>NC_137770.1:111233459-113633459 GCF_963455305.1 Plecotus auritus | reverse complement strand
GATATCCCTCAGGAACTTTAGCTGCTGCCTGTGGGAGCCCAGCCAGGCCTCTCTTACTCCATACTTTCTATCAGTCTCAATGTGGCCTCCTCTTTAAGTCCTTGGTTATCAGACTTCTCTTCAGCTAATCTTTAGTTGGTTATTCAGGATGATTTTTTTATATTTTGTTGTAATTCCAGTTTTTTCCTGGGAGAGTGTCAGTGTAGCTTCCATCTAATACACCACCCTCTTGGTCTCTCTTACATTATCCTTTATGGCATAGACATATCTGATATCTGATTGTAATTATGTTTTCCTATGTTACACATTTCTTCTTCTGTATCCTATACCCTCACAACTAAACTAATATCAACTTTAAAATATGCTCACAATTTTCTTCAACATAAAGTTTTCAATTGTTTTAATTTAACTTTATTGTTGAAAGTATTACAGATGTATCCTGCCTCCCCTCCTCCCCCAATTAACACCCTCCATTCTACTCCCTTCTAATCCCCAGGCCTTCCCTACACTATTGTCTGTTCTTGGACTATGCATATATGTTAATCGGTTAACCTCTTCACACACACCCCCTGCTTTTAATTGTTTTTCTTGAATTATTTACATGAACTTTATTGACTTCATGATTTGAAAGAATTACCACTTTAAATACCCAGTGTGTGTGTGTGTGTGTGTGTGTGTGTGTGTGTGCATGCACACTTTTCAGAATCTTGTATTGGAATCATCTGTCAATCTAAAATTTTATTTCACAACCATAAAAGGGAGGCATTGTTCAAAGGTTTACCTTGTTTAACTACTGGTCATATTAATTTAAATTTTAAATTTTAGGCAAAATGACCAACCATAAAAATGATGGTTTACTGATGTAACTTGTTCTATTCACCAAAATGCACAATCATTACCATACTGTTCTAAATGTAATATTTAATAAAACAGATCAGCAAAAATCATTATTCATGATGCAGTTAGTATGATCAATACTGATCTCTCACCACTGTCAGTTCTGCTCATGAAGAAATTAAAATTTCTCATATCAGGGTTTCCAATAGACATTCTGTACACTGCCCATTTCTTCCTTTAAAACTATTTCTTATATAAATGCTTATCATTTAGTTTTATTTACTAGACTTCATGAATAGATTACTTGCAATATACCATTATTATACATGAATATTTCTTTATATAATTTATCAGTTTAATTCCTATTATCATTTTATAAAATGTGTTTTGATTCATTTTATTTTATTTACTAGAGGTCCGGTGCATGGATTTGTGCACCAGTAGGGTCCCTTGGCCTGACCTGCACCTTCTTGCAATCTGGGACCCCTTGGGGGATGTCAGAGAGCTGGTTTTGGCCCAATCCCTGCAGGCCAGGTGGAGGGACCCCACTGGTGCATAAATCCATGCACTGGGACTCTCATATGCATATAAGATCTTTGGTTAATCTCTTTTTGCCTTCCCCCTTCCCCTCTTCTCTCTGAGATTCATCAGTCTGTTTGTTTCCATGCTTGTGCATTGAGGTCTGCCCCCTAGTGGTCAGTGTGCGTCATAGCTACTGGTCAAATGGTCGAACAGTCGCTTAGATTTTTATATATATACATTTACCTTGGTGCATTTCCCTTTAATTTAGAGTGTGGATTACAATTTGTGTATCATAAACATCATTTTAACAGGATAATCCTTTTCTGAGAAGTCCTTTCAATCTCTCTCTCTTTTTTTTTCCTTTTTTCTTAGCTCTTTCTCCTAATGAGAATAGGGGGAGAGGGAGTGGAGCATGGAGACAAACATCCAAATTTTTGTCATGTGTAGCTATTATGAAAAGAAATGTATGAATCAAAAGGTAAACATATTTTGAATTAAAAAATGCTTCCCTGCATTGTCACTTTGATTTGCATCTCTTGGATGATTAGTGACTTTGAGCATGTTTTCATATGTCTCTTGGCCTTCCTTCTTTCTTCTTTCGAAAAGTATCTATTTAGGTCCGTTGCCCATTTTTTGAGTGGGTTGTTTATCTTCCTTTTGTTAAGTTGTATGAGTTCCCTGTAAATGTTGGAGATTAAACCCTTATCGGTGATAACATTGGCAAATATGTTCTACCATGCAGTGGGCTTTCTTGTTGTTTTGTTGATGGTTTCTTTTGCTGTGCAAAAGCTCACACCTGTCAGAATGGCTATCATCAACAAATCAACAAATGACAAGTGCTGGAGAGGATGTGGAGAAAAAGGAACCCTCGTGTACTGCTGGTGGGAATGCAGACTGGTGCAGCCACTGTGGAGAACAGTATGGAGTTTCCTCAAAAAACTAAAAATGGAACTCCCATTTGACCCAGTGGTTTCTCTTGTAGGCATATATCCCAAGAAACCAGAAACACCAATCGGAAAGAATATATGCACTCTTATGTTCATAGCAGCACAATTCACCATAGCTAAGATTTGGAAACAGCCTAAGTGCCCATCAGTAGATGAGTGGAATAAAAAACAGTGGTACATCTACACAAGGAATATTACACTGCAGTGAAAAAGAAGGAGTTCTTACCATTTGCAACAGCATGGATGGAACTTGAGAGAATTATGCTAAGTGAAATAAGCCAGTCAGAGAAAGATAAATATCACATGATCTCACTCATTTATGGCATATAATGAACAATATAAACTGATGAACAAAAACAGATTCAGAGACAGAGAAACATCGATCAGACTGTCAAACCTCAGAGTGAAGGTAGGGGAAGAGGGGGAAGGGGGAGAGATTAACCAAAGGACTTGTATGCATGCAAATAGGCCTAACCAATGGACACAGATAACAGGGGGGTAAGGGAATGAGTGTGGGAAATGGGGGATAATGGGGGGGATAAGGACACATATGTAATAAATTAATCAATAATGAAATTTAAAAAGTGCTTCCCCATTGTTTTCTAAAAGCACTTCTGAAAATTGTATTCCTATTTTCACCTATTAATGTATCTATTTCACCACCCAAAAGTAATTGTGGCAATATTTGTACTTATTTTTTAAATCCCTTATCTAATGAGTTAAAAATTGATAATTGTTTTCATTTCTATATCCTTGATTTCTAGTGCATTTTCCACTGCCAAGTGTCTGCCATTTATACTTCCATAAATAATCAGCTCCCATCATTAGAAATTATTTCATTTTTTCCCCATTAATGTAGAAGCTATTTATACAGTCCTGTGTTACACAATTTCATTTTGGTCAACAGACCACACATATATGGTAGGGGTCTTACAAGATTATAATGGAGCTGAAAAAGTCCTATCACCTAGTGACCTGGTAGGCTTCTTAACATCACAGCAAATTCCATTATTCAAGTTTCAAGTGTTTATGGGGATGCTAGTGTAAACAAACCTACTGCACCACCAATTGCATAAAAGTACACCACGCATCATTATATCCTATCTAATAAAAGAGTAATATGCAAATTGACTGTACCTCCACTACACCCACAAGCCATGCCCACCAGCCAATCAGGAGCAAGTATGCAAATTAACCCAACCAAGATGGCTGCGGCCACGGAGCGAGCAGGAGGCTTGGGTTTCCCCGGCAATGGAGGAAGCAAAGCTTCCCCGCACACTCTGGCCGGCCTGATCTCCACTTAAGGCTACAAAGTTTCAATTATAGAAGATAAATAAATGCCAACAAAAATGGCGGCAGTCACGGAGCTGGAGAGAGCAGGAGGCTTGAGTTTCCCCCGGCGATGGAGGAAGCCCAGTTTCCTCAGCCCTGGCCTGCCTTGGTCTCCGCTCAAGGCGACAAAGTTTCAATTATAGAAGATAAATAAATCCCAGATACCAGGGCCTCTGCTTGGGTCGCCGGGGGGCATGGCTGGCCAGCAAACCACCACAGGCCCCTCACTCAGGCCACCCCACGCCCCAAGGGAACCCCCATCCTGATCCAGGATACCCTTCTGGGCAAACCAGCTGGCCCCCACCCGTGCACCAGGCCTCTATCCTATCTAATAAAAGAGTAATATGCAAATTGACAATCACTCCAACACACAAGATGGCTGCCCCGATGTGGTCAAAGATGGCTGCCCCCATGTGGACACAAGATGGCCACCACAAGATGGCCAGCAGGGGAAGGCAGTTGGGAGGGACTAGGTCTGCAAGGGAGGGCAGTTGTGGGAGATCAGGCCAGCAGGGGAGGACAGTTGGGAGGGACCAGGCCTGCAAGGGAGGGCAGTTGGGGGTGATCAATCCTGCAGGGGAGGGCAGTTAGGGGTGACCAGGCTTGCAGGAAATGGCAGTTAGGGGTGACCAGGCCTGCAGGGGAGGACAGTTATGGGTAAAAAAGGCTGGCAGGGGAGCATTTAGGCATCAATCAGGCTGGCAGGGGAGTGGTTAGGGGGTGATCAGGCTGGCAGGCAGAAGTGGTTAGGGGCAATCAGGAAGGCAGGCAGGCAAGCAGTTAGGAGCCAGCAGTCCTAGATTGTGAGAGGGATGTCCGACTGCCTGTTTAGGCCCGATCCTACCAAGATCGGGCCTAAACGGGCAGTCGGACATCCCTCGAGGGGTCCCAGATTGGAGAGAGTGCAGGCTGGGCTGAGGGACACACACCCCTGTGCATGAATTTTGTGCACCGGGCCTCTAGTATGGTATATAATACTTGAAAATAAAATACTGTTGCAGTTTACTCTTTCTACTTACAAAAAGTTTTCTAAAAAACTGTGCTCATCATGCCGGCGCCAGCTTCATGCATCTACTGTGCACCACCTTTTTTGATTGCTTCATTTTCTTGAGCTTGATTTAATCTTGTGTTGTTTTGTGCAGTAATATGTTGCACAGGCTGGTAGTCCAGGAGCAATAGGCTGTACCATCCAGGTTTGAGTGATTGGAGTATATGAAGTTTTCACAATGATGAAATTGCCTAACAATGAATCTCCCCATCATTAAGTGTCACATATGTGTACATTCTGGAAGTTAGAGTTAGTCAGCAAAAATCCACTGAGATAGCCCAGATGCTGGAAGGACCAGACAAGGATGTGAAAATTTGATGATAAACATGTGTAAGGACAGAAGGTCAAATGTAGTTATAGTTAATAAATAAATGAAAATTCTCAAGAAGAAATTAAGAAGCAGCCAATTAATAGAACTATTAAATACAAATCTGAAATTCACTGGATTGGATTAACAGCGGGTTGGAAAAAATAAGTGTGAAATCAAAGATAAAGCTGTAAAAATTACATAAATTTAAAAGCATATATAAAAGGTATATATATCTAAGGCCAGTCAATCAACTTGCTTTTGAGCATCCTGTGTTCTAGCTACAATTACCTACTCAATAGCTTCCCTGGTAGCTGCTGTCTTTCTCTAATACTATCAAATTCTAACTCATAGCTAGAATAGTATCAGTAACAGCAAAATTTCTTAGAAGGGTGTGTTTTAATTGATTTTAGAGAGAGGGGAAGGGAAATTAAAAGGAACATCAATGTGAGATAGAAACATAAATCAGTTGCCTCTCATATTCACCTGACCAGGGATCGAACTCACAAACTGAGCATGTGCCTTGACCAGGAATCTAACCTGTGATGTTATGATACATAGGACAACACTCAGTCAACTAAGGCACACCTTCCAGGGCCTAATGTCCTTATTTTGAATTCCATAATAAGCACCCCCCCCACCAAATCACCATCTAATCCAAGAACTAAAATATTATAAAAAACATTTTCCCTAGTGCTTCTCCCAATCTCATGCCCCTGTTATTTTTAAAAAAATAACCAATAACTGAATCTGTCACCTTCTTCTTTTTTAACCTAGATGAATGATTGCTTATATTTTATGCTTAAAAATATATTTAGTTTTGCCAATTTTGAATTTTGAAAAAAATGACATAGAAATGTATTGTTACCTTTGGAGGCTTGCTTTATTGATTCAACAAAGAAGATATTAATTTTTATTCACATTGTTGTGCAAAGCTAAAAATAGTCCATTGTGAAAAGATACCACAATTAATATATTTTCTACAAATTGGCATTTAGGTTATTTCCAGTTTCTTTTTCTTTAAAATCTATGCTTTTTTAAAAAACATGTTATCTGGTTTGCATAGGGTAAATTTTCCTTGGGGAAAATTGAATCTTGAAGTAAAATAGCTAAACTGTAAAAAATGCAAAATTCAGTGTTATATTTTTATTAACATGATTATACTAGTTTATATTCCCACCATCAATGCAAAAGATATTCTTGACACACATTCTATTCAAACACCTGATTTGTCAGACCACTTTATTTTTGTTATTCAAAGATAAAATTGGGGTGTTGTTTGCCTCATTCTCCATATCTGTAAGTCAACCAAAGCTAACCAATCTGGGATTTCCATCTGGGACAATGAGGAACAGCCCAGAAAAAGGAAATTAATCTTCTAAAAGCATTATTTCATAATATCTTATCAAAAATCTTCAATTCAGATTAAAAATGATGGCAGAGTAAGTGGATGCTGCACAGACACTCTCAAGGACCAAACAGGAATGCAACTAAAATACAGAAAAAACTTCCTGAATAATCAATGGAAGACTCACAGAAGAGAAACCTGATAACTGAAGCTTGAAAGTAGAGATTGCATAGAGACTAGGAGGAGGGGCAGAGGGGTGAAAGGGCTGGCTGGGCTCTCACAGACAGAAACTGAAGTTCCAGAGAGATATTTCAGCTGTGGGGGGTTGCCACTGAAAACTCTGGGGTATAATCCCCAAACTTGGCACTCCAGCAGAGAGCTCCAGAAGTGAGAAGGATACTCAAATAACATCTGGCTATAAAAAGTAGCAGGGTTGCTGCCTGCCAGGAAGAGAGGCCTGGAAATGCCGGCACCCTAGTAAAGGGCCAACACACAAAACTCCCTGTGGAGCCTTGTGTTCTGGCAGAGGGAGGGCAGAGTAGACTGGAGCTTCGTGAGCAGAATCCAGGGTTGGTGGCTCTCAGGTTAGAGCTCAGAAGACATACAACCTTGTTTCCTGTGCTGAGTCATTCCCTCATGCTGTGCAGGTCATATTTCTATTGTAGACATTTACTATACAGGCAGCTTTTCCTGGGGGGAAGACAGTTGACCCACACTATTGGAAAACCCCTTGCCCCAAGGTGTGGAGTTTCTGAGAACCATTAAGAGACTGAGAATAACAATTAGCCTTCAGGTAGAAGAAACTGCCCTACCCTGTTAAAACAAAACAAAACAGAACAAAAAAAAAAAAACCTCTTGTCACACCTGAGGATGATTGCCTGAGGTCTATTCAAGATGGAATCCTATGAGTCAGTAAGCAGAAGTGGTTTCTGCACAGCAAAAGAAACCATCAACAAAACAATAAGAAAGCCCACTGCATGGGAGAACATATTTGCCAATGATATTTCCGATAAGGGTTTAAACTCCAAAATTTACAGAGAACTCATACAACTTAACAAAAAGAAGATAAACAATCCAATAAAAAAATGGTCAATGGATGTAAATAGACAATTTTCAAAAGAGGACATACAGAAGGCCGAGAGACATATAAAAACATGCTCAACATCACTAATCATCTGAGAGATGCAAATTAAAACAACAGTGAGATACCATTTCACACCTGTCAGAATGGCTATCATCAACAAATCAACAAATGACAAGTGCTGGAGAGGATGTGGAGAAAAAGGAACCCTCCTGCACTGCTGGTGAGAATGCAGACTGGTGCAGCCACTGTGGAAAACAGTATGGAGTTTCCTCAAAAAGTTAAAAATGGAACTCCCATTTGACCCAGTAATCCCACCCCTAGGACTATATCCCAAGAAACCAGAAACACCAATCAGAAAGGATATATGCACCCCTATGTTCATAACAGCGCAATTTACAATAGCTAAGATTTGGAAACAGCCTAAGTGCCCTTCAGCAGATGAGTGGATTAAAAAATTGTGGTACATCCACAATGGAATTCTATGCCACTATAAAAACATTTGCAACAACATGGATAGAACTGGAGAACATTATGCTAAGTGAAATAAGCCAGTCGGAGAAAGATAAATATCACATGATCTCACTCATATGTGGGATATAATGATCAATGTAATTTGATGAACAAGAATAGATTTATCCAGAGACAAATGGTAGGGGAGGGGGGTTAGAGAGCAATCAAAGGACTTGTATGCATGCATATTAGCATAACCAATGGACACAGACACTGGGGCAGTGCAGGCTTGCTTGGGGTGGGAATGGCTGGGGGGGGGTGTCAATTGGGGAAAAAGGCGACATATGTAAAACTTTAGAGAATAAAAAAAAAATTAATAAAACAAAATGGCCACCCCCATGTTATCACAAGATAGCTGCCACAAGATGGCCAGCAGGGGAGGGCAGTTGGGGCAATCAGGCTGGCAGGGGAGGGCAGTTGGGGGCGATTGGGCTGGCAGGGGAGCAGTTAGTCATCAATCAGGCTGGCAGGGGAGCAGTTAGGGGGCGATCAGGCTGGCAGGCAGAAGCAGTTAGGAGCAGTCAGGCAGTCAGGCAGGCAGGCAAGCGGTTAGGAGCCAGCAGTCCTGGATTGTGAGAGAGATGTCCGATTGCTGGTTTAGGCCCGATCCACGGGATCAGGCTTAAACCGGCAGTCAGACATCCCCCAATGGGTCCCAGATTGGAGAGGGTGCAGGCTGGGCTGAGGGACAACCCCCCCAGTGCACGAATTTTGTGCACTGGGCCTCCAGTAAGACAATAAAAGGAAATAAGAAGTATACAGACTGTGAAGGAATACATAAACCTGTCTTTATTCACAGATGACATGATCATTTATGTAGAAAATCTAAAAGAATAAAAAACAACAATAAAACAAAACCTCCTGGAACTAAAAAAACCATTATAGCAAGGATACAAGGTTAACATAAAAAAAGTTAATCATTTTTCTGTATACCTAAAATGAAAAAAGTGGAATTAAAATTTTAACACAATGCCATTTATATTAGCACCAAGAAACTTGAATACTTAGCTATAAATCTAGAAAAACATGTACAAGATCTATGTGAGAAAAACTACAAAACTCTGATGAACAAAATCAAAGAATAATTAAACAAATGGAAAGATGATACTCCATGTTCATGGACAAGAAGACTCAATATTGTTAAGATGTCAGTTCTTCCTCATTTGATCTCTAGATTCAATACAATCCCAATCAACATTTCAGCAAGTTATTTGTTGCATATCAAAAAACTGATTGTGAAGTACATAGAGTAAGGCAAAAGACCCAGAAAAGCCAACATGATATTGAAGTAAAAAAAAAAAAAAAATGAAATACGTACACTATGTGACATCAAGATTTACTGTAAAGTTATAATAATCCAGAATACATGATATTGGTGAGATAATAGACAAATAGTTAAATAGAACAAAAGCTAGGGTTCAGAAATAGACTTACCAATGATAGTAAACTAATCTCTGAAAAAGAGCAAAGACAATACGATGAAACAAAGGTAGTCTTCTCAACAAAGGTACTGGAACAACTGGACATCAATGTGAGAAAGAAATGGATCTAGACACAGATTTATACCCATCACTAAAAAAGTAGCTCAAAATAGATCATAGGCCTAAATGCATAATGCAAAACTATAAAAATCCAGAAGATAGCATAGAAGAAAATCTTGATGACCTTGGATATTGTGCTGGTATTTTAGATATAACACCAAAGGAATGAAGCATAAAATAAATAATTTACAAGCTGAATTCCTTTAAAATTTCAAACTTCTGTTCTGCAAAAGAAAACATCAGGAGAATAGTAAGAGCCATGGCTGCTGTGGCCAAGTTGGTTGGAGCATTGTCCGACATTGAAAGGTTGAGGGTTTGATTCTTGGTCAGGGCACATACTAGGTTGTGGGTTTGGTTGGTCCACATTTGGGGCACGAAGGAGAGGCAACTAATAGATATTTCCCTCTCTGACTCTCTCCCACCCCCTCTCTTTTCTTCTTTTCTCTAAAAATACTAACCAACCAACCAACCAACCAACCAATGAAACCAACAAAAAACTCACATATTTTGGGGTAAGAATTTTAATAAAAGAGAGAATAAGAAGACAATGAGAGGAAATATTTGCAAAAGACACATTTCATAAATAATTATTATTCAAAAGACATATAGAACTCTTAAAATGCAAATATTAAAAAGCAAACAACCCTGCCATCACCAGTTTGGCTCAGTGGATAAAGCGTTGGCCTGCGGACCAAAGGGTACTGGGTTCCATTCTGGCCAAGGGCAGGTGCCTTGGTTGCAGGCTCCCCTCTGGTCAGGGCATGTGCAGTTCTCTCACATCAATGTTTCTCTCTGTCTGTCCCTCTCTCTTCCACTCTGTAAAAGATCAATGGAAAGGTGCTTACAGTTTTCTCGTATTAATGTTTCTCTCTGTCTGTCTCTCTTCCACTCTCTCTAAAAGATCAATGGAAAAATATCCTTATGTGAGGATTAACAAAAAATAAGTAAATAATAAAATTAAATTAAAAAAAAGCAAGCAACCCAAAAATGGATTAAAACAAACAAACAAAAAAAACTCACCAAAACAGATATATAAATGGAAAATACCATTGATAAGATGTTCCACATCTTGTCTTCAGGACAAAACAAAACAATGAAATGTCTCCACACACCTATTTGCATGGCCAAAATTCAGAACACTGACACCAAATGCTGATGAGGATATGGAGCAATAAGAACTCTCATTGGTAGAAATGCAAAATGGAAGACATTTTGGCACTTTCTTACAAAACTAAACATACTCTTACTGTGAGATCCAGCAATTGTGCTTCTTGGGATTTACCCAAATATGTTGAAGTCATATCCACATAAAAACCTGCACACCAATGTTGATGTCCCTGCTGACTTATTTGGCAGCAAGTAATTGCTGTGGCCTCAAACATGAACCAATGAGAGGGAAGACTCACTGAATTTGCACAGACATGAGATATGTCTTCCAAGATAGCCTCTATGACAATTAGAGTCATCATTGTACATTTTCCATGGGAAAGAAATGTGTTGTTGTAGAAGATAGTATGAAAATATTTGACTTAGAGGACCTGAGGATTGATTCTAGGTACTAAGTTACCTAAATAAATGTAAGAAACAACTACAGCCACAGTGCACTTTTCAGGGTAGTCAATACTTGAATGATAAGGGAAACATCACTTTTATTTAGATCTGTATGATATTAAAGCATATGTTATCAGACAAGCACAAAATCTCAAAGCTATATCAAATATTATATTTCAAAAAATGGCCAAAAACATGAAACAAACTAAAGAGTTTGTATAACTTGAACTACTAATAACTTAAAAACTAAAAATCTAAAATTTCAATTCGATAAGGCTTTGTTTAAGAAGAAAAACAGAACTAGGAGTTTTGTGAGAGCTGAAAGAAAGAGAAGAATCTACACCTTTTATTTTCCGTCTCTCACCCCTTGACCTTTACCACAAATTATAAAAGGTAATATACTAAGTTTCAAACAAAAATAAATTCTGGCTTTCCCTCCCAAGAATTCCACTCCAGGACTCATGGAAAAGGACCAGTGTAAGGCTAAATACAACTCAGGTTTATGCATTTAAGCCAAGTAATTGGTGAGTTGGCCAAGATTCAAGTTTATTCTGAAGCATTAAATCAAAGAGTTACAGGTTTGATTCCAACATTTTAGAGTGCCTTTAGTAGTTAATTACAAAGCAGTCACCTTCCTCCTCCCCTTGTAATCAATATAGTCTATGTGACAGAAGCAAAGTAGTGTCAGGACATGGCCCGGAATGGTAAAAACAAGCCAAATAATTGAAACACTAAATTTCATTGTTAATAGCAATTCTGAGCAAAGAGGAATTATTAAAGAAGGAAAGGAAGTGATCCAATAAAGAAGACACTTTGGAAGGGAAAGGAACTATTCAATTCAGTGCAGAATTGGAAAGAGAAGAAATAGAAAAAAGAGGGGGAAAAATCTTACACCCTAAAGTTAAGCTAAATTGTAAGAGACATTTGATAGTGGGTTCTAAACTTGAAAAAAAATAATGGAAGAAGAGAAAAGAGAAGAGAAAAAACAAATTGAGCAAAGGTATCCACTCCTAGGCAGAGATCTGTGAGAAAGGTGGGAGATTCTGTCTGTGAAGTGGGGCTGTGGCAAGAATGAGAGTCTAAGACAATAACTAGGGTGTTTTTAAACATTGAGAACAATGAAGTTAACTTAGAGAAAAAAAGATTCCTTGTTAAATATACAAATAGCTTTCAATTCACCAGAATAACATTGAAATATATCAAGAAGAAATAAATGTAAATTATGCTTTCCAGATCAAGATAATTTTGGTAAACAAAATTACAGTTTCTAGCACATCACTTACAGAACTAGGAGAATATTCAATTAAATCTGAACATTTTTATTAATAAAAGACAGATGTGATAACAGTGAAATAAGCAAATTTATTATACTGTATTTGGCAAAACATAAATGGAATGTCTTCACTGATAGGGCTAGCCTCCACTTAGTGCTTGCAAGGAAAGATTCCTTCATGTTGAAGCTAAATGGGGTTTGGTCTAAGACAGCAGTTCTCAACCTGTGGGTCGCGACCCCTTTGGGGGTCGAATGACCCTTTCAGAGGGGTCGCCTAAGACCATCAGAAAACACAGATATTTACATTACGATTCATAACAGTAGCAAAATTACAGTTATGAAGTAGCAACGAAAATAATTTTATCTTTGGGGGTCACCACAACATGAGGAACTGTACTAAAGGGTCACGGCATTAGGAAGGTTGAGAACCACTTGTCTAAGAGATAGGGAAGAAACAAAAATTAAATCAGTTTTTCCCGTTTCTCTATGTAAAAGTCTATATAACTATTAATTAAGGCTGGAACATTTCATTTTTACTTGACAGATTCTTCTATTCTCTTTATAGAAAAGAACTCGATGAACTCTACAGCCTTCTTGACAGATTCTAAATCATGACTATATAGATTATCTTCCAGCAGCTGTGAGGAACACAAGCATTTCCTAGAATATGGAAGGAGGGGGATTTTGAAGCAGACTAAAGGCAGTTTTTCCCCAGCTCTCATGTGATTTTTTAAGAGCCAGCTGGTCTGGTAAAAGTTGAGTTTGTTTGTAGGAAAGGTAAACACTGCCATAATCAACAAGCTCCTTATTTGGGGGGCTACAAAGAAAATTGTTCTACAGATTAAGACAGTTCAGATAACTTAAGTTGGAATACAAGAGAACCCCTTCAGCACCCAGGTTTTACCCCCAGAACTGTATTAAAAAATGATAAATCTCTGTTGGAGGAATTGCAAAATGTATACTCTAGAGGTAAAAAAAAATTAAAATTGATCTTTTATATAAATATCTTACACAACATGAAATTTTTAAAATAAGTAAGTGTGCCAGGAGACTTAGTGAATTGGGTTAAATGGCTCAGTCCCACTGGCTAAATTGCTTGTTCTCTGTGACTTAACTGTGATGAGACCTATATAAAGTGGTTTCACACAAGTATTTAATTAAAAATACTTTAATTAAAATGAAACAGCTAACCATTTTCCACATGCACTGTAATTAGGGCTGCCAAATAAAATTTCAGGGCATTAGCTACATTTGAATTTCAGATAAACAACTTTTTTTTTTTTTTTCAGATAAGCATGTCTGAAATATTGCTTATGACATACTTAATCTAAAAAACCTAATAATTGTTTATTCAAAATTCAAAATATAACTGCTCATTCTCGTTTTTTTATTTACTAAATTGGAAAATTTACTTATAACACATAGAAAATAAGGTACCCAGGCCATCTAGCTTTTTGTCAGCTGAATTCCTAGGGGGAACTTTAAGGTCAGGCTGCTCCTTAAGTTTCACACAGGAACTGAAACTGCAGATTCGTAAAGTATACTAAAAGAACATCTAACATGCAAGCTCTAGTTTCGAGAGAAAAAATAAGTTTAGAGTAACAAGCTGGGTTTAACATTTACTAACATTAATATAGGTTGCTTTATATAGTTTTTTTTTTGTTGTTTTGTTAGTACATTCTTATTTTAGTCTATTATTTGGTTAGTCAGAGTAGCATAAAGTTTTTATTCCATGTTACATATATACATGTTGATAGAATTTTTAGTTTGTTTGGCATATAATTAAAATAAATAAATAATAGAAATCATAAAATTATTTCATGTTTGACTTCATTTCTGAAAGGTTTGGAGTAGGCTGTGGTTGTACACCTATGAGGCTGTAATGTATCAAAAAGGTTTTTATTCCAGGCACCTGGGTGCAGGTGGGCTGAGGCTGAGAAGGGCATCAGCGAAGAGAGCAGGGAGGGGGAAAGGTTTTTATTAATTTTTGCTGGCTGCAAGCCGTTCCTGCTGACATAAGGGTCCGCTCCATCCTTGGTTCCTTCCAGTGTCAGATGGCTAGTGGTTATCTGGGCTATGTGGTGCTCCAGGTTGCAAGCTTTCTGCAAGATATCTGCCAAGCACAATAAGTTTTTCTCTGCCCTGTTTTATTTTCTTTAATCCTTTCATTCCTGTCTTAAAGGGTATATATAATGGAAAAGAAGGTGAATGGGTCTGTCATATCTCTTTGTCTGCTTCTTATGTGGGAGGGGCTATTGTGAATGCCTAAGGAGTAAATTCAGATCATTTCCTGGGATATAGGCCTGTAAGGTCCCTTTACTTTGGTAAGGCTTTGTGGGATGGGAGTGGAATTGCAGTAGATGACTGTCATTTGGGACAACTGGGCTTTATGAGAGGATGTCTGTACCATTGTGGTCGGGCAAGAAGAGTGGATAAGGGGTTATTTAGTAAGATGCAGTGTAGAAGTGAGGTGGCTAATGGCTGTGAGACTAATCTGTCAACCCCCATAATAGAGACTGAGGAGTGGACAAGGGTCCCATTGAATTCGGAGAAGGCAGAATAAGTGGCTTCAGTGTCAATTAAGAAGGAGATCAACTTACCTGATACCACAATCATTACCTGAGGTTCTGTCCTGGTGATTTAAGTCTATGGGGTCCTGTCAGGGCCTGGGCAGCTTCAGTCTTCGATGGCCAGTCCCAGGAGGTCTGGGAGCTCCAAACCGGATCCAGAGGGTGGCCTTGCTGAGTTCCGACCTGGAGGGGCCTGACTACAGTCTGATCTTCAGTGGCCTTTCCTCCCGTACCTTGGGCAGGACCCAGGCCAGGTCTCGGGTTTGAGCAGGACTTTGTCCGGTGTCCTCTCTTGTTGTATTTGAAGCATGGGCCTGGAGGAGGGTTAGGCCCTGATTTACTCTTGGTTAGAGGACCAGCATTTCATTTGGGGTTCATGAGAGTGGTGGCTAGGAGCTGAAAGGCCTTTGTCTGGGCTTTGGCCTTGTCTTGATCTCATCTTTGTTTTCAGATTTGGGTCTCCTTGTCTCTATTATTAAAGACTTTAAAGGTCATGTCTAAAAGGTTTCATTGGGGGGTTGTTCCTTCTGGGCATATAGGGTCAAGATTGGTGTATTTTCTCATGGCCTGTGTAAGGCTAGAGAGGAAGACTGGCAGATTTTCATGTCTTTCCTGGGTGACCTCTGCTAATTTTTCATAATTAACTGCTTTGTGGGCTGCATTTTTTTTTTAGTCCTAGCAGGCAGAGAACCATGTGGTCTCGAGACCTGCAACCTGACTGCCCTTCCTGATAGTTCCATTGGTGGTCCCTGTTAGGGACAGCATCTACTCCTACTGGGGGGACAAGGACTTGCCAGTGGAGGGTATCTATGTGGCCCTGGGCATGAAGCCAGATTCTGCATCAGCAATCTCCCAAAGGGGGCACTTTAAGGCTAGTGCCGGAGTAGGGGGAGAAGAGAGCCAAAAACTGCTTGGAGGGCGTGTGAGATGGGATGATGGTTGGGTGATCCTCTGGGTAGGGTGGTGGGCTCTCAGGCTGCTGAGGCTGAGAAGCCATAGGCTGGGGGACCAGAGGATGGCCGGTGAGATCAAGAGTGGTGAAGGAGGAGGAGGACTTGAGATCCTCTGGGAAGCTTAGAATGAAGAAGGAAAAATCTGTGAGGGAGAGCAGCTGTTACAGAGAGAAGGATGTGTCCTTGGGTGTAAAATAAGCCTGGATATACAGGATCTCAGACCACTTGTCTTGCCTGCAGCAGAATTGTCAAGGTCAGTTAGGATTTGGAAACTGAAAGTGCCGTTTTAATTTATACTGAGGTCAGACAGTATTGCAATAAAAAATAAATTACTTAGGGCATAAGTCCTGCACAAGGGTGTGGTGTGGTGTGTGTGTGGGGGGTGCCCAACAGTGAGTTTCCCCATGGTGACAGGCTAAAGCTTAAGGTCTGTTCTCTGTGAAGTTAAGGCGAAGAAATGTGTCCCTGTCTCCCCGCTAACGTTCACCAGAAACAAAGGGAGCCCTCCCTCCGTGACAGGTGTCCCTATCAGGAGAGTGGGTGAGGGAGTCTGGTTTCCCCAGAGGACTTGTCCTGACCAGCACTGAATTATGGGGATGGGGGGTGGAGGGCGTGACCATACAGTAACAGCCCAGAGCCTGGCTCCAAACCCAAAATGACAGGTCAGTCTGGAATGAAAACAGACTAAAGCCACTTACTTATGAATCTATGCCTGGTGTTGATGCAGAAGGAGGCAAGGCAAGGAGAGGTCCACTATCCAGTCATGGGTATGACCTCGACTGGTCTAGCAGAAGGCTAGGGGGGCCCAAGTAAGTGTTGTGAGTTCAGCAGAAATTCAGCCATGCAGGAGCGTGGCTGGGGGCTTCCCTGGACACAAGGGGAGCTCAGGAGCCAGACGATCATGGTTTCTCTGAGTGCCAAGTGCGGTTGCTGGAACCCTGCAATGGCTCTTACCGGACCCCTCACTAAGCCTTCCTGGGTTTTGGCACCAAATGAAAGGTTTGGAGTGGGCCAGGGTCACGCACCTATGACATGAGGCTGTAATGTATCAAAAAGGTTTTTATTCCGGGTACCTGGGTGCAGGTGGGCTGAGACTGAGAAGGGTATCAGCGAAGAGAGCAGGGAGAGATAGGTTTTTATTAATTTTTGCTGGCTGCAAGCTGTTCCTACTGACATAAGGGTCCGCTCCGTCCTTTGTTCTTCCCAGTGTCAGATGGCTAGTAGTTATCTGGGCTATGTGGTGCTCCAGGTTGCAAGCTTTCTGCAAGAAATCTGCCAAACAATGTAAGTTTTTCTCTGCCCCATTTTATTCTCTTTAACCCTTTCAATTTTAAGTCAGTTATGAATATTAAACACTATCTAAACTTAAATGCAAAGTGTTTTCATTTGATGGAATTATGCCTTATATATTAAGGGGGTCATATTGGGTAACTAAAAAGAGAAGGCATCTGTCACCAGAATCATTCCAAAATGTATATGATCACTATGATTCTGCTATCTATCTTTTTCTCTTATTCCTCTGCATTTTCTTAATCAAGTCTTTAATCATCTCTTATGTGTAACCCTCAAATATGTATTTCCTTGCTAAATGCTCTCCTAAGTTACAATCTCATTTTTCCAGTTGTCCACATTAATATATCTCAGTTCCTCAGGCTCAAAATCTTGAAGAAACTTTGACAGATCAACCTTCACAAAATTAAATTTATTCACTCATTCTTTTCTTATAGAGAAACTTCAATAATTTTTGTATATGTACTTTCATATATATATATTCCTACTGCCAACTCTCTGCATTAGGCTTTGTTAGCTCATATCCAAACTTTTACTGGAAACTCCTAATTTCATTCCCTTTACCTATCCCATATAGGTAGGTATATGCTCCTTAGTTTCACACAGGAACTAATATAGGTTGCTTTATATAGTTTAGTCCCATATATAGTCCTGATAATGACCCTTCCAAGGAAAATTTTTTTAAAATTTAAAGTATCCTCATTTTCCACTACCTAAATAGCACCATGCTAAAGATACAGAAATTAGAGTCTGGGAGTATCAATAGAGAGGTATCCTACCAAATACTTCAGCATCTCAGTGAGAATCATGGAAGCATATGTCCTAGGTGTAAGAAAAAATCAGAGATAAATTTAGTTATACAGCAACTTCAACTCAGCTTTGAGTAAGGTCAATTTCTGCTTAGATTGCTTAGATTAATGTCATCTGGTCCTATAGTATGGCATGTACAGGCTAGGATAAAACCTCATGGAGAAAGAAATAATCAGAAGCAGAGCCTACAAAATAACTGTCATTGAATAAAAAATTTATTAGGCATAAGAGAGAACACAAGAAATAATCTCTCACTTAAACCAAGATATTAAAGTTATCGATGGACTTTAAAACAGCTGTATTTAATATTTTCAAAAAAAAAATAACTAAGTAGAGCATTTTACTAGAGAATTGGAATATATTAAAGGGAATAAAGTAAAAATTCTAGAGTTAAAAATGTGCTAAACTAAAATTTAGATTTTGAAGATGATAATAGCAGATTCATGCAGCATAAAAAAGGATTAGTGAATTTGCCATGACAAAATGATAAAGAAAATGAAGGCTGAAGCATAGAGACCAAAGCAAAAGAAAGAATAATACATAAATATGTATTATTCATAAATTTCTACATATACATATATCTAAATCTATCTATCTACATCTATCTATCTATATACACATATATATATCTATATCTATCTATATATGGAAGTAAATATTTTTACATGAGATGGGGGAAAATATGACATGTAATGAAGGCTCAGAAAAAAAGAGAAAAAATAAAGGAGCTATTTGAAGAGATAAAGGAATTTCAAAAACTTATAACAAATAAACATAAAGATCTTAGAAAAACTGTAGATCTCATGCAGAATAACCATACACACACACACACACACACAGACACACACACACACACACACACACCCTACAACTGATCATATCATAGAAAAGCTCCTGGAAATCAGATAAAATAGAGAATATTAAAAACATTCAAAGATAAATAGTATCTTTAAAGGAACAACAACAAATTACAGATAATGTATTATTAGAGTCATGGAATCAAGAATATCTTTAAGGTGTTAGGAAAAACAACTGCCAAACTAGAATTCTATACCTAGAAAAAATAACCTTCAATATTGAAAGCTAAGTAAAGAGATTTCCATACCTACAAAACCTGGAAATGCAGATTGGTGCAGCCACTATGGAAAACAGTATAGAATTTCCTCAAAAAAATAAAAATGGAACTGCTGATTGACACAGCAATCCCAGTTCTGGGAATATATTGTAAAAATCCTGAAACACCAACCAGAAAGAATACACGCACCCCTATGTTCATAGCAGCAATATTTATAAATTAGAGGACCAGTGCATGAAATTTGTGCACTCAGGGGGGAGGGTCCCTCAGCCTGGCCTGTGCCCTTTCGCAATCTGGGAGCCTTCAGGGGATGTCCAATTGATTTCAGGGAGATCCAAAATTGCAGCAGAAAGGACGGCAGTCGAACATCCTTAGCACTGTCGCGGAGGCAGGAGAGGCTCCCGCCACCACCACTGCGTTTGCTAGCTGTGAGCCCGGCTTCTGGCTGAGTGGTGCTCCCCTGTGGGAGCGTACTGACCACCAGGGGGAAGCTCTTGCATTGAGCATCTGCCTCCTGGTGGTCAGTGCGTGTCATAGTGACCAGTCATTCTGCTGTTTGGTCGATTTGCATATTAGCCTTTTATTATATCAGATGTTAAGATATGGAAACAGCCCAAATGCCCATCAGTAGAAAAATCTATGGTGAATTTACATAATGAAATACTATGTGGCTATAAAAAACACACACAAAACAAGGATCTCTTACTATTTGCAACAGCATGGATCAATTATTATGCTAAGTGAAATAAGCCAGTCAGATAAAGACAAGTATCACCTGATCTCACTTACATGTGGAATTTAATGAGCAAAATAAACTCATTAACAAATAGGTCCAGAGGCATGGATGCATGGAACAGATTGACAGATCTCAGAGGAAAAAAGGTTGGGAGAGGAACAGAAAGAGATCAACCAAAGAGCTTATATTCATATATTCATAGCCCATAGACACAGACAACAGTGTGGTGAAGGCCTTGGGTGGGGCAGTGGCTGGGTGAAGGGGGTAAAAGTGGGGGAATGGGGGAAAGCTATAAGACTGTCAACAATAAAAAATAAATAAATTAGGGAGATCCAAGATGGCGGCAGACAGGACGGCAGTGAGAAAGAGTGTGAATGAGTGAGAGAGTGAAAGGGGAGTGCATGGATGTGTGGGGCATGTGTGTATGTGTGAGTGAGGGACAGTTATATTCTACAGGACTGTTGGGGACTGGCGGACTAGGCTCCCCTAGCTGGGCAGCGTCTACTACCACTGAAATCTCTCCCAGGGTGCCCTGGTATGCCACAGAGACGGTGCCATCTCGAAGGGGAGAGTGGCTGTGACTGAAAGCCCAGCCTCACCTCTACCCAGGGAGACCTCAGACACCACCCAAGACCCTACAACCACAACACCCAGGGATCAGCTGCCTCAGCTTTGAACCCATGAACACTGAGACTCCAGCCTCCCCAGGCACGGGCTCCTAAAAAGTTTGTCCAGGGAGAGACAAAATGGCAGCTGAGTAGGCAGATGGGTCCAGCACCTTCTCACAGAACATACAGAAGAAACAGCTGAATTGAATAATATCCACCCGGAATTGGTGAATTAAGTACAGCTGGAGAGACAATCCAGGGACTAAAAGGTCAGAAGTAGCCAGGAAATCGGTCTGGGTTGGAGGGAGAAACATGCACAGCTGGGAATAGAGTGTCAGAGGGATACTGCGCTGCACCAAGTCCGCATACATTTGGGACATGTGTAGTGCTAGACTATGGAAGGGTGTACACAGGGCTGCTGGCAGTGGGGGACTCTAGATCTAAACCCACAGACGTGGTGCGGGGTGAGGGGGGGCTACACCCGGAAAGGCAGCCTGAAGCTCTGCACTGGCTGGACAGTGCGGGGGAGAGAGATGCGCAGCACCGCCGTTGCTCTGGCTTTATAATTTCCTTTTTTTTTTTTAAAGGTAAAACAAAGTGTTTATTTGTCTTATTCTTTTTTTTTCACCATTCTTTTCTTATTTTTATTTATTTTTATTTTTTTTTATTAAGGTATTATATGTGTACATATCTTACCATTGCCCCCCCCACCCCACTCCCATACATGCTCTCAACCCCCAATGTTTTGCATCCGTTGGTTACTCTTATATGCATGCATATAAGTCCTTCAGTTGATCTCTTATTTCCCCCACCTCTCCCTAACCTTCCCACTGTAATTCAACAGTCTGTTTGATGCTTTACTGCCTCCGTATCTATCTTTTTGTTCATCAGTTTATACTGTTTTTCATTATCCCCAAATGAGTGAGATCATGTGGTATTTTTCTTTCATTGACTGGCTTATTTCACTTAGCATAATGTTCTCTAATTCCATCCAGGTGCCTACAAATGGTAATAATTCCTTCTTTTTATGGCAGCATAGTATTCCATTGTGTAGATGTACCATAGTTTTCTGATCCAGTCATCTGCTGACGGGCACCTAGGCTGTTTCCAAATCTTAGCTATTGTAAATTGTGCTGCTATGAACATAGGGGTGCATATATCCTTTCTGATTGGTGTTTCTAGTTTCTTAGGATATATTCCTAGGAGTGGGATTACTGGGTCAAATGGGAGTTCCATTTTCAGTTTTTTGAGGAAACTCCATACTGTTTTCCACAGTGGCTGCACCAGTCTGCATTCCCACCAGCAGTGCACGAGGGTTCCTTTTTCTCCCCATCCTCGCCAACACTTGTCGTTTGTTGATTTGTTGATGATAGCCATTCTGACAGGTGTGAGATGGTATCGCATTGTCGTTTTGATTTGCATCTCTCAGATAATTAGTGACTTTGAACATGTTTTCATGTGTCTCTTGGCCTTCCTTCTGTCTTCTTTAGAAAAGATTCTATTTAGGTCCGTTGCCCATATTTTATTGGATCATTTATCTTCCTTTTATTAAGTTGTATAAGCTGCCTGTAGATGTTGGAGATTAAACCTTTATCAGTGATAACATTTGCAAATACGTTTTCCCATACAGTGGGATTTCTTGTTGTTTTGTTGATGGTTTCTTTTGCTGTGAAAAAGCTTTTTATTTTGATGTAGTCCCATTTGTTTATTTTCTCTTTGGCTTCCATTGCCCTAGGGGCAGTATCAGTGAAGAAGTTCTTTCGGTATAGGTCTGAGATTTTGCTGCTTGTGGATTCCTCTAGTATTTTTATGGTTTCCCCTCTTTTATTTAAGTCCTGTATCATTTTGAGTTTATTTTTGTGTATGGTGTAAGTTGGTGATCTAGTTTCATTTTTTTGCATGTATCTGTCCAATTTTCCCAACACCATTTATTGAAGAGACTGTCTTGACTCCATTGTATGTTCATGCCTCCTTTGTCAAATATTAATTGCGCATAGTGGTTTGGGTCGATATCTGGATTCTCTATTCTATTCCATTGATCTATATGTCTGTTCTTGTGCCAGTACCAGGCTGTTTTGAGGACAGTGGCTTTGTAATACAGCTTGAAATCTGGTATTGAGATCCCTCCTACTTTATTCTTCTTTCTCAGGATTGCTGTGGCTATTTGGGGTCTTTTTTTATTCCAGATGAATTTTTGGAGAGTTCTTTCTAGGTCTGTGAAATATGCCGTTGGTATTTTAATAGGGAGTGCATTGAATCTATAGATCGTTTTGGGTAGTATGAACATTTTAATGATGTTGATTCTCCCAATCCATGAACATGGTATGTTCATCCATCTGTTTACATCTTCCTCTATTTCTTTTTTCAGTGTCCTGTAGTTTTCCGCATATAGGTCTTTTACCTCCTTGGTTAGGTTTATTCCTAAGTATCTTAATTTTTTTGGTGCGATGGTAAATGGGATTGCTTTTTTAGTCTCTCTTTCTGTAAGTTCACTATTGGTATATAGAAATGCCAGAGATTTCTTGGCGTAAATTTTGTATCCTGCTACATTGCTGAATTCACTTATTAAGTCTGTTAGTTATTTGATGGAGTCTTTCGGTTTTTTTATGTACAATATCATGTCATCTGCAAATAAGGACAGCTTTACTTCTTCTTTTCCAATTTGGATGCCTTTTATTTCTTCTTCTTGTCTAATTGCAATGGCTAATACTTCCAGTACTATGTTGAACAGGAGTGGTGAGAGTGGGCATTCCTGTCTTGTTCCTGTTCTTAGGGGAAATGGTTTTAGTTTTTGCCCATTGAGTATGATGTTAGCTGTGGGTTTATCATATATAGCTCTTATTATGTTGAGGTATGATCCTTCTATTCCCACCTTGTTGAGAGTTTTTAACAAGAAAGGGTGTTGGATTTTGTCAAATGCTTTTTCTGCATCAATTGATATGACTATGTGGTTTTTATCTCTCAATTTGTTTATGTGATGTATCACATTTATTGATTTGCAGATATTGTACCATCCTTGCATTCCTGGGATAAACCCTACTTGGTCATGGTGTATGATCTTTCTGATGTAGTGCTGGATCCGATTTGCTAGAATTTTGTTGAGGATTTTGGCATCTACGTTCATGAGGGATATTGGCCTGTAATTCTCCTTCATTGTGTTGTCTTTATCTGGTTTTGGTATCAGGGTGATGCTGGCTTCATAGAAGGAGCTTGGAAGTGTTTCTTCCTCTTGAATTTTTTGGAATAGTCTGAGAAGGATAGTTTTTAGTTCTTCCTTGAATGTTTGGTAAAACTCTCCTGTGAAGCCGTCTGGCCCCGGCCTTTTGTTTGCCAGAAGCTTTTTGATGACTGCTTCAATTTCATTCATAGTTACTGGCATATTGAGCTGTTTAGATTCTTCTTGATTGAGTTTTGAATACTTTTCTAGGAATCTGCCCATTTCCTCCAGGTTGTCCAGTTTGTTGCAACAGAGTTGTTCGTAGTATTTTTTAACAATCCTTTGTATTTCGGCGGGATATGTTGTTATTTCACCTCTTTCATTTCTGATTTTGTTTATTTGGGTCCTCTCTCTTTGCTTCTTGGTGAGCCTGGCTAGAGCTTCATCAATCTTGTTTATCCTTTTAAAGAACCAGCTCTTGGTTTTATTGATCTTTTGTATTGTTTCTTTGGCCTCTAGGTCGTTTATCTGTGCTCTGATCTTTATTATTTCCTTCCTTCTGCTTACACTGGGCTTTTTTTGTTGCTCTTTTTCAAACTCTTTGAGTTGTAGGGTTAGGTAATTTATTACCATTGTTTCTTGTTTTTTGCAGTAGGCTTGTAGAGCTATGAACTTCCCTCCCAAGACTGCTTTTGCTTTGTCCCATAGATTTTTGAATTGTAGTGTTTTCATTGTCATTTGTTGCCATGATGTTTTTTATTTCTTCCTTGATTTCTCTGGTAACCCAATCATTGTTTAATAGCATGTTGTTTAGTCTCCATGTGTTTGATTTATTTGGGTTGTTTTTATCGTAGTTGATTTCCAGTTTTATGCCACTGTGGTCTGAGAAGATGCTAGATATGATTTCTATCTTCTTGAATTTGAAGAGACTTTGCCTATGTCCCAACATATGGTCTATCTTTGAAAATGACCCATGTGCACTTGAGAAGAATGTATATTCTGTGGCTTTGGGGTGAAATGTTCTGAAGATGTCAATTAATTCCATCTGGAATAGTGAGTCATTTTGGACTGATGTTTCTTTGCTGATTTTTTGTTTAGAGGATTTGTCCAATGGTGATAGTGGGGTATTAAAGTCTCCTACTATGATTGTATTGCTGTCAATCTCTCCCTTGATATCCTCCTGGAGTTTCTTTATGTATTTGGCTGCTCCTGTATTGGGTGTTTATATGTTTAACAAAGTTATGTCTTCTTGTTGGATTGCTCCCTTTAGTATTATGAAGTGGCCTTCCTTATCTCTTGTTATGTCCTTCACTTTGAGATCTAATTTGTCAGATATAAGTATTGCTACCCCAGCTTTTTTTTTCAGTTCCATTTGCCTGGCAAACCTTTTTCCATCCCTTCACCCTCAGTCTGTGTGCATCTTTTATTTTTGAGGTGGGTTTCTTGTAGGCAGCATAATATGGGTCTTATTTTCTTATCCAATCCGTTACCCTATGTCTTTTGATTGGGGCATTTAATCCATTTACATTTGAAGTTATTATTAATAGGTACTTGTTTGTCACCATTTTTATTCTTTAACCCTGTGTTCCTTCTTCGCTTCCTATTTCTTTCTTTCTTTTTTTTTTTTTTTTACAGCAGACCCTTTAGCATTTCTTGCATTGCTGGTTTGGTGGTAATAAATTCCCTTAGTCCTCTTTTGTCTGTGAAGCTCCTGATTTCATCTTCAGTTTTGATTGATAGCCTTGCTGGGTACAGTATTCTTGGATTCAGACCCTTCCTTTGCATGACTTTGTATATTTCATTCCATTCCCTTCTGGACTGATGTGTTTCTCTTGAGAAATCAGTTGCTAGTCTGATGGGGGGGATCCTTTGTAGGTAACTTTCTGTCTCTCTCTGGCCGCTTTTAAGATTCTTACTTTGTCATTGGTGTTTGCCAGTTTAATTATAATGTGCCTTGGTGTCGGTCTTTTGGGGTTCATTTTGCTTGGGACTCTGTGAGCTTCTTGGATTTGTGTGGGTTTTTTCTTCCCTATATCAGGGAAGTTTTCTGTCATTATTTCTTCCAACAGGTTTTCTATTCCTTGCTCAGCTTCCTTTCCTTCTGGAACCCTTATTATGCGGATGTTGTTTTGTTTCGTGTTGTCCCAAAGTTCCCTTATGCTCTCCTCCTGCCTTTTAATTTTTTTTCTAGAAGTTGCTCTACTTGGGTATTTTTTCCCATCTTGTCTTCTAGCTCACTGATGCGGTCCTGTGCTTCTTCTAGTCTACTCTTGATGCTTTCTATTGAGTTCTTTACAGCAGCGATGTCATTTTTTATTTCTTCTTGGTTCTTCTTCATTTCCTCTTGGTTCTTGCTCATATTGTCGAATTTGTCTTCCATTCTTTTCAGCCACCTTATGACCATTTCTCTGAATTCTTTTTCTGGAAGTTTGCTTGCCTGCATTTCATTTACTTCCTTTTCTGGTGATGCCTGCTTTTCTTTCATATGCCAGCTGTTTTTTTGTCTCCCCATGGTCTCTCTTCTCTGGATGTCTGGTTATGTAGTTCTCTCTCTCCTGCGTTGATTTAAAGGTGCAAAATACAACACTACCAGGTACAACACACAAGGCACTGAACAGAAATGTATTCATGATATTAATAACCTCCAATATAGATGACCACCAGAGAAAGGCAAATTAGGGGATAGGAGAGAAAGAAGAAGAGGAAAAGAAAGAAAGGAAAAAAGAAAAAAAAAGGAGTGTCAAAATGAAATTGGGAAAAGGAAAAAAAAGTAAGAGAGACAAGAAAGAGACTAAGAGAGAAAGGGGAACAAACTATATATATGGGGATAAAACTCCAATAGAGCAATAACTAATCCCAGAAAATGTCAGCAACAAATACCTGGGGATTAATACAAACTACAACACCAACTAATATTGAGTGAGGCAAGGGAAAACAGAAGCACAAAACAAACAAAAAAATAAACAAACAAAAGAAGAATAAGCAAAACAATCTCACAAAAAAGCATAAAAATTCGATATAATCAACATTCAAGTAAACAACAACAAAAGGACAGAGAGAAAAACAATTTTTTGGATAGTTAAGACAGTGAAGAGAGAGGTGTGTAAGGACTTGGAGCAGGGAATTGAAGATTAGATACGTAAGTAGGGTGAAATTTTAACAGGGGGTAAACAGAAAGAATAGGGGAAATCTAAAGCAGGTAAGGGGTAAGATAAACAGGATACCGAAAAGGGGAAGGTTAGGAAGAGTGTGATGGCATAAAGGTAGAGCTGAGATAAAGTAAAACGATGCTAAAGGAAAGATGAAAATAGAATGTAGAACACTAATCCCAAAGTAAAATGAAGAGAAAATAAAATGACACTTAAAAAAAAAAGATGAAATAGCAGTAGTAATAATACGGGTTGAAAATAAAAATGTAATATTTTAAAAAGTAAAATCAAGTGAGGAAAAAAGAAAAAAAATTAGTTTCTTGAGTAAAAGATGCAAAAAATGAAAATAAAAAAATAAAAAATAAAAATAAAATGTGGAGTAGTGAAGGTCATTCACTTCCTCTGTTGTTCTGTTTGGCACGCCTATTTCTCAGTGCAGACAGTATTGCAGTTCCCTGCGTTCCACTACTCTTCAGTATTGTAAGCCAGTCCTGATTTTAAGCAGGCGGTGTGTCTTAATTTCTCGTATTCCTTTATTTTTGATTACACAAGAGTCAATTTGTGATTCAGCCCCTGGGTGGCAGTGTTTCTGGAATGACTTCCGGGTCTATCTATGGCCTCTCTAGGCAGTGTTAGAGCCTTCTTTCCCTGTGGCACTCACTACCGGTTTGTGGGAGTGGGCTGCCTCAGAGCTGGCTCTCCGATGGTCACTCCCCGCTCTGATCCCCAGGTTCCAGAAAAAGAACTTTCCCCTGAAGTCTCCCAGGGTGTCCCCAACTGGGTGATCCTATGTATTGGGCTTAGTAATCAGAAGCAAGAATTTCAAGAGGAAAAAGCCCAAGTGTGCGAACTCGGGGGCTGCGTGTAAGTCTAAGCAGCCGGCACACCTTGAAATTCTTAGGCTGTCCCTGCACGTCAGATCAAAATGGGTTGCTTTTTAGAGATCCCTTCTGTTAGCAGCTCTGAGGACCCCCTTCCACATTCAAGGATCACGCCAGCCCCAACAGCCACGGATTTTTCTAGGCTCAGACTTCCCTGGTCCTCCAGCTCCCACAAAACGCGCGTTCCTCTCTCCCGCAGGGACTAGAGACCTCACCTTATCCCAGGCGAAATCTGACCTTTCCCTGTTGGAGTGTAGAGCTCCTCTGAATCTGCGTGTTTGCGCTAACTGGGGACCGGTGTTCTGGTGCTCGTAGCTGTTCCGTGGGTGCCGCAGTTGTGGATTCTCAGGCTTCCAATAAGCTCCACTTTCCCGTTCATGATGGCGCAGATTTCGTGTCCAAGCCCGCAGCTCTGGGAGGGGACCCAGCCGCAGTGGGGGCTGTCAGGTCAGGGGAACCCCATCTAGCAGTCCCCCACCTTCTTCTGGAGTTTAGCTGTCCCTTAGCTTGCCAACAAACACTCCTCGTGCGACCCTCAGCTGTTCTTTCTTTCTACTCCGGGACAAGGCTCGGAACACGTCTGTCTATTCCGCCGCCATTTTTCCCCCTCTCTCTTTATAATTTCCTTGCTTTTACTTGTTAAACCTAGTATCTTCCAATCACAAACAGTCACCTAGGCTGCAGTGCAAGGGAAGGTAGTTTTGTAGAAGCTGTGGAACAAAATAGGGAGAGGCAATCAGGAAGCCAGCTCTAGGACAATCCATTCCCTCCAACACTGAACAGACATTTTTCTCCTGGAGTCCAGGTGCCTCCTAGCAGTGTAGCTGCACCCAGCCTTGAGCTCTGCAGGGAAATAAAGATTCATAACGCCCCCAGGGAGCCCTTGGGGATTGGGTTGAGGGGCTATTTTGTCCCGGAAACTAATACAGAAACACCGCCACCTAGAGGCCATGTCAGAAATAGACGCTTGTGTAAATCTGAAAGTAGGCAGAAAAACAAAGCAGGTGGATTGATCCCGCCTGGCTGAAATCAAGGCACTGGTGTCAGACACAGAGGAGCAGTGGATCACTGGGAGCTTCAACACGGTGCTGACTATCTAGCAGGAAGCTAAGACGTGGCAGACAGAACAGTGGAGAGGCGTCTTAGACCAGCCCCCAGCAGTAAATACTCAGCTGTAGTGAACGAACTTTGCTACTTTTTTTCTTCTTTTCTTTATTTTTTTCTTCCTTTCTTTATTATATATATACTAGAGGCCCAGTGCATAAAATTCGTGCATGGGGGGGGGTCCCCTCAGCCCAGCCTGTACCCTCTCCAATGTGGGACATCCCTCTCACAATCCAGGACCACTGGCTCCTAACTGCTCACCTGCCTGATCACCCCTAACTGTCCCCCCTATTGGCCTAGTCACCCTCAACTGCCCCCCTGCTGGCGTAGTCACCCCCAACTGCCCCTCCTGTGGGCCTGGTCGCCTCAAGCAGCTTGTTGTTTGGTCGTTTGGTCGCCACTCACTAACCCCCTTCCGGCCCAGTCGCCCCATGCAGCCTGCTGCTCAGTCATTTGGTCATCCTTCACTAACCCCCTGCCAGCCTGGTCGCCCCACACAGCCTGTTCGGTCATCCATTCCATTGTTTCAGATGTGATGGTCGCTTAGTCTTTTATATATATAGACTAGTGGCCCGGTACACGAAATTCATGCATGGGGGAGGGGGGTACCCCTCAGCTCGGCCTGCATCCTCTCCAATCTGGGACCCCTGTGGGATTCAGCCTAAACTGGCGGTCAGACAACCCCCTCACAATCTGGGACTGCTGGTTCCTAACCGCTCACCTGCCTGCCTGCTTAATTGCCCCAAACCACTCTGCCTGCTGGCCTGCTTGCCCCCAACTGCACCCCCCCTGCCAGCCTGCTCACCCCCAACTGGTCCCCTCTGCCAGCCTGCTCACCCCCAACTGCGCCCCCCCCCGCCAGCCTGATCACCCCCAACTGCCCTTCCCTCCTGGCCTGATCAGCCCTAACCGCCTCTGCCTCGGCCCCGCCACCATGGCTTTGCCTGGAAGGACTTCTGGAAGGTCTCATGGTCTAATTAGCATAGTACCCTTTTATTAATATAGATAGGATATGACATACTGCCATAACTATAACATATGTGCCAGTATTACTCTATGAGAATACATACTTCATGCGATAGGAAGGCATCTAATACATTACATTGTATATGTTGTAAGTAGTAGGAAATACTGTATTCATAGCAATAATATACACCCTGTGACTTCCCTTCCTGATTTGGAAATGGTTCCCCAGTTCTTTGAACGTTTCCTGGCCCCTAATTATTATTTTTTGTTTTTGTCATTCAGTGTAACTTTATTTACTGTTTATTGCACATGAGTTGAGGTCTTTAATTTCTAACCACCAAAGATTCAAAGGACTATTTTTTCCATGAAGTTTAACATTAACATTAGTGAATTCATGTATCCATGTGTTTTTATTGTAAACATCTGAATTATTCACATTGTCATAGATCCTGAACTCATAAGCATGGACCATGCACAGGCTGGCAGCAAGCCAGGAAGCCACTCTGCAAGCAAACAGATACTCTGCATAAGGAGAAAAGTCATAGCACAACATTTAATGTCCAACCTGAGTCACCTCAGAATGTTATATATATTGACTTCTTAATTCATATAGTATCGGGAACTCAACTGCTTGGTTGGTGACGCGGTTGACCTGATTTCAGGAGGATTATTCCTGAAATAATTAAGGAAAGAGGGCTAAATATTTCTTCTTGGTTGCTTGCTCCTCCCCAGCACCTTCATCTTTCTTCTCATCCTCAGCTTCTTGGGCATCTTCTCCTTCACCTTCACCTCCTTCTTCCTCCTTTGTGTCCTCACATTCTTCCTTGGCACCTTCTTCCTCTTCCTCTCCTTCCTCTTCCTCAGCCACTTCCTTCTCTTTCTCCTCCTCTTCAGCTTCTCCTTCAGAAGGGGGTTCATCCTTAGCTTCCTCAGCTTTTGCAGCCTCAGTGGTCTCCTCCACCTCGATCTGCTCCTCCTGGATGTGGCTGGTGTATTAAGAAGGGAAGGAGTGAGCGGACATCAAGTAGGAGCTGGTCTGTAAACCACCATAGGCAGATCGACCAAAGACCTGGGAACTCTGGGAGTAGCCGCTGGCTATGCTTCCCACGCTGGTAAAACTGAGCCAGTTTCCTCACCTTCCAAGCGTTTCCTGTAAGCTGCAATGTCAATGTCCAAAGCCATCTTCACATTGAGGAGGCCCTGGTATTCTTTTAAATATCATGCCATTTCACTCTTTGTAGTTCTCAACTCATTTTCTAATTTGTTGATTGTGTCCTGCATAGCACTAATGTCAGTGTTCTGTTTATCCTCCAGCTCTTGCAGCTGCTTTCCCAGTGCTTCGTTCATGCCACGGCTTGCTTCGATCTCCAGGGTCTTGGCCTTGAGCAGGCGGCAGCTCTTAGACACCTCATCCTTGGCAGCGTGCACCGCATGGGTGTTCTTGGCAGTGCTCTCAGTCAGCACGGTGAAGAGGCTCTTGTACCATTCTTTGGCATTCTGCATGTTCTTGGCAGCCAGCTTCTCCTACTGGTTGCAGATATCCTTGAGCTCGGCAGAGAGGTCGGACTTGGAGAACACGTCCATCTCCATGGAGATCTTAGCTTACTGGATTTGTGCCTGCAGCTCGGCGATCTCCTCTTCATGCACCTTCTTCAGAAAGGCGATTTCGACCATCAAGCTGTCGATGCACTTTTCGAGTTCAATGCCAGCGAGAGCCGCCTCATCTGCACCTTTGGGCACCTCCATCAGCCAGCCCTCGGTGTCCAGCACCTCTTCCTGGTAGTGTGTTTGCAGGTTGCTCCCAGTCTCTTTTGAGCCCCAGTGCCTCCTAACTGCCCACTGTCCTCTCCTCGCCAGGGATGGGGAGCAGTGGGGCCGGGCACAGGCATCCCATTTTCATTAAAATGTTCAACCCGGGTCTGATCCACCAGTGTCCTCAGGCAGCCCGGGGACAGACAGTGATCCCAGAGACGCTGGCCACCCCCTCCTGCCTGGGTCCCCAATCTGGGCCTGGACCTCGGGCAGGCAGCATAAGGTGCTGCCCGCCCAGCATGCCCGGTCCCGATTGTGGCCTGGACCCCGTGGGTGGCATCTGGCATTGCCTGCTCCACCTGCCCGGTCCCGGTCGTGGCCTGGACCTCACACGCGGCATCTGGCAGTGCCTGCTCTGCCTGCATATGCAAATTTACCCACCATCTTTTTTGGATTAATTTGCATATTACTCATGATTGGCTGTGGGTGTAGCGGAGGTATGGTCAATTAGCATCTTTCTCTTTTAGTGTAGATTATTATTATTACTAGAGGCCTGGTGCACAGATTTGTACACTGGTGGGAACTCTCAGCCTGGCCTGCAGGGATTGGGCTGAGGCCCACAGTCTGACAGCCCCTGAGGAGTTCCGGAATGAGAGAGGGCACTCTGAAAAGTTGCTATTGCTCAGCAGCTCCTGAATTGAGCATCTACCCCCTGGTGATCATTGAGCATCATAGCTAGAAGTCTGTCAGCCAATCAAATGGTCGCTTAGGCTTTTATATAGATTATTATTTTTATTTTTTTATTAGTATTCTACATTTTATTTTTATTTTATTATTATTTTTATCATTATTTTACTCTATCTCATTTTTTCCTTTATACCAACACTTCCTCACTTCCCCCTTTTTCACCATTTCTCTTCTCCTATTCCTCCTTTAGTTTTTCTCTCTCTTTTCTTTTTTAACTCCTTGATAAAAATTGATCTTTTTTATCTGCTCTATTGATGCATTACTACTTTAGTAGTCTCTGTTGGCTTACTCATATAGCTAATATCCTTTCCCCTGCTCCAAGTCCATGCACTCTTCTCTTTTCTCTTTCTTTGCTAGCCAATTTTTTTTCTTTTTGTTATAGTTTGTTGTTTGTTAGTTTTGTTTTTGTTTTTGCTTTTTATTTTATGCTTTTGTTTTTTCTCTCCTTGCTTGTTCTCTTCTTCTACTAATAGCTTAATTAGTTTCACTCACCAAACTCAGGCCTATCTGCACCCTACTATATTCTCCTTTTCCAAAAAGATGAATACATACATAGATAGATAGATAGATTAAAGAAAGGGGAATTTTTTTTTTTTAGTATTTTGTTTTTTACTTTTCTTCTTACACACTCATTCTCTTTCTACTCCTATATACTGAATCATGGCCATTCCCCCATTCATTCAATTCCTTGACCTTACCTTCTGGAAATAAGCTCTGCCTCTTCAGATCCATCTCTCCTCCTTTTTTTCTGGGTGTTTGTTGTTTGCATTTTTTGGTTTAGTTGTTGGTTTTATGAAGTTTCCCCCCATATACATATAATTTTCTCCCTTCTTTTTTCTTCTTTTTCTTTTCTCTCTTAACTTTTTATCCTTTTCTCAATATCATTTTTTCACTCTTAAATCTCTTCCATAAGTCTCTTTTCTCTGGTGGTCACCTTCATTTGGGGTTATCAGTGTTGTGAATACACTCATGTTTTGTTCCCTCTGGGTCATGTCTTGTCAAGTTGTATTTTGTCCTTTTGGTCAACATGGCTGAGAGTGAGCCACATAACCACTCACTTTGAGAGAAGCAAAAATGGAAAGAAAATGAAATAGCCCCCAAACAAAAGAAAAGGAGGAATGACTGGAAAATGAGGTAAACTAAATGGAAGCAAGCAATTTGTCAGAGAAAGAATTCAGAGCAATGGTCATAAGAACTCTGAAAAGGTTGAAAGACAAATTCAACAACATGTGTAAGAATCAAGAGGAAATGTGGAAGAACCAAGGAGAAATGAAGAGTTACATAGCTGCAATAAAAAACACAATAGAAAGCATCAACTGTAGGCTAGAAGATGGTGAGGACTATATCAGTGAGCTAAAAGACAAGGTAGGAAAAAACACCCAAGGACAGCAGCAACTGAAAAAGAAACTTAAAAAACAGGAGGAGAGCCTAAGGGAGCTTAGGGACCAAATGAAATGAAGCAACATCCACATAATAGGGGTGCCAGAAAGAGAGGAAATTGAGCAAGGGATAGAAAACTTGTTTGAAGAAATATTTACAGAAAACTTCCCTGGTATTGGGAAGAAAAACAAAAGAAAATACAAAAGTCCAAGAAGCTCTAGAGTCCCAAAAAAGATGAACCCCAAAAAAGCCAACAATAAGACACATCATAATTAAATTGGCAAACACCAATGAAAAAGTAAGAATCTTAAAAGCTACCAGAGAGAGACAGAAAGTTACCTACAAGGGACATCTCATTAGACTATCAACTGTTTTCTCAACAGAAACACATCAGGCCAGAAGGGGATGGAATGAAATATACAATGTTATGCAAACAAGGGACTGGATCCAAGAATACTATACCCAGCAAGGCTATCATTCAAAATTTAAGGTGAAATCAGGAGCTTCACAGACAAAAAAGGGCTAAGGGAGTTTATTACCACCAAACCAGCAAAGCAAGAAATACTAATGGGACTGCTGTAAAAGGAATAAATAGGAAGGGAAGAAGAAACACAGGCATAAAAAATAAATATGGCAACAAACAAGTACCTATCATTAATAACCTTAAATGTAAATAGATTAAATGCTCCAATCAAAAGAAATAGGGTAGCTGAATGGATAAGAAAACATGACCCATATATCTGCTATCAACAAGAGACCCACCTAAGAACAAAGGATTCACACAGAGGGATAGTGAAGAGATAGAAAAAAAATGTTTCAGGCAAATGGAAACAAACAAAAAATCTGGGGTCGCAATACTTATATCTGACGAATTAGACCTCAAAGTGAAGGCCAGAACAAGAGATAAGGAAGGCCACTTTATAATACTAAAGGGAGAAATTCAACAAGAGGATATAACTCTGGTAAATATATATGCAACCAATATAGGAGGACCCAAATACATAAAAAAAACCTTCTGGAAGATGTCAAGGGAGAGATCAATAGCAATACAGTAATAGTAGAGACTTTAATACTCCATTGACACCACTGGATAAATCCTCTAAAAAATCAGCACAGAAACATCAATCCTAACTGACTCACTAGATCAGATGGACTTAATTGATATCTTCAGAACATTTCACCACAAAGCTATAGAATATACATTCTTCTCAAGTGCACATGGGTCATTTTCAAAAGTAGACCACCTATTGAGATACAAATTCGTTCAAATTTAAGAAGATATAAATCATCTCAAATATCTTCTTGGGCCACAAGGGCATTAAATTAGAACTAAAATACAATAAAACAATGAAAAAAAATCAAATACTTGGAGGTTAAATAGCATGCTATTAAACAATGATTGGGTTACCAAAGAGATCAAAGAAGAAATAAAAAGCATCCTGGTAAGAAATGACAATGAAAACACAATAACCCAAAATCTATGGGACACAGTGAAAGCAATCTTGAGAGGGAAGTTCATAGATCTACAGGCCTACCTCAAAAAAAAAAAAAAAAAAAAAAAAGGTAATAAATTATCTAATCCTACGACTCAAAGAATTAGAAAGAGACCAACAAGAAAAGCCCAGAGTAAGCAAAAGGAAGGAAATAATAAAGATCAGAGCAGAAATAAATGACATACTAGTAGAGACAAAAAAAAAAATACAAAAGATCAATAAAACAAATAGCAGGTTCTTTGAAAGGATAAACAAGATTGATGAATTTCTAGGAAGACACACCAAGAAGCAAAGAAAGAGGACTCAAACAAACAAAATCAGAAATGAAAGAGGTGAAGAAACAACCAACCCCAGAGAAATACAAAAGATTATGAAAAAATACTATGAACAACTCTATTCCAACAAACTGCATAACCTAGATGAAATGAACATATTATTAGAAAAATAAAAGCTCCCAAAACTCAGCCAGGAAGAATAAAAAAACATGAATAGACTGATAACTACCAAAGAAATTGAAGCAGTAATCAAAAATATTCCAGCAAAGAAAACCTCGCATCCGGATGGCTTTCCAGGTGAGTTCTACCAAAAATTCAAAGAAGAATTAAAACTTGTTCTCCTAAGACTATTCCAAAAAAATTCAAGAGGAAGGCACACTTCCAGCTCTTTCTATGAAGCCAGCATTACCCTAATTACAAAATCAGATAAAGACACCACAAAGAAAGAGAACTACAGGCCAATATCCTTGATGAACATAGATGCTAAAATCCTCAACAAAATTCTAGCAAATCAGATCCAGCATTACATTAGAAATCTCATATACCATGACCAAGTGGAATTTACTGGGGATGCAAGGAAGGTACAATACCCACAAATCAATAAGTGTGATACATCACATAAACAAATTGAGAGACAAAAATCACATAATTATATCAATTAATGCAGAAAAAGCATTTGACAAAGTCCAACACTCTTTCTTAATAAAAACTCTCAGCAAAGTGGAAATAGAGGGATCATATCTCAACATAATAAAAGCCTTATATGGCAAACCTACAGCCAACATCATACTTAATGGGCAAAAACTACAACCATTTCACCTAAGAACAGGAACAAGACAGGGATGCCCACTTTCACCACTCCTATTTGATATAGTACTAAAAGGGCTAGCCACAGTGATCTGACAAGAAGAATAAATAAAAGCCATACAAATTGGAAAAGAAGAAATAAAACTGTCATTATTCACAGATGACATGATACTGTACATAGAAAACTCCAAAGACTCCCTCAAAAAACTACTAGACCTAATAAATGAATTCAGCAATGTAGCAGGTTACAAAATTAGCACCCAGAAATCTATGGCTTTTTTATACACCTATAATGAGCTCACAGAAAGAGAAACTAAAAAAAAAAATCCCGTTTACCATTGCACCAAAAAAATTAAGATACCTAGGAATAAACATAACTAAGGAGGTAAAACTCCTGTACTCAGAAAACTACAGGACATTGAAAAAAGAGATAGAGGAAGACATAAACAAATGGAAGAACATACCATGTTCAAGGATTGGTAGTATCAACATCATCAAAATGTCTATACTACCCAAAACAATTTATAGATTCAATTCACTCCCCATTAAAACACCAACGGCATATTTCACAGACATAGAATACTCTCCAAAAATTCATCTGGAATAAAAAAAGGACCCGAATAGCCATAGCTATCCTGAGAAAGAAGAATAAAATTGGAGGGATCACATTACCAGGTATCAAGCTATATCACAAAGCCACAGTTCTCAGAACTGCCTGAAATTGGCACAGGAACAGACATATAGACCAATGGATCAGAACAGAGAACCCAGAAATAGACCGAAGCCATTATGCTCAATTAATATTTGTCAAAGGAGGCAAGAGCATAAAATGGAGTCTCTTCAATAAATGGTGTTGGGAAATTTGGTTAGATACTTGCAAAAAAAAAAAAAAAAAAAAGAAAGAAACTAGATCACCAAATTACATAATACACAAAAACAAACTCAAAATGGTTAAAGGACTTAAATGTAAGACCAGAAACCATAAAAATTTTAGAAGACTCCACTGGCAGCAAAATAGCAGACATATGTCATAGCAATATCTGTACTGATACAGCTCCTAGGGCAATGGAAACTAAGGAGAAAATAAACAAATGGGACTACATCAAAATAAAAAGCTTCTGAACAGCAAAAGAAACCATCAACAAAACAACAAGAAAGCCCACTGCATGGGAGAATATATTTTCCAATGCTATCTCCAGTAAGGGTTTAATCTCCCAAATATACAGAGAACTCAATACAGCTTAACAAAAGGAAGATAAACAATCCAATCAAAAAATGTGCAAAGGACCTAAATAGACACTTTTTGAAAGAGGACATACAGAAGGCCAAGAGACATATGAAAACATGCTCAAAGTCACTAATCATCTGAGAGATGCAAATCAAAACAACAGTGAGGTACCATCTCACACCTGCCAGATTGTGTATCATCAACAAATCAACAAAGGACAAGTACTGGCATGGATGTGGAGAAAAAGGAACCCTTGTGCACTGCTGGTGGAAATGTAGACTGGTGCAGCCACTGTGGAAAACAGTATGGAGTTTCCTCAAAAAGTTCAAAATGGAACTCCCATGTGATCCAGTAATCCCACTTTTAGGACTATATCCCAAGAAACCAGGAACACCTATCAGAAAGGATATATGCACCCCTATGTTCATAGCATCACAATTTACAATAGCTAATATTTGGTAACAGCCTAAGTTCCCACCAGCAGATAAGTGGATTAAAAAACTGTGGTACATCTACACAATGGAATACTTTGCTGCGGTAAAAAAGAAGGAATTCTTACCATTTGCAACAGCATGTATGGAACTGGAGAGCATTATGCTAAGCAAAATAAGCCAGTCAGAAAAGATAAATATCACATGATCTAACTTATTTGTGGGATATAATGATCAACATAAACTGATGAACAAAAATAGATCCAGAGACAAGGGGCTGGTAAGGGGGTGGAGGTTAGAGATTACTCAATGGACTTGTATGCATGCATATTAGCATAACCAATGGACACAGACCCTGGGGCAGTGGGTGCTTGCCCACGGGGGTGTTAGAGGCCATGGGGGGGATCAACTGGGGAAAAAGGAGACATATGTAATACTTTAAACAATAAAAATTAATTGATTAGTTAAATAATTAAATAAATATCTTTTTTTAAAAAAAGGAAGATATGCTGCCAGTAGACTGAAACAAACAAAAAAAATAATAAAGTTTATTCTCCTTGTAGAAGAAAAATGATCCCAGGTACCAACAAAAAAGTGCAGTAAGAATTTTAAATCAATAGAATGTATTTGAGTGATTGAAATGCAATCTAATGATTGAATTTTATGAACAAATATAAATGAATAGTTTTTCATTATGATGCTCTAGTATCAGCCACCTTGGTTAGTGTTATATCAATGAGGCAGGGACTTTGTCTAATTTTCTCTTATATCACTAGTGATTAAAATGGTGATTGGCATATAATAAGTACTCAACCAACATTTGTTAATTTAATGACTAAATAAATGCTCTCTACAACTTTGCACCATATTTGAAAACCTTGGGTGATAACAGATATGATTTTAGCTACCCAGATATAATGTTAAGGAAATTATGACTGAAATGAAAGTCCATGTATATTTGGGGAAAGTAAAAAGGGAAGAAATGAAAGAGATATAATCTCACATATCATTGTGGAGATATGACAAGATAAAGGCAAGAAATTCAACTCCATTGTACCCTCCAGTCTTAACACTTTGGAAGGAAATTTTGTAACTGTGGGGCAGAAAGACAGTCAAGTTTCGCTTTGAAAATATTTAGGCATTTATTATTTATGAACTAATACTATTTCAAAGGTCATAATAAAAATATTTAGAGCAACACAGTAAGGCTAATAAAGCCCAAAATGAATATTATTAAGAAAAGAATGAAGGATGGTGCATATGTTAGCAGGTTTAAAATCAGTGAGATTTGCTGCTGTTATTGTATTAAGTTTGAATAGAAATATCTACACTAATAAAAGAATAAGATTCAAATTGACCATACCTTCACGACACCCACCAGCCAATCAGGAGTGAGTATGCAAATTAACCCAATAAAGATGGCAGGTCAATTTGCATACACAGGCGCCGAGAGGCTGGGGGCAGGGAGGTCCGCCCTTAACCTGTGTGTGATGTGTCCAATCTCGTCCTGCAGTCCAAACAGCAGTCTCAGTGGTAAGCAAGGCAAGGTAGTGTCCTTCCCAGGAGAGTTCCAACTTGTTTTCCTTCAAAGTCTTGATTAGAATGTAGTCTCCCAGTCGATGGCGATGAACCAGAAACTCAAGAGGGGGGCTTTGAGCGAGGATGCCTTTTAACTTAACAGAGATTAGAGTAGAAGAGACACTCACTGCATAGTTCTTAAGAAATTGATCTTTAGTTTCCATTGCAGGAAGATCTTGAGGCATTCTGTGGCCTATTGGAATACAAGAAAAAGTTTCTTAACATTCAAACCCTGGGAAGGTTGTCAAACTTATTTTACCAAAATATCATATATCATCATTATTATTATGCATTAACAGAGTAGATAAGGACTAACCAAAATGAGTTTATTCTCTAACTTCATTTGTCCTTGGATGTGATCAGCAAATGACACTAATTGGATTTCTGCTATATGTCTTCCTGAGTACATTGATATAAGCTATTTACCCTCTTGTTAGGGAGGCAAAATGGAAATCATTAACTCTTAAGTGTCCTTGGTTTAGGGAAGATGGAATTTACTAGATAGCTCCAAATTGCTGTTTAACCATCTCAGTTTCCCTATTTCACTTGTCCTGGCTTACTGGCCTGTGTCATTTATATAAGTTCCTTTCAAAATTTCTCCTTATAGACATTCCACAACTTTCACAAACATTTCCTCATAAACCTTACAACTTTCAGAGCCCACTTTCTTTTTCCTTCAAAATGACACAAAAACTGTAATTTCTTTCCCATTAGTTAGCATTCTTAACCCTTAAAAACCTTAATTTTTAGGTGACATATATGTTATTAACATTTTTCAGATTAGCAATACATTCATTAAGATATATTTTATTTATTTATTAAATATATTTTTATTGATTTCAAAGAGGAAAGGAAGGGAAAGAGAGATAGAAACATCAATGATGAGAGAGAATCATTGATCAGCTGCCTCCTGAATGCCCCCTACTGAGATTGAGCCCACAACCCATGTTTGTGTCCTTGACCAGAATCGAACCTGGGACCCTTCAGTCCGCAGGTTGATGCTTTATCCACTGAGCCAAACCAGCTAGAGCAAGAGATATTTTAAATAAAATACAAGACTTATTATTCATTAACAGATTCAAATCCATCCTCTAGATTCTCCATATGAGGCAAACTCAGATTAATAGTTCAGTATCCTGTTATTTCAAAATCCTGGGTATTTAATAATTTTTAGCACTTAACCCAGCAAACTCAAAGTTTTAAGTTACTAAAGACTTTGGAAAACTATGTTTAGGCATATATAACTACCACTAAAAAAACTTTATCATATACCCTTTATTTTTGTTATATTTACAACAACTTTGATATATTAAAGTTAATTATTACACAAGGCATTTTATTGGCAATTTTGTAACACACATAATTCACTGGCCTTCAGTGGCTTTAATGTAAAAGTACTATTTTATTTAATTTTTTCTTTATAAAAATGGGAGTGCCCCCCCCCCCCCCCACACACACACACACTGCTATTTCTGCAACTTGCTGGAGGGCACTTCTGCAGATTTGCTCCTCCCAGTGTTAGGGGGGAAAAATCTGGGAATTGTATGCCCCCAGAACCTGGGAGTCAGCCTTGTACCTGGAAGTCAACCTTGCATTCTCATTCAAGAACTGCCAATTTAAATGGAAACATTAACCTTGTTGCCCAAACAATGGAATCCCACCTCAGCCTGAATTGCCTATTGCCCCATGCCTGTAATCCCTACTTCCCCATGTAATCTTTGTTCCTATGTTCATAAACCAGAGAAGAGCAAACTAAGTCCCCAAAAGATAGAAAGCAAGCAAAGTAAATCCGGAATCAAAATTACATTACAGACACACAGACAACTCTCACTAGCTGATTTTCTGGCACTGACACCCTGAGAGGTAAAGCAGGAAGGGTCCCCAAGATTAAGAATTCTTGGCAGCTGCTGGGATGTTCCTGATATCTCTGACACGTATTCAGCCTGGCCACAAATAGCTGCCCTCCCACCCCAAAGCGAGATGTGCCCCATCTTTAAACAAATTAAACCAAACAACAAAGAGACACAAAACATAAACAGAAACACTCTTATATACACTATTTACAGGCATGCACAACCCACAGGTAAAGCTTCACACCATGCTCCTTCTCTGTCCAGCTACAGACACCACAAAATGCCCTGGTGTGGGAGCCCTGTCAAGAGCACATGGGATGTTCAAGGCCAATCTGAGAAAGGATATAGCGATTATATTTTATACACTGTGTAGGTGTACTTTCCTATAACCCAAATATTTATGTCACTATTTGGCAAGCAGCCTCCTTTGTCTAAGTTGGTATAAAAATATGTTACTTACCAACAGAGGCAAGACTGCTTTTATGTAGGGCTGGGCTGCTTGGTATGGCTCCTGTGTTTGCTACTGAATTAGCAAGGGCTACTGTGTGTGCAATGGCTACTTTGTAAGGCTACTTTGAAGAACTGTTTTGTCTGATGATTCCTTGTTATAGGTGTATAAGAGAGTCTGTGATAAAGACTCTTTTATATACCTACTAGAGGCCCAGTGCAGGAATTCATGCATGGGTGGGGTCCAGCCAGCCTGCCACTGATCAGGGCCAATCCGGGCCAGGCCGGCCAGGGGGAGGGGCCACGGGTGGTTGGCTGGCCGCAGGAGCTTGGCTGTGGGAGTGCACTGACCACCAGGGTGCAGCTCCTGTGTTGAACATCTGCCCCCTGGTGGTCAGTGTGTGTCATAGTGACCAGTCGACCAGTCAGTCAGCTGTTCTGTCATTCAGTCACTTATGTTTTTATATCCTATCTAATAAAAGAGTAACATGCAAATTAACCATCACTCCACTACACCCACAAGCCACGCCCACTAGCCAATCAGGACCGAGTATGCAAATTAACCCAACCAAGATGGCTGCAGCCACAGAGTGAGCAGGAGGCTTGGGTTTCCCCGGTGATGGAGGAAGCCAAGCTTTCTGCACACTCTGGCCGGCCCAGGCCTCCACTCAAGGCTACAAAGTTTCAATTATAGAAGATAAATAAATCCCAACAAAAATGGCGGCAGCCATGGAGCTGGAGAGAGCAGGAGGCTTGGGTTTCCCCGGCAATGGAGGAAGCCAAGCTTCTGCAGCCCTGGCCTGCCTTGGCCTTCACTCAAGGCTACAAAGTTTCAATTATAGAAGATAAATAAATCCCAGATACCAGGGCCTCCACTTGGGTCACCGGGGGGGGGGGGCACGGCCAGCCTGCAAACCACCACAGGCCCCTCACCCAGGCCACCCCACACCCCAAGGGAACCCCCACCCTGATCCAGGATACCCTTCAGGGCAAACCAGCTGGCCCCCACCCATGCACCAGGCCTTTATCCTATCTAATAAAAGAGTAATATGCAAATTGACCATCACTCCAACACACAAGATGGCTGGCCCCATGTGGTCAAAGATGGCTGCCCCCATGTGGACACAAGATGGCCACCACAAAATGACTAGCAGGGGAGGGCAGTTGGGAGGGACCAGGCCTGTAAGGGAGGGCAGTTGGGGGTGATCAAGCCTGCAAGGAAGGGCAGTTAGGGGTGACCAGGCCGGCAGAGGAGGGAAGTTGGGGTGACCGGGCCTGCAGGGAAGGGCAGCTGCGGGGGACCCAGGCCTGTAGGGGTGGGCAGTTAGGGGGTGATCAGGCTGGCAGGCAGAAGCAGTTAGGGGCAATCAGGAAGGCAGGTAGGTGAGCAGTTGGGAGCCAGCAGTCCTGGATTGTGAGGGGGCAGTCAGACATCCCTCAAGGAGTCCCAGATTGGAGAGGGTACAGGCTGGGCTGAGGGACACACACCCCCCATGCACAAATTTTGTGCACCGGGCCTCTAGTATATAGATAACTTCTCATGTCTTCTCTGTCTAATACCCAGCATCCATGAAGGTCCAGTTCCTAGCAGAGAGGGACCTGTGCATCTCACACCTGCATAAAAAATCTCCAAAGCAGGACAATGTCTCCTGCTTCTGGTTCAGGGATTGCCACCCCCCTACCCCCAAACCTCAGCATTCTCCCTGATGGACTATCCAGGGGAATGCATTCCCTAGGCCTAGGGTTTTTGTTTCCCATCCTCAGAAAGTCCCTTGTGACTATTCTATGTGTCCTATGTGCTCAATCCCCCATACTGGAGATTTCTTGCACTCCCCAAGATCCGCTCTGGCCATTTACCTCACAGGAGAATAGAACCACAGATCAGAACTCTGCACTCTCTTTTTGTCCCAGACACATCCCAGTCACATATATCCAACCTCTGTGGATACCCAACCACCAAAGTAGTACTTATATTATAGTCCAATTTCCCACCTTGGCACATACATGGGGTTACTTGGTTGCCACGATGCTTGCTTGGGCCCTTCTCGTGTTCCTGGCTGACTCCCCATCTTGAGCTCGTTGTCCACCCAGTGGGTAATAGCCATTCCTCCTCACTGAGGCTGCTGCAACTTGGCAGTAGGACACGCCTCCTCAGGTTCAATGGCCCCCATAGTGACCAACAGAATCCCAGATGAGTCCCAAAATTTGTTAGAAATAAGGTGATCCCCAAAACCAGGGGTCCTAGTAGAACACAAAGAATACTCAGGAGCCAGACAGAAAGGCAAATATCTTTACTTCTGCAAAAGGGTGCGCAGCCAACACAGAGTCTGGCAGCACACACTGGTACCTATTACTTTAAATGCCTTAAATATGATTGTGCGTATTTCAACCCTGACCACTGTTGAACTACCTTTTGTAAGGTCCTCATGAGAGAAAGTAGCCCACACTGTTACAAACCTAATGTTTAAACATTCTACAAAGGACTTAAACAAATGTTTTTAATTGATTTTTTAGAGAGAAAGTAAGGGGGAGGGAGAGACAGATAGAAACGTTAATGAGAGAGAAATGAGAGAGAAACTGCCTTCTGCATGCCTGCCCCCTACTGGGGATTGAGCCCCAGACCCCGGCACATGCCCTGACCTGGAATCGAACCAGTGACCTATTGGTGCATGGGTCAATGCTCAACCACAAAGCCACATGGGCTGGTCTCTGGGAAGAACGTTCAGAGGGATATTTAAACCAGACTGAGCCCTGGTTGGAAAATGTTCTCACCTTCCTTCCTGTTAATCAATCAAAAAGTGAACAAACTTTCACAGGAAGTCTTTATGCCCCCACAGGGCATAAATTTATCTGTGCATACAAAAATCATATGTTTTCGATTGTCTAGATAGCTGGAGGCTTACTGGGCTATCCTTTTTGGGTCACCTTACATCCCCTCAGCTAGAGCAGTTACATCAGAGTTTCTCTGTCTGAAGCCATAACATGCAGCTGCCTCACCAGTGCTGAGCTATAAAACCAGAGGTATTACAGCAGAGAGGTCTTTTTTTAAAATATATTTTTATTGATTTCAGAGAAGAAGGGAGAGGAAGAGAGATAGAAACATCAATGATGAGAGAGAATCATTGATTGGCTGCCTTCTGCATGCCCCACACTGGGGATTGAGTCTGCAACCCAGGCATGTGTCCTGACCAGGAATCAAACCCTGATCTCCTGGTTTATAAGTCAATGCTCAACCACTGAGCTACACCAGCTGGGCACACTGGAGCTGTCTTGATAGAACTGAGCCATGACAGAAGAACTGTAAAAATAGAGCTATAGCACTAGAGCAATGGTTCTCAACCTTTCTAATGCTGCAACCCTTTAATACAGTTCCCCATGTTGTGGTGACCCCCAACCATAAAATTATTATATAACTGTAATTTTGCTACTGTTAATGAATTGTAATGTAAATATCTGTGTTTTCTGATGGTCTTAGGATCTACAGTAGCAGTTCTCAACCTGTGGGTCGTGACCCACAGGTTGAGAACCGCTAGCAGGGTTGCCTAAGACCACCGGAAAACACAGATATTTACATTACGATTCATAAGAGTAGCAAAATTATAGTTATGAAGTAGCAAAAAAATAATTTTTTAAATTTAATAAATCGTTATTGTTCAGATTATTACAATTGTTCCTCTTTTTCCCTCCATAGCTCCCCTCAACCCGGTTTCCACCCCACCCTCTGCCCTTACCCTCCCCCTGCCCCACTGCCCTCATCCACAGGTGTATGATTTTTGTCCAGTCTCTTCCCGCACTCCCCACACCCCTTTCCACTGAGAATTTTCAGTCCACTCCCTTTCTATGCCTCTGATTCTATTATATTCACCAGTTTATTCTGTTCATCAGATTTTTTATTCACTTGATTTTTAGATTCACTTGTTGATAGATATGTATTTGTTATTCATAATTTTTACCTTTACCTTTTTCTTCTTCTTCCTCTTCTTAAAGAATACCTTTCAACATTTCATATAATACTGGTTTGGTGGTGATGAACTCCTTTAGCTTTTTCTTATCTGTGAAGCTCTTTATCTGACCTTCAATTCTGAATGATAGCTTTGCTGGGTAGAGTAATCTTAGTTGTAGGTTCTTGCTATTCATCACTTTGAATATTTCTTGCCACTCCCATCTGGTCTGAGTAGTTTCTGTTGAGAAATCAGCTGACAATCGTATGGGTGCTCCCCTGTAGGTAATTAACTGTTTTTCTCTTGCTGCTTTTAAGATTTTCTCTTTGTCTTTTGCTCTTGGCATTTTAATTATGATGTGTCTTGGTGTGGTCCTCTTTGGATTCCTTTTGTTTGGGGTTCTCTGTGCTTCCTGGGCTTGTAAGTCTATTTCTTTCACCAGACGGGGGAAGTTTTCTGTCATTATTTCTTCAAATAGGTTTTCAGTATATTGCTCTCTCTCTTCTTCTGGCACCCCCATAATTTGGATGTTGGTATGCTTGAAGTTGTCCCAGAGGCTCCTTACACTATCTTCATATTTTTGGATTCTTTTTTCTTTTTGCATTTCCAGTTGAGTGTTTTTTGCTTCTTTGTATTTCAAATCTTTGACTTGATTCTTGTGATCCTCTAGTCTGCTGTTAGATCTCTGTATATTATTTTTTATTTCAGTCAGTGTATGCTTAATTTCTAGTTGGTCCTTTTTCATATCCTCAAGGGTCTCACTAAATTTATCGGCCTTTTCTAGAAAATTCTTGAAAACCCTTATAACCGTGGTTATGAACTCTATATCCAGTCATTTGCTTTCCTCCATTTCTTTCATTTGTGACCTGTTTCTTTGTCTCTGCATTTTGGCTGCTTCCCTGAGTTGATAGAGTGGCTTTGTGTGCTAGGTGTCCTATAGGACCCAGTGGCTCAGCCTCCCCAGTTACCTGAGGTGGACACTCTTGGTGCACCCCTTTGTGGGCTGTGTGCACAGTCTTGTTGTAATTAAGCCTTGATTGTTGTTGGTATTACTGGGAGGAATTTACCTCCAGGCCAATTGCCTGTGAGGATCAGCTGTGTCTATGCTGGGAGAACTTCTGTGCTGGAGACACCCTTATGAGACAAGACTCGCAAAAGCCTCTGTGCTCAGCTTGGATGGGGTGGAATCTCAGGACGGAGCAGACAGCATTGGTTTTCCATCAGCCCTACCCTAAGAGGCCCCTGGGTCTCACTGTCTTACAGTAATCCCTGCAAGTACCTCTGAGAGAAAGCTGCCCTCAAGTTTTGCCCGCTGCCAGACAGTCCAGTTTCTCCCCAAATGAGTCTGGTTCCCCAGAGTCTCACCCGGAACTGGAGTTCAGCGCAGTTGGGAGCTTTTGTCTTCCTCCAGCTTGAGAAAGCCAGCTGCATACTCAGTTGCCAGCCCTTTCCGTGTGCGCGTCTCTGTACCTCTGCCTTCTGCAGCTCCTCTGAGTCTCAGTGTGCTTTTCTCTTTCCTGACAGTCCAATTTCACCCCGTATGAGTCTGGGTCTCCAGAGTCTCGCCCAGTACTGGAGTTCAGCACAGTGGGGAGCTTTTGTCTCCCTCCCGCTTGAGAAAGCCAGCCGCATACTCAGTTGCCAGTCCTCTCCGCACACGCGTCTCAGTACCTCTGCCTTCTGCAGCTCCTGTGAGTCTCAGTGTGCTTTCTCTTTCCTTCTAGTTGTTGAATTTCCACTCAGCCAGCATTCTTGTGGTTCTGGATGATGTCTGTTTTGTCTTTTAGTTGTAGTTTTGAAATTGTTGTGCGAGGTAGCAGTTTAGGTGTTTACCTATGCCACCATCTTGGTTTCTCTCCAACAAAAACAATGTTATGGTTGGGGGTCACCACAAAATAAGGAACTATACTAAAGGGTCACGGCATTAGGAAGGTTGAGAACCACTGCACTAGAGCCACTGAGTCCAAGATTCCTCAACCAGGCCTCCTTGCCTGAAGCTCCTTGCCCTAGCTTTCTCACCCTAGTTGCCTTGCTTGAGCTGTTTTATTCCCAAGATGTTTCATACCTGAACTGTTTCACAGCCATCCTGTTTCACAGCTTTGCTATTCCAAAGCCATGCTGTTCCACAGCTGAGCTGTTTCACAATTGGGCTGTTTTTACTGAACTCCAAATTAGATATTTCTATTGGCGTGAAATTGGCAGTAATAACCTTCAGTTGACACATCTCATTCTGGTGTGAATTTACATTTCCCTGATGATTGGCAATGTTGAGCATTTTTTTTTCATATATCTGTCTTTGCATGTCTTCTTTGGAGAAATGCCCATTTAGTTCCATTTTCCATTCTTTAAATAGCTTGTTTTCAAGCTATTGATATGTATGTGTCTCTTATATATTTTGGATATAAACCCTTTGTCAGATATATAGTTTGCATATATTTTATTTTGTGCATTGCCTCTTTGTTATTGTTATTTCTCTTTCTGTGCAAAAGCATTTTAGTTTGATACAATCTCTATTTTGTATTTTTAGTTTTGTTGTTGTGCTTTTGGTGTCAGATCCAAGAAATTATTGCCAAAACAAATGTCCAGAAGATTTTTTCTCATTTTCTTCTAAGAGTTTTATGGTTTAGGTCCAATGTTTAAATCTTTAAACAATTTGAGTTGATTTTTGTGTATGGTATGAGATGATGGTCAAATTTGATTTGTCTACATGTGGCTATTCAGTTTTTCTGAAACTATTATTGAAGAGACTGTCCTTTCCACATAATGTATTCTTGGCACTCTTGTCAAATGTCATTGACTATGTTTAATTCTGGACTCTTTATTCTGTAACATGAGTGTATGTTTCTGTTTTTATACCAGTACCAGCTTTTTTTTTTCCTTCCTCAAAATTGCTTGACCATTTGGGGTCTTTTGTAGCTCCATACATATTTTAGGATGATATTTATACTTGTAAAAAATGTTATTGGCATTTTAATAGAGATTGCATTGAATCTGTAGTTCACTTTTGGTAGTATGAACATTTTAACAATATTAATTTTTCTAATACATAAACACAGGATATCTTTCCATTTATATTTTCCATTGGTGTTTCATTTTTATTTATTTATTTTTAGAAAAAAAATCCAGGATTTTATTTTTCTCATATCAAAGGGCCGATCTTTGCAGAATGGTGGAATGAGTTTTCACAGCAGGGAGTTAGCCCCTATTTGTCACAGATGAGAGGGTTCTGCAGGACCACAATGACTGAATCCCTGCTCAGGAACAACTTGGAGATGTAGCTGTTCTTGTTGACTGATTTGGACTTTTTCTTGCACTTGACACTTGGGGACCTCAGTCCACAGCTCCTTCACATTCTCCATGTTGCAGTGCCTGTCAAAAGCCTTCACATGGCCCAGGAGCCTCTTGTTACCAGTTGATGAGCACCAGGGTGTTGTTCTTACTAACTGTGTAAGCATGGAGAGTGGGCTCGTGTTGAACTCTTCCTCCTCCCGCTTCTGCAGCTCCTCGGTGGTCATCTCACTCTTGGGCTTGTTGAGAAGGCTCATGGTGGCCGTTGTTGCCTCTCAGAACACTCCTGTCCTCTACATGGCATCAGCCTCTGAAGAGAAAGAGCAAAAACGACAGGACTTCCTCTTCCTACAGCCCACTTCTGTGGGCACCTGTGCAAACTCATCCACTCATCCATTGGTGTGGGTGTGGCCTGTTGCCCAAGCTAGCCGCCAGCCCTGAGCCGCATTGGGGTAAAATGCTTGCTTAGTGGTTCAAGGTCATTCAGGACCATATGGATTAGATGTTCAGGATAATGGAGAGAAAAAGAAAGTGGGTCTATTTAAACCATTTTGTTGTAGAATGGCACAGGTGGCAGCAAGGAAAGGACACACCAGTTCTAAATGCCTGCCTGCCCTCTTTTCGGGCTCATTGGTGTTTAATTTATTTCTTTTCTTTTTTTTCCCTTTCTTTTCTTTTCTTTTTTTAAAAAAAATATATTTTATTGATTTTTTTACAGAGAAGAAGGGAGAGGGATAGAGAGCTAGAAACATCGATGAGAGAGAAACATTGATCAGCTGCCTTCCACACACCCCCTACTGGGGATGTGCCTGCAACTAAGGTACATGCCCTTGACCAGAATCAAACCTGGGACCCGTCAGTCCTCAGGCCAATGCTCTATTCACTGAGCCAAACCAATTAGGGCTCCCTTTCTTTCTTTTCTTTATTGATTCTCATTGGTGTTTTAAAAGATTTAGTGTATAAGTCTTTAATCTCCTTGAATAAGTTTATTTCTAATAGTTTTATTCTTTTTTATGCTATTGTAATGGGATTTTTCCTGATTATCACTTTAGATGATTTCTTGTTAGTGCATAAAAATACAACTGATTTTCATTCACTGATTTTATGTTCGCAACTTTATTGAAATTTTAAAAAATATACTTTTATTGATTTCAGAGAGAAAGGGAGAGTGAGAGAGAGATAGAAACATCAATGATGGGAGAATCGTTGCTCAGCTGCCTCCTGCACACGCCCTATGGGGATCAAGCCTGAAACTGCCTGGATGTGGCCTTGACCAGAATAGAACCCAGGACCCTTCAGTCCGCAGGCCCATGCTCTATCCACTAGCCAAACCAGTGAGGTCAGTTATTGAAATTTTTTAATCTAAAATAATTTGGGTGGATTCTTTAGGGTTTTCTACATATAAGATTACTAGAGGCCCAGTGCATGAAATTCGTACACGGGGGTGTGTGTCCCTCAGCCTAGCCTGGACCCTCTCCAATCTGGGACCCCCTCAAGGAATGTCCGACTGCCCGTTTAGTCCCGATCCCAGTAGGATCGGGACTAAACAGGCAGTCAGACATCCCTCTCACAATTCAGGACTGCTGGCTCCCAACCGCTCGCCTGCCTGCCTGCCTCATTGCCCCTAACTGCTTCTGCCTGCCAGCCTGATCACCCCCTAACCACTACCCTGCCAGCCTGATTGATGTCTAACTGCTCCCCTGCTGGCCCGATTGCCCTAACTGCCCTCCTCTGCTGGCCTGATCACCCGTAACTGCCCTCCCCTGCAGGCCTGGTCACCCCCAACTGCCCTCCCTTGCTGGCCCATCACCCCTAACTGCCCTCCCTTGCCAGTCTGGTCTCCCCTAACTGCCCTCCCCTGCCGGCCTGGTTTCCCCCAACTGCCCTCCCCTGACAGCCTGATTGCTCACAACTGCCCTCCCCTGCTGGCCATCTTGTGACAGACATCTTGTGTCCACATGGGGGCAGTCATCTTTGACCACATGGGGTCGGCCATCTTGTGTGTGGGAGTAATGGTCAATTTGCATATTACCTCTTTATTATATAAGATGTCACCTGCAAAAATACAATTGAACAATAATATAATTAGAATGTAGTACTAGTATTAGTATTTTTTTAAAATATATTTTATTGATATTTTGCAGAGAGGAAGGGAGAGGGATAGAGAGCTAGAAACATTGATGAGAGAGAAACATCGATCAGCTGCCTCATGCACACCTCCCACTGGGGATGTGCCCGCAACCAGGGTACATGCCGTTGACCGAAATCGAACCCGGGACCCTTCAGTCCGCAGGCCAACGCTCTATCCACTGAGCCAAACCGGTTTTGGCTAGTATTAGTATTAATGTTGAAATTTATTGGTAATTTATTATACGCAAGATAGATAAAAAGCTAGAATACATTATCTTTTTAGATCCTTGCCACTATTGTGTGATACAGAAACCTGTATCATCCACAGTTTTGAAATGAGTAGACTAAGAATTAAGCAGGGTGTGGCAAAGATGTTAGGTGCAAAATTTTAAGGGGTCACCAAGAAACTCCATAAACAATATTTTGATACATTTTAAAAATATAAAATAATGCAAAAAAGATTAATGATGAACAAAGTATCATTTTTTAAATGAGTACCACTATTATTGATATTTTCTTTTGTCTCATGCTTCAGTATGGTTTGCATACATTGATACTGATTCTGGCCTTATCGTCATTTAAAATTGTAATGTGTATCAGGAATCCTCTGAAAAAAATTATTTGTCTTGGTTACTAAATATTTTGTCTCCCTTCTAGTCTTAGCCCTGGAGAGAGATACAAAACAATTTGGTAGAACCAGGTTCTAAGAACAGTTACTTGCTCTTTATTACTTTGCTTTGTTTTATATGTAGCTGTGTTATAATTTCTAATAATTTTATATTTAAAAAAATATATCATTAATTTACCATATACAGTAAATATTAAGATAATAAAATAAGAATTTATTGGCAAATTCATGTCATTATTTAATCATAGCCACAGCCATTGACTACATGAAGAAAACACAAAGAAGTAGAAGCACACATACACTGAGTGGCCAGATTATCTGGCCACTCAGTATATATATATATATATATATATATATATATATATATATATATATATATATGTTAGAGGCTCAGTGCATGAATTTGTGCATGGGTGGGGTCCGGCCAGCCTGGCCAAGGGGAGGGGACATGGGCAGTTGGCTGGCCTGCCTGCTGGTCGAACTCCTAGTCGAGGGACAATTTGCATATTAGCCTTTTATTATATAGCATACACACTGAGTGGCCAGATTATTATGCATTCAGAGATCATAATAACTGGCCACTCAGTGTATAATTGCCAATTTGAGTTAGTCACCAAATAAAGAAAGAACAAATACATGAACTAATTATCTTTTCCTCAAACTTTTGTAAAATGACAGGGAAAGAAGGAAAAAAGGCATTAAACTACTGGGATAAGCATGACAAGAAAGAAAAAGCAGCAGACATAAACAGCAAGCAATTTTGAAGATAAAGAATAAACTGATAATGGTTACTTCCTGAAAGAAGCAGAGAAAGTTAAAACTTACATGTCTTCAGAGAGAAATGTCACAAAGAAGCAATTTGATTCCTACTACACACTCTAGAAATGTGTGGATATTGAAGGTATTACATAACTTACAATATTGAGTTAAACATCTATCTCAGGTAGGAGATTACAGAGATTTTTTTTCTATAGAAACTGGTCCAGAAAATTTAATTGATATGGGGCAATCTACTCCCAATTGGCTGGCTTCTTGGTGAAATGGATAGATCCAACTTTTCCAATTGGCTTTTAGTCCTTACTGCACTAAATATGAGCAGATATAAAGAGTGTACCAGATATTGGAGGAAAAGATACAGACCAAAACAAATAAGAAATATGAAGGAAAACAATTAAAAATAAACATTGTGTCCTCTAAGAACTGAATAATAAATATAAAATAAAATAAGAACAGATTTCTATAGAAGGTGCTTTCAAAAAGTAAGGTTTCAAGGAAATTAAAAGTATGATGGCAGAAATATTGAAAATAAATAGGGAATACCAAGATGTCGGCAAGAAGGATGGCAGTGAGGGAGAGAGTTTGAGTGAGGGAGGGAGCAAAAGGGAAGTGTGTGGATGTGGTGTGTGTGTGTGTGTGTGTGTGTGTGTGTGTGTGTGTGTCTGAGTGAGGGACAGCTAGATCTCGCAGGACCTTCAGGGGCTGGGGGACTGGGCTTGCAGAGCCAGGCAGCCTCTGCTACTGCTACTGCTGTAATCTCTCCCAGAGCACGGTCTCTGCAGGCTCTCCCAGGGGAGAGCTGCTGTGACTGGGAACCCAGCCTCACCTCCACCCAGGGTGCTCTCAGACACCACCTGGGATCCTACAGCCATTCCAGCCAGAGACCTGCTGCCTCATCTGCTGACCCATGGATATTGGGGCTCCAGCCTCCCCAGCTGAGGGCTCCTGTGAGTTCTGGAGGGCACTGCCCTCCCGCCAGCCAGAGGTTTTAGCCCTGGACACCGCAACCTCAGATGTGAACTGCCAAGCCTTACACAGAAGCCCCGGGCTCTGCGATAGCACAGGTGAACAACTGAGCCTTATGCAGCAGCCCCAGGCACCATGACTGCTCCAGCAGCCACCACCCACGACCAGTGGAAGAGCAGCCACAACCCGCAACCACATGAAGAGCAACCGCCCTGCGACCCCCCATGAGGAGCAGCTGCTTCCCATGATCATGTGAGGAGCAGCCACCCCATAACTGCACAAGGAGCAGCAGACCCTACCTGTGACTGCCCGAGGAGCATCAGCCCTGTAACTGTGTGAGGAACAGCCACCGCCAGCAACCGCCCAGGAGTAGCACCCCCATGAGCAGCCACTACCCACAACTGCCTGAGGAGCAGCCGCCCCATGAGCAGCTACTGCCTGCAAACCTCCAAGGACCTGCCTTTGCCCACAAATGTGTGAGAAGCAGCCACCCCTCGACCGTGCAAGGAGCGGTCATCCCACGAGCAGCCGCTACCCTGTGATCATGTGAGAAGTAGCTGCCCCATGACCGCCTGAGGAGCATGTGCCACCCGTGACTGCCAGAGGAGCAGCTGCCACCTGTGACCACCTGAAGAGCAGCCAAAACACGCGACTGTGCGACCTGCCACCAAGACCACCACTGCAGCCACAGGCCACACACGACTCGACACCTAGATCATTTGGTGAAAACAAAAATGGGGAGACAGAAGAACAACCCCCAAAGGAAAGAAAAGGAGGAATCACCAGAAAAGGAACTAAATGAAAAAGAGGCAGGCAATATGTCAGAAAATGAATTCAGAATAGGTGTTACAGTTCATAAACGGGATGGATGAGAAAATCAACAACCTATGTAAGAATAAGGAGGAAATAAAGAGTGATATAGCTATAATAAAAAAAGAATATGGGAGCTTTCAACAGTAGACTAGGAGAAGTGGAGGAATGAATTAGCAAATTAGAAGACAGGGAAGCAAAACACATCCAATTTGAACCGCAATTGGAGAAAAAAATCAAAAGACAGGAGGATAGCCCAAGGGAGCTTTGGTACAACATTAAAAGAAGCAGCATACATATAATAGGGGTGCCAGAATGAGAAGGAGAGAAGCAAGGGTTAGATAAACTATTTGAAGAAATAATGTCAGACAACTTCTTTGGTTTGGGGAAGAAAAAAGTCACACCAGCACAGAGAGTCCCAAACAAGATGAATGCAAAAGACCCACACCAAGACATGCTGTAACTACAATGGCAAACGTTAATAACAAAGAAAGAATCTTAAAGGCTGCAAGAGAGAGTCAGAAAGTTACCTACAAGGGATCTCCCATTAGATTATCAAATGATTTCTCAACAGAAACACATCAGGCCAGAAAGGAATGGAAGGAAGTACACAAAGTGATGCAAAGCAAGGGGCTGAGTCCTAGAATACTCTATCCAGCAAGGCTATCATTGAAAATTGAAAGGGAAATAAGGATCTTCACAGACAAAAAAAGGCTAAGGGGGTTTATCATTACTGAAGCCAGCAATGAAATAAATGCTAAAGGGACTGTTGTAAAAAGAAGGGGGAAAAAAAAAGGAGGAAGAAGGAACACGAGCACAAAAAATAAAAATGGCTATAAATATGTACCTATCAATAATAACTTTAAACATAAATGGCCTACATACTCCAATCAAAAGACATTGAGTGGCTGAATGGATAAGAAATCACGACCTATATGTATATATATGCTGTCTACAAGAGACCCACCTCAGAACAGGAGACTCACACAGACTAAAAGTGAAGGGATGGAAAAATATTTTTCAGGCAAATGGAAATGAAAATAAATCTGAGGTACCAATACTTATATCTGACAAAATAGACCTCAAGGTGAAGGCCATAACAAGAGATAAGGAAGGCCACTTCATAATACTAAAGGGATCAATACAACAAGAGGATATAACTCTCATAAACATATATGCACCCAATGTGGGAGCACCCAAATACATAAAAAACTTCTGGAATATATCAAGAGAGAGATCAATAGCAATTCGATCATAATAGGGGATTTAAATACCCCACTGACATCACTGGATAAATCCTCTAGACAAAAAATTAGCAAAGAAACAGCAATCCTAAATGACTCACTAGATCAGATGAACTTAATTGTCATCTTCAGAACATTTCACCCCAAAGCTACAGAATATACATTCTTATCATGTGCACATGGGACATTTTCAAACATAGACCACATATTGGGTCACAAGCAAAGTCTAACAAAATTCAAGAAGTATGAAATTATATCAAACCTCTTCTCAGACCACATTGGCAAAATATTAGAAATCAACTACAATAAAAACAATTAAAAAATCCAAACACTTGGAGGCTGAATAGCATGCTATTAAACAATGATTAGGTTACCAAAGAGATCAAAGAAACTAAAAACATCCTGGAAATGAATGACAATGAAAACAAAACAATCCAAAACCTATGTGACACAGTGAAAACAGTCCTGAGAGGAAAGTTCATAGCATTATAGGCCTACCTCAAAAAATAAGGAAAACTGGTAATAAATTATCTAACCCTGTAACTTAAAGAATTAGAAAGAGAGCAATAAGAAAAGTCCAGAGTAAGCAAAAGGAAGGAGATAATAAAGATCAGAGCAGAAATAAATGAAATAGAGACCCCCCCCCCCCAAAAAAAAATGCAAAAGATTAATGAAACCAAGAGTGGTTCTTTGAAAGGATAAAGAATATTGATGAACCTTTAGCCAAGCTCACCAAGAAACAAAGAGAGAGGATCCAAATAAATAAAATCAGAAATTAAAGAGGCGAAATAACAACAGACCCCACAGAAATACAAAAGTTTGTAAAAAAAAAAAAAAAATACTATGAACAACCTTACTCCAACAAACTAAACAACCTAGAGGAAATTGACATATTCCTAGAAAAATGTAACCTTCCAAAACTCAATCAAGAAGAATAAAAAAATCTCAATAGGCTGATATAAGGAGGAAATTGAAGCAGTCAGCAAAAAGCTTCCAGCAAACAAAAGCCTGGCGCCAGATGGCTTCACAGAAGTTTTACCAAACATTCAAAGAAGAACTAAAACCTATCCTTCTCAGACTATTCCAAAAAATTAGAGGAAGGCACACTTCCAACCTCTTTCTATGAAGCCAGCATTACCCTAACCCCAAAAGCAGATAAAGACACTACAAAGAAAGAGAATTATAGGTCTATATTACTGATGAACATAGATGTTAAAATCCTCAACAAAATTCTAGCAAATCAAATCCAGCATTACTTTAGAAAGATCATACACCATGACTAAGTGAGACTTATTCCAGGGATGCAAGGCTGGTATAATATCCACAAATCAATAAACATGATACATCACATAAACAAATTGAGAGACAAAAATCACATAATCATATGAATTTTGAAGAAAAGGCATTTGACAAAATCCAACACTCTTTCCTGATAAAAACTCTCAGCAAAGTGGGGATTGAGGGATAATACTTCAATATAATAAAAGCCTTATAACAAACCTACAGCCAACATCATATTCAATGGGCCAAATCAGAGATGGCCACTTTCACCACTTCTGTTTGAGATAGTACTGGAAGTGCTAGCCATAGCGATCAGACAAGAAGAAATAAAAAGCATCCAAATTAGAAAAGAAAAAGTTAAGTTGTCATTATTCACAGATGACATGACATTGTACATTGAAAACCCTAAAGATTCCATCAAGAAACCACTAGAACTAATAAATAAATTCAGCAATGTAGCAGGATACAAAATTAACACCCAGAAATCTATGGCTTTTTTTGTACAACAACAATGAACTCAAAGAAAGAAAAACTAAAACTAAAATTAAAAAAAAAAAACACACAAAAACCCATTTACCATTGCACCAAAAAAAATTAAGATACCTAGGAATAAATTTAACCAAGGAGGTAAAAGACCTGTACTGAGAAAATTACAGGATACTGAAAAGAGAGATAGAGGAAGACATAAACAAATGGAAGAATATACCATGTTCACAGATTGGTAGAATCAACATCATTAAAATGCCCATAGTACCCCTAGGCATTCTATTGATTTAATGCAATCCCCATTAAAATACCAAGAGCATACTTCAAAGACCTAGAGCAAACTCTCAAAAAATTCATCTGGGATAAAAAAGACCCCAAATAGCTGCAGCAATCTTGAGAAAGAAGAACAAAGTTGAAGGGATCACAATACCAGATATCAAGCTATATCACAAAGCCACTATTCTCAAAACTACCGGGTACTGGTACAAGAACAGACATATAGACAAATGGAACAGAACAGAGAACCCAGAGATTGACCCAAGCCATTATGCTCAATTAATATTTGACAAAGGAGGCAGGAGCATACAATGGAGTCAAGACAGTCTCTTCAATAAATGGTGTTGGGAAAATTGGACAGATACATGCAAAAAAATGAAACTAGACCACCAACTTGCACCATACACAAAAATAAACTCAAAATGGATAAAGGACTTAAACGTAAGGTAGGAAACCATAAAAATCCTTGAAGAAGCCATAGGCAGTAAAATAGCAGACATTTGTGCTAGCAATATCTTTACTGATACAGCTCCTAGGGCAATGGAAACTAAGGAGTAAATAAACAAATGGGACTACATCAAAATAAAAAGCTTCTGTACAGCAAAAGAAATCATCAACAAAACAACAAGAAATGGGAGAACGTATTTGCCAATAAGGGTTTAATCTCCAAAATGTATAGGGAAGTCATACAACTTAACAAAAGGAGTATAAACAATCCAATCAAAAAGTAGCCAAAGGACCTAAATAGACACTTTTCGAAAGAAGACATACAGAATGCCAAGAGACATATGAAAACATGCTCAAAGACATATGAAAACATGCTAATCATCTGAGAGATGCAAATCAAATTGACAATGAGATACCATCTCACACCTGTCAGAATGGTTATCATCAACCAATCAACAAATGACAAGTGCTGGCAAGGATGCAGAGAAAAAGGAGCCCTCCTGCACTGCTGGTGGGAATGCAGACTGGTGCAGCCACTGTGGAAAACAGTATGGCATTTCCTAAAAAATTAAAAATGGAACTCCCATTTGACCCAGTAATCTCACTTATAGGAATATATCCCAAGAAAACAGAAACACTAATCAGAAAGAATATATGCACCCCTATATTCATAGCAGCACAATTTACAATAGCTAAGATTTGGAAACAGTAAGTGCCCATTAGCAGATGAGTTAATTGGAAAACATGTGGTACACCTACACCATGGAATACTATACTGTTATACAAAGAAGGAATTCTTGCCATTTGCAACTTCATGGATGGACCTGGAGTGCATTATACTAAGCAAAATAAGCTAGTCAGAGAAAGATAAATATCACATAATCTCACTCATTTATGGAACATAATGAACAACATAAACTGATGAACTAAAATAGAACCAGAGTCATAGAAGCTTTGAACAGACTGTCCAATCTATGAGGGAAGGCAGGGGCTGAGGGGGTAAGAGATCAACCAAAGGACTTATATGCATGCATATGGGCATAACCAATGGACTCAGACAGGTTTTTTTGGGGGGGGGGGAATGAGGTCATGTGCCGGGGGTGGGGGTGGCCAGGGAGAAGTCAATGGTGGAAAAAGGAAACTTATGTAATACCTTAAACAATAAAGAATTTAAATTAAAAATAAATAAATAAATAAATAAATAAATAAATAGAAAAGTTCTAAGATGATGAAATTATACAAAAGTGTAGAAAACAAAAATATAAAGTGGTCCAAAATAAGACAAATTTTAATGAGGATCATTCAAGAAACTCTAATATTCAACCAAAAATAAAACAGAGAGAAATTATCAGAAAATCATGAAGAAATTATCCAGAGTGAATAGTGATTTCTCAACACAATAAATGAAAAAGACATGCATCAGGTTACATCACAATTAAATTTTAGGAAATCAGGGAAAAAGGAAAATAAATCTTAAAATATTAAGGAGAAAAATAATTAAATACCACATTAAATGTTCAGGAACCAAAATGGCATCATATTTCTTAACTATAACACTGGAACTAGAAAACAATGGAGCAGTACAGTAACATTTTGAGAAGAAATAGTTATTAATTAGAAATCTGACATACCAGTGTTGTAAATTAATGCAGAACTGGAATAAAAACTATCAGACAGACAAAACTCAACAGACTTACTATTGCTACAGCTCGTATTAAGAAGCTGAGCATGTTCCTCACGAAAATAAGTGGTAAAATCAGAGACAGGAAGTCATTGGATACAGAAGACAGAAAGACATGAGAATGCCTGGGTTGATGATTTGTCCAACTTGGAGAATGACCTCTGTACAGAGGTCCAACAGACTGAAGCTGTCTAAAAGCTCCAGGCAACGTGGCCAGTTAGAGCATCAGCCCATGTACCAAAGTGTCTGGGGTTCAATTCCCAGTCAAGAGCATATACTTGGGTTGCAGGTTCAATCTCCAGCCCTGGTTGGAGCACATGCAGGAGGCAACCAGTTGATGTGTCTCACATCGATATTTCTCTTTCTCTCTCCTCCTCTCTTCCTCCCTCCTGATATGTCAAATTTGCAGGTTCAATCCATGGTCAGGACACATACAAGAAACAACCAATTAATGCATAAATAAGTGGAACAACAAATCAATCTCTCCATCTATCTATCTATCTATCTATCTATCTATCTATCTATCTATCTATCATCTATCTCAAAATTAATTTTAAAAAATTAAGTATACAGAATACTTGATGCACCCAAGTGACTTGCAAGATAATAGGCAAGATGAGTGTGGCTTGAATAGTGATAAACATATAGATATGAAACAAAGGATAAATATTAGTGGTACACAAGATAAAATGCTTTTCAAGAAAGGCAGACTCTTAGTTTATTAGCATTTGCATACTTTTAATAATATAAATACTGAATATTACTATAAACAAAATTACCACATAATTCTATAAAAGGGATAGGAGTATTAAATATGGTATAGATGAGAAGAAGAAAGAGGTCAAAGTCCATCTTTAATTGCAGAAAGTCTATAAAGATGACTAAAACTAAAAAAAAAGGAGCAATATGAGAATAATACTTAGAGATGTGGCAATATTAAAATAAGTAAAGAAAAGGAAATAAAGAAGATAATAAGTAGTAAGAGGAGGAGGAGGAAGAGGGAGAAAAGAATAGAATTAAAAAAAAGAAGAAAAAGAGAAAAAAGAAAAGAAAAAAGATAAGGTTGAATAGGAGGAAAATTTTACACTACCAAATATAAAAAATTCTTATATGACTACAGTAGTTAATACAGTGTGGTAATGACATAGGAATATTAAATTAAGCCAATCTAAGAGAATAAAATATCTAAGTTTCTAAAATACTCTACTCATATAAGTAAATTGATTATTGATAGGTGGCCTTATAGATGAGTCAGGAAATGATGGGAAAGTAAAATTAACAATGCTTATTAGGAAAAATAAAATTATACCCTATACATAAAAATTAACCCTGGCTGGAGTAAAGATCTTAAAAACAAGTCATAACAATAAGAAGAAATTGTAGATTATTATTATGACCTTGTTGTAGGAAAATATTTTTATACAAGACCAAAAAATGCACATCGTAAATAAAATAATGACAAATTTTACTATTTTAAAATTAAAAATGATCAACTCTCAGAAGACATTATAAGGAAAATTAATGTATATGTTATAGCATGATCAAGTTTATTTGCAAAATTTAAAAGTAAGAAATAATTAAAATCCAATATATATAAAGAATTCCCCCAAATTAATAATTAAATAGTATAAAGGAACTAGAAATATACCATTCACTGGTGAAAAAACCCAATGGCCACTAAACGTAAGAAGAGAAATCCTTGCTAATAACTGGAGGAATGCAAAGTAAAAGAATAATGAAAGATATTTAATGCTTAGCTTATTGGCAAAAAATTAAAAAAAATTAACTAGACTAAGTGTAGGTAAGAATACAAAGCAATTTGAAACTTCTTATAGTGATAATGGGTTATAAGCTGTCTTAACAAATCAGGAGAGATATTTGGCATTATCTATTAAAACTGAAGAAATAATTAACAGGCTTCTGGTCAAGGTGGCAGCATAGATAAATGCAGTACTAGAATCCTCCCACAACCATATAAAAAATACAACTAGTCTTCACAATAACAATCATGCAGAACCACCTAAAATTTAGCTGAATGGAAGTCCTACAACTAAGGAATAAAAGAAAAAGCCACATTGAGATTGGTAGGGTCTGAGGCATGGAACAGGCTAGTCCTACACCCATGTGTGGTGGTTATTAATTGGGAGGAATCTCTTGGCTGTGGCTTTTCTCCCCCTGAGAAGTGAGGGGTCCCAGTCAAACACCAGACCCCTCAGCACAGGGTTCCAGTGCCAGGAAGAGAAGTCCCCATAACTTAGGGCTGTAAAAGTCAGTGGGGATTGAGGCTAAGAAAGACAGAGACTGCTGGAGTCCCAGGCAGTTCCTCTTAAAGTGCCCATGCATGGACTCACTCGGACTCACTTCCTCTGAACTCCAGCATTGGGGCAGCAACTTGAAAGAAACCTGGGACAAATGGGGAGGAACTAAATTGTCTATAATCAAGGAAAGAATTGGGGAGGGGGCAGTTTTTCTCCCAAACTAAAGTGCTGGCAGAGGCCTGTTCCATAACAGCACTGAAAGCCATGTTTGAGTCTCCATTAACCTAGCTCACACTGTTCACCCCACCCTGGTAATTTCCTGAGACCCTGTCTCACCCACCTTGCAGGCTCATCCAAGCCATTTTCAGTGGTTTTTCCATAGAACTGGCGTCTTTTGCCTCATGTTTTGGACTTCCCTAAAATCTCTCAAAAAGCAGCAGCTGACCTCAGTATGCTTTGTGCCTCTCATTAAGTGGCCCTAGGCCTGGCACTAGCTTCATCCTACCTTCATTCACAATTTGGCCTTTCCTGGGCACCTCCATGCCCATCACAAATAGCAGCCATCTGCAGATCTCTCTGTAGCTCAGTAACTCATGTTGGGGTGGGGGCAGCAGGGCACAGGCAGTGGCTGACTTTTCAGCTCCTGAGAGGCCCCAGGTGGACAGCTTTATACCATGCCATATTACAACCCTATCATCTACATGAGTCACACACACAAGAGTTGGATTTAGTGAGCACCAGAGCCCTACTGAAGCAAGTCCTGCTCTAGACATCGGCATAGCAGCTCTTTCAATGTAGTTGCAGTTGGTCCACACAGCTGATTGGCCCAGCTATCAATCCTTCTAAGTGATGGCAACAGCAATCAAGACTCAACTACAAGAGGACAGTGCACACAGCTCACACAGGGGAACACCTGGAGCGTCCAGCTCAAGTAAGTGGGAGGCTGAACTACTGGGCCTTACAGGACACCTACTATACAAAGCTACTCTTCAAAGTCCAAGAGACAGCAGACCTACCTAATACATAGAAACAAACACAGGGAAGCAACCAAAATGCAGAGATAAAGGAACATGTCACAAATGAAAGAACAGAAGAAATCTCCAGAAAAATAACTAAATGAAATTAAAGCAAGCAAACTACCAGACACAGAGTTCAAAACCATGTTTATAAGAATGTTCAAGGAACTTACTGATACTTCAAGAAACTTAGTGAGAAATTCAACAGCATGAATAGGGGCTTAGAAACAATAAAAAAGAATCAGTCAGAAATGAAGGATACACTAACTGAAATGAATAATTTATAGGAGATCAACAGTAGAGGATGCCAAGAATCAGATCAGCAATTTAAAATATGAGGAAGCAAAACAACACCCAATGAGATCTGCAAAAAGAAAAAGAAATCCAAAAACATGAAGATAGTATAAGGAGCCTCTGGGACAACTTGAAGCGTACCAACATTTTCATTATGTGGGTGCCAGAAGAAGAAGAGAGAGTGAAAGATATTGAAATTGTATTTGAAGAAGCAATGACAGAAATCTTTCCCTGCCTGGTGAAAGAAATTGAGTTACAAGTCCAGAAAGCCCAGAGAGTCTCAAACAAGAGGAACCCAAAGAGGCCCAAAACAAGACACGTCATAATTAAAATGCCAAAAGTTAAAGACGAAGAGAAAATCTTAAAAGCAGTGAGAGAAAAGCAGTTATTACCTACAAGGGAACTTCAACTGTCAGCTGATTTCTCAACAAGAACTCTGCAGGCCAGAAAGGAGTGGCAAGAAATATTCAAAGTGATGAATAACAAGGAGCTATAACCAAGATTCCTTTACCCAGTAAAGCTATCCTATATAATAAAAGGCTAATATGCAAGTCAACCAAACTGCACAAAGACTGGTCACTATGATGCGCATGACCACCAGGGGGCAGACGCTCAATGAAGGAGCTGCCCCCTGGTGGTCAGTGTGCTCCCACAGGGGGAGTGCTGCTCAACCAGAAGCCGGGCTCACAGCTGGCGAGTGCAGTGGCAGTAGTGGGAGCCTCTCCCACCTCCAAGGCAGCACTAAAGGCACCGCTTTCCCCCTTCCTGCCCCGGGTCTAAGCTGGCAGTCGGATATCCCCCAAGGGCTCCCGGACTGTGAGAGGGTGCAGGCCAGGCTGAGGCCCGCCCCACCCCTCCCAAGTGCACAAATTTCATGCACCAGGCCTCTAGTCATTTATAATTGAAGGTCAGATAAAGAGCTCCCAGACAAGAACAAGTTAAAGGAGTTCATCACTGGTAAACCAGTATTACATGAAATTTAAAAGGTTTTCTTTAAGAAAAAGATAAAAAAAATATGAACAATAAAATTTCATTAAATATATATCTATCAACAGTTGAATCCAAAAATCAAAATAAACAAGCAGAACAGAAACAGAATCAGATAAAGAGAACATATTGATGGTCCCAGATGGGAGTGGCTTTGAGGGAATGGGTGAAAAGGGTGAAGGGATTTAGATGTACAAATTAGTAATTGTAGAATAGACATGGGGATATGGAATATGGAACATAGTCAATAATATTGGAATATAGTCAATAATATTCTAATAACTAGGAATGGTGTCAGATGGGTATGAGATTTTTTGGGATGATGATTTAGTAAATTTTATAATGTCTAATCACTGAAGTTTTCCCCTGAAACTAATATATTATTGTATGTTAACTATAATTGAAAAAAAAATTAAATGATTAAAAGAAACTGAAGGAGGAAGCTTCAGAAGCATCATTCTATTCCCATACATAAATACTATAAAATTCCCTGTCTTGCCCTAGCCAGTTTGGCTTGGTGGATAGAGCGTCGACCTGCGGACTGAAGGGTCCCAGGTTCGATTCCGGTCAAGGGCATATGCCTGGGTTGCGGGCTTGATCCCCAGTGGGGGGTGTGCAGGAGGCAGCGAATCAATGATTCTCTCTCATCATTGATGTTTCTATCTCTCTCTCCCTCTTCCTTCCTCTCTGAAATCAATAAAGATATATTAAAAAATAAAATAAAAAAAGAATTTCCTGTCTTGGGGCAAGGAGGCTTGTACTAGAATCCTTGTAGCAATATTTTCATAGCTAAATTTTTAGTATAAATTAGATGCCAATTTTTAAAAAAGGAGAATAAGTAAACAAAAAGTGTATAGACAGATGATGGGATATTTATAACAATAAAATGAAATTACATGCATTAGAAATCTCAAAAACCCATTGATGAGGAAAAGCTATGTTTATAAGAATACATATAGCTTGATGCAATTATATAAAGTTAAAAATATGTAATATTTTGCTTAGGAATACATACAAATATAATATAAATGTAAATAGTAAAAGGAATAATAAGTTACCAAATGTTTTATGGTATTTACCTCTAATGGGCAGGAAAAAAAAAATATGATAAAAAACAGTTTATCTGTGGCTTCAGTGGGATTTGTAAAATTTTACTTCTTAACTGAGGTAATGAGTACATAGGTATTTGTTCTATTATTCTCAAAATGTAAAAAATCTGAATGCCTATAATTTTTAATAAGAGAAATAAAGAAATAAAATATAATCAACTGAATTTTAAAAATAATTTTAAGACAAAAGTAATAAAGATATGAAATATAATCATAGTACACAAAAGTAGATATATATCTCAGCCTTGAACAATATCTACACAGTTATAATTATAAAGACCGAAAACTAGTATAAGTAAAATTTTCAACATGCTTTTATTAGGGGGATAGGGAATGAACATAATTTTTATCGAAGAGTTTATATCAATAAGCTAAATCATTTTCCTTCACAATGACAACCTAAAAGAATATCAAAACCCAATATTTATTTAGGAATATTGAGGAACAAGAAGAATCACATAAAAGTGAATATGATTACCTCTCCGAAGCAAGAGTCAGGGATTTGAAGGGGTGGATAGGAGACTGCTATTTTTAATGATAAGCTTCGGAGGATTGTTGAGTTTTAAACTACATAAGTATATTACTTCAATATAAATAAATTTTAATTTAAAATTTGAATAAATAACCTACTTTATATAGAACAGATCTTATAAACTAAATTGAAGTTATACCTATAGCTACCCTTCCCCTCCCTGGCAGGTTTGTGCTAAATCATCCACAATTGTTCAGAAAACTAAAAGTTATCTGTCAAATGAGCTCTTGACTGCAAACTCCCAAAACATAAAAACATATATTTTAAAACTATCATTTCCACTATCTCAAAAATCTAAACCAAACAGTAAATATGAATGGAAAAAAATAAAATCCATAATTGTGACTGCTCATGTTACCAGCAATTTGTTGAAAAGCTGAATATAGAGATGCAATAGATGATTAAGTAACTTGTTTCCTACAGTATGTATTTTCTGCTGGGTTTAGATAGCCAGTATTGTTTTGAATGACTCAAAAAAGAAGTTACTGAGCCCCAAGGAAACCTATCTCGTGTTATCAACAGAGAACCTGCAGTGATATCATCATACAGTTGTGCAAGATGGACTGGGAAATAGAAATAATTCTTTGGGTGTGGGGAGAGAGACAGGGAAACAAGTTTCAGAAAAAAATGATCTATTGACAGCATCACGCAATGTAATTTCCCAGAATTAAAAAATTTGGAATCTATAAGGAAATTATTTTTTCTATTCTAAATTCTGTGTCGTGTCACCTATTGTAAATATGGTCATGACACAGTGGGAATTTAAGGGAAAGTTAACAATACCTCTAAATCCAAAATACATTATTGGGGGTGTAGAGAAAAATGGGAAAATTACATGTACTGCAATAATCACAGAAAATATTTTATTCTACTTATTTACATGTGAATATGTGAATACAGTGAGTTGCAATGCAGAACAATTTGATCCTAAATCATCATTTTTTTGCCAAATACTGTTGTTTCTATCCCAGAATGATTCTTCTCCCAAGATTCACTTCCTTGTGTTCTAGCAACAAAGACACAGTGAATTATGAACTCTTGTTTTTCGGTTTTCTTTCACCAACTTGAGACCTTCACACAGTTAAATCATCATTTATTGGGTACTGTGCTAGGCTCTGATAATATGCATAAAAATAAAATAACAATAGAGACTACTACTACTAATAATAATAGTTAACATTTTTTAGTATTTACTATGTTCCAAGATTAAACTTAAATTACCTCTTTCAAGTTTCACAATAAAAATTGCATTTCCTGGCTATATGGCCTTGAGCATAATGACCTGATGTTTCAATTTTCTAATCTATAAAAAATTAGGATGACAGTTCTAACTTAAGCAATTAAAAAAAACAAATTAGTCAATGCATACAAAATCCTTACAACAGTGCTTGTCACATAGAACATGCTACTTAAATGTTAGCTATTATTATTATAAGTGATATAATCCAATACTTGACTTTAAATTAATTTGTACCTTCATCACTTCCAAATTTAGGACACTAGTCCTTATCTCTCTGTAGAACTTCAAATTCATATTTCCAAATGCATAATTTCATCTTCACATGGATGTCTAGTAGTTAATTTCAAAATTAACATAGACAACTGGACTCTTGATTTTCTTTCCTCCCCAAAAGAAAAGCCTAGCTTTCCTGCCAGTAGACCAAGGAAATGACAGCAAATGAAAGTTCTTATTTAACTGTGTATAAGGATGCAGATAACACAACTAAGTGGCCTAGGTTCAAATCCATCACTTAATTAGTTGTGTGACCTTGGGATAAATAGTTGTTCTCTTAGGTCTCCAGTTTTGTCATATTTGAAGAATGGAGCTAATAATAGTAGTACATTTCTAGAGTTGTGATAATTCAATTAGTTAGTATATATGCAAATGCTTTGAACAGCATCTGGTACATACAGTAAACAGCCTATGGATGTTATATATTCCTCTCATGATTCCTCATATTCTTACTAATTACTTAAATAGCTAGGAGTTATCTTTGATTCACTCCCTTACCCCTCACACTGAATCCATCAATAAATCCTAATGGTTTTATTCCAAAACATATCTCAAATAGAGTCATATATGCACTACTACCAGGCTCCTATTCTGAGATCAGCCAGCAATAGTTTATGCTTGTCCCTCCTCTCCACTATGTCATCCACTATTCATCTCCAAACCATCAATAGAATGACCATTTAAAATATAAAACATATAAAAAGGTTTTATCTGCTGGTAAAAATATTTCCAGTACAATATTCTTTTCACACTTAGAATAGAACCCAAACTCATTACTTAGTGAAGTGTCTGAAGACCCAGAATATAAAGCCAGATCACCACTGTATGACCTGAGACAAGCTATTATAACATCTTGCACCTTTATTCCATCATCTACAATGTGAGAGTAATGCTAGTACCTACCTCAAAGGTGATTATGAAGATGAAAGGGGTTTGTATATGGAAAATGCTAAAAAAAGTGCCTAATGCACAATACACAGGGTATGCATGATTAATGATTGTATTCATACCCACTCCTCCTCCTCCTCTTTCCCCATTCCCTCCCAATCACTTGTCTCCAGCCACTGCTTCTTTTCCTCTGTACTTTGAATAGGCCAAGTTCAACGTGGGACTTTTAATGAGCTGTTCTTCCCACCCAGAACGTTCTTCCACAATATTTCCAGGCCCCTAGATCCTTCTTGTCTGAATGAGCTTAAATGTGTTCACAAAACCCTTTCCTGACAAATAAATATAAAGTAGACACCATTACTCCCTGACACATAAACCAACTTCAAATCTCTTATTAACAATTTTCACTAACTAAATTTATTACATAAGTGTTTACTTATCTGTTTACTAACCTTCTCCCCTACATACACATATGAGAAAGAGGAGAAGAGGGGGAGGGAGAGAAAGGGAAAGAAGTGGAGGGAGCGCCAAACTCCATGAAAATCAAAATTCTGTTTGTCTTGTCCCCTTGTATCTTCAAAGTCTAGATTAGTCTTTGTTCTATACTGAGTGCTTGACAAATATTTATAATTTGTGAAAGGACATTTTTTAAAATTTTTGTAAAATTTTTTATTTTTCGGTTTCAGAGAGAGGAAGGGAAGGGGAGAGAGGTATAGAAACATCAATGATGAGAGAGAATCATTGATCAGCTCCCTTCTGCACACCCCACACTGGGGATCAAGCCCACAACCCAGGCATATACCCTGGCCAGGAATCAAACTCTGACCTCCTGGTTTATAAGTCGACTCTCAACCACTGAGCAACACTGGCTGGGCTATGGAAGAACATTTTATTGAAGTATATATTTTAAACACTAGCATCAACTAAGACTAACATTAATTCTGTTGTCTTTGAAAAGATAGCAATGATGTAAGGTATTTAATAAAGATATAACTGGTAAAGGTATTTCTATTATATGCATATCTAATGGTGAATATACCATTCTATATAATAAAGAGGTAATATGCAAATTGACCATCACTCCAACACACAAGATGGCCACCCCCATGTGGTCAAAGATGGCCGCCACAAGATGGCCAGCAGGGGAGGGCAGTTGTGGGCGATCAGGTCTGCAGGGAAGATAGTTGTGGGGGACCCAGGCCTGCAGGGGAGGTCAGTTGAGGGGGACCAGGCCTGCAGGGGAGGGCAGTTGGGGGAAACCAGGCTGGCAGGGTAGGGCAGTTAGGAGTGACCAGGCCAGCAGGGGAGGGCAGTTAGGGGCAATTGGGCTGGCAGGAGAGCAGTTAGGCATCGATCAGGCTGGCAGGGGAGTGGTTAGGGGGTGATCAGGCTGGCAGGCAGAAGCAGTTAGGGGCAATCAGGCAGGCAGGCAGGCAGGCAGGCAAGCAGTTGGGAGCCAGTAGTCCTGGATTGTGAGTAGGGTCCCAGATTGGAGTGGGTACAGGCTGGGCTGAGGGACACACACCCCCCCTCCCCGGTGCACAAATTTCATGCACCAGGCCTCTAGTAACAGTATAAATATTAAATATGAATCATTTTATTTAGTGTCTTTATTATTATTATTCTTTTCCTGTTATTTTAGATGTATTTTTCAATTATAATTGACATGCAATAGTATGTTAATTTTAGGTGTACAACATAGTGATTACACATTTATATGCCTTACAAAGTGATCAAAATTTAGTATCCATCTGACACCATACATGATATTACAATATTATTGACTACATTCCCTATGTTGCACTTTACATCTGCATGACTATTTTTATAACTGGCAATTTGTACTTCTTAAATCCTTCCACATTTTTTACCTATTCCCCCCAGTCACCTTCTCATCTTGTGACCATCAATTTGTTCCCTGTATCTATGAGTTTGTTTCTTTAGATCCCACAAATAAGTGAAATGATATAGTATTTGTTTTCCTATGACTGACTTATTTCACTTAGCTCTATAGCCTCTAGGTGTTGAAAATGGTAAAATTTAATTTGTTTTTATGATTCAGTAATATTTCATTGTATATATGTACCACCTCTTCTTTATCCAGTCATCTATTGGTGGCTATCATATTTTGCCTATAGTAAATAATGTAATGGATATATATCATTTCAAATAAGTGTTTTTGGATTGCTTTGGATACATACCTAGAAGTGGAATTTCTGGGTCATAGGTAGTTCTATTTTCAATTTTTGAGTAACCTCCATACTCTTTTACATAATGGCTGTACCAATTTACAATCCCACCAACAGTACATGATTTTCTCCTCACCCTGGCAAAATTTGTTGATTTGTTGATGACAGCTATTCTGACAGATGCAAGGTGATATCCCATTGTGGTTTTAATTTGCATTTTCCTGATGATCAGTGATGTTGAGCATCTTTTTATATATTTATTGGCCATCTGTATGCTCTCTTTGGAAACATGTTTATATGGTTCCTCTGCCCATTTATTAATCAGATTGGTTTTTGTTGTTTGGTTATATGAGTTCCCTATGTATTTTTTATATTAGCTCCTTATTGGATATATCACTGATTAATATTCTCAGTTATCTTTTTGTTTCATTTATGGTTTATTTGCTGTGCAAAAACTGTCTAGATAGATTTAGCTCCAATTATTTATTTTTTTCATTTGTTTCTCTTGACTAAGGAGATATACCCCCCAAATTAAGTAAGGAAGTGGTCTAGTTTTATTTTAATGCATGTCTGTCCAGTCTGCCCAACACCATTTATTGACGAGATTGTCAATATCCCATTGCATATTCTTGCCTCCTTTGTTATAGATTAATTGACCATATGGGCATTGTTTTATTTATATCTGTCCCATTGATCTATGGGTCTGATTTTAAGCCAGCACCATGAAAAATGTTCCATATGCACTTGAAAAGAATGTATTTATTATAGTCTTGCAGTATAGTTTTTTATCAGATAGTATGATATCTTCAATTTTGGCTATTAGAGGTTTTTTGTGGTCCTGTATAAATTTTAAGATTATTTATTCGAGTTCTGTGAAGAATGTCATTGATATTTTGAAATTTGTCAATGAATTTGTAGATTGATTTGAGTAATATGGGCATTTTAATTATGTTAATTTTTCATATCCATGAGCACAGTATATGCTTCCATTTATATCTTCTTCAGTTTCTTCAATATCATATAGTTTTATGAGTACAGATCTTTATTTACTTAGCAAAATTTATTTGTAGGTATTTTTGATGCAATTGTAAAAATGATTTTTTCTTAATTTCTCTTTATAATAATTTATTATTGATGTATAAAAATGTGACCAATTTCTGAATATTAATTTCGTATCCTACTACTTTATTGAATTTATCAGTTCTAGTAGGTTTTTCTTGAAATCTTTAGGGTTTTCTATATACAGTATTACGTTATTTGCAAACAATGACAGTTTATTTCCTCCTTTCCAATCTGGATGCCTTTTATTTCTTCTTCTTGTCTGATTACTGTGTCTATGACTTCAAATACTATGTTGAATGAAAGTGGTGAAAGTGGACATCCTTGTTTTACTCCTGATTTTAAGGAAAATGCTTTTAGTTTTTTACTTTTTATATTATGTTAGTTGTGAATTTGTCATATATGGATTTTATTTTGTTGAGGCATGTCCCTTCCATACCAAATTTGCTGAACTTTTATCATAAATAAATATTGGATTTTGTCAAATGCTTTTTCTGCATCTATTGATATGCTCATATGATTTTTATCCTTTATTTTGTTCACCTGGGTTATCAGGTTAATTGATTTTTGGATATTGAACCAAACTTGCATCCTAGGAATTAGTTTCACTTGATCATGGTAAATAAGCTTTTTAATGCATGGCTAAATTTGTTTTGCTAATATTTTGTTGAGAATGTTTGCATCTGTGTTCATCAAGGATATTATTGATCTGTACTCTTTGTTTTTTGAGTGTCATTATTTGGTTTTGGCATTAAGATAAATCTAGCATCATAAAATAAGTTCAGGTCTTCCCTCCTTAAATTTTTTAAAAATATTTTTTTGATTTTTTACAGAGAGGAAGGGAGAGGGATAGAGAGTTAGAAACATCGATGAGAGAGAAACATCGATCAGCTGCCTCCTGCACACCTCCCACTGGGGATGTGCCCGCAACCAAGGTACATGCCCTTGACCAGAATCGAACCTGGGACCCTTCAGTCCACAGGCCGACGCTCTATCCACTGAACCAAACCGGTTAGGGCCCTCCTTAAATTTTTGAAATAGTTTTAGAAGGATAGATAATAGATTTTCTTTAAATATTTGGTAAATTTTATCTATGAAGCCATCTGGTCCTGGACTTTTGTTTGTTGGGAGTTATTTATTTATTCATTGCTAGTTCAATTCTGAGTAGTTATCAGTTTGTTCAGATTCTCTGTGTCCCAAGTAGATCCTGGGAAAGAATTTGGGGTGTTTATCTAAGGTGTCCCTTTTGATAAACTTTAACCGTGCAGGTGTTGGGACATTCAAATAGTTGCTAGCGAAAAGGCAACTCTACTCAAGCAGGTCCAAGGGCAGGCTTAGGACTGAAAAGACCAGAAGCTTTAATTTCAATTTTAAGTGTACGCAAAATAATTCAATTAACTGCCGGAGGAGTTACACCACATGAAACATATGCAGTTGCAAATCACACAGCACTTTATTACTCACACAAATTCCTGTTGCTGCAGGTACAGGCTTAATGGGATCCCTGTGGTGCTGTCCTCTGGGGTCCGGCAGCTGGGCTGGTCCAGTCCAGATGCAGGGGCCGGGGTTCCTCACAATAGAGCTCGGTCGCATCTCAATTGGGAGGTACTAGCCATTCTTCTGTCATCTGGCAGAGAGAGGAGCGTGGAGTGGTGTTGTTTGCCGGACTGACAAAAGGACGTGCCTTTGTGGCTGTCTCAATAGGCGAGCACCATTAGCTGGCCAGGACCTATTTTTAAAGCCTGTTTCGTACCCGCAGCAGTTCAGGTGGCTATCAATGAATTACATCAATGCACACATGTTAATCTCAAACTGGGTGAGGGGCTACATGTGGTTATCTAGGAAGAGTACATCATGCACACAAATCGTTATCTTAGCAAGTCACTCTGAGTCAGTAATTGAAGTTCAAATCCTTATCTCTAGGGTATATGCTTCAGGGCAGTGGGGAATGTGTCCTTAATATCACACTTTAAGTTTCAAGGAAGTTAACTCAAACATTTTAAAGACTTTTTAACATTTTAGACGTTTTTAAAGCATTTTTAAACATTTCTATATATTACTACAACACTTTGTTTATTCCTGATTCAGTCCTGGAATATTGGATGTTTCCAGGAACTTATCCATTTCTTCCTGATTGTCCAATTTGTTGGCATATGATCGCTCATATCATTTTTATAATACTTTTTATTCTGCTGTCTGAGTTGCCACTTCTTTTTCACTTATGATTTTATTAATCTGGGTCTTATCTCTTTTTATCTTGATAAGTTTGATTAAAGGATTATCAACTTTGTTTTTCTTTTTATTTATTTATTTTTTAAAATATATTTTATTGATATTTTACAGAGAGAGGAAGGGAGAGGGATAGAGAGCTAGAAACATCGATGAGAGAGAAACATCGATCAGCTGCCTCCTGCACACCTCCCACTGGGGATGTGCCCACAACCAAGGTACATGCCCTTGACCGGAATCGAACCCGGGACCCTTCAGTCCGCAGGCCAACGCTCTATCCACTGAGCCAAACTGGTTTCGGCTGTTTTTCTTTTTAAAGAACCATCTGTTGGTTTCATTGATTTTTCTATTTTTTATACACTATACCTTTTATTTCTACTCTGATAATTATGAATTCCTTCTATTCAGTTTATGCTTTGTTTGCTCTCCTTTTGCTAGTTTCTTTAGTTGTAAGGTTAGATTGCTATTTTTAGATTTTTTTCTTTCTTGAGGCAGAACTGTATTGCTGTGAATTTTTCTCTTAGAACTGCTTTGGCTGTGTCCTATAGATTTTTTGGATGTTTTAGGTGTTTTGTTTTTTCTTCTTCATATTCTCAAGTTTTCTTTATATTTTTTTCTTGATTTCATTGTTATCCCAATCATTATTTAGTAGCATATTTTTTAGCCTCAAAATATTTGTGTGTTTTTCAGTTTTCTTCTTATAATTGGTAGTTCTAATTTTATACAATTGTTATTATAAACTAGAGGCCTGATGCATGAAAATTCATGCACTGGAGGGGGGGGGGGGGTCCCTCAGCCCAGCCTGCCCCCTCTCACAGTACAGGGGTGGGAGGTGACCCAGCAATCAGGGGAAGGCAATGCCCCATCTCACCTCTGCTGCTGCCACTGCCAGCAGCGCAAGCCTCGGTCGGCCCTGGTTACCTGAGCCTGTGCCTCGGGCTGGCCCTGGGCAGCTGGGCAGCTGCCATCTGAGGCTTGCCTGTACCTTGGGCCGGCCCTGGGCGGCTGGGGGGCTGAGAGGACTGGGGGACTCCAGAGGCAGGTGTGCAGAGTGGCCGGGCCCACCCCCAGGCCTTGCCAAGCACCTGCCGCCCCGGCAGGGCTGAGGGGACTGGGCGCTGCCATCTTGTGGCTGTGAGCACCACCATCTTTGAGGGCGGGGCAGTCAATTAGCATATTCCCTCCTTATTGGCTGTGTGTGCCACCATCTTTGAGGGTGGGGCAGTCAATTAGCATATTCCCTCTTTATTAGATAGGATGTTTGATATAATGTCAATTTTCTTGAATTTATTTAGACTTGTGTTGTGCCCTGACATGTGGTTTATCCTTGAAATATTCCATATGCACTTGAAAAGAATGTACATTCTGTGTTTTTTTTTGTGTGAAATGTTTTAAAACTGTCTATTAACTCTTTCTGATCTAATGTGTCATTTAAGGCCACTGTTTCCTTATGATTTTCTGCCTGGATGATCTGTCCATTAACATCAACAGGGTGATAAAGTCCTCTAATATGGTTGTTTTATTGTCATTATCTCCCTTTATATACATCAATATTTGCCTTATATATTTAGTTAGTCCTACATTGAGTGTGTCAATGCTTATAAAAGTTATATCCTCTAGTTGGATTGATCACTTTATCATTATAAAATTCTTTTCTTTATCTCTTACTACAGCCTTTGTTATAAAGTCTATTTTGTCTAAAATAAGTATTGCTACCTGAGCTATTTTTTAAATCTCCATTTGCATAAATATATTTTCCATCTATTTGCTTTGAGTCTGTGTATGTCTTTCAATTTGAAATGGGTTGCTTGTAGGCAATATATGTATTGGTCTTTTTAAAAAATTTATCAGGACACCCAATGTATTCTGATTGGAGCTTTTAGTCCATTTACATTAAAAGTAATTATTGATAGGCATGTAGTTTTGCCATTTAATTGTTTTCTGATTGTTTTGGTAGTTCTCTGTTTCTTTCTTATCCCCTTGCTTTCTTCCCTTTTTCTATTTCTTTATTTCTTATATATCTCATAAATTTTTTATTTGTGGTTACCATAGACTACATATATATCAAACTATGCTTATAGTAGTCTATTTTAAGTTGATGTTTGCTTAAGTTTAAACACATTCTAAAAATCACTACCATTTTTACTCACACCCTCCACATTTATGTTTTGTTATTATTTTTACTCCTTTTGTGCATATGTGTTTGTGTGTATTTCTTAATTTATTGTTGTAATTTCACATGATCTTTGTACTTTTTACTTTAATCTTTGAACTAGCTTTTATTAAATGCTTTTCTTTATAAATAAGAATTTTATCTATCCTCTTTTGTTTTGTTAATATTTTTATCATTTTTTTATACTTAAAAAGTACCTTTAATATTTTTGTAATAATAGTGTAGTGGTGATAGCTCATTTAAGTTTTTCTTGTCTGGAAAACTATCTCTCTTTTGATGCAACATAATAACCTTGCTGGTAGAGTAAACTTGGTTGTAAGTTTTTATCTTTTATCACTTTGAATATTTGTCATTTTCTTCTGACCTGAAATGTTACTAGGGAAAAAAAAAATCATTGATTGTCCTATGGGGGCTCCTTTGTATGTAAAACTGGTTTTCTCTTGTTACTTTTATGATTCTGTCTTTAAACTTTGGCATTTTAATAATGTTGTATCTTGGTGTGGGCCTCTTTGTGTTATTCTTGTTTGAGACTCTGTGCTTCTTGGAATTGTATGACTTTTTTTTTTCCCCATTTGAGGAAGTTTTTAGTGATTTTTTTTTTCTTCAAATAGGATTTTAATCCCTTTCTCCCTCCTTTCTCCATCTGATACCCCTATGATGCAAGTGTTGTTACACTTGATGTTGTCCCAGGGGTCTCTTAAACTATCCTCATTTAATTTTTTTTCTTCCAGATTACTGATACAATATTTTTGTGTCATCTAATCTTTTGTTGATTCCTTCTAGTATATTCTGTATTTCAGTTGTTGTATTATTTAGTTCTAACTGGTTCTTTTTTATGCTTATTTTCTATGTTTTCTACCTCTTTGTTGAAGTTCTCACTGAGTTTATTTATTCTTCTCCTAAGCTCAATGAAGTATTTGAACTCTACATCTTATAGATTGCTAGTCCCTATTTCATTTACATCCTGTTCTGGTGTTTTCTCCTGTTCTTTTATTTGGGACATGTTTCTTTGTCTCTTCATTTCTGCTGACTTCCTGTGCTTATACATGTATATTAGATCCATTACATCTTCTGGTCTTGTCAGAGTGACCTTATATAGAAAGTGTCCTGTGACACCCAGTGGTGCAGTCTCCATGGTCACTTGAGTCACATATTCCAGGGGTGTCCACTGTATGATTTGTATGTGCGCTTTTGTTGTAATTAGGACTTGATTCTTGCTGGCAAGTCAGTGAGTGGGGTTGACCCTCAGGCCAGATGTCAGTGTTGTTTGTGACTACTGTGAATAAGCTCTTGTTCAATGTATCACCTCCAGAACAGGAGTCTCTTTAGCAGGATTCGGGTACCAGTGGAGACTGCACATTCAATGGGTTGTTTGTGAAGCTCGTTGGGTGAGACTCTGCTATGGGCTAAAGCTGACAATTGGATGTGTTGGGTTTGGAGCCTCTTGGAAGGTGCTCCAGTATAGGATACAATTAGTCATCATTTGTTCCTCGCTTGGAATCACTTAGTAAGAGCTACAAAGTGATCTGCACTTGTTGCCTCTTGTGCTATATTTGAACCCACTTAGTTGGAGCTGTGATTACAGGCCAAGGCTAACTGGTTATGCCAAATCTAGGTTACTTAATAGGAGCTACAATGCAAGTTGAGACCAGTTACTGTTTGTGCTGGGTTTGGGGCTACTTGCCAGGAGGTACAATGCTCACCTAGGTTGCCCCCTTTTGAGGTGCAGACCTTTGAGAAAGTTTGGCAGTCAATCTTAGGGTAGCCACCACTTATGTGAGGTTTGGAGTCCTTTGAGTGAGTATTCAGCCTGAGACAATGCCAACCACTGGAAGAAGCTCAGGCCAGGCAAGCAAGTTGGGTGGGGTGACATCTCAGGGAATCACCAGGAAAGGGTGAATAGCATTAAAAGCACAGATTTGGTGCATGTCTGTGCCAGACCATCAGGGTGGAAAGAAAGCTCAACATAGGAACAATGCCACTTTCCCAAGCTTCTATCCCCAAAGAGCGTTGTCAGACCTGTGTTCCTTCAGCTCTCACTCTGAATTTAGTCAATTTAGTCCTTCCCCACTTGTCCCTGGTGTTTTGTGAGCTGCTTTGCCTGTGCTGGAGCTGAATGAATTTGTGAGTCCTGAGTGAATGGATTTGTGAGTCCTGAGTTTGTGTGTGGACCCTTTAAGAAAAATCATCTTTTGTATTTCTCAGGCACAGGTATTTCCTAGTATTTGGGTTAGTATCCCAAGTCCAATTCCTTGCCTTTCATGAATGTATAATTTGAAAGGTTTCTGTAAATTAGGCAATCCTAATGCAGAAGCCAAGACTAGCTTTTCCTTCAAGGTGTCAAATGCCACCTGACAGTCTCTTGTCCATTCAAGAGGTTCAGAGTTTAGTCTTTTCAAAGAATTATGCAATGGTTTTGCTATAAGGCCAAAGTTTGGAATCCAAATTTGGCAAATCCCTATAATCTCTAAGAATCCACAAAACTGCCTCTGGTCCTCTGGGATTTTTATTGTAGCAATGGCTTGTTTTCGACCAATCATCAAGCTCCTAGTGGCCTGTTTCAATTGGAATCATCGGTATGCCACCTCCTGTTTGCAAATGTGGGCCTTATGAGGCGATACTTTATATCCTCTTTTTTGCCAAAGGATTCAGGACTGTGATGGTGTTGTTCAAGCAGGCTTTGTAAGTATTGCTAGTTAATAATTTGTTGTCTACATATTGTAGAATAATTCACAATTACAATTGAATATCCCTTAAATCTTTTGTATAGGATGAACGTCCTAGGCAACATGGCCATAAGATCCTATACAAATTAGGATTCATCAGAGTGAGGCTTTTTGACTGGCAAAATGGGGGTGTTATAGGTATAGTGGCATGGCTGCATTAATCCTAATTTTAAGAATTTCTGCCATACTTGTTGAATTTCCTCTAAAGCTTCCTTTTAAAAGGGGTATTGTTTCTTCCGTGGGATCTACGCATCTTCTTTTAGGTTAATTTTTACAGATTGCATGTTAATAGCTCTACCTGGGCTTCCATTTGCCCAAATGACTCAATCAATCTCTTTATAGATCTCAGGTATGAAGAGGTCCCCTCCATGCATGGCCTTCTTGGCAAGGCAGAAGCACCTACAGCTGGAGAGCATGTTCCAATGGGACTTCTAAACATAATTGCTGCTTCTCAGGGGAAAAAGGTTATGTGTGCAAATTACAAAGTAAATCTCGGCCAAACAATGGAATGGGACAGTCCAGCATGTAGAGAAAACTATGCATAAGTTTTTGATCCCCAAGCTGGCATTCTAGAGGTTGAAGGAACATCTGTTTTTATAATTGTCTGGTCACTCCAGTAACTGTCACCACAGCTGAACTTTTCTTGGTTAGTTTCGTACTTAGCACTAATTATGTAGCTCCTGTATCTAAAAGGAAGTCAATTAGCTTGTTCTCCACACTCAGTTTGTACCCAGGGTTCCTGTGGGGAAACAGTCATAGGTGGGGAGGTGTCTAGCAGAGCCCCTAAGCCTCCAGATTTGGCATTCCTTTATGACATTTCTTGACGACGGTTTCTATCCTTTGTATTTATTTACTTTTTGAATCTCGGGCATTCCTTTCTCCAATGGCCTTCCCCTTTGCAGTAGGCTTATTGATTGCTCCTAGTGGGTCTTTCCCTTTTCCTTCATGTCCTACCGTACCTTCTGGCTTCCCACATTCTTTCTAAGAAAATTGCAGCATGCTTTAATTTCCTTATTCCCTGAGCAGGGTAAACTTTAAAGGCTATGTCCACCAGCTGGGAGGGATTCATTCCTAATGTCACATCTAAACGTTGGAGCTTCCTTCTGATAACTGGGGCACTTTGCCCAATAAAATTCATGTCTACCATCTGGACATTTTCTGTGTCTGTGGGTCAGCATCAGTGTGCTTTCAATAGGCCTGATAGAGCTTTTCTAAAAATTCAGAAGGTACTTCGTTTGGTTTCTGTTGAACAGCCCATATCATATTCCGGCTCTTTTGTTTAGACACCCCTTTCTTAAGCCCTTCCAATATGCACCTTCTGTAATCTTCTAAGGAGTCTAGGTGCACACTATTTGGGTCCCTGCTGGGCTCCTGTTGGGTTGGAAGTCTAATTGGGATTCTCTTGATAGAGGCAATGAACCTCTTCATTAGCCTTATTTATAACTAGCTACATTTCATCTGACATTATCAGGATGTTAAGAAAAACCTATACATCTGCCTGTTTTGGGTGGTGAGTGGAAAAAATGGAGGTGATATTATCTGCCATTTTCTGAGGACTCTCCCTATATAAGGGGTTGGAATTCCCCAATACAGCAAATCTGAAATGGAAGATGGAGAATGAACCCAATAGTGGCTAGTGTGTTGGCCTTCCCAGTTTAGTTTTCCCAGTTTGGGTGGTGAGTTGCAAAAATGGAGGTGATAATATCTGCCATTTTCTGAGAATTCTTCCTATATGAGGAGTTGGAATTCTTCCAATTCAGTAAATCTGAAGTAGAAAATAGAGTATAAGCCAAGCTAGTGTGGCTCAGTAGTTGAGGATCAACCCATGAACCAAGAGTCCACTGGTTAGATTCCTAATCAGGGCAAATGCCCAGGTTGTGGGCTCCATCCCCAGTGGGGGGCGTGCAGGAGGCAGCTGATCAATGATGTTTCTATCTCTCTATCCTTCCTTCCTCTCTCTTTAAAATCAAGAAAAACACATTTTTCAAAAAAGAAAAGAAAATAGAGTATAGGCCCAATAGTAGTCAGCAGGCTGGCCTTCCTGGTTTATCCACCTATAGGGTACTGCCTCAAAGGGAATTGTCTTGCTCCAAATAGGGATGCTCCCTGGGCAGTTTTGGTGTTCTGCTGAGTCTTTGAAGGTGAGACATTCTTTCATCAAAGCAGAGTGGAGTTATTGCCCCTCTGGGCCTTATCTCAGGTGGTGGGTGAAATCATCCTGCTGCTAATCCTAGATCCTCTGGGTTCAGGGAATTAAAAAGACTTATTTCCTCATTTGCCTTTTCTTCCTGTGTCTTACTATCAGGGAGGAGTTTTGAAGACAATTTCCTTCTCTGTACCATTAGGTTGTTCCTTTTGTTTGCTGAATCCTTATTGTGCAAAAACATAAATACCTGGACAAAGGGATTTTGTTCCATTTCCCTGACCATTTGCAAAGCAGTTCCAACTGTGTGATGGTGTAATATCATCATCAATGGTTAGGGGAAAGCATTTAGGAGCCAATTCTCCCCATAGTCTAAAGTATACTTAGGCCAAGCGGTGTTACAGTGGAAAACAAATTTCTTCTTAATCATTGGATGATAGCTGGGCATGGACCAATCTGCTAAAATTCAGCACAGTAAGCTCCCTTCAGGAATTGAAACAGAACAACTCCTGATAGCATGAAAGTACAAACCCAAAACCATAACTACAGCAAGACCCCAGACAAAGTGGAAACATATAAATAAACCTTGGATCCATAATTCCATTTATTCCAAATTAGTGTTCACAAGCAAATCTCAACATCTTTTATACTGCCAATTGATATCAGAAGCAGTCCTAACTGGACCCAAATGCCATGAAGCCCAAATGGCACAAAGCGCATGCAGCAGGAATAGCCTGCCAACCAGTACCACAAATGACCCCAACTAGACCCAAGTGGCACACAGCCAAAGTAGTACCAAGCCAAGTGGAAGGAATAGAGGATCTCTGGTGTTCAACTTACCCAGTGTTAGAGTTCATTTTCTCCCACAAATCCCATTTGTTTTCATTAGCCAAGCATTTCAGGAGGCTGATGCCTTGAGAAAGAATGCAGGGAAATTATCCAAGAAAAGCTCTCAGCAGCTGCTGGGAAATCCCCACAGCCCCACTCCCCTGGGGGTCAGCCTGCCATAGACAGCTGGGACCCCAGCCTGAGTTCTCCAGGACTTACCAAGCCCCACGCTGTCCCAGCAGAGTCACCAAAAACTGTAATTGAACAACAATAGAATAAAACAGAGGTTTGGCTGCCTGTCACAAGGAAAGTCAAACTCATGAGGCAGGTGCTGGTGCAAAAAGAAAGGAGCCACAGGACCTGGGAGAGTGGCGGACTCCTATCTCAAACACCAATCTCATCTCTATCTCAAAGATCATCTCATCTCCTTACTCAAACCCATGGTTTTCGCAGGAGTAGGGATTGAAGGGCTTTTATTTATATCCAATTATCTTGCTAGCTTTTGGCACACTTTGGTCCCTATCCATTCATCTTCCTAGCTTTAGTAGCACTCAGTATCAGGACCTCCCCCTGCTGCCATCTTGGCCAATGGGGAGACTCCCTGGTGCTCCAACTGACTGTGTAATTTAACATTAATACAGATGAATGACCAAGTTGCAAATATCTCAAAAGAACATAAAGAAACTGAGACTTTATAAACTACTAGCCAAAAATAGTTTTATCTGTCAATGCTTTACAGATTTTTATGGTGAAACTAATTCTTTGTAAATCTCAAAATGAATCCATACATTCTGTCAATAGTGATTGTTGATACCTATTCAGCACCAAAGGAACCAAAAATTTTAGGTGGGGTAAAGGCAAACATGTCAATTGTGATACAGCCCAGCTGTAGAACATCATGACTGTGAGATAGTTCAGTAATGATATAGTTCAATTATGATACAGCATGGCTATGGAGCAACATGGCTGTGAGGCAGCCCTGGGGTAAGGTGGCCCTGGACCAAGGCATTCCTGGGTCAAGGAAGCCCTTGGAATAGGTGGCTCTAGTGGTGTAGCTCATCCCTAGTGTTTCACCACTCTGCACTAGCAAGACAGCTCCACTGAAAAAGCTTTATTCCAGACTGGTGAGATAGCTTCAGTCTGACATCTCCAGCCAGGGAAATGCAGTCCTCAATGGAAACAGAAAGTGTGTTCCATGTGATAGAGGAGACTTGATTTATAGAGAGAAGTCCCCACTCTTGGTCCCTGTTTGGTTTATTCTCATGCAAATGAGGATTCCAAATCCTCACAGTTTGGTCCAAAAAGCACTGTCCTGATTGATCAGAATGGAACTGCTCTGATTGGTAGGTGAAGATGTTAATTAGTACATAGCTGCACAGGAATGTTTAGTCCTATTGGTTGAAATACAATTTTAAGAACTCCTTTATCAGTGTGGTTCTAATAGCAGGAACATAATAAAGGCAGGCCGTTCAGTGCAGGCTTCTCCCTGAAGTGCAGTTGCATAAGAGGTCCCTCTTCAGCAACAGTTTGTAGTCTCTGCTCTTAAATGTGAGCCCAGTTAGCCACCTGGAGCCCTTTTCAACTGGTTCCTTTATTCTCAGGATTGACAATTCTCTAGATGATACATTTTATTATTTCCTCTGAGATGTACAGCTTTCTTCAACCAAGAACCCTTATGGAACCTGTTAGCTCTTATAGAACCTCTCAGTTTTTGATAGCTTTATTTAGAAATAACCAACCATAAGGTACAGAGAACAAGGAAGCTCCCTCATCGAAGCAATAATGAGGGATACCTGCACAAACAGTGGTGAATATACAAAATGCAACACATGTTATATTTCTAAAATAGTATCACAAAAAGAGAACTCTTTTCACTTTAGTTATATACATGGGAAGTCGAGCAAATTCTGAGTTTTAGTGAGGTGAGAAAAGCTCTCTTGATACTAACGTAATATTGTGATTTGTTAAATAGTGTATGTTTAGTTATAAAACTTGTGATGATGACAGGGAGAATATTGCTTTCCACTAAAATTTATTTTCTCATTTCTGATATTTTAAAAATGTGTTCTCATTTTCCTGGAACTTTCCTCAGTATATTTTCCTGTAATATGGGCCAGCTGAGTTATCTGAAGTGTCCTTCCTCTAAGTGGAAAAACAGTGGTTACAGTTTTCACATTGAATTCTGGCCTAGGCTGGGTGGGAGGGGAAGTCCATTCACAAGTATTTACTGATGAATCTCTGTGCTCCAGCATGTTCATAGACATTAATCACTATAACAAGACTCCTGAATAAACCAAATAAACCAAGGTTATATTCAGGAGCACAGACTTGATTGAGACTAGATATTCCTAAGTTTTATCACTCCAGGAATGGAATAACTTTGAAACAAATTACAAATTGACAATCTTTGGCAAAGTGAGGTCAGTGATAAAAAGTTTCAATAATGTATCAGAAATATTAAAATGTGTTTCCACATGTAAAAATTAGTGTAGAAGCAAAGGTTGAGGATATTGTAGGACATTTTTAATCCTTAATACTTTTGACTAGAAGTTTAAATATAATTAAAATCCTAAAAATTACTTAATGAATTATTTTTAATTATCTTATAGAACATAATTTTAATTATAAGCTTGAAACTTATTAAATACAAATAAATAGCATTTTACTGTGTATAAAAATGTACACTCCTCTTCTGAAACAAAACAAAAAAATCACTATAATTCTTTTTCACAGTATTTTTTTCTGAGCTGAAGGTTAGTCCTGGCCAGAATGACTGATCAAGGTGAGAAAAGATATTGGTGAAGTCCAAGAAGGAGAGTAAACAAGTGTGTTATGTTTCTACTGTCTAGAAACACCTGCAAATATTCAAAAGTATGCTGGTCCTAGTTTTTCCTCTTTCTGAATTAATAATGCATGTGATCTGGTTAAACAAATACCCAGTTGGAGAATATCCTATATTTCTTGATGAAAAACAGAGGAATAAGATACACAATTTGTTTTTCTATGACTAATGAAAAAATCTAATCATTCACTCAATTCTATGGCTTACCTGCATTTAAACAGCTAGAGCCTGTCTTCCAGGTAAAAATACTTAATATTCCTCTTGAGAAAAAAATTAACTGTTAAAACAGGCTGAGGTAAAATGGAGTTCTGTCTTCAATCCAGCCATTTTTCTCTTTTAATCTTGCTCTTCCATTTAAGCAGAATGAAAATTCAGATCTTTGCCTTGAGCGAAGTGAAATTACAGGCCTTGGATTCTGTGAGGAAGCATGGGACTTGGTTGGAAAGCTTGTAAGGAGGATATTTTAAGAAAAAGGAAGTGTGTGGAAGACTGCCTGCCCTGTTTATCAGAATTCCAATTTAAGGGATTTCTGGGGAGTGTTGAAGGCGGCATCCCTAATTATTCCTTGACCTTTCCAAACAAGTGTGTGCATGTGCAGACCCCCAGGTGTTTACTGGAATCCGTATGCTTAATCCCTGATTGCCCTTGCCTAGAGGACTATGTAAACACATGTGTCCTCCCAAGATTACCCACCCTACTGATTGTATCTAAAGGTAAAAATTCCAATAAAAGCCTAACGAGGCAGGCAGTAGAGGCTGCCTGGCTGCTATAGCTTTATAGCCTCTCTTAGTGAAACTGTGTCCCAGTAATCTGTTCATCTGTTGTTCAGGGGCTGCTGGTGGCCTGGCAGGATTCTAGAACCTATTTAATTGCAGATGTTAGCTATCCTGTTGCAACTCTAAAATCAGTCACACTCACTCTTCAAGAGCAGAGTAGGGATGAAGTGGTTTCCAAGTTCCTGTCACACATTGCTTTTGCGGATTCCTTTGCCTCTGTGTTCCTTATTCAGCACAACCTTGATGGATTAGTTAATACTGCAAAGTTAACATGGCCTAGACAGCTCAATGGTAGAAAAAAATAAAGACTCAGCATGGCTGTGGCTTTTCTCCTGAGTTATCAAGGAGAATGTTGAGGGAAAGAGTGTTACTGATGTAGGCTTCAGGCAATTAATCAGAGAGAATTTTCTTCTGCCAAGATTACTTGTTTTTCCAAAATGAAAATTGGGTTCTACAAAGTAGAAATATATTTTCTAAATATCTACTAAATAGTAATATAAAAAGAAACCTGATGTATTAGTAATAAGAAACAGAACTGATAGTATAGATGGATAGAGAGAGAGAGAGAGATGAAAGATAGATATAAAGAGATTTGTTATAAGGAATTGGCTTACACAATTATGGAGACTGGCAAGTTTCAAAATCTGTAGGGTGAGTTAGCAAATTAGATAGCCCAGAAAGCTGATGGTGTTTCATACAAAAGTGCAGAGTGCTAGAGAACCCAGGATTAAACATTGCCCTAGTTTGAGACTCTTAATCAGGACAGCACCAGCTTTTTTGTTCTATTTAGGCCTTTAATTGACTGAACAAGACCCATTACACATTATGTAAGGGAATCTGCTTTACTCAGACTATCAATATAAATATAAATCTTGTCTACAATATATATTGCTCATGCTCAAATAAATGTATAGAATGTTTAGATACTTCCTTTCTTTGTTCTTCTTTAATTTGATGTCAAATCAAATCACATTTATTTAACTTGATATTTTATTTTTAATAAATTTATAGAGATGAAATTGGTTAATAAAATTATTTAGAATTCAAGTATGTAATTTTATAGTATATCATCTGTATATTGCATTGTGTGCCCACCACCCAAAGGAAAATATTTTTCCATCACCATATATTTGATTCCCTTTACCCTTTACTACTCCTTACCCCCCTCCCTCTGGTAATCACCATACTGTTGTTTGTATCTATGAGTTTTGTTTGTTTATTTGTCTTGTTTGTTCATTTGTTGCTTTCATATCCATCATAAGCATGAAATGATATGGGTTTTTTTTTTTTTGGTTCTTTATTGTTTAAAGTATTATATATGTCTCCTTTATTCCCCATTGACCTCTCCCCAGACTCTCTCACCCCACAGCACATGCCCTCACCCCCCCCAACTCCTGTCTGTGTCCATTGGTTATGCTTATATGCATGCCTACACGTCCTTTGGTTGATCTCTTACCCCCAACCCCAAACTCTCCTGCCTTCCCTCTGACATTTGACAGTCTATTCAATACTTCTCTGTCTCTGATTCTATTTTTGTTCATCAATTTATGTTGTTTATTAAATTCCACAAATGAATGAGATCATGTGATATTTATCTTTCTCCACTGGCTTATTTCACTTAGCATAATACTCTCCATGTACATCCATGCTGTTGCCAATGGTAAGAGTTCTTTCTTTTTTACAGCAGTGTAGTATTCTGTTGTGTAGATGTACCACCATTTTTTAATCTACTCATCTGTTGATGGGCATTTAGGCTCTTTCCAAATCTTACCTACTGTAAATTGTGCTGCTATTAACATAGTGGTGCATATGTCCTTTCTGATTGGTGTTTCTGATTTCTTAAGATATATTCCTAGAAATGGGATTACTGGGTCAAATGATAGTTCCATTTTGAGGAAACTCCATACTGTTTTCCACAGTGGCTGCCCCAGTCTGCATTCCCACCAGCAGTGCAGGAGGGTTCCTTTTTCTCCACATCCTCGCCAGCACTTGTCATTTGTTGATTTGTTGATGATAGCCATTCTGACAGGTGAGAGATGGTATCTTGTTGTCATTTTGATTTGCATCTCTCAGATGTTTAGTGACTTTGCCAACTTTTTCATATGTCTCTTGGCCTTCTGTATGTTCACTTTTGAAAAGTGTCTATTTAGGTCCTTTGTCCATTTTTTGATAGTATCATTTATCTTCCTTTTGTTAAGATGTATGAGTTCCCTATGAATTTTGGAGATTAGGCCCTTATCAGATATAATATTGGCAAATATGTTCTCCCATGCAGTGGGCTTTCTTATTATTTTGTTGATGGTTTCTTTTTGCTGTGCAGAAGCTTTTTATTTTGATGTAGTCTTATTTGTTTATTTTCTCCTTAGTTTCCATTGTCCTAGGAGCTGTATTGGTAAAGATATTGCTACGACATATATCTGATATTTGCAGCCTATGGATTCTTCCAAGATTTTCATGGTATCCCATCTTATGTTAAAGTCCTTTATCCATTTTGAGTTTATTTTTGTGTATAGTGTAATTTGTTGGTCTAGTTTCATTTTTTTTTTGCATGTATCTGTCCAAGTGGTATGGTTTTTATCTTATTTCATATGACTTATTTTGCTTAGCATTGTAGTGTCAAGATCCAATCATGTTGTTGCAAATAGCAGTATTTCATATTTTCTTATGGCTGAGTAGTATTTCATTGTATATATGTAACACTTCTTCTTTATCCAATCATCTAGCAAAGGATACTTTGGTTCTTTCCATGTGAATAATACTGCAATGAACATAAAGGTGCATGTATCTTTGTAAAAATGTTTTCATTTCTTTGTATAGATACCCCAAGAGGGGTTTCTGGGTCACATGGTAACTCTATTCTTAATTTTTGAGGAAACTCCATACTGTTTTCCACAGTTGCTATACTAATTTACATTCTCAGCAGCAGTGAATGAGGGTTTTTTCCGATAAAACTATTTCTGTTCCATGTACCTAGTTATGACCTAAAAGTGTAGAGATTGAGATATATCATTGATTTATTTCATTTCCTTATAAATACCTCTTTCTGTTCCTCAATATCATTTTGTGCTCATCAATGCTCAAGAAAATTCTCTAAATACTTAAAAACCCTGTCATTAGCCGAAACCGGTTTGGCTCAGTGGATAGAGCGTCGGCCTGCGGACTGAGGGGTCCCGGGTTCGATTCCGGTCAAGGGCATGTACCTGGGTTGCGGGCATGTCCCCAACAGGGGGTGTGCAGGAGGCAGCTGATCGATGTTTCTCTCTCATCAATGTTTCTAGCTCTCTATCCCTCTCCCTTCCTCTCTGTGGAAAATCAGTAAAATATATTAAAAAATAATAATAATAAAATAAAATAAAATAATGCAGCACACCAAAAAATATATTTAAAAAAACAAACAAACAAACAAAAAAAAACCCCTGTCATTATACATTATCAATAAACCTACAATATGTGAAAGCAATAATTGGTATTTCTTGATATAACTTCTCAATCAAAAGATGAAGTCACCAGATCTTTGGGAAAAAGGCAAAGAGAAATCATTCAAGGGTAGTATTTTCAATAAATGGTGCTGCAACAATTGTGCAAAAAATCTATATAATAAAAGCCTAAAATGCTAAGTGTCCGGTTGTCTGGTCGTCTGTTCAACCAATCAAAGCGTGATATGCTAATGATATGCTAAGGCTGCTCAACTGCTAGCTATGACGTGCAGTGACCACTAGAGGGAAGATGCTCTGACTGGTAGGTTAGTTTGCTGCTGGGATCTGGCCCATTGGGACTGAGCAAGATGGGCTGGATACGTTCCAAATCCCTCCTGTGGTCCCTCCCTGGCTGGCCAACCTCTTATGTTCCTCCCTGGCCCCAATCATGCACAGGTAGGGTCTCTTGGCCTGGCCTGCACCTTCTTGTAATCTGGTACTCCTCGGGGGATGTTGGAAAGCTGGTTTTGGCCTGATCCCACAGGCCAGGCTGAGGGACCCCACTGGTGCACAAATTTGTGCACTGGGCCTCTAGTAAATATGTAAAAACCCCAGACCAGCTCTTACACCTTTCACAATACTAATTCAAAATGTATTATAGAAACATTGTAAAAAACAATAAAACATCTAGAATAAATAATAGGAGAAAAATCTATATGACCTGGCATTTGACAATGGATTCATTGATATAACACCAAAAGTATGACCTATAAAAAATATTGATAAACTGGATTGTATTAAGTTGAAAAACTTCTACCCTGCAAAAGATATTATTAAAGAATAGAAAGACAAATTACGCCATAGGAGAAAATATTTGTAAAACACATATCTGATAAATAATTTGTATCTAAAGATACTAAGAACCCTTAAACTCAACAATAAGAAAAAATCTAATTAAAAAATGATAAAATAATCTGAACAGACAGCTCAATAAAAACATACACTGAGTGGCCAGATTATTATGATCACTGAACGCATAATAATCTGGCCACTCAGTGTATATCCTATATAATAAAAGGCTAATATGCAAATTGTCCCCTCAACCAGGAGTTCGACCAGCAGACAGGCTGGCCAACTGCCCATGTCCCCTCCCCCTGGCCAGGCTGGCCGGACCTCCCCCCATGCACAAATTCATGCACCAGGCCTCTAATATATACATACACTGAGTGGCCAGATTATTATGTGTTCAGAGATCATAATAATCTGGCCACTCAGTGTATATATAAAGAGGAGAAGAAAATGGTAGTGGAGCAAGTGAAATTAATACAAACTTCCAGGACTAAAATGGAATTATAACTAAACTATTTAAAAAACCATTACAGAAGAAGCCACATTGAGATTAGTAGGTAGGGCAAAGATGAAAAAAGGGCTGACCTACCACCCACATGCTGCAGCTAAGAATCCAGAGGGATATCTCAGCTATAAAGTTCCCCACCTAAGGAATATGGGGTCTCAACTCCACATTGGGCTCCCAAGCCTGAAGCACCAGAGCCAAAAAGGCATCCACATAATACATGGCTGTGAAAATCAATGGAGATTTTGTTTGCCAAGGAGAGACAGGAATCTGCTAGAAACCTAAGCACCCTCTTAATGGCCCAACTCATAAAATCTTGTTCATTGCCACTCACCCTGGATTTTGGCTGAGGAAAGGAGGATTAGAGCAAACTGGAAGGAAATACTCAGTTTTGCAGTTCTGGGAAGAAAGCTGAAGGGACAGCCACCAGCATCCCTCTACTGAGTCACTCTCCCACACCACCACAGACACTATCTTTCTTTGCTTGAGCTCTCCCCTACAAACAGCATTAGCATGTGAGAATACAATGGCCCAATCCTCCTAACTCCCTGTCATTCAGCTCTGTTGTGTTCATGCCCTGTGGAAGAGTATGCTGCCTGATCCTGAGGTACAGACTTTCTTGAAGGGATCTTGAGAGCAAACTCAGGGAGAGTCAGAGGCAGTTGTGTGGTTCTGAAGCAGAGGCTCTTTCACCTCCCCACTGTGGATGAAAGAGGCCACATACTAACCTGATGAGCTCAGGGAAAGCCTGCATGATGGTCTTGCAAACTCAGAGACCTAAAGTAACCACAAAGGATGTTCTGAAATTAAACTTTAACTAAAAGCAGTTATGGTGTGTAGTTATGTCCTAGGCTGGTATTTTCACTGACAAGGTCAACCTTTACCTTAACTGAGCCTATCTGTCTTTTTACATCCATGATAACATATCCTTGAAATGTCTGGGTATCTTGTAACTTCCCTTTTTCCAGACCTCTTGGGGCACAACTTAATGTGCCTGGACAGATACCACAAATTCCTTCATTGTTATTGAATCATGTTAATTATTCATTGTTAATTATCCTGTACACATCTAAGAATGTGTCTATCATTTTACTTTTTATCCAATCCCAGAGGTTTCCCCACTTTGCTTTCTCCTGCCTTTCTAATCTATCACCAATGGATTTCATGTAACCCACCCACGTCCCCTCCTCTGATTGCAATGTATAAAAATAGATTTAAAAAAAAAAAAAAACTGGCATTCTCTGGTGCATTATCCCAATCAGTTGAGATACTGCTTCCTGGCAATTGTTGACAGATTGGTTCAAATAAACTCACAAAAATTCTTTACAGGTTTCAATGTTTTCACGTTAACACCACCTACTGTCCTATTCCCACAGCAAGAGTAGCTGCACCATGCACCCAAAGCACAGAGCAGTGGTGGCTTGTCCCACATGAGCCAGAGCAGCAGTACCCCTCCACACCATGGGAAAGAGCAGATGCCCCACACACTAGAATAGTGGTGCCTTGCATACTGCAGGCCAGAGAAGTGGCACCCTATTCCTCATAAACTAGAGCTGCAGTCTCACACTCTAGAACAGTGGTGCTCCACCCCCCTATGAGTGAACAACTAACTCCATTCTCCCATCTCCTGGTAGCCCAGCACTGTCAAGTTTGCACTCTGCCATATTATTAACAGGTAGTGGTCAGCCTGGTCCCAAGATGCCGAAGACTCTTCAGGAATGTCAGTAAAACAGAGTTGTCTGGCTCTTGGACAGGAGCTATTTTTCCTCACATGCCAGACAAGTGCCACTATTTTTGTGTAGAGCTTTCCCTTGACACAGAAAATCTTGGCCTGTCTGGGCCTGATGAACTCTGCTGGCCTTACCCTGATGGATCCCCAAGACTCTGCCCCATAACAAAAGCCTGAGGGCATCCATCAGGTGTAAGCTGGCCTTGGGGTACCCTGAGACTATTGCTGAGTGGCCTCTGATCCAGCACAGTCACTGAGTTTAAATCTGTATCAATCTGGTGAACACCACTCGCCCTTACTGGTAACTCACTAAGAATCTCTTTCATATAGGTTGTGTATCTCCAGAGACTCTTTCAGTGACTGAGCTTAATAGGCAGCTAGCAGGCAGCTAGCCTGGGATCCTTTGCTAACCTACCTCTGGGATTGGTGCTGGTGGACACCAGCCTTGGTGCACAGCTGGTCCCCTCCTATGCACACCCAGGTCTAGCAGAGACAGCCACAAACTGTGGATCACTACGTAAATCCAAAGAAATAGCTGAGGGCCATTCACAGGCTGTAACTGACATTGACCCATACTAGAGTCCCTTCTAAGTGGCCCCAGAACCAACACACCCAGTGGCTGGATTAAACCACACCAGAGTATGACTCAATTAGCTTCACAAGAGGCACACCCAAAGGGAGAAATCAGCAGGCATCAGACACTATTGGGGTAAATTCAGATTTGTGGTGTCAACTCCTACATAAGAATTTATACACGATAGTCAGGGTCAATTCTCATTGATAGCTAGAGGGGAAACCTCACCTAAAAATAGGCCAACAACAATCAAAACTCAATTATAACAGAAGGATTCACATAACCCAAACAAGAAACATTCAAGTTACCAGGGAGACTGAATCATTGAACATCACAAGACACCTATTACATAAGGCCACTATACCAAGACTAAGAGGCATAGAAAATCAATCTAATACACAGAATAAATACAAATAGTTAGCCAAAATAGGGAGGAAAAAAAAAGTCCCCAAATGAAAGAACAGAAGAAATTCTTAGAAAAACGAGTAAATACAATGAAGTCAAGTAAGCTATCAGATAGAGTTCAAAACAATGGTTGTAAGGATGCTTAAGAAACTTAGTGACAACTTCAACAAAAAGATAACAAGCAGAAAAAGGACATAGAAACCATTAAAAAAAAAAAAAAGAAACAGTCAGAAATGAAAAACATACTAGAACAGTGGTTCAAAACCATTTTTTTGGCCATGCCCCACCTAAGCATTTCTAAAATCCTGATGTACACTTGTGGCACATAATTTTTATTATTCAGAAAGTGAACTTCTATTCATGTGGAGGAAGCCTAAAAGGCCATTAACTTGGTCTAAAAAAGCTCACAAAAAACATGGCATTCATGAAAGAGAAAGTAAAAGAACGAAGGGACAGTTGAAGTACTGAGGAAGAAATCACTAAGAAATTGTTAAAACAATAATAATAATATGAAGTGATATGAAGAAATAGAAAATAAAGTTTCAAAACATACAATAGAGAACTGAAATGCATAAATATGTCACTATATATATTTATATACTGTATATGAAGGCCCTAGAACCATAAGAAATGCAAAAAAATTCACTGTTAATAACTCATTCTTGAATTGCCCCTCTTAAAAATCAAATTTCCCCCTGTGGGGTATGTCCCCCACGTTGGGGACCACTGCACTAGAAGGAATCAACAACAGGCTAGATGAAGCAGAGGACTGAATAAGTTATTTAGAAGACAATATAGCAAAAAACATTCAATCATATCAGCAAAATAAAAATATGTTTTGTAAAGAGGATAGTGTAGAGGACTTCTGTGACAACATGAAGCATAAGCACATTCACAACATAGAGGTACCAGAAGAAAAAGAACAAAAACAAGGAATCGAGAGCCTATTTGAAGAAATAATGGCTGAAAAATTCCCATACATGGTGAAGGAAAAAGACATACATGTCCGGGAACTGCAGAGCGTCCCAAATAAGGTGAACCCAAACATGCCCATGCTAAGACACATCATAATTAAAATGACAAAGATTAAAGACAAGGAGAGAATCTTAAAAGCAGCAAGAGAAAGACAGTTACCTACAAGTAAGCTCCCATAAGACTGTCAGCTGCTTTCTCAACAGAAACATTTCAGGGCAGAAGGGAATGGCACAAAATATTTAAAGTGATGAAAACCAAGGAAATACAACCCAAACTACTATACCCAGCAAGGTTATTACTTAAAATAGAAGGTAAGTTGGGGTGACTGGATAAAGAAGGTAAAGGGATTAGCTAAAGAATATATATGCATACCCCATGGACATGAACAATAGTTTGGTGAAGGCCAAGGGAGAGAGACATGGAGGTTGTTGGAGGTGGATAAATGGCAGGGAAAAGGGGGACACCTACAATTATATAAAAATTAAAAATTTTAATTAAAAAAATAGAAGGTGAAATAAAGAGTTTTCCAGATAAGGAAAAAGATAAGGAGTTCACTATCAACAAAACAATATTACAAGAAATTTTAAGAATGAAATATACACACAGACTGAAAGTAAAGAGATGTAAAAAGATATTTCATGAAAAAATACACACAAAAAAAGCTGGGTAGCAATACTTATATCAGACAAAGTAGACTTTAAAACAAAGGCTATAAGAGACAAGGAAGGATATTGCATAATGATAAATGAATCAGTAAGAGGATATAACCCTTGTAAATACATATTCATTAAATATAAGAGAACTTAAATATATAAAGCAAATATTGATGGACATAGAGAGATTGACAGTAATATAGTCATATTAAGGGATTTTAACACCCATTTATATCAATGGATAGGTAATCCAGGGAAACAAAAGAAAAATGAACAAATGGGAGTATATCAAACTAAAAACATTTTTACCACAAAAGAAAAGAACAACAAAATGAAAAGACAACATATTAATGATGATGTATCAAATTGATTAATTTATTATAAAAAATTACCAAACTAATGTAAGATATTATTTATAGAGGAAATTGGATGTAGGGTATATGAGAATTCTCTGTACTATACTTACAATGATTCAACAAATGTAAAACTGTTCTTTAAAAAAGATAAGCATATTATCTAGTTACATGTTATCTTTAAATTTTACTCTAAGCATCCCATTATAGTTAAAATGACTTTATCCAGAATTCTATTTTAAAATTTATTTATATTACTATATTCTAAATAATTTTATATTTACTTATTTTAAAGAGTCAGTCACAATGACTAATCATATTTCTCCCTTTTTCTTAGGAAATCATTTTTAAAAAGTCATTTCAAATGAAAATGTCACATATCTTAGTAATTATCCTGATTCTGGTCAATTGAAGAGACTGTTTCACACCTGACATATACAACAATTTTTATGGTTCTGGCTAAATTTATTTTACATGCTTTAATGTTCTTTAGTATTATGTTTTACTAATATGTCCCAAAATAACATAAAATACAGTAAATTAAAATATCAGAAACCTGAGTAAATCTTTGAATTTACTAAATTAATTTTGTTGTCATCTAGCAAGACCATATCTAAAATAGGCAAGTAGATTATAGGCTATGTTACTTTTGTTTAAACTCTAGGGAAGACCTTCTGATTATCTTCCACATATTTAATAATCCCTCCATCAGGGTTTTTTTTTTTTAGTCTAAATCAGTGGTTCTCAACCTTCCTAATGCCGCAACCCTTTAATACAGTTCCTCATGTTGTGGTGACCCCCAACCATAAAATTATTTTCGTTGCTACTTCATAACTGTAATTTTGCTACTGTTATGAATCGTAATGTAAATATCTGATATGCAGGATGTGTTAGGCGACCCCTGTGAAAGGGTCGTTCGACCCCCAAAGCGGTCAGAACCCACAGGTTGAGAACTGCTGCAAAAAATAGACTCTAAATTCAATCTTTTATGCTGTTGCTCAACTTAATTTCTTCCTATTATTTTTTAAGTAAAGACAGAAAACAGTTACTGGCTATTTCCCATGTAGCAATCATCCTGTTTATATAAAGATTTTTCAGGTTAAACCAGTATAGTACCTTTAATGTTTCAATTAAAAGCAAATCCGTTTGTCTTCTTGTGGGTGGTTATTGTCTGAACACTTCTAATTTGCTACAGTGTTGCTCTAGCATCAAAGAATTTAAACTTGATATTCACAATTATATGTTTTAAAATTCTTGTGTGAGTTTGGAAGAAAAATAAACCATGAAAAGAATAAGGTTACCTAATTTTATCATTGAAAATGAATTTTACTGAAAATATTTCCATCTAGAATTTCAACCTTCCTTTTATGCATTTTGATACAAAAGGGAACATAAAATCTGATAAAATATAACCTTGTAAAGAGTATCCCTTCATTGTGAATATTAAAATACAGGCTATTTGTTGGGGCACTAGTGTGATGGATTGACTAACAAATTTATTCCAATATAAAGTAGTAATAGAAAGAAATATCTGAGTCTACATGAATAGGATTAACTAATGTCTTTCATTAATGCAAAGAAAAATGTATAGCACTTAGTGGACTGGCATCTACTAAGGATTCAGAAAAAATATTTTTAATTATTTTAAAGGATTTCACAAACTATACTTTTTTTTTCATTTTGTAAGTAAGGATTTTTATGATAATTACTCTATTTGCTTGATTATTTGGAATTTATTTCAACTACCTATAAGATTCACATCCTCAGAGGTTTACCAGAAATGAAGTTGACACTATCAGTCTCAGCTCAAAATGGTGCTCAACCCTTAACCATTTTGCAAAACCAAATTTTAACCTGGTGGTTAAGGTATTAAGTGCTTTGACCTTTGACTATCCGTTTCCCTTCCTATCTCTCCAAAGTCTCCAAAGCTTTACTCTTCTGTTCCTGTCTCCATTTCCTCCTCCTCTTTTTCAAAAGCCTTGGAACAAACCTCCTACACATTTTTCTCACCCACAAAAACTTTGCAAACTCACCTTGCAAACATAACATGTTCCTACCTGGTGAATAATATCCTGAGATACTAACATACCCACAAATACCAGAGCAGCCAGCGCTGTGATTCTGTATGTAATTGTTTAAAACAGAAAAATAAGTATTGGACATATGAGTATAATCCAATGTGCACATGAGGGGGCCTTCCCAAATACATAAATTGAGACTGTTGATCAACCTTTTCTTGGGCTCAGTTAAAATGCCCATTAAGACATGACTCCTATATTTTAAGTCTTTGTGGATACTCATAATACAGCTTTATATCATCTCCAAGGATGACTGGGCTGCAATTTTCAAGGCTATTGTAAGGGAGATATCTAATAGTGCTGGAGATGGGGAAAAAATTCTTAAGAAAAAGCAATACCTTAAGTCTCTATTGTTTACTTATAAATAATATGAAGTGGAGGTAATTATTTTAGATCCACAAAACACGTCTGGATAACTTAAGCAGATAAATATGACATTTGTCTCATGAGACATCTGGACAACTAAACTTTTTATAAGGACTCACTAAAAAAATTTTCTCTTTAGGGATTTTCCTTTTCAAGAATGAATATATTTATATTTTTAAACCTAACCTTTCCCAACTCATTTCTCACACTTGGACATACTCAAGTCCACACCTGTTGCTAAGTAACAATTCTGTATTGAAAATATTTTTAAAAATATAATTATACTTTAAAAAAAAGTCAGGGTTCCATTTTGGATTTTCAGCATATTTGAATCTTCTTGATGAAAGAGATATATCACAAGATGTCGCTTATTTAAAAGATTATCAATAAGGCAGCTCATGAGAAGAGTTATTTTAAAAGACCAAGACAGCCAGAGCACAAGCAGCTCACATCTTTGTTTCTGAGCTGGCTTATAGCTTTAATACACACCCTGAGAAGCCTCATGAGTGGAAAGAACACCAGTGTGATAACTTAGTCATATCTATCAAGACTTGTGTTCAAAACTGTAGTGTGCATGGCAGGGATCCTGCTTTAGGAATGAAAGCAACTTCTGCTCAAACCAATACATTAAAAAAAAAAGGTACAAAGAGACCATGACTCTGAAGCAAATTTATATCCTTTTGCAAAAAGATTGCATTTTTAAATTGTGCTAAGAGGGCATCTAAACCACCTGTCTTTACTTTTCAGTTGCTTGTCATGGAGGGTTACTGACTGAAGAAATAAAACATTTTTATTTTATAAATAGAAAGGATATTAAAATCCATTTTGCCTAAAGAAAAATATTAATGAGCTAAATAAACCTAAATTTTGGTAAAGTGTCAGCTAAAATATGTTCATCATTGTCAGTTTAAAACAGTCATGTGGCATTTCAAAGTTAAGAACAGCTTGAGGCTGTCACTAAATTGGGATTATTGAAGATGTCTTCATACTCAGGGTCTCTATTTTCAGGAAATAAGCAAGATGAATTTCTCTACTCTGTATTAAAGAAAAACTAAAAATTACCTGGAGGAAAGCCTCCCTGTGTGTCTCATTTCAGTTACAATCATCTCCCTCTCCCTACCCCACCACTACTGCTTCCAGAAGTAACAACTCTACTCCATGGATAAAAAATACAGTGGTTACATGTCTGGAGCTGAATTACCTAGGCTTTAATATTGAATATCCCCAGATAACTATGATAGTAAATCACCTAACTTCCCTGTCCCTCAGTATCATAACCTATAACATGGAGACAATAATAAAGCTCTTGGGACTTTTGTAAGAGTCAAAATAAAGTGTAAAATTCTAGGATGAGTGCTCAGCATATAGATCAATAAATATTAGCTATTTTTAATAAACATGTTCAAAGCATTTTTTTCTGAGCCTCTATTGTACAACATACCATTCACAACACTGGATTTCAGTCTATTGTGTGTATATCTTAACCACATCAAAACATTATAATGTTCTGTGTTTAAAGCATCTTTAAAGTCATCCAGCAAAATGCCTAAAGCAATGTTCTTTGTAAAACAAATGAAAGATTCTCCTTTGTTCCATGTATTGAAAAGTCTTCAGGATTTGGTCCAACATGGTGAAGTAGATGGAAGATGCATGTATCTCTTCCCATGACCACATCAAAATTACAAGTAAATTACAGAACAATCAACCTGGGTAACAGACTTGCTGAATAAGAAGTCTTATAACCAAGGATATGTAGGAGAAGCCATGTTAAATTGGTAGAAGGGGTGATGACACAAAATGGGCTGGCCTCACATCCACATGTGGCAGTTGAGAATCCAGAGGGATATCTCAGTTACAAGGTCCTGCCTAGGAGCAAGGGATTCCAGCACCACACTGGGTTCCCAAGCCTAGAGCACCAGGGCAGGAAGGGAGGCCACATAACATCTGGCTATGAGAATCTGAGTGGATTCTATCCACCCAAGTGAGACAAAAGGTTGCTAAAGCACAGGGGTACTCTTAAAGGTCCCATGCACAATTTTCACTCATAACCATTCACCCTGGTCTCCAAAAGAGGGAAGGTGGTTTGGGAAGTGCTAGAATAATATTGGTAACAACTGAGTTGTGTTTTCAGGGAAAGGGCTGGTTGGACAATTGCCAATGTCCCTGTCTTAAATACCTCTCCAGTCAAAGGATGCAATATTTCCTGGGTCAAGCATTCTCCCCACATGACATTAGTCTGGGGATCTAGACTAGCTTCAACCTGATGACTCCCTGAGGCTTTCACTACCCAAATTATTCATGGCTGTAGACTCTGCCAGCAGCAACCAGCCTGGATCAACACTTCAGCCTTCCTTAAAAACTTGAGGAATTCTGGGCAAACTGGGGGAGGAGAGAAAAAGGAATCTTCCAGAGACACAAAGGAAGGAACTAAATTGTGTGGCTTTGAAGCAAGCGCTGTCTTCCCACATGCCTGCCATGCTCCAACTTTTCTGTGTTAAGCTCTCATTCCACACAAACAAGTCTTAATAAGCTTTAGCCTGATGAAGCCTAATAGCTCCACTTTGATTACTGCTTGATACCCTGCCCCATCACAAAGGTCTGCAGGTGTATGATGGCTGATCTTGGTATGCCCTGAGGCTTGTACTAAGTGAGCACATCCCAGCACTAGCACCAAGTTAAAATCTGTATTTACCCAATGAACAAAACTCAGCCTTACCTGGTGGCTCCCTAACTTAAGCTCATACATCTTGTGTACCAAGGCTCTGTCAGTGGCTGAGACTAACAGGCAGCCATGAGAGAGTGGTGTGTACTAGACTGCCTTGAGCCTTTTGCTGATCTACCTCAGGCCAGATACTGGTGATAACTGGCTTTGGTATGAATCTTGGTCCCTTCCATGTGCACCCAGGCCAGACAGAGGCAGCTACCAACTGTGGATTGCTTTGTAGCTCAAAATAGGTTGCCCATGGCTGGTCACAGGCAGTGTCTGACTTTGACCTGCACCAGAGTCCCTCCCAAGAGTCCCAAGAACCAATATACCCAGTGGCTGAATTCAAACCACAATTGAGCAAGACCTGACCAGCTCCATAAACAAAACACCCAAAGGGAGATCTTGACAGGAAGCAGACCTTCTTAGGGCAAATTCCACTTTATGGAGTCAGCCCTCACACAGCAGCTTGCATGCTGTGGTCATTTTCAGTTCTCACACCCAGCTAAAATGTGGGTCAACCCTACCCATAGATGTTCCAATAGCCATCAAGATTTAACTACAATACAAGGCATCACATAAAAGACACAAGGGTCATTCTTGAAGGACCCAGATAAGGTGATCAGGAAGAGAATGCAACTGAACCCTTCATGACACCTTCTACATAAGCCACCATAACAAGACTGGAAGACATAGCAGATAATACTTAATACTTACAGAAAAAATACAGCAAGGCAACAAAAATGGGGAGACAAAGAAAAAAAAGTCTCAAATTACAGAATGAAAGAATAAGAGAAAAAGAATAAATGAAATGGAAAAAAAGCAAACAACCAGATACAGAGTCCAAAACAATGGTTACTAGTATAAGGATGCTCAAAAAATATAGTGATAACTTCAATGGCATTAAAAAGGACGTAGAAACTGTCAAAAAGAACAAGTCAGAAATAAAAAATACAGTAACTCAAATGGAAAATACAGGAGTAATATCAGAGGGATGGCAGCATGAGAGAGCCCTTGGCCTCTCCCCCTGAAATGTCAACAAGTTAACCAATTATAATTCAACAAAGAAATCCCTGCTCAACACAGAGGCACACCTGAGAGTCCCACACATTGAGACATCCAAAGGTGGGCAACTGGGAACAAATGGAGAGATGAGAAGGGAGGAAAGCACAGATGGCCTGCAGATGCAGCCCTAAGGCTAGAGTTTGTGGCCAGGTCAGGAGAAGAAGGAAGCCAGCAGTAGCAGCTTGGTGGTCGGGGCGGGGGGCACGGGGGTGGGGGGCGGGCAGCCCAGCAGTGTGTTTGGGCAGCAAAGTGAACAGTGTCTGAGTCAACAGATGTCTGACAGAGCACAGGATTCTGCCTTGCGACCCTCCATTGGCAGGACAGTGGTATTTTAGACAAAGAAATGGAACCAGAGCCTTGCCTTGAACTTCCAAAACTCTCCTCTTGTTGCCCTTGGAGTTGGGACCAGGAGCATATTATCTGTAAACCAAGAGCTATTGCAATAGCACCACTGTTTTCCTCTGTGACTGATCCCAGGAAAGGTGCTTGGTGCAGGACCCCAAGAAAGTCCAGAATCGCCATTATGGTGAGGTCAAAACAAACCCCATCCCCAAGCAGCAGCTGCTGTACTGACTATGGAAGCTTGGGAGGTCAAAACTAAGAGATCACAGAAGTGAAAAATCTCATAATTCAGTGCCATCTACTGGAAAATAGTAGAAAGATCTCTTCATTGATATAGACAGATATAAATGCCTACATAAAGGACATCAGCAAATACCATGAAAAAACTTGGTAATGAGGATGATCAGGACAAAAAAAGAAAAATCCCTAGAAAGCTAGTTGGAACACATGGAAATATGTGTTATAAATGACAGACTTCAACATTGTAGTTCTGAAAATACTCAATGAAATGCAAGAAAATACACACGGGAAATTCAATGCATTCAGAAAACAAATCAATGAAAAAAAAAAAAAAGGAATACTTCATCAAAGAAAGTAAAACTTTAAAAAAGAATCAACCAGAAAATCTGGAAATGAAGCATGCAATTAAGAAGATTAAGTGGAAACTACAGAGCATAGAAAACAAAGCCAATTAGACGGAGGAAAGAATTAATGATATTGAAAATAGGAATTTGGAAATAACACAGAGGGAAGAAGAGAGAGACCTGAGAATACAGAAAAATTAAAGAGCTCTACAAGAACTATCTGACTCCATCAAAAAAAGCAATATTAGAATTATAGGCATTCCAAAGGAGGAGGAGAGGGAACATGCAATTGGAGAGTCTATTCAAATAGTGGATGAAAACATCTCAAGCCAATGGAAAGAACTAGATCCTCAAATCCAAGAAGCAAACAGAACACCTCCTTACCTCAATCCAAAGAGGCCCTCTCCAAGACAATTGGTATTAAAGCTGTCAAAAACCAATGACAAAGAGAAAATTCCCAAAGCAGACAAGGAAAAGAAAGAGGTGACCCACAAAGGAAAATCCATCAGTCTTTCACTCAATTTCTTAACAGAAACTCTACAAGCCAGAAGAGAGTAGAACCAAATATTCAAATGTATGAAAGAGAAAATTACCAGCCATGAATAATATCCTTAGCAAAATTATCCTTTAAATAGGAAGTAGAAATAAAAATGTACTCAGACATACAGAACCTGAGGGATTTTATCACCAGAAAATCTCCATTGCAGGAAATACTCAAGGAAGTTTATTCTACCTGAAACAAAGAACATAAGGTCATAAGACTACAAGTAAGATCACCAAAAAACTTACAGCATAAATAAGGATAATTTGTGACAACAAAAACATAACAAGGGAAGTGGTAATGGTCTGGAGAGGCAAAGGAGGATGAAGATCAGATGCACTCTAAGGAAAAGTAGCTATGGAAAAAGAAAAGAAAAGAAAAGAAAAGAAAAGAAAAGAAAAGAAAAGAAAAGAAAAGAAAAGAAAAGAAAAGAAAAGAAAAGAAGAAGAAAAGAAATGAAAAGAAAATTAACTATAGTGTACCCGGTATATGCAACTTTATTTTTTATAAACCTAATGGTAACCACATACAAAAATCCCCAAACCAGGACATATAGCTTTAAAAAAAGAAAAAAATAATAACAGAAGAAAGAGGTATGGAATGCCACCAAACTAAAACAAAATGGAAATATAAAGGAAAAGAACCAATGGAGGCATAGAGATACCAGAAAACAAAAAATAAAATGGTTATAGGAAATCAACATTCACCAATAATTACCCTAAATGTAAATGGTCTGAATTCACCAATGAAGAGGCACAGAGTAGCAGAGCAGAACAAAAAATAAAACCCAAACATATGCTGCCTACAGGAGACACACCTACGCTTCAAAGACAAAGGTAGAGTCAAAGTTAAAGGATGGAAAATTATTCTCCAAGCAAATAATATCCAAAGAAAAGCAGGTATAGCCATACCTATATCTGACAAAATAGATTTCAATAAAATAAAGATAACAAGAGATACAGGTGGACACTTTATATGATAAAGGGGACACTACATCAAGAAAACATGACACTTCTTAATATATATGCACCCAACCAGAAAGCACTAATATATATAAAATAACTACTCACAGAACTGAAAGGAGAAACAGATCAAAACACAACCATAGCTGGGGAATGTAATCTTCCATGGATAGCTCTAGACAGATCAACCAAACAGAAAATCAATAAAGAAATATCCACCTTAAATAACCTACTAGATCAAATGGACATAACTGACATTTACAGAACCTTTCATCCAAGAACATCAGATTATACATTTTTTTCCAGTGAACATGGAACATTCTCAAGGATAAAGCATATGTTGGGTCACAAAACTAATACCAACAAATTCAAGAAGATTGAAATTATACTAAGCATATTCTCTGACCACTTTGCCTTGAAATTATAAATTAACTGCAAAAGGAAGAAACACACAAATATGTGGAGATTAAACAATATTCACTAAAAAAAAAGACTGGATCAAAGAAGAAATTAAAGATGAGATCAAAAGATATATGGAGCAAATAAGAATGACAATACAACATGTCAAAACTTCTGGGATGCAGTCATAATAGGGAAGTTTATATCATTACAGGCCTATCTCAAGAAACAAGAGTAATCTCAAATAAACAACCTAAAATCACATCTTAAACAACTAGAAAAAGAACAAAAGCAGCCCAAAGTCAGCAGAAGAAAGAAAATAATAAAAATTAGAGCAGAACTGAATGAAACAGAGAACAAAAAGACTGTACAAAAATTAATAAAACAAATAGCTGGTTCTTTGAAAAGATTAATAAAATTGGCACACCCCTGGCTAGACTCACTAAGGAAAAAAATGGAAAAGACCCATATATACAAAATCAGAAATGAGAGAGGACAAGTCACCACAAACATCATAGATATACAAAGGATCATAGTAGAATATTTTGAAAGACTATAGGCCACCAAATTCAATAACCTAGAAGAAATTGATAAGTTCCTAGAAATATATAACCTTCATAGACTAAATCATGAAGATTTGGAAAATCTAAATAGACCAATCAGCAGTGAGGAAATTGAAACAACCATCAAAAACCTCCCCAAAAATAAAAGTCCAGAACCAGATGGCTTCACCAGTGAATTCTACCAAACGTTCATAGAAGATTTAAAACCTGTCCTCCTCAAACACTTCCAAAAATTTGAGGAAGAGGCAGTACTTCCTAACACATTCTACAAGGCCAATATAACCCTGATACCAAAATCGGACAAGGATAACACACAAAAAAAGATCACTATAGACCAATATCTGTGATGAATACAGATGCAAAAAATCCTAAACTAAATACTAGCAAAGTGAATATAATAGAATAAAAAAAAATAATACATCACAATCAAGTGGGGTCCATTCCAGAGGCACAAGGATGATTCAACATATACAAATCAATCAATGTAATACACCATATCAACAAAAGAAAGGATAACAATCATATGTTCTTATCAATAGATGCAGAAGAAGTACTTGATAAGATACAATATCCATTTATGATTAAACACTTAATAAAATAGGAATAGAAGGAAAGTACCTCAACATAATAAAGGCCATCTATGATAAATTCTTAGCTAATACCATACTCAATGGTGAAAAACTCAAAGCTTTTCCTCTAAGATAAGAAACAAAACAAGGATGTCCAGTCTTACCACTCTTACTCAACATAGTGCTGGAAGTCCTAGCCAGAGCAATAAGGTAAGAGAAAGAAATAAAAGACATCCAAATAGGGAAGGAAGGTGTAAAACTGCCACTTTTTGTAGATGGCATGATTCTGAATATGGAAAACTCTAAAGACTCCACACACAAAAAAACTCTTAGAAACAATAAACAAATACAGTCAAGTTGCAGGATACAAAATCAATGTGCAAAAAACCATTCCTTCCTGTATACTAACAACAAAATTTCAGAAAAAGAAATAAAAAATAATAATTCCTGAGGAGGAAAAATGGCAGCGGAATAGACAGATGTGTTCCGAGCCTTGTCCCGGGGTAGAAAGAAAGAACAGCTGAGGGTCGCATGAGGAGTGTTTGTTGGCAAGTTAAGGGACAGCTAAACTCCAGAAGAAGGTGGGGAACTGCTAGACGGGGTTCCCCTGACCTGGCAGCCCCCACTGCGGCTGGGGCCCCTCCCGGAGCTATGGGCTCTGACGAGGAGTTTGCGCCATCTTGAACAGGAAAGTGGAGCTTATCAGAAGCCTGAGAATCCACAACTGCGAACAGCTGCGAGCCCCAGAACACCGGTCCCCAATTGACGCAAACACATGGATTCAGAGGAGCTCTACACTCCACCATGGAAAGGAGAGAGAGAACTACATAACCAGACATCCAGAGAAGAGAGACAATGGGGAGACACAGCCCGCATATGAAAAAAAAAAGTAGGCATCACCAGAAAAGGAAGTAAACGAAATGGAGGCAAGCAACCTTCCAGAGAAAGAATTCAGAGAAATGGTCATAAGGTGGCTAAAAAGAATGGAAGACAAATTCGACAATATGAGCAAGAACCAAGAGGAAATGAAGAAGAACCAAGAAGAAATGAAAAATGACATCGCTGCTGTAAAGAACTCAATAGAAAGCAGCAAGAGTAGACTAGAAGAAGCAGAGGAACGCATCAGTGAGCTAGAAGACAAGATGGGAAAAAATACCCAAGTAGAGCAACTTCTAGAAAAAAAAATTAAAAGGCAGGAGGAGAGCCGAAAGGAAATTTGGGACAACACGAAACAAAACAACATCCGCATAATAGGGGTTCCAGAAGGAAAGGAAGCTGAGCAAGGAATAGAAAACCTCTTTGCAGAAATAATGACAGAAAATTTCCCTGATACAGGGAAGAAAAAACCCACACAAATCCAAGAAGCTAACAGAGTCCCAAGCAAAATGAACCCCAAAAGACCGACGCCAAGGCACATTATAATTAAATTGGCAAACACCACCAACAAAGTAAGAATCTTAAAAGCGGCAAGAGAGAGACAGAAAGTTACATACAAAGGAACCCCCATCAGCCTAGCAACTGATTTCTCAACAGAAACTCATCAGGCCAGAAGGGAATGGAATGAAATATACAAAGTCATGCAAAGGAAGGGTCTGAATCCAAGAATACTGTACCCAGCAAGGCTATCAATCAAAATTGAAGGTGAAATCAGGAGCTTCACAGACAAAAAAGGACTAAGGGAATTTATTACCACCAAACCAGCAATGCAAGAAATGCTAAAGGGTCTGCTGTAAAAAAAAAGAAATAGGAAGCGAAGAAGGAACACAGGGGTAAAGAATAAAAATGGCGACAAATAAGTACCTATCAATAATAACTTTAAATGTAAATGGATTAAATGCCCCAATCAAAAGACATAGGGTAACGGATTGGATAAGAAAACATGACCCATATATCTGCTGTCTACAAGAAACCCACCTCAGAAAAAAAAGACGCACACAGACTGAGGGTGAAGGGATAAAAAAAGGTTTTCCAGGCAAATGGAACTGAAAAAAAAGCTGGGGTAGCAATACTTATATCTGACAAATTAGATCTCAAACTGAAGGACATAACAAGAGATAAGGAAGGCCACTTCATAATACTAAAGGGAGCAATCCAACAAGAAGAAATAACTCTGGTAAACATATATGCACCCAATACAGGAGCACCCAAATACATAAAGAAACTCCTGGAGGATATCAAGGGAGAGATTGACAGCAATACAATCATAGTAGGAGACTTTAATACCCCACTATCACCATTGGACAAATCCTCTAAACAAAAAATCAGCAAAGAAACATCATTCCTAAATGACTCACTAGACCAGATGGAATTAATTGACATCTTCAGAACATTTCACCCCAAAGCCACAGAATATACATTCTTCTCAAGTGCACATGGGTCATTTTCAAAAATAGATCATATGCTGGGACATAGGCAAAGTCTCTTCAAATTCAAAAAGATAGAAATTATATCAAGCATCTTCTCAGACCACAGTGGCATAAAACTGGAAATCAACTACAATAAAAACAACCCAAAGAAATCAAACACATGGAGACTAAACAGCATGCTATTAAACCATGACTGGGTTACCAGAGAGATCAAAGAAGAAATAAAAAACATCATGGCAACAAATGACAATGAAAACACTACAATCCAAAATCTATGGGACACAGCGAAAGCAGTCTTGAGAGGGAAGTTCATAGCTCTACAAGCCTTCTGCAAAAAACAAGAAACAATGGTAATAAATTACCTAACCCTACAACTCAAAGAGTTAGAAAAAGAGCAACAAGAAAAACCCAGTGTAAGCAGAAGTAAGGAAATAATAAAGATCAGAGCGGAGATAAACGACATAGAGACCAAAGAAACAATACAAAAGATCAACAAAACCAAGAGCTGGTCCTTTGAAAGGATAAACAAGATTGATGAACCTCTAGCCAGGCTCACCAAGAAGCAAAGAGAGAGGACCCAAATAAACAAGATCAGAAATGAAAGAGGTGAAATAACAACAGATCCCGCCGAAATACAAAGAATTGTTAAAAAATACTGTGAACAACTCTATTCCAACAAACTGGACAACCTGGAGGAAATGGACATATTCCTAGAAAAATATAACCTTCCAAAACTCAATCAGGAAGAATCTAAACAGCTCAATATGCCAGTAACTATGGATGAAATTGAAGCAGTCATCAAAAAGCTTCTAGCAAACAAGAACCCGGGGCCAGCCCTAACTGGTTTGGCTCAGTGGATAGAGCGTCGGCCTGCGGACTGAAGGGTCCCAGGTTCGATTCCGGTCAAGGGCATGTACCTTGGTTGCAGGCACATCCCCAGTAGGGGGTGTGAAGGAGGCAGCTGATCTATGTTTCTCTCTCATCGATGTTTCTAACTCTCTCTCCCTCTCACTTCCTCTCTGTAAAACATCAATAAAATATATTAAAAAAAAAAAAAAAAAAAAAAAAACCCGGGGCCAGATGGCTTCACAGGAGAGTTTTACCAAACATTCAAGGAAGAACTAAAACCTATGCTCCTCAGACTATTCCAAAAAATTCAAGAGGAAGGAACACTTCCAAGCTCATTCTATGAAGCCAGCATCACCCTAATACCAAAACCAGATAAAGACAACACAATGAAGGAGAATTACAGGCCAATATCCCTCATGAACGTACATGCCAAAATCCTCAACAAAATTCTAGCAAATCGGATCCAGCAGTACATCAGAAAGATCATACACCATGACTAAGTAGGGTTTATCCCAGGAATGCAAGGATGGTACAATATCCGCAAATCAATAAATGTGATACATCACATAAACAAATTGAGAGATAAAAATCACATAGTCATATCAATTAATGCAGAAAAAGCATTGGACAAAATCCAACACCCTTTCTTGATAAAAACTCTCAACAAGGTGGGAATACAAGGATCATACCTCAACATAGTAAAAGCTGTATATGATAAACTCACAGCTAACATCATACTCAATGGGCAAAAACTAAAACCATTTCCCCTAAGAACAGGAACAGGACAGGAATGCCCACTCTCACCACTCCTGTTCGACATAGTACTGGAAGTATTAGCCATTGCAATTAGACAAGAAGAAGAAATAAAAGGCATCCAAATTGGAAAAGAAGAAGTAAAGCTGTCCTTATTTGCAGATGACATGATATTGTACATAAAAAACCCGAAAGACTCCATCAAAAACTAACAGACTTAATAAATGAATTCAGCAATGTAGCAGGATACAAAATTAACACCAAGAAATCTATGTCATTTCTATACATCAATAGTGAACTTACAGAAAGAGAGACTAAAAACGCAATCCCATTTACCATGGCACCAAAAAAATTAAGATACTTAGGAATAAACCTAACCAAGGAGGTAAAAGACTTATACACGGAAAACTACAGGACACTGAAAAAAAGAGATAGGGGAAGATGTAAACAGATGGAAGAACATACCATGTTCATGGATTGGTAGAATCAACATCATTAAAATGTCCATACTACCCAAAGCAATCTATAGATTCAATGCACTCCCCATTAAAATACCAACGGCATATTTCACAGACCTAGAAAGAACTCTCCAAAAATTCATCTGGAATAAAAAAAGACCCCGAATAGCCACAGCAATCCTGAGAAAGAATAATAAAATAGGAGGGATCTCAATACCAGATTTCAAGCTGTATTACAAAGCCACTGTCCTCAAAACAGCCCGGTACTGGCACAAGAACAGACATATAGATCAATGGAATAGAATAGAGAATCCAGATATCGACCCAAACCACTATGTGCAATTAATATTTGACAAAGGAGGCATGAACATACAATGGAGTTAAGACAGTCTCTTCAATAAATGGTGTTGGGAAAATTGGACAGATACATGCAAAAAAATGAAACTAGATCACCAACTTACACCATACACAAAAATAAACTCAAAATGGATACAGGACTTAAATATAAGACGGGAAACCATAAAAATACTAGAGGAATCCACAGGCAGCATAATCTCAGACATATGCCGAAAGAACTTTTTCACTGACACTGCCCCTAGGGCAACGGAAGCCAAAGAGAAAATAAACAAATGGGACTACATCAAAATAAAAAGCTTTTTCACAGCAAAAGAAACCATCAACAAAACAACAAGAAACCCCACTGTATGGGAGAACATATTTGCAAATGGTATCACTGATAAAGTTTTAATTTCCAACATCTACAGGCAGCTTATACAACTTAATAAAAGGAAGATAAAGGATCCAATAAAAAAATGGGCAACGGACCTAAATAGAATCTTTTCGAAAGAAGACAGAAGGAAGGCCAAGAGAAACATGAAAACATGCTCAAAGTCACTAATTATCCGAGAGATGCAAATCAAAACGACAATGCGATACCATCTCACACCTGTCAGAATGGTTATCATCAACAAATCAACAAACAACAAGTTGGCGAGGATGCGGAGAAAAAGGAACCCTCGTGCACTGCTGGTGGGAATGCAGACTGGTGCAGCCACTGTGGAGAACAGTATGGAGTTTCCTCAAAAAACTGAAAATGGAACTCCCATTTGACCCAGTAATCCCACTCCTAGGAATATATCCTAAGAAACTAGAAACACCAATCAGAAAGGATATATGCACCCCTATGTTCATAGTAGCACAATTTACAATAGCTAAGATTTGGAAACAGCCTAGGTGCCCGTCAGCAGATGACTGGATCAGAAAACTATGGTACATCTACACAATGGAATACTATGCTCCCATAAAAAAGAAGGAATTATTACCATTTGTAGGCACCTGGATGGAATTAGAGAACATTATGCTAAGTGAAATAAGCCAGTCAATGAAAGAAAAATACCACATGATCTCACTCATTTGGGGATAATGAAAAACATTATAAACTGTTGAACATAAAGATAGATACAGAGGCAGTAAAACATCAAACAGACTGTCAAATTACAGCGGGAAGGTTAGGTAGAGGTGGGGTAATAAGAGATCAACTGATGGACTTATATGCATGCATATAAGAGTAACCAACAGATGCAAAACATTGGGCGGTGAGTGCATGTATTGGAGTGGGGTGGGGGGCAATGGTAAGATACGTACACATATAATACCTTAATAAAAAAATAATAATAATTCCTTTTACAATAGCAACCAAAAAATTAAAATGTCTAGAAAAAAAACTTAACAAAGAATGTGAAAGACCTATATACTGAAAGTTACAAAGCATTATTAAGAGACATTGAAAAAGACACAACAAAATGGAAAAATAATCCGTGTACATGGATTGGAAGAATAATCATAGTTAAAATAGCCATATTACCCAAAGAAATATACAGATTTAATAGAATCTCCATCAAAATTCCAATGTCATTTTTTAAAAGAAATAGAGTGAGAAATCATCAGATTTGTATGGAACCACAAAAGACCCTGAATAGCCAAAGCAATTCTGAAAAAGAAAAACAAAACTGGAGGTATCACACCACCTGACTTCACATTATACTACAGAGCTACAAAAATCAAAACAGCATGGTACTGGCAGAGAAACAGACACAGAGATCAATGGAACAGAATAGAGAACCCAGTTACAAAACCACATGTATATAGACAGATAATTTTCAACAAAGGAGCCAGAAACACATAATGGAATAAAGATAGTCGCTTCAATAAATGGTGCTGGGAAAACTGGAAAGCTACATGCAAACAAATAAAACTGGATTACAGTTTGTCCTCATGTATAAGAATAAATTCAAAATTAATCAAAGACCTAAATATAAGACCCCAAAAAATGTTACATACAAGATAATGTAGGTACCAAACTTATGGACCTTGGATGTAGAGAACATTTTATGAACTTGACTACAAAGGCAAGGGAAGTAAAGGCAAAAATAAATTAGTGGGACTATATAAAAAAGCTTCTTCACATCAAAATAAACTGACAACAGAACAAAGAGGCAGCCAACCAGATGGTAGATGATATTTGCAAACAGTAGCTCCAAAAAAGGTTTAACTTCCAAAATACATCAAGTAGTCATAAAACTCAACACCAAAAAACAAACAACCCAATCAAAATGTGGGCAGAGGACTTGAAAATACACCTCTCCCAAGAAGACATGTGAACAGCCAACAGATATATGAAAAGATGTTCCATCTCATTAGCAATTATGATAATGCAAATCAAAACTTCAATGAGATACCACCTCACACCTGTTAGAGTGGCAATTTATCAACAAGACCAGCAGTAACAAGGGTTGGAGAAGTTGTGGAAAAAAGGGAACCCTCATTCACTGCTGGTGCAAATGTGCACTGGTACCATTACTATGGAAGGCAGATCCTTCAAAAATTGAGGCTAGTGCATTGAAACATACAAAGGTGGGTACATAAGAACAAATGGAGGAGGTAAAGGGGGAAAAAGCTGAAACCAAGCCACTCATAAGTTCCTGCAGCCAAGAACTTATGGCAGGGCTCAGCCTGGAGAGGGGAGGAATAAAGCTGTGGCTGGCACTCCCTTCAGCTGGGATGGGCAAAGAAATTTAGGGAGCATTCTTGCACCAGTGAGTAGTATGAGCTGTGGCTGAGCCCAGTTCCTGGGTAGGGGGGAAGCACAGAGGTGTGGCCTAGGTTGTCTAGCAACCAACATTCCATACATAGAAACAAAGCCACTGAGCCTGGCTGCCCCTTAGGATCGCAGAGCTTGCCTTCCTTCACACTTCCTGTCTGTTTGCAGAGCACATTTTCTGCAAACTCAAGAACTACAAAATTGCGCTGTTTTTTTGTTTTGTTTTGTTTTTTTCTGAGTGAAAGATGCACTCTTAGTCTAGTCCCAAGTTCCAAGTAAAGGTGCAGGGAGAACACCACAGAGGTTCACTAGTCACCATTGCTAGGAAAGCAAAGCAACAAAAGAAGTTGCCAGGTTTCCCCAGCTCACCCTACCCCCATGCATTATGGCTACACTTCTGGCTTTGTCTGGCTGTGGAGGATAGCACTGAGATTTCACAGATTTTGAGCTGCTTCACTCACCACGTTCTCTCATAGGGTTGGTCCCTTTGGACCGGGATGATTGGATCACAGGGAAGGTGATTCCTTCCCAGCTAGCACATACCATTTTCCAGCAGAGATCTGAAAAGCCATAGAAGTCCAAGAGAGCTAATCACTTGTGGTTCAGTGCCACTTACAGAAAAACAAGAGGAAGACTTTTCTCAATCTGTGAGAGAAATGCCACTCATATAGAGATGCCTGGACAGGAAAGAATCTATTAAATACCATCCATACTGAGGTAACAAGGCAGCTCAGAAAGAACATGGTAACTCTCCAGGAAAAAAAAAGTTAAATACATGAAAATGTGTTATATAAATAATACAGAATTTAAGATTGCAATTGTGAATAAACCCAATGAGATGCAATAAAACACACAAAGGAAATTTAATGAAATTTAAAAAATTAACAAATGAAACAACTATCAAAAAAACTTCTTCCAGTCAGTCAGAGAAAGATAAATATCACATGATCTCACTCATTTGTGGAGTATAATGAACAACATAAACTGATTAACAAAAACAGAGATAGAGAAGCATGAATCAGATGCTCAAACCTCAGAGGGAAGGTAGGGGAGGGTGGGGGTAAGGGGGAGAGATCAACCAAAGGACTTGTATGCATGCATAAAAGCATAAAGCATATCCAAATGACGCAGACACCAGGGGCGTGAGGGCATGAGCTGAGGGGGAGGGGTGGGGGGGAGCAATGGGGGGATAAGGACACATATGTAATACCTTAATCAATAAAGAAAGAAAAAAAAAAAGAAAGCACTACAAAGAATATATCTGAAGAGATGTCTGATAAAAATAGGGTTTGGAGGACTTGTATGCATGCATATGAGCAGAACCAATGGATACTGACTGTGTCGGGGGAGGGATGAGGGCATGTGCTGGGGGGTGGTGGTGTCAGGGGAGAGGTTAATGGAGGAAAAAGGAAACTTATGTAAGACTTTAAACAATAAAGAATTTAAATTAAAAGTAATAAAAATTTATATAGGAACTTGACAAAAATTGTAAATAATCTATGAATAACTTTAAATGAATAGATTATGATATTTTTAAACATTCCTTGTAAGCCATGTAATTGTGTTATTCACAAAGAATTGTGGAAAATATCATGTTTGTTATTAAACTTTGTATTAATAAAAAAAAATAGGGTATGGAATTATGTCAGCTTCCATAACCCAGATGAAGAACAATGAGCTGAAGAGAGCTGAAGAAGCCTTTAGACTAGTCACTGTCCACAGATGACACAATCCTGGTGAGCATATCATTGATTACCAGACAGACTCCTGGTTAATACAGTGCCCCAGGAGGAAGTGAGATCCCAACAGAGGCCTGATGCTGCAGAACCTGGATAACCCCTTGCCAGGAACAGAGTAAGACAGGATTCAAGCATCCCATGGTGGAGAGGTGGGTGGAGGGAAGATCCCTTCTAAGACTGAGCATGTACTATTCTGTTATCTGTCTACTTGGATCTGGCTAAGGGCTAACTCTGTCTTGCTGCAATTTCTTAAACTCAATGAGATCATGAAGTCACTTTTATATTACTATTTTAAAAAGAAAAGTGTACACTGTGGAAAGAACCAGACGCTGCATGTTTCTGAGCCCATTTACAGAATGGGAAGTTTAAAGATATGACCTCACATTGCTGAAGATGTAATGATCATGATTACTGCAGGTTTGAAATAGTTAAGATGCTGATGTTTGCAAAAAGCTTTTTCTGGCTGGCAAGGATGCAGAACACCTGGGATTGGCATATATGGCTGGTAGGAATGCAAAAGGTACAGCCATTTTACAGACAGTTGAGCAGTTTCTTATTAATTTAAACATACACTTTCCAGACAACTCAACAATCCCCCTCCTAGGTATTAGCGCATGAGAAATGAAAACAATGTCCACACAAAGACGCATATGCAAATGTTTTAGCAGCTTTATTCATAATGCTGAAAACTTGAAACAAGCTAAATGTTGATCAACTAGGGAATGGATAAATAAGTTGTGGTATATCCACACAATGGAATACTGCTCAGTAATGAAAAGGAATGGATTACTGATAACATGCACAATATGGATGGATCTCCAAAGCCAGACAAAAAGGCTACATACTGTATGATTTCATTTGTTTGACATTTGGCAAAGTCAGAACAATAGGGACTAAAATCAGATTAGTGGTTGCCAGGGAAGGGGAGTGAGGGGAGGGCTTGCCTACAAAGGGGCACAGGAGAACTTTTGGGGTGGGCGATAGAAATATTCTATATATTGATTGTGGGGGTGCTCATAGGATATGCATTTGCCAAAGTCATAGAACTGCACACTTAAAATGGTGAATTTTGTTGTATGTAAATTATACCTTAATAAATGGCTTAGAAAAAAAAATTCCCCCTAAAACAAAAATTCCAGTACCAGATGGTTTCAGTACTAAATTCTACCAACCATACAAAGAAGATTTGATACCTATTCTTTTCAAACTCTTCCAAAACTTTGAAGCAGAGCCATTTTATGAGGCCAACATAACCCTGATACCAATACCTGAAAGGATAACAAAAAAAAAAAGAAAGAAAAGAAAAGAAAAAGAAAAAAAAGGAAAAAAGAAAGAAAAGAAAGCTGTAGGCCAATATCTCTGATTAATACAGATGCAAAAATTCTAAATGAAATGCTAGCAAATCAAATACAACAATAACTTAAAATAATATATCACGATCAAGTGAGGTTTGTTGTAGGGGCACAAGAATGATTCAACATACACAAATCAATAAATGTAATTTACTCTATTACTATGTATCTGTGAAAAAGAACCAATTCTTACCTTTTGTGACAGTTTGGATGGACCTGGGATTATTATACTAAGCGAAATAAGCCAGTCAGAGGAGACAAACACCATATAATCTCACTTATATGTGAAATCTAAGAAACCAATTAAACTGATAAATAAAATGGAATCAGAGTTATGAATACTTGAAACAGACTGACAGGTGTCAAAAAGGACTGAATAAAAGAAGGTGAAGGGATTATCCAAAGAACATATATGTATAGTCCATGAACACAGACAACAGTGTAGTGAAGGCCAGGGCTGGATGGAGGTGGGAAAAGGGTAGAAAAATGAGGGATATCTGTATAGCATCAAAAATAAAAAATTTATTCAGGTCCTGGCTGGGTATCTCATTTGGTTAGAGTGTCATCCCAAAAAGCCAAGGTTGTGAGTTTAATCTCCAGTCAAGGCACATACATACAAGAATCAACTAATTAATGCATAAATAAGTGGGACAACAAATAGATGTTTCTCTCTCTCTATCTTCCTCTCTCTATAAAAAAACCAATAAACAATATTTTTAAAAGAAAAAAATATATGAACTTATAAACAGATGTAGAAAGAATATTTGAAAAGATACACTATCTATTTATGATTGAAACAATAAATAAAATGGGTATAGAAGGAAAGTAATAACACCTACATATAACAGATGCTCAGCTAATATCATATTCAATAGTGAAAAAGTCAAAGCTTTCTCCTCTAAAATCAGGAACAAGAAAAGATGTCCACTCATACCCCTCTTATTCAACATAGTTCTGGAAGTCCTAGGCAGAGTATTCAGGCAAGAGAAAGAAATAAAAGACATCCAAATTGGGAATAAAGAAATAAAATTGCCACTTTTTGCAGATGACATAAATCTACATATAGAAAATCCTAAATACTACACTAAAAAAAAAACTATTAGAAACAATAAACAAATGCAGTAAAGTTGCAGAATACAAAATCAATGTACAGAAATCTACTCTATTTCTATACACTAAAAATTAAATTTTAGAAAAATAAATTTTAAAAAATTATTTTTGCAATTACATCAAAAAATACCTAAGAGCCTTAGCCGGTTTGGCTCAGTGGATAGAGCATCAACCTGTGGGCTGGAGGGTCCCAGGTTTGGTTCTGGACAAGGGCACATGCCTGGGTTGTGGGCTCAATCCCCAGTAGGGGGCATGCAGGAGGCAGCCAATCAATGATTCTCTCTCATCATTGATATTTCTCTCTCTCTCTCTCCCTCTCCCTTCCTCTCTGAAATCAATAAAAAATATATTTTTTAAAATGCCTAAAAAATAAATTAAAGAATACATAAAAATAAACTCAACAAAGGATGTGAATGGCCTATATTCTGAAAACTACCAAGCATTATTAAAAAATATTGACAAAGACCCAATGAAATGGAAAGATATTCCATGTTCATGGATTGGAAGAGCCAACATAGTCAAAATACTTCTCCAAATTACTCAAAGCACTATATGGTTTTAATGAAATCCTCATCAACATTTCAACATCATTTTAAATAAATAGAACAAAAAATGATCAGATTTATATGGAACCACAAAAGACCCCAAATAATTAAAGAAATCTATATATATTAAAGCCTAAGTGACCATTACAACTGGTCAACTGGTTGCTATGATGCACACTGACCACCAGGAGGCAGACACACAATGCAGGAGCTGCCCCCTGGTGGTCAGTGTGTTCCCACAGCCAACCTCCCGTGGTCCCTCACCCCCAGCTGGCCAGCCCCCATCAGCTCTGATTGGGACTGGGTGAGACAGCCCCAATCAGCCCCAATCGCCAACCCTGCCGAGGGACCCCACCCGTGCATGAATTCTTGCATTGGGCCTCTAGTCCTGAGATAAAAGAACAAAGCCACAGGTATCACAATACCTGACTTCAAATTATACTATAAAGTGACAATAATCAAAACAGCATAGTATTGGCAGGAAAACATACACACAGAACAATGAAACATAATTGAGAGCCCAGAAATAAACCCACATGTATATGGTCAAATAATTTTTGACAAAGAAGCCAAAAACATACAATGGAGAAAATAAAGCCTCTTCAATAAATGGTGCTGAAAAAATAGGAAAGCCACATGAAAAGGAATGAAACTAGATTACAGTTTGTCCCCATGTACAAAATTTAATTCAAACTGGATCTAAGACCTAAATATAAGATCTGAAATAGTATATTACATAGAAGCAAACATAGATACTAATCTCATAGACTTTGGTGTTAGAGAACATTTTATGAATTTAATCCAAAAGCAAGAGAAGTATGTAAAGGCAAAAATAAATGAATGAAACTATTAAACTAAAAAGATTGTGTACAACAAAATAAACTGCCAAGAACACAAAAAAGGCAACCACTAAATGGGAGATGATATTTGAAAACAACAGCTCCAACAAGGGGTTAATATCCAAAATATATAAAAAATTCATATAACTCTATACCAAATAAACAAACAATCTAATTTAAAAAGTAGGCAGAGGACTTAAACAGACACATTTGCCAAGAAGACATACTGATGGCCAACAGACATATGAAAAGATGCTCAACTTCACTAGTGATTAGGGAAACACAAATCAAACTACAATAAGATACCACTTCACAACTGTTAGAATGACTATTATTAACAAAACAAGTAATAAAAAGGGTTGGAACATTGTGTAGGTAAAGAAACTGTCATTAAATGCTGATTGGAATGTAAACTGATAGAAACACTATGGAAAACAGTATGACAGTTCCTCAAAAAATTAAGAATAAAGTTAGCATATGACCCAGCAATCTCTCTCCTAGGTATCTACCCTAAAAATTCAAAAACATTTATTGACAAAGATATATACACCTTTATATTCATTGCAGTATTATTCATGGTGACCTGGACATGGAGACAAAAAAATGTGTCCCTCAGTAGAGGATTGAATAAAGAAGATATGTCACATAATACAATGGAATACTACACAGCTATAAAAAAAACTGAAATTCTGCCATTTGTGACAATATGGATGGACCTTGAGAATGTTATGCTAAGCAAAATAAGTCAGTCAAAAAATTAAGAACCATATGATTTCCCTCATATCCTATATAATAAAAGAGTAATATGCAAATTAACCATCACTCCGCTACACCCACAAAGCCACGCCCACCAGCCAGTCAGGAGCGAATATGCAAATAAACCCAACCAAGATGGCTACAGCCACAGAGAGCAGGAGGGAGGCTTGGGTTTCCCCGGCAATGGAGGAAGCCAAGCTTTCCGCCTGCCCTTGCCGGCCTAGGCCTCCACTCAAGGCTACAAAGTTTCAATGATAGAAGATACATAAACCCAAACAGAAATGGCGGCAGCCATGGAGCTGGAAAGAGCAGGAGGCTAGGGTTGCCCCCGGTAATGGAGGAAGCCAAGCTTTCTGCACACCCTGGCTGGCCCAGGCCTCCGCTTAAGGCTACAAAGTTTCAATTATAGAAGATACATAAATCACCCAAAAAATGACTGCTGCCATGGAGCAAGCAGAAGGCTTGGCTCCACTCCAGGCTACAAAGTTTCAATTGTAGAAGATAAATAAACCCCAGACACCAGGGCCTCCGCTTGGGTCACCAGGGGGCATGGCTGGCCTGCAAACCACCATAGGCCCCTCGCCCAGGCCAGCCCACGCCCCAAGGGAACCCCCACCCTGATCCGGGACACCCTTCAGGGCAAACCAGCTGGCCCCCACCCATGCACCAGGCCTCTATCCTATCTAATAAAAGAGTATTATGCACATTGACCATCACTCCAACACACAAGATGGCTGCCCCCATGTGGTCAAAGATCCTGCCCCCATATGGACACAAGATGGCCACCACAAGATGGCCAGCAAGGCAGGGTAGTTGGAGGGACCAGGCCTGCAAGGTAGGGCAGTTGTGGGCAATCAGGCCAGCAGGGGAGGGCAGTTAGGAGTGACCAGGCCTGCAGGGGAGGGCAGTTAGGGGTGACCAGGCCTGCAGGGGAGGGCAGTTAGGGGAAAACAGGCTGGCAGGGGAACAGTTAGGCATCAATTAGGCTGGCAGGGGAGTGGTTAGGGGCAATCAGGAAGGCATGCAAGCAAGCAGTTGGGAGCCACTGGGATCAGGCCTAAACCGGCAGTCGGACATCCCTCGAGGGGTCTCAGATTGGAGAGGGTGCAGGCTGGGCTGAGGGACACCCCCCTCCCCCGCGCACGAATTTCATGCACCGGGCCTCTAGTGTGGGATATAAAACTGAAATTCATAGACACAGAGTATGGAGGTTACCAAATGGAAGGAGAGTACAGGGTTAGTAAAGGATAAAGGAAGCTAAATATATGGTGACAGAAGATGATGAACTTTGGGTGATGAGAATACAATGCAATATAACATGGTCATCTACCATAGAAATCTGCACTTGTAACCGACACAATTTTATCAACTAAATAGAGGTAGGGTGCACGAAATTTGTGCAGGGGGGGCAGTCCCCTTAGCCCAGCCTGCACCCTCTCGCAATCCGGGACCTTTCAGGTGATGCCTGATCCCACAGGGATCCCTGCAGATCAGGTCTAAATTGGCAGTCGGACATCCCTCTTGCAATCCAGGACCGTTGGCTCCTAACTGCTTGCCTGCCTGATTGCCCCCAACCATTCACCTGCCTGCCTGATCACCCCTGACTGCCTGTCTGCCTGCCTGATCATCCCTAACCCCTCTGCCTGCCTGCCTATCACCCCTAACCACCCTGCCTGCCTGCCTGATCACCCCTAATTGCTTGCCTGCCTGCCTGATCACCCCTAATTGCTTGCCTGCCTGCCTGATCACCCCTAACCACTCACCTGCCTGCCTGATCACCCCTAACAACTCGCTGGGGGGTGGGGCCAGCCGGGGCAAGGGGCCGTGGTAGTTCTGGTCTCTGGTTGTTCCACCATTTCAGTCGCTGGGCTTTTATTATATAAGATGTCTCCCCAATGAATTTGATAAAATCTAAGTAACAAAATAAACTGATGAACAGAGTGTATCCAGAGACATGGAAGCATGGAACAGAGTTCAGAATCTCAGAGGGAAGATGGGGGAGGGTGGGTGGTTGGAAGGTAATCAACCAAAGACTTTATATGGATATATGCATGGCCCATGGATACATACAATGGGGTGGTAAGGGCCTGCAGTAGGGGGCAGGGGTGGACTGCAGGGAGTAAATGGGGGAGAAAAGGAGACATATGTAATACTTTCCACAATAAAGACTAATTTTTTAAAAAATTAAAAAATGGTCAGCAAACTGCGGCTTGTGGACCACATGCGGCTCTTTGGACCCTTGAATGTGGCTCTTCCACAAAATACCATGGCCTGGGCGAGTCTATTTTGAAGAAGTGGTGTTAGAAGAAGTTTAAGTTTAAAAAAATTGGCTCTCAAAAGAAATTTCAATTGTTGTACTGTTGATATTTGGTTCTGTTGACTAATGAGTTTGCCGACCACTGGGTTAGGGGGTTAAGGGGAGGAGGAGGATCCTCGCAGGAAGGGGATTCCCTGGAACCACACCCCTGCCCTTCCTCTGGAACTGACCTCTCAGAGCGCAGGGCCTGACCCATCCCCCCCATCAGATTTGCATATCCCAGACCCTCCAGTACTTCCAGGCACTGGGCATTCCCATGTCTTCCCTGCCTCCCAGCCACTGAACATCATTGTCTCCTACCCCAGAAGCACTCTGTCCTCCCCAACTTTCCGTCTTTATAGCCTAAATGCATGGTGAGTTTAGTTGCTTCTCCACAGATTTTATTTGATAAGAACTCAGCGAAGTTGCTTAGTAACTGAGCTGCTCAGACTTCATGAGGGACAATGAATGACAAACCTTACTTGGCTTTGATAGCAAAGCAATATTATTCTTTTATTTTTAAAATAGATTTTTATTGATTTGAGAAAGGAAGGTAGAGGAAGAGAGATAGTAACATCAATGATGAGAGAGAGTCATTGATTGGCTGCCTCCTGCATGCACCTGTTACTGGGGATTGAGCCCGCAACCCAGGCATGTGCCCTTGACCAGAATCGAACCTGGAACCCTTCAGTCCTCATGCTGAAGCTCTAGCTACTGAGCCAAACCAGCTAGAGCAAGCAATCCTATTCTTAAAGACTTGATTTTTGTCATAAATAAGTGGATTTGAATCATATCAAACCAATATACATTTTTAATGAAGTGTCTCTTCATTTCTACTAATGCAATTCTACCTTAAAGCTTATGTTGTATAATCTATACTAATAAAAGGGTAATATGCTAATTAGATTGGACATCTTCTGGACATCCATCCAGATGTCCTTCCACACAAAGTCATGGTGGTGGGGGCCGAGGCAGCGGTGGTTAGGGGCAACCAGGCCGGCAGGGGAGGGAAGTTAGGGGCAATCAGGTCGGCAGGCAGGTGAGCAGTTAGGAGCCTGCAGTCTCAGTTTTTGAGAGGGAGGTCCAATTGCTGGATAAACTGGCAGTCAAACATTCCCCGAGGGGTCCCAGATTAGAGAGGGTGCAGGCCGGGCTGAGGGGCCCTCCCTCCCCTGTGCATGAATTTTGTGCACTGGGCCTCTAATATATATATACTGAGTGGCCAGATTATTATGACCACCCCATCAGCACTTCGTTGGGCCACCTTTCGCCTTCAATACTGTGGCGATTCTTCTTGGCATTGACTCCACGAGATGTTGAAAGGTGATGCAAGGAATCTGACACCATGCCTGATGAATAGCACTGTCCAGTTCTGAGATTTGATGGCTGTGGAACCAGCTGCCTGATGGCTCTTTTTTTAAAAATATATTTTATTGATTTTTTTAGAGAGGAAGGGAGAGGGATAGAGAGCCAGAAACATCGATGAGAGAGAAACATCGACCGGCTTCCTCCTGCACACCCCCTACTGGGGATGTGCCCACAATCAGGCTACATGCCCTTGACTGGAATCGAACCTGGGACCCTTCAATCCGCAGGCTGATGCTCTATCCACTGAGCAAAACTGGTTAAGGCCCTGATGGCTCTTTTAATTTTGTCCCACAAATGCTCAATTAAATTGAGATCTGGTGATTGTGGGGGCCACCTAAGCAAGGTAAAGTCTCCCTTATGTTCTTGAAACCACTCCTACACAACCCGATCACCATGGCATGGCACATTGTCTTGTTGGAAGGAGCCATCTCCACGGGGATACGCCATCAACATGATAGGATGAACTTGATCAGCAATGATACTTAGGTATGTTGTGCTATTCAGACATTGTTCCACATGAATTAAAGGGCTCAAATCATGCCAGGAAAACATGCCCCAAACCATAACACTGCCCCCACCAGCTTGAAGGATTGTACTCATGCATATGGGGTGCATGCTTTCATGCTGTTTCCACCAAATTCTCACTCTGCCATCTGCATAATGCAACTGGAAATGTGATTCATCAGACCACATGACTTTTTTTCCAGTGCTCGACTGTCCAATCCTTGTGTTCCTATGTGTATTGGAGAAGCTTTATCTTGGTAACTGCAGACAACAAAAGTGTTCAAACAGGCCTTCGGCTTCCATAGCCCATACGATGCAGTGTATGGCTAATTTGCCTACAAATGTCAGGTGATCATAATAATCTGGCCACTCAGTGTGTGTGTGTATATATATATATATATATATATATATATATATATATATATATAATAAAAGGGTAATATACAAATTGGTCGGGATGCCCTCATGCAATGTCCGAACAGCAGGCTGGGTGGGGTGACCAGGCTGGCAGAGGGGGGCAGTGAAAGATGACCAGGCCAGCAGGGGGGGCAATTAGGGGCAACCAGGCCAGAAGGGGGACAGTTAGAGGTGATCAGGCAGGCATGCAGGTGAGTGGTTAGGAGTCAGCAGTCCCAGATTGTGAGAGGTATGTCCGACTGCCGGTTTAGGATCGGGCCTAAACCGGCAGTTGGACATCCCCAAGGGTCTCACATTGGAGAGGGTGCAGGCTGGGCTGAGGGGACCCCCATTCCCCATGCACAAATTTCATGCACTGGGCTTCTAGTGTGTGTGTGTGTGTGTGTGTGTGTGTGTGTGTGTGTGTGTGTATTGTCTACAAAAAACTCACTTTTAATCAAAAGATGCACACAGACAAAGTAAAAGGATGGAAAACAACATTTCATGCAAATGGACACAAAAAAAACCATCCTAGGTAGCACTACTTATATCAGACAAGATAGACTTTAACAAAAAGGCTATAATAAGAGAAAAAAAAAGACATTACATAATGACAAAGAGATAATCCAATAAGATAAATAACCTTGGTAATAATTTATACACTCAAATAAAAGCACTTAAATAAAGAAAATGAAGGACATAAAAGGGGTATTGACAATAATACAATCATACTAGAAGACTTTAATATGTACCACATTGACATCAAGGGATAGATCTTCCAGACAGAAAATCAGCAAGAATCAGCAGCCTTAAATGACACAGACCAAAAGAATGTAATTGATATTTTCAGGACTTTTCACCCCCATGCAGCAGAACACGTATTCTTTTCAAATAACATGGGACATTTTCTAGAATAGGCTCCATGTTAGGCCATAAAACAAGTTGCAATAAATTTAAGAAGATTAAAATCATATTAAGCATCTTCTCTGACCACAATGCTATGAAACTAGAAATCAATTACAAAGGAAAAAAAAAAAACTTAATATGACACAAATGCATGAAGGCTAAATAGCATGTTACTAAAAAAATGGGTTAACAATAAGATCAAGAAAAATATCAAAAGATGGCTTGAAGCATATAAAAATAAAAACACTGTAATCCAAAATTTATATGATACAGTGAAAAAAGTCCTAATAGGATAATCAATAGTAATACAGGATTACCTCAAGAAACAAAAAGAATAAACAATCTAACCTTATATCTAAAGAAATCTAGAAAAACAACAAACAAAGCCAAAATGAGTAGAAGGAATGAGGAATGAAATAATTAAGATCACAGAAAAATAAATAAAATAGATAAAACAGAGTCTTGGTTATTTTATCCTACCTTGTCTTCTAGCTCACTGATGTGGACCTATACTTCTTCTACTCTACTGTTGATGCTTTCTATTGTGTTCTTTATTGCAGTGATGTCATTCTTCATTTCTTCTTGGTTCTTCTTCATTTCCTCTTGGTTCTTCTTCATTTCCTCTTCTTACACATATTGTTGAATTTGTCTTCCATCCTTTTCAGCGTCCTTATGACCATTGCTCTGAATTCTTTCTCTGACAAATTGTTTTGCCTCCATTTCGTTTACTTCCTTTTCTAGTTACTGTTCCTTTTCTTTTGTATGAGGGCTGTTTCTTTGTTTCCCCATATTCTCTCCTCTCAGGCTGTCTGGTTATGTAGCTCTCTCTCTCCTGTGTTGACTTAAAGGTACAAAATACAACACAACAAGACACAGCACACAGGGCACCAAACAAAAATGTATTTACCAATAATCAAAAATAAAAGTGACCACCAGAGAAAATAGAATTAGGGGATAGAAAAGAGTGCAAAAATGATATTGAGAAAAGGAAAAAATGTAAGAGAGAAGAGAAAGATAAAAAAAAAGAAGGGGAATAATACATGTATATGGAGAGAAAACTCAAAAAAACAACAACAACTAATCCAAAAAATGAAAACAACAAATACCCAGAGAAGAATGCAAAGAACAAACAACTCTAATTCAAAAAAAATTGAAAACAACAAACACCCAAACAACAAATACCCAGATTAATCTGGGAAGGCAGAACTTATTTCTAGAAGGTAAGGCCAAGGAATTGAATGAATGGGGAAATGGCCACTATTCAGTATAGAGGAGGTAGAAAGAGAATGAGTGTATAAGAAGAAAAGGAAAAAACAAAATACAAAAAAGAGAAAAAATATATAAAGTATATATATATATATATATATATATATATATATATATATATATATTAAAAGTATATATATCTATATATATAAAAGCCAGGCGACTGGAACACTGGAACAACTGGAACAACCAATTGCTATGACTTGCATTGTGGCAGCCAACTGGGCCAATAAGGGCCCTGATTAGCCCCCCACAATCGCCCGCGGCCCCTCCCCCAGCCAGCCCTGCCACAGATCACCCCCCACCCCAACTGGGGGCCAGGCAGGCCGGCCAACCTCCCGCACCCTCCATCCCATGGCTGGCCTGGCCTCAATTGGCCCCCCGTGTCCCCTTCACCCTGCTAGCCTGGCCCGATCTACCCCCATTGGGGCTGGCGGACCAGACCACACCTGTGCATGAATTCGTGCACCGGGCCTCTAATCTCTAATATATATATATATATATATATATATATATATATATATATATATATATATTAGGGAAATAGACTAATTACGTGGGATGCCGTAATGGGTCGACTGGACAGGAGGAGGTTGCACGCACAGTGTCAGGGGCAGGGCAGCAGGGGCCTCCATGCACCTGTGCTGGGGAAGGGCCTGATTAGCAGCAGCCACAGCTGTTTCAAGGACTGGAGAGGGAGGCAGGGCCAGACCGGCAGCGGCCGTGGCTGCTGTGGGGCCTGGGGAGCGAGGCAGGGCTGGACCGGCGATTCGAGGGTGGGATGGCACCATGTGATTTTGAATCGTGCACTGAGCTCCTAGTATATACATAAAAGAAAATTCATATATATATATATATATATATATATATATATATATATATATATATATAATTTTATATATATATAATTTTTTGCCCTTTTTTGCCCCAATTATATATATATAATTTTTTGCCCTTTCTTTATTCTATCTATGTATTCATCTATTTTTGGAAAAGGAGAATAGAGAGTAGATAGGCCGGAGTTGGTGATTGAAACTAATTAAGCTATTAGTAGAAGAGAATTAGTGAGGAGAGGAAAAACAGAAGCAAAAAAAAAAAAAAGAAAGAAAGAAAAGAAAATTACCAAACTAACAATCAAGCAAACAACAAGACAGAAAGAAAAAGGATAAAAAGGAAAGAAGAAAACTGGCTATTGAAGAAAGACAAGAGAGAAGTGTGCATGGACTTGGAGCAAGGGAGAGGAACTTAGATATATAAGTAAGATCAATTTTTAACAGGGAGTCAAAAGGAAGGATAGAGAAGAACTAAAGCAGGAACAGGGTAAGAGAAACAGGATGAAAAAAAGTGAGGAAGAGAGTGTTGGCATAAAGGAAAAGTTGAGATAGAGTGAAATAATGCTAAAAGAAAAAGAAAAAGAAAATCCAAAAATAAAATAAAATAAAGAAAAAATAAAATAAAATAAAATTTTAAGAAAAGGTAAAATAATAGTAATAATAAAATTTTAAAAAATAATAATAATAAAAGTAAAATAAAGTGAGAAAAATTAGTTTCTTAAGTAAAAGATAAAAAATAAAAAAGTGAAGTAATGAAGGTCGTTCACTTCAGCAGGGCTTCAATGACCCATGGGGCTGTTTTAAGACACCTCTCTACTGTTCTGCCCTGCACATCTGTTTCCTGTTCAGCACAGTGTTGCAATTCCCTGCAATCCACCAGTATGCTCTGTCATAAGACACACCTTGTTTTCAAGGAGGCAGGATCTCTCTGCTCACTTTGTTTCTCTGCCTGCCTTCAGTTGTATTTACACAAGAGTCAATTTGTGACACACTCCCTGAATGGCAGTGTTTCTGGATTAGTTTCCAGGATCAAATGGCCCCTTGACCCAGTGTTTAGACTTTTCTTTCCATGCTGTACTTAATACTGGGTTGGAGGGACAGACTGACCCAGAGCTGGTTTCCTGCTCATCTCTCCTTATTCTGATCCCCAGTTTCCACAAAAACAACTTTCCCATGCAGTCTCAGTGAGTCTTTTTAATTGGAAGATTCTATGTACTGGGCTTAGCAAGCAAGGAAGTAAAAGACAAAGGAACTGTGCCAACTTGCATCTTTTTCCCTCTGGCACTGTGTGACCTGTATAGAACTTCAGGCTGCCTTTCTGGGCACAATCTCCCATGACTATGGGCTTAGATCTAGAGTTCCCCTCTGCCAGAGTTCCCCTGTGGACCCCCTTCTACATTCTAGGGCTACATTGACCCCAAGGGCCATGGATTTGGTGGGGCACAGTCTCCCTCTGAGACTTTAGACACTGCTGCATGCATTTCTCCCTCCAGCCTGGATCCCAGATCTCACCTCTCTCCAGGCAATTTCTGACCTTCCTGTCCATGTATTGCCTCACCAGCTGTGCTTAATTTGACAATTCTAGGTGGGTGTTATTTGATTCAGCTGTTCCTTCTATCTGCTCTGTGAGAAGGCACAGGACCCAACCATGTATTCGGCCACCACCTTGTCTCCTCCTGGACAAAATTTTCATGCACGTGTGGCCAGGGAAGCTGAAGTCTCAGTGTTCATGGGTTTGCAGCTGAGGCAGCTGGTCCCTGGGCATTTTTGTTGTAGGGTCCCAGGAGGTATCCAGAGTCTCCCCAGTTGAAGGTAAGGCTGGACTTCCAATCAAAGCTGCTCTCCCCTCAAGATGGTGCAGTCTCTGCAGCACAGCCAGCCGCTCTGGGAGGGATTTCAGCAGTAGTAGATGCTTCCTGGCCAGGAGAGCCTGGTCCACTAGCCCCCAACAGTCCTGTGGAATATAGTTGTCCCTCACTCACAAATACAGACACTCCCTGCACATCCTCACACTCTCACTCTCTCACTCACACACTATCTTGCAGCCTGCTGTCCCATCAGTTGCCATCATGGATCCCTGATAAAATAGAATCTTAAAAGATCAATGAAACCAAGAGCTGGTTTTTGAAAAGATAAACAAGATTAATACAACTTTAACCAGCATCATTAAGAAAAGAAAAAAGAAAAAAAGAGAGAGAAGCCAAATATATAAAAACAGAAATGAAAGAGGACAGTGACAACTGAAACCACAGAAATACAAATGATTGTAAGAAAATACCAGAAACAATTAAATGCCAACATACTAGACAATCTTTAAGAAATGGATAAATTTATAGAAACATACAACTTTTGAAGATAGAATAAAGAATGTTAACAGAATAATTACAACACATGAAATCAAGCAGTACTCAAAAACTTTCAACAAATAAAATCCTAGAGAAGATGGCTTCACAGGTGAATTTTATCAAACATTAAAAAAAGGAAGAAAAACCAGGATGGTGGCATAGGTAAACACCTAAACTGCTGCCTCGCACAACAATTTTAAAACTACAACTAAAAGACAAAATGGACATCATCCAGAACCACAGGAAGGCTGGCTGAGTGGAAATTCTACAACTAGAAGGAAAGAGAAAAGCACACTGAGTCTCACAGGAGCTACAGAAGGCAGAGGTACAGAGGTGCGGGCGCGGAGAGGGCTGGCAAACCAATATGCAGCTGGCTTTCTCAATCAGGAGGGAGACAAAAGCTCCCGAATGCACTGAACTCCAAGTCCGGGCCAGACTCTGGGGACCCATACTCATACGGGGAGAAACTGAACCTTCTGGCAATGGGCAAAACTCAAGGGCGGCTTTCTCTCAGAGGTGCTTGCAGCAATTACCGTGGGACACTAAGACCCACAGGCCTCTTAGGGCAAGGCTGACAGGAAGCCATTGCTGTTTGCTCTGCCCTGAGACTCAGCCCCATCCAAGCTGAGTGCAGAGGCTTTTGCAAATGAATGGCCTGGTCCTTTGAATTCTAAAATTACCTAACAAACTGCAGCTGAGTCAGTGAGACCCAGAACATCCAAAAGAAGGCCCAAGGCCCTGCAGCAGCTTGCACTGCTTCACAGCTGGGCCTCATCTGGGCACCTCCAAAACCCAAACAAAGAGGAGGAATCTGCAGATCTCTCTGTAGCTCCTGCTGGGTGGCCTCAGGCAGAGGCTAAATTAGCACCTCCTTGGAGATCCAAGAACCAGTGTACCCAGGGGTCAGAGTGGGTCTATCCAGATTACAACTCCTCAGATCCATAAGGCACACACTCAGGGGGCAGACTCAGTGAGCACCAAAGCCCCACTGAAGCAAGTCTTCTCTCATAAGGGTGTCTCCAGCACAGAAGTTCTCCCAGCATAGATACAGCTGATCCTCACAGCCAATGGGCCTGGAGGTCAATTCCTCCCAGTGATACCAACAACAATCAAGGCTTAACTACAACAAGACCATGCACACAGCCCACAAAGGGTGCACCAAGAGTGTCCACCTCAGGTAACTGGGGAGGCTGATCCACAGGGCCCTATAGGACACCTAGCACACAAAGCCACTTTACCAACTCAGGGAAGCAGCCAGAATGTAGAGACAAAGAAACATGTCACAAATGAAAGAAACAGAGGAAAGGAAATGACTGGGTATAGAGTTCAAAACCACGGTTATAAGGTTTTTCAAGAATTTTCTATAAAAGGCTGATAAATTTAATGAGACCCTCGAGGAAATGAAAAAAGACCAACTAGAAATTAAGCATACACTGACTGAAATAAAAAAATAATATACAGAGATCCAACAGTAGACTAGAAGATCGCAAGAATCAAGTCAAAGATTTGAAATACAAAGAAGCAAAAAACACCCAACCGGAAAAGCAAAAAAAAAAAAAAAAAAAGAATCCAAAAATATGAAGATAGTGTAACGAGCCTCTGGGACAACTTCAAGCATACCAACATCTGAATTATGGGGGTGCCAGAAGAAGAAAGAGAGCAAGATACTGAAAACCTATTTGAAGAAATAATGACAGAAAACTTCCCCCACCTGGTGGAAGAAATAGACTTACAAGCCCAGGAAGTGCAGAGAACCCCAAACAAAAGGAATCCAAAGAGGATCACACCAAGACACATCATAATTAAAACGCCAAGAGCAAAAGACAAAGAGAGAATCTTAAAAGCAGCAAGAGAAAAACAGTTAGTTACCTACAAGGGAGTACCCATACGATTGTCAGCTGATTTCTCAACAGAAACTATGCAGGCCAGAAGGGAGTGGCAAGAAATATTCAAAGTGATGAATAGCAAGAACCTACAACTAAGATTACTCTACCCAGCAAAGCTATCATTCAGAATTGAAGGTCAGATAAAGAGCTTCACAGATAAGAAAAAGCTAAAGTGGTTCATCACCGCCAATCCAGTATTATATGAAATGCTGAAGGGTATTCTTTAAGAAGAGGAAGAAGAAGAAAAAGGTAAAGATAAAAATTATGAACAACAAATACATATCTATCAACAAGTGAATCTAAAAATCAAGTGAATAAAAAATCTGATGAACAGAATAAACTGGTGATTATAATAGAATCAGGGGCATAGAAAGGGAGTGGACTGACAATTCTGGGGGAAAGAGGTATGGGGGGTGTGGGAAGAGACTGGACAAAAATCATACACCTATGAATGAGGACAATGGGGGGCAATAAGGGCAGAGGGTGGGGTGGGAAAAAAGAGGAACAATTGTAATAATCTGAACAATAAAGATTTACTTAAAAACAAATAAATAAATAAATAAAAATAAAACAAACAACAAAAGAAAATAAGCAAAAAAACAAAACAAAACAAAACAAACAAACCACAAAACAAAGAAGGATTAACACCCACCCTTCTAAAACTATTCCAAAAAAATTCACGAGAAGGAAGGCTCCAAAACTCATATTACAAGACCTGATTCCATTATCATGATTTCAAAACCTGACACATTAAAAAACTAACAAACAAAAAAAAAGTACAGACCATCATGTCTGTGAATATAGATGTAAAAATATTCAGCAAAATATTATCCAAATGAAATTATCAATACATTAAGAAGACCATACAACTGGATCAAGTGGAATTTATTTAAGGGATGCAAGGTTGGTTGAATATTCACAAAAAATTAATATGATACACCATATACACAATATAAAGAATAAAAATCATATGATCATATCAATGGAAGCTGAAAAGCATTTCACAAAATCAAGCACCCATTTATGATAAAAACTCTCAGCAAAGTGAGAATAGAGAGAATATAACTCAACATAATAAAGACTATATATGACAAACCCACAGCTAACATCATTCTCAATGGGGAAAATCTAAAAGCATTTTCCTTAAGATTAGGAACAAGAAAGGGATGTCTAGTTTTACTACTGTTATTCACCATAGTATTAGAAATCCTAGCCACAGCAATCAGACAAAAAGAAAAAATAAAAGGCATTCAATTAGAAACTAAAAAGGAAAAATATTATTATTTATAGACTAGAGGCCCGGTGCACGGATTTGTGCACCAGTGGGGTCTCTCGGCCTGGCCTACACCCTCTCACAATCCGGGACCCCTCAGGGAATGTCAGATGGGCTGCTTTCAGCCCAATCCCCACAGGCCCAATCCAGACAGGAGGGAGCCCAATCCCGTGCGTTGAGTGTCTGTCCCCTGGTGGTCAGTGAGCGTCATAGTGCCTGGTTGACCAGTTGTTCTGTTGTTTGGTTGTTTAGGTTTGTATATATATATAGATTACATGATACTATACAGACAGACCCTAAAGATTTCACCGAAAACTACTAGAGCTAATTCAGTAAAGTAATAGGATACAAAATAAATAATAAAAAATAAGTTACATTTTTATACACCAATAAAGATCAGAAAGTGAAACTAAGAAAACAATCCCACAAGCCCACTTAAATTGCATCAAATAAATTCCTTGGAATAAATTTAATCTAGGAGTTAAAATATCTGTACTCAAAAAATATTAAGACATTGAAGAAAAACATTAATGAAAATATAAATAAATGGAACCATATAATGTGTTCATAGTTATGAAGAATTAACATTAAAAGGTCCATACTACTGAAAGCATTCAATAGATTCAATGCAATTGCCATCAAAATACCAATGGTCTTTTACACAGAACTATAACAAATAATCCAAAAATGTATATGGAACCACAAAAGATACCAAATAGCCACAGCAATCTTGACAAAGAAAAGTGTTGGAGGTATTAAGTTAACTAATATCAAAATATATGGCAAGTATATAGCAATCAAAACAGTATGGTTCTGCCCTAGCCAGTTTGGCTCAGTGGATAGAGCATCGGCATGCAGACTGAAAGGTCCCAGGTTCAATTCTGGTCAAGGGCACATGCCCAGGTTGGGGGCTCGATCCCCAGTGGGGGGCGTGCAGGATGCAGCCAATCAATGATTCTCTTTCATCATTAATGTTTCTATCTCTCTCTCCCTCTTCCTTCCTCTCTGAAATCAATAAAAATATATTTTAAAAAAACAGTATAGTTCTGGCAAACTAACAAACAAACAAAAACAAAACAAACAAACAAACAAACAAAAAAACCTGAAAACAAACCAGACACATGAATTAATGGAACAGAATAGAAAGCCCAGAAATTAACTCAAATAATATGTGGTATATTAATATTTAGGAAAGGAAGCAAGAACATACAATGGGTTAGAGACAGTCTATTCAATAAATAGTTTGGGAAAATGGACAAATACATGCAAAAAATGAAACTAGATAACCTTTTTACATCACATCCTATATAACAAAAGAGTAATATGCAAATTAACCATCACTCCGCTACACCCACAAGCCACGCCCACAAGCCACGCCCACCAGCCAGTCAGGAGCGAATATGCAAATAAACCCAACCAAGATGGCTACGGCCCCAGAGAGCAGGAGGGAGGCTTGGGTTTCCCTGGCAATGGAGGAAGCCAAGCTTTCCGCCTGCCCTTGCCGGCCTAGGCCTCCACTCAAGGCTACAAAGTTTCAATGATAGAAGATACATAAATCCAAACAGAAATGGCGGCAGCCACGGAGCTGGAAAGAGCAGGAGGCTAGGGTTGCCCCCAGTGATGGAGGAAGACAAGCTTTCTGCACACCCTGGCCGGCCCAGGCCTACACTTAAGGCTACAAAGTTTCAATTATAGAAGATACATAAATCACCCAAAAAATGGCTGCTGCCATGGAGCAAGCAGAAGGCTTGGCTCCGTTCCAGGCTACAAAGTTTCAATTGTAGAAGATAAATAAACCCCAGACACCAGGGCCTCCACTTGGGTCGACAGGGTGTGTGGCCGGCCTGCAAACCACCACAGGCCCCTCGCCCAGGCCACCCCACACCCCAAGAGAACCCCCACCCTGATCTGGGGCACCTTACAGGGCAAACCAGCTGGCCCCCACCCATGCACCAGCCCTCTATCCTATCTAATAAAAGAGTAATATGCAGATTGACCATCACTCCAACACACAAGATGGCTGCCCCCATGTGGTCAAAGATCCTGCCCCCATGTGGACACAAGATGGCCACCACAAGATGGCCAGCAGGGGAGTGCAGTTGGGAGGGACCAGGCCTGCAAGGGAGGGCAGTTGGGGGCGATCAAACCTGCAGGGGAGGGCAGTTTGGGGTGACCAAGCCGGCAGAGGAGGGAAGTTGGGGGCGACCAGACCTGCAGGGAAAGGCAGTTGGGAGGGACCCAGGCCTGCAGGGGAGAGCAGTTGGGGGGGACCAGGCCTTCAGGGGAGGGTAGTTAGGGGTGACCAGGCCTGCAGGGGAGGGCAGTTGGGGAAATCAGGCTGGCAGGGGAACAATTAGGCATCAATCAGGCTGGCAGAGGAGTGGTTAGGGGGTGATCAGGCTGGCAGGCAGAAGCGGTTAGGGGCAATCAGGAAGGCAGGCTGGCGAGCATTTGGGAGCCAGCAGTCCTGGATTGTGAGAGGGATGTCGGTGGGATCGGGCCTAAACGGGCAGTCGGACATCCCTCGAGGGGCCCCAGATTGGAGAGGGTGCAGGTTGGGCTGAGGGACACCCCCCCTCCCCTGTGCACGAATTTCGTGCACCGGCCTCTAGTACAAGACTAAATTTAAAGTGTATTAAAGACTTAAATGTAAGATTCAAAACCATAATATCCTAGAGGAAAACAGGCAGTAAAATCTATGGCATTTCTCTTAGCAATATTTTGTTCTGATATATGTCTTTGGCAAGGGAAACAAAAGAAAAAAAATGAACCAATAGGAGTACATTAAACTAAAAGTTTTTGCACAGCAAAGGAAACAATCAATGAAATGAAAAAACAACTTACTGAATAGAAGAAGATATTTACCAAAAATACATCTATAAGTTGTTAATATCCAAAATTCATAGAGAATTCTTATTACTCAACACCAAAAACACACACACAACAACAAACAATTCAATTAACAATGGTCAGAAAACCTGAATAGACTCTTTTCCAAAAATGACAGATGGTCAAAAGACAAAAGAAAAGTTACTCAGTATCACTAATCATTAGAGAAATATAAGTTAAAACCACAATGAGTTATCACCTTATACATGTCAGAATGACTATCATTAATAAATCAACAATTAAAAGTGTCCTTGAGAATATGGAGAACGGGGAATCTTTGTGCACTTTTGTAGGCACTATGGAAAACAGTATGGAGTTTCCTCATATTTAAAAGTAAAACTGCCTGTGACCTAGCAATTTCACTTCTGGGTTTTATCTGAAGAAACCCAAAACACTAATTCAAAAAGATATATGCACCCCTATGTTCATTGCAGCACTATTTACACTAGCCAATAAATGGAAGCAACTCTAGCACCCATCAATAGCTGAGTCAATAAACATGTGGTACACATATACAATAGAATATTACGCAGCCTTAAAGAAGAATGAAAGCTTACCATTTGTGACAGCATGGATGAATCTATAGGGTATTACGCTGAGGAAAATGAAGCATAGACAAAGAAATATCGTATTATTTATCTTATATGTGGAATCTAAATAACAAAATAACTGAACACGCTAAGCAGAAACAAACACATAGATACTGAGAATGGACTAATGGTTACCAGAGGGTAAGGAGTAGGAGAACTAGTTGAAAAAGGTGAAGGGATTAAGAAGCGCAAATTGGTAGTTACAAAAGAGTCACCAGGTTGTAAACTGCAGCATGGGAAATACAGTCAATAATATTGTGATAACTATGAGTGGTGCCAGGTGGGTACTGGACTTCTAGGGAGAACACTTTGTAAATTATATAACTATCTAATCACTGTGCTGTACACCTGAAACTAATCTTATCTAATAAAGAGGTAATATGCAAATTGACCATCACTCCAACACACAAATGGCTGCCCCCATGAGGTCAAAGATGGCCACCCCCATGTGGACACAAGATGGCTGCCACAAGATGGTCAGCAGGGGAGGGCAGTTGGGGGCAATCAGGCCTACAGGGGAGGACAGTTGAGGGGAGACCCAGGCCTGCAAGGGAGGGCAGTTGGGGGGGACTAGACCTGAAAGGAAGGGCAGTTGGGGGCAATTAGGCCTGCAGGGGAGGACAGTTGGGGGGACCAACCCTGCAGGGGAGGGCAGTTGAAACATTCTTCCTATCATGGGTAATAAAATTAATTAATTTTTAAATTTGAAGTATCTCCTTCAGGTAGATTATTTTCCTATTCCCTACAGTTTGGAGGGAGACTGACCCAATGGGCTGTTGCACATAGAGTATTAAAATGAATGATATTAAAAAGGAGACATATACACTACTATTTGTAATACTTTAAACAATAAAATAAAATTTTAAAAAGAAAAATAAATAAATAAGTAAGTAAGTAAGTAAGTAAATAAATAAATAAATAAATAAAATGAATGGTATTTTGTGCCTTGAAATTACATACTGATATTAGTAACCCCTACCACTCTGGAGGCTTTGTCATATGGCCAGGGTTTTAATTAGTATACATTTAAAATATAATCAAAGCTAAAATTATATTTTTAGTTTTTTCTAGTAAAATGTCATAATGGAGGCCAGGACCCAAATTAAGGGAGACTTACTCTCAGCTGTATAAACTGTCATTTCTCATATAATGGAAAGAGCACCAGAAAGGAAGTGATAGATCCATGTCCCTAATCCCCTGTACCGCAGTAAGCTCTGAGAATGGAAACCAGGATTCATCCTTTCAGGTCCTAAACTTCCACATTTGTAGACTTGTCTAGTTATCTAAGATCCCTTCAGTTCTCAACTGTTAGAATTATCTGAAACTAATTATGACATCTGCAATAAGGCCTAAAAGCTAAAATCAAATGCCAGAAAGGAGATAATTAAGAAACAAACTATTATTTAAATTCCCCTTTTGAGACTATTTGACTATGACGCACCTGGCTCAGTGCATGGAGACTGGCCAGTTTCTATTGCTGAGTAAACACATTTATAAGGTACCATTAATTCATTCATAAAATAATTATTTGATATCAGCTGGATATCAAACATGGTAGCAGATGCTAAAAAAAAAAAAAAATAAGTAGGTGTAAGCCCCAGTTCCTCCCTGGAGATCAGACAGCACTCATAGGGACCTGAGATAAACATACCTCAAAAGATACAGCAAGATGTTGTACAATTAAGAAGCAGAACATTTATGATATTAATACAATGATGCACAAAAGGGGAAATGTCACCCCAACCGGTTTGGCTCAGTGGATAGATTGTCGGCCTGCAGACTGAAGGGTCCCAGGTTCGATTCAGGTCCAGGGCATGTACCTTTGTTGTGGGCACATCCCCAGTAGTGGTGTGCAGGAGGCAGCTAATCGATGTTTCTCTTTCTTCGATGTTTCTAACTCTCTATTCTTCTCCCTTCCTTTCTGTAAAAAATCAATAAAATATATTTTAAAAAAGGGGGGAGCGGGATATCTCTAAGTGTAGCAATGGCTGGGAGGGCTGTGACTTTAACCTTCTGCAGTCTCCTTCAGCATCCTGTAAAGTTATCACAAATAAACATAAAATCTATACAAAAACAAAGTGCTTGCCATGCAAGTGCATTTTCAAGACAAACACCAGTTTTTAACCACCAAACAATTAATTATGCCATTTGGGCTATTCTCAAAAAAAAAAATGTCGGATTTACCCTTGGTTTTGGTCACTTTTTAAAGAAACTATTTTTAATTGGTTAGTTACTGATTAATTCACAATTCAGGACTTGTATAAACTAGCCTGCATTAAAAGCAATGAAAAGAATATTGAGGGTTTTAGCTAAAGGAAGATTCATGAAACCAGGTAATGAGTTTAGAGCAACACATTATAAACAGGAAACTAGTCAAAGTTTTCCCTTCAGTCACTAAGGTCCATTTCTACAGAGATGCCCTGCTTCCAAACAGAAACTGTCCAAATTATAAAAACTTTCTCAATGATTTATCCAGTCAGACTATATTAGATGGGCAGGTACAATATGTAACAATCTGTGTAAAATGAAGAAGACTATTTTTGTTAGCCTTTTAGTTTTTACTGTGTGTATCCCATGAGCTCACAGACTTTTTCCAAATAGTTAAGTTTTATTTTCATGTTCCTCTTTTCTCTTCTTTAACCCCCACTTCAGACTTTAGAGGACCCCAATAGCAGGGGCCTGCTCTGTGAGAGAGGAGGGTCACAGCTGAGGTGGAGAAACAGGAGGAAGTAGCAGCTGAGGAGACTAGAGAGGTGGGCAGTGGACCATCAGGACAAGCTTTGGAGAGACCCAATGAGGACTTGAGACTTAATCCTGTGGGCCATGGATATCCAGTGAAATGTGTCCAGGAAGAGAAAAGTGGCAGGGGAGCATTATTAATTAGTATTTCCACAGTATCACTCAGGTCTCAAAAATGGAGGCTCTACCAGGTGAAGAACTAGAACAAGTCATTAAGCTGTTGCATGTGCCAGGAGTTTGAGCAGGACTGGGTGGTGGCTTAAACTTGGCTGATGACAATGAACAGAGAGGACAAGAGCAATTTAAGAGGGGCTTTGAAATCAGAATCAATAAACTTATAAATAACTCTATTTGTGGGCATGAGAGTTTTAGTGTTTAAATAACAGTCAAACCTCTGTTCTTGAACATCTCCAATCTCAAACAATTCAGTTCTCAAGTAAGTTTTTTATGGAAAAATGTCTGGTGAACTTTGCTTTTGGACTGACAAACCTTTCATGCTCTCAGGCCACAAACAAATGAGGGAGTTCTGTACAAGTATGAGTCAGTTTACAGCTAAACTTTACCTTGTTAACATCTCAGGAAATTGTTCTATGAATATTTTTGTGGGTTTTTGTCTTTGTTGCTGGCAAAATGATGGATGATTAGCACAAGTTTAAAATACAAAAAGGTCATCAAGAATGCTGATGTTGCTAAGGGTTTGAAAAAAAACACTGATCACAGGCTATTGAACAGGTAAAAAACAAAACAAAAACAAACTGTTGTTGATTTAGATAACCAAAAAGCCATCAGGACAAGCTTTGGAGAGACCCAATGAGGGGTGACAGCATTTTAGAGGCAGTGGTATGTCAAAGAGTGAAGAGTCTGCATTCTGATCTGCTGCAAGACACCCCTGGAATGAGTGTTGACAGTGATTCACTTAAGGCTAGTAGGGGGTGGTTTGATAAATTTAAGAAAAGAAGTGCTTGTTTATAGATTAAACAGTACATTAGACATGTGCTGTATATAATAAAGGTTAAAACAGAAAATCTTTTGGGGGTCTGGAATGAATTATTACTTCTAAGGGGAAAAAATGATTTGGTTTTTGAACAAATCACTTCTCCAATAGCCTCTGGAATGAATTAAGTTCGAGAACCCAAGGTTCCACTGAAACTTGACAGTCCTCCTGACAGTTCTTCAGGACTCCATTTTGTTCCATGGTCTTTGCTCTGTGGAAGGAGGTGGTAATTTTAACAATGGAGGTGAAGGTATTATTCCCATCTTTCTACTATCTATTGCCTTGAAATAACTATTACCTCCTAAGTATGCAAATTCAAATGGGGTACAACATTGAATCACTCTTATATTTGAAAGAAAACACTTTTTAAAAAACTTACTACCAGAACTCCTTTGTTTTCATCTGCTTTCACTTTGTCTGTTTCTCAGTAGGATTTAAAACTGAAATTTCAAAATATCCTGAGAAATAAGATACTTCCTATGTTTCTGACCACATGGAAGCAAAATATAAGACAGACTCAGAATCATCATATTTACAAACCAATACTTAAAAGATGTTTTTTATTATTTTTGTATTGTTTTTTTTTTGAGGGCATACATACATCAATCAAATTTAATTCTGAAGACAATCTTGAAAGATATCACTTTCCCCTTTTTACAAATGGAAAAACTAACATCCGGGGAGATTAGACAAGTGCCACATGTGCAAGGCTTTGGAGCTGGAATGGGAATCCAGACTTGAGAGATTCTACCGCCATGCTCCTGGTTGCTGCCCTTCAACACCAGCAGTTGTGCCCAGCAGGTTGCTGGGTAAACAAGGGCAAATGCGGGCTGGGATGACTAGATGCCCAGGTATGTTTTATTTTTTTTTAATAAATCTTTATTGTTCAGATTATTACAATTGTTCCTCTTTTTTCCTCCCATAGCTCCCCTCAATCCGGTTCTTACCCCACACTCTGCCCTTAATCCCCCCACTGTCCTCATCCATAGGTGTACGATTTTTGTCCAGTCTATTCCCACACCCCCACACCCCTTTCCCCCCGAGAATTGTCAGTCCACTCCCTTTCTATGCCCCTGATTCTATTATATTCACCAATTTATTCTGTTCATCAGATTTTTTTATTCACTTGATTTTTAGATTCACTTGTTGATAGATATGTATTTGTTGTTCATAATTTTTACCTTTACCTTTTTCTTCTTCTTCCTCTTCTTAAAGAATACCTTTCAACATTTCATATAATACTGGTTTGGTGGTGATGAACTCCTTTAGCTTTTTCTTATCTGTGAAGCTCTTTATCTGACCTTCAATTCTGAATGATAGCTTTGCTGGGTAGAGTAATCTTAGTTGTAGGTTCTTGCTATTCATCACTTTGAATATTTCTTGCCACTCCCTTCTGGCCTGCATAGTTTCTGTTGAGAAATCAGCTAACAATCGTATGGGTACTCCCTTGTAGGTAACTAACTGTTTTTCTCTTGCTGCTTTTAAGATTCTCTTTGTCCTTTGCTCTTGGCATTTTAATTATGATGTGTCTTGGTGTGATCCTCTTTGGATTCCTTTTGTTTGGGGTTCTCTGCACTTCCTGGGCTTGTAAGTCTATTTCTTTCACCAGGTGGGGGAAGTTTTCTGTCATTATTTCTTCAAATAGGTTTTCAGTATCTTGCTCTTTCTCTTCTTCTGGCACCCCCATAATTCGGATGTTGGTAAGCTTGAAGTTGTCCCAGAGGCTCATTACACTATCTTCATATTTTTGGATTCTTTTTTTCTTTTTGCTTTTCCGGTTGGGTGTTGTTTGCTTCTTTATATTTCAAATCTTTGACTTGATTCTTGTGATCCTCTAGTCTGCTGTTGGATCTCTGTATATTATTTTTTTATTTCAGTCAGTGTATGCTTAATTTCTAGTTGGTCCTTTTTCATATCCTCGAGGGTCTCACTAAATCTATCAGCCTTTTCAAAATACTTGAAAAACCTCATAACCGTGGTTTTGAACTCTATATCCAGTCATTTGCTTTCCTCTATTTCTTTCATTTGTGACCTGTTTCTTTGTCTCTGCATTTTGGCTGCTTCCCTGAGTTGATAGAGTGGCTTTATGTGCTAGGTGTCCTATAGGGCCCAGTGGATCAGCCTCCCCAGTTACCTGAGGTGGACACTCTTGGTGCACCCTTTGTGGGCTGTGTGCACAGTCTTGTTGTAGTTAAGCCTTGATTGTTGTTGGTATCACTGGGAGGAATTGACCTCCAGGCCCATTGGCTGTGAGGATCAGCTGTATCTACGCTGGGAGAACTTCTGTGCTGGAGACACCCTTATGAGAGAAGACTTGCTTCAGTGGGGCTTTGGTGCTCACTGAGTCTGCCCCCTGAGTGTGTCCCTTATGGATCTGAGGAGTTGTAATCTGGATGGTCCCACTCTGACCACTGGGTACACTGGTTCTTGGATCTCCAAGGAGGTGCTAATTTAGCCTCTGCCTGAGGCCACGCAGCAGGAGCTACCGAGAAAACTGTAGATTCCTCCTCTTTGTTTGGGTTTTGGAGGTGCCCATATGAGGCCCAGCTGTGAAGCAATGGAAGCTGCTGCAGGGCCTTAGGCCTTCTTTTGGATGTTCTGGGTCTCACTGACAGCTGCAGTTTGTTAGGGAAGTTTAGAATTCAAAGGACCAGGCCATTCATATGCAAAAGCCTCTGCACTCAGCTTGGATGGGGCTGAGTCTCAGGGCAGAGCAATCAGCAATGGCTTCATGGGGCAGGATCTCAGGGCAGAGCAAACAGCAATGGCTTCCCGTCAGCCCTGCCCTAAGAGGCCCCTGGGTCTCAGTGTCCCATGGTAATTGCTGCAAGCACCTCTGAGAGAAAGCTGCCCTTAAGTTTTGCCTGTTGCCAGACAGTCCAGTTTCTCCACATATGAGTCTGCCGCCATCTTGGTTTCTCTGCCCATGTATGTTTCTGTTTTGTTTTTGTTTTTTGTTTTTTTTTTTAAATTAAACATTTGAGGTTCTGAATCCCTTTTCAAACTGAACATTATTACTTCCATTTACAAAATCACAATCTATGGAATTTTTTAGTTATTGTTGGCATTATTCAAGTGTATGTTTTACAGGCAGCTCTGTCTGAGGGCTTTATGCCTGTTTGTTTTTCATCATGCCTAGCCACAATTAAAATAGTTTGGGGCCCTGGCCAGTGTGGCTCAGTGGATAGAGCGTCGGCCTGTGAACTGAAGGGTCCCAGGTTCGATTCTGGTCAAGGGCATGTACCTTGGTTGCGGGCACATTCCCAGTAGGGGGTGTGCAGGAGGCAGCTGATTGATATTTCTCTCTCATCGATGTTTCTGGCTCTCTATCCCTCTCCCTTCTTCTCTGTAAAAAAATCAATAAAATATATTTTAAAAAATAGTTTGGGTTTTGACAAATACACAAATGTTTAACAAAATGGTTTTAAGAAAGAGGGTATTATCACAATTGCTCTATGTCAATTGTCTTCTTCCATTAAGTTTTACATCCAAGGACCTATTTATTTCCATAAAGATTGTAAACAGTACTAATAGCTTTTAGGTATTTTGAGGATGAGTTTTTGGTAGAATAGTTCTGAAAGATGATTAAATTCTCTAGGCATAAATTCCTTGAAACTAACAAAGCACAATAGATATAAATTTTCAGTGTCAAAGAATTAGCCTCAAATAGCACAATAATATGAAGTAGAAATAGCTAAAAGGTGAACAAATTAAACTTTCCCAGGAAAAATCTCAAGAGGTCATTTTCCACAGGCTTTTTTCATGAACAAGATTTGAAGTGGTTTACAAACACACACACATATACACACAGCAAAGACCAAAAAGAAATACACTGAAGCAGGATTAGGAACATAAGCAATATGCAATGTAAGGAGCTCCAGGGAGACACTGTCGAGCTTCATCACATCAGTTCTCCTCTCCTTCTGGACAATGGAATGTACTCTTTGCAACCCTATGCATAGTGTATCCTAAGGAAGTGTGAAGGAAAGTGGCATGTGGCACTTCCTAGTGTAGGCAATGAAAATCTTACATTTGACTCTCTGTTTCTCTCCTCCCCTGCCACTTTAGCTGAGATGGCTGTGTGTTCCCAAGAACAAGGGGTGGAGACTACCTCCACTTGGATAGGGGACAAAATATCTGAATGAAATAAAGCCTCTGCCAAACTGCTTGGGACTTTTTGTTTATTCTGCTAAACCATGGAAATTTGAGGGTGTCTTGTTACCACATAACTTAGCCTGTTCTGTGGAATACTGTTAGTTATTATTTTAGAAAAAAAAAAATTCACCAGAAGTCATGGATAAGAGAGATTAAAAATGTACCAGGTATAAAGCCTAAGCTAAGAAATTATTCACAAAATGTTATTAAAATATCAGGGGATAGTTTTTTAGTAGTTGTATCTGCTAAATGTTCTACATGCATTATCTCACTTAATCCAGATGTGGAAAGTGGAGTTTAAAGGGATTAAGTCATTTGCATGAATTCTAAAAAACTGAGCAGGACTTCGGCTGACTAGGTCTGACTCTAGAGGTGTACCCCAAAGGAGAAGGTTTGCATTGGGCATCACCTGGTAAAAACACTGTGACTCAGTAGATGAAATTATTTCCCAGCTCTAAGTAGACTGGAATTTGGCACATGAATCTATATATATAAAAGCCTAAGCGAGCATCGCAACCGAAATAACCAAACGGACGACCAAACAGGTTGTGTGGGGCGACCAGGCCAGCAGGGGGGTTAGTGAGGGACTACCAAACAACTGAGCAGAAGGCTGCATGGGGCAACCAGGCCTGCAGGGGGTTAGTGAGGGACAACCAAATGACTGAGCAGTGGGCTGCGTGGGGCAACCAGGCCAGCAAGGGGTGGGGCAGTGAGGGGCAACCAGACTGGTAGGGGGGGCAGTTGGGGGCGACCAGGCCATCAGGGGGAGTAGTTAGGGGTGATTAGGCAGGCAGGTGAGCAGTTAGGAACCAGTGGTCCCAGATTGTGAGAGGGATGTTTGACTGTAGTCAGACATCCCCTGAGGGGTCCCAGATTGGAGAGGGTGCAGGCTGGGCTGAGGGGACACCCCCCCATGCACAAATTTCATGCACCGGGCCTCTAGTTTTTAAATAAGAACCATAGACAATTTATTTTATGGTAAAAATATAATAATAATAACAACAACAACAACAACAACAACAACAACAACATAGCTACGGGATTGACAGACTGGTATTTGGATTCTGGAGGGACCATTCCCTTTCGGAGTGTCACATGAAATACAGTACATTGCTTAGCACTAAAATAAATTTTTTTTTTTACTTATTTATTTATTTTTTTTTATTAAGGTATTATATGTGTGCATATCTTACCATTGCGTCCCCCCCCACCCCACTCCCATACATGCCTCACCCCCCAATGTTTTGCATCTGTTGGTTACTCTTATATACATGCATATAAGTCCTTCAGTTGATCTCTTATTTCCCCCACCTCTCCCTAACCTTACTGCTGTAATTTGACAGTCTGTTTGATGCTTTACTGCCTCTGTATCTATCTTTTTGTTCATCAGTTTATAATGTTTTTCATTATCCCCAAATGAGTGAGATCATGTGGTATTTTTCTTTCATTGACTGGCTTATTTCACTTAGCATAATGTTCTCTAATTCCATCCAGGTGCCTACAAATGGTAGTAATTCCTTCTTTTTTATGGCAGCATAGTATTCCATTGTGTAGATGTACCATAGTTTTCTGATCCAGTCATCTGCTGACGGGCACTTAGGCTGTTTCCAAGTCTTAGCTATGGTAAATGGTGCTGCTATGAACATAGGGGTGCATATATCCTTTCTGAATGGTGTTTCTAGTTTCTTAGGATATATTCCCAGGAGTGGGATTACTGGGTCAAATGGGAGTTCCATTTTCAGTTTTTTGAGGAAACTCCATACTGTTCTCCACAGTGGCTGCACCAGTCTGCATTCCCACCAGCAGTGCACAAGGGTTCCTTTTTCTCTGCATCCTCACCAACACTTGTCGTTTGTTGATTTGTTGATGATAGCCATTCTGACAGGTGTGAGATGGTATCGCATTGTCGTTTTGATTTGCATCTCTCGGATAATTAGTGACTTTGAGCATGTTTTCATGTGTCTCTTGGCCCTCCTTCTGTCTTCTTTCGAAAAGATTCTATTTAGGTCTGTTGCCCATTTTTTTATTGGATCATTTATCTTCCTTTTATTAAGTTGTATAAGCTGCCTGTAGATGTTGGAGATTAAACCTTTATCAGTGATAACATTTGCAAATATGTTCTCCCATACAGTGGGGTTTCTTGTTGTTTTGTTGATGGTTTCTTTTGCTGTGCAAAAGCTTTTTATTTTGATGTAGTCCCATTTGTTTATTTTCTCTTTGACTTCCATTGCCATAGGGGCAGTATCAGTGAAAAAGTTCTTTTGGCATATGTCTGAGATTTTGCTGCCTGTGGATTCCTCCAGTATTTTTATGGTTTCCCGTCTTATATTTAAGTCCTGTACCCATTTTGAGTTTATTTTTGTGTATGGTGTAAGTTGGTGATCTAGTTTCATTTTTTTGCATGTATCTGTCCAATTTTCCCAACACCATTTATTAAAGAGACTGTCTTGACTCCATTGTATGCTCATGCCTCCTTTGTCAAATATTAAATGCGCATATTGGTTTGGGTCGATATCTGGATTCTCTATTCTATTCCATTGATCTATATGTCTGTTCTTGTGCCAGTACCAGGCTGTTTTGAGGACAGTGGCTTTGTAATACAGCTTGAAATCTGGTATTGAGATCCCTCCTATTTTATTCTTCTTTCTCAGGATTGCTATGGCTATTCGGGGTCTTTTTTATTCCAGATGAATTTTTGGAGAGTTCTTTCTAGGTCTGTGAAATATGCTGTTGGTATTTTAATGGGGAGTGCATTGAATCTATAGATTGCTTTGGGTAGTATGGATATTTTAATGATGTTGATTCTACCAATCCATGAACATGGTATGTTCTTCCATCTGTTTACATCTTCCTCTATCTCTTTTTTCAGTGTCCTGTAGTTTTCCGCATATAGGTCTTTTACCTCCTTGGTTAGGTTTATTCCTAAGTATCTTAATTTTTTTGGTGCGATGGAAAATGGGATTGCTTTTTTAGTCTCTCTTTCTGTAAGTTCACTGTTGGTGTATAGAAATGCCATAGATTTCTTGGTGTTAATTTTGTATCCTGCTACATTGCCGAATTCATTTATTAAGTCTGTTAGTTTTTTGATGGAGTCTTTCGGGTTTTTTATGTACAATATCATGTCATCTGCAAATAAGGACAGCTTTACTTCTTCTTTTCCAATTTGGATGCCTTTTATTTCTTCTTCTTGCCTAATTGCAGTGGCTAATACTTCCAGTACTATGTCAAACAGGAGTGGTGAGAGTGGGCATCACTGTCTTGTTCCTGTTCTTAGGGGAAATGGTTTTAGTTTTTGCCCATTGAGTATGATGTTAGCTGTGGGTTTATCATATATAGCTTTTATGATGTTGAGGTATGATCCTTCTATTCCCACCTTGTTGAGAGTTTTTATCAAGAAAGGGTGTTGGATTTTGTCAAATGCTTTTTCTGCATCAATTGATATGACTATGTGATTTTTATCTCTCAATTTGTTTATGTGATGTATCACATTTATTGATTTGCGGATATTGAACCATCCTTGCATTCCTAGGATAAACCCTACTTGGTCATGTTGTATGATCTTTCTGATGTACTGCTGGATCCTATTTGCTAGAATTTTGTTGAGGATTTTGGCATCTACATTCATGAGGGATATTGCCCTGTAATTCTCCTTCATTGTGTTGTCTTTATCTGGTTTTGGTATTAGGGTGATGCTGGCTTCATAGAAGGAGCTTGGAAGTGTTCCTTCCTCTTGAATTTTTGGAATAGTCTGAAGAGGATAGGTTTTAGTTCTTCCTTGAATGTTTGGTAGAACTCTCCTGTGAAGCCATCTGGCCCTGGGCTTTTGTTTGCCGGAAGCTCTTTGATGACTGCTTCAATTTCTTCCATAGTTACTGGCATGTTGAGCTGTTTAGATTCTTCCTGATTGAGTTTTGGAAGGTTATATTTTTCTAGGAATATGTCCATTTCCTCCAGGTTGTCCAGTTTGTTGGAATAGAGTTGTTCGTAGTATTTTTTAACAATCCTTTGTATTTCGGCGGGATCTGTTGTTATTTCACCTCTTTCATTTCTGATCTTGTTTATTTGGGTCCTCTCTCTTTGCTTCTTGGTGAGCCTGGCTAGAGGTTCATCAACCTTTTTTATCCTTTCAAAGAACCAGCTCTTGGTTTTGTTGATCTTTTGTATTGTTTCTTTGGTCTCTATGTCGTTTATCTCCGCTCTGATCTTTATTATTTCCTTCCTTCTGCTTACACTGGGCTTTTCTTTTTGCTCTTTTTCTAACTCTTTGAGTTGTTGGGTTAGGTAATTTATTACCCCTGTTTCTTGTTTTTTGCAGTAGGCTTGTAGAGCTATGAACTTCCCTCTCAAGACTGCTTTCGCTGTGTCCCATAGATTTTGGATTGTAGTGTTTTCATTGTCATTTGTTGTCATGATGTTTTTTATTTCTTCTTTGATCTCTCTGGTAACCCAGTCATGGTTTAATAGCATGCTGTTTAGTCTCCATGTGTTTGATTTCTTTGGGTTGTTTTTATTGTAGTTGATTTCCAGTTTTATGCCACTGTGGTCTGAGAAGATGCTTGATATGATTTCTATCTTCTTGAATTTGAAGAGACTTTGCCTATGTCCCAACATATGGTCTATCTTTGAAAATGACCCATGTGCACTTGAGAAGAATGTATATTCTGTGGCTTTGGGGTGAAATGTTCTGAAGATGTCAATTAATTCCATCTGGTCTAGTGAGTCATTTAGGATTGATGTTTCTTTGCTGATGTTTTGTTTAGAGGATTTGTCCAATGGTGATAGTGGGGTATTAAAGTCTCCTACTATGATTGTATTGCTGTCAATCTCTCCCTTGATATCCTCCAGGAGTTTTTTTATGTATTTGGGTGCTCCTGTATTGGGTGCATATATGTTTACCTGAGTTATTTCTTCTTGTTGGGTTGCTCCCTTTAGTATTATGAAATGGCCTTCCTTATCTCTTGTTATGTCCTTCAGTTTGAGATCTAATTTGTCAGAAATAAGTATTGCTACACCAGCTTTTTTTTCAGTTCCATTTGCCTGGAAACCCTTTTTCCATCCCTTCACCCTCAGTCTGTGTGCGTCTTTTTTTCTGAGGTGGGTTTCTTGTAGACAGCAGATATATGGGTCGTGTTTTCTTATCCAATCCGTTACCCTATGTCTTTTGATTGGGGCATTTAATCCATTTACATTTAAAGTTATTATTGATAGGTACTTATTTGTCGCCATTCCTATTCTTTACCCCTGTGTTACTTCTTCGCTTCCTGTTTCTTTCTTTCTTTTTTCTTTTCTTTTTTTTTTTTTTTACAGCAGACCCTTTAGCATTTCTTGCATTGCTGGTTTGGTGCTAATAAATTCCCTTAGTCCTTTTTTGTCTGTGAAGCTCCTGATTTCACCTTCAATTTTGATTGATAGCCTTGCTGGGTACAGTATTTTTGGATTCAGACCCTTCCTTTGCATGACTTTGTATATTTCATTCCATTCCCTTCTGGCCTGATGAGTTTCTGTTGAGAAATCAGTTGCTAGGCTGATGGGGGTTCCTTTGTATGTAACTTTCTGTCTCTCTCTTGCCGCTTTTAAGATTCTTACTTTGTTGGTGGTGTTTGCCAATTTAATTATAATGTGCCTTGGCGTTGGTCTTTTGGGGTTCATTTTGCTTGGGACTCTGTGAGCTTCTTGGATTTGTGTGGGTTTTTTCTTCCCTATATCAGGGAAATTTTCTGTCATTATTTCTGCAAAGAGGTTTTCTATTCCTTGCTCAGCTTCCTTTCCTTCTGGAACCCCTATTATGCGGATGTTGTTTTGTTTCGTGTTGTCCCAAAGTTCCCTTAGACTCTCCTCCTGCCTTTTAATTTTTTTTTCTAGAAGTTGCTCTACCTGGGTATTTTTTTCCATCTTGTCTTCTAGCTCACTGATGCGATCCTCTACTTCTTCTAGTCTACTCTTGATGCTTTCTATTGAGTTCTTTACAGCAGCGATGTCATTTTTCATTTCTTCTTGGTTCTTCTTCATTTCCTCTTGGTTCTTGCTCATATTGTCGAATTTGTCTTCCATTCTTTTTAGCCACCTTATGACCATTTCTCTGAATTCTTTTTCTGGAAGGTTGCTTGCCTCCATTTCATTTACTTCCTTTTCTGGTGATGCCTGCTTTTCTTTCATATGTGGGCTGCTTCTTTGTCTCCCCATGGTCTCTCTTCTCTGGGTGTCTGGTTATGTAGTTCTCTCTCTCCTGGGTTGATTTAAAGGCACAAAATACAGCACTACCAGGTACAACTCACAAGGCACTGAACAGGAATGTATTCACGATATTAATAACCTCCAACATAGGTGACCACCAGAGAAAGGCAAATTAGGTGATAGGAGAGAAAGAAGAAGAGGAAAAAAGAAAGAAAGAAAGAAAGAAAGAAAGAAAGAAAAAAGGAGTGTGAAAATGAAATTGGGAAAAGGGAAAGTAAAGAAAAAAAAAAGTAAGAGAGACAAGAAAGTGACTAAGAGAGAAAGGGGAACAGACTATATATATTGGGGATAAAACTCCAATAGAACAATCACTAATCCCAGCAAATGCCAGCAACAAGTGCCTGGGGATTAGTACAAACTACAACACCAACTAATATGGAGTGAGGCAAGGGAAAGCTGAAGCACAAAACAAACAAAAAAATAAACAAAAGAAGAATAAGCAGAACAATCTCACAAAAAAGCATAAAAATTCGATATAATCTACATTCAAGCAAACAACAACAAAAGGACAGAGAGAAGGACAAGTTTATGGATAGCTCAGACAGCGAAGGGAGAGGTGTATGTGGACTTGGAGCAGGGGATTGGAGATTAGATATGTAAGTAGGGTGAAATTTTAACAAGGGGTAAACAGAAAGAATAGGGAAAATCTAAAGCAGTAAAAGGGTAAGATAAACAGGACACTGAAAAGGGGGAGGTTAGGAAGAGAGTGATGGCATAAAGGTAGAGTTGAGATAGAGTAAAACGATGCTAAAGGAAAGATAAAAATAGAATGTAGAACCCTAATCCCAAAATAAAATGAAGAGAAAATAAAATGACACTTAAAAAAAAAAAGATAAAATAGCAGTAGTAATAATACGGATTGAAAATAAAAATGTAATAATTAAAAAGGTAAAATCAAGTGATGAAAAAAGAAAAAAAAGTTTCTTGATTAAAAGATGCAAAAAATGAAAATAAAAAAAAATAAAAAAATAAAAGGTAAAAATAAGATGTGAAGTAGTGAAGGTCTTTCACTTCCTCTTATTTTCTGTTTGGCACGCCTGTTTCTCAGTCCAGACAGTATTGCAGTTCCCTGCGATCCACTGCTCTTCAGTGTTGTAAGCCAGTCCTGATTTTAAGCAGGCGGTGTGTCTTAATTTCTCGTATTCCTTTATTTTTGATTACACAAGAGTCAATTTGTGATTCAGCCCCCGGGTGGCAGTGTTTCTGGATTGACTTCCGGGTCTATCTATGGCCTCTCTAGGCAGTGTTAGAGCCTTCTTTCCCTGTGGTGCTCACTACAGGTTTGTGGGAGTGGGCTGCCTCAGAGCTGACTCTCCGATGGTCACTCCCTGCTCCGGTCCCCAGGTTCCAGAAAAACAACTTTCCCCTGCAGTCTCCCAGGGTGTCCCCAACTGGGTGATCCTATGTATTGGGCTTAGTAATCAGAAGCAAGAATTTCAAGAGGAAAAAGCCCAGTTGTGCGAACTCTGGGACTGCGCGTAAGCCCAGGCACCCAGGGAACGAAGGGGCTGCGCATAAGTCTGGACTGCCTGAAATTCTTAGGGATTCCCTGCACGTCAGATCAAAATGGGTTGCTTTTTAGAGTGCCCTTCTCTTAGCAGCTCTGAGGACCCCTTTCCACAATCACAGATCACGCCAGCCCCTACAGCCACGGATTTTTCTAGGCACAGACTTCCCTGGTCCTCCAGCTCCCGCAAAACGCGTGTTCCTCTCTCCCGCCGGGACCAGAGACCTCACCTTATCCCAGGCGAAATCTGACCTTTCCGTGGTGGAGTGTAGAGCTCCTCTGAACCCGTGTGTTTGCGCCAATTGGGGAGCGTTGTTCTGGGGCTTGCAGTCGTTCCTTGGGTGCCGCAGTTGTGGATTCTCAGGCTTCCGATAAGCTCCACTTTCCGGATCAAGATGGCGCAGACTCCGCGTCCAAGCCCGCAGCTCCGGGAGGGGACCCAGCCGCAGTTGGTGCTGCCAGGTCAGGGGAACCCCGTTTAGCAGTCCCCCACCTCCTTCTGGAATTCAGCTGTCTCCCAACCAGCCAACAAACACTCCTTGTGCGACCCTCAGCTGTTCTTTCTTTCTGCTTCGGGACAAGGCTCGGAACACGTCTGTCTATTCCGCTGCCATTATTCCCTCTCTAAAATAAATCTTCTTAGTTAGAAATAGATCCCTTGGTCAGAAAAGGCAGAGAAGGATGAGTGACCAGCTTCTCCAGCATTTCAGGCCACCACACAAACCTGTTTTGTTTTGCCCTGACCCAGCTCAGCAAAACTGACACATATGGAGATAGTTAGGACCAAGGAAGAAAAAGCAGGTATTGCCAATATTATTCACAAAGTAGGAGCAATCAGAGTTCACAGTGACCTATTCAACAGACAAGCTCAACAGCTTTCACCATGGAAGAAAGAACCAATAGCCAGCACAGTTGCCACAGATCCCTGCATATTTCACCAGCTTTGCCTTAGAATTATCTATACTGGCTGACACAAGTTATTTGAATCCCTCACCCCAAACCTCACCCCACACACCGAGTGTAGCTTGAGAACTGTACCAGCAACCAACTCAGGTCTCTGAGACTTCTTAAGTGCAGGGTGGCAACCTAGACTTCACAGATTGACCCTCTCTGCTGTGTATGGGCTCAATGCCAGCCCCCGCGGCTGTGTCCTTTTGCATACCACCAGCCTTAGGCCCATCACCAGCCCCCACTCCAGTGTGCATGCCTAGGGAGAGATTGTGTGGCAGCATTAGAACAAGCCAAGAGCCAGAGCCTCACAGCTTCTTGTGGGCCCAGACCAGACCCTGTCTTCTGTCACTGGCTTGGATCACCATGTTCAACTTTGGCTAGTACCTCCAGCTGCACACTGGCATGCTCCTAGCCTGACTGCCATTTCTGGAATCCACTACAGTGTACATATTTAGGGGAGAGTTTTGAAGCCATGAGGGAGCACACCAATAGCCAGTACACCTGCAGCTGCCAGTAAGCCATAGCTGGCCCTTGCTTTGTTGCTTGCCATGATCTCCACCATTATGTGTATGTCTGCAATCAACATTGCCACTAAACAGGAGCATTCAGCTGGCCCCTGAACCTGAGCATGTGCATATCACTAGGTCCAGCGTCCATAACTTCCTGCCTTGATCCCTAGCTGCTAGAGGTGCTAATAAGTACCCCAACAGTCTTTATAGCTACAAAAGAGCCCCTATAGTACTATTCATGAGCCAACATTATTACAATTGAACCTCCGTGACCTGAACCAAAGGGACATTATGCCTCTGGAACAGTATTGCCACACATGGTGCACATGGCACCCTGTACTGCTCAACCCAGGATCACAACAAACTCTTACATGCCCCATCAACAAGTGATTCTTCCTTTACCAAAGTAAGTCCATAACATCTGGAAGAGATTACTGCTTTTTCAAATGTTTAGATATTTACATAAAACACAGGGATCATGAAAAATTGGGGAAAATGACTTCACCAAAAAAGTACAGTAAACCTCCTATAACTGGCCTCAAAAAATGGAGATGCAGAAATTTCTCAAAATATAATTCAAAATAATTGTTATAAAGATGTTCAGTGAGCTATAAGAGAAATAATTTAGTGATATCATGAAAATAAAGACATTCAGGATGGTCAGGGAGCTACAAGAGAAATAATTCAGTGATATTAACAAAATAAAGAGGTTCAGGATGGTGTTGAGTAGTTGGAAATTATACTTGCCTTCTGCCAGAACCGTATTAGAACAATCAACCTGAATAACCATCTGAACAATAGCTGAACAGAAGTCTTGTAACTAAAGATTTTCAGAGGAAACTACATCAAGACCAATAGGAAGAGCTGAGATTCAGAGATTGGCCCCACACCCACATGCAGTGGGAGGGAATCCAGAGAAATATCTCCACTGAGGAGATTCCCTCCAAAGGAGCGAGGGGTCTCAGCTCCATGCCTGGCTCTCTAGCCCATAGCACATAGAGAAAATCAACAAAGAGATAGAAAACAAACTGAATTTTGTCACTGAAGAATACAAATGCTCCTTAACTTACAACAGGGTTACCTGCCAATAAACCCATAGTAAGTGGAAAATATGGTAAGTAAAAAATGCATTTAATATACCTAGCCTACCAAACATCACAGCTTAGCTTAACCAACTACCTTAAATGTGCTCAGAACAGTTACATTAGGCAGCATTATGAGAAAATATCATACTTCACATTGCTAGCCTGGGAAAAATATCAAATTTTAAAATTCAGACTATGGTTGCTACTAAATGCATATCACTTTTTGACCATCACAAATATGCAAACTGTAAAAACCATCATAAGGTGAAGACTATCTATACAATGACTAAACTAGAATATTCACTAGAGAGTTTCAACACAGACTTGAGCAAGAATAAGAAAGAATCAGTGAGTTAGAAACAGATTAATTGAAATTATCCCATCAGATGAGCAAAAGGAAAAAGAAGAAAATCTACAGGATTTATGGAATACTATTAAGAGAAATGATGCATTCATTATTGGAGCACTAGGAGAAAATGGCAGAAGCTTATTTTAAAAATAATGGCTGAGAACTTCCACAATATGGGGAGAGATCAGGTCACTAAAATTTCAATCCAAAAAGATCTTCTCCCAGACACATTAAAATTTGCCTCCCTAAATAAAAAACAAAAAGTTAATTTTAAAAGCAGCCAGATGGGAATCAAGGGGAGAACCATTATATCATACAAGGGAACTCCCTTAAGGCTCTCAGCAGATGTCTCAGCAGAGGAAATTCAGGTTAGGAGAGAATGAGATGATATATTCAAATTATTTTATTTTATTTTATTTATTTTATTTTATTGTTTAAAGTATTACAAATAGTACTACATATGTTTCTTTTCCTCATTGACCTCTCCCAGGCATCCCCTACCCTCTGGCACATGCCCTCACCCCTGCCGCCCAGTGTCTTGTGTCCATTGGTTATGCTTATATGCATGCATACAAGTCCTTTGGTTGATCTCCTCCCCCCAACCCTCCCCTGCCTTCCTGCTGTAGGTTGACAGTCTGTTCAATGCTTCTTGGCCTCTGTATCTATTTTTGCTCATCAGTTTATAATGTTCTTTATATTCCACAAATGAGTGAGATCATGTGGTATTTATCTTTCACTGACTGGCTATTTCGCTTAGCATAATGCTCTCCAGTTCCATCCATGCTGTTGCAAATGGAAATAATTCCTTCTTTTTTACAGCAGCATAGTATTCCATTGTGTAGATGTACCACAGTTTTCTAATCTGCTTATCTGCTGATGGGCATTTAGGCTGTTTCCAAACCTTAGCTGTTGTAAATTGTGCTGCTATGAACATAGGGAGGCATACATCCTTTTTCATTGGTGTTTCGCTTTTCGTGGGATATATTCCTGGAAGTGATATTACTGGGTCAAATGTCAGTTCCATTTTTAATTTTGGGGGGAAATGCTGTAATGTTTTCCACAGTGGCTACACCAGTCTGCATTCCCACCAGCAGTGAAGGAGGTTCCTTTTTCTCTGAATCCTCTCCAGCACTTGTCGTTTGCTGATTTGTTGATTATAGCCATTCTGGCAGGTGTGAGATGGTACCTCATTGTGGTTTTGACTTTCATCTCTCAGATGATTAGTGACTTTGAGCATGTTTTCATATGTCCCTTGGCCTTCTCTATGTCCTCTTTTGAAAAGTGTTTATTTAGGACATTTGCCCATTTTTTTTTATTGGATTGTTTATGTTAAGTTGTATGAGTTCCCTGTAAATGTTGGAGATTAAACCCTTATTGGAGATAACATTGGCAAATATGTTCTCCCATACAGTGGGGTTTCTTGTTGTTTTGTTGATGGTTTCTTTTGCTGTGCAGAAGCTTTTTATTTTGATGTAGTCCCATTTGTTTATTTTCACCTTAGTTTCCATTGCCTGATAGATATTTTTCCATCCCTTCACTTTCATTCCATGTGAGTCCCTTGTTCTGAGGTGGGTCTCCTGTAGACAGCATATATATAGGTCATGTTTTCTTATCCATTCAGTCACTGGATGTCTTTTGATTGGAGCATTTAATCCATTTACATTTAATGTATTATTGATAGGTACTTGTTTGTAGCCATTTCTGTACTTTATGCCTGTGTTCCTTCCTCCCTTTCTATTTCTTTTTTTACAGCATTCCCTTTAGCATTTCTTGCATTGCTGGCTTGGTAGTGATAAATTCCCTTAGCCTTTTTTTTTGTCTGTGAAGCTTCTGATTTCCCCTTCAATTTTTATTGATAGTCTTGCTGGATAAAGTATTCTTGGATCCAGTCCTTTGCTTTGCATCAATTTGTATACTTCATTTCATTCCCTTCTAGCTTGATGTGTTTCTGTTGAGAAATCATTTCATAACCTGATGGGGGATCCTTTGTAGGTAACTGTCTCTCGTTTGCAGCTGATATATTCAGATTGTTGAAAGTAAAACCTGACAACAAAGTTTACCTAGCAAATTTTGCTTTCAGAAGTAAAGGCATGATAAAGACTTTTCCTAATAAACAAAAAATAAGGGAATGCATCAACACTAAATCTCCCTTACAAAAAATACTGAACAAAGTTCTTCAAGTTAAATAAAAAAAAATAATCAGTAACATGAAAACATAAAAATATACAGGACACTGTTAAAAATAAGCATGTAGTCAGATTCCAAATACACTAATACTGTGTGGTGTGTTAACTATTTAACTCTAGCTTATAGGTATAACTACAATAATGTGTTAATGATACAAAGTATAAAAATTTAAATTGTGATGCAAAAAACATAAAAGAGGGAATAAATGAATATCATTTTTGTACATGATCAAGGTTAAATTGATATCTGCATAAAATATATGATGTTTTATATAAGTAGCCACAAAGCAAAAACCTACCATAAATTCACAAAAAAGGAAGAGAAAAAAAAATTAAAGAATTCAATAGGAAGTCATCCATTCGAAAGGAAGGCAGTGAACAAAGAAACTGCAAAATAGCCAGAAAACAATAAGGTGCTGTTAGTAAGTCTTCATCTATTAATAATTATTCTAAATATATCTGGATTTAATTCTCCAGTCAAAGGCATTGCACACTGTCTGCTTTACAAAACAAGAAACAACTAAACACTAATCTGCAAGAGACTTACTTTAACTTTAAGGATACACAAACTCAATGTAAAGGAATTAAAAATGGTATTTTATGCAAGTGAAAATCAAGGGAGGGGAAGGGTATCTATACAGTAAAACCTCAGTCCTCAAATATCTCCCATTTTAAACAATTTGGTTCTCATCCAAGTTGTTCACAGAAATTATAGTCTCAGTTGTCGAACAAAATGTTAATTCTCAACCCAACAACCCTTTCATGCTGGTACCTGTATGATCAGCCACACGTCTCTCAGGTCACAAACAAAGAAGAGAATGAGCAAGTATGAGTCAGTTTACCACTCAACCTTACATTGCAAACATCTCAGGAAATTGTGCTGTGAATATTTCTGTGTATTTTTGCTGTTTATTATTATTAAATATGTACACTAAGTCATCATGGGTCCTAAGAATGCTAGCAATAGCAGCAAAGTGAAAAGAAAAGTTGTGAAAACAATGAGAGTGCTTTAAAAAGAAATAATTGCCAAGTATAACATAGGCATTTTTATATATGATCTGGCTACCGAGTATGGAATGATAAAATTGACCTTTAGCACAATTTTAAAACATGAACAGCCCATTTTTTTCAACAGTATGAAAAAAGATATAATAACTATGAAAAAAGAACAGTGTAAGATAAAGAATGACATAACACAAATAAAGAACACTTTGGAAGGAATACACAGCAGATTAGGGGAAGCTGAGGATCGAATCAGTGAATTAGAAGACAGAGTTGAAAATATCACTCAATTAGGAAACCAAAAAGAAAAAAAAACAAACAATTAAAAAACAGGAGGACAGCTTAAGAGAGCTCTGGGACAATGTGAAACGTAACAATATTAGAATAGTAGGTGTTTCAGAAGAGGCAGAAAGGGAGAAAGGAATAGAGAAGGTGTTTGAAGAAATAATGGTAGAAAACTTTCCTAACCTGGTAAAGGAAAAAGTTACACAAATTCAGGAGGCACAGAGAACTCCAAACAAGAAGAACCCAAACAGACCCATGCCCAGATACATCATAATTAAACTGCCAAAAATTAAAGACAAAGAAAGAATCTTAAAGGCAGCAAGAGAAAAGCAAACTGTTACCTACAAAGGAGTTCCCATAAGGCTGACACCTAATTTCTCATCAGAAACTCTACAGGCCAGAAGGGAATGGCATGAAGTACCCAAGATAATGGAAAGCAAGGATCTGAGACCAAGATTACTATATCCAGCAAGGCTGTCATTAAAAATAGACGGTCAAATAAAGAGCTTCCCATACAAAGAAAAACAAACAAACAAAAAGGCTAAAGGAGTACATCACCACTAAGCCAGCATTACAAGAAATGCTAAAAGGACTGCTGTAAGGGAATTCTGAGAAGAAGAAACAGAGAGAGAAACCTAGCCATAGAGAATTAAAATGGCTATAAATAAGTACCTCTCAATAATAATCCTAAATGTAAATGGATTAAATGCTCCAATCAAAAGGTGTAGGATAGCTGAATGGATACAAAAACATGACCCAACTATGTGTTGTCTACAAGAGATACACCTCAAAACAAAAGACACACACAGGAGGAAAGTGAAGGGATGGAAAAAAAATTTTCCATGCAAATTGAAAAGAAAAATAAAGCTGGAGTAGCAATACTCATATCCAACAAAATAGACTTTAAAAGCATCATGCTAAGCAAAATAAGCCAGTCAGAGAAACATAAATATCATATGATCTCACTCATTTGTGGAATATAACGAACAACATAAACTGATGAACAAAACTAGATCTGGGGGGGGGGGGAGGGGGAAATATACTAGAATATAATAGAAGTAATTCTGTTATTTGCAGATTTTTAATATTTCCTACAAATTTTGTGAAATCATACTATGTTAGTACAGTTTTGGTAATATTATTATACTTAAAATCCTTTTATTCTTGAAATATTAATGTTTATTGCATGTAACATTATATGTAAGATAATTTTTCTTGAATAATTAGTATTTATGCATGTAACATTATCATATTTAATGTCATTTTTCTTAAGATATTAATGATTATTGCATGCATGCAACATTACTATATTTAAGATCGTTTTTCTTGAATTATTAAGGTTTATTGCATGTAACATTATTATATTTAAAATCGTTTTTCTTAAAATAAAAAAAAACTGAAAAAGAAGAGTGCTGATGTTGCTAAAGATATGAAAGAGCTCATAAAACAACAATCACAGGCAATTGAGAAAGGTTAAAACAGAGAACCATTTGGGGGTTTGGAATGGATTAAGTCAGTTTACATTATTTCTAATGGAAAGAAATTATTTGGTTTTCAAATAAAACACTTTTCAAGGAACCTTCCAAAATGAATTAATTTTGAGAACTGAGGTCCAACTGTACTTATATTAGAAAAAGTGGATTTAAACCAAAAAAAAAAAAATGATAAAGACAATAAGACAAAGAAGCTCATCCTATATAATAAAAGCCTAATATGCTAAGTGTCAGACCATTCATTCAACCATTCAGTCAGTTGCTATGACCACCAGGGGGGCAGATGTTCCAACCAGTAGGTTAGCTTGCTGCTGGGGTCCAACTGGTCAAGACTGGGAGAAATAGGCCAGATACACCCTGGAGCCCTCTCGTGGTCCCTCCCCAGCCCCGATCGTGCACTGGTGGGCTCTATTGGCCTGGCCTGTGCCCTCTCACAATCCTGTACCCCTTGGGGATGTCAGAGAGCCACAGGCCAGGCCAAGGGACCCCACCAGTGCATGAATCATGCACTGGCCCTCTAGTTATATAATAATAAGAGGATTGATTTGTCAAGAAAATAAAACAATCATAAATATATATGACCCAACATTGAAGCACTTGAATATATTTAGCAAATACAGATATAGCAAAAGAGAGAAATAGAAAAATGCAATAATAGGGGACTTTAATAACGCATTTACATCAATAGATAGATTATGCAGAGAGAAAATAAGCAAGGAAACAGTGGACTTGTACCATACTTTAGATAAAATTTTACAGAATACAAATTTACAGAGATTTATAGAATATTCCATCCAACATCAGCAAAATACACATTCTTCTCAAATATACAGGGAACATTCTCCAGGGCAGACATATGACAGGTAACAAAACAATTCTCAGAAAATTTAAGATTGAAATCATACCAATTGTCAACTATCTTATCTGACCACAATGATATGAAACTAGAAAACAATAACTGGAGAAGGGCTGGAAAATTCACAAATATGTTGAAATTAAGCAACACATTTCTAAATACCAATGGTTCAAAGGAGAAATCAAAAGAAAAGTAATAAAAACAAAAATTACAAGTGGAACTATATCAAACTAAAAAGCTTGTGCACTGCAAGAGAAACAATAGAAAATTAAAAGGCAGTATAGAGAATGGGAGAAAATGTATGCATATCCTATCCTATATAATAAAACCTTAATATGCAAACTGACCGAATGGTAGAACAACAGGTTGTTATGGTGCTCACTGACAACCAGGGGGCAGACGCTCAATGCAGGAGCTGCCCCCAGTAGTCAGTGTGCTTCCACAGGGGAAACCTCGCTCAGCAAGAAGCCGGGCTTATGGCTGGTGAGCGCAGCAGCGGTGGCGAGAGCCTCTCCTACCTCCACTACAGTAAGGAGCGAGGGGTCCTGGACTGTGAGAGGGTGCAGGCTGGGCTGAGGGACTGCCTCCCCATGCACAAAATTTCGTGCACCAAGCCTCTAGGGACTTTTATAAAAAATAAAAGAGTTTGGAAGTGTTGGAAAGGATGTGAAGAAAAGAAACTTTTTTATTTCTTAAAATCTTTATTTTAGACAAAATGTTTTTACTGAGTACAAAAATATACAATTAGTATATCTACACTAATAAAAGAGGAACATGCAAATTAACCATCACTCCGCTACATCAAGCCATGCCCACCAGCCAATCAGGAGCGAGTATGCAAATTAACCCAACCAAGATGGCGGCCAGCCACGGAGCTGGAGCAAGCAGGAAGCTTGGGTTGCCCCGGCAATGGAGGGAGCCAAGCTTCCTGTCCGCCCTGGCTGGCCCTGGCCTCCACTCAAGGCTACAAAGTTTCAATTATAGAAGATAAATAAATCCTAGATACTTGCTTCCAGTTGGCCCTGGCCTCCACTCAAGGAGGCGCAGAAAAAGAAAATAAGGAGGGGCTGAGACCTTGGGTCGCTAGGGGGTAATCAGGCCAGGATGAGACAGCAGGGGCCATTGGGGGTAAGCAGACCAGCAGGGGGGCCAGTTGGGGGTGAGCAGACTGTCAGTGGGGGTCAGTTGGAGGTGATCAGGACAGCGGGGGGCAGTTTGAAGTGAGCAGGCCAGCAGGAGGGGCAGGTAGGGGTGATCAGGCTGGGGGGGCATTTGGGGGTGAGCAGGGCGGCAGGCAGAGTGGTTAGGGGCAATCAGGCAGGCATGCAGGTGAGCAGCTGGAACCAGCAGTCCCGGATTGTGAGAGGGATGTCCGGTTTAGGTCCGATCCCTGTAAACCGGCAGTAGGACATCCTTTGAGGAATCCCAGATTAGAGAAGGTGCAGGCCCGGCTGAGGAACAAACTGCGCCCGCCCCGTGCACAAATTTCATGCACCGGGCTACTAGTATCATATAATTTGAAGTATCAATTACTTTCTTTTCTTACTTAAAATTCTTTATTGTTTAAAGTATTACATATATCTCCTTTGTCCCCCATTGACTTCTCCCTGGCCGATCCCCCACCCCCAGCAGATGTCCTCTCACCCCTAGTGTCTGTTTCCATTGGTTATGCTTATATGCAGGCATACAAGTCCTTTGGTTGATCTCTTACCCCACACACCCTCCCCTGCCATCCCTCTGAAGTTTGACGCTCTGTTTGATGCTTCACTGTCTCTGGATCTACTTTTGTTCATCAGTTTATATTTTTCATTATATTCCACAAATGAGTGAGATCATGTGATATTTATCTCTCTGACAGGCTTATTTTGATTAGCATAATGCTTTCCATGTCCATCCATGCTGTTGCAAAGAGTTCTTTCATACAGCAGGGTAGTATTCCATTGTGTAAATGTACCATTGTTTTTTAATCCATTCATCTGATGGGCACTTAGGCTATTTCCAAATCTTACCTATTATAAATTGTGCTGCTATGAACATAGGGGTTCATATGTCCTTTCTGATTGGTGTTTCAGATTTCTTGGGATATATTCCTAGAAGTGGGATTACTGGGTCAAATGGGAGCTCCATTTTTAATTTTTTGAGGAAACTCCATACTGTTTTCCTCAGTGGCTGTACCAGTCTGAAGTCCCACCAGCAATGCATGAGGGTTTGTTTTTATCCACATCCTTGCCAACACTTGTTATTTGTTGATTTGTTCATGATAGCCATTCTGACAGGTGTGAGATGATACCTCATTGTCTTTTTGATTTGCATCTCTCAGATGATTAATGACTTTGAGTATGTGTTCATATGTCCCTTGGCCTTCTGTATGTCCCCTTTCAAAAAATGTCTATTCAGGTCCTTTTCCCATTTTTTGATTGGATTGTTTATCTTCCTATTGTTAAGATGTATGAGTTCCCTATAAATTTTGGAGATTAGACCCTTATTGGATGTAACATTGGCAAATATGTTTTCCCATGCAGTGGGCTTTCTTGTTATTTTGCTGTTTGTTTCTTTTGCTGTGCAGAAGCTTTTTATTTTGATGTAGTCTTATTTGTTTATTTTCTCCTTAGCTTCCATGGCCCTAGGAGCTGTATCAGTAAAGATACATATGTCTGATATTTTGCTGCCTATTAATTCTTATAAGATTTTTATGGTTTCCCATCTTATGTTTAAGTCCTTTATCCATTTTGAGATTATTTTTGTGTATGATATAAATTGGTGATCTAATTTCATTTTTTGCATGTATCTGTCCAATTTTCCCAGCACCATTTATTAAAGAGACTGTCTTGACTCAATTGTATTTGTCAAATATTAATTGAGCATAATGGATTGGGTCGATATATGGGTTCTCTGTTCTGTTCCATTGGTCTATATGTCTGTTCTTGTGCCAGTACCAGGCAGTTTTGAGAACCATGGCTTTGTAATATAGCTTCATATCTGGTATTGTGATCCCTCCAACCTTGTTCATCTTTCTCAAGATTGCTGCAGCTATTGGGGGGTCTTTCTTTATTCCATATGAATTTTTAGAGAGTTCATTCTAGGTCTGTGAAATATGCCATTGGTATTTTAATGGGGATTGCATTGAGTCTATAGATTGCTTTTGGAAGTATGGACATTTTAAAGATGTTAATTCTACCAATCCATGAACACAGTATGTTCTTCCATTTGTTTATGTCTCCCTCCATCACTTTTTTCAGTATCCTGTAGTTTTCCAAGTACAGGTTTTTACCTCTTAGTTCAGTTTATTCCTAGGTATCTTAATTTTTTTGATGCAATGGTAAATGGGATTGTTTTTTCTTTCTTTTTCTGTGAGTTCATTATCTCTCTATATAAAAGCCTAAGTGACAGTTATGAAGGAACAACTGGAACGCACAGTTGTTATGACGTGCACTGACCACCAGGGGGAAGATGCTCAATGCAGAGGTTGCCCCCAGCCCACAGGCCGAGATTGCCAGATGGGGTCTGCCGGCCAACCTTCCAGTCCCTCTCCCAGGCCAATAGGCCCTGATTGCCAGATCGAGGCTGGGCCCCAGCCCTGAACAGAGAACTAGGAGTGGCGGTGACCAACCTCCTATGGTGTCGGGTAGGGGGGCTGCAACCCCTCACCAGCTAGCTGGGGGCAGGAGTGATGGGGATGAAGGTGCGGTAAGAATGCGGGCATCTGCCAAGCTCACTCTCACTCCCCCTGCTACCCTCCCCTGGGGCACCAGGGCTTGCACACCAGGGAAGCCCCCACACTCAGGTGCTGGGTGCCCACAAGGAGCATGCCCTGCACCTGTGCAGCCTCTTCCGGGTGAGCCAGGCCACAGCCACCAGGACTGCAGGGGCTGGTCGGGCTCCTGGTGGGTTTGCACAGGAGCCAGTCTGCAAGGCCAACTGGAAGAGAGTGCGCTGGCTGCCTAGCTTCCATGCGGTGCCACTGGGCAGCCCAGAGGCTTACGCTGCAACCCAGCCCGGGTGTCCGGCCACAATCACCGCATCTCCATGTTGGGACTTAGGCGCCATGACTCAGGTGGAGGGGAGCACTCGGGGGCCCAGCACCCAGGTGCTGCCCAGGGCTCAGAGATCAGCTGGGACCTGCCCTTCTACACTAGACACTGGGACTTTGATCGCCAGCCAGGCCTACGGGCTGCACCCAGGCATGAATTTCATGCACCGGGCCTCTCGTTGGTGTATAAAAAAGCCATAGATTTCTGGGAGATAATTTTGTATCCTACTACATTGCCAAATTTATTTATTAAATCTAGTAGTTTTTCAATGGAATCTTTATGGTTTTCTACTGTATGTACAATACCATGCCATCTGCAAATAATGACAATTTTACTTCTTTTTTTCCCATTGGGTGTCTTTTATTTCTTCATCTTGTCTGATCACTATAGCTAGCAGTTCCAGTACTATGTCAAACAGGAGTGGTGAGAGTGGGCATCCCTGTCTTGTTCCTGATCTTAGGGGAAATGATTTTAGTTTTTGTTTATTGAGTATGATGTTGGCTGTAGGTTTGTGATATAAAGCTGTTAATATGTTAATGTATGATCCCTCTATTCCCACTCTGCTGAGAGTTTTTGTCAAGAAATCTTGTTGGACTTTGTCAAATGCTGTTTCTGCATTAATTGATATGATTATGTGTTTTTGTCTCTCAATTTGTTTATGGGATGTATCACATTTATTGACTTGTGGATGTTGTACAATCCTTGCATCCCTGGAATAAATCCCAGTTTGTCATGGTGTATGATCTTTCTAATGTAATACTGGATCCAATTTGCTAGAAATTTATGAGGATTTTAGCATCTAAGTTCATCAGAGATATTGGCATTTAATACTCTTTCTTTGTAGTGTCTTTATCTGGTTTTGGGATTAGGGTAATGCTGGCTTCATAGAAAGAGCTTGGAAGTGTGCCTTCCTCTTGATTTCTTTTTTGAATAATATGAGGAGGATAGGTTTTATGTCTTCTTTGAATGTTTGGTAAAATTTCCCTGTGAAGCTGTCTGGTCCAGGCATTTTGTTTGCTGGATTTTTTTTTTTATTATTTCTGCTTCAATTTCCTCCACAGTTATCACCTTATTCAGATTTATTTATTCTTCTTGATTGAGTTTTGGAAGGTAGTATTTTTCTAGGACTATGTCCATATCTTGTAGGTTGACCAGTTTGTAGGTTGATAGAGTTGTTCATAGTATTTTCTTACAATCCTTTGTATTTCTGTGATGTCTGTTGTTATTTCACCTCTTTCATTTCTGATTTTGTTTATTTGGGTCCTCTCTCTTTGTTTCTTGGTGAACCTGGTTAGAGAACCTTTTCTATATTTTCAAAAAACCTGCTCTTGGTTTTATTGATCTATTTTATTTTATTTTTAGGTCTCTATGTCATTTATTTCCACTTTGATCTTTATTATTTCCTTCCTTCTGCTTACACTGGGCTTTTCTTATTGCTCTCTTTTTAATTCTTTAAGTTGTAGAGTTAGATAATTTATTACTAGTTTTTCTTGTTATTCTGAGGTAGGCCTTTAGAGCTATGAACTTTCCTCTCAGGACTGTTTTCACTGTGTTCCATAGATTTTTGGATTGTTGTGTTTTCATTTCATTTGTTTCCAGATATTTATTTTTATTTCTTTGGTAACCCAATAATTTTTAATAACATGCTATTTATCCTCTAAGTGTCTGATTTTTAAATCATTTTTATTGTAGTTTATTTCTAATATTATGCCATTGTGATCTGAGAAGACACTTGATATGATTTCAATCTTCTTGAATTTGAAGAGACTTTGCCTGTGTCCCAATATGTGGTCTATATTTGAAAATGTCCCATGTGCACTTGAGAAGAATGTATATTTTGTAGCTTTGGGGTTAAATGTTCTGAAGATGTTGATTAAGTCCACCTGATGTAATGAGTAGTTTAGGATTGCTGTTTCCTTCCTTATTTTTGTCTAGAGGATTTATTCAGTGATGTCAATGGGATATTAAAGTCCCCTACCATGATTGTATTGATGTTGATCTCTCCCTTGATATCTTCCAGAAGATTTTTTTTATGTATTTGGGTGCTCCTATTTTGGATGCATATATGTTTAGCTGAGTTATATCCTCTTGTTGTATAAAGCCCTTTAATATTATGAAGTGGTCCTTCCTTATCTCTTCTTATGTCCTTCATTTTGAGGTGTATTTTGTCAGATATATGTATTGCTACCACGGCTTTATTTTCATTTCCATTTGCCTGAAAAGTATTTTTCCATCCCTTCACTTTCATTCTCTGTGAGTTCCTTGTTCTGAGATGGGTCTCTTGTAGACAGCATATATATGGGTCATATTTTCTTATCCATTCAGCCACTCTATGTGTTTAGATTGGAGCATTTAGTCCATTTTTATTTAAGGTTATTATTGACTAGTGGCCTGGTGCATGGATTTGTGCACATTGAAATTAAATTGGGAGCCTAAGCCTGCGTGCCTAGGGAGTTTTCATGTCCCCATGAGCTGCTGGGAAGTTACATGGGGAGTCTGTCCTTCTCCATGCAGCTTCCTGAAAAAATATTTCCAAATGTCCCTTCTGAGGCCAGGGTCATTCCTTGCCAGCCAGGAGGTCCCCAGTGGACACTTTGGACAGTGCTGGATGCTTTCCACTGCTTGTAACTGGATAAGAGACACTCCAAGGTTAATAATACAATGTTGGGTATCTCGGGGGGCGGGTGCTCTGTTGCCCATGCCCCCACCCTTCTGATCCGTCTTTGATTTTTACCCCGATTGTCAGTCACCACCTTATGGCCACTGTTATATTGCTGCCTTCCCCTGTAGCTCCAGGGCAATTGGTAATGATGAGATTTGATCTTGATGTCCAAGGCAGAATTCCAGGAGCCTGGCAGCGATATCAGGCTTGTCCTGGTTACTCTGAGTGTCTGCGCTCAACCATTCTCTGGAGATTGTAACTGCAGGCTTATGGGTATGAGGGATGTAGCAGTGTGCTAAGTGGCAGGTGGTCAGGGAGAAGCCAGAGCTAGGGCCAGGTGCTACGCTGCTCCCCCTCTCCCTATCCCCACTGTGCCTGCTGTCACCACCACTGCTTGGTAGTGCTGCTTTGGAGGTGAGAGAGGCTCCTGCCACCACAGCTGCATTGGCCAGCCATGACTCCAGCTTCTGGCTGAGCAGCACTCTCGCTGTAGAAGCACACTGACCACCAGGGAGCATCTCCTGCATTGAATGTCTTCCCCCAGTGTTCAGTGCATGTCATAGCACCTGGTTGACTGGTCATTCTGGTCATTTGGTTGTAACGGTCACTTAGGCTTTTATATATATAGATAGGTACTTGTTTGTAGTAATTTTTCTTCTTTATGCCTGTGTTCCTTCTTCCCTTTCTATTTCTTCTTTTTACAATAGTCTCTTTAGCATTCCTTGCATTGCTGACTTGATAATGATAAATTCCCTTAGACCTTTTTTAAAACTCAGCTGAAGCAAATGACACTTCACTACCTCACTTTTTTATATTTTTTATCTTTTACTTAAGAAAGAAAAGGATTTTGGGAAGATGGCTGCAGACGGGAAGGCAGACTACAAGATAGTGTGTGAGTGAGAGAACGAAAGGAGAGTGTGTGGTTGCATGGGGAGTGTATATTTGTGGGTGAGGGACAGCTATACTCCAAGGGACTGTTGGAGATTGTCGGACCAGCTTCCCCTGACCAGGCAGCCTCCACTGCTGCTGAAATCTCTCCCAGAGCGACCAGCTCTGACATGGAGACCATGCCATCTTGAAGGGGAGAGTGGCTGTTATTGGAAGCCTATACATCCCAGGAATCTACAACAACACCCAGGGAACAGCTGCAAACCTAGGAACACCGGATCTCAAGCAGCCTGAATACGCAGACTCAGAGGAGCTCTGCATCTTCTCAGGGAAAGGTCAGATTTCGCCTAGGAAAAGGTGAGGTCTGTGATCCAGGCTGGAGAGAGAAATGCACACAATGGGAGCTAGAGGTTCTGGGGAAGTCTGCACCCCACAAAATCCGTGGCCGTTGGGGCTAGAGAGTGTTCAAATACTTGAATAATATAATAAGTGCTGTTAGGATAATAGTTTGTTACTTTGGACATTGTTCAGAAGTTCAGAAAAAGGCAAACATTGTGTTGTCTAAGATTTAACAGGGGACCTGCTTTCTCAAAAGACAGTATTAATTTAAAATCAACTTTTACTGTTTTATAGATCTCTGAGCAATGGTGGACAGAGAGCTGTGTCTCATTCATCTTTACTTTTCTGGTGCTAGAGTAGTGCCTGGCACAGATTAGGGCCTCAATACATTTTCATCTTACATAGAAATTATATGTATAGACAAGAAATGCTTTGTTTCAAGAGTGCTTAAATAGTGTATTAAAAGTATCTTGAAGATGCACTCTCAAAAAAATACACTTTCTCTGATATATAATTGGGTAATTTCAAAATAAATATACTTTATTACCATAATTCCTGTGTGACACAGCTATATACTTTTTCAAATAACAAATAAATTATCATTATATATATATATATATATATATATATATATATATATATATATATATAAATTTTGGATAACACAGGTATAGTACTAATATAGAGAAAGACAAGCAATAAAACTTACTTGTTCTTCTTAAATTACTTTGCAATAATTAATGTTTGATTCAATTAAAAATGCCAAGCCAGAGAAAAGTAGAAATTCAAGGATTTGTCAGGAGGAATGATGATATTTTTCCATGAAAGATAAAAAATTATGTAATGTAATTAAAACATTTTATTAAGAAGAAGGAAAATTTTCTAAGAACTAGCCTGAATCACAATTATGACTGCAGGCTTCAGTCACACTAACATTCAGTAACTGTTTGTGCTGGAAGCACACACACACACACACACACACACACACACAAATCTTAATTTAATTTTCACTATTTTCAGTGTCAAAGGTCCCTAGCAGGCACCCACTGTTCTGCACTTTTCAAAGGAATACGAAGAATCTAATGATAATGAGAAACCTACTGAGCTTTTATGCTGACCCTTCATATTTCCCCTGGCAGTGCATTTAAGTTCTAGCCATAAAAAACTGAACCTTTCTTCATGGATGACATCATTAAAATTGTGCCAGTGTGAAGAAAAAGCTTAATAAGTTCTCATGGAGGAAAGATGGAGTAAAAAGTTATGTATAAGATGGTCAGCAGAATGAGAGTATCTTATATTTGTGTACATTTTGGTTTATAAAGTATTTTTACATAGATTATCTTGTTTGATAGTGCCATCATTTATGTAGAGAGTAAAATGATTTTAGCCCTTTTGTGAAAAATTACATTATGTTCCTTAGTTAGCCAATGAAGAGGGGACATCAGGTAGCAAGATGTCCAGGTGTTATGTAATAACCATGTGCAACATGGGTTGAGCTCCCCAATCATTCTGCTCTCATTTCTACATCTTCTAACTACTGGTGAGGTGAGAAGGAAGTTGAGTTATGTTTCTGAGATGGCCTTTTTGTTAACAGTTCTGAGTATACTAGGTGTACCGGTTAATAATGCGGATTTATTTCAATAGATGGAGTTACACATATGCTGATATATATGCAATTTGATATGTATGCTATTTTGTTGTATTGACAACAAGCTTCAAAACTTCTTATGTCAAATTTGCTGAAGGTGTTAACATCATAGATATCTTTACACTTAAAAATGTCAAATTTCGAGCAAAAAAAAAGAGCATTTGTGGGAAGTTATAATTCATTATTTTATTTTGAAGAAAAGTGCTGCTGAATAATACTTCAGGAAGCTTATGGTGAACATGCTCCATCTCAAGATACTTGTGAATCCTAGTTTAAACACTTTAAAAGTGATGATTTTGATGTGAAAGACAAAGAACATCCAGGTCAACCAAAAAAGTTTGAAGACCAACAATTACAAGCATTGTTGGATGAAGATGCATGTCAAACTCAAAAACAACTTGCAGAAAGATTAAACATTGCTCAGCAAACAATGTCCAATAGTTTACAAGCAATGGGAAAGATTTCAAAGGAAGGAAAATGGGTGCCACATCAACTGAACGAAAGACAAATGGAAAACCGAAAAGTCATCAGTAAAATGTTGCTTCAACGGCATGAAAGAAAGTCTTTTTTGCATCGAATTGTGACTGGCGATGAAACGTGGATTTATTCTGAGAATCCCAAATGCACAAAATAGCTTCAGAAAGAAGACAATGCTTTGTGTTTGATGAGATCAGGAAGGTGTGGTGTATTATGAACTTCTAAAACCAGGTGAAACCATTAATACTGATCACTACAGACAACAGATAATCAATTTGAAACACACTTTGATCGTGAAATGACCAGAATATTCCAGAAGACACAGCAAAGTAATTTTCCTTCATGATGATGCACCATCACACACTTCAAAACCAGTTGAAGATACATTAAAAGATCTTGCCTTGGAAGTATTAACCCACCTGCTGTATTCACCAGACCTTGCTCCTTCAGATTACCACTTGTTCCGTTTGATGGCACATGCACTTCTGAGCAGCACTTCAAAACATATGAAGAAGTGGAAAATTGGGTCTCTGAATGCTTTGCCTCAAAACAAAAAAAAGTTCTATTGGGACAGTATCCACAAATTACCTGAAAGATGGGGAAATGTATAGCTATCAATGGACATTACTTTGAATAAAGCACTTTTGATGTTTCTCTTGAAATTATTGTGTTTTCTTTGATTGTAAAATTGGCTATTATTAATCGGTACACCTAATACATATGTGGAAGTTTCCCTTTCTAGTTTCTTACCTCACACCTCAGCCAACTTGCCATATGGTCATAGTTTTGGCTCTCTGCTTGACTTTACTCACCAGCTTCTTTTTAAAGCTTAACATATGAGGAGAAATGTGTTTTCAAGTTACAAATATAGACATACCTTGCCACTATCATTCCACATCTGTTCTTTCAGCTCTGTGAAAGAGCCAAAGGAAATGAGAAGAAGATAAATTATAGATGCTTTTTATGTTTACCTTTCTAGAATTTGTTTTCCTTGTATTTAAAACTAGAGGCCTGGTGCACGAAATCTGTGCACTGGGGGGGGGGGAGGTTCCTAAACCCAGCCTGACCCCTCTCACAGTCCGGGAGCCCTCAGGGGATGTCCTACTGATGGCTTAGGCCCACTTCCTACAGGCCTCCCTCCTACAATCTGGCCTCCCTCTGTGGGCTGATCAGGGGAAGGCGCTACCCCCATCACCCCGCTGCTGCTGCCACTGCTGGCTGCCAAGGTGTTTTCATCAACATGGACTCCAGTCCCTTCTCCACGAAAAAAATGACAACTTTCTTTAGGCATTTTCAAGATGTCTCTTTCATAGGATATGACATTTCTTTCTTTCTTTCTTTCTTTCTTTCTTTCTTTCTTTCTTTCTTTCTTTCTTTCTTTCATCCTCACTGAGGATATTTTTTCATTGATTTTTAGAGAGCGTGGAAGAGAGAAAGAAGAGAGAAACATCAATGTGAGAGGGACACTTCGATTGGTTGCCTCCTGCATGATCCCTGACCTGGGCCCCAGTCAGGGAGCAGTCTGCAACCTAGGTACATGCCCTTAATCAGAGTTGAACCCAGACCCTGTGGTCTGCAGGCCAAGGCTCTAACCACTGAGAAAAACTTGCTAGGGCAGGATATGACATTTCTTAGCCCCTCCAGGAGTGGATCTTCATTTTTTCCTCCAGGAGTGAGGTGGAAAAACCCTAGATCACCTTCCTGGATTCTTATTACCAAAGTTACCAAGAACACTGCGAGTGGTGTACAGAGAACTTAGCCAATAAGCTGTAAGGAAAGGTGTTTCCTCTGCAGCTCATGAGCAGAGACAGGCCTGCTGGGGTGCTGTCTCCTGGTGGCAGTGATGGCCTGGGCGCGCCCCCCGCCTCTCAGCTCCCAATCCCTCTGCGGACCTGCTCCGCCCTGCTCTCTGCAGACTTGCTCTTTGCTGTGGCACTGGCAGGCCCTGCTCTGTCCTGCTCTCTGCAGGCCTCCTCCGCCCTGCTCTCTGCACTCCTGCTCGTTTTCTGCACCATCTATGGCTTGCCTCACCACACAGCAGTCCCCTCGCCCCCATCTGCACGCACAGCCTATAAAGAGGTAATATGCAAATTTGTTCGGTCTTGACAGTTATGGCGTCATGAACAAATTTGCATATTACCTCTCTCTCTATATATATATGAGGGATGGGGAGAAAATAAATCTCCAAGATACATGCCAATTCAAACATAAAAGGTTTTCAGTTTGGTAAATACATTTGTAAGTCAATCATGCTTAGAAAACTTACTTCTAAGGCCACTGAAGAATTTTCAGAGGATCCATTAATTTATACTTTCACTGCCAATGAACATTTCTGTCAAAATTAACATTAAACAATCTCATAACTATTATCTCAGCATTATAAAGGGCATCTGAAATGATAGTAGAGGAACCCTACCTAGAAATGACTCAGAAATATGAACAGCATGTGCAAGTGCCCCTTCCCTCCTTCTCTCCTCACTTATGGAACCCCTAGGGCTACTGCCAAATAAAAGCCATCTGGGCAGGCAAACATCATTAGAGATATTTGAGGCTCAAAAATAAAGGAAAATTATTAATGTGAAAAAGGAAATGAAGCATTGAGCTGACCAGGGACAGGTGCACAGAGTGAGCTGAACTTCACCCGCCCCAGAATATCTTTCCCATACTGTGCCTAAAGTTTTGACTTCACTTTGGCATGCTGGTTAAATCACATCCTGAGACATGTTTTTTTGAATAATAACCATTTTTTTAAATGCAACTAACTCTAGGAGAGTTCATAGTCAGTCAAACTCTTCATGCGCTTGTGTGATTTGGTTCAATTTGAATGCTTTTCTCCTAATACCCAGCTATCAGCAATCCAGAATTAGAGTTTTGAATAGCTGAAAATAAAGTCAAGTAATTTTGGTGAAACATTACATTGAGGGAGTGGGCTAATTTTAGCTAGTGTAAAAAGAAAAATGTAGAAGTCTGTAACTAAGGCACTAGAAAATGTAGGAGTTGCAGAAAGTTTCTACCAAAGAAAGGAGGTGCTGGACACTGAATCGGATGCTTCACATTACTTAAAGTTAGGTAATAATATTACATATTTAACATATGAAGAAAATAAGACTCAGAGAGATAAAGAAAAGTGCCCAGGGTCAGAGTCAGGCCATGTTATCAACACCATTTCAAGCTGCCTCCATTATATTCTTTTTTTATTCTCCTCCTTTTTGTTCTCCTATGGTCCTCCTCTTCACTGCTACCAGAATTTGAATGTAGAGAAAATGCCATCAGCTTTAATTTCTGTAATCTAAGGTGAAAGAAAATATGTATGGGTTCCATATAGGTAGTAAATAAATGAGCTATTTGGGTATATAGTTGTTCTTAAGTTGAGTGGTTCATAATTTTTATTTTTTTCTCAACTACATAAATAAATTGATGAGAACTGTAGAAATAATTCCTAATTTGTAATCTCTATTTATTACTTCACATTATGATTGATGTTTACTTGTGGTTTTGCTAGATTACAAACTCTTCAAGCAGGGACTCTTCAGCATCAGCCATACTAGGAGTTTAGTAAATGTATTCAATGCATAAATAAATTTGAAAGAATAAAATCTAATCAAAATGGTCTTCTCAACAATGTAGTTGTATGCACTTATTTTTCACAATAGAGACCATAGGAAACCATGGGCTATCTCTGGATATGGCTGCCAATAAAAGGTCAATCAAAAGCAACTATTGGTGTCATAATGTATTCGGTTTAGAATAAATGATCTGGACATAAATATGTTTAATATCTTCCCAAATTTTTATCTCCCTGCTTTTTTTTTATTAGTGTTTATTTTTATGAGTTTCTTTTGATCATAGAGTAGAGGAGAATGGAATAATTCTGAGACAAAAATGAACAGTTAAACTTAGAATTTAAGAGCATAGGTGATTTCAGAATTGTATTCTGGTCAAGATGCCCTCAAATCTTTCAGCAGTCACATCAAAATTACAACTAATTTATACAACAAACACTCTAGAGAACTACCTGAAAACCAGCCAAACAGAAGTCCTATAACTAAGTATATAAAGAAGAAGCCACATCAAGACTTGTAGGAGTGCCAACCAGTGGCTCAGTTGATTGGAGCATCATCTCGTATACCAAAAAGGCTGTAGTTTCTATTCCCAATCAGGGCACATACCTAGGTTGCAGGTTCAGTCTCCATTTGGGGCATGTATGGGAGGGAACCAATCTCTCTCTCTATCTCTCTCTCTCCTCCCCTCCCCTTCCTCTATCTCTAAATCAATAAACATATCCTCATAAGAGGATTTTATTTAAAAAAAAAAACTGATAGGAGGCAAAAATATTCCAACAGCCTGGTCCCACATCCATCTGTGGTGGTTCAAAATCAGGAGTGATGTCGCATTCTCAAAGGTTCCCCTGAGGATTGAAGGGTCCCAGCCTCAAACCAGACTCCCCAGTCTGTACCACTAGTGCTGGGAAGAGGAGTCCACATACATCAGACTATGAAGGTTACAGAGATTCTGTTAGGGTGAGATGGAAAGCTGCTAGAGTCCAAGAAATTCCTCAAAAAAGGCCTTTACGTGGACTTACTGACAGATTCCCTTGCTCTGAGCTCAAGTACTGGAGCAGCAACTCAAAAAATACCAGGGGCATGTGGGGAGGACCGGAATTGTCTGCCTTCAGGGCACGAGCTGGAGGAGCACCTCTCTCACAAGCTAAAATGCTGGCAGTTGCCATTCATCTTTTTTTGAGGCCCTCCCCACACACACACAGAGCTGGCAGGCAGCAACATTGATCCCTTGTTGAACTCGTCACCCACCCAGCCTGCAGATACAAGCCAGCAGCAATTCGGAGTCTCCATCAAATTCAACTCATCCTGGTAATTACCTGAGAACCTATCTCACACAACCCAGACACAAATCCAAATATCTTTTTTTGTTGTTGTTAATCCTCACCAAAGATATATTTTCCATTGATTTTCAGAGAGAGTGGAAGGGAGGGAGAATGACACAGAGAGAAAATATTGATGTGAGAGAGACACGTTGATTGGTTGCCTTCCTGACACCCCTGATCTGGGGCTGGGGATTGAGCCTGCATCCAAGGTACATGTTCTCAATCAGAATCGAACCCATGACCCTTCAGTCTGTGGGCTGATGCTCTAATGACAGAACCAAAACCAGACAGGGCAAACATTCTATTTTTAAAAAATATCTTTATTGAATTATTTGGGAGGAGTCAAGATGGCAGCCAGTAGGACAACAGTGAGGAGAAAGTGTGAGTGAGTAAGGAAGCAAAAGGAGAGTGTATGGATGTTTGGTGTGTGTGTGTGTGTGTGCGTGTGTGTGTGTGTATGTGCATGTGTGTGAGTGAGGGATTGTTAGATCCTTCAGGAGCTTCAGGGGCTGGTAGACCAAGCTCTCCTAGATCGGGAACCCCTGCTAGAGCTGTAAGAACTCCCAGGATGGCCTCACACACCATCCTGGATCCTACAGTCACTCTGGCCAAATCCCTGCTACCTCATCTGCAGACCCACAGACACAGGGACTCCAGACTTCCTGGCTGCAAGCTCCTGTGAGCACCAGAAAGCACTCCCCTCCTGCCAAGCCTGCCACTTCAGCCACAGGCCCCACGTGACTTGGTGGCTGGACCCCCTGGTGAGTCTCGGGGTGCATAACCATCATGCCAAGCCAGCTGCTTCACCCACAGGCACCATGTGACTCGGTGCTTTGACCCTTTGGTGAGAGCAAAAATGGGGAGACAAAGAAACAACCACCAAAGGAAAGAAAAGGGGGAAATCACCAGATAAGGAGCTAAATGAAACAAAAGCATGAAATATGTTAGAAAAATAATTCAGAGTAAGGATCATACAGTTCCTAAAACAGCTTGTTCATATTGTACATAGAAAACCCTAAAGACAGCATCAAGAAACTACTAGACTAAATAAATGAATTTGGCAATGTATTAGGATACAAAATTAACACCCAGAAATCTATGACTTTTTTTATACACCAATAATGAACTCACAGAAAGAGAAACAAACACACACACACAAAAAAAAAAAACAAAACAAAGAACAACAACAACAAAAGAAAAAACAGCAATGCCATTTACAATTGCAACCAAAAAAATGAAGATACCTAGGAATAAATTTAACTAGAGAAGTATAAGACTTGTACTTGGAAAACTGTAGGACATTGAAAAAAAGAGATAGAGGAAGACAAACAGATGAAAGAATCTACTGTGCTTATGGATTGGTAGGATCCGTATCATTAAAATGTCCATACTACCCAAAGCAATCATTAGATTCAATGCAATCCCCATTAAAATACCAATGGCATGTTTCACAGACCTAGAGCAAACACTCCAAAAATTCATATGGAATTAAAAAAGAGCCCAAATAGCCACAGCAATCCCGAGAAAGAAGAAAAAAGTTGGAGGGTTCATAATGCCAGCTAACAAGCTATATTAAAAAGGCACTGTTATCATCCACTATTATCATAACTGCATGGTACATGCACAAGAACAGACATATAGACCAATGGAACAGAACAGAGTACCCAGAAATTGACCTAAGTAATTATGCTCAATTAATATTTGACAAAGGAGGCAAGAACATACAATGAAGTCAAGACAGTCTCTTCAATAAATGGTGTTGGGAAAATTGGACAGATATATGCAAAAAAAATGAAACTAGACCACCAACTTACACCATACACAAAAAACAACTCAAAATGGATAAAGGACTTAAATACGAAACCATAAAAGCTGTAGAAGAATCCACAAGAAGCAGAATATCAGATATGTGTCATAGCAATATTCTTACTGATACAGCTTCTAGGACAATGGAAACTAAGGAGAAAATAAACAAATGGGACTACATTAAAGTAGTTTCTTCTGCACAGCAAAAGAAACCATCAATAAAACAACAAGAAAGCCCACTCCATGGTAAAACATATTTGCCAATATTATATCTGAAAATGTTCTAATCTCCAAAATTTATAGAGAATTCATACATCTTAACAAAAGGAAGATAAACAATCCAATCAAAAAATGGGCAAAGGACCTAAATAGACACTTTTCAAAAGAGACATACAGAAGGCCAAGAGACATATGAAAACATGCTCGAAGTCACTAATTATCCAAGAGTTGCAAATCAAAATGACAATGAGGTACCATCTCACACCTGTCAGAATAGCTATCATCAACAAATCACCAAACAACAAGTGCTGGCAAGGATGTGGAGAAAAAGGAACCCTCCTGCACTACTGGTGGGAATGCAGACTGGTGCAGCCACTGTGGAAAACAGTATGGAGTTTTCTCAAAAAAATTAAAAATGGAACTCCCATATGACCCAGTAATCCCACTTCTAGAAATATATTCCAAGAAATCAGAAACACCAATAAGAAAGGATATATGCACCCATATGTTCATAGCAGCACAGTTTATAATAGCTAAGATTTGGAAACAGCCTAAATTCCCATCAGCAGATGAGTGGATTAAAAAACAGTGGTACATCTACATAATGCAATACTACTCTGTTTTAAAAAGAAAGAACTCATCATTTGCAACACTGGAAGTACATGGAGAGCATTTGCTAAGCGAAATAAGCCAGTTGGAGAAAAGTAAATATCACATGATCTCACTCATTTGTGGAATATAATGAACAATATAAACTGGTGAACAAAAACAGATCAAGAGACAGAGAATCATCGAACATAGCATCAATCCTCAGAGGGAAGGCAGGGGATTTTGGGCTTGGGGGTAAGAGATCAACCAAAGGACTTGTATGCATGCATATAAGCATAACCAATGAACACAGACATTAGAGGGATGAGGTCATGTGCTGGGGGGGTGAGTTGCCAGGGAGATGTCAATGGGGGGAAAAGGAGACAGATGTAATACTTTAAATGATAAAGAATTTTTTAAAAATATATTTATTGTTAAGTGTATTACAGATGTCCCTCTTTCTTCTCCCATTAACCCCCTTCACCTGGTTCCTGCCCCACCCCAGGCCTTCACCACCCTGTTGTCTGTGTTCATAGGTAATGCATATATGCATAGATCTTTGGTTATTCTCTTCCTGCCCCCTCCTCCTTCCTTCTGAGTTTCCTCAATCTGTTCCTTGTTTCCATGTCTGTGGTTCCATTTTATTCATCAGTTTATTTTGTTCATTAGATTTTTTGTTTATTTTTATTTTTAGATTCAATTGCTGATAAATATGTATTTGTTGCCATTTTATTACTCATATTTTTTAGTTCTTCTTCTTCTTCTTCTTCTTCTTCTTCTTCTTCTTCTTCTTCTTCTTCTTCTTCTTCTTCTTCTTCTCCTTCTTTTAAAATAATACCCTTCAACAGTTCATGTAATACTGGTTTGGTGGTAATGAACTCCTTTAGATTTTTCTTGTCTGGAAAGCTTTTTACCTGACCTTCAATTATAAAAGAGACCTTTGCTGGGTAGAGTAATCTTGGTTGTAAGTCATTGCTATTCACCACTTTGATTATTTCTTGCCACTTCTTTTGACCTGTAAAGTTTCTGTTGAGAAATCAGCTGACAGTCATATGGGCACTTCCTTGTAGGTAACTAACTGCTTTTCTTTTGCTGCCTTTAAGATTCTCTCTCTGTCTTTAACACTTGGCATATTAATTATGATGTGTGTTAGTGTGGGCCTCTTCGGGTTCCCCTTGTTTTGGGACTCTGTGCTTCCTAGCCTTGTGATACTATTTCTTTCACCAGGTAGGGGAGGTTTTCTGTCAGTATTTATTCAAATAGATTTTCAATATATTGCTCACTTTCTCTCTTCTCCTTCTGGCACTCATATAATGTGAATGTTGGTACACTTGAAGTTGTCTTAGAGGTTCCTTACACTATCTTCATATGTTTGGAATCTTTTTTCTTTTTGCTCTTCTGATTGGGTGTTTTGGCTTCCTCATATTGCAAATCATTGATTTCATTATCAGAATCCTCTAATCTATGGCTGATTCCCTGTGAATTGATCTTTATTTCAGTTAGTATATGCTAAATTTCTGACTGGTCCTTTTTCATGTCTTGATGTTCTCACTAAGATTCTTGAAATTCTCACTAAGATCCTTGAAAGTCTTACTAAGTGCCTTGAAGTTCTCATTAAGTTCCTTGTGCAATCTTATAACCATTGTTCTGAACTCTGTATCTAGTACTTTGCTTGCTTCCATTTCATTTAGTTATTTTTCTGGAGATTTCTTCTATGCTTTCATTTGTGATGTGTTACTTTGTCTCTGCATTTTTGGCTGGTTCTCTGTGTTTTTTTTTTTTTTTTTTTTTCTGGTAGAATTGGTAGAGTGGCCTTGTGCTTAAATGTCCTATAAGGCCCAGTGACTCAGCCTCCCCAGTCACCTGAGCGGCACACTCTATGTACACCCCTGTGTGGGCTGTGTTCACAGTCTTATTGTAGTTGATCCTTGATTGCAATACGTGGCAGACAGCGGAGTGAACATCAGAAGCTTGAATCAATGAACTTTGCCACTAAAACACTAAAATGATTGTGTGATCTTGAGCAAGTCACAAATCTTGTAGCCCTAATTGTTATCTATGAAATTAGGGTTAGGGCAATATGACTATGAAGCTCTCTCTATCCTCACATATTGGAAGGCTTTTTGACATACATTCAGTGGCCAAGCCCATTTGGCAAGTTCTGAAGAATCAGAGTCTAAATTTAACTCTCCTAGTGAACATGGCTCATACTGCTGGTTCTATGTTTTTTCACTCTATTTGAAAGTATATTTATAAGATTCTACTATTTTTCCCTATTTTAATAACAAATTAATATAAACTATGTCATGTTTTCCCATTTATAAGTATAGTAACAGATTTTCAGGTTTAAAAACATGTCTATAGTTCATATGTGAATATAAACTTACTAAGTTATCAAAAACAAAATTTCTTTCAACCAAGTCAATAGAACTTGTCCTAAACATTTTTTTTCACTTATGAAACCCTTGCTGTTTCACATAGGAAAACATCAAATAAGGAAGACACTAATATGGTAAGAAGGATCACAGGTTAAACACTAGAAAATCAAACCCAGTTCTATATCCTGCAAGTGTAACATCATGTCTGGTGTTACCCAACTTCTCAATAATAAACAGAGAGGTAGAGTTGGTTGGAGCATCATCCAGTAAAAGGTCAGGACAAGTTTTTATTTTTGGATTTTATTTTATTACTTTTAGCTCCTTTGATCTCTGTAAGTCAGTTTAGCTTAGTGGAACTTAGTTGTTCCTTGGTTAAAAAATAAAAAGCAAGTACAAATAAACAAAACAGTGGGAAAAAATGGCGGCCAAATAGGCAGACCTGTCATGCACCTCCTCCCAGGACCAGACTGGAAATATAACTAAATTGGAGACTATTCACCTGGAATTACCACCTGAGGTCCAGCTGAGGAGGAGACTTATATCAAAGGACAGAAAACACCTGGAGACTGCTAGGAAGAGTGAAGTCATGAGAAGAGCTGACCCAGTTTCCAGGAACAGCAGGACAGGATAGCAGGCCAAGTGAGGAGGGATCACCTAGCTATGGGAGGGTCAGTTCCCTCCAAAAATAGAGGCCTGGAACCCAGGTTGGATATTACAAGACCAGGGGCTCATGTAATATCCAGCCATGCAATGTGGCAGGGCTGCTAGCCATAGTGGAATTGGAGCCAGTAGACTGAAGCTGGTCAGAGAAAAAAGCCACAGTTTCTGTTTTGTTTTGTTTTGTTTTGAGCACAGGAGTTTTCATTTGAAGCTGCTCACCTGAGCCTTTTGTGCAAGGAGGGAGATTCGGACACAGAGTGCCTAAGGAGAGGCTTGGGTGAAAGACAGCAGCCAGGAGTATTTGGTTGTAGGCCCCCCAAACTGAAATAGCCATTTTTTCCTGAGAGGAGATAGCCACTCCCAGTAGCCTCAGGGCAGGGAAAAAAAAAAAAAAAAAAAAAAAAGCAAAAAACAGAAAAACAAAACAAAACAAAAAACACCCTGATACAGCCTGTACCACCCTCAGGAGCCCTGCATGCCATACCCTGCATTTTGACCTTTTCAGAGGATAAAAAGCAGAGGCCAAGCCTACAGGTTTCAACAGTCTCAGGACCATCAGTGAGTAGAATGGGTGAAGAGCTGTCCATCCCACTATCCTGGGAACCAGACTGGTACTTGCCCTTCATAGGAGAGATGATTAAAAACTTCAGGTTTCCAGCTGACCCCACTGGTCTCCATACAAGAACCGTTGTCCAGCCAAGAGCAGAGTAATATTTTGGGTCACTCACAGAGGAGTAGCTACAGGACAGAGAAATACACCCACCATATTCCCTTTAAACTAAATAGCACCTCCCCTGCCTAAAGCCCTTTCAGAAACAGACTTTTGAGTGATTAAGATTGACAGGTGGCTAGCAGGCAAAGGTGGGCAGAATCAAAGCGTAGGGAACCAGGGGAAGTTTGCTAACACAGCCCTGGGCCCGTGTTGCTAACAATCCTGCTTTAGAATGCATATTACGATCTTGATCCGGAAAGTGGAGCTTATCTGAAGCCTGAGAATCCACAACGGCGGCACCCCAGGAACAGCTGCGAGCCCCAGAACAACGCTCCCCAACTGGCGCAAGCACACGGGTTCAGAGAAGCTCTACACTCCACCACGGAAAGGTCAGATTTCGCCTGGGATAAGGTGAGGTCTCTGGTCCCGGCGGGAGAGAGGAACGCGCGTTTTGCGGGAGCTGGAGGACCAGGGAAGTCTGTGCCTAGAAAAATCCGTGGCTGTAGGGGCTGGCGTGATCTGTGACTGTGGAAAGGGGTCCTCAGAGCTGCTAAGAGAAGGGCACTCTAAAAAGCAACCCATTTTGATCTGAAGTGCAGGGACACCCTAAGAATTTCAGGCAGTCCAGACTTACGCGCAGCCCGTGCGCTCCCTGGGTGTCTGGGCTTACTCGCAGTCCCGGAATTCGCACACTTGGGCTTTTTCCTCTTCAAATCCTTGCATCTGATTACTAAGCCCAATACATAGGATCACCCAGTTGGGGACACCCTGGGAGACTGCAGGGGAAGGTTGTTTTTCTGGAACCTGGGGATCGGAGCGGGGAGTGACCATCAGAGAGCCAGCTCTGAGGCAGCCCACTCCCACAGGCCCGTGGCGAGTGCCACAGGGAAAGAAGGCTCTAACACTGCCTAGAGAGGCCATAGATAGACCCGGAAGTCAATCCAGAAACACTGCCACCCAGGGGCTGAATCACAAATTGACTCTTGTGTAATCAAAAATAAAGGAATACGAGAAATTAAGACACACCGCCTGCTTAAAATCAGGACTGGCTTACAACACCGAAGAGCAGTGGATCGCAGGGAACTGCAATACTGTCTGGACTGAGAAACAGGCGTGCCAAACAGAAAAACAGAGGAAGTGAATGACCTTCACTACTCCACATTTTATTTTTACCTTTTATTTTTTTTATTTTTTTATTTTTTTTAAATTTTCATTTTTTGCATCTTTTAATCAAGAAACTTTTTTTTCTTTTTTCATCACTTGATTTTACCTTTTTAATGATTACATTTTTATTTTCAATCCGTATTACTACTACTGCTATTTTATCTTTTTTTTTTTTTTTTTTTTTTTAAAGTGTCATTTTATTTTCTCTTCATTTTATTTTGGGATTAGGGTTCTACATTCTATTTTTTATCTTTCCTTTAGCATCGTTTTACTCTATCTCAACTCTACCTTTAGGCCATCACTCTCTTCCTAACCTCCCCTTTTTCAGTGTCCTGTTTGTCTTACCCTTTTACTGCTTTAGATTTTCCCTATTCATTCTGTTTACCCCTTGTTAAAATTTCACCCTACTTACATATCTAATCTCCAATCCCCTGCTCCAAGTCCACATACACCTTTCTCTTCACTGTCTGAGTTATCCATAAACTTGTCCTTATCTCTGTCCTTTTGTTGTTGTTTGCTTGAATGTAGATTATATCCAATTTTTATGCTTTTTTTGTGAGATTGTTTTGCTTATTCTTCTTTTATTTATTTTTTTGTTTGTTTTGTGCTTCAGCTTTCCCTTGCCTCACTCCATATTAGTTGGTGTTGTAGTTTGTACTAATCCCCAGGCACTTGTTGCTGGCATTTGCTGGGATTAGTGATTGTTCTATTGGAGTTTTATCCCCAATATATATAGTCTGTTCCCCTTTCTCTCTTAGTCAATTTCTTGTCTCTCTTACTTTTTTTTTTTAATCTCTTTACTTTCCCTTTTCCCAATTTCATTTTCACACTCCTTTTTTCTTTTTTTTTTCTTTCTTTCTTTTTTCCTCTTCTTCTTTCTCTTCTATCACCTAATTTGCCTTTCTCTGGTGGTCACCTTTATTGGAGGTTATTAATATCGTGAATACATTCCTGTTCAGTGCCTTGTGAGTTGTACCTGGTAGTGCTGTATTTTGTGCCTTTAAATCAACCCAGGAGAGAGAGAACTACATAACCAGACACCCAGAGAAGAGAGACCATGGGGAGACAAAGAAGCAGCCCGCATATGAAAGAAAAGCAAGCATCACCAGAAAAGGAAGTAAACGAAATGGAGGCAAGCAACCTTCCAGAGAAAGAATTCAGAGAAATGGTCATAAGGTGGCTGAAAAGAATGGAAGACAAATTCGACAATATGAGCAAGAACCAAGAGGAAATGAAGAAGAACCAAGAAGAAATGAAAAATGACATCGCTGCTGTAAAGAACTCAATAGAAAGCATCAAGAGTAGACTAGAAGAAGCAGAGGACCGCATCAGTGAGCTAGAAGACAAGATGGAAAAAAATACCCAAGAAAAGCAACTTCTAGAAAAAAAAATTAAAAGGCAGGAGGAGAGTCTAAGGGAACTTTGGGACAACACGAAACAAAACAATATCCGCATAATAGGGGTTCCAGAAGGAAAGGAAGCTGATCAAGGAATAGAAAACCTCTTTGAAGAAATAATGACAGAAAATTTCCCAGATATAGGGAAGAAAAAACCCACACAAATCCAAGAAGCTCACAGAGTCCCAAGCAAAATGAACCCCAAAAGACCGACGCCAAGGCACATTATAATTAAATTGGCAAACACCAACGACAAAGTAAGAATCTTAAAAGCAGCAAGAGAGAGACAGAAAGTTACATACAAAGGAACCCCCATCAGACTAGCAACCGATTTCTCAACAGAAACTCATCAGGCCAGAAGGGAATGGAATGAAATATACAAAGTCATGCAAAGGAAGGGGCTGAATCCAAGAATACTGTACCCAGCAAGGCTATCAATCAAAATTGAAGGTGAAATCAGGAGCTTCACAGACAAAAAAGGACTAAGGGAATTTATTACCACCAAACCAGCAATGCAAGAAATGCTAAAGGGTCTACTGTAAAAAAAAAAAAAAAAAAAAAGAAAGAAACAGGAAGCGAAGAAGTAACACAGGGGTAAAGAATAGGAATGGCGACAAATAAGTACCTATCAATAATAACTTTAAATGTAAATGGATTAAATGCCCCAATCAAAAGACATAGGGTAACAGATTGGATAAGAAAACACGACCCATATATCTGCTGTCTACAAGAAACCCACCTCAGAAAAAAAGACGCACACAGACTGAGGGTGAAGGGATGGAAAAAGGTTTTCCAGGCAAATGGAACTGAAAAAAAAAGCTGGGGTAGCAATACTTATTTCTGACAAATTAGATCTCAAACTGAAGGACATAACAAGAGATAAGGAAGGCCATTTCATAATACTAAAGGGAGCAATCCAACAAGAAGAAATAACTCTGGTAAACATATATGCACCCAATACAGGAGCACCCAAATACATAAAAAAACTCCTGGAAGATATCAAGGGAGACATTGACAGCAATACAATCATAGTAGGAGACTTTAATACCCCACTATCACCATTGGACAAATCCTCTAAACAAAAAATCACCAAAGAAACATCAATCCTAAATGACTCACTAGACCAGATGGAATTAATTGACATCTTCAGAACATTTCACCCCAAAGCCACAGAATATACATTCTTCTCAAGTGCACATGGGTCATTTTCAAAGATAGACCATATGTTGGGACATAGGCAAAGTCTCTTCAAATTCAAGAAGATAGAAATCATATCAAGCATCTTCTCAGACCACAGTGGCATAAAACTGGAAATCAACTACAATAAAAACAACCCAAAGAAATCAAACACATGGAGACTAAACAGCATGCTATTAAACCATGACTGGGTTACCAGAGAGATCAAAGAAGAAATAAAAAACATCATGACAACAAATGACAATGAAAACACTACAATCCAAAATCTATGGGACACAGCGAAAGCAGTCTTGAGAGGGAAGTTCATAGCTCTACAAGCCTACTGCAAAAAACAAGAAACAGGGGTAATAAATTACCTAACCCAACAACTCAAAGAGTTAGAAAAAGAGCAACAAGAAAAGCCCAGTGTAAGCAGAAGGAAGGAAATAATAAAGATCAGAGCACAGATAAACGACATAGAGACCAAAGAAACAATACAAAAGATCAACAAAACCAAGAGCTGGTTCTTTGAAAGGATAAACAAGATTGATGAACCTCTAGCCAGGCTCACCAAGAAGCAAAGGGAGAGGACCCAAATAAACAAGATCAGAAATGAAAGAGGTGAAATAACAACAGATCCCGCCGAAATACAAAGGATTGTTAAAAAATACTACGAACAACTCTATTCCAACAAACTGGACAACCTGGAGGAAATGGACATATTCCTAGAAAAATATAACCTTCCAAAACTCAATCAGGAAGAATCTAAACAGCTCAACATGCCAGTAACTATGGAAGAAATTGAAGCAGTCATCAAAGAGCTTCCGGCAAACAAAAGCCCGGGGCCAGACGGCTTCACAGGAGAGTTCTACCAAACATTCAAGGAAGAACTAAAACCTATCCTCCTCAGACTATTCCAAAAATTCAAGAGGAAGGAACACTTCCAAGCTCATTCTATGAAGCCAGCATCACCCTAATACCAAAACCAGATAAAGACAACACAATGAAAGAGAATTACAGGCCAATATCCCTCATGAATGTAGATGCCAAAATCCTCAACAAAATTCTAGCAAATAGGATCCAGCAGTACATCAGAAAGATCATACACCATGACCAAGTAGGGTTTATCCCAGGAATGCAAGGATGGTTCAATATCCGCAAATCAATAAATGTGATACATCACATAAACAAATTGAGAGATAAAAATCACATAGTCATATCAATTGATGCAGAAAAAGCATTTGACAAAATCCAACACCCTTTCTTGATAAAAACTCTCAACAAGGTGGGAATAGAAGGATCATACCTCAACATCATAAAAGCTATATATGATAAACCCACAGCTAACATCATACTCAATGGGCAAAAACTAAAACCATTTCCCCTAAGAACAGGAACAAGACAGGGATGCCCACTCTCACCACTCCTGTTTGACATAGTACTGGAAGTATTAGCCACTGCAATTAGACAAGAAGAAGAAATAAAAGGCATCCAAATTGGAAAAGAAGAAGTAAAGCTGTCCTTATTTGCAGATGACATGATATTGTACATAAAAAACCCGAAAGACTCCATCAAAAAACTAACAGACTTAATAAATGAATTCGGCAATGTAGCAGGATACAAAATTAACACCAAGAAATCTATGGCATTTCTATACACCAACAATGAACTTACAGAAAGAGAGACTAAAAAAGCAATCCCATTTTCCATCGCACCAAAAAAATTAAGATACTTAGGAATAAACCTAACCAAGGAGGTAAAAGACCTATATGCGGAAAACTACAGGACACTGAAAAAAGAGATAGAGGAAGATGTAAACAGATGGAAGAACATACCATGTTCATGGATTGGTAGAATCAACATCATTAAAATGTCCATACTACCCAAAGCAATCTATAGATTCAATGCACTCCCCATTAAAATACCAACGGCGTATTTCACAGACCTAGAAAGAACTCTCCAAAAATTCATCTGGAATAAAAAAAGACCCCGAATAGCCACAGCAATCCTGAGAAAGAAGAATAAAGTAGGAGGGATCTCAATACCAGATTTCAAGCTGTATTACAAAGCCACTGTCATCAAAACAGCCTGGTACTGGCACAAGAACAGACATATAGATCAATGGAACAGAATAGAGAATCCAGATATCGACCCAAACCAATATGCGCATTTAATATTTGACAAAGGAGGCATGAGCATACAATGGAGTCAAGACAGTCTCTTTAATAAATGGTGTTGGGAAAATTGGACAGATACATGCAAAAAAATGAAACTAGATCACCAACTTACACCATACACAAAAATAAACTCAAAATGGGTACAGGACTTAAATATAAGACGGGAAACCATAAAAATACTAGAGGAATCCACAGGCAGCAAAATCTCAGACATATGCCAAAAGAACTTTTTCACTGATACTGCCCCTAGGGCAATGGAAGCCAAACAGAAAATAAACAAATGGGACTACATCAAAATAAAAAGCTTTTGCACAGCAAAAGAAACCATCAACAAAACAACAAGAAACCCCACTGTATGGGAGAACATATTTGCAAATGGTATCACTGATAAAGGTTTAATTTCCAACATCTACAGGCAGCTTATACAACTTAATAAAAGGAAGATAAATGATCCAATAAAAAAATGGGCAACGGACCTAAATAGAAACTTTTCGAAAGAAGACAGAAGGAAGGCCAAGAGACACATGAAAACATGCTCAAAGTCACTAATTATCCAAGAGATGCAAATCAAAACAACAATGCGATACCATCTCACACCTGTCAGAATGGCTATCATCAACAAATCAACAAACGACAAGTGTTGGCGAGGATGCGGAGAAAAAGGAACCCTCGTGCACTGCTGGTGGGAATGCAGACTGGTGCAGCCACTGTGGAGAACAGTATGGAGTTTCCTCAAAAAACTGAAAATGGAACTCCCATTTGACCCAGTAATCCCACTCCTAGGAATATATCCTAAGAAACCAGAAACACCAATCAGAAAGGATATATGCACCCCTATGTTCATAGCAGCACAATTTACAATAGCTAAGATTTGGAAACAGCCTAGGTGCCCATCAGCAGATGACTGGATCAGAAAACTATGGTACATCTACACAATGGAATACTATGCTGCCATAAAAAAGAAGGAATTACTACCATTTGTAGGCACTTGGATGGAATTAGAGAACATTATGCTAAGTGAAATAAGCCAGTCATTGAAAGAAAAATACCACATGATCCCACTCATTTGGGGATAATGAAAAACATTATAAACTGATGAACAAAAAGATAGTTACAGAGGCAGTAAAGCATCAAACAGACTGTCAAATTACAGTGGTAAGGTTAGGGAGAGGTGGGGGAAATAAGAGATCAACTGAAGGACTTATATGCATGTATATAAGAGTAACCAACGGATGCAAAACATTGGGGGGTGAGGGCATGTATGGGAGTGGGGTGGGGGTGGGGGGCAATGGTAAGATATGTACACATGTAATACCTTAATAAAAATTTGAAAAAAAAAAAAAAAAAGAATGCATATTACCCTCTCCTGCTTGGAACCAAGCACTGTGGAGATAGACAGAAATGGTGTATCAGTGGTTTGCTTAGAGCCATGGTCGGCAAACTGCGGCTCGTGAGCCACATGTGGCTAATTGGCCCCTTGAGTGTGGCTCTTCCACAAAATACCACGGCCTGGGTGAGTCTATTTTGAAGAAGTGGCATTAGAAGAAGTTTAAGTTTAAAAAACTTGGCTCTCATAAGAAATTTCAATCATTGTACTGTTGATATTTAGCTCTGTTGACTAATGAGTTTGCCGACCACTGGCTTAGAGCATCAAGAAGGTTGCTGAAGCCCAGCTGGTGTGGCTCAGTGGTTGAGCATCGACCTATGAACCACGAAGTCACAGTTCAATTCCCAGTCGGGGCATATGCCTGGGTTGCAGGCTCTATCCCCAGTTTGGGGTGTGCAGGAGGCAGCCAATAAATGATTATCTCTCATCATTGATGTTTCTATCTCTCTCTCCCCTTCCCTTCCTCTCTGAAATCAATAAAAATATATTTAAATTTAAAAAAAGAAGGTTGGTGAAAGCCAAAGGACAGTTCATAACAGTGGTTAGCACCTCAGTATCTAAGAGAAAAATCATAATTGGCATCCAGAACAGAACGATAGGATCCAAAGGGAGCTCCCATGGGCTCCTAAATCCGCTGAAATGAACACCACTTTCCTTTTTTTTCCCTTTCTCCTTTTTTTTTTTTTTTTTTGGCCCATTTTTGTTTTCTTCTATTTTTTTTGCTTTTTTAATGTATCTTTTTTACTATCCATTTTAGTGATTTTTATTATTATAGTCTCTGTTGTTTCATTCATACATTTGATTTTCTCCTTCAGTTTTCTTTGTATTTTTTCTTTTTTTCAGTACTCATTTTTTCTCCTTTCTTGCTCTTTTCTTTTTCTCCTAATTTTTCATCTTTTTACTTTTTCTTAATTTAGGTTTATCTACTTTCTCTTCTATTTTCTTTTCAATTTCTTTTTTTTTTTACTTTCTTCCCTTTATTTTATACTGTTTTCCTTCCCCTATTCCCCCAATTCTTCATTCTAATTTTCTTTATTTCACCTATTCATCTACATATTCCTACCCCATTTTTGTTGCTTTTTGTTTATGATTTTGTTTCTTTGTTTATTTTGTTTTCTCCTTATACTTTTTTTTCTCTCTTTTTTTTTCTATCATTCTTGCTGTCTTTTCTCTTTCCTAATTCTCTCTTCACTGGTGGTTACTTTTGTCAGTCCTGTGTCTGTTATTATTATTATTACTATTATTGTTATTATTATTTGGTTTCATGTTTTGTTGTTGTATTTTGTTCTGTTTGGTCAGCTCCTCCACAACAGCTCACATAACAAGGTTAGGCATGAGGCACTTAGTCAGCCTGAAAGGAGACTCCATCCACAAATGGGACAATAACATTCAAGAGCTAACTACAACAGAATGCAAATAACTCAAGCAAGGCGCTTTCCTAGGGCACCCAGCTCAGGAAATCTAAAAGACTGTAACACTGGGTCCTACAAAACACCTACTACATAAGACCACCCCACAAAGCCTAGGAGGCATAGAAGTTTGATCTAATACACAGAAACAATTCAAAGGGACAGCAAAATGGGGAGACAGAGAAACAACCCCTAAATGGAACAAAAGGAGAAATAGCCAGAAAATGAACTATATGAAATGGAGGCAAGCAATTTATCAGATAAAGAATTTAGAGTAATGATAATAAGGGTGCACAAACAATCAGGGAGTACTACAAGCAACTTAATGAGAATTATAAGGGATTTAATGAGAACTACACCAACATGAAAAGAGAGCTTGAAACATAAGAATCCATTGGAAATGAAGAATTACATAACTGAAATAAAGAACAACCTAGAAGGATTCAACAGTAGACTAGAAGAAGCTGAGTATCAAAACAGCAAATTAGACTACAAGGAAAAAAAAACACACCCATTCAGAGCAGTAAATGGAAAAGCTAAATAAAAAAGCAGGAGGAGAATCTGAGATAGTTTTGTGACAACATGAAATGTAACATTTCCATTATAGGGGTACCAGAAGGAGCAGAATCTGAGAAAGGAGTAGAGAAACTGCTTGAACAAATAATGCTAGAAAATTTCCCTAACTGGGTGAAAAAAAAGTCACTCAAGTTTAGGAAACACAGAGAGATCCAATAAAAATGAACCCAAAAAAGACCCAAACCTAGGCCCACAATAATTAAAATGGCAAATATTAAAGACAAAGAAATAATTTTAAAGGCTGTAAGAGACAGAAACTTATCTACAAGGGAGCTCCTATTAAACTGTCAGTTGATTTCTCAACAGAAAAACTTAAGGCCAGAAGGGAATGGCATGAAGCATACAAAGTAATAAAAACCAAGGAACTGAACCCAAGGCTATTCTATCCAGCAAGGTTATCATTCCAAACTGAAGGTGAAATAAAAAGCTTTGCAGACCAAAAGGGCCTAAAAAAGTTTATTTCCACAAAACCAGCACTTCAAGAAATGCTAAAAGACTGTTATAAGAAGAATAAATAGAGAGAAAGAGAAGAACACAGGCATAAGGAATAAGAATGGAAAGAAATAAGTACCTTTCAATAATAACCTTAAATGTAAATGGATTAAATGCTCCAATCAAAAGACAAAGTATAGCTAAATGGATAACAAAACATGACCCACAAATATGCTGTCTACAGGAGACCCACCTCAGAACAAAAGACTCACGCAGACTGAAAATGAAGGGATGGAAAAAATATTTTTACAGGCAATTGGAAATGGAAAAAAAAAAAAAAAAGATGGGGTGGCAATACTTGTATCTGACAAAATATTCTTCAAAGTAAAGGCCATAACAAGAGACAATGAGGGCCAAATCATAATACTAAAAGGATAGATCCAACAAGAGGATATAACTCAAGTAAACATATATGCACACAATACAGCGGCATCCTAATATGTTTTTTAAAAGTATGTATGTAGTATTTTAAGAGAGATATTAACAGAAATACCATAATAGTAGGGGACTTTACCACCCTGCTGACATCACTGGATAGATCTTCTAGACAAATAATTCGATAACGAAAAATTGATCCTAAATGACATGCTAGATCCGATGGAATTGATATGTTCAGAATATTTCACTCCAAAGCTACAGAATACACATTGTTCTCAAGTACACATGGGACATTTTCAAAGGTAGACCACATGTTAGGACACAAACTAAGTCTCTACAAGTTCAAGAATATTGAAATCATACCAAGCATCTTCTCAGATCACAATGGCATGAAATCATCTAAAATGAAAAAATTAAAAACATTCAACATATGGAAGCTAAATAACATGTTATTAAACAATGAATGAGTTACCAAAGATATCAAAGAAGAAATAAAAAACATTCCAGAGACAAATGGAAATGAACACACAACAACTCAAAGTCTATGGGACACAGTGAAAGCAGCCCAGAAAGGGAAGTTTATAGTGTTATAGGACTACCTAAAAAACAAACAAACAAGAAAAACCTTTTAAGAAGGTATCAAACCCTACAATTTAAAAATTAGAAACAACAAAAAAGCCCAGAGTAAGTAGAAGGAAGGAAACAATAAAAATATGAGCAGAAATAAATGACAGAGACTAAAAGAATAACGCAAAAGATAAAAACCAAGAGCTGGTTCTTTGAAAAGATAAAACAAGATTGAAGAACCTCTAGCAAGGCTTATCAAGAAACAAAGAGAGATAACCCAAATAAACAAAATTAGAAATGAAAGTGGTGAAGTAACAACTGAACTCACAAAAATACAAAGCATTGTAAAAAATATTATGAACTAGAAGCCCAATGCACAAAATTTGGCCCGGGGGTGTGTGTCCCTCAGCCCAGCCTGCACTCTCTCCAATCTGGGACCCCTCGAGGGATGTCCGACTGCCCATTCAGTCGGATATCCCTCTCACAATCTAGGACTGCTGGCTCCCAACTGCTCACCTGCCTGCCTGCCTGATTGCCCCTAACCGCTTCTGTCTGCCAGCTTGATCACCCCCTAACCACTCCCCTGCCAGCCTGATCAATGCCTAACTATTCCCCTGCCAGCCCGATTGCCCTTAACTGTTCTCCCCTGCCGGCCTGGTCGCCCCCAACTGCCCTCCCCTGCTGGCCAGGTCACCCCTAACTGCCCTCCCTTGCCAGCTTGGTCGCCCCCAACTGCCCTCCCCTGCAGGCCTGGTCAATCCTTACTGCCCTCCCCTGCAGGCCTGGTCACCCCCAAATGCCCTCCTCTGCTGGCCAGGTCAGCCCTAACTCCCCTCCCCTGCAGGCCTGGGTCTCCCCCAACTGCCCTCCCCTGCTGGCCTGATCGCCCACAACTGCCTTCCCGTGCTGGCCATCTTGTGTTGGCCATCTTGTGTCCACATGGGGGCGGCCATCTTTGACCACATAAAGTGGCCATCTTGTGTGTTGGAGTGATGGTCAATTTGCATATTACCTTTTATTATATAGGATAACTATATTCCAACAAAATGAACAACCTGGACAAAATGGACATATTCCTAGAAAAAATAAAACCTTCCAAAACTCAATCAAGAAGATTCTAAAAATCTCAATAGGCCAATAACTATAGAAAAAATTGAAGCTGTCATCAAAAAGCTTCCAACAAACAAAGCCCAGGGCCAGACGGCTTCACAAGGGATTTTTACCAAACATTCAAGGAAGAACTAAAACCTATCCTCCTCAGACTATTCCAAAAAATTCAAGAGGAAGGAACACTTCCAAACTCCTTCTATGAAGCCAACATCACCCTAATACCAAAACCAGATAAAGACAACACAATGAAAGAGAACTACAGGCCAATATCCCTCATGAACATAGATGCCAAAATCCTCAACAAAATTCTAGCAAATCAGATCCAGCAGTCCATCAGAAAGATCATACACCATGACCAAGTAGGATTTATCCTGGGGGTGTAAGGATGGTACAATATCTGCAAATCAATAAAGGTGATCCATCACATAAACAAATTGAGAGATAAAAATCACATAGTCATATCAATGGATGCAGAAAAAGCGTTTGACAAAATCCAACACCCTTTCTTGATAAAAACTCTCAGCAAGGTGGGAATAGAAGGATCATACCTCAACATAATAAAAGCCACATATGACAAACCCACAGCAACATCGTACTCAATGGGCAAAACTAAAACAATTTCCCCTAAGAACAGGAACAAGACAGGGATGCCCACTTTCACCACTCCTGTTTGACATAGTACTGGAAGTACTAGCCATTGTGATCAGACAAGAAGAAGAAATAAAAGGCATCTAAATTGAAAAAGAAGTGAAACTGTCCTTATTCGCAGATGACATGATACTGTACACAGAAAACCCTAAAAAAATCCATCAAAAAATTATTAGACTTAATAAATGAATTCAGCAATGTAGCAGGATACAAAATTAACGCTAAGAAATCTATGGCATTTCTATACACCAATAATGAATTTACAGAAAGAGACTCAAAAAGCAATCCCATTTACCATCGCACCAAAAAAATTAAGATACTTAGGAATAAACTTAACTAAGGAGGTAAAAGACCTATATGAGGAAAACTGCGCGACACTGAAAAAAGAGATAGAGGAAGACATAAACAGATGGAAGAACATACCGTGTTCATGGACTGGTAGAATCAACATCATCAAAATGTCCATACTCCCTAAAGCAATTTCCAGATTCAATGCAATCCCCATTAAAATACCAACAGCATATTTCAAAGATCCAGAGACAGAGAAGCATTGATCAGACTGTCAAACGTCTGAGAGAAGGTAGGGGTAGGTGGGAGTAAGGGGGATAGATCAAGAAAAGGACTTGTATGCATGCATATAAGCCTAACCAATGGACACAGACAACAGGAGGGTGAGGGCATGAGTGGGGGGGATGTGGGAGTCATGGGGGGATAAGGACACATATGTAATACCTTAATCAATAAAGAAATTGAAAAGTCCATACTACCCAAAGCAATCTATAAATTCAATGCAATCCCCATTAAGTACCAATGGCATACTTCAAAGCCCTAGAACAAACACTCCAAAAATTCATCTAGAATAAAAACGACCCCAAAAAGCTGCATCAATCCTGAGAAAGAAGAACAAAGTTGGAGGGATCACAATACCAGATATCAAGTTATACTGCAAAGCCACTGTTCTCAAATCTACCTGGTACTGGCACAAGAACAGACAGGTAGACCAGTGGAACAGAACAGAAAACCCAGAAATCAACACAAGCCATTATGCTCAATTAATATTTGACAAAGGAGGTAAGATCATATAATGGAGTCAAGACACTCTCTTCAATAAATGATGTTGGGAAAATTGAACAGATACATGCAAAAAAATGAAACTATACCACCAACTTACACCATACACAAAAAATAAACACAAAATGGATAAAGGACTTAAATGTAAGAAGGGAAACCACAAAAATCGTAGAAGTCATAGGCAGCAAAATAGCAGACATTAGTAGTAGCAATAGCTTTACTGTCACAACCCCTAGGGTAATAGAAACTAAGGAAAAAATAAACAAATGGGACTACATCAAAAGAAAAAGCTTCTGCACAGCAAAAGAAACAATCAACAAAACAACAAGAAAGCCCACTGCATGGGAGAACATATTTGCCAATGTTATCTCCAATAAGAGTTTAATCTCCAAAATTTATAGGGAACTCATTCAACTTGCCAAAGGAAGATAAACAGTCCAATCAACAAAATGGGCAAAGGACCTAAATAGACACTTTTCGAAAGAAGACATACAGAAGGACAGGAGACATATGAAAACATGCTCAAAGTCACTAATCATCCTAGAGATACAAATCAAAGCAACAATGAGGTACCATCTCACACCTGTCAGAATGGCTATCATCAACAAATCGATGAAAAGTGCTGGAGAGGATGGGGAGAAAAAGGAACACTCTTGCACTGCTGGTGGGAATGAAGACTGGTGCAGCCACTGTGGAAAACAGTATGGCGTCTCCTAAAAAAATTAAAAATGGAACTTCCATTTGACCCAGTAATACCACTTCTAGTTATATGTCCCAAGAAAACAGAAACACCAATCAGAAAGGATATATGCACCCCTATGTTCATAGCAGCCCCAGTTACAATAGGTAAGATTTGGAAACAGCCTAAATTACCACCAGCAGATGAGTGCATTAGAAAACTGTGGTACATCTACACAATGGAATACTATGCTGCTGTAAAAAAGGAAGGGATTCTTACCATTCACAACAGCATGGATGGAACTGGAGAGTATTATGCTAAGTGAAATAAGCCAGTCAGAGAAAGATAAATATCATGTGATCTCACTCATTTGTTGAATATAATGAACATCATAAACTGATGAACAAAAATAGATAGAGACAAAGAAACATAGCATAGACTGTCAAACTATAGCTGGAAGGCAGGAGAGAGTTCGGGGTCGGGGGGTGTGCTAAGAGATCAACCAAAGGACTTGCATGCATGCATATAAGGATAACCAATGGACACAGACACTGGGTGGTGGGGGTGAAGGCATATGCCAGGGGGTAGGAGAGGCCAGGGGGAGGTCAATGAGGGGAAAAGGAGACATATGTACAACTATTTGTAACCATTTGTAATACTTTAAAAAAAAGAAAAAGAAAAAAAAAGAAACACCACCTATCCTCCTCAAACTATTCTAAAAATTACAACAGGAAAGAAAGGAAGACTTCCAAGCTCTTTTGAAGAGGCCAGCATTACCCTAATTCCAAAACCTGGTAATGCCATTATAACAAAGAGAATTATAGGCCAATATCCCTGATGAACATAAATGCTAAAATTCTCAACAAAATATTAGCAAATCACATCCAGCAATACTTTAAAAATATCATACACCATGACCAAGTGGGATTTATTCTGGGGATGCAAGGCTGGTACAATATTCACAAATCAATGAATACTATAAATTAAATAAAAAATTTGGGCCCTAGCCGGCTTGGCTCAATGGATAGAGCATTAGCCTGTGGACTGAAGGGTCCCAGGTTCAATTCCAGCCAAGAACACATGGCTGGGTTGCGGGCTCGATCTCCATTAGGGGAGCGTGCAGGAGGCTGCCGATCAATGATTCTCTCTCATCATTGATGTTTCTATCTCTCTCTTCTTCTCCCTTCCTCTCTGAAATCAATAAAGAAATATATTTTAAAAAATCATTTGGAAGACAAAAATCACATGATCATATCAATTGACACAGAAAAAGAATTTAACAAAATCTAACACTTTTTTGATAAAAACTCTCAGCAAAGTGGGAATAGATAGATCATATCTCAACATAATTAAAGCCATATATTGCAAACCTACAGCCAACATCATACTCAATGGGCAAAAACTTAAACCATTTCCCCTAAGAACAGGAAAAAGACAGACATGCCCACTTTTACCACTCTTATTCAACATAGTACTGGAAGTCCTAGTCACAGTGATCAGAGAAGAAGAAAATTTGGAAACAAGGATGTAAAACTGTCATTATTTGCAGATGACAAAATATTCTACATAGAAAACCCTACAGACTCAACAAAAACACTACTAGATTTAATAAATGAATTTAGTATTGTAGCAATATATAGAAATCGACATTTTCGTATATCAATATTGATCTCTCAGAATGAGAAACAATAAAAACAGCCTCATTTATCATTGCAACAAAAAATTACTATACTTAGGAATAAACTTAACCAAGGAGGTAAAAGACCTTTACTTGAAATATTACAGTACATTGATAAAGGTGATAGAGAAAGATATAAACAAGTGGAAAAATGTACATGGATCGGTAGAATCAACATCAATATGTCCATACTACCCAAAGCAATCTGTAGATTCAATGCAATCCCTATTAAAATACCAACAGCATATTTCACAGATCTAGAACAAATACTACAAAAATTTATGTGAAACCAAAAAAGACCCCCAAAAGCCTCAGAAATCTTGAGAAAGAAGAACAATATTGGAGGAATAAAAATACTAGATATCACATTATACTACAAAACTACTGTGCTCAAACAGCCTGGTACTGGCACAAGAACAAGCATATCAATCAATGGAAAAGAATAGAGAACTCAGAAATCACCTCAAGCTATTATGCTCAATTAATATTTGACAAAGGAGGCAAAATATACAATAGAATAAAGATAGTCTCTTTAATAAATGGTGTTGGGAAAATTTGAGAAGTACATGCAAACAAAATGAAACTAGACGACCAACGTACACTATACACAATAATAAATTCCAAATGCATAAAAGACTTAAATGTAAGTCATGAAGCGATAAAAATCTTAGAAGAAACCATAGGCGGCAAAATCTCAAACATATCTGGAAGCAATATGTTTACTGATGCATCTCTAGGGCAAAGGAAACTAAAAAGAAAATAAATAAATGAGACTTCATTAAAATAAAAAGCTTTTGCACAGCATAAGAAACCATCAATAAAACGAAAAGAGAGTCCACTGCATGGGAGGACATAATGGTACATCCAAGAAGGGGTGAATTTTTAAAATATATAAGGAACCCATGCAACTTAAAAAAGAGAAGACAATCCAATTAAAAAATTGGCAAAGGACCTAAATAGACAATTCTCCAAAGTGGAAATACAAAAGGCCAATAGACATATGAAAAAAAAATGCTCAAAATTAACAATCGTCCAAGAGTTGCAATTTAAAAATATAGTGAGGTATCACCTCACACCTGTCAGAATAACTACTATCAACAAATCAGCAAAAGACAAGTATTGGTGAGGATGTGGAGAAAAGGGAATCCTAATACACTGCTGGTGGGAATGTAGACTGGTGCAGCCACTGGGTAAAACAGTATGGAGTTTCCTCAAAATATTCAAAATGGAATTCCCAGTGATCCCACTTTCAGAACATCAATCAGAAAGAATATATGTACCCCTATGTTCATAGCAGTGCAATTTACAATAGCTAAGATTTGGAAATAGCCAAAGTGTGTATCAGCAGAAGAATAGGTAAAAAAATCTATGGTACACAATGGAATAGTATGCAGCTGTAAAAAAGAAAGAACTCTTACCATATGCAACAGAATGGATACACCTGGAGGTATTATGATCAGTGAAATAAGCCAGTCAGAGAAAAATAAGTATCACATTATCTTACTCATATGTGGAATCTAATGAACAAAATGAACTGATTAACAAAATTGATCTAGAAACAGAAGCATGGAACAGACTGACAAATTTCAGAGGGAAGGTAGGGGTAGGGAATTGGAGGTGAGTGATTAATAGGGAAACATATGTGAATACTGGAGGGGGAATCCCTCAGCCCGGCCTGCCCCCTTTTACAGTCCGGGAACCCTCAGGGGCAGGAGGTGACCTAGCTATCAGGGGAAGGCGATGCCCCCGTCACACCTCTGCTGCTGCCACTGCTGGCAGAGCAAGCCTCGGCCGGCCCTGGTTACCTTAGCCTCGGCTGGTCCTGGTTACCTGAGCCATCCGAGGCTTGCTTGTGCCTCGGGCAGGCCCTGGGTGGGTGGGGGGCTGAGGGCTGGTCCGGCCACACTGTGCACCTGCTGCCCCCCTGGCTGGGCTCAAAGGACTGTGGGATTCCAGTGGCCTCTTTATTATATAGGATATGCATAGCTCATGGACACAGACAGTAAAGTGGTAAATGCATGGAAGGGGTCTGTGCGGGTTGGAGGAGGTCAATGGGAAAAACAAATATACAAAGAGGACATCTGTAATACTTCAACAATAAAGATAAATTTAAAGAAAACACAAGATTTTGATCCTCTGATTAAAGTCTCCTTTGCTATAAAATTAAATTATAGTTAGTATTTTATAGTCTATGAATGTCAATAATAATCATGGTATGCTTTGACATATGTGTCTCCTAATTAGTGATCTCTGATCACATAATAAAATGTAATACCACTTAATTCTTTTTTTTTTTTTGCCCAGCTGAATTTTATTTTATTTTACTTATTTTTATTTATTGTTTAAAGTATTACAAATAGTAGTACATATAGTAGTACATATGTCTCCTTTTTGCCCCCCCAACAGACCTTCTCCCAGCCTCCCCAACCCCCCAGCACATGCCCTCACCCCCCTCCCAGTGTCTTGCGTCCATTGGTTATACTTATATGCATGCATGCAAGTCCTTCTGTTGATCTCTTACCTCCCTCTCACCCCTCAACCCTCCCCAGCCTTCCCACTGTCATTTGACAGTCTGTTCGATGCTTATCTGCCTCTATCTATTTTTGTTCATCAGTTTTTAATGTTCTTTATTATCCATAAATGAGAGAGATCATGTGGTATTTTTCTTTCACTGACTGGCTTATTTCACTTAGCATAATGCTCTCCAGTTCCATCCACGTTGTTGCAAATGGTAAGAGTTCCTTCTTTTATATAGCAGCGTAGTATTCCGTTGTGTAGATGTACCATAGTTTTCTAATCCACTCATCTGCTGATGGGCATTTAGGCTGTTTCCAAATCTTAGCTATTGTAAATTGTGCTGCTATGAGCATAGGGATGCATATATCCTTTCTGATTGGTGTTTCTGTTTTCTTGGGATATATTCCTAGAAGTGGTATTACTGGGTCAAATGGCAGTTCCATTTTTAATTTTTTAATTAGATGCCATACTCTTATCCACAGTGGCTGCACCAGTCTGCATTCCCACCAGCAGTGAAAGAGGGTTCCTTTTTCTCCTCATCCTCTCCAGCACTTGTTTGTTGATTTGTTGATGATAGCCATTCTGACAGGTGTGATGTGGTACCTCATTGTTGTTTTGATTTGCATCTCTCGGATGATTAGCACTTAATTCTTTTAAAAAATAGAGGTAAAATTATCTTTATTGTATAGTTCTGCTCTAAAATTCTGTTGCATTGGGAAGTAATTTCCTCTTATTTCAGCTTTGAGTCTCAATAATCTCTTGTGTAAAAATGACACTCATTTTTACCACAAATGGAGCCACAAATAGAACAAATGGAGCCGAGATTCCCACCATATTCTATTGTGCTCAAATTCATTAGAAGGACTGATGAAGAGCAGAAAATTTCAGAGGGGATGTATAAATATATAGAATTGGTTTTCTTAGGACTTTTTAACCATTCAGCTATAAATTCACATTTCAGTAATGTACACCTCCCACAATGAACTCAGATGACTTGTATACCATGTTTGCAGCTGAACAGATTTTTTAAAATTATATCATGATTTGTGCACTATCAGAAAATGAGTTCTGTAGCTATATACTTTGATATTTGCAATTGCCACAAATGCACTTACTGTTAGGTATGGCTAAAAGACTCAAGAACACTTAATGTTTAGTTTATGGTTGCTCAAGAAAACACATGCATTAAACTGTCCAAATCAAAACTGAAGCCAATAAAATTTTAGCTATTCCTGAACTCATACTTTGTACTTTTTGTTTAAAAGTACATATCTCCCAAAATACTAATGTCTTCCAAAATACTAAAAGCTGTTTTGTTATCTTGGGAGAGATGATAACAGTATGTGTGACCTTGGACAGTCAATTTTTTATTTATGAAATCAGAAACTTAAACCAGATATCTTTTCCAGATCTAAAATTCTATACCTCTAAAAATTAATGCTTTATTTTTCTTCTTTTCTTCATTTTTACTTTTTATTGCATTTGGGTGTACAGCACAGTGGCCAGACAATCATATTCTTTACATAGTGTTCTCCTCAATGCTTCCAGTACCCCAACTAGCACCATGCACACTTATCACAATATTATTGATTTCATTCCATTTGCTACACTTAAATCTCCATGACTATTTCATAACTACTAATTTTTACTTCTTTTTGCAGATAATGTTTAATAGTGACATAGACTGGCTTGCTATTGCCATTCAGTGCAGTTTAAATTAACCCAAACAAAATTTCATTCCCGATAGCACAAAAACAATGTCAAGAATAAGCTTGATTTACATGGGAATTAGGTTTAGCCTCTGATTTCAGCATTATTGTGAGTTCCCTAGTGTGCCCTAATTTATCCTCTACTCTGTTCAACTCTGCAGTAAATCTTCAGCATGTGAAATCAGTGCTTGCTTGGATAAATAAATGAATCAACGTGAAGAAATGCAGTAAATCATCATCTTTCCTCAGTCTTCCTTCCCAGCCAAATTCCTATGGAAACAAACAAACAAAAATGTTAGGAGAGAAAGGAGAGCCCAAAATATTTTCAGCCCATGCCATTATTTGTTTAACCAAGATTGACCTACATTTTATCAGCATGGCCTCCACCTGCCCTCCCACCTGGCAGAACTATTTTCAGCACATAGGCCAATGCTTATTTTTGTAGATGTATTAAACCACATCTTCTGTTAGGCAGTGTTTTGTGTGTTTGTTTTAAAGAAGTTATTCCTTAAGCACATCCAGCTGTTTTTTTCAAGTGTACCTTTAGGAATAAGGGATAGGAAGTCTGAGAAGACATAGCTAACTCAGCACTACCTCTCAGAGCTACAAATCTATAATAATAAAAGCGTAATGTGCTAATTAGACCAGATGTCCTTCTGGATGAAGCCAGGGCTGCCAGGGAAACCTGGGTCCCGGGTGCCAGAGGGAAACTGGTGGCAGCAGCCGGGGGAAGGAAGGCCTACTCTTGTACGAATTTCATGCATTGGGCCTCTAGTAATAATTAATAATAATATCTCAAAGGAACTTACCTTGTTCATAGCAGATCAACAGTATTTCTTGTATAAAGGACAGTCATATTGTTTCTTCATTTGGCCATTATAAGTCCTGGATAATTACTTTTCTCTTTCTAATTTAATTTGCATTAATCCCAGTGTGTTTATTTTTTGAGACCTAACACTCAAAACTGGCAGACACTAGCCTGTGGTTAGGAATTCAGGACTCCTGAGAAAACATCTGGTCTCTTCTGAATAAATGCCTTAATTCACTTTATTCTCATCCAAAACTTCGCTGAATGTCCTTTCTAATGAAGTATATGTTTCACATACATTATTTTAAAGTAAAAATGGATTGACAAATGAACACTAAGAGAACAATGAATAGAATTTTTAATATACTATTATCATGAGTTAATCATTAAAATTATTTCTAAAATTATCCTATTATTTTATCCAACTCAAAGCATTTCATTTTGACAAATGAATTTTGAATGGATTGAAGCCATTTTTACCTCTTTCTTTTATTCTCACATTTTGTCCTTTAACTTTATAGTACCACTGTTATAAATGCAGAGTGTAAAGTGCAGAATAACTTTTTTTTAAATATGTTTTTATTGCTTTTAGAGAGAGAACAAGGGAGAGTGAAAGAGAGAAACATCTATGAGAGAGAAAAACATCAATTGCCTGCCTCCTGACGCTCTCTGTTGGGGATCAAGCCCGAAACCTGGGCATGTGCTCCAACCAAGAATCAAACCAACAACTTCTCAGCGTATGGGATTACACTCAACCAACTGAGCCACACCAGCCAGGACTAGAAAAATACTATTGTTTATATACAAGACCTATCATGTGGTTACTAAGAGTTACAAAACATAACAAAAATTATGGGAATAGTTTAGCTATAAATTAACCAATAGTCACTTAATAGATACTGTTGGCTTTTTGCTACCAAACATGTGCACATATGCATATGTGTACATAAGTATATGCACACAAATGTTCCTGTATATATTGAACAGTAAACTAGGAATCTTTCTATTTTAATTTATGGGTGATGTTTGAGAAGAACAAATTTCTTCAAACAAAGACTGATGCATCTCTAACTATAGCTATAAGAATACTATGTATATACTTTATTGTGTACAGCTAGAACATTTAAGAAAACATTTATCTAATTATAAATATTTATATTTGCTTCTTGCTGGAAGGTGAGAGACTGTGAACACCTAAGTTAATAAAAAGTTATTGAAGTATCCAACAACATAGGTGAAGTTCACTTGAATTTAATGAGCAAGATTGATACAATCCCTGTACTTTCTCAGTTTCTTCAGGGGTCCTGACTCTCAAATAGCAGTCTACATATGTGAGAAAATATAAATGGCTTAAGCAGTATGTGCCAAACTCAAGGCCTTATATCCCTGGGTGTATTCAACAATTCTCAAGTGGTAACATCGGTTACATTCTAACTTGACATGGGCAATTGTATTTTTATTTTTTTGCAATAAAATGAGTAATATTATTTCACTCCATTATATTTTTTATAGCAAGTAGTTCCATAGACTATAGACATAGTAAAGGCTGTATTCTCCTTTTCTAGCCCTCTTAGAAATATTTAAATTTTGTAAAAAGTTACATATAAAAGGTCTTATTCACAGAAGATCCAAGATACCACCATTTTCTAATATTTAGTGTGGACTGCAAAAATCACTGAGAATTACTGGATGACAATATCTCACAAAAATCATCCACTTCCCCACATATGTGCTCTGAGTTGTGTGATGCTGGTGACATATGCCTCAGTTTCCTTATTTTCCCAGACACTCCTAAATTCCTGAAATTGATTCTTTCACAAGATGTGCTGAATATCTCATTAGCATACATCTCTCAATCCTCCCCCTCCCTTATCCAAGCCACCAAAACTTAGAGGCTGCCAAAAATATCCTCTCTCTGGAACATATTTGTAATATTGTTAACCTGGTGGTTCCACTGCTGCCATTTCAATGCCAGGGGCTCTTTGACACTGTTATGGGCTACTTTTACCCTCACCATTTTGACACAACATTAAAAAAATAAAATATTATAAGACAAGCTTTTATACAAACAACTTAAGTGCAAAGAAATCCTGTTCTTAAGCCTTACCTGCTACAAACCTCCAACCTGTAAGGTGGGCATAAGCAAAGAGATGTAAGTCAAGGATGCAGAGTCAGAGACAGGACAGAAGTTGGAAAGACAAACTACAGATCACTGAGATTCATGTTCAACTATAACTTCTTACCCCAAAAACAGGCCACCAGCTGCTCTTAGAAAACTATCTGCCTTTTCTCTGAGAAGTCATTAATATTTTGAAAACTTTACATTCAGTCTACATAATAAATCTGCAATTGTATTTATCTCAATCATATAGTTCATATATAGAATATCTTCAGCATTGAAGTATAGCACTAATAACCCATCTGGAGACAAAGTTACTATAAAAATGAGATTCTACTTCTTGTATGACAGCATGCAGAGTTCTGCAGACACAATCTCCAGGGGGATACTCAATTGTCCTGTCTCAACAATCAGGAAGTCTTGTGGCTACTGCCCTCCTCTCTCACTGAGCACTAAGCTGTTAAACAGTGGTGTCATGCAAAAAGCATAGCACTGTATCATTCCCAGCTCCTGAGCCATGGCTCAGAGGTGTTTACCAGAGAGGAGAAGCAAGTTATAAAAGTTCCTGTTATTTCCCCAAAGAACTAATATCATTTTCAATAGAATGCAGAGAATTTCAAGCTTAAGGACACCCTCAAAAACAGTGAAGGTTGTGGTGGAGAGGCAATTGGAAGGAGCTAAAGAGATTTATTGGAAATAGAGATTAAACGATAGACTGAGTAGTTTGCAGGAGCAAACTGGGGAAAGAAAGAGTGGGGGAGGAGCCTTCATAAAATCAGAGTATATCTCAAATACTGACCAGACAGTGCAGTGTGGTCATGATAAAAGACAGTCAAAGAAAGCCCTGCTAAACTCATTGTCATCCCAACATGACTGTGGATATACCTAAGGCTGTGCCCACTGGAAAGCAACATCAGCAGCTTCACACTGTGAAGGTGGGATAAGACAAAGACTACCACAGTGATTGATTCAGTTACTAAACAAATGAACAGGGAAATTAAGTTAACAAGTCCACAAATGCCGGAAGCCAATTCCTGCATGTCAGCAGGGCTGAAACATCTGGGAATAGCTAAAAGGCATTTCCCCAAACCTGAAAAAGATACATAAATTGATTGCTTGCTGCCAGACAGCTGAGGGTATCTTAATCTACATGTTATTGTGTCCTCCTGGCCAAACACCTGAACAGCCTGAGGTAACTCCACCAATCTGACAATAGATTTGTGTACAAAACCCTGGCCTTTGATGTGTATATTTACCTCACCTTAGGACAAATTGTGTTAATAAAAAGCAAGGGGTCCTGAGACAAAGAGAACTTAGTTCCTTTAGCTAAGTCTTCTCTGACTCCCTATAATGCCTTCCAAAATTATGTTTTGTTTCTGGACTATTGATTAATTTATGCACAGCCCCTTCTCCAGATTGCTGAACCCTTCTAGATGCCAGATCAAGACCGCCAGCATTAAATGGCACTCGAGACAAGGATGGAAATTTGGAGGAAAAGTATTCACCTGAGTGGATAAAACAATACCAGTGATGGTGGTAAGATTAACTATGCATAAAGCCCATGTCAGCTTTGGAAGCCCATGGATCTGTAAGTGCATGGGTGATACTTTTTAAGTCAGATTATAATGGGGAAAAATTTAATTAATAGGCAAAATTATAAAGAAATTGGAATATTAAAAGGTACTTTTTAAAATCAGGCTGAAAAAAGAGTGCTGTGGTCATCTTTAATGTGGTTTCTTGTTCAAATCATAAAATACCTAATTTGTATTGAGGATAGAAAATCTGTAATTTCTAAAAAACCACCGGCATTAAATGGTGGCTGAACAGGGACTTGCTGAACCCTTCTAGATGCTGGATCAAGACCACCGGCATTACACAAAGCCTCAAGGGAGGGGGTAACTAGTGCCAAGAGTTGCTACAATATAATATCTAAAATGTCCAAATATGCTAAGAAACTGATAAGTATAACCTGCAAATCCAGGTGGAAGAAAGGGAAGCAGGCAACAGAAACAATCTATGAAAGTAACCAGATGCCAATGTCAGATTTGACTATTTCAAAGTAGCCATTATAAACATGTCCAAATAATTAAAGGATACCATTATTAGAGAAGTAAAAGAAAGTTTTGTGACAAATGATAACTCAAATACAAAATATCAATAAATATATTAAAAAAACATTTAAAAAGTACCAAATGGAAATTCTGAAGTTGAAAAATATAACTAAATAAAAAAATTACTAGGAGAACTTTGCAGTGTACTTGAATTAGCAGAAGAAACAATTCACAAACTTGAACATAGATTTATGAAGATTATGTAATCTAAGGACAGAGAGTAAAAGGAGTAAAAAAATTATGAATGAGGAGTTTAGGACAATGTAGATCATTATTAATCACAGCAACATGTGTTTGATGAAAGTATCAGAAAGAGAAGACAGAGAGAAAGAAACAGGAAAAAAGATTACAGGAGTGGGCAAAAGTAGGTTTACATTGTGATTATGTGGAGCAGAGTTTATTCTTGTATTGTTATTCATTACTTATTATATTATTTATTTGTAGTACAACTGTAAACCTATTTCTGCCCACACCTGCATTCAAAGGAATATGGTTGAAAAGCTCCCAGATTTATTGAAAAACATAAATGTACACATGTGGAAAGCTCAATAAACTCCAAATAGGATAAACAAAAGAGTTTCACATGCATAAATACCATAGTAAATGTTAGCATCGCCGAAGGAGGAACACACGAGGCCAAAGTGGTAAGGGATTATAAATTTATTAGGTCATCTGGATAACAGATGGGCTGAGCCCTAAAATGGCACCAGACCACAGGCATGGGAAGTCAGAGATTTTAAAGGACTCTAGATTAGCTTTTTCTGGGTGGAGCATTCTTTGGGCAGGTCTGTATTCTAGGAAGGTCCAGAGGGGAAGGGTAATGCTATTAGCAAGTGAAATGTGGTCTTAGCAAAAGGGAATGTGGTCTAAGTGAAAGGGGAAGTCTGTTGTGAAGTGGCCTAAAGGTCAGTTCCCAGGGGAGAGGTTATCGATTCAATTATTTGGTCAGACTTTTTTGTTAACATTCCAGCCTTTTTGTTTAATGTAACAGGGGTGAAGGTCATATCTTCTGTAATTACTTCTTGCTGAAGGGGGATGTTGAGATCACAGAGGGATGGACTTTGATTATAATCAGCTGGAACACTGTATAGATTCCTTCTGGTTGGAGTGAGGGGTTGCAGCAGTATGATTTCCCTGAGAAACTTGTTGGTGAAGGCACAAAAGCGATCCTTTTAAGTGACTTGGTAAAAGCTGGTTCTGAGGATGCCACTTGTCTGGTTTTGCTGCTTTTTTGGGCCTGGAGCTGAAATGCAACTGAGACCTAGATGTTTTCTAAGGGAGGAAAATATCAGGGGTCTAAGTTGTCTGACTAGTGATATGAAAGGGGAGGATAAGTTACCCTGGGGGTGAGGTTCTTGTTTTCCCAGTTTTGCCCCTTGCTAGGCATCCAGAGCCTTCTTATAGATCCTGAGATAGTATTTCAAAATATGGTAGAGCAGTGGTTAAGCCTCCTATGCCAGTCCCATCACCTGCTGTGATGCTAAGGGTTATGGGGAGAGGAATTATCTGGACTGCCCTTTTGTGTTGGATATAATGGGTTACAGGGACAGGTAAAGACTGATTATTGGGGGCTACATCTACATTGGGTGAGAGATAGATGAGAATACAGGTTCCAGTCCAGCTGGTGAGGAGACAGATGTATATGTTCTCCCCACAGAGGAAGAAGAATCCCTGATCATGGAGACAAGCTGAAAGGTGTAGAGAGAAGAGGTGGACTAAAAGTTATAAGGCTCCTTTTCCCAGTTCCATACTCCAAGCTGAGAGGGTAGTCACCATGGTGCTACCAATAAGGGGTGACAGTAAGTGGTTAAGATTGTATTGTAGTGAAAGTGGGCCAGAATACTAAAATAGGCTGCTATCCAAGGGAAAAACAAAAGGGAAGGAAAGGAGCAGTTGAAGATTCAGGCCTGGATGGTTGGATAAGAAATAAAATGAACCAGCTGTAAGAAATAACCATTGGCTTCCGGGGAGACCTGGTAGTCAACCCATTGGGACCAATGGCCATTCAATAATTTTAGGTTAACTGTGGTGTTCCTAGCTGATGATGGGGGAGGGGGGTGGCCTGTTGATATATTGTTCTGTGACCTTGTAAAGCATAAAGGGGCTTGGGTGATTAGTGGGGTGTATAGAGTGATAGGGCCTGTGACCAGTATGGAGTAAGAAGCTACCTTAGTAAGAGATAGAATATAAGTACAGAATAAGGGAGGTTTGATTTGTCTGGGCTGTAGGATAATTACTTAGAAGGGTGTCTGCCTTTTTGAGAAATACAATTCCCTTTTCTTTTTTTTTATAAGCTAAAGTGATTTTTGCCTGATTCCCTCTCTTGATTGGTATAGGGATGATTGTATATGCTGAAAAGGACAGGGAAAGGCAGAGCCAGCAATTCTTGGCAAAGGTTGGATTGGTCTGGTTGAAGAGGAAAGTGGTAAGGTTAAGAGTTGTTTTAAGATGAGTACAGGTTCCTTATGAGTGTAGGAGAGGAGGGTTGGAATAAAATGAGAAGGAGAGCTAATCTCTACTTCCAGGCTTGGGATTGTCCCAAGGTGGGGAAAAAAATATGTTTGGGATCTAGAAAGAAGGAAATCTCATTCCATGGGTAATCGAAGTCCCCTTGTAGAAGGGAGTACCACAGAAAGGTGAGAATCCTGATGTGCAAGGAGAGGGGGGGAAGGACATAGGACCTGAAGGATTTGTATTGAGAGAGGAGGTGGGCTTTCAGGGAGGTCAGGGTTGGTAAGGTCAATACATAAAGGGCACATGCAGAGATGGTCACTGATTCATCCTCTTCTTCTGGGATGCGGGTAAGGCAGAGTCTGGTGGGCCTGATCTGGTAGCTGTAATACTTAGGGGACTCCAGCTTATGTGATGGAGGTGTTCCTAGGATGGGTTTTAGTATGGAAAGGTGGAACCATGGGGTGTGCCCGATAGTTTAGCTGCAGTTGGAGTAGGTATAAGGGTCTTGCCTTTGGGGCTGTAAATTATTTGATGGATGGATTTCCTGAGGAGGACCCAGTCCCCTGGCTGTAGAGGAGTAGTGGGGATGTCTCCCATAACCTTTACAAGGTCACAGAAGAGGTTTAAAATGGGGATGTAGTCTCCTAGAAAGGTCTCTGTGGAAGGGAAACTTCCTAATAAGAAGGGTCTTCCATACATGCGTTCAAAGGGACTAAGGAAGGAGGGTGCACAAGGTGTTGCCCTGATGCGCATAAGGGCTAGAGGTAGGGGAGTAGTTTAAGGTTCTTTAGTTTTGAGAGTTAATTTAGTTAGGTGAGACTTAATTAACGAATTTGTATTTTCCACCTTGTCTGAAGGTTGGGGCCGGTGATGGGGAGGGGTAGTAAGTTCCACTGGAGGTTCAGAGTGGAGACCTGTTGAGTTATCTGAGATATGAAAGCAGGTCCATTATCTGATTGTAATTAGGTGGGTAGACCAAATGTAGGAATGATATTCTGAATGAGAGCTTGTATGACCTTGGAGGACTTCTCAGACATAGTGGGGAATGCTTCTACCCAACCAGAGAGGTATCTACAAGGCTTAAGAGATATTAGGTTCTTTTAATAAGAGGCATGTAAGTGAAGTCAATTTGCCAGTCTTGTCCAGGGATTTGGCCCCTTGCCAAATGAGTAAGGAAAGGAAGAGGTCTAACCTGTCCTTGGGGAGATACTGAGTAACAAGTAGAACAGGTTTTTGTGATATCTTGCAGTAGGGAGGCTAGGCTAGGACCTGTGATGAGAGGTTTTAGGAGTTGTAAAACGGTCTGTATCCTATATGTAGGGAATTGTGAATAGCTCATAAAGGCCTGTCCCTGGGGAAGGATACCCTTTCCCTGACATTTTAACCATGGATCTTCCTGAGTGGCCTCAAGAGGTAATAGGGACTGAAGTTCCTTTGGAGTGTATTTGGGTGTTAGATGGGGTATAGCTAAGAGTTGGGAGATGGAGGCTTCCTCTGGGCCACTGCCTTGGCCTCTTGGTCTGTTTTGTTATTTCCCTATATTATGGGACCTTTCCTTAGTTGGTGTCCTTTACAGTATATGACTTTTAAGAAGGTTAGAAAAGGGGAGAGAAGTTCCTAAATATCAAGCAGGAAGATCTGTTGAGGCTTTTGATGATAATGTCAAGGACCGTGAATGAGCCATGGAAATAAAGAAAGTCTAGGCTTCAACTTAAGGATGTAAGTAACAGGAGAGAGGCTGGGTGGGGTTGCTTTAGCTTACTAGAAGAGAAGGGGTCCCATCAGACATCAGAGGAGATCAGGTCCTGACTCACTGGACAAACTTTCCTGCAATTTTCACAAACCTATCCATTCACAAATAACCAGCTGAAGTAAAAAAGTGAAAACCCACATTTACATTTATGAAACACACTCTTACTAGTACTTTCAAGAAAATATACCTTCAACAAAGTACAAGAGACCATATGTAATAAAAGCTAAGAGCAGGCAAATTAAAACTTGTCTAGCAATCAATGTTTCAGTATTTTATGTTATTTTAAAATATTTAGATGTTTATCATTTAACCCAGCAATGCTCCAAAGCCTTTCATTTACTAAAGACTTTAGAAAATTATGTATAGGCATATGAGGCTGGAGAAAAGGTGGGGGATGAGGGAGAAGGCCCTGTAGCCTGTTCTAGGACTGCAGTTTCCAGGTATCCACCCACTTGTATTTAAAACTGCCATATTTTTAAATGAAACTAGTCCACCAAATTACACCATACACAAAAATAACCTCAAAATGAATAAAGAACTTAAACATAAGATGGGAAGCCATAAAAATCTTAGAAGAATCCACAGGCAGCAAAATATCAGACATATGTCCTAGCAATATCTTTACTGATACAGCTCCTAGGACAATGGAAACTAAGGAGAAAATAAACAAATGAGACTACGTCAAAATAAAAAGCTTCTGCATAGCAAAAGAAACCATCAACAAAACAACAAGAAAGCCCACTGCATGGGAGAACATATTTGCCAATGTTATATTTGATAAGGGTCTGATCTCCAAAATTTATAGGGAACTCATACAACTTAACAAAAGGAAGATAAACAATCCAATAAAAAAAATGGGCAAAGGACCTAAATGGACACTTTTCAGAAGTGGACATACAGAAGGCCAAGAGACATAGGAAAACATGGTCAAAGTCACTAATCATCCAAGAGATGCAAAACAACAAGGAGTTACCATCTCACACCTGTCAGAATGGCTATCATCAACAAATCAACCAACGACACATGCTGGAGAGGATGCAGAGAAAAAGGAACCCTCATGCACTGCTTGTGGGAATGCAGTCTGATGCCGCTACTGTGGAGTTTCCTCAAAAAATTAAAAATGGAACCACATTTGACCCAGTAATCCCATGTCTAGGAATATATCCCTAAGAATCAGAAACACCAACCAGAAAGGATATATGCACCCCTATGTTCATAGCAGAACAATTTACAATAGCTAAGATTTGGAAACAGCCTAAGTGCCCATCAGCAGATAAGTGGATTAAAAAACAGTGGTACATCTACACAGTGGAATACTACGCTGCTGTAAAAAAGAAAAAAACTCTTACCATTCACAACAGCATGGATGGATCTGGAGAGCATTATGTTAAGCAAAATAAGTGAGTCCGAGGAAGATAAATATCACATGATCTCACTCATTTCTGGAATATAATGAACAACATAAACTGATGAACAAAAATAGATCCAGAGACAGGGAAGCATCAAACAGACCACCAAACCTCAGAGGGAAGGCAGGAGAGGTTGGGGGTAGGTAAGATATCAACCAAAGAACTTGTATGCATATAAGCATAACCAATGGACAGAGACACTAGGGGTTGAGGGCATGTGCTGGAGTGGGGGGTGGGAGGGGTGGGAAGAGCCTGGGAGAGGTAAATGGGGGGAAAAGGAGACACATGTAATACTTTAAACAATAAAGAATTTTAAAAATAAATAAATAAATAAATAAATAAATTAATTAATTAATACTGCCATTTTTTCCTTGGAGATAACATGCTAACATTTGGGTGATAATGAGTTCAGCTTCTGATAGCAGCAGGACTGTTAATTGCATGTTTTCTGTTTTGCAGTAAAGAAAGTTGTTTTTTGGAAAGGGGTTGGGGGGAAGGCACTGAGGTGAGAACAGTTTTCAGAGCATGAAAGGGGGTAAGGATCCTTGCCTTGGGATCTAAAGGCTCAGTGAGGGGTCCCTTTGCCGTGTCATAGACAGGCTTTGTGAGAAGACTAAAGTTGGGAATTCAAAGGTGAAAGTACCCAGGAAGCCTGATAAAGGAGAGTATTTCTTATCTAGAGGAGGGAACAGTCATAGAGGAGATAAGGTGTTTACGGTCCACAGTAATGGCTTGGCTTAGTGGGGTGAGAAAGAAACTGAGGTAGGTGACTATGGTTTGGGAAACCAGGCTTTATGAGGGGATGCATAGTAGCCCCAGTTGGGCACAGAGGTAGAAAGAGAAAAGAGTGGATAAAAGGGTGTCTAGTAAGATGCAGTATAGAGGTGAGGTGGCTAATAGGTAAAGGCCAGGTGGGGGTCTCAGGTTTGGGCAGGACTTGGCCCAGTGTCCTTCCTTGTTGCATTTGAAGCACGGACCTGGAGGAGGCTTAGCCCCTGCCTTACCCTTAGTTGGAGGACCGGCACTTCGTTTGGTGCTCATGAGAGCAATGGCTAGGAGCTGGAAGGCCGCCTTCTGGGCCTCAGCCTTAGCCTGATCTTGCCTTTGTTTTTGGATTTGGATCTCCTCATCTCTATTATTAAAGACCTTAAAGGCAAGGTTAACATGGTCTTTTTGAGGGGTTTGTGGACCTGTGTCTATTTTTTGAAATTTGCGGCATATGTTGGAGGTTGATTGGGATATAAAATGGGTGTTCAGGAGGAGGGTTCCCTCTGGTTAGATGCAGTCTAAGGTGATAAATTTCTGTAAGGCCTCTGTGAGGCAGGAAAGAAAGAGAACTGGGCTTTTGTCAGGGCCCTGAGTGATTTCATTAAGTTTGTCATAGTTGACCGCCTTATGGGCCGCTTTTTCAGTCTGGCAATATGACAGGTGATTATATGGCTATGGAGCCAGCACCCTGGAGAATTGACCTGATAGTCCCATCTGGAATCAGTTCCAGGGACTGCATCAGTACCAACTGGGTTGGCTGCCATGTCCTGTCCATGGATGACATCAGCATGGTCTTGATCTACTAGCCAAGTGTGCTCCTTCTCCTCTGGGGTGAGAAAGGAGGACAGGATGATATAGATGTCATGCCAGATCAGGTTATATAGGACTGGGTCAGGTACTCAAATTCCTTAGTAAAGGTGGTGGAGTCAGTGGAAAAAGACCCAAAATGCCTCTCTATCTGTGTGAGGTTGGACATAGAAAATGGGACGTGGACTCAGACTATCCCCTCAGTTCCTGCTACCTCCCTCATGGGTAGAATGGGCGAAGGAATAAAAGAGGCTATTGAGGAGGGTGGTCTTTGGGTGGCCCAAGAGCAAGTGTTAGGTGGGGAAAGTCTATATTGGAGATCTTGTTCTTGAGATTTGGGCTCTCAGGGGCTGTGGGAGAGGGGTTTGCTGGTTAGGAGGGTCTGGGTTTGGGGAATCTACTGCATATGAGGGAGGAGGCACATAAAGGGGTGGAAGTTAGTGGTCTGCTGGGTCAAAAGTAGATTCAGAATCAGAAGTGTTAGGGGTATGATGTTTTGTGTGAAGGAGAAGGATCTGATGGGTAGAGCAGGACTGACAGAGAAAAGGTTGGGACTGAAGGGTAAAAAGGCCTAGACGTGGGGACTCTCTGACCATTTTCCATTGTGGTGATAGTAATTATCTAAATTGTGCAATGTGTTAAAATAGAAAGTGCCATTTTCAGGCCATTGGGACTTATAATCTAGTTTATATTGTGACCAAACAGTGTTACAAAAGAAAATTAGGTGCTTGGGCTTGATCTGCCCCGTGAGTGGCCCATGAGAGAGGAAGGGTGAGTGAAAGACCACAAATCCAAATGTTGCTGTTTAGTGCAGGCGTCCCCACTGCTAAACAAATCACCATGAGAAACAAGGGGGTGACCCTCTGGACTGGGGGTTCCCAATCCAGAAGGACCCAAAGCCAAATGGCTTAGGAGTCTTCTGGCCTAGCTCTAGGACTTCTGAGATGAGAAACTTTCAATAAGTCAGTGAGAGTGGGCAGAAGACTCAGATGAGGGGAATTGTGGAACACCACTCACCTAGAGAAGATTGGGATGGAGGGTCAGCAATGGAGAAGGAGAGATTCCCCATCTGGCATCCACCCTGACTGGTTTAGGAGGGTCCATAAGGGAGGGAGGCCTAATTGAGGCCAGCAATCGAGTCACCCAAGTAGGATTTGGAGGTAAGCCCAGGATGAGCTGCCAGCTGCCTATTGCTCTCCTAGTAGCAAACTCAGGGTGATGGAACCCAGGGTAATGGCACCCCTTCCTTGTGGAACCCTCCTGGGTTTTGGCACCAGATGTTAGGGTCACTGAAGGAGGAACGCACAAAGTCAAAGTGGTAAGGGATTATACATTTACTAGAGGCCTGGTGCACAAAATTTGTGCACAGTGAGGGGAATCCCCTCAGCTCAGCCTGCACCCTCTCCAATCCAGGACCTCTCAGGTGATGTCTGACTGCCAGTTTAGGCACCCCTCTCACAATCTGGGACCACTGGATCCTAACTGCTCGCCTGCCTGCCTAACTGATCGCCCCTAACTGCCCCCCCCACCAGCCTGATCACCCCTAACCGCCACTGCTTGCTGGCCTGATTGCTCCCAACTGCCCCCCTGTAGGCCTGGTTGCCCCAACTGCCCGCCCCCCGCTGGCCTGGTTGTCCCCAACTACCCCCCCACTGGCCTGGTCGCCCCTAACTGCCCCCCCTCACCAACCTGGTCGCCCCATGCAGCCTGCTGGTCAGTCCTTTGGTCATGCCTCACTAACCCCCTTGCCAACCTGGTCACCCCACGCAGCCTGCTGGTCAGTCCTTTAGTCATCCCTCACTAACCCCCCTGCCAGCCTGGTCACCCCACACAGCCTGTTGGTCAGTCCTTTGGTTGTCCCTCACTAATCACCCTGCCATTGTTGTTACTGTTACTGTTCAGTAGTCCCTCACTAACCCCCATGCCATCCTGGTCACCCCATGCAGCTGCTGTGTGGTTGTTACTGTTACTGTTCAGTCACCCCGTCTAGTCGTGAGGGCCCTGGCTTTTTATATATATTAGGATTCGGTCATCTGCATACCAGATGGACTGAGCCTCAAAATGGCGCCTGACCCCAGGGATGAGGAGTGAGAGATTTTAAAGGACTCTAGGTGGGCTTTTTCTGGGTGGAGCATTCTTTGGGCAGGTCTGGATCCTAGGAATGTCCAGAGGGGAAGGATAACAATCTTAGCAAAACGGAATGTGATCTAAGTGAAACGGAATGTCCATTGTGAAGTGGCCTAAAGGTCAGTTCCCAGGGGAGGGAGTATAGATTCAATTATTTGATCAGACCTAACATATTGAGTAAATATGCTCAAAACCAAAAACAAGAAAAAAATTCTGAACACAGTCAGAGAAAAGTGACTCATAACTAACAAGGGAACCAATAGGAGTAATAGCAGAATTCTCATCAAAAACAATGAGGACCAGAGGAGTAGTGTAACATATTTAAAACACTCAAAAAATTGTGAGCCAGCAACCCTATATGTAGCAAATGTATGTTTCAAATATGAAGCTAAACACAACTTAGAGAATTTATAGCTAGCATACTTGCCTTATAAAAAATAGTAAAAAAAGTTCTTCAGACTGAAAGCAAGTGATCCAGAGGGTAAAGCTATTAAAAAACTGGGGAAGAAGGTTACTGTGTGATTATGAAAGACAGCATAAATGCATATGCCTTCTCTTTTCTTTGATCAACTAATTTTAGTCAATAATATAAAACAAAATGCATATAATATACTTTTAAAAGCCTATAATATAATACATAGAAATATATTTGTAAATAAGAGCACAGAGGAGATAGGCAGTAGCAACATTGCACTGGGCTAAGGAAATAACTCTAGATGGTTATTTAAATTTACAGGAACAAATAAAAAGATCCAATAATGATAAGTAAGAAGGTTAATATAACAAAGGCTATAAATATCTACTTGTTCTTCTCTTAGTTTCTTTAAAAGACATAAACCTATATAAAGTAATAATTAAAACAATGTAATGTAACATTTTAAGTATAATACATTGAGAGAAATTTTAAAAGATCTAAATAAATGAGAATATCATCTCATATTCATAGATTGGAAGATTTAATTTTAAGATGGCAACAGTCTCAAAATTAACCTGCATGTTCAATGCAATCTCAATCAGAATCCTAGTGGGCTTCCATGTAAAAAAAAAAAAAATGAAGTTAATTCTAAAATTCATATGGAATTGCAGGTGACCTAAAATAGGCAAAGCAATCTTGAAAATAAAGAATAATGTTGGAGGACTCACATATCTTAATTTTAAAACCTACTACATAAGAATAGTAATCAAGATAGTGTGATATTGATATAAGGGTAGACACATAGATCAATGGAATAAAATTGAGAGTACAGAAATAAACCCCTGTACCTATGATGAACTGGTTTGAGAAAGAATACAAGATTGTTCAGTGAGGGAAAATACAGTATTTTCAACAAATGATGATGGATAATTGAATAGTCATATGAAAAGAATGAAGTTGAATGCTTTATCTCATACCACATAAAAATTAACTCAAAATAGATGAGAACTAAATGTAAGAGCAAAAATTACAAAACTTTCAGAAGAAAACACAGAGGTAAATCTTCATGTCCTCAGATTTGGCAATAGATGCTTTGTAATGCCACCAAAAAGCATAGGCAACAAACAAAATAGACAAGTTGGACTTCAAAAATTAAAAACATTTGTGCGTCAAAGGACACTATAACAAAGTAAAACCACAATCCTCAGAAAGAGAAAATATTTGCAAATCAGTATCGAGTAAGGGATTTGCATATAGAGTATATAAAGCACTTTTATAACTAAACTATAGGCCCAGTGCACAAAATTCTGCACTGGGTCAGGGGGGGAAGTCCCCTCAGGCCAGCCTGCATTCTCTTCAATCTGGAACCACTGGCTCCTAACTGATCACCTGATGCCTGCCTGATTGCCCCTAACTGACCCCCCACTCTGGCAGTCTGATCACCCTTAACTGCCTCTGCCTGCCAGCATGGTTGCCCCTAACTGCCCCCTGCTGGCCTGGTCACCCCCAACTGCCCCCCCCCCCAGCCTGGTCGCCCCACACAGCCTGTTGTCTGGTTGTCTGTCTGATTGTTTTGGTCGTGACGGCCCCTGGCTTTTTATATATTAGGATAATAGAAATACAGATAACTCAAATACAATGGGCAAAGTATCTAAATAGACATTTCTCCAAAGAAGATACACTGACCAATAAGTACATAGAAGAAAGCTCAACATCATTAGTCATCAAAGAAATACAAATCAAAAAAATAATAATCTACCACTTCTTACTCACTAATATAGCTATAATCAAAACATCAAATAATAAGTGTTGAAAAAGATGTGAAGAAATCTCCCCAACACTGCTGGTGGTAATGGAGTCACTTTCAAAAATACTCTGGTAATTCCTCAAGTGATTAAACTTAGAGTTACCATATGACCTAAAAATTCTACTCCTAGATATATACCCAGAATAAATAACAGTATGTCCACACAAAAACGTATATACAAATGTTCATAATAGCATTATTCTAACAGCCAAAAATGAAAACAATCCAAATGTCTACCAATTAATGGATAAACAAAAGTGGTATAGCCATACAATGGTATATTTATTATTTGACCATGAAAAGGAGTGAAGTACTATATGCTACAATATGGATGAACCTTAAAAACATTATTCTAAGTAAATGAAGCTAGTTACAAAAGATTACATAGTATATAATTCCACTAATATGAAATTTCTAGAATAGGAAAATCTATATAGAGAAAAAGTAGATCTGAGATAGCTTAGGGCTTGAAAGAATGAGGATGGGAGGAAAATCTAAAAGTTAAGGGTTTCTTTTTGAGGTAACAAAATTTTCTAAAATTGACTATGGTAACAGTATACATGTTTGTGAATATACTAAAAAGTTCTGATTTTATACTTTTAAATAGTAAATTTTAAGGTGAGTGAATTATATCTCAATAAAACTTAAAAATCTACAAATACTAAAATTATATATAATTTTTTATCATAGAAGTATATTATTCAGTAGTGGTAGTACTAACAAAAAGAGGTTTAAGTGTATTTAAAACAAATAAAATGTAGTTAAACTAAAAGAAACAAAAGAATAGCTGCCTATAAAAATACTATAAGTAATACCAAAATGAATTTAAAAAAACCAACAGACTTGATGAGTTGTGGTAGAAAAAGAGGGAGGGATATAATTTTATAGCATGACTTGTCTTTTTGATAGGGTCATTTTCATGCAGTTTTGTTGAAACTGATTATTTACAATGGCCTTGTCAAAATGCTCCACATTGTAGAATTATTCTCTTTGTTACAATCAATTCATCTCCCCAATTTTTTATCTGCTAATAGCTATTATTGCCACCTCCTAAGAATTCATGGACAATTCTTTCATTTAGGTCATTACCTCTACTTTTTTTAATTCATGGTTCAGCACCATGATTTAAACTTTCACTGATTTTGTTGAGAAATAGAGTTCACTATTCTATCCCTAAAACCTAATCGTTCTATCCTCTCTTTAGCCCCATTTCCCCCCACCCCTGGGCAAAGACTCACATCCTGTTTTACTTTGAAATTTGTTTTTTTCTTACTCAGCCAATTCTATTCTTCAGGACACTCTGCCCATAATTCCTCCAGTCTGTTTCTCTCTCTAATGTAAATGTTTACATATATTTTTAAATACAATATTAAATGTTTAATGTCTTTTTAAAATAATAGGATACATATTTAGATAAAATTGTTATGTAATTCTATTCAGGTAAAACAATGTAGTTTCTTTTTAATGTGACATATTAAAGTAGAACTCTAGACTAAAGAAAATCCTAAATTAAAGGAGACAAATAAATAAGACCATAAATCCAAAAGGTCACATAATTTATCTTTTTAAAAACTAGTAAAAGCTAATTTTGAGTTAGCCTGTAAAACTGTATGTGCAGCACAGCTGGTTTACAATGTAAACTTCTACATTTTGAACATTGCAAAGACTTTTTCAACAAACTTCTGCTAAGCATGTTCTCAGCTACTGAGAGCATTGCTTTGGGATTGTTAGCTTTATTTGTTGTTATTTTTTCCAATCATGTAAAATACATCCATTGCTCAACTCTTACATTTAAATGTTACTAAGCTTGTTCCTGCTCAAATAACATTATTTCGAATAGTTCTAAAAATGACATGATAAGCATTGCTCTTACTAAAATTTCAACAATAAAGCCAATTTAATATCCAGAGCTAACATAACTAAAAAAATAAAAATTCAAGAATTTAAAATAGAAAACAACAACAGATGTTTCAAATAAAAATACTTTAATAAGGGAGTTATACAGAGTATTGGGGAAAATGTTAAGATATCTAGCAGAGATTATTGAGACACCAGACTTAGAACAGTGAGGAACCATTACCAGCAGAGGGGCTGAAAGGGCAGAGAGATGAAAGGGTGTTCTTGGAGTCTGTGAGAGCAGGAGTACCATCACTGAGAGACACACACAGGCAGGATAAGGGAGAGTAAATCACCCCAGATCTCACCCTCTCTCTTCTCCTCTTTAATTCCAGTCAGTGTCTCCCATTGGTCAAATCTCAGAGAATACTGCCAATCATGGAGCACAGGGGATAAAGCTTCTGGGTGTCAGGTCTCGTTGCCTAGGGATGGGGTATCTATCTCAGAGACAAATGCAGACTGAGTTAACCTAGATGCTAAGAAAAGGACACAGAAATTGCAAGAGATGTCTGCACTAAATATCCAAGAACTATATGTAACTGCCAATTTTTAGCTCTCCTGTATAGTTTACAAGAGGCAATTCCACTGATGAATAGAATCATCATTTCCCTTTGCTATCTCCTCATGACTTCACCTCTGACATAGAACATTTTTTTCCTGGTCATCTCTAGATACCTAAACTAAGGACTAAACTTTTCTTGGGAAGAGATTCAGAGGTGGAAATAGACAAATTGGTATTCCTTTTATGGGGGCTAGGTTGAATACTGGTATGCTCCATCATAATGGGAAATTCAGGCCTCCCCTTTTTTCTTGAAGCTACTGACTCTACATGGAATAATCATCTCTGGTATCCTTACCCAATTTAGTCTCAAAATGCAAGGCTACCTGACCGTTAACTTATAATCCTATATAGTAAAAGCATAATATACAAATTGACTGAACGGCAGAACAACTGGTTGGTGGGGAGCAGGGCCTGTGAGCAGGCGGTGCCAGGCTAGCCAAAGCACGTGCCAGCAGACAGAGGGAAGGGATGGCGATCAGGGGGCAGCAGTGACCAGCAGCAGCGGAGGGGTGATTGGAGGCAGGGCAGGTCAGCCCCTGATGGGTCCATCCGGTTGCTTCCCACAGAGGGAGGCCAGACTGCGGCTTAGGCCCGCTCAGTTGGACATCGCCTGAGGGCTCCGGGACTGCGAGAGCGTGCAGGCCAGGCTGAGGGAACCCCCCAAGTGCATGAATTTTTGTGTACTGGGCCTCTAGTTCTTTTAATAACTATAGCTCTATTATTGAGTAGTGCTAAGATAATCATAGAACAGAGTCAAATCTCTTTAATGCTTATAGCCTTTATCATAAGGTAAGCACTATGAAGTAAGTCTTGCTAGTTGGTCTGTCATACAATATCAACATCATTGTGTCTGGATCATTAGTTTAGGACACAGCACAAAAATAATTCTGCTTTTATGACTCAGTTGAAGAGATTTTAATGAAACAACTTTAAAGATGTGAGCAGGGTTGAGGGTACCTATAAAATACATTGAGGCACCCAGAAATTTTTGATATGCGATGCTATTACCACCCTTACAGCAGAAAGAGTAAAGGCTGATAATGTGAGCAGATCCCTGTGATAGCTGGAACCCTAGAGGAGAAATAGATAGATGCTGCCATCATGGAGGGATACAGACACTTCTAAATATGAAACATGGGAACAGGAAGGAGAGGGGAAGAGGAATCCCCACTTCTCTCCCCTTCTGCCTCTAGTATATGATTGAAAATACACTGGTCACACCTCACTACTTGGCAGGATCTATGGGCATCAGCCTGCCTGGTACGAAACATAGTCAGTCAGAGAAGAGCAGATAGGAAGGAGGGGAGGGTGTCAAAAGAAAATAGCCAGTACAGCATCCATCCATAATAACTCTCTAAAACTACTATATAATGTAAAATATTAGGAGAAGCCTAGATTTGAATCCTTTCCAAGGGACACAATTATTAAAGTGCCAAAAATCTTGCTGGTTATATAACAAATGCCTAGTCAAACCTGAAAACAGCATCAGTTTCTATTTTAGGACAAACAGTGTGGTTCATGCACCAAAAAACTAAGAATCCAATCTGTTTGGTGGAATTCTCTACATTAAATGTATACATATATATTTATATAGTGAATATATATTTTAAATGTATACATATATATTTATATAGTGAATATATATTTTAAATGTATACATATATATTTACATAGTAAATATATATTAAACTATATATAAATTTATATTACACTAGGAGTCCAGTGCACAAATTTGTGCACCTTGAAAGGAACTGTGGGACATGAGGCTGCGGTGGGCACAGGAGCAGGTCTCGGCCCATCCTCTGTGCCCCCACCTGGCCCCTCCCACTATGGCTCCTGGTACCCTCTCTGCTGGCCCCACTCCTGCTGCCGCCACCCCCACACACTGACAGTGCCGGCCCCGCTTGCACCCGTGGACTGTGTGGAGCAATTGGGGCTAGCACTGTCCACGGGTGCAAGTGGCAGCTGCTGCCCTGATCACTCCTCAGGAGCAGGGGGACATGGAGAAGCCCTCAGGGGCGATCAGGACTGGCAGCCACTGCTCACACCTAGTGACAACGCCAAGCAATCGGGACTGGCACCAGGTACTGGCAGTGGGTGCAAGCAGCAGCTCCAGTGCCAGCAGCGGGTGTGAGCGGGGTCAGTGCCAGGAGCAGGTGCGAGTGAGTACTGGGAAGGACCACAGTATGCTGCAGCAAAGAATTTTCAGTAACCACTAGAGGCTCTCCTGGATGACAGTGACTGACACCCCACCTGTTCTGGTGCCCCTGCTCACCTGCTCTACCATCCCACTGTGGCCAATGCCCACCATTTTCCATGCTCTACCACCTGCTACAGACACCCACCATGCTCCATGTGCGCCCCCTGGTGGTCAATGCACATCATAGTGACCGGTTGTTTGGTTGTTCCAGTGCTCTGTCTATTTTCATATTAGGGTTTTACATATATAGATATTTATTTATAATTTATTACATACATTATATACTGTATATATTTATCTCTATATAAATGTATTTTATATTTATATGTTATCCTATATAATAAAACCCTAATATGCTAAGTGGCCGGTCATCCAATCAGCCATTCAACCAATCAAAGTGTAATATGCTAATGCTGTGCTAAGGCTGCTCAACCACTTGCTATGATGTGCACTGACCACCAGGGGGCAGACAGTCAACCAGTTGACCAGTTGCTATGACATTCACTGACCACCAGAGAGCAGACACTCCAACTGGTAGGTTAGCTTACTGCTGGGGTCTGGATGATCAGGACTGAACAAGACGGGCCAGATACACCATGGAGCCCTCCCGTGGTCCCTGCCTTGCTGGCCAACCTCCTGCATCTCTCACCGGCCCCCATTATGCACCAGTGGGTCCCTTGGCCTGGCCTGCACCCTCTCGCAATCCAGGACCCCTCAAGGGATGTCAGAGAGCTGGTTTTGGCTGCAGAACAACCAGTCGCTAAGATGTGCACTGACCACCAGGGGGAAGACACTCAATGCAGGAGCTGACCCTTGGTGGTCAGTGTGCTCCCAGAGGGGGAGCACCACTCACCCAGAGCTAGTCTTATGGCTGGTGAGCGCAGCGGCAGTGGCGGGAGCCTCTCCTGCCGCCGCAGCAGACGGACATCCCCCGAGGGCTCCAGGACTGTGAGAGGGCCCAGGCCAGGCTGATGGACCCCCCAAGTGCATGAATGTCGTGCACCAGACCTCTAGTTTATTATAATGCTATATTCTATATTAATATATGTATTATAATATTGTATATTACATATATTATATATATCCTATCTAATAAGGAGGAAATATGCTAATTGACTGCCATGCCCTCAAAGATGGCGGCACCCATAGCCACAAGATGGCGGTGCCCAGTCCCCTGCCTCCAAAGTCCCCCAGTCCCCTTAGCGTCCGAGCTGCCCAGAGCAGACCCGAGGCCTAGCCTCAGATGGTGGCTGCCCAGGCACCAAGGGCCGGCCCGAGGTGCAGGGAAGCCTCAGATGTTGGCTGCCCAGCCGACGCCCGAGGCACAGGCAACCCTCGAATGGTGGCTGCCCAGCCTCTCAGGGCCACCCAAGACTTAGGTAAACAGGGCCAGCCAAGGCTTGCGCTGCCGGGAGTGGCAGTAGCAGAGGTATGATGGAGGTGTCACCTTCCCCTGATCGCCGGGTCACCTCCCGCCCCTGAGGGCTCCCGGAGTGTGAGATGGGGCAGGCCTGGCTGAGGGACCCCCCCCTCCAGTGCATTAATTTTCATGCACCGGGCCTCTAGTATATTATATGTTATATGTTATACGTTATACATTACACGTTATATGTTATATGTTATATTATACTAGAGGCCCAGTGCACGAAATTCGTGCACGGGGGGGGAGGTGGCGGTCCCTCAACCTGGCCTGCAATGACGCAAGAGTTCTGCACCTGGCCTGGCCAGAGGCCAGGCTCATGAATTTCAAACTGATTCATTTGCCAACTCAAAAACCATGGCTATAATCTCAACTGCTATCTGATTTTAATCCTCCTGAGTATTTACATATTTTCTTCTCTCATCCCTCCCAAAATGAATCTTAGAGTTTTGAGAATGTGGGAACTTGGGCAAAGGAGAAAACAACCAAGAAATCTGAAATTTCAGTTCATTACCTCAACCAAAATTAACAGTGTCTTTTTGTTTGTATTGGCCTGACTCAAATGATCAGATCATGTGAATCATAAAGCACAAAATACAGGTGTCCTTACTGACTGTGAAAAGTCCAAAATATAATTAAGTGTGCTCTTTCTTGGTGGCAGTGTCATTTACTCTACACTTAAACATTTGCGTTTCCTTAAGCCTCTCTCTTTGTCATACAGGCACACACAGTGGCATCATATTCAGATTCGCCAGCTGGGACTGGGGAGTGTGTGTTTTTCCAACCGGTCCTCAGCATTAGCTGTCAGATGCACTAATCCTTGCTTCCTTGCTGCATCTACCGCAGTGGAACGCAAGCTCCTGGCAAGAACAGCACCCAGGGAGCATTCCTGACAGATGCACGGTTTGCTTTAGCCAGGAGCTGGGCTGGAAAGTTTCCTCTAACCTCAAACACTGGCTTTCAATCCCTGAAGCTGGTAGGGCGCAGGCTGACTGGGTCCCCACTAGAAGGGGAAAGGGTTTTACACTCACACCGCTAGGCTGCACGACCTGAGGAACAATCTCTCAGCCAAACTCCTCCAACCCCCGTGGACAGGCTGTCCAAAGCTCTCGGGTGCTTAGAGAATGCCAAGGTACCCTCTCCGCGAAAGGGAGGGCGGGCTTGCCCAACTGGAAATCTGGGCACTGGAGGTAGACCAGGAGCCAGGGGAGCAGGGGTGCAGGAGGGAGCTAAACACAGGAGGAAAAGAAGCGCAGAAAGGAACCGAGTGCAGGAGAGAGTGGGGATCTCGGGAGCTGACAGGGATGTGGGTGAGAGCCAGATGCCGTAGGGAGCTTGGGGAAACGGGATACCGGAACCAGCAGGTGCAGAAAGGGGTGCGCCTACAGGCACCGGCAGACTCCCGGAAGGCGCTGGCTAGGAGATCTGAAGCAGACTCCCCAGGGCCTCTGAACTGTGGGTGCGAGGAGGATGTGGGGAATTGGGGCGGGGGTTAGGGGAAGAGAGCTAGGGGAGTTTGCCCAGGTTGGCTGCAGGAGTCTGACATGAGGCTCCAGAGGTTGGCTTGGGGGAGTGGGGGCACGGTGGGGTGGGTGTTGGGTGCCTGGGCTGTGGGCTCAGCACACTCAGAAACATGCTGAGGTCCTGGCAGCTGTTCCAGCAGTGGCAGCGGCTTTAGCAGCAGAGACAGTGCGCAGCTCCGGCAGGGAAGGCGCTTGGCACCCATGCCTCTGGCTTTGTGCCACGGCTTCCCTGACCTGGCTGCGACCTCCCTCTGTGGGCCCAACCACCCCAACCTCTGGGGTGTTCCCCAAATGCGGCCCAACACCACCACACCCCCCACCTCCAGCCTCCTCCGAGACCTGCAACCTGTCATCAGCCACGCCTCTCCCCAACAGGGCAGCCACCACAGCGAGACTGCTGGTGCCCGCATTGCCACCTGCCTCACTGCTGCCCCGGCCAGCGAGGGCCCCGTGCGGGAATGGGTCTGCTGATGGCGCTCATTGTGCTGCTCATCCTCTTGCCTCATCACAAGCTTCCTAGCCCGGATGCCGCCATCTTTGTCATGGTGTTATGGTCAATTTGCCTATTCACTGTTTATTACATAGGATATCATATATCATATAACATATATCATATATCGTATATCATATATCATATACCATATAACATATATCATACATCATATATCCTATATCATATATTATATACCATATACCATATATCATATCTCATATCTAGTACATTATACATTATACATTATATACTAATATTACATGTTATATACTATATACTACATGCTACATTTTACATGCTACATACTACATACTACACATTACATATTATATATTACTAGAGGCCCGATGCACAAAGATTTGTGCAAGAATGGGCCTTGCTTCCCCTGACTTCTGACACTGCCTTTGCTACGGCCTGGAGCTGCCTTTCTGCCTTCGCTCCACCCGGAGCTGCCTTCCCGCCTTCCCATGCTGCCCAGAGGCCCGGAGCAGATGGGCGGTGCAGAATGCATGCATCCTGCCCCCAGCTGCTCTGTGCCTGTGTATGCAAATTAACTCACCATCTTTGTTGAGTTAATTTGCATACTCACTCCTGATTGGCTGGTGAGCATTGCAAAATTATGGTAAATTTGCATCTTTCATTAGTGTAGATATCATACTTCTTATGTATTATGTATTATGTATTATATATTATATATTAATCTCACAGGAATTGGGCCTAAACCAGCAGTTGGACATCCCTCTCACAATCCAACACTGCTGGCTCTTAACCACTCACCTGCCTGCCTGCCTGATTGCCTCGAACCACTCTGCCTGCCAGCCTTCTCACCCCCAACTGCCCCCCTTGCTGGCCTGATCGTCCCCAACTGCTGTTCCCAGCCAGTCTTCCGGAAGATCTCCTGGTCTAATTAGCATATTACCCTTTTATTAGTATCTATTATCTATTACATACTATATACTATATACTCTATACTATATATTATCTATTACATACTCTATACTCTATACTCTATACTCTATATTATATATTATGTATTATATATTACATAATATATATTACATAATATATATTATATATTTATTATATATTATATATTATATATTATATATTATATATTATATATTATATATTATATATTATATATTATATATTATATATTATGTATTATATATCATATATCATATATCATATATCATATATCATATATCATATATCATATATCATATATCAAATATTATATATTATATATTATATATTATATATTATATATTATATATTATATATTATATATTATATATTATATATTATATATTATATATCATATATTATATATCATATATCATATATTATATATTATATATCATATATCATAAATCATATATTATATATTATACTAGAGGCACGGTGCATGAAATTCGTGCACAGCGGGGGTTGTCCCTCAGCCCAGCCTTCACCCTCTCCAATCTGGGATCCCTCTCACAATCCAGAACTGCTGGCTCCCAAATGCTCGCCTGCCTGCCTTCCTGATTCCCCTAACCACTTCTGCCTGCCAGCCTGATCACCCCCTAACCACTCCCCTGCCAGCCTGTTTGCCCCCAACTGCTCTCCCCTGCAGGCCTGGGTCCCACCCAACTGCCCTCTCTTGCAGGCCTGGTCGCCCCCAACTTCCCTCCTCTGTCGGCCTGGTCACCCCTAACTGCCCTCCCCTGCAGCCTTGATCGCCCCCAACTGCCCTCTCTTGCAGGCCTGGTCGCCCCCAACTGCCCTCCCCTGCTGGCCTGATCACCCACAACTGCCCTCCCTTGCAGGCCTGGTCTCTCCCGACTGCCATCCCTTGCTGGCCATCTTGTGGTGGCCATCTGGTGTCCACATGGGGCAGGATCTTTGACCACATGGGGGCAGCCATCTTGTGTGTTGGAGTGATGGTCAATGTGCATAATACTCTTTTATTAGATAGGATAGAGGCCTGGTGCATGTGTGGGGGCCAGCTGGTTTGCCCTGAAGGATGTCCCAGATCAGGGTGGGGGTTCCCTTGGGGCATGGGGCAGCCTGGGCAAGGGGTCTGTGGTGGTTTGCAGGCTGGCCACACCCCCCGGTGACCCAAGTGGAGGCCCTGGTATCTGGGGTTCATTTATCTTCTGCAATTGAAACTTTGTAGCCTGGAGCGGAGCCAAGCCTTCTGCTTGCTCCGTGGCGGCAGCCATTTCTCTTGGGATTTATGTATCTTCTATAATTGAAACTTTGTAGCCTTAAGTGGAGGCCTGGGCTGGCCAGGGTGTGCAGAAAGCTTGGCTTCCTCCATCGCCACGGGCAACCCTAGCCTCCTGCTCTTTCCAGCTCTGTGGCTGCTGCCATTTCTGTTTGGATTTATGTATCTTCTATCATTGAAACTTTGTAGCCTTGAGAAGAGGCCTAGGTCGGCAAGGGCAGGCGAAAGCTTGGCTTCCTCCATTGCCAGGGAAACCCAAGCCTCCCTCCTGCTCTCTGTGGCCGTAGCCATCTTGGTTGGGTTTATTTGCATATTCGCTCCTGATTGGCTTGTGGGCATGGCTTGTGGGCGTGGTTTATGGGTGTAGCGGAGTGATGGTTAATTTGCATATTACTCTTTTATTAGATAGGATATTATATATTATATATTATATATTATATATTATATATTATATATTATATATTATATATTATATATTATATATTATATATTATATATTATACTAGAGGCCCGGTGCATGAAATTTGTGCACTGGCCGGGGGGGGGGTGGTGTCCCTCAGCCCAGCCTGCACCCTTTCCAATCTGGGATGTCTCTCTCACAGTCTGGGCCTGCTGGCTCCTAACCACTCACCTGCCTGGCTGGCTGATTGCCCCTAACCATTCTGCATGCCAGCCTGATAGCCCCCTGACCGCTCCCCTGCAGGCCTGATTGTCACCTAACTGCTCCCCTGCCTGCATGATTAACATCTAACTGCTCCCCTTCTGGCCGATCACCCCCAGCTGCCCTCCCCTGCAGGCCTGGTCCCCCCAAATTACCCTCCCCTGCAGGCCTGGTCGCCTCCAACTGCCCTCCCCTGCTGGCCATCTTGTGACAATGTGGGGGTAGCCATCTTGTGATGACGTGGGGGCAGCCATCTTGTGACAACATGGGGGTGGCCATCTTGTTATAATGTGAGGGCAGCCATCCTGTAACACAAAGGTGTGAGCATCAATTTGCATATTACCTCTTTATTATATAGGATATTATATATTACACTAGTGGCCCGGTGCACAAAATTCATGCACATTAAAAGGGGATTAATTAGAGGAAACAATTTAATATTGCTATTTGCCCTTTCTCTATAATACTAGTGTCAGAGATGAAAGAAAATTAGTAAAATGTATATGAAAAACTTCCTCCTGTCAGAGTCTGGGGCACACCACGGGACCCAGAGTCAAGTCCCTGCCCACCCACATGCACCTCAAAATCTTGTGAGACCCAGACCCGGCTGCCCTCCCCCCGCATTGGATTAGATCCAGACCTAGCCAGTTCTACCCTTGTCAAGCCCTGCCAGGCAGGGAACGTAGCCTCAGGTCCTCTGGCCTGGCGCCAGGACAGGGGGCATGGCATGAGGTCCCCCAGCCTAGACTGAGGTGGGGGGGGCACGCCTTGAGGTCCCCCGTCAAGCCCTGCCAGGCGGGGGGGGGCACAGCCTCAGGTCTCCTGGCCCACCACCGGGAGTGGGGAACAGCCTCAGGTCCCCTGTCAAGCCCCATCGGCAGGGGGGTGTAGCCTCAGGTCCCCCCTGGGCGGGAGTCATGGCCTGAGTTCCCCCGACCCAGCACTGGGGGTGCACCTTGAGGTCCCCTGTCAAGCCCCACCAGGCAGGGTGGCACAGCCTCAGGTCCTCTGGCTCGGTGCTGGGGTGGGGGGTGTGACCTGAGGTCCTCCGGCCTGGTTCCAGGGTGGGGGGCGTGGCCTGAAGTCTCCTGTCAAGCCCCACCTGGTGCGGGGCGTGGTCTGAGGTCCCCCAGCCTGGTGCTGGGGCCAGGGGAGCAGCCTGAGGTCCCCTAGCCCAGCACCAGGATGGGAAGCACACCTTGAGGTCCCCTGTCAAGCCCCACTGGGTGGGGGGCATGGCCTGAGGTCCTCTGTCAAGCCCTGCCAGGTGGGGGGCATGGCCTGAGGTCCCCCAGCCTGGCATTGGGGCAGGGGGAGCAGCCTGAGGTCCCTTAGCCTAGCATCAGGACGGGAAGCACACCTTGAGGTCCCCTGTCAAGCCCTGCCAGGTGTGGAAGGCAGCTTGAGGTCCCCTGTCAAGCCCCGCTGGTCAGGGGGCATGGCCTGAGATCCCCTGTCAAGCCCTGCCCACCTGAGGTCCCCTGTCAAGCCCCACAGGGGTGGGGGAGGGCGTAGCCTCAGGTCCCTGCTGATTGCTTGTTAAGGCTCTTTATGGGAACTTGGCCTCAGCTGTGGGTGCAGCCATCTTTGTGATGGAGTGATGGTTAATTAGCATATTCCCTCTTTATTAGATAGGATATTATATATTTATTATATATTACATATTATATATTACATATTACACATTATATATTATGTTATATATTACATATTATACATTACATATTACATATTATATATTATACTAGAGGCCTCGTGCACAAAATTTGTGCACGGGGTGATGGGTCCCCTCAGCTAAGCCTGCACTCTCTCCAAACCAGGACCCCTTGGGGGATGTCCGACTGCCGGTTTAGGATTGGGCCTAAACCGGCAGTCAGACATCCCTCTCACAATTCTGGACTGCTGGCTCCTCATCACACACCTGCCTGCCTGCCTGATTGCCCCTAACTGCCCCCCACTGCCAACCTGATCACCCCTAACTGCCTCAGCCTGCCGGCTTGATCACCTCCAAATTCCCCCCCTGCCAACCTGGTTGCCCCATGCAGCCTGCTGCTCAGGCATTTGGTCACCCTTCACTAACCCCCTGCTAGCCTGATCGCCCCACGCAGCCTGTTTGGACGTCCATTCGGTTGTGGTGGTCTCTTAAGGTTTTATATAGATAGATATTATACTAAAGGCCCAGTGCATGAAATTCATGCACTTGAAGGGGGGTCCCTCAGCCTGGCCTGCCCCCTCTCCCAGTCTGGGAGCCCTCAGGAATTGGAGGCGACCCAGCAATCAGGGAAAGGGGACACCCCATCACACCTCTGCTGCTGCCACTGCTGGCAGTGCAAACCTTGGCCAGCCCTGGTTACCTGAGCCTTGGGTGGCCCTGGGCAACTGGGCAGCTGCCATCCTAGGCTTGCCTGCACCTTGGGCCGGCCCTGGGTGGCTGGGAGGATGAGGGGACTGGGGGACTCTGGAGGCAGGCGCATGGAGCGGCCAGACCCGCCTGGGGCCGGGCCCCATCGTGCCACATGCCTGCCACCCTGGTGGGGCTGAGGGGACTGGGCGCCACCATCTTGTGACTGTGGGCACTGTCATCTTTGAGGGGATGGCAGTCAATTAGCATATTCCCTCCTTATTGGCTCTGGGAGCTGCCATCTCTGTGAGGGCATGAGGGTCATTTAGTATATTCCCTCTTTATTAGATAGGATATTCTATTCTATACTAGAGGCCTGGTGCATAAAATTCGTGCAGTTGGGGGGGGGGTCCTCAGCCTGGCCTGTGCCCTCTCGCAGTCCAGGAGCCCTTGATGGATGTCCAACTGATGGCTTAGGCCCACTCCCCATGGGAGAGGCTCCTGCCACCACCGCTGCACTTACCAACAGTGAGCCCAGCTCAGGGCCTCTGGCTGAGTGGCATTCACCCTGTGGGAGTGCACTGACCACCAGGAGCAGCTTCTGCATTGAGCGTCTGCCCTCTGGTGGTCAGTGCATGCCATAGTGACTGGTCGTTCTGCTGCTTGGTCGATTTGCATATTAGCCTTTCATTATATAGGATTACATATTACTTTAATGTCTCATTTCCCAATATATGACAGTCACTTTTTAAAGTATGTTTAGGCTGCCTGGCTGGTGTTTCTCAGTGGTTGAGCATCAACCTATGAACCAAGAAGTCACAGTTCTATTCCTGGTCAGGGCACATGCCCGAGTTGCAGGCTAGATCCCCAGTGTGGGGTATGCAGGAGGAAGCTGATCAATGATTCTCTCTCATCATTGATATTTCTATCTTTCCCTCTCCCTTCCTCTCTAAAATTAACAATAAAAATATATTAAAGTATGTTTAGGCTAAAAATTTACAGACTTTTGGTATTACCCAAACAATTTAAATATTTGTAGAAAAAGTAAACACCTATTTTTTTTCAATAGTTTATCAGTATTACTACTAAGTCCACAAACTATGAGAATAACAAAAGACCTACTCTTTTACTTCCTCTTAAATTCCAATTATGGAATCATAAGTGGTACTCCATTTGAGATGATATTTTATGCAGAATATTTGGTGAATTATATTGAATTGGTAGATGATTTCTTCAGAGCTCTTAATCAGGATAAATCCTCTTTCATTTTTCAGGGTTATTGAGCTGTAGAATTAGATCTTGATGGCACTATTTATCTTCAGATGGTAATATGACATAATGGAGATTAGCATGGACTTTGCAAGTTGAGGAACCCAAGATCAAATAATAAGTGACTTTCAGTACTAGAAAACACTTATATTTAACTCCAACTGTGCATGAAACGTAAATGTAGAGATCAAACTTGTTTACATACTTAACACCCAATATAAGATGTAGAATCTTTTTCAAGATTTTAGAAGTTTCTTTCATCCCCCTTTCTGACTACTTCCCTCAGAATTTCTTAATTTCTGACCTTTATAATCATTAATAGTGCCATCAGTTCATGAAATTCTTATCAGTGGATTTATATGATGTATTCTCACTTGTGTCTCACTTCTTTTGCTCAACATAATATCTATGAAATTAACCCATATTATTCTTCATATCAAGATTTTATTTTATTTTTTGTAGGAGTGTAGTATTCTATTATTTGAATTTACTACCATTATTCTATTTTCCTGTAGGCAGATTTGTAAGTTGTTTCTAATTTTAAAATATTATGAATAAAGTATGCTAGACATCCTTTCACATATGATTTTGAGGACCTATATGCTCATGTCTTTTGGATATATAAAAGCAGTAAATTTAATGACTCACACTGTAGGCATATGTTTAGATTTAGTAGATACAGTTTTGCATCCTTTTATCCAAGTTATACAACCACCTGCAGTGAATGAGAGTTCCAGATCCTGCAGATACTTGCCAATAATTAATATTATAAACCTATTTAATTTTAGCTATCCTGGTAAGTAAGTAATGGAGAATAAGTTTGAGTTTACCTGGATAGATAATATTGAATATATTTCATATATTTTTTGACATTTGGATATTATTCTTTATCAATTCTTGTTTACATTTGTGTTTTCTCTACCTGAGGTGCCTTGATTTTCCCCATATTGCTGAAGGATATTTTCATTGGAAATAGGACTCTGTTGACAATTCTTTTATTTTTAGACTTTATGGTTTCTAATGGAAAACCTATTGTCATGAGAATTACTTTTTCCTTATAAAGTGTTATTTGTCATTCAGAACTTTCAAGATTTTTTGTTTTTATTTTTCAGAAGTTTGACTATGATGTGGGTATTGATATCTTTGGGTTTATCTCATTTTGTATTTGCTCACCTTCTTAAAATTGAGGATTTCTGTCTTTTTACCAATTAGAAGAGTTTTCAGCCATTATTTCTTCAAGTACTCTTTCAGCTCCATCTCCTTTAATTTCTTCCTGGACTCCAAATGTTACAGTTTTTTATTTATTTATTTTATTTATTTCTTTTTGTTGTTGTTATGACTCTGCTGGTTCCTGTGGTTCTGATCTTTTTCTGTTGTTTTCAAGCCCATGTTCTCCCTATTCTCATTGGATATTTTTATTGTTATGTTTTCTAGTTCCCTGAGTGTTTCCTCTGTTCCATCCATTCTGTTTTGAGCCTATTCACTGAGTTATTTATTTCAGTTATTATATTCTTCTGTACTATAATTTTCATTTGTTTCTTCTTTATAGCTTCATTTTCTTTGCTGAGACTTTCTATTTATTTGCCATAACTTTTCCCCCCTATTTTAGGATGTTCAAAATCACTCATGTAAAGATTGTTTTGATGGCTGCTTTAAACTTATTATCAAATAACTCTGTCATCTCTACTATCTCAGTGTTATTATCTATTATCTTTTTTATTCAGTTTTAGATCTTTCTGCTTCTTTGTATGAATAATTTTATAATTGAAACCTAGAAATTTTGAGCATTATGAAACTCTGGATATTTTTCAACCACGTTTTATCTGGCTTTGCTTTGATACTGCTCTGGTAAGAGAAGGGTGAGATGCCACCTCATTATTTCAAGAAGAGAGTAGAAGTCCAGGTTCCCCACTTGGCCCAAAGTTTGTAGGTGTGTGTGTGTCAGGGGGTGGCTATTCATTATTGTTATTAGATGGTGGGAGTTCTGGCTCCCTGCTATTCTTCTGCCAATATCTCCCCATGTGGAAGGATATGTCTGCCTTGTTTCTAATTCTTAAGGTTTCCACTTACATGACCCAGGACTGATTCCTGCCCTGACTGATGCCCACCAGGGACCAGCTCCTGCCCGGGACTGACTCCCACACTGACTGACTCCCACCTTGACTGATTCCTGCCCTGACTATCTCACATCCTGACTGACTCCCACCCAGGACTGGCTCCTGCCCCGGACTGACTTCCCCCACCCCCACCCCAGGTCTGGCTCCTGCCCTGGACTGACTCCCACGTGGCGCTGCTGGGACTGGAACTGACTCCCGCCCTGACTGTCTCCCACCCTGACTGACTCCCACCCTGACTGACTCCCACCCTGACTGGCTCCTGCCCGGGACTGACTGCCACCAGCATGACACTGACTGATTCCCGCCCTGCACGGCAACCCAGCACTGACTTCCGGTTGGTCAGCCTTTGGTCGTGATTGGTCGTTACAATCCTGGGCTTTAATTATTAAGACTAGAGGCCTGGTGCACGAAATTTGTGCATGGGAGGGGGGGTGTGTATCCCTCAGCCCAGCCTGCACCCTCTCCAATTTGGGACCCTTCGAGGGATGTCCGACTGCCCGTTTAGCCCACCATGATCGGGCTTAAACGGGCAGTCGAACATCCCTCTCAAAATCCAGGACTGCTGACTCCCAACTGCTCGCCTGCCTGCCTTCCTGATTGCCCCTAACCGCTTCTGCCTGCCAGCCTGATCACCCCCTAACCAATCCCCTGCCAGCCTGATTGATGCCTAACTGGTCCCCTGCCAGCCTGATTGCCCCTAACTGCCCTCCCCTGGAGGCGTGGTCTCCCCCAACTGCTTTCCCCTGCAGGCCTGGATCCACCCCAACTGCCCTTCCCTGCTGGCCATCTTGTGGTGGCCATCTTCTGTCCACATGGGGCAGCCATCTTTGACCACATGAGGGCAGCCATCTTGTGTGTTGGAGTGATGGTCAATTTGCATATTACTCTTTTATTAGATAGGATAGAGGCCTGGTGCATGGGTGGGGCTGGCTGGTTTGCCCTGAAGGGTGTCCCAGATCAGGGTGGGTTCCCTTGGGTCGTGGGGTGGCCTGGGCGAGGGGCCTGTGGTGGTTTGCAGGCCAGCCATGACCCCGGTGACCCAAGCGGAGGCCTTGGGATCTGGGATTTATTTATCTTCTATAATTGTAACTTTGTAGCCTTGAGTGGAGACCAAGGCAGGCCAGGGCTGTGGGAGCTTGGCTTCCTCCATCGCCAGGGACAACTCAACCCTCCTGCTCTCTCCAGTTCCATGGCTGCCGCCACTGTTGTTGGGATTTATTTATCTTCTATAATTAAAACTTTGTAGCCTTAAGTGGAGGCCTGGGCTGGCCAGAGTGTGCTGAAAGCTTGGCTTCCTCCATTGCCGGGGAAACCCAATCCTCCTGCTCTCTCTGTAGCCACAGCCATCTTGGTTGGGTTAATTTGCATACTCGCTCCTGATTGGCTGGTGGGCGTGGCTTGTGGGTGTAGCAGAGTGATGGTTAATTTGCATATTACTCTTTTACTATATAGGATTTATATTTATATTTATATTTATATTTATTTATATTTATATTTATATTTATATTTATATGTATATGTATATGTATATGTATATGTATATGTATATGTATATGTATATGTATATTTATATTTATATTTATATTTATATTTATATTTATATTTATATTTATATTTATATTTATATTTATATTTGTATTTGTATTTGTATTTATATTTATATTTATATTTATATTTATATTTATATTTATATTTATATTTATATTTATATTTATATTTATATTTATATTTATATTTATATTTATACTGGAGGCCTGGTGCACAAAATTCATTCACAGAGGGGGTGTTCCTCAGTCTGACCTTCACCCTCTCCAATCTGGACCCCTTGGGGGATGTCCAACTGCTGGTTTAGGCCCGATCCCACAGTCAGACATCCCTCTTGCAATCCGGGACTGCTGGCTCCTAACCACTCACCTACCTGCTTGCCTGATTGCCCCTAACTCCTCTGCCTGCTGGCCTGATTGCCCCTTTTTTTCTGCCTGCTGACCTGATCGCCTCTGGACCACTGGCTCCTAACCGCTCTCCTGCTTGCCTGCCTGATCACCCCTAACTACCTCTGCCTGCCAGCCTGATCACATCTACCTTGCACCCCTGCTGGCCTGATAGCCCCTAACTGCCTCTGCCTTGCCATTCTGGCCTCCCTCTGCAGGAGACAACCTGGCAGATCAGGGGAAGGTACCATCCCCATTACCCCGCTGGCCTCCCTCTGCAGGAGGTGACCTGGCAGATCAGGGGAAGGCACCATCCCCATTACCCCACTGCTGCTGCTACTGCCAGCCTGAGCCTCAGCCCTTGGAACTGCTGTGGCTTTGTCTGGAAGGACATCTGGAAGATGTCCACTCTAATTAGCATATTACCCTTTGATTAGTATAGATTTGGGGACCATTACAACCATGCAGAACTTAAAGAAAACACATGGCCCTGGCCAGTTTGGCTTAATGGAAAGAGCATCAGCCTGTGGACTGAAGGGTCCCAGGTTTGATCCTGGTCAGGGGCACATGCCTGGGTTGTGGGCTTGATGCCCAGATCTGTGATTTTTATCATTGATGTTTCTATCTCTCTCTCCCTCTCCCTTTCTCTCTGAAATCAATAAAAAATATTTTTAAAAAAAGAAAACACATGATCTTCACTTTGGGCTTTCTCATTTTACAATACCCTTGTGCAGTATTTTAACTTCCTTCAACTTTCCTTTACCCACCCTTAAAATACAATCTATTTTGGGGAAGATGATCAGGAAAGTGATTCTAGTGGGTATAAGTATTTTTTGGAGGGGACAGCATCATGAAAATATTTAAAAATTGAGCATTGTGACAGTTGTACCACTCTGAATTTACTTTAAAAAACCAGTTCATTGTACACTTTAGGTGACATGTACAGTATACGAATTATATCTCAATAAAGCTCTTCTTTTATTTCTTTTTAAGTAAAGACCAGTCTTATAATCAATTGCAGATGTTTTCAGAGGCCCCCCAGGATTTGTTTACCATGTCCCAAACCATGGCTGTGACTCCCAGTTGCCTCCAGTCCTGGAGGATCTGGATGGTGTGGTTTGCGAAGGAGAAGGTGGCAAGAGGTTTGTGGAATTTCTGCAACCCCATTCCTGTGGTCTCCTCATAGGGCACCAGGGCCATTTCCACTGTGTCAGCTCTCTGCTTCCTTTAACCTGATGAGCAAAATAATCCTGCATGCTCTGGCCAGAAAGTGCATTCTCCCTTAGGTGGCCTGAATGCTTTTTTTTTTTTTAAGGTCGTTTTATGGATTCAAAGGAATGAACAGAGATGTGGAAAGCTTTTATGGAATTCCTTTTACATGGTTCTTCCAGTCTCATGGGAAGTGAGATGTGGCTCTGAATTCATCCCAAAGGGTGTCTTTGGGCAAAAATACCCAGAACGGCACAACTCCTTAAGGATGCCCTACACACTTCGCTGTCAAGACTCAGGGGGGCTTGAGGGTGAGCGAGGCGGCGGTGCCAGCACAGGACCCGGGAGAAGGTAGCGCTTTCTACACTGCCCAGGCCACGTGGACTGCAGCTGTACCCGCCCAGGTGGGCAGGGTGTTTCTGCTGTTTTGTTTTGGTCTGGCCTCCACCCCGTCAGCCACGGACCTGTGCCTGCACTGAGACTGTGAACGGTTAGATGGTCCTCCTTTTTGGTGGGTGGTGGATGCATTCTCACCTCCTGGAGAATGGTAGACACTGGCAGCTTCCAAATTGCTCACGGGGAGAGCACGGCCCTAGACCCAGAACAGACTTGGGCGTCCTTGGCTAGGAGGCCTCCCCAGGCTAGGGGCTGCCAGTAGTATGAAGGCCAGACATAACCCCAATCATGGCGGGGTTCCCCTCTGGGGCGCTGGCTGGCCTGGGCTAGGGGCCGCTGGTGGGAATCCCCTCATGGTGACCGTTCATCCCATTCCCTCAGCTCCCTAGCCTGATCTTTGGTCATCCATCTGGTCATTTTGGTCGTTACGGCCCTTGGCTTTTTATATATTAGGATATTATGTATTATGATTTATATGTTATATATTGTATTTTATTGATATATTATACATATTTATATATTTTATATTTATAATATACATTATTTATATATTGATATATTATATATAAAAATAAATATATTATTCACACACATATATTTATATAGCATGTATGTTTATACATGATATATATTTATATGTAGTACTAGAGGCCAGGTGCATGAAAATTCATGCACTGGAGGGGAAGTCCCTCAGGCTGGCCTGCCCCCTCTCACAGTCCGGAAGCCCTCAGGTGTGGGAGGTGACCTGGCGATCAGGGGAAGGCGATGCCCCATCACACCTCTGCTGCTGCCACTGCTGGCAGCGCAAGCCTCAGCCAGCCCTAGTTACCTGAGCCTTAGGTGGCCCTGGGCAACTGGGGAGCCGCCATCCGAGGCTTGCCTGCACCTTGGATGAGCCCTGGGCTGCTGGGGGGCTGAAGGGACTGGGGGACTTTGGAGGCAGGTGCGCAGAGCGTGGCTGAGGGGACTGGGCTCTGCCATCTTGTGGCTGTGGGCGCCACCATCTTTGTGATGGTGTGAGGGTCAATTAGCATAGTCCCTCTTTATTAGATAGTATACTTATATATAGTATATTTATATGTAGTATAATTATATACAGGATGGGGCAAAAGTAGGTCTACAGTTGTGAATACATGAAACACAGTTTCATCTTGTATTATTATTTATTTATTATTGTATTATTTTCCCTATTAATTACTATGAACATACTTTTGTCCCACCCTGTATATTTGTCTATATTTATAGTATACTAGAGGCCTGGTGCATGATATTCATGCCTGGGGGGGCATCCCTCAGCCTGGCTTGCATCCTCTCGCAATCTGGGACCGCTGGCTCCTAACCACTCACCTGCCTGTCTGCCTGCCTGATCACCCCTAACCGCTTGCCTGCCTGCCTGATTGCCCCTAACCACCTCTGCCTTGGCCCTCGCCACCATGGTTTCATCAGGAAGGATGTCCGGAATGATGTCCCGAAGGTCATTTGGCTGTCCTGCCTAATTAGCATATTACACTTTTATTATTATAGATGTTTCACTTCTATCAGTAATCTCTTTCAAAAATTCTTAGTGAATAATTCAACCTCATTCCCTAAATCTACTAAAGTATGGTATATTATTTTAATAGAGTGTGATTGGTAATTATGGAAAATACATTGAATATTACTTGGAATACTATGATTTAGCATAAAAGCTCAGTGGCTAGGGATTTCCTATGAACCTATTTTTTCCTGCTTAGTATGTGCAAGATTATGTCTATTTACCACTCTAGATTTAATACATCACAAACAACATAATCAATCAGAGAATGTACCTATGGTCAAATACATTGCTTTTCTAAGGTTTGCATTTTAACTGCTTTTTTGCCTTATAGCATGAGCAGCAAAATTGGTTATTGACCCCCAAAATAAGCCATTTTAATAAGTTATTGTGTAAAGAAACATCATTGCAAATGAGAATTCCACCAAATAAATTCATTGAATTGTAGTTGTTACAAGGACAGAATCCCTCCAATTTAATCTTCAGATACAATTGTTGCCATGCCTTTTTGCTATCTTACTGTTTAAGCTATATCTAATAAGGTTAACTCTTCCTTTGATTTTATTTGAAGCCAGATATTTACACAGTTGTAGCTGCAATGACTCCAGAGACTTTAAGCTTCTTGATATTTTTATTAACATCGTAACATCTAGGACTTAAAGTAAAATATATTTTACATTTTAAAAATTTACTAATATCTTTCATGGTTGGTAATTTTATAATCTCATGTGCTTTCAGAGTTGTGTTTTTTTTAAGTATTAATTTTAACATATCTTTCCTTGAAACACAATGAAATTTTTAATGGCTTCTACTTCAAGACAAGTTCACATTCACCTTTCCACTTATCCCAAATATCATTGAACAGTACCTCTCATAACCACATGAAAGTGAGCACACACACACACACACACACACACACACACACATCCATTATTGCACTGGAAAAATAGATGGAGTAAGATCTTATTGATGATCCAGAAACAGCATAATTTCTGTAAAATAAACACAAAAAAAGCATATTTCCCAAATACCTAATTATAAATGAGTGGCCTAAGACTCAGTTCAAGTCTCTTCTAGATAAGTTAAATAAATGTATAGCCTTAACTGAACCTCAGCAAAACCTCCCACTTTGAGCATACCATGAAGCATTCTGCAAGCCCATTGAAAGTCTTGGGGACTGTGCTCATGTGCAATGTTCTGTGCTCACACAATGCAGCTGTGCCCTTTGTTGTGGGAAGCTGCCCATTGTCTTCACCAGCAGAGAGGTGTGGACAAGGAACCGGAAGGCTGGTGACTCTGGCAAAGGTCAGGGCTGTACACCCACTCTTTAGTGGAGACAATGGTAGCTGAAGCAACTTCGCCACCAGATAGTCATGTAAATCCTTACTGATAAGATAGTCTGCCTGTTACTGGAAATTGCCTGCCTAAGGGCTATAGGTGTATCCCAAATTGAATAAAAAGATGACAAAGCCGGTGCTCAAGCAGAGTCCTTCCTCTTGAGCTGGGCTCCCGCCTGGTCCCCCAATATTTCCAAATTATTTCTTGTCTCGTCTCTTTCATTTGCGTGCAGCCCCTCTTCCAGAGCCCGAACCCTGAACCATGCGGGATGTGGGTCATTCACACTTTGTGATTATTCTAAGGGCAAACTGCTTTTTTTCAGTGAAATGAAAGACTGTCACAATGGAAGCTAGCATGAACATTAAGGCTACAGACACACGAGGCAATCCTCCATCTAATATCAGGTTTTTCACACCCTTACTGGAAAGAAGCAGTAACCTGCCCAAGATGGCAAAGAAATCTCCCATATGCTCCACTTGTGGAGGCACTTCTTTCTAATTCCTGACTTGAGAGGGTACACAGACTGTCATCCTAAACAAAAATACTCATAAGTTCCAGGAAAAGCCACCTGCAGGCTCAGTCCTTGGACTTCCTCACTCTACACTTACATTTTGGTGAGTTCATAGTGTCAAAAAATAATGAATGGAGACACTTTAAAATGGAGCCAGAGCTTCCATGCTGGAGAAACTGCCTTGCACCTGTTCTACCTTAGAGCATTGAAATGTTATAACAGGGAAAATCACTTTTGGAATGGACCTATGGGAGCATTGTGTGTCTATGGACTATTTGTAAAGATAATAAAGTAGTTTTTAAGACTACTGAACTGATTGATGACTATCGAACTAAAACTAAAAAACATTGTTTAGAATTAACATCACTATGTTACATTATCTGACAATAGAAATGCTTTCCTTCAATTAATGTAATAGCCTCCCTTCCCTTTTTCATAAACACCCATTGCCTTTGTCCCCAAATCAGAACACTATTTGGACTTCTTCCTGAATCCTGATTTTTGGTGGAGTCTTTAGTGCTTCCTGCTGATCTCAAATAAATGCTCATTGCCTCTTACTTTGAAAGGCCTTTTATTTTATTTTATTTTTTATATATTTTATTGATATTTTACAGAGAGGAAGGGAGAGGGATAGAGAGCTAGAAACATCGATGAGAGAGAAACATCGATCAGCTGCCTCCTGCACACCTCCTACTGGGGATGTGCCCGCAACCAAGGTACATGCCCTTGACCGGAATCGAACCCAGGACCCTTCAGTCCGCAGGCCAACGCTCTATCCACTGAGCCAAACCGGTTTCGGCAAGGCCTTTTATTTTTAAGTTAACATAGCTGGCATCATGAACAGGATCTAAAGTAGCCTCATCTTTAGAGACAGGCATCACCTGGAAACAAGTATAATACTTACAGAAACTGTTTTGTGCTCTCCTCTTCCGTGGTCTGTTGTCTCCTTGACTGTGAGGCCCTTTTAGTTTGGTAGACATCAAATGTCATTATCTGAGATCAGGAGAGGTTTTTCCCTCAATGGGTGGATGATTTTCCCTGGTGCTGGAATGAAATAGGATGCTTCAAAATGGGTAATTATTCATTTAATTGTTCTATAAAATACATTCTTTGATTGATAAATATAAGTTTCTAAAAGATAAAATCATTTTAAATAAATTCTAAAAGACATGTTGGTCATCTGAGCAGATGCTCTAAAAATTTTTGCAGTTCTTCCTTGCTAAAACCTGAAAAGGTATTTCAAAGAATCTAATAACTTTATGTTCAGAAATCTTACAAAATGGGAAGTCTAATAGTTTGTCTAAGCCTGAGTAACATTCAAGGTCTTTCTACTGAAAACCAGAAATATGAACACAGCCAACAGCTACTTGAGACTAAAAAAAAAACAATGGAAATAAAAATTGGATAACAAAAGTAGCAATCTTAGTAAATAAACTTAACTTATACAAGCTTTTATAAATTAACTAGAGGCCCAGTGCACAAAATTTGGGGACTTGGGGAGGGGTCCCTCAGCCTAACCTACCCCCCCTCTCACAGTCCGGGAGCCCTCAGGGGATGTCCTACTGATGGCTTATGCCTGCTTTCTGTGGGGAGCAGGCCTAAGCCACAGTCTGGCCTCCCTCTGTGGGAGGCAACAGGCTGATCAAGGGGAGGCGCCACACCCATCACCCCGCTGCTGCTGCCACTGCTGGCCGCTGCCGCCACCAAGGTGTTTTCATCAACACGGACTCCAGTCCCTTCACCACAAAAAAATCACAACATTTTTAGGCATTTTCAAGATGTCTCTTTCCTAAGATATGACATTTCTTTCTTTTTTTTTTTTTTAATCCTCACCTGAGGATATTTTCCCATTGATTTTTAGAGAGCATGGAAGAGAGGGGGAAAAACAGAGAGAAACATCAATGTGAGAGGGACACTTCGATTGGTTGCCTCCTGCATGAGCCCTGACCTTGGCCCCGGCCAGGGAGGAGCCTGCAACCTAGGTACATACCTTTGATGAGAATTGAACCCGGACCCTGCGGTTCATAGGCTGAGGCTCTATCCACTGAGCCAAACTGGCTAGGGCAAGATATGACATTTCTTAGCCCCTCCAGCAGCAGACCTTCATTTTTTCCTCCAGGAGTGAGGTGGAAAAACCCTAGATCACCTTCTTGGATTCTTATTACACAAGTTACCAAGAACACTGCAAGTGGCATACAGGGAGCTTAGCCAATGAGTGTTGAGAAAAGGTGTTTCCTCTGCAGCTCACATGCAGAGGCGGGACTGCTGGCATGCTTTCTCCCAGCGAGGGCAGGCCCCCCTGTGTGTTATGTCACTGCTTGGGCCAGGGGTGGGTCCCCTGTGTGTTGCGTCTCCGCTCCAGGCCCATCTGCACTAGCAGCCTCTTCCTGAGCTGGTCAAGACTGTTACGGCATCCCAGCTAATTTGCATATTACCTCTATATATATATATATATATATATATATATATATATATATATATATATATATAATCTTAGAGGCCTGGTGCATGAATTGGGCCAAAACTGGCTCTCCAACATCCCCTGAGAGTTCCCGGATTGTGAGGGGGTGCAGGGCAGGCCGAGGGCCCCACCAGTGCACGATCAGAGCCGGGAGGGATGCAGGAGGTTGGCCAGCCAGGGAGGGACTGTGGGAGGGCTCCAGGGTGTGTCCAGCCTTTCACGCTCAGTCCCGATTGGCCAGAACCCAACAGCAAGCTAACCTACTGGTTGGAGCATCTGCCCCCTGGTGGTCAGTGCACATCACAGCAACTGGTTGACTGGTTGACTGTCTGCCCCCTGGTGGTCAGTGCACATCATAGTGAGCGGTTGAGCAGCCTTAGCAGATCATTAGCATATTACACTTTGATTGGCTGAACGGACAAATGGATGGACAGACACTTAGCATATTAGGCTTTTATCATATAGGATGTGATATATACTAGTATACTGCCTCTACAGGATTATTAGATTAGTTCATAAAAAGAGCTCTGTTTAATTGGCTTAAAGAAATTAAGTACATATAAAGATTCAGAAAAATAGCAGTAATTAACCCAAATTCTTTTAGGATCACATGGTCTGAGAAAGTATTTAATATTAAAACTAATTTAAGGTTGGTTTAATTATATCTTCCTTTATCTCTTTTTCCAATGTCCTGTAGTTTTCTGAGTACAAGTCTTTTACCTCCTTGGTTAAGTTTATTCTTAATTATCTTACTTTTTTTGTAGCAATGGTAGATGGGATTGATTTTTAGTTTCTATTTCTGAGAATTCATTATTGGTGTATAAAACTGCCATCGATTTCTGGATATTAATTTTTTATCCTGCTACATTGCCAAATCCATTTATTAAACCTAGTAATTTTTTGGTGGAGTCTTTCATGTTTTCTGTATCATGTTTTCTGTGAAGAATGACAGTTTTACATCCAAATTTCCAGTTTGGATACCTTTTATTTTTTTCTTCTGGTCTGATCACTGTGGCTAAGACTTCCAGTACTATGTTGAATATGAGTGGTAAAAGCAGACATCCCTAACTTATTCCTGTTCTTAGGGGAAATGGTTTCAGTTTTTGCCCATTGATTTGATGTTGGCTGTAGGTGTGTCACATATGGCCTTTACTATGTTGAGATATGATTCCTGTATTCTAACTTTACTGAGAGTTTAATCAAAAAAGTGTATTGAATTTTGTTGAATGCTTTTTCTGCATTTATTGATGAAATCATTTGATTTTTTTTAATTTTCAATTTGTTTATGTGATTTATAATGTTTATTGATTTTTTAATATTGCATCAGTCTTGCATCCCTGGAATAAATCCTTCTTGGTCATGTTGTATGATCTTTTTAATGTATTACTGGATTCAAATTGCTAATGTTTTGTTGAGAATTTTAGCATCTGTGTTCATCAGGGATATTGGCCTGTAATTCTCATTCTTTTTTTTTTTTTTAATCTTTATTGTTCAGATTATTATGTTCCTCTTTTTTCCCCCCATAGCTCCCCTCCACCCGGTTCCCACCCCACTCCAGACCTTCCCCCCGCCACCCACTGACCTCGTCCATAGGTGTACACTCTTTGTCAAATCTCTTCCCGCACCCCCCACAACCTATTCCCCCTGAGAATTGTCAGTCTGCTCCCTTTCCATGCCCCTGATTCTATTACATTCACCAGTCTGTTCTGTTCATCAGGTTTTTTACTCATTTGATTTTTAGGTTCACTTGTTGATAGATCTGTATTTGTTGTCACTTTGTTGTTCATAATTTTTTATCTTTACCTTTTTCTTCTTCTTCTTCCTCTTCTTAGAGAATACCCTTCAGCATTTCATATAATACTGGTTTGGTGGTGATGAACTCCTAATTTAGACTTTTCTTGCCTGTGAAGCTCTTTATATGACCTTCAATTCTAAGTGATAGCTTTGCTGGGTAGAGTAATCTTGGTTGTAGGTTCTTGCTATTCATCACTTTGTATATTTCTTGCCACTCCCTTCTGGCCTAGCATAGTGGTAGAGGAAGTTTTCTGTCATTATTTCTTCAAATAGGTTTTCAATATCTTGCTCTCTCTCTCTTCTGGAAACCCCATAATTCAGATGTTGGTATGCTTGAAATTGTCTCAGAGGCTCCTTACACTATCTTCAAATTTTTGGATTCTTTTTTCTTTTTGCTTTTCTGGTTGGGTGTTTTTTGCTTCTTTGTATTTCAAATCGTTGACTTGATTCTTGGGATCCTCTAGTCTGATGTTGAATCTCTGTATATTATTCTTTCTTTCAGTCAGTGTATGCTTAATTTCTGATTGGTCCTTTTTCATATCCTTGAGGGTCTCACTAAATTTCTCAGAGGTTTCTGGAAGATTCTTTAGTAACCTTATAACCGTGGTTTTGAACTCTATATCCAATATTTTGCTTTCATCCATTTCTTTCATTTGTGACATGTTTCTTTGTCTCCACATTTTGGCTGCTTCCCTGTGTTTGTTTCTATGTATTGGGTAGCTGCTATGTCTCCTTGAGTTGATAGAGTGGCCTTGTGTGGTAGGTGTCCTATAGGGTCCAGTGGCTCAGCCTCCCCAGTCAGTTGAGGTGGACGCTCCTGGTGCACCCCTTTGTAGGTTGTTTGCACAGTCTTGTTTTAGTTGATCCTTGATTGCTCTTGGTATCACTGGGAGGAATTGACCTCCAGGCCAATTGGCTGTGATGACCAGTTGTGTCTACACTGGAAGATCTGTTGTGCAAGAGACACCTTTATAAGGCAGGACTTGCTTCAGTGGGGCTTTGGTGCTCACCGAGTCTGCCCCTTGAGTGTGTCTCTTATGGATGTGAAGAGTTATAATCCAGAATGGTCTCACTCTGACCACGGGGTACAGTGGCTCTTGGATCTCCAAGGAGGTGCAAGGTCAGCCACTGTCTGGGGCTGCCCAGCAGGAGCTACAGAGACATCTGCAGATTCCTCCTCTTTGTATGGGGTTTGGAAGTGCCTAGATGAGGCCCAGCTGTGAAGCAAGGAAGGCTGCTATTGCCAGGCCTTGGGCCTTCTTTTGGAATCTCTGGGGCTCTCGACCCAGCTGTAGTTTGACAGGTTTTAGGTGGAGAAAGAACAGGCCATTCATATGCAAAAGCCAATGCACACAGCTTGGGTAGGGTTGTAAATTAGCTGGGGTGGGGTCTCTGGGAATCACCAGGGCGGAGCAAACAGCAATGGCTGCCAGTCAGCCCTTCACCAGAGAGGTCCCTGGGTCTCCGCATCCTGCGCCCCCGTGCAGGAACAATAATCGCTGCAAGCACCTCTGAGAGAAAGCCACCCTTGCATTCCTGTCCCGATGCCAGACAGTCCTGTTTCTCCCCGTATGTGTCTGGGTCCCCAAGAGTCTCACCTGGAACTGGAGTTCAGAGCAAGGGGGAGCTTGTATCTCCCTCCTGATTAAAAGAGCAGCACATCCAGGTGCCAGCACTTTCAGTGCCTCCGCACTTCTTACCAGTCTAATGTGCTTTCTTCACCTCTCTAGTTGTGGAACTTCCACTCAGTCAGCTTTCCCACAGTTCTGGGTGGTAGTTGTTCTGCCTTTAGTTGTAATTTTGATGTGGTTGTGAGAGGCAGAATGTATTGGTGTTTACCTATGCCACCATCTTCAGTAATCTCTCTAATTCTCTTTCTTTATAGTGTCTTTATCTGGTTTGGAATTAGGATAATGCTAAACTTATAAAAAGAGGTTGGAAGTATTCCTTCCTCTTGGATTTTTTAAAATAATTTGAGGAGGATAGGTGTTATTTATTTTTTTAATGTTTCATAAAACTCCCTTATGAAGCCATTCAGAGCAGGGCTTTTGTTTGCTGGGAGTTTTGTTTTTTGTTTTACTGGGTTGTTTTTTTTTTGTTTGTTTGTTTTTGTTTTTGTTTTGTTTTGTTTTTTAGTTACTGTGTCAAATTGATCAGTCGTTACTGGCCTATTCAGGTTTTTTGATTCTTCCTGATTCAGTTTTGGAAGATTGTATTTTTTTTGAAATTTGTCCATTTCATCCATATTCCATCTTGTTGTCATATAGTTGTTCAGAGCATTTTCTTAACCTCCTTTGTATTTCTGTGGGATCAGTTGTTACTTCAGCTCTTTCATTTCTGATTTTATTTATTTGGGTTCTCTCTCTTTATTCCTTGATGAACCTGGCAAAAGGTGCACCAATCTTGTGTATCTTTTCAAAGAACCAACTCTTGGTTATATTAATCTTTAGTATTGTTTTTTTAGTTTCTATGTCATTTATTTTTATCCTAATCTTTATTATTTTTGACCTTCTACTTACTCTGGCATTTTCTTATTGTTCTCTTTCGAATTCTTTGACTTTTAGGGTTAAGTAGTTTATTAATATTTTTTCTTGTTTTTGAGGTAGACCTGTAGTACTATGAACTTCCCTCTCAGGAATGCTTTCACTATTTGCCATACATTTTGGTTTGTTTTGTGTTCATATTAATTTGTTTTCAGGGTATTTTATTCTTGACCTCATTGGTAAATCATGCATTGTTTAATAACATGCTATTTAGCCTCCATGTGTTTGTATGTTTTTGAGTGTTTTATTTGTTTTTTAATTTCATGCTATTGTGATCTGAGATGCTTGATATGATTTCAATTTTCTTGAACTTTTAGAGATGTGTTTTGTGTACTAACATGTGGTCCAATTTGTGAATGACATGTGTGTCCTTGAGAAGAATGTTTATTCTGAAGCTTTGGGGTGAGATGTTCTGTAAATGTCAAGTAAATCCATCTGATCTAGTGTGTCATTTAGAGTCACTGTTTCCATGTTGGGTTTTTTTTTGTTTTGTTAGATCAGCAAAAAATATTTTATTTATGTACTGCAGAATTTTAGCAATTATTTTTTGTGTGATATGAGATGAAAAAGGTTGAAAATATCTGCTATATATAGAGTAAAATGCATATATGTATATATATGCATGTACATAGACTGAGTGGCCAGATTATTATGATGTCTGAACACATAATAATCTGGCCACTCAGTGTATATCCTATAAAATAAAAAGCTAATATGCAAATTGTCCCCTCGATGAGGAGTTCGACCAGCAGGCAGGCCGGCCAACCGCCCATGTCCCCTCCCGCTGGCCAGGCTGGCCGGACCCCACCCATGCATGAATTCATGCATCGGGCCTCTAATATATATATATTGAGTGGCCAGATTATTATGCGTTCAGAGATCATAATAATCTGGTCACTCAGTGTGTGTGTGTGTATGTATGTGTATATATATATATATATAGATACACACACACACTAGAGGCCCGGTGCACGAAATTCGTGCATGGTGGGGGTGGCGAAGGTGTCCCTCAGCCCAGCCTGCACCCTCTCCAATCTGGGATCCCTCTCACAATCCAGAACTGCTGGCTCCCAACTGCTCACCTGCCTGCCTTCCTGATTGCCCCTAACCACTTCTGCCTGCAAGCCTGACCACCCCCTAACCACTCCCCTGCCAGCCTGATTGATGCTTAACTGCTCCCCTGCCAGCATGTTTGCCCCCAACTTCCCTCCTCTGCCAGCCTGATCACCCCTAACTACCTTCCCCTGCAGGCCTGGTCACCCCCAACTGCCCTCCCCTGCAGGCCTGGTCCCCCCCAACTGCCCTTCCCTGCAGGCCTGGTTGCCCCCAACTTACCTCCTAAACCAGCCTGGTCACCCCTAACTGCCCTCCCCTGCAGCCTTGATCACCCCCAACTGCCCTCCCTTGCAGGTCTGGTTCCTCCCAACTGCCCTTCCCTGCTGGCCATTATGTGGTGGCCATCTTGTGTCCACATGGGGGCAGGATCTTTGACCACATGGGGGCAGCCATCTTGTGTGTTGGAGTGATGGTCAATCTGCATATTACTCTTTTATTAGATAGGATAGAAGCCTGGTGCATGGGTGGGGGCCAGCTGGTTTGCCCTCAAGGGTGTCCCGAATCAGGGTGGGGGTTCCCTTGGGGCATGGGGCGGCCTGGGCGAGGGGCCTGTGGTGGTTTGCAGGCCGGACACAACCCCCGGCGACCCAAGTGGAGGTCCTGGTATCTGGGATTTATTTATCTTCTACAATTGAAACTTTGTAGCCTGGAGCAGAGCCAAGCCTTCTGCTTTCTCTGTGGTGGCAGCCATTTTTGTTGGGATTTATTTATCTTCTACAATTGAAACTTTGTAGCCTTAAGCAGAGGCCAAAGCAGGCCAGGGCTGCGGAAACTTGGCTTCCTCCATCACCAGGAGCAACCCTAGCCTCCTGCTCTCTCCAGCTCCGTGGCTGCCGCCATTTTTGTTGGGATAATTTATCTTCTATAATTGAAACTTTGTAGCCTTAAGCAGAGGCCTGGGCTGGCCAGAGTGTGCGGAAAGCTTGGCTTCCTCCATTGCCGGGGAAACCCAAGCCTCCCTCCTGCTCTCTCTGTGGCCACAGCCATCTTGGTTGGGTTAATTTGCACACTCGCTCCTGATTGGCTGGTGGGCGTGGCTTGTGGGCATGGCTTGTGGGTGTAGCAGAGTGATGGTTAATTTGCATATTACTCTTTTATTAGATAGGATTTATTTATTTATTTATTTATTTATTTATTTATTTATTTATATAAAATTTGACACCACTGTTTTATCCTGAAATTTATAATATTCTGATGTGTTCAATTGTATTAAGAATTTGAAATATTGCTTGGAAATATAATTGGGTTTTTATATTTTAGAAAGGTTTTAATATACCAGTAATTCTGGGAGGCCTTTTTTCCACCTTTTTTTTTTTTTTATTGTTTAAGGTATTACAAATAGTGGTACATATGTCTCTTTTTTTCCCCATTGACTTCCTCCTGACCTCCCTTACCCACCAGCACTTGCCCTCACCCCCCTCCCCACTGTCTTTCATCTATTGGTTGTGCTTATATGCATGTATACAAATCCTTCGGTTGATCTCTTACCCCTCCCCCCGCCCGCCGCAACTCTCCCCTACCATCCCCCTGTATTTTGACAGTCTGTTTGATGCTTCTTTGCCTCTATTTATTTTTTTAACACTTTATAACAGTGGTTCTCAACCTTCCTAATGCCACGACCCTTTAATACAGTTCCTCATGTTGTAGTGACACCCAACCATAAAATTATTTTCGTTGCTACTTCATAACTGTAATTTTGCTACTGTTAATGAATCGTAATGTAAATAACTGTGTTTTCCGATGGTCTTAGCCTCTACAGCAGTGGTTCTCAACCTGTGGGTCACGACCCACAGGTTGAGAACTGCTAGCAGGGTCGCCTAAGACCATTGGAAAACACAGATATTTACATTACGATTCATAACAGTAGCAAAATTACAATTATGAAGTAGCAACAAAAATAATTTTATGGTTGGGGGTCACCACAACATGAGGAACTGTATTAAAGGGTCACGGCATTAGGAAGGTTGAGAACCACTGGTTTATAATGTTCTTTATATTCCAGAAATGAGTGTACTGGAAGACCTATCCAGTCATGTCAGAGGGGTGTTAAACTCCCCTACTATAACTGTTTTGTTGTAGATATCTCCCCTAAAGTCCTCTAGAAGTTTTAAAAATATATTTAGGTGATTCTATATTGGATGCATATATGATTACCAGGGTTATATCCTCTTATTGGATAAACCCCTTTAGTATTATGAAGAGGCAAAAGAGCAGTTAAATAGATATAGGTATTCTGTATCTACAATCCATCAATACCTGGGGAATTGGATGTACATGTAACCCAAGAGGGGATGTTGTGGGGGTCTCTGGCAGTGACAGGACAGACTCTGCATCCCAAAAGTGTTTTGATCCCAGGTATGGAAAGGGTCTGAAGAAAGATAAAGCTTAATAGATAAACAGTTTTATGCCACCTACCATGCTCTGCAAGCAACAGAGCCTATAACTGGAAGCTCTGCTGTAATGGTGTGGACCACTTATCCCATTTATGGGGTGGCTGCATGACATGTATCACACCCTGAAATCTGGTGCAGTACAGATACAAACTATAAAGAAATGGAATGTTTACCTGTAGCAGAGACATGTCCATTCAACATTACCTCTTAGCCAAGAATTGCAGACATTGTTGGGGCCAGTCACCTTTGGGTCAGAAGGAGATGCCAAAAATGCACTTGAGGAAGAGTTTATTGGCCCTTTGTTAGTGAAAGCAGTTATGGTTCCAATACCACCTGAAGCATGGTGTACTGGTGGCCCATGCAAAAAACAGCCCTCTAAATGGTATGCTCAGGACTGGACTATCAACCACAGACCCTGTGGGGAAAAATTATATGGGCTGACATATGGATATTTGTATAAACTAAGGAGATGACCCTATATCATGTCACAGGACATCAACCATTGCAATGTCCAGGGAATGATAAAGTAAATGGCTTGCTTGCATTTGGTGGCTAGAAGAGGTCCTAGCAGAAGACCTGGCTACACAGGAAAATAAAACATACAGGGCAGAAAACCCTGTAAGCAATAGCTAAAGCCTGGGCCTCCTATTGAAAATGACTGACATTATTACAGTTTGCCAACAATGCTCTATATGTGTGGAGTGGCATCTCTGACCCTTGCCAGTAACGACAGAAAATTTTGTGCAAGACTGGGCTGAGATCCACCACATTGAACAGTGACAGCACCTCTCTTATAATCCAACTAGTGGCCCAGTGCACAAAATTCATGCACGGGGGCAGGGGTGTCCCTCAGCCCAGCCCTCACCCTCTCCAATCTAGGACCCCTGTGGGATTGGGCCTAAACCGGCAGTCGGACATCCCTCTCACAATCCGGGACCACTGGCTCCTAACTGCTCACCTGCCTGCCTGCCTGATCGCCCCTAACCACTCTGCCTGCCAGCCTGCTTGCCCCCAACCGCCCCCCTTGCCGGCCTGATCGCCCTCAACTGCTGCCCCCTGCTGGCCTTCTCGCCCCTAACTGCCCCCCCCCCTGCCAGCCTTATCATCCCCAACTGTCCCCCCCACCGGCCTGATGGCCCCCAACTAACCCCCACTGCTGGCCTGCTTGCCCCCAACTCTCCCCCCCACCCCCGCCAGCCTGATCACCCCAACTGCCCTCCCCTCCTGGCCTGATCGTCCCTAACCACCTCTGCCTCGGCCCCAGCACCATGGCTTTGTCTGGAAGGATGTCCAGAAGGTCTCCTGGAAGGTATCCCAGTCTAATTAGCATATTACCCTTTTATTAGTATAGATAGGAGCTGGGCTGATAGAGCGTTATAATGGACTGCTGAAAAATACCCTAAAAACTGAAGGAGGATCATTACAAGAATAGATCACAAGACTCTAATGTACTAGTACCCATGAATGAAAAGCTCTGATCAGATTCCACATGCAGCAGCAGATGTGGGCATCCCTACCTAGAGTGCAAGTTCAAATGAGAGATACTAAAATAAGACCTTGTTAGGGAGCAGAGAATAACCAGTTTTTGCCAGCACCCCAGTATATACATGCTAGAGCTAGTGTATTAACCTGGACTTGGAAAACTCAAACTGGTACCCGCTGGTTCACTCTCCTAACCCCAAGGTGGGATGAACTTGCCCAGGGCTTGCTTATACAACCTACCATAATTGATAAATGCCCAACTACTATTATATCTGGCAGATTTGTATTCCTCTTCTCACTACTAGTATTATAGGCTGGAGGGTTATGTTACAGAAGGCCAGGGAGACCACCTGAACAAGTCACTAACCTTACATAAGATAGAATAATGGCCTGTATATGACTCATTGGTGCTGATTTGCCTCTATTGGTGCCTACTAAACATTTTCCTTATTCTACTTAGTGCAGGTTAACAGTTTTGTGGGATGGGCTGAAGAAATGGCTCTCCAGTTCAATGTTTCAGACTGTTGGGTATGTTCAAAGATATCCCTCTCTGCTACTGCTGGGCTGCCTTGGAAAACAACCTGACATAATGGCCCAATGTCAACATGACTTACTAGTAAAAGGTTTCTTGGGACTGGCAATCAACTTTAAATACTCTGATACTATTATGTATAAATCTATTATATATAAGTGTATTATTCCTTTACTTTATGTTGTATTATTCCTATAAAATGCAAATACAATCTCTCACCATCCTCCTCCCTCCCCAGGATATATGTGGAAGACATAATGGGCAGATTGTATGGGAGTGGAAAGGAAAGGTACCCATGTTGAGGTGGAATGTATGTAAATGGAAACATGGGCCCCATCCTATGCTCCAACTCCCCCTCCCATCTGTAAATAGACTGTGATACCTTGAGATAAGTGGACTCTGCTCTTCCCCCTTCAACAGCAAGACACTTTCCACATAAAACTATACACAATAAAGAAGAGATTTTCTTACAGATTCTGTGAAATGGGAGAAGGTATGAAAAGAAAGAGAACAGGCCCTGCAGATAAGGCAACCTGGAGCCCAGATCAAGGGCAGAACCTATCTGAAGGGAGACAGCATTCAGGGCTAATATTTGCAGTCCTTAGGAACTAAGCTTTAAAAGGACAATGTTAGAAGACATACCCTGGGAACTCACTAACATTAGATTTATCTACCTATTAATCCTATATAAGTGCTTGTTTGAAATGAAACATCAGAGCAGTCTTTCCAGGGTGTTATACCTGCCACTCTCTCAGAATGCTGGATATCTAATTAATAAATGCACCAAAAAGACTGAACCTCTTTTGATTCTAGTAGCAATGGGCAGCACAGACCCTTTCATGTCTGGCATCAATTTAAAACTATAGTACAAGGCCATTGTAGTAAAAACAGCCTGGTATTGACAGATGAATAGGCATATAGATTAATGGAAAAGAACAGAGAGCTCAGAAATCAACCCATGCCTATATGGTCAATTAACATTTGACAGAGTAGGAAAGAACACACAATAGAGTAAAGACAGCCTCTTCAATAAAAGGAGTTGGGAAAACTGGACAGGTACATGCAAGAAAATGAAACTAGATCATCAACTTACACCGTACACAAGAATAAACTCATAATGAATGAAAGACTTAAACATAAATGGCAAAACCATAAAAATCCTAGAAGAAAACATAAACCATAAAAATCCTAGAAGAAAACATAGGCAGTAAAATCTCAGACATCTCTTGGAGCAATATTGTTGCCCATATATCCCCTAAGACAATGGAAATAAAGGGAAAAATTTTAAAAAATGGGACTACATCTGCATAGCAATGAATAAATAAATAAATAAATATAAAAATAAAAATAAAACCAAAACAAAACCATCAAGAAAATAAAAAGGGAACCTGCTATGGGAAAATATATTCACCAATGATACATTGGATAAGGGGTTAATCTCCAAAATATATAATGAATTTATCCAACTCAACACCAGGAAGACAATCCAATTAAAAAATGGGCAAAGGACCTGAATAGACACTTTTTCAAACAGGACATAGAGATGGCCAATAAACATGAAAAAAAATGCTCAACATCACTAATCATCAATGCAAATTAAAAATACAATGGAGCTATAATTGCACACCTACACCCGCCAGAATGGCTACCATCAATAAATTAACAAACAAGTGCTGATAGGTGTTGAAAATGGGAACCTGAGTGTACTGATGGTGGGAATGCAGATTGGCACAACCACAGTGGAAAACAATATGGAGTTTCCTCTAAAAATTAAAAATGGAACTGCCTTTTGACCCAACAATCCCACTTCAGGAAATATATCCTAAGAATCCTGAAACACAAGTTCAAAAGAATATATGCATCCATATGTTCATAGCAACATTATTTGCAATAGCCAAGATCTGGAAACAGCCCAAATGCCCATCAGTAGATGAGTGGATAAAAAAGCTGTGGTACCTTTACACAATGGAAGACTATGTGACCCCAAAAAAAGGGGGTGGGGTAAATTACACTTTGAATCAGCATGAAGGGATCTGGAGATTATTATGCTAAATGAAATAAGCCAGTAATAGAAAGACAAATACCATATGATCTCACTAATATGTGGAATCTAATGAACAAAATAAACTAACAAAACAAAATAGAACCAGAGCCCTGGACACCTGAACAGATTGACACCTGTTAGAGGAAAAGGGGAACTGGATGAAAGAAGGTGAAGGAATTAGCCAAAGCACATGCATGCATAACCCACAGATAAAAACTTTAGTGTTCTGATGCCAAAGGGAAGGGGGTGGGGGTGGTGGTGGGCAAAGGGGGGGGGCGGGATTTGGACATCCTTAATAGTGTCAACAATAAAAAAAGAACTATCATAAAATAATAGAATGTATTTTGGGATAAGGAAGGACATAAAAGACAAGTTGTTTTGTTTTGTTTGCTTTTTCTTTGTTTTCTTGTGTTTGTAAAGAAATAAATAGAAAAGTCATTTTGTCCTAAAATAAACTGATTGCTTCAAAATAAAAGGAAAAATATAGGACAAGAACAAAGTATATGTAAGTTGTAGAAGGTTTATTTTGTTGCAGAAGGTTTTTGGATATTGCAGAAAGTGTGTGGTGGAGGGATCTTGAGAAAACAGTTTTATATATTGTCAAACAAACTAAAATTGGAAGGTATAATAAAGTCAATTGCTATATATATACACTAGAGGCCCGGTGCATAAAATTCGTGCAGGGGGGGGAGGGTGTCCCTCAGCCCAGCCTGCACCCTCTCCAATCTGGGACCCCTCGAGGGATGTCCAACTGCCCGTTTAGGCCCGATCCCACTAGGATCGGGCCTAAACAGGCAGTCGGAAATCCCTCTCACAATCCAGGACTGCTGGCTCCCAACTGCTCACTTGCCTGCCTGATTGCCCCTAACTGCTTCTGCCTGCCAGCCTGATCACCCCTTAGTCACTCCCCTGCCAGCCTGATTGATGCCTAACTGCTCCCCTGCCAGCCTGATTGCCCCTAACTGCCCTCCCCTGCAGGCCTGGTTACTCCTTACTGCCCTCCCCTGCAGGCCTGGTCTCCCCCCAACTGCTCTCCCCTGCAGGCCTGGGTCCCCCCCAGTTGCCCTTCCCTGCAGGCCCGGTCACCCCCAACTTCCCTCCTCTGCCAGCCTGGTCACCCCTAACTTCCCTCCCCTGCAGGCTTAATTGCCCCCAACTGCCCTCCCTTGCTGGCCATCTTGTGGCGGCCATCTTGTGTCCACATGGGGGCAGCCATCTTTGACCACATGGGGGCAGCCATCTTGTGTGTTGGAGTGATAGTCAATTTGCATATTACTCTTTTATTAGATAGGATAGAGGCCTGGTGGTGGGGGCCAGCTGATTTGCCCTGAAGGGTGAACTGGATCAGAGTGCAGTTCCCTTGGGGCATGGGTGGCCTGGGCGAGGGGCCTGTGGTGGTTTGCAGGCCAGCCACACCCCCTGGAGACCCAAGCAGAGGCCCTGGTATCTGGGATTTATTTATCTTCTACAATTGAAACTTAGTAGCCTTCAGTGGAGGCCTGGGCCTGCCAGGAACTTGGCTTCCTCCATCACCAGGGAAACCTAAGTCTCCTGTTCACTCCGTGGCCGCAACCATTTTTGTTGGGATTTATTTATCTTCTATAATTGAAGCTTTGTAGCCTTGAGTGGAGTCCAGGGCCTTCCAGAATGTGCGAGGAAACTTGGCTTCCTCCATCGCCGGGAAATCCAAGCCTCCTGCTCGCTCTGTGGCTGCAGCCATCTTGGTTGGGTTAATTTGCATACTTGCTCCTGATTGGCTGGTGGGTGTGGCTTGTGGATGTAGCAGAGTGAGGGTTAATTTGCATATTACTCTCTTATTAGATATATATATGAATATATATCCTTACCAAATCTTTAATTATGGCCTTTTTAAGTCTTTTGTCATTTATAGATATTATTTTACTTTGATGCTTTTACAAAATGTTTCTACATAAATATTTTATCTCTATAGAAATTCATGGAGAGGACTCTGGCACTCTAAAGTATGTATTTCTAATTAACTTTCAGGTCATACCATTAACTGGGTAAAGAATTACAGAACTCTAAGGAAAAACTGGATTCATAAAACTGCTAACAAAATGATCAAGATTAACAAAATTTAATAACATGAAATTAAGTAAACTGATAAGGATCACTATAATATTATAACTTTTTATATAAAATATTACTGATTTTTTATTCTTGTTTTGCAGATATAAGACTTTTTTCTCCTAAGCTACCTATGATGTATAGGAATTTGGTAAATTATAGCTTTGTAAGCAAAATTAAAACATTTATCTTTTCTTCCTGCCCGAGTCCTCCAAAATTTTAGATACTCTTAAATAATCCATAGGTTGTCAAATATAAACCTGTTCATTCTTGGGTTTATTTTTCCTAATTTAAAGAAACCTTTTATATCTAATATGAATGTTCAACCAATGCAAGATTTGAAATTAAAATTACTAAGAACTGAAACTGATGACATTTGTTGTAGAAATCAAACCCAAAATTCTAAACCAATGTACACCTTTATTTTATTTTTTCCCTCTTTCCTTGATTCTGTTTCTTCCTATCTTTCAACAACAAAAATTATGAGGGCCTTGCATTCACTGTAATAATTATTGTTTTCTTTCCTCCTTAATTTCTGACTGGGAAGATAACTCCACATTGAGCATCATTTTTAAACCTACATAACAAGTCAAAACATGCAACTGCTTATACACATAGTCAAGGATGTTCAAAGCCTAGTAATGTCAACCCTATTAAACATATCAGATTTGAAGAATGCAGGTATTGCAATAACTGCCACAGCAATAGCCAAACAAAAAGATCTTTAAATTCCCTTCATGAGTTATATTAGACAATTAAATTGCTCTTGACCATGTACTAGCTAAGCAAGGTGAGTTTCCTCTCTTGTTGCCTCTTGTCCTTAGATAAAAAACCTCTGGTAAACTAGAGATGGACTAGATAAATCTCATCACAAAGCAAGTGAATAAATACAGTGCCCACTCACACCTCATATTTCTTCACTATCTTCAGCTGACTGCCCCAAATATTGCCTTCTGGTTCAGGTTTATGCTTCAAATTTGACTTAGCATTTATTTGCTATTATAAATTTTTATTTGCTGTTATAAAACTTTGTTTTGCATAGCTCAATGTTATGAAGACACCACTCCAATAATGGTTACTCAATGTTTTGAGATGATCAATAAAGCCTATGGGACTTCATATGAGAAAATTCAAGAAACTACAGAAGATGTTGGCCTTAAAGGAACAGGATGGGAAAGCCCTTGTCTGTTCTGGAACCCTGGTTGCTCAAATGTGGTCTAAGGCTTCTAAAAAATATTATTTCTGTCATATGAGGAATGAACCTTCCTGGTGATGGGGGACCAAGAATAGCATGACATACCCAAATGAGCTATCTGATAATGAAGAACCAATAATGCTTTTAATAACTGATTAGTTCTAGTGTCCAGTGGTTGATCAAAGATACTTTAAATGAAAGAGCTTCGTCAAAAGAAAGAAAATGTAAAAAATTATAAATAAATGGAACCACTTAAATGGATCCAGAACTGCCATATCAGAGAAACTTTGCATGTCATATGCCTTAAAACTTTGGAATGTTAAAACAGGGCAAAATAACCTTTGGATTGGGCCTACGGCAGTTACTGTGAACTGTGTGAAAACATAACAAGAAAGCAGTATGGCTACTGGATTGATGACTAGTGAACCCCAAATTAAAAACATTATTTAGAATTCATATCACTATGTTATTTTATATGCACAAATAGAAATGCCTTCCTTCTATTGATGTAATTGTTCCCCTTCTCTTTCTCATAAATATTCTTTGCCTTTCTCTTCTAATGGGAATGGTATTTGAGCTTCTGCCTGAATCAGTGCATCCAGCATAGCTATTTTTATTATTCACAAATAAATGCTTGTTTCCTCAAACTTTGAAAGACCTTTTTTTTTATTTTATAAGTTAACAATAGTTTTAAATATCAGCTTTAAGCTTGTGACCCTGGATATCTCCCATGTACAAGAACATATTAAAATGCTTTGGTGACATCAGTGTTAGCCTTTCAAATATAACATGTACAAAACATAAATTCTGGTTGCTTCCTAAACCCTGCTACACCTGCACATCCCTTGTCTCAGTGACTGAAACTGTTCCTTTTAACTGCAACTGTTCCCTTTAGTTTACAGAACGAAAATCTGGGAGTCATCCTTGACTGTTATCTTCCTCAAATTACTTACATGCAATATATCACTAAATCCAATTGTCTTCGAATACATCTAGAATACAGTTGCCTCTCAATGTTAGCTCAGCTACAACTTGGCCGTAATACCATTGCTGTTCCCCTGAGATCATTGCAATAGTCTTCCATCTGCTCTCCTAGCTCTGCTCTTGACTTCTTGCTATTATTCTCAGCATCTCAGCTAGTGTGATCTTCACAAAATTAAGTAAATTGGGGCAGTGAAATTAATTGACATCTTCAGAACATTTCACACCAAAGCCACAGAATATACGTTTTTTTTCAAGTGCACATGGGTCATTTTCAAAGATAGACCACATATTGGAACACAGCCAAAGTCTCTTCAAATTCAAGAAGATAGAAATCATATCAAGCATCTTCTCATATCACAATGGCATAAAAATTAGAAATCAACTACAATAAAAACAATAAAAAAATCAAACAACTGGAGGCTAAATAGCCAATGATTGGGTTACCAAAGAGATCAAGGAAGAAATGTAAAGCATCATGGCAACAAACAACAATGAAAACACAACAATCCAAAATCTATGGGACAGTGAAAGCAGTCTTGAGAGAAAAGTTCATAGCTCTAAAAGTCTATCTCAAAAAACAAGAAAAAAATGGTAATAAATAATCTAAACCTACAACTCAAAGAGTTAGAAAGAGAGCAACAAGAAAAGCCCAGCAAAAGCAGAAGGAAGGAAATAATAAAGATTGGAGCAGAGATAAACGACATAGAGACCAAAACAAACAAACAAACAACAACAACAACAAAAAAAACAATACAAAAGATCACCAAAATGAAGATCTGATTCTTTGGAAGGATAAACAAGATTGATGAACCCCTAGCCAGGATCAACAAGAAGCAAAGACAGAGGACCCCAATAAACAAAAGCAGAAATGAAAGAGGTGAAGTAACAACCGATCCTACAGAAATACAAACAACTATGAAAAAATACTATGAAAACTCTATTCCAACAATATGGATAATCTAGATGAAATGATCATATTCCAAGAAAAATACAAGTGCCCAAACTCAATCAAGAAGAATCTAAAATCTGAATAGGCTGATAACTACTGAAGAAATTAAAGCAGCTATCAAAAATCTTCCAGCAAACTAAAGCCCTGGTCCAGACAGCTTTACAGGGGAGCTCCACCAAGCATTCAAGGAAGAACTTAAACCTATCCTCCTCAGTCTATCCCAAAAATTCAAGAGGAAGGCACACTTCCAAGTTCTGTCTATGAAGACAGCATTACCCTAATCCCACAACCAGAAAAAGACACCACAAAAAAAGAGAACTACAGGCCAATATCCTTGAAGAACATAGATGCTGAAATCCTCAATAAAATTCTAGCAAATCAGATTCAGCATTAAATTAGAAAGATCATACATTGTGACCAAGTGGGATTTATTCTGAGGATGCAAGGATGGTACAATATCTGCAAATCAATAAATGTGATACATCACATAAACAAACTGAGAGACAAAAATCACATAATCATGTCAATTGATGCAGAAAAAGCATATGACAAAATCCAACACCCTTTCTTGATAAAAACTCTCAACAAAGTGGGAATAGAGGGGTCATATCTTAACATAATAAAAGTCATATATGACAAAGCTACAGCTAACATCATAATCAATGGGCAAAAACTAAATTCATTTCCCCTAAGAACAGGAACAAGACGGGGATGCCCAGATTCACCACTCCTGTTGTATATAATACTGAAAGTGTTAGCCATAGCGATCAGACAAGAAGAAAAAATAAAAGGCATCCAAACTGGAAAAGAAGAAGTAAAATTGTCCTTATTTGCAGATGACATGGTACTATACATAGAAAACCCCAAAGACTCCATCAAAAAATAACTAGACCTAATAAATGAATTCGCCAATGTAGCAGGATACAAAATAAACACCCAGAAATCTATGGCCTTTTTATACACCAATAATTAACTCACAGAGAGAGAAACTAAAAAAAAAAAAAATCCCATTAACCATTGCACCAAAACAATTAAGATACCTAAGAGTAAACTTAACTAAGGATGTAAAAGACCTGCACTAGGAAAACTACAGGACATTGAAAGAAGAGATAGAGGAAGATATATACAAATAGAAGAACATACCATGTTCAAGGATTGGTAGAATCTACATCATTAAAATGTCCATACTACCAAAGCAATCTACAGATTCAATGCAATCCCCATTAAAATACCAACAACATATTTCAAAGATCTAGAACAAACTCTTCAAAAAATCTTCTGGAATAAAAAAAGACCCCGAATAGCCATAGCAATCCCGAGAAAGAAGAACAAAGTTCGAGGGATCAAATTACCAGATATCAAGCTATATTACCAAACCACAGTTCTCAAAACTGCCTGGTACTAGCACATATACATAGACAAATGAAACAGAACAGAGAACCCAGAAATCAACCTAAGACATTATGCTCAAATAATATTTGACAAAGGAGGCAAGAGGATACAATGGAGTCAAAACAGTCTGTTTAATAAATGGTGCTGGGAAATTTGGACAGATACATGCAAAAAAAATGAAACTAGATCACCAACTTACACCATATACAAAAACAAACTCATATTGGCTAAAGGACATGAATGTAAGATGGGAAACCATAAAAATCCTACAAGACTCCATAGGCAGTAAATTAGCAGACATATGTTGTAGCAATATCTGACGACTCAGATCCTTGGGCAAGGTGAAAATAAATAATTGGGACTACATCAAAATAAAAGCTTCTGCACAGCAAATGAAACCATCAACAAAACAACAAGAAAGCCCAGTGCATGAATGAACATATTTTATTTATCTTTTTATTTTTTATGTTTAATAAATCTTTATTGTTCATATTATTACAATTGTTCCTCTTTTTTCCCCCCGTATCTCCCCTCCACCCATTTCCCACCCCACCCTCTGATGTTACCACCACCCACTGTCCTCATCCATAGGTGTACAATTTTTGTCCAGTCTCTTCCCGCACCCTCCTCACCCCGTTCCCCCGAGAATTGTCAGTCCACTCCCTTTCTATGCCCCTGATTCTATTATATTCACCAGTTTATTCTGTTCATCAGATTTTTTTATTCACTTGATTTTTAGATTCACTTGTTGATAGATATGTATTTGTTGTTCATAATTTTTATCTTTACCTTTTTCTTCTTCTTCCTCTTCTTAAAGAATACCTTTCAGCATTTCATATAATACTGGTTTGGTGGTGATGAACTCCTTTAGCTTTTTCTTATCTGTGAAGCTCTTTATCAGACCTTCAATTCTGAATGATAGCTTTGCTGAGTAGAGTAATCTTGGTTGTAGGTTTTTGCAATTCATCACTTTGAATATTTCTTGCCACTCCCTTCTGGCCTGACAGTCATATGGGTGCTCCCTTGTCGGTAACTAACTGTTTTTCTCTTGCTGCTTTTAATATTTTCTCTTTGTCTATTGCTCTTGGCATTTTAATTATGATGTGTCATGGTGTGGTCCTCTTTGGATTCCTTTTGTTTGGGGCTCTCTGTGTTTCCTGGGCTTGTAAGTCTATTTCTTTCACCAGGTGGGGGAAGTTTTCTGTCATTATTTCTTCAAATAGGTTTTCAGTATCTTGCTCTCTCTCTTCTTCTGGCACCCCCATAATTCGGATGTTGGTAAGCTTAAAGTTGTCCCAGAGGCTCCTTACACTATCTTCATATTTTTGAATTCTTTTTTCTTTTTGCTTTTCCGGTTGGGTGTGTTTTACTTCTTTGTATTTCAAATCTTTGACTTGATTCTTGGGATCCTCTAGTCTGCTGTTAGATCTCTGTGTATTATTTTTTATTTCAGACAGTGTATGCTTAATTTCTAGTTGGTCCTTTTTCATATCCTCGAGGGTCTTGCTAAATTTATCGGACTTTTCTTGAAAATTCTTGAAAAACCTTATAACCCTGGTTTTGAACTCTATATCCAGTCATTTGCTTTCCTCCATTTCTTTCATTTGTGATCTGTTGCTTTGTCTCCGCATTTTGGCTGCTTCCCTGAGTTGATAGAGTGACTTTGTGTGCTAGGTGTCCTATAGGGCCCAGTGGCTCAGCCTCCCCAGTTACCTGAGGTGGACACTCTTGGTGCACCCCTTTGTGGGCTGTGTGCACAGTCTTGTTGTAGTTAAGCCTTGATTGTTGTTGGTATCACTGGGAGGAATTGACCTCCAGGCCAATTGGCTGTGAGGATCAGCTGTGTCTATGCTGGGAGAACTTCTGTGCTGGAGATACCATTATGAGATAAGACTTGCAGAAGCCTCTCTGCTCAGCTTGGATGGGGCGGAGTCTTAGGGTGGAGCAGACAGCATTGGTTTCCTGTCAGCCCTGCCATAATAGGCCCATGTGTCTCAGTGTCCCATGGTAATTATTGCAAGCACCTCTGAGTGAAAGCTGCCCTCAAGTTTCGCCCGCTGCCAGACAGTCCAGTTTCACCCTGTCTGAGCCTGGGTCCCCAGAGTCTCACCCAGAACTGGAGTTCAGCACAGTCAGGAGCTTTTGTCTCCTTCCTGCTTGAGAAAGCCAGCCACACACTCAGTTGCCAGTCTTCTCCGTGCATGCGTCTTAGTACCTCTGCCTCCTGCAGCTCCTCTGAGTCTCAGTGTGCTTTTCTCTTTCCTTCTAGTTGTAGAATTTCCACTCAGCCAGCATTCCTGTGGTTCTGGATGATGTCCATTTTGTCTTTTAGTTGTAATTTTGAAATTGTTGTGCGAGGCAGCAGTTTAGGTGTTTACCTATGCCGCCATCTTGGTTTCTCTCATTGGCGAACATATTTGCCAATGATATTTCCTATAAGGGTTTAACCTCCAAAATTTACAGAGAACTCATACAACTTAACAAAGGGAAGATAAATGATCCAATCACAAAATGGGAAAAGGATCGAAATAGACACTTTTCAAAAGAGGACATACAGAAGGCCCACAGAAATGTGAAAACATGCTCAAAGTCACTAATAATTCGAGAGTTGTAAATCAAAACAACAATGAGATACCATCTCACACCTGTCAGGATGGCTATCATCAACAAAGGAAAAGTGCTAGTGAGGATGTGGAGAAAAGGGAACCCTCATACACTGCTGGTGGCAATGCAGACTGGTATAGCCACTGTGAAAGAGAGTCTGGAGTTTCCTCAAAATATTAAAAATGGAGCCCCATTTGACCCAGTAATCCCACTTCAGGGACTATAGCCCAAGAAACCAGAACATCAATCAGAAAGGATATATGTATCCCTATGTTCATAGCAGCACAATTTACAATAGCTAAGACTTGAAAATAACGTAAGTGCCCATCTGCAGATGAGTTGATTAAAAAACTGTGGTACATCTACACAAAAGTCATCAGTAAAATGTTGCTTCAACAGCACAAAAGAAAGTCTTTTTTTTTGCATCAAATTGTGACTGACAATGAAAAGTGGATTCATTTGAGAATCCCAAATGCACAAAATCATGGGTTGCCCCAGGTCAACCATCAACATCGACTGCAAAGCCAAATCACTTCAGAAAGAAGACAATGCTCTGCATTTGGTGGGATCAGGAAGGTGTGGTGTATTATGAACTTCTAAAACCAAGTGAAACTGTTAATACTGACCATTACCAACAACAAATAATCAATTTGAACCATGCTTTGTTCGTAAAATGACCAGAATGGGCCAGAAGACATGGCAAAGTAATTTTGCTTCATGGTAACGCACCATCACACACTTCAAAACCAGTTAAAGATGCATTAAAAGATCTTGCTTGGGAAGTATTAACCCACCTGCCATATTCACCAGACCTTGCTTCTTCAGATTACCACTTGTTCTGATTGATGGCACACACAGTTTCTGAACAGCACTGAAAAACATAGGAAGAGAGAGATCGAAGATGGCTGCCGACAGGAAGGCAGGCTGCAAGTAAGTGTGTGAGTGAGAGAACGAAAGGAGAGTGTGTGGATGTACAGGGAGTGTCTATTTGTGAGTTAGGGACAGCTATATTCCAAGGGACTGCTGGAGACTGCCAGACCAGGCTCCCCTGACTGGGCAGCCCCCACTGCTGCTGAAATCTCTCCCAGAGCGACCAGGTCTGCTGCAGAGACCATGCCATCTTGAAGGGGAGAGTGGCTGTGATCAGAAGCCTAGCCTTACCTTCAATCAGGAAGAATCAGTTACCTCCCAGGACCCTACAAGCACAACACCCAGGGCCAGCTACAAACCCACAAACACCAGGTCTCAAGCAGCACCAGTATGCAGACTTGGACAAGCTCTGCACCTTCTCACGGAAAGGTCAGATTTCACCCAGAGAAAGGTGAGGTCTGCAATCCAGGCTGAAGGGTGAAATATGCGCAGCAGGATCTAGAGGTTCAGAGGAATTCTGCGCCCCACAAAATCCACGGAGTTTGGGGCCAGCATAGTTCACAAATGTGGAAGGAGGTCCACAGGGCTGCTGACAGAAGGGAACTCTAGAAATCAGCCAATAGCTGGGCTGGGCACAAAAAGGCAGCCTAAAGCTTTACCAGTAAACCCGCTGTGCCTTGCCAGGGGAAAAAGACATGCACAGAGACATGAGCAGTGCTGGGGCAAAAAAGTCATGAGTTTGAGCACTTACTCTGGCTCTTTTTTCTCTTTAAATCCTTGCTTTTGATTACTAAGCCCAGTACATAGGATCACCCAATTATAAACACTCTCAGAGACTGCAGGGAAAAGTTGTTTTTGTGGAACCTGCGGATCAGGGCAGGGAGAAATGATCAGAAAATCAATTCTGGGGCAGTCCATACCCCCAAACTAGTATTAAGTGCAGCAGGGAAAACAAATTCTAAATACTGGTAGAGAGGACTTATAACTCCAGATGTCAATACAGAAACACTGCCACCCAGGGGTTGAATCGCAAACTGATTCTTGTGTAAATACAACCACAGGCAGGCTGAGTAACAAAAAAATACTACCTGCTTGAAAACAAGATTGTGGATTATGACACAGTGGAGCTGTGGAACGCAGGGAACTTCAATACTGTCCTGACTAGGAAACAGGTGTGCCAAACAGAACAGTAGAGGAAGTGAATGACCTTCACTACTGCACATTTTCATTTTTTCTCTTTTACTTAAGAAACTTTTTTTTATTTTTTTCTCACTTGATTTTACCTTTTTAATTATTATATTTTTATTTTTAATCAGCATTATTACTTATATTATTTTACCTTTTTTTAAAGTTTCATTTTATTTTTTCTTTATTTTTGTTATTTTGGGATTAGTGTTCTACATTCTATTTTCATTTTTCCTTTAGCATCATTTTACTCTATCTCAACTTTACATTTATGCCAACACTCTCTTCCTCAATTTTTTTCCTTTTGTTGTACTGCTTCTTTTACCCTATTCCTGCTTTAGATTGTCCCTATTCCTTCTTTTTACCCCCTGCTAAAAATTCATCCTACTTATATGCTGAAGCCAACTCCAGCATGTCATAATTATAAGAGTTTCATCAAAGATTGATGAAACTTGGGGACTCAACAAGGGCTGAGTCACATATGTAATCACCTGTTGGAATGGCTTAAAGGCACTTCCCCCAAACCTGAATAGGATGATTGTTTGCTGCTAGACAGCTCAGGGCTTCTTAATCTACATGTTATTGCCTCCTGTTGGCCAAACACCTGAACAGCTGTAGGCTATTCCCCAATCTGACAATGCTTCTGTGCCCTACCCTTTGAAGTGTATTATATCCACTTTACCTTAGGACAAACTGTGTTAATAAAAAGCAAGGATCCTGAGACAAGGAGAAACATCAGCTCCTTTAGCTGAAGTTGCTCTGACGCCCAATGCCTTTCAAAATTATCTTTCATCTTTGGACTCGTATTTAATCTACGCACAGCCTTTCTCCATATTGCTGAACCCTTTGTAATGCTGGAACAAGAACCCTGGCACTTATATATCTAATTTCCGATCCTGTGCTCCAAATCCATACACACTTCTCTCTTCAGTTTCTTCACAATCCAATTTTTTTTCTCTCTTCCCTTTTTTTGTTGTTGTTTTTTTTTGTTTATTTTTTTTGTTTAATTTTGTTTTGTTTTTGCCTTCTTTCTCTCTGTCCTATTGTTGTTGTTAGTTTGATTGTTGATTAGATTGTTTTTTTTAATTTGTTTGTGCGATTGTTTCTCTCTCTTTTTTTTGCTTCTGTTTTTCCCTCTCCTCACTTGGTATTAGTTGTTGTTTGTAGTTTGCATTCATATCTGGGTGTTAGTTGTTTGTATTTTTTTGGGATTAGTTGTTGTTCTATTGGAGATTTCTCCCCATATAAATAGTTTTTCCCCATACTTTTTATTCTCTTCTTTTCTTTCTTACTTTTTTCCTTTACTCAATATCATTTTTGCACCTTTTTTTTAATCCCCTAATTCTCTTTTCTCTGGTGGTCACCTTTATTTGGGGATTTTAGCATCATACATATTTGTATTCAGTGCCTTGAGCAATGTGCTTTGTTGTGTTGTATTTTGTGCCTTTAAGTCAACGCAGGAGAGGGAGAGCTACATAACCAGACCCCGGAAAGAGAGACCATGGGGAGACAAAGAAACAGCCCGCATATGAAAGAAAAGGAGGCATCAGCAGAAAAGGAACTAAATGAAATGAAGGCAAGCAATATGTCAGAGAAATAATTCAGATAAATGGTCATAAGGTTGCTGAAAAGGTTGGAAGAAAAATTCAACAATATGTGTAAGAACCAAGAGGAAATGAAGAAGAAATGAAAAATGACATTATTGCAATAAAGAACTGAATAGAAAGCATCAACAGTAGACTAGAAGAAGCAGAGGACCACATCAGTGAGCTAGAAGACAAGGTAGGAAAAAATACCCAAGAAGAGCAGCATCTAGAAAAAAAGCTTCAAAAACAAGAGGAGAGCATAAGGGAACTTAAGGACAACATGAGAAAAAGAACATCTGCATAATAGGGGTGCCAGAAGGAGAGGAAACTCAGCAAGGAATAGAAAACCTGTTTGAAGAAATAATGACAGAAAACTCCCCTGATATAGGGAAGAAAAAACTCACACAAGAGTTTTTTTTCCAAGAAGCGCACAGAGTCCCAAACAAAATAAACCCCAAAAGACCGATGCCAAGGCACATATAATTAAATTGGAAAACACCAACGACAAAGTAAGAATCTTAAAAGTGGCCAGAGACAGACAGAAAGTTACATACAAAGGATCCCCCATTAGGCCAGATTTCTAGTGACTGATTCCTCAACAGAAACACATCATGCCACAAGAGAATGGAATGAAATATACAAAGTCATGCAAAGGAAGGGGCTGAATCCAAGAATATTGTACCCACCAAGGTTATCAATCAAAATAGAGGGTGAAATCAGGAGCTTCACAGACAAAAAAGGACTAAAGGAATTTAGCACCACCAAATGAGCAATGTAAGAAATGCTAAAGGGTCTGCTGTAAAAAGAAAAAATAAGAAGCAAAGAAGGACACAGGCATAAAAAATAAAAATGACACAAACAAGTACCTATCAATAATAACTTTAAATGTAAATGGATTAAATGCCCCAATCCAAAGACATAGGTTAACTGAGTGGATAAGAAAAAAATGACACATATATCTGCTGTCTACAGGAAACCCACCTCAGAAAATAGGACACACACAGACTGATGGTGAAGGGATACAAAAAGGTATTTCAGGCAAATGGAAATGAAAAAATAAAAGCTGGGGTAGCAATACTTATATCTGACTAATTAGACCTCAAAGAGAAGGCCATAACAAGAGATAAGGAAGGCTACTTCATAATACTAAAGGGAGCAATCCATCAAGAAGATATAACTCTGGCAAACATATAAACACCCAATACAGGAGTACCCAAATACATAAAAAAACTTCTGGAGGATATCAAGGGAGAGATTGACAGCAATACAGTCATAGTAGGGGACTTTAATACCCCACTAATACCACTGGACAAATCCTCTAAACAAAAAATCAGCAAAGAAATATCAATCTTAAATGACACAATAGATCAGATGGAATAAATTGACATCTTCAGAACATTTCACCCCAAGCCAGAGATCAAAGAAGAAATAAAAAACATCATGGCAACAAATAACAATGAAAACACAACAAAACAAAATCTATGGGACACAGTGAAAGCAGTCTTGAGAGGGAAGTTCATAGCTCTACAGGCATATCCAAAAAAACAAGAAACAATGGTAATGAATAATCTAACCTTATAATTCAAAGAGTTAGAAAGAGAGCAACAAGAAAAACCCAGCGTAAGCAGAAGGAAGGAAATAATAAAAATCAGAGCAGACATAAATGAAATAGAGAAAAAAAAATACAAAAGATAAATAAAACCAAGAGGTGGTTCTTTGAAAGGATAAACAAGATTGATGAACCTCTATCTAGGTTCACCAAGAAGCAAAGAGAGAGGACCAAAGTAAATAAAATCAGAAATGAAAGAGGTGAAGTAACAACTGATCCCACAGAAATAGAAAGGATTATGAAAAAATACAATGAACAACTCTATTCCAACAAAATGGACATCCTAGATGAAATGGAAATATTCTCAGAAAAATACAAGCTCCCAAAAATCAACCAAGAAGAATAAAAACACCTGAATAGGCCAATAACTAATGAAGAAATTGAAACAGCAATAAAAAATATTCCAGCAAACTAAAGTCCTGGCCTGGATGGCTTTATAGGGGAGTTCTACCAAGCATTCAAAGAAGAACTAAAACCTATCCTTCTGAGACTATTTCAAAAATTTCAAGAGGAAGACACACTTCCAAACTCTTTCTATGAAGCCAGCATTACCCTAATCCCAAAACCAGATAAAGACACCACAATGAAAGAGAATTACAGGCCAATATCCTTGATGAACATAGATGCTAAAATCCTCAACAAAATTCTAGAAAATCGGATTCAGCAATACTTTAGAAAGATCATACACCATGACCAAGTGGGATTTATTCCGAGGATGCAAGGATGGTACAATATCCACAAATCAATAAATGTGATACATCACATAAACAAACTGAGAGACAAAAATCACATAATCATATCAAATGATGCAGAAAAAGCATTTGACAAAATCCAACACCCTTTCTTGATAAAAACTCTCAGCAAAGTAGAAATAGAGGGATCATACCCCAACATAATAAAAACCCCATATGACAAACATACAGCCAACATCATACTAAATGGGCAAAAACTAAACTCATTTACACTAAGAACAGAAATAAGACAAGGATGCCCACTTTAACCACTCCTGTTTAACATAGTACTAGAAGTACTAGCCATAGTGATCAGACAAGAAGAAAAAATAAAAGGCATCCAAATTGGAAAAGAAGAAGTAAAATTGTCCTTATTGGCAGATGACATGATACTATACATAGAAAACCCCAAAGACTCCATCAAAAAATAACTAGACCTAATAAATGAATTCGCCAATGTAGCAGGATACAAAATTAACACCCAGAAATCTATGGCCTTTTTATACACCAATAATGAAATCACAGAAAGAGAAATGAAAAAAAAATCACATTTACCATTGCAACAAAAAATTTAAGATACATAGGAATAAGCTTAACTAAGGACATAAAAGACCTATACTCAGAAAACTACAGGACATTGAAAAAAGATATAGAGGATGACATAAACAAATGGAAGAACATACCATGTTCATGGATTGGTAGAATCAACATCATTAAAATGTCCATACTACCTAAAGCAATCTATAGATTCAATGCATTAAAATATCAACGGTATATTGCAAAGATCTAGAACAAACTGTACAAAAATTCATCTGTAGTAAAAAAAAAAAAAAAAAGACCCTGAATAGCAACAGCTATACTGAGAAAGAAGAACAAAGTTGGAGGGATCACAATACCAGACATCAAGCTATATTACCAAGCCATGGTTCTCAAAACTTCCTGGTACTGGCAGAAGAACAGGCATATAGACCAATGGAACAGAATAGAGAACCCAGAAATTTACCAAAGCCATTATACTTAATTAATATTTGACAATGGAGGCAAGAGCATAAAATGGAGTCAAAACAGCCTCTAATAAATGGTGCTGGGAAATTTGGTCAGATACATGCAAAAAAAGTGAAACTAAATCACCAACTTACACCATACACAAAAACAAACTCAAAATGGCTAAAGGACTTGAATGTAAGATGGGAAACCATAAAAATCTTACAAGACTCCATAGGCAGCAAACTTGTAGACATATGTCATAACAATACCTTTACAGACACAGATCCTTTGGCAAGAGAGACTAAGGAGAAAATAAACACATGGGACTACATCAAAATAAAAAGCTTCTGCACAGCAAAAGAAACCATTAACAAAACAACAAGATAGCCCACTGCATGGGAGAACATATTTGCTAATGTTATCTCCGATAATGGTTTAATCTCCAAAATTTACAAGGAACTCATACAACTTAACAAAAGGAAGATAAACAATCCAATTAAAAAATGGGCAAGTGATCTAAATAGACACGTTTCAAAAGAGGACATTCAGAAAGGCAAGGGACATATGAAAACATGCTCAAAGTCAATAATCATCCGAGAGATGCAATTCAAAACAACAATGAGGTACCACCTCACACCTGTCAGAATCACTATCATTAACAAATCAACAAACGACAGGTGCTGGAGAGGATGCAGAGAAAAAGGAACTCTCCTTCACTGTTGGTGGGAATGTAGACAGGTGCAGCCATTGTGGAAAAAAGTATGGCGTTTGCTCAAAAATTTAAAAATGGAACTCCCGTTTGATCCAGTAATACTACTTCTAGGAATATATCCTAAGAAAATGGAAACACCAGTCAGAAAGGATATATGCACCCCTATGTTCATAGCACTACAATTTACAATAGCTAAGATTTGGAAACAGCCTAAATGCTCATCAGCAGATGAGTGGATTAGAAAACTATGATACATCTACACAATGGAATACTATGCTGCTATAAAAAGAAGGTATTCTTACCATTTGCAACAGCATGGATGGAACTGGAGAGCATTATGTTAAGTGAAATAAGCCAGTCAGTGAAAGCAAAATACTACATGATCTCACTCATTTATGGATAATAAAGAACATTATAACCTGATGAAAAAAAGATAGATACAGAGGCAGAGAAGCATCAAACAGACTGTCATATTACCGTTGGAAGGCTGGAGGGCTGTAAGAGATCAACCAAAGGACTTGTATGCATGCATATAAGCCTAACCAATGGATGCAAGACATTGGGGGGTGGGTGGTGAAGGCTTGTGCCGGGGGTAGGGGAGGCCAGGGTAAGGTCTATGGGGGAAAAATAGGAGACATATGTACTACTATTTGTAATACTTTAAACAATAAAAAAAATATAAAGTGGAAAATTGAATGGTTTGCCTCAAAACAAGAAAAATTCTATTGGGACGGTATCTACAAATTACCTGTAAGATGGGGGAAATGTGTAGCTAGCAATGGATATTACTTTGAATAAAGCACTTCTGATGTTTCTCTTAAAAAAAATAAAATAAAAATCATTATCTTAAGGAGGAATCGCCCGAAAAGGAACTAAATGAAATGGAGTCATGCAATATGTCAGAAAAAGAATTCAGCATAATGATCATACAGTTCAAGTCTAGTATTTTTTCTTTGGTTAATAGCTCCTTTGCCCTACCCTTATTTCTAAAAAATCTTATATTTTGTACAACCCCTAACAGAACCCTTTTGGCTGTTAAGATTGGATGTTGCCCAATTAATGAAGCATTCAATAATGTCAATTATATCTTCAAATTTACTCATTGAATTTTGTGGGGGGTTTTAGACACTGTCAACTGGAAACAAATAATATCAACTAGGTGTTTTGTCACCAACAAGTCTTTATTCAGGAAAAAGAAAGGGTTGCAATCCAATCAGACATGGCAGGCTATATGCATACTCTGGCCTGCATGCCAAGATGAAGGTGTATTTATAGAAAAGAAAAGGAAGTTAAGGTAAGGGAAGTTAGAACCATAGAGCATTACTATACCCATAGAACTTTTCCTATAGGATATTCACTTGTGTTATGAAACTCACACAAAGTATCAGTACTTCCATAGCCCTAGCTTCTCCCACAGACTCTCTCAACTGATAATGTTTTCTTAGTTCCATTTAATCTTTATCAACACATATAGCAATATTTAATTATTCTGTTTCTTGCTTTTCATCTCTCTCCCCACTAGAATATTATCTTTACATTACCAGAGGTTCTTGTTTATTTTTTATCACAATTTACCAAGTGCCTAGAATAGTGCTTAGCTCACAAATTTATTATATGCCATATATATTTGTTGAATAAATGAGATGCAGATCTTGAATGTTAGCCTTCATTTTCAAAAGGAAATTCAAATTACCTGCAAAACCCTTGATGGCCCTTACTACTGATCCAGCTAACCATTGATCTATAAATGTGAATAAACAGAAAATTTTTTATTATTTGTGGGAAATTAGCTGCCTAAAAGTGGGTCACCAAATTAAATACCTAATGAAAATATACCCTAAAAAAAAACAAAGAAATACATAATCAAAAAAACTTTAATCATCTTACTAAAGCACCAGAGTAAGTTAAGGAAAACTCTTCTAAAACTATTAGGCAAGAACTACAAAAAAAAAAAAAAAAAAACATTGAAAAATATAACTAGACAATGCAGGAATAGGGCATATCATTTTTTTAAAAAGGAACTATGAATGTTGGTTTCAAGAACTATCACTCTTATAAAAGAGCAGGCTGTTATGCCAAAGAGAACCAGGAATTTCTCTTAGAACTTAAAAATATACTTGCTTCCCAGCCAGCATGGCTCAGTTGTTGAGCATTGACCTATGAACCAGAAGGTCACCGTTTGATTCCTGGTCAGGGCACATGCTTGGGTTGTGGGCTCACTCCCCAGTGTAGGGCATGCAGGAGGTAGCCAATCAATGATTCTCCCTCATAATTAATGTTTCTCTCTTTCCTTCTCCCTTCCTCTCTGAAATCAATATATAAACATAATAGGCCCAGTGCACCAGATTCATGCACTCGGGGAGGGGGGGGCGTCCCTCAGCCTGGCCTGCACCGTCTCACAGTTTTGGAGCCCTTGGGGGATGTCCCACTGATGGCTTAGTGCTGCTATGGAGGCAGGAGAGGCTCCTGCCACTGCCCCTGGGCTCGTCAGCCATGAGCCTGGCTTCTGGCTGAGCAGTGCTCCCCCTGTGGAAGTGCACTGACCACCAGGGGACAGCACCTGCATTGAGCATCTGTCCCCTGGTGGTCAGTGCGCATCATAACGACCGGTTGTTCCACTGTTTGGTCAATTTGCATATTAGCCTTTTATTATATAGAATACCTATACTAATAAAAGGGCAATATGCTAATTAGAGTGGACGTCTTCCAGATATCCTTCTGGACAAAGCCACAGTGACTGCCTGAGGCTCAGGCAAGCTGTGGATGGCGACTGCTACTGCCAGGGCCGGCCCAAGGCTAAGGCAATGAGGGCCAGGCTGAGGCTTAGGCAGCCGCTGCAGCCGGCAGTGGCAGCAGCAGAGGTGTGATGGGGGCGTCGACTTCCCCTGATCACCTGGTCGACTTCCCCTGATCACCTGGTCGCCTCCCACAAAGGGAGGCCAGAGGCAGCAGGAGCGAGGGGGTGATGGGCATGGTGCCTTCCCCTGATCGACTGGTTGCCTCCCACAGAGGGAGGCCAGACTGCAGGGAGTGGCACTAAGCCATCAGTAGGACATCCCCTGAGGGCTCCTGGACTGTGAGAGGGGACAGGCTGGGCTGAGGGACCCCCCAGTGCACAAATTTTCATGCACCGGGCCTCTAGTATATATATGTATACTAAAATTTATATATATATATATATATATATATATATATATATATATATATGTACTTGCTGAAATTTAAACATCAACAATAGATAAAATTGTATAAGAGTTGCTCCAGAAATATAAATTGGTAATTTGAAATCTCATCTTGAGCAATTCTTACATAGTTTTAAAAGATAGAAAGCCTGAATGATAGCTTAAGAGATAAGAAATATGGAGCCAGGAGATACAATATTTACTTACTAGAAGCATCAGGAGAAGAGATGAATGATGGAGAAATAATTTTTTTAAATTAATAGAAAAAAAAATCTCCTGAGCTGAAGATAGACTTGGATATGAGGGGAAAAGAACCCATAAGTGGCACAAAGAGAGTGCATTCAACTACAGAGTGTCAATAATAAAAGGAAACAAGAAATTCAGCTGAAGATGGACTTGAGTCATTAAAGGAAAAGTGGCCAACAGATTGCTGAACAAGAATACTAAAAGAAAATACACATACAGATAACTTTTTGGCTCTATAAAAAGAATGCAATTCTAAAAATAAAAAACATGGTTACCTCAATAAGAAAGAGATTCTAGCTAACATCAGATTTCTCAACTGTAATTGTAAATACTAAGACACATAGAATTTTGACAGAGTACTAGTGAAGAATGTGCCTACAAATGTATAGATTTAATATATGCTTCTATACTCTAATATAAAGGTAATTAGTGAAATAACTATCATATTTATCTGAGGCACTATTCAATTGCCTTTTCTCTTGTAAACATATTAAACTGAGTTAAGGAAACTCTTCTAAAAAGAAATTATTGTGATTTTTTTCTCCTCATGGATAAAATTTTTTAATCATAATACTAAAGCACCATACTAAGTATTAGGCAGGAACTCCAAAAGAACATTGAATAATGTAACTAGATCTTAAGATAGAAATAAGCCTACTACATTGTAGTCATACACTCAGATATAGAAAACCTAATTCACAGTTACTAACAAAACTTGCACATTAACTTAAAACATGATTTGTGTATTTAATAAGCAAAACCAAGTATATATTAGCCATCAGTTGGGAAAGTATAAAGTAACTGTAATTTAAAGAGTGAACTATACATTTATATATGTAAACCTTAATAGTTACTGTGAGTACTTCCTTATATTTATCATTTTCTGGAATCATTGTCACTGCCCTGGGGAGCCCCTTTTGTTATCCATTAATAACAAAACAAAAGATGTGGTTAATGGTTACATTTCCTGGAATATTTGCTTTTGCAGCTCATGTACTTCACCCTATTTTATATCCTGCAAATCATACAAGGTTCTCAGACATATGATTCATCAATTAAATCAACTTATTTATGGCTTTAGTAAAATATCTACTATTATATCATTAGGAGAATATATCATTTCAGAATATTTATTTTATATCACATATATTTGCATACCACTGGAAAAAGTATGGACAGAAAAATAATTTATACAACTATAAATATCAGTATAAACCAAGTAATGAAAATCATTTATATTGCACAAATTTTAAATACTCAAATCAAATGACGTAAGTTTAATATATTCTATTTTCCTACAATGACATATATCATGCTGCATAAAACAGACTTTATCTATGTTCAATAACTTATTTAGCTTTGTATTATATATTTAAAATATACATAATACCATACTATAGTAATATATATTTAAACATATTTGTAATATTTTTTTAAATTTCACACATACTCATATATATAAAACAGAAATAATTGTATATACACTAGTGTCACAATTGCTCTAGGCATCCTGACATAAGGTGATCAGATGAAAGAATCCACAGTTTTACCTATTCAGTCTAAACATTTAGGTGAAAGGTACACTATTACACCAATATTACATTGCTGGGGAAAAAATAATGTGCAGGCTAATTTTTCATATTACCTCTCTTGTGATCGTTTTAGGTAGACAACCTAAACATCAATCTGAGCTTCTTTCCTCTATTTATTGTTTCCCTTTGCTAGAATACTTCTTTGAACCAATGTTCAGGTAACACCCTTATGCTTCTCAACAGTTTTGTCTAATCATTGAACACACACAGAGTGTGGCCTTTGTTCAGTCTTTCTTTTAGAAAGTAAATACAACATCCATACTTAGTGACATTTGTCATCCCTATCAGATTGCTTTCACTGTCTTTCCAGGTAGGGGAGAGGTCACCCGGTTTTCACTTCACATTCTACATTGTTTCAAACCTTTTCTCTCTTGTGTTTCATATTTGTTTACTTACTCTGGGAGCACTAGATCTCTTTAGATTTCAGATTAAAATCAGTTCTTTTTTTCAGTGTCTTCACTGAAGCATGTGAAAAGAATGAGATGGTGGGTCCTGGCCAGATGGCTCAGTTCATTGGAGCATCATCCCTTGCACCAAAAGGTTGCTGGTTCAATTCCTGATCAGGGCACATACATAGGTTGGGGGTTCAATCCCCAGCTGGGGTGCATATGGGAAGCAACCAATCAATGTTTCTCACATCAGAAGCTGGGCTCATGGCTGGCAAGCACAGCGGCGGAAGCAGGAGCATTTCCTGCCTCTGTAGCAGCGCTAAGGACCCCTTGGGCTGTGAGAGGGCACAGACCTGGCTAAGGGACCCCCCCCAACAGTGCAAGAATGTCATGCACCGGGCCTCTAGTTTTTAAATAAATGAATAAACTATAAATTTATGTGTAGTTTAAAATGTTAAAATTTATTGTATAGGTATCTGTGAGTTAGTGTCTTACTCCAATAAAGTTGATTTTATTTAATATACCCTTAAGAATTTATTTTCATTGTCATATCTAAAAGTATTAAAGTAATGTAACTAATGACAGGAGGCAGGCTCTGCAGTCAAACCTTCTGAATCAAATCCTGGTTCCACTGGTGATTTCAGGTGATTTCCAGTTTAAAGTACTTATGAGCATAAAATAAGAGAATCACTGTAAAGTATTTAGCCCAATATCTTGATATCTGCTATTTCAGATTGCAATGCTATTTTTATTAGCAAACTAAAGCATAAGGCAGTATCCCATCATCCAGGGAACCAGATATTTGGCCCTCACCATTGGTTGTTATTTTAAAGTTTTTCACTGTGAAGGACTTTGCTTCAATGCTAAGCATTAATTTATAGCCAAAATCAGACATTTTTTATTTCTATTTTTTTACTCAGATGAAGTTGCTGTTTTAGAAGTAGCAACAGATTTTCAATAAATATTTCTCTAGCTAAATATTTCTCCACTTCAACTTTCTGCATATCTACAGAAAGCTAAAAGGAACAAAATTTTACTTTATCCACACACCCATGCTATACATAACGTGCTTAGCTTCACAGTTGGCACTTGTGTAATAATGCTGGTTGCAGCCTTTACATGGGATACTTTTTAACAATTCCACATGTAGAAAATGTGTAGACAAAGTTGTTAAATATGGTGTTGTTTAACATAGCAAAAACAATTTAAAGTATAAACAAAACCATGCTTGTTTATGACTTAAAAACTTTTAATTAATTTGTTATAATTTTTTACATAGTTTTCAACATTTATAATGGGAAAGTCTTTATCTTCCAGTGAAAAATGAATTCAAAAACTAAGCAAAATAAAAGTAGCTTCAGTCAAGATGGCAGGATTGGTAAATGTATTCACATCCTCCCACAAGCACATCAAACTATAAAACAACCATAATTCAGAACCACCAGATATCTAGCTTAATAGAATTCCTGTAACTACGAATATGCAGAAGAAGCCACATGGAGACTGGTAAGAGGGATGAAGATACATAATGGGCTGGTCCTACACCCACATGTTGTGGTTAAAAATCATGAGGGATATCTCGGCTGCAAAGGATCCCCCGAGGAGTGAGGGGTACCAGTCCCATTTCAGATCCCCCAGGCCAGGGTTCCATTGCCAGAAAAAGAAGTCCACATAACTCTGTCTGCAACAACCAGAGAGGATTGTGACTGAATGAGACAGAGGATTGTGACTGAATGGCTGTTGGAGCCCCAGCCATTCCTCTTAAAGGGCTTGAACATGGACTCACTTGTTCTAAGATCCAGTGCTGAGGCAGTAGTTCAGATGGTACCAGGAACACAATGGGAGAAATAGAATTATTTGGCTACAGATTGAGAGCTTGAAGGACCAGCTTTCTTTCAGACAGAAGTTCTGAACCTAACCCCCACAGAGCCGGCAAGCAGGCACTATATCTGAGTCTCCATCAAACTGGCTAACACTGTTCACCCCTTCCTGGGGATTCCCTAAGATGCTGCCACACCCAATTTGCAGTCTCTCCTCCCCACCGCAAATAGCCATGTCTACTGGCTTTTCTACACAAAAGACCTGTCTTGGCTCATGTTGGAGATTTTCCTAAAATTTCTCAAAGGTTCAGAAACCCCAAACAAGCATCACCTGGTCTTAACATGCCCCATACCTCCTGATAAGTGGCCCCAGGCATGGGACTAGTGGCAGCCATCCTAGATTCCCAGCTTGGCCTCTCCCTGGAACTTCCAAACCTAGCACAAGTAGCAACCATCTGCAAATCCCTTTGTAGGATTGATTGGGGAAGAAGCAGGAGCAGCCTTCCTTCCCATGCCTCCCCCACTTCAAATTCAGTGTCTTGTCATCAGCTGTTTTTGCTAGCTGATAGAAGAAGGAAATAACTAAGATTCTGAAAAAAAAAAAAGCTGTTAAGAAAAAAAGAAAACTGATCTTTTCCTTCTTTGCTTCAGTATAACAAAGCTTAAGTTTTCAGGGGCATCTGAAATGGAATTTTCATTAATCTTAGGCCAGAGAAATGCCTCCTGTTCATCCAGCAGTCAATCAGTCCAAATGAAAGAGGCAGTTAACACTTCTGTTTTTAATTTTGTTTTATACAACTGAAATTTCTTTATCTCTGCCTCTGGTCTAATATTAGAACTAAAGAAAGTAATCAGGCATGTACTGACCACCAAGCTTCAAAATGTAATGTACATTGATGGCATTTAACCCAGTGGTAGACCAATTAATGGGAAAACAGACAGATTGATGATTTGGCCCAGCCTTACTTAGCAAGCTCTATGAGGTAATCTTGCTACCATGGTAAAGAGCATAAAGAATACTTCTATATAACATAGCATAGTGACCTATCTCTCCCAGGACAAAAGGGAGGAGTTAGGTGATTAAGATGTATCTCGTGAGAATAGAGTTACACAGAAAAGCACTTACTGATACTAAAAGGTGTTACAATAAGAATTAGTTACCTCAGAGCTGAATTTAGTTTTTTTTATTCCTCTTCTGTTGTTTTGTTGGGTTTTTTTTTTTGTTTGTTTTTGTTTGTTTTTGTTTTTTATCAGACCAGTTTTGGTGCCAGTCCCCAACTACAGCTCCCAATCAGAAATGCATTCAAGCAAATCTGTCAAACACAAAGGAGGCATCAATAGATTTAATCAATAGTTAGTTTCCAACTCTCTAGGACCAAGCACATATCTATCCTACTTCTCTGTCTATACTTATAGCCAACTGTTTAAACTAGAATCTGTGGAATAAACTGAAATCACATCACATACCTGAATATTCAATTCAATCAGCATTTATTAAGCAGCTATTATTGCAAAGTGCAGTGGGACTAACTAATGAATATAGTGGTGGGCAAAAGTAGGTTTACAGTTGTTCCTATAGGAAAAAAGACATACAGTTTATGTAAGTTGAACTGGAGAACAAGCAAATGCTGCAGAACATAATTGGAATGACTCCCCTTTTTCCTCCACTGCAGCCTTGTCACCTGTTAATGAGATAGTTGCCATAGTAAATGATCCTATGTTTGAATCACTACCACCTTCCTATTATAATTCTTCACATGTCACCTTCCTGCAGAGACCTTAATCAGCATGTTCACTTCAGTCACCATGATTGCAAAGACCTGACTACAGAACAATTGCAGAAAGTTGTTTTTTCACCCTGACCAGTGTGCTGTGGAAATTTACTATTGTCAGAAAGTAGACTCAAAAATGGTGTAATTTTCCTCTTCAAAATCTTTGCAAAAATAACTAATATGTATTCAATAGTATTGTGCAAACCAACATATATGAAAATTTATAGTTAGTATGTCATGGGATCATATACTTCATATTTTTTCTTCCCTCTGATCTCTTTCTGGTTGTAATTAAACAGCTGTGGCTATTTATGCATTTTTCATGTTTCCAGAATAACCTCCCCTTTTTTCTATCAGAACCATTAGAAAAAAATGAAGTCTTAACATATCTTGGATGAATCACACCAAGATTTTATTTGAGCTCATAATTAAAATCCAGTTTAATCCATAGAAAATAATTAATCTAAGTCAGTAGACCTCAGTGATAGGCTACCATAGTAAGTGCTCTTCATGTACCTGATGGAAATGGCTAAAAAGAACTATCCCACCAACCTTCTTCCTTAGCTTCAAAAGACCTATAAAACATAGAAATATAGAACCCAATAAGGTGTGTATCATTGTACCTCCTCTCCTACAAATAGATAATGAGATTCAGAACAGAGGAGCCAGGATTTGAATCCAGGCCTCTCCAACTAGGTCTCTCTAGCTGGTGATCTGGTTCCTGCCCTACGCTAACAACCCAAGGGTCAACTAAGTTCATAAACTTTATGTGACAGTCCTGCTGGTTATTAGTCCAGACCTCTTATGGATACGCAGGCTAAGTCTCAGAGAGGTATGTTTCTGGAGGGCAGCATCTTGACTTCAACTTTGATGCTGCTGAAAAAGGAGCTCTTATGGTTTCTATTGGACAGATGCCATGTGTTTATTCTTCCCTTTTTTATTCTTTATTCTAATAATATACTATTGATTTCAAATAATACAGAATATTGAGTAAAACTGCTGGGGTTCTTTTTCCCAGCCTTACAAAAGGGTTCAGCATTCTGGAGAAAGGGGTTGCGCATAGATGATTAAGAAGGAGTCCAGCAATGAAAGATAGTTTTGAAAGGCACTGGGGGTCAGAGGAGCTTCAGCTGAAGGAGCTGGAAGATTCTCCTCCTTGACCAAGGACCCGTGCTTTTATTAAACACAATTTGTCCCTAGGCAAGGTGGAAATATACATTTCAAAGGGTAAGGTATCCAAGGGTAGACTACAGAAGCATTTTCAGTTTGGGGAATAGCCTACAGCTGTTCAGGTGTTTGGCCAACAGGAGGCAATAAAATGCCCTGAGTTGTCTGGCAGTTAACAATCCTATTCAGGTTTGGGGGAAGTGCCTTTTAGCCATTTCCAACAGGTAAACTACATATGTGGCTCACCCTTGTTGAGCCCCCCAAGCTTCACCAAGCTTTTGGTAAAACTCTTGTAATTATTACATGCTGGAATTTGTTCTTGGCATAAAACCAATTTAATTCTCCTCAGAAGTAATCACTTTTGGGAGTGTGTGTATTGTTTTAGACATTCTACGTGCATTTGTGCTCTATGACACCTTTTTACATTAATGTTGTCATTATACTTCATTGTGAGATTTACTTTTTCAATTTAACATGTCCTAAAGCTCTTCCATATCACTTTCATGTAACTGTTTATTCATTTGGACTCATGCCAAGTAAAATGTACCATAGTTTCACCACCAACATTTACTAGCAATGTAGCAAAACAAAGTTATAAAAATAGTAGAAGAAAATATAGGTGCATTAAAAAAAAACCTTAGGCAAAGTAAAACCTATTTCACAAGATATAAAAAAGCAATAAAATAAAATAAAAGGTTTACAGTCTTGAAACAATAACATTCAAATTATAGGATAATTATATAAAAGATTAAATACAATATACATATCAGAAGACTTACTATTCAGAGAATATAAATACCTCATAATAACAAGAAATGTGCTATATTAAAGAGAATACAACTATTTTTATGAGCAAATACAATACTTTCTTTTATCTATTTATTATAATCAGTTACAATAATATATTTCCTATGTTGAACCATTCTTGTATTCCTGAGCTCAATACATCATAATTAAGTAAGATTTTTCTTTTAATAAGTTAGTATTTGACTTCTTGAGCACTGAATTTAGATTTGTTCATGAGATTGTTGCATAGTTTATTTGAAGGAAATCATTTATTACTTTTGCAAACTTTTCCTGTTATTGTGGTTTGTGGTTTTTAATCACAAAATAATTTCCACAAAAAATAATTTCCCTGTTTATTCTCTAAGACTGCCCAAATTTCAACAGCAGAATTTAATTTATTCACATTAATTATTATTAATGTTATATTTGAACTGAATTCTGCCATTGTATTTGTTTTCTAATTAACATTAATTCTTGTTAATTTCTCTGTTCCTCATTTATAATTTTCTTATTTCTTTTACTTTCATGCATTTGGTAGTATTATTTTTATTCCATTGTTTGCCTTCTAATGGTCCAGACATGATAAAACCTAATGCTATTTTTGTGACTGTAATAGTTGCTCTTAAAATTTTACCCCCCCCCCCAAAAAAAATAAGCATGTTTATTTCTGACTAATCTCCAGAAACAAGAAAGAACCTCAGTGTGTTGTCACTCTCACCCTTCCCTCACCACTTCTGGGTCCATAAATGTCATTGATTGTAGTTCTAGATTGTTACTTACTTTATATTATACATCAATAGTTATTAAACCTTTTGTGTGTTTCTTTGATCACTGCTATAATCACCATTATTTCACAGATTTATTTTTTATTTCAATTATATTAAAGAATAGTTCTTTCAGATATTGTCAGTATATAGTAAATCCTGGATCCCTGCATGTCTAAATTTGCCTTTATTAAGCTCCATAAATTTGAATCCTGGTTCATGGCGTGAGGCATTTCAGGTTAAACACATTTTTCCCCCCTTTTGCCAGAAAGAGAGGTAAGGAAGGAGAATATGCTCAGTCAGCCAATTTAGCCTACCCCTGAAAAGGGCTTCATTATTTCAGTCAATGATAATTCTGATGCCAGGGGGATTCCTGCTCCTCTGTAGGTAAATTGTTCCCCTCTTTTCCGAAAACCTGTGTGCTTTCTCCAAGGTGTCTGTAGCATTGGTCTTTTGTTGGTCGTTATGCACAATAATCCCAGCATCTTTTCATTCTTCAGGCTGAAAACTGTCTTCATTTTATAGAAATTAAGTTTTACTGTTTCTCAAAGTGGGTAAAAGCACAGACTTACAGCCAAACAACCTGTATTTGAATCTCCTCCACCAGTCATTTTAAAAATTAGGCTAAGTATCTGTTAGAATTGTTGAGAATTGCATGAGTTAATGAATGAAAAGCTCTTAGAAAGGTGCCTGGCACATTATAAATGCTTAATAATCACTTTATTTTTCCCCCACAGCTCTATTCTGTTCACAGAATCATTTCCATTTTCTCTATACTTGATAAGTCTTTATTTTTTTCTCCCTGATGTTGTTTTCCTTGAAGGTCTAACAATCTCTGGTTATTTTTATGATTAAAAACCTAGGTTAACTAGGTTAATGAGGGCAGATAACTGTCATGTGTTTTGTCTGCAGCTGTGTAGTATTGAACCTCAGAGCTGACTATCCTGCTCTTCCATCTTTTTTCTCCTGTGCATATTTTAGGCTTTGCTCCCCCACCTTTTTCAGCTTCCAAGATTTCTTCACAAGTTCTGGTCCAATGATAATTTACTATCCAATCCTCAAGTTCTGTTATACATATATTCTTTTTAAAAATATATGTTTTTATTTATTTCATAGAGAGGAAGAGAGGGGAAGAGAGAGACAGAAACATCAGTGATGAGAGAGAATCATTGATCACCTGCCTTCTGCACACTCCCTACTGGGGACTGAGCCCACAATCCGGGCATGTGCCCTGACCAGAAATCTAACCGTGACTTCCTGGTTCATAGGTTGATGCTCAACCACTGAGCCACGTTGGTCGGGCCATATATTCTTTTTAATGATTTAGTTTGTTCTTAAAGGGAGTAGGGTCAAGATGGGAAGAGACATGTGTACTCAGCTCCCTAGATACAGGCCATTTTTTCACTACTTTTTATTTCTCTTCTTTCCTGCTCTCTCATAAACCTTCAAGAAAGGATCCCAAATCGATGGTATGCCCTCTAAGACCTTACTATACATTCAACCTTCAGTATCCATGGGTTCTGCATTCATGGATTCAACCAACTATGGGTTTAAAAAGATTTTTAAAATAGTTATGTGTTTGCTGACATGTACCATAAAGTTAGGCCTATGATGGTTGTGTCTGTACTGAATAAGTACAGACTTTTTTTTCTTGTCATTATCCCTTGAACCTTATAGTATAACAACTATTTACATAACATTTTTATTGCATTAGGTATTATAAGTAATCTAGAGATGACTCAAAGTATAGCAGGTCCTCAAATAACATAATTTAATTCAACATCATTTCATTATAACATTGATGAGGTGCTGTAGGAACTTAACTCTTGTTTATATCAGTTAGCCTGTGGTAAAATTGATTTTGCTATACATTGTTTTGCTTAAGCCACAGAATCTATGGAAGTCTTTAAGCAAGCAATTTCTGTATACAGGAGAATATACATAGGTTATATGCAAGCACAACACCATATATATAGAGGGCTTAAGGATTTTGATGCCTGGGGACCCTATGCATACCGAGGGAAGAATATATTCCAGTGTTTAGTTCCTGCATGTCTCGTCTGCTGCATCTCTCACCACCCTCTTTCTCTCATACTTTATGCTCTAACCATATTGAAATTATTTTATTTTTTAAATATAATATGCCATGTTTCACATCTTGTTCTTCACATTTATCCTCCCCTTGAGCAAATGATTGCTCTTTTTTTGGATCTCTGATCCTCTCATCAGTAAAATTAGGCTTTAAAATAAAGTATTTTTCGGAGCCCTTCTAGTACTAAATGTTTATAGTTATATACAAATAAATAAACTTATTGATATCTGAACATTTTCTTCTTACTTCTTAGTATAGTTAAGTGTCACATATTCTAAAGATATGTATGGGAGGGAAATGATTAACTTTTACCTTAGTTTTCTACATAACACCTCAAATTTATAGAGCTTATAATATCAGTGAAAGTATTTCTCAAATGTGGAGTAAAAAATTAACATGTCAGCACAACAGGTCGGAGAGAGGATTACTAAGAGTAGTAGCCCAGCTGCCCAGTAAATACCTATTCTAGTTTGGTGCCCTGATTTTTAAAAAAATTTTCTAACAGAGCTTGGCTAATATGCAGCAATTAATAGAAAAAACAACAACAACAACAACAACAAAAACCCCTCAAATCCTGACCTTGAATCACAAGACTTTTTTTTTGTAATTCACCTTTATTCTTTATTCCACAATCTATAAACACTGTCCAGGTTTGAACAGTGTTTGGTATTATGACCAATCATATTTCTCTCTATGGAAACATGAGAAAAGCATGCTTCCTCCAAACCTGAAAGCTAGAAAAGCCTGCCAAGGCAGTGAGAAATTACTTATACAGCAATGTATGGAAATGTGTTATTTCTAATTAACTAGTTCCAGGTAAGGAAGGTTTACATCATTAAACTCCAGAACCTTAGAAAATATTTTGGTATCATATAGAGAGATTTGTAGAAATAACTTTATATTTTGTTGATGACTAAGTACCATCATTATGAATATTAAATCTATGTACCTTTCTAAAACAACTCTCACTTTTTAACTTCTTAAAAATTGTTATATTTGACATACTTTTTAAAAATTTCTTTATTGATTATGGTATTACATGTGTCCTTATTCCCCCATTACCCCCAACCTCCCCACTCATGCCCTTACCCCCCTGTTGTCTGTGTCCATTGATTAGGCTTATATGCATGCATATAAGTCCTTTGGTTGATCTCTCCCCCTTACCCTCAAACTCTCCTACCTTCCCTGAGGTTTGACGTTCTGATCAATGTTTCTCTGTCTCTGGATCTGTTTTTGTTCATCAGTTTATGTTGTTCATTATATTCCATAAATGAGTGAGATCATGTGATATCTATCTTTCTCTGCCTGGCTTATTTCACTTAGCATAACACTCTCCAGCTCCATCCATGTTGTTGCAAATGGTAGGAACTCCTTCTTTTTTACCGCAGTGTAGTATTCCATTGTGTAGATGTACCATAGTTTTTTAATCCACTCATCTGCTGATGGGCACATAGGCTGTTTCCAAATTTTAGCTATGGTGAATTATGCTGCTATGAACATAGGGGTGAATATATCCTTTCTGATTCATGTTTCTAGTTTCTTGGGATATATTCCTAGAAGTGGGATCACTGGGTCAAATGGGAGTTCCGCTTTTAGTTTTTTGAGGAACCTCCATACTGTTCTCCACAGTGGCTGCACCAGTCTGCATTCCCACCAGCAGTACACGATGGTTCCTTTTTCTCCACATCCTCACCAGCGCTTGAAATTTGTTGATTTGTTGATGATAGCCATTCTGACAGGTGTGAGATGGTACCGCATTGTTGTTTTGATTTGCATCTCTCGGATGATTATTGACTTTGAGCATGTTTTCATATGTCTCTTGGCCTTCCTTCTGTCTTCTTTTGAAAAGTATCTATTTAGGTCCATTGCCCATTTTTTGATTGGGATGTTTAACTTCATTTTATTAAGTTGTATGAGTTCCCTGTAAATTAAACCCTTATCATTGATATCATTGCCAAATATGTTCTCCCATGCAGTGGGCTTTCTTGTTATTTTGTTGATGGTTTCCTTTGCTGTGCAAAAGCTTTTTATTTTGATGGAGTCCCATTTGTTTATTTTCTCTTTAGCTTCCATTGCCCTAGGAGCAGTGAAGAAATTGCTTCAGCATATGTCTGAGATTTTGCTGCCTGTGGATTCTTCTAGTATTTTTATGGTTTCCCATCGTATGTTTAAGTCCTTGATCCATTTTGAGTTTATTTTTGTGTATGGTGTAAGCTGGTGGTCTAGTTTCATTTTTTTTGCAAGTATCTGTCCAATTTTCCCAACACCATTTATTGAAGAGACTGTCATGACTCCATTGGATGTTCATGCCTCCTTTGTCAAATATTAATTGAGCATAGTGGTTTGGGTCGATTTCTGGGTTCTCTATTCTATTCCATTGGTCTATATGTCTGTTCTTGTGCCAGTACCAGGCTGTTTTGAGAACAGTGGCTTTGTAATACAGCTTGGAATCTGGTATTGAGATCCCACCTACTTTGTTCTTCTTTTTCAGGATTGCTGCAGCTATTCGGGGTCGTTTTTTATCCCAGATGAATTTTTGGAAAGTTTGTTCTAGATCTGTGAAATATGCTGTTGGTATTTTAATGGGAAGTGCATTGAATTTATAGATTGTTTTGGGTAGTATGGACATTTTGATGATGTTGATTCTACCAATCCATGAACACGGTATGTTCTTCCATCTGTTTATGTCTTCCTCTATCTCTTTTTTCAGTGTCCTGTAGTTACCCGCGTATAAGTCTTTTACCTCTTTAGTTAAGTTTATTCCTAGGTATCTTACTTTTTTTGGTGCAGTAGTAAATGGGATTGCTTTTTTAGTCTCTCTTTCTGTAAGTTCATTATTGGTGTTTAGAAATGCCATAGATTTCTTGGCGTTAATTTTGTATCCTGCTACATGGCCGAATTCATTTATTAAATCTAATAATTTTTTGATGGAGTCTTTAGGGTTTTCTATGTACAGTATCATGTCATCTGCAAATAAGGACAGTTTTACTTCTTCTTTTCCAATTTGGATGCCTTTTATTTGTTCTTCTTGTCTGATCACAATGGCTAGTACTTCCAGCACTATGTTGAACAGGGGTGGTGAGAGTGGGCATCCCTGTCTTGTTCCTGTTCTTAGGGGAAATTATTTTAGTTTTTGTCCATTGAGTATGATGTTGGCTGTGGGTTTGTCATATATGGCTTTTATTATGTTGAGGTATGGTGCTTCTATTCCCACTTTGTTGAGAGTTTTTATCAAGAATGAGTGTTGGATTTTGTCAAATGCTTTTTCTGTATCAATTGATATGATTATGTGATTTTTGTCTCTCAGTTTATTTATGTGATGTATCAGGTTTATTGATTTGTGAATATTGTACCATCCTTGCATCCCCGGGATAAATCCTACTTGGTCATGGTGTATGATCTTTCTGATGTACTGCTGGATCCTATTTGCTAGAATTCTGTTGAGGATTTTGGCATCTATGTTCATGAGGGATATTGGCCTGTAATTCTCTTTCATTGTGTTATCTTTATCTGGTTTTGGTATTAGTGTGATGCTGGCTTCATAGAATGAGCTTGGAAGTGTTCCTTCCTCTTGAATTTTCTGGAATAGTCTGAGGAGGATAGGTTTTAGTTCTTCCTTGAATGTTTGGTAAAACTCCCCTGTGAAGCCATCTGGCCCCAGGGTTTTGGTTGCTGGAAGCTTTTTGATGACTGCTTCAATTTCTTCCATAGTTATCAACCTATTGAGATTTTTAGAATCTTCTTGGTTGAGTTTTGGAAGGTTGTATTTTTCTAGGAATGTGTCCATTTCCTCCAGGTTGTGTAGTTTGTTAGAATAGAGTTGTTCATAGTATTTTTTAACAATCCTTTGTATTTCTGTGGGGTCTGTTGTTATTTCGCCTCTTTCATTTCTGATTTTGTTCATTTGGGTCCTCTCTCTTTGCTTCTTGGTGAGCCTGGCTAGAGGTTCATCAATCTTGTTTATCCTTTCAAAGAACCAGCTCTTGGTTTCATTGATCTTTTGTATTGTTTTTTTGGTCTCTATGTCATTCATTTCTGCTCTGATCTTTATTATTTCTTTCCTTCTGCTCACTTTGAACTTTTCTTGTTGCTCTCTTTCTAATTGTTTGAGTTTTAGAATTAGATGATTTATTACCATTTTTTCTTGTTTTTTGAGGTAGGCCTGTAGAGCTATAAACTTCCCTCTCAAGACTGCTTTCATTGTGTCCCATAGCATTTGCATTGTTGTGTTTTCATTTTCATTAGTCTCCAGGATGTTTTTAATTTCTTCTTTGATCTCATTGGTAACCCAATCATTGTATAATAGCATGCTATTCAGCTTCCAAGTGTTTGAATTTTTTTGAATGTTTTTATGGTAGTTTATTTCTAATATCATGCCATTGTGGTCTGAGAAAATGCTTGATATGATTTCAATCTTCTTGAATTTGGGGAGACTTTTCTTGTGACCCAATATGTGGTCTATTTTTGAAAATGTCCCATGTGCACTTGAGAAGAATGTATATTCCATGGCTTTGGGGTGAAATGCTCTGAAGATGTCAGTTAGGTCCATCTGATCTAGTGAGTCACTTAGAATTGCTGTTTTTTTGCTGATTTTTTTGTTTAGAGGATTTATTCAGTGATGTCAGTGGTGTATTAAAGTCTCCTACTATGATTGTATTGTTGTCGATCTCTCCCTTGACATCTTCCAGGAGTTTTTTTTGTATTTGGGTGCTCCTGCGTTGGGTGCATATGTTTATCAGGGTTATATCCTCTTGTTGTATCGATCCCTTTATTATTATGAAGTTGCCTTCCTTATCTCTTCTTATGGCCTTTACTTTGAGGTCTATTTTGTCAGATATCAGTACTGCTACCCCAGCTTTTTTTTCATTTCCATTTGCCTGAAAGATGTTTTTCCATCCCTTCACTTTCAGTCTGTGTGAGTCCCTTTTTCTGAGGTAGGTCTCTTGTAGACAGCTTATATATGGGTCGTGTTTTTTTTTATCCATTCAGCCACTCACTGTTTTTTGATTGGAGCATTTAGTCCATTTACGTTTAAAGTTATTAATGAAAGGTACTTGTTTGTAGCTATTTTTATTTTTTTTGCCTGTGTTCCTTCTTACCTTTTTATTTCTTCTTTTTACACCAGACCCTTTAGGATTTCTTGCATTGCTGGCTTGGTAGTGATAAACTACTTTAGCCTTTTTTTGTCTATGAAGCTCCTTGTTTTCCCTTCAGTTTTGAATGATAGCCTTACTGGATAGAGCAGCCGTGAGCAAACTACGGCCTGCAGGCCAGATCCGGCCCATTCGGCTGTTCTATCCTGCCCGTGGAGCTGAAAGAACGGAGGGTTCTCTTGCTCTCCCCTCTGCTCCTTTACTTTGAATTTATATTAATTCACACAAACACTCCATCCATGCTTTTGTTCTGGCCCTCCGGTCCAGTTTAAGAACCCATTGTGGCCCTCGAGTCAAAAAGTTTGCCCACCCCTGGGATAGAGTATTCTTGGATTCAGTCCCTTGGTTTGCATCACTTTGTAAATTTCCTTCCATTCTTTTCTGGCCTGATGTGTTTTTGTTGAGAAATCATTTGATAATCTAATGGGAGCGCCCTTGTATGTAACTTTTTGTCTCTCTCTTGCAGCCTTTAAGATTCTCTCTTTGTCCTGAATATTTGCCATCGTAATTATGATGTGTCTTGGTGTGGGTCTTTTCGGGTTCATCCTGTTTGGGACTGTCTGTGCTTTTGTGACTTTTTTCTTCACCACATCAGGGAAGTTTTCTGACATAATTTCTTCAAATAGGTCTTCTCACCCTTGTTCCTCTTCCTGTTGTTCTGGCACCCCTATTATTTGTATGTTGCTTCATTTCATGATGTCCCATAGCTCCCTTAGGCTCTCTTCCTGTCTTTTAATTTTTTCTCCAATTGCAATTCAGTTTGGCTGTGTTTTGCTTCCTTGTCTTCTAATTCACTAATTCTGTCCTCCACTTCTTCTAGTCTACTGTTGAAACTTTCCATGGTTTTTTTTATTGCAACTATATCACTCTTTATTTCTTCTTGATTCTTACATAAGTTGTTGATTTTTTCATCAATTTCTTCTTGATTCTTACATAAGATGTTGATTTTTTCTTCCATCCAGTTTATGAACTCTATGACCCTTAGTCTGAATTCTTTTTCTGACATACTGCATGCCTCTGTTTCACTTAGCTGCTTTTCTGGCAATTCCTCCTTTTCTTTCCTTTGGGGGTATCTTTGTCTACCCATTTTTGGTTTCACCAACTGATCTAGATGTCGACTCATGCAGGGGCTTCTCCTTGGGTGGCAGTGGCTTCTTGGGCTGCAGTTGCTCCTCGGACGGTCATGGTAGCAGCTGTTTCTCAGTTGGCAGTGGCTCCTCTGGTGGGTACTGTTCGCAGCAGTGGTGTCTCCTCTGGCTGGTGGGGGAGGCGGCTCGTAGAGCTGCTGTTCCTTGCACAGGGGTGGGCTGATTATGAGGTTGCTGCTCCTCGGATGGGGATGGGTTGCGCGCAGCCAATGCTTCTTGAACAGGGGCCAGCTGCTCATGTGGCTGCTGCTCCTCAGACAGGAGTGGACTGCTCACATCACTGCTGCTCTTTAGATGGGGGCTGGCTGCATGCTGCTGCTGTTCCTCAGATGGGGCAGGTTGGTTGTCATGCCGCCGCTCCTTGGACAGGGGCAGGTTGCTTGCAGGGCTGTTGCTCTTTGTAGAGGTGCAGGTTGCTCATGCAGCTGCTTCTCCTCAGACAGGGGGCGGTCTGCTTGCATGGCTGCTGCTTCTTGGACAGGGGATGGGCTGCTTGCGCTGTTGCTGCTCCTCGGGTGGGAGTGAGCTGCATGTGCTGTTGCTGCTCCTCACCCAGCTCCTTCTCATCAGACAGGTGCAGGCTGTGTGTGGGTGCTGCTCCTCGGACCAGTGCGGATTGCACAGGGCTGCTGCTCCTCAGACGTGGGTAGTCTGCTTGTGTGGCTGCTGCTCCTCAGAAGGGGGTGGGCTGCTCACACAGCTGCTGCTCCTTGGATGGGGCTGGCTGCTCATGCGGCTGCTTGTGTGGCTGCTACTCCTTGGATGGGGGCAGGTTGCTTGCATAGCTGCTGCTCTTCGGACAGGTGCAGGGTGCGGGCTGTGTGCAGCTCCTGCTCCTCAGAGGGGGGACGGCTGCATGGGGCTGCCGCTCCTCAGTCATGGGTGAGCTGCTCGAGTGGCAGCTGCTCCTCGGATGGGGCAAGATGCTCGCGTGGTTGCTGCTCCTCAGATGGGGGAACTGGCCACTCACACAGCTGCTGCTCCTTGGACAGGGGCAGGCCACATGAGGCTGCTGCTCTTAGGCCTGGGGTAGGCTGCTTGAGAGGCTGCTGCTCCTTGGACAGGAGCAGGCTGCTCACATATCTGCTGTTCACATGGTTGCAGTGCCCTGGGCTAAAGCATTGGGCCGGTCAGAGGGGAGCATGCTTCAGAACTCACAGGAGCCTGCACCCTGGGTGGCTGGAGCCTCGTTGACCATGGGATCACAGCTTAGGTAGCAGGTCCCTGGCAGGGGTGGCTGTAGAGTCCCAGGTGTTATCTGAGGGCACCCTGGGTGAAGTGGAGGCTGAGCACCCATTTACAGCAGCTCTCCCCTTCAAAAAGGCTAGGCCTCTGAGGACAAGCTGGCCTCCTGGTTATGTTTGCAATGGTAGCAGAAGCTGCCTAGTTAGGCAAGCCTGATTAGCCTGCCCCTGAAGGTCCTGTGCTATCTAACTGTGCTTCACTCACTCTCTCACACACACACATACACACCCCACCTGACCACACACTCCTCTTTTACTCCCTCCCTCACTCACTCATGCTCTCTCCCTCACTGCCACATTCTTCCTGCCTCTGAAGTTGGGTCTGGTGTGTTACTGACCCTTTCGTGGATGGAATTTCTTCTCCAGGTGTCTGGTTATGTGGCTTGCTCTCAAGCCCCTTGGCCAAACAGGATAAAATTCACCTCAACAAGACACAACACAAAGGGAACTAAGCACAAATGTACTCACAACACCAATAACCCCAATATAAGTGACCACCTGGGAAAAGAGAATTAGAAGAGAGAAAAGAGAGCACAAATGATATCAAAGAGAGAGAAAAAGATAAGAGATAAAAAACAAAGTAAGAAAAAGGAGAGAAAAAAAAATATATATATATATGACACCACAGAACCAATAGATAAACCAAAAAAATACAAACACCAAATACCCAGCAAAGAAGGTTGGGGCAGAATCTGTAGAGGTTGAGCTTATATACTGAAAATAAGATTAAGAATTGGATGAATATGGGGAGGACCTTAATTTAGTATTGAGGAATTTGAAAGGGAATAAGTGGATAAGAAGAAAGGGAATGAGAAGAAAATAATAATAATAAATTTACAAAAAATTTATTTCAAAAATGGTATAAAAATTAAAAATAAAATATAGTGATGTAAAAATAATGCAAAAAGAAATAGAAAATAAAGCAACAAACAAAAATAGAAAAACAGAGAAAAAAAGGGATAACAAAATAATACAAAAATAAAAATAAAAGCGAAAAAAGTGAAGTGTTGTTCCTTTGGCTGGCTTATGATCCCAGTCGTCTGTACTGTACTGTTTCTCAGTTTCCCGTTGTTGGGGCTGAAGATTTCTCTTTAGGCCAGTTCCTGTGACTCTCAGGGAGTGTTCAGGTTTCTTTGTGTCATTCAGGGTGGGATCTGGGTGTGGCTGTATTGGTTGCCTGGAGACTGGAGGGAGGGGCTATCTCTCAGGAGAAAATGGCAGCCTGGGCTCAGGTATGACTCAGCACCAGACTCATTACTACCTCTCCTGGACCACCTACTCTCCCCAGATTCCACAAGTCCACACCTTCTCCCGCACTTCAGCCACGGGTAAGTGTCTGTATCCGAAAGGTCCTATGAACTAGGTTCAGTGAAGAAAGGCACAGGCCCCAGAGTGGGGAAGGACTGCATCTCCGCAAGCTCCTCTCTTGCTGGCACTGAGTGGTCTGGCCAGCCCTTCAGGGCTACCTCTGAGCTCAGATCCAAAATCCAGAATCCAAGATCCAAAATCCCCTACCTCCTGCAGTCCTGTGGACCCTTTTTTTCACAGTCAGATGCTTTGCCTGTCCTCAGGGACGCAGCTTGGCACCATGTGGTTTCTCACTGACCCTCTGGACACAGAGGTCCGGCAGACTCTCTTGCCTAGATCCTTGATTTTACCTTTATCCAGGGGACCTCTGCCCTACCCGGCTGCAAACTGTCTCACCAGCTGCATCTCCTTCGCCAATTCAGGCTGAATTCTATTCGTTTCAGCCACTCACTCTATTTGCTCCGAGACAAGGCTCAGGACACGTCAGTCTATTCCACCGCCATTTTGTCTCCCTATGCCTTGACATACTTTTAAAAGACATTTTAAAATTTTCCTCTAGACACAAGGGGCAATAAATATATGTGAGCATCTGCCATCTTGCTAATAATAATTTGCCCTTTTATAGCTTAACCCAGAGAATAGCAAATAGTTTGCCTTTGATTCCAGTCACACAAACATCTCTTCCCATGCTAGGGATCTGGATTCATTTTCTATAACTTGCTATAAATATTGCTTCTCCAATACAAATTCCTAGGTTCTACCTCTATGTCCCATTTCTCAGTTTGTTTCTTGTTCTCCCCCACCCCCCAGGAATGCCTTGCTCTCTGGAGACTTAATATAATCATAATCCTCATGTCATAAAAGATATAACATATTAATAAATGCTGCAACTATGGTTTTGAAAAAGGAGAAAATTCACTCTAAAAAAATAACAATCTCTGAAATGAAAAAATGGCTATTCCAGGTCATTATATGCAGTCTGGAGAGGTCTTTGCCAAACTCCCATGGGAAGTGGTGTTTTCAGATTGCTGCAGACACTGTTGTTACTGTTCACACTCATGAATAATTTCAATTCTAATAGAAATTCCACCAAATAAATATCCTGGAAAACAATCTCAAGATCCAAGAATAACACATGTGAGTTTACTGTCAGGCTATATGAAGAGATTCCATCTATTGACCACTTCATCCCCAGAAACTACAGACCATATAATTTATCATCTACACTTTGATAGGTTTGAAAATAAAAAGAACTTTATTAATAACTCCAGGCCAACAGGCACAAATAAGACAGTCTTGGGGGGGGGGGGGCGGGAAAGAACATATACCACCAGGGGTAAATATAAACTGCAGAACTGAATCTCAGCACAAATGACTTGTCTTACTGCATTTGTGGTTCAGAGGCTTAATCCATTATACTTGCTATTAGAGAGGAACATGTATTCCCCGCCTCTTGAGTTTTCATGGGGAGGCACTTGAATGGGACTTGCCCTCCCTGCCCCACTTCCCTGACACCTCATTCAACATCAGGAACAAGTGACTTTCTAACAGATGAGTCAATAGAGGGAACTGATCTCAGTGTTTTCTGCTTGCCCTCCTGGAAGCCAGCCTGCCTGCAAAGAGCACCATGCTGGTCTTTTCTCTGTCTTGCTGTCAAGGCTTGCCCCATTGGGTAGCCTGGAGATGCTGGGGGCCGTCAATGACCAAGGGTATAAGTCCAGCTAATTCACGTGGGATGTTTAAACAGCCATTTTGCCCACAAATCAAGAGCCACATTCTCCAACTGGCTTTTTCAGTAATAAAGATTACTTTAGCTCTCTGTTTTCTGATTCTTAATTTTCAATTGATTCTAATCTCAAAAGGGGAAGTTTCTGGCTGGAAACAGAGGCTAATAAGAATCTCAGTAATTAATACAAAAAAGGTAAGAAAGAGATTAGATGAACAAACATCTTTCATGGTAAAAAAAAATCTGGGTTTTACTTCAAAATTAATTTAAATATAAGATTTTTTTAAAGGACTCAGCAACAGTTTAATTTTTAGATACACACAAAAAATATTCCTGAAAATATTCAGTCATAAGAAATTGTCTTTTTAAGGATATTGGTCTTTAAGGATAGAAAACTTGGCAGAAGTAGTGGAGAGACTACATAAATAAAGTTCTTTTAAAAAGTGGGAGATTCCAGAAACAGCAATATTGGACTAAAACCATCACAGAGAATGTGGTGATACCTATCCTGCACACACAAACACGTGCATACACTCACACACACCATACATACACACACCATTCTAAAAATCACCCCAATTAACTGAAATAGCAAAAATCAATGGTCACCCTGGCTGGGTTGCTCAGTTGGTTGGAGCATCATCCTGTACACCAAAAGGTGGCAGATTCAATCCCCAGTCGGTGCACATGGGGGAGGCAACAAATTGATGTTTCTCCCTCACATTGATGTCTCTCTCTCTCTCTTCTCTCTTCTCCCTTCTCTCTCTCTCTCTCTCTCTCTCTCTCTCTCTCTCTCTCTCTCTCTCTCTCTCTTGTCTCTCTCTCATCTCTCTTTTTATTTCTTCCTTTTTAGCTAAAATCAATAATAATAATAATAATAATAATAATAAAAATGATCCAGCTTCTGTCATTTTCCTTTAGTTATAATATGTACAATACTTGAAGTTAGTATTAGACTTAGAAGAAAACCGTCCGAATGAGCAGTTACCAAGAAAGGAACAGTGTCACCACAGTATGTGTTGATCATTTCTTCATGACATGTCAAAGAACACAATAATCTCCAAACATCCAGTACTCTTAACTACCTGTAGGATCTTTTGTTGATGTGCTACTGTGCTACCGTCATTAGCTAGGTATTAATGAGGGAAAGAAAACAAAGAGACAGAGTCAGAAATTGTTGAGCATATTCAGCTGGCAAGCAGAGAACTGTTTTCTTAACCAAGAAGCTATGGCTTCACACCCCAGGGAACTGCAGCATTGTCCCTCCCAGGGGATTAGCTCCCTTCCTTCCCCGCTTCAGTATCCGATTGTGTGTGTAGGAAGGGGCAGCAGGCTAAGATAAGGACTTGTGCAGTAAAGTCAAAATGGCTCAGAGGGAGGTGCTGGACCACAGAGGCCTGTCATTGGCTAGGGGATGGATTCCAGTGCAAGACCAGGAAATCTTGGGAAGTTAATTGGTCATTTTGAAATAGCTTTTGGTTAAAACCTCAGGAGAACAAAGCCCTTTTCTCTCTCTTGCTTGAGATCCCAGTCGCGTCCCTTCACCCCTTCGTTCTTGTTCTATCCCACCTGGAAACACTGTACCATGCAGGTCTAATGGCCACCTGGGGTCCACATACCTTGCAGGCTTCCAAGGACTATGAAGCAGAAATCCTGGACACTGGTTTATATTTTTGCCCTGCTGAAGACATAGTTGGACTTTTTCCATGGTGAAACAGAGGGAAATGGGACATTGAAAGCCCAGGGGCAAAGGCAGCCATAACCAATAAACCACCTTGCTACATCACAATCTCACTTTCTCTCAATCCTGTCAACAGACAACTGATGGGCCTGAAAAAATTTTTTTTAAATTTCTATAGCCATTCCAGCCACTTTTAAAAAGCACTAATTATTGCTAGAAAATAATTTCACAATACACATGATTTGTTTTCAATGTAATGTTTACTTCAAAGGATACAAATGAAATATAAGCTATTTTTGTCATATTTGCTTCAAATTATCCTAATACTTTCTTTGCTTCGTTGATTCTTAGAGAAATCACCACACATTACCCAAGTGCTCAAATTATCTTTGTGTTCAGAGTTCAGTAGGTGCTAGTTTATAAGTCTACCAATAATTTCATACTTTTAAAATGTAATAAAGTTGGAAAAAGGAAGGCAGTGAAGTAAGAATTGATTCTAGATTTAGATAAGTGAAATTCTGGGGTATTTATCATCCTCAGTCTTTGGGTATCTGATAAAATATTCACCCCTGTTGGTCTAATTATAGCCCCAGAGGAAAAAAGAACACAGGCAGTGAGTGAGAGTTCAGTGCTCAAAAATTCCCAATGTGGGAGACACAGGCAAATTTGAATTTGCTGGCTTTATCTCTAAGCAAAGATGTACTTTTGACTGAGCAAAGGTTTGCAAATTTTTCCACAAGCAAAACACATTTTTATTGCACTTTGAGTAATTTCGAATAATGGAAAATATTTTCACCTTAATTTAGAATTTTTGTCTTTCAAAGTACTCAAACTTTATAAAGAGGTAAAACACCCAAATCATTTCTGTAGCAAGAAAACTATAGGATAGAGGATATAGTTTCATATTCTTCCATATAATTCTTCTGGCAATGCGAAATCCATAATATTTGGAAACCTCTCAGATGAACCAGTCACTGTCTCAGAAAGTTGGTGGCTGTTTTTAAAGCCTCACTTGGGGATATGTTTTTACTTATTTATTTATATATTTATAGATTTATTTATTTTTAGAAAGAAAGGAAGAGAGAAAGAGAGATAGAAACATCTATGTGAGAGAGAAATATCTATCAGTTGCCTGTCTTGACCAGGAATAGAATCCAAAATATTTTTGGTGTATAGGATGATATTCCAAACAACTGAACCATCTATCCAGAGCATGGTTGGGGACTTTTTATGACCATAGCAAAATATAATATTTGGATCAGAATGGAGTAAACCAAATAAGTTATCTTGACTCACATCTCCAAATGAGTCATAGCTGCAATCCCTTGCATACAGCAGGAGAGCTTACTAATCAGAACTGTGCCCACCAACTAGCACTCTTACCCACCATTGATTTCACAGAGATGTGGGCCAATGCTTGATGAATGTTCAGAGCACCCCAGTGAAGCTCCATAGCCTAGCAAGTGTCCCAGAAGCATGTCAGATCAGGCCCTCCACTTCACAGAAGGGTAAGAAACTCAATTCTCACTGCACCTTTCTCTCCCACCACTACTGTTAACAAAAGATTGCTGCCACTAATCTAATGCCAACAGAAATCCCCAATCTGGGATGATGTAAAAGAGAAACTTTAATCAGGTAAACGGATTATAAGCCAGGGAAATGTAGCTTCCAGAGGTAGCTTCCCCAAGACAGAGAGGAGGCCCACATATATAAAGTGTCTGCCCTGGTCCCTAATTGGTTCGTTTTTATGCAAATAGGGAATTCAAATATGCATAGTCTGATTGGTCCAAATAGCACTGTCCTGATTGGTCAGAAATGATCAGCTATGGAACCTCTTTGATTGGTCAGTAAAGATACAAATGAAGATATATTGCTGCAGTGCTCCAATTGGATGGGGCAGGTCTTAGTCCCATTGGTTAAAATATGATTTCAGGAACTCTTTTGTAAGAGTCAACTCAGGTGGCGGGAACTCAGTGCAGAAGCCCAGTCAGTAGCTTTTGCTTGAAATGCAGTGTGGAAGGCCTCTGTCAGCAATGGTTGCTAGAATCTGGTTATGAATTGGTACCCACAAGAAGTTCTTCTTGACAGACCCGTTCCTTCTGGAGGTACACACTACCAAGTTCATGAGAATATAGGCCAGGTCTTATTTATATTTACATATCACATAATGCAGAGGAGGCTCTGGCACCTAACACATAATGGGTTCCAGTAAATGGTTTCTGATTTGTTCTATTTTTCTATAGAGGTGTCTGATTTTATTTATTTACTAGAAGCCCACTGCACAAAATTCATCACGGGGGAGGGGGACCCCTCAGTCCGACCTGCACCCTGTCACAATCCGGGACCCCTTGAGGGATGTCTGGCTGCTGGTTTAGGCCTGATCCTGGCAGTCGGACATCCCTCTCACAATCCGAGACCGCTGGCTCCTAACTGCTCACCTACCTGCCTGTCTGCCTGATCACCCCTAACCAGTCTGCCTGCCTGCCTGATTGCCCCTAACTTCCTCTGCCTCAGCCCCTGCCATGGTGGCTTCATCCAGAAGGACATCTGGAATAATGTCTGGAAGGTCGTTCAGCTGTTGGTCTAATTAGCATATTATGCTTTTATTATTATAGATTTTTCAATTACAGTTCACATTCAATATCATTTTGTATTAGTTTCAGGTGTACAGCATTATGATTAGATAATCACATACTTTACAAAGTGTTCCCCCTAATAGTTTTAGTAACTGACTAGCAAGGAGAGTTGGGAGACTCAATGAAACAGGTAAAGGGATTGAAAAGTACAGATTAGCAGTATGGGCAGGTGTCTTATTTTAATTAGTAAATCTTAAATGGATTACATGCTTCCTAAGCCTGAGAAAGAGTATTGATCCAAGGTTTTCTGGAGATTTGCTTTCAGAGATTGGTTTCACCAAGCAACCCTAGGTCATCTTTAAAAATGCATTTTCAAACTGTTTGTTACATCTCTGCTTACATGGTTTTAACTGACTCATGGATCTTATGATGATCTCATTGACAATAAACCAGATAGATAATACCAGTTTCAGAGTGTAAGCTAATAAGTCCTTTCTTAGTAGAGGTGTACTTGTGTAGTTGCAATACTATATATTTCCATATAGCTTGCTGTATACCTACAGCTGTGCATGAGCCCAAGCAATAATGATCATTCCTGAGACAACTTATCAGGAAAGTGAATGAAGCCATTGCACATCCTGAGGATATTCCCAGTATATTTGCAGTACTCACTTTGCACTTTGACAACTTAGGGGGCTTTAGAATGCTTCCCCGTATCACTACAGAAGGGCAATTGGCAACAACTAGGAAAAAATGTAGCTCAGTTCCTAGAGAGGACAAAGGAAGAGCACACAATGGTAATCAAAGGGTCTTCTTTTTCTGCACATGCTGGTGCAATTGTTAAACTAGAAAAAAGAAAAAAAAAAAAAAAAAAAGAAACAGATATCCAAGAGCTCCTTATCCTAACAGATAAAGAGCCTATTCTGAAACAAAAGTAGAAGAGAGGCATTCCATTGTTTTTTAAAGGATAGGATTGATAAGATTTTCTGTTACCATAAATTTAGCAGGGTGGTATTTTCTAAAATCAAAAACTATTTTCAAATTCCCAAGGAAGAGAAAAAAATCAAGGAATTTTTAAAGAAATAATGTATATAGATTATGAGGCCCACATTCTACTTCCTTTAATATGGAAGATATTGATCTCCTTTTTCTTAATTTAAATACAATTAAAATAAGTGAATCCAGTTTCTAAATATATCAGCAACCAAAAACTAAGCCACGTTTGGGTCCCAGCAAAGTTAAACTTATGATTTAGCTAATTAGATTTTTGTCTAGATATAGAACACAGTATAAATAGTTCTACTTTCCTAACTTAATAAAAAAAAAGCAAAAGAAGTATCATGAAAACCCAGAGATATAAAATTCTGAAATCCATTTTAACTGTCATGGCATCATTTCTTCTATATATACAAGCCCATACACTAAACATTAATTTCTATCAGGAAGTGTGAAATTTGTATTTTTAGTGATATGCAATAAGTTTCTCAGCCATAATGAGGAAAAAGGAATAAAATTGGTATCAAACCATTGAAAGGAATGCCCCTAGAACAACAAAGATATAAATTATTTCACTAAATTTTGATGGAGTGGTATGCAAGGAAACAGTCATCAGAGAACAACTCAGAACCATACTGACTAAGCTGAACCTCAAAATGAATTTATGAGCTTAGCAACCAAGGAGGAAATAGAAAATAATTCATCAAGGTTTTTAATAATCATAATTTATAGAGTCACATAATTTTATATAAAGAAAAAAAATTATGTACTTTCAGTTAGAATAGCTAAAGTTAAACTTAAATTGATGTGTACTCCATGCTTGACTATAGAAGTGACAATAACAAACACTTATTGAGGATTTATATTCCAGGCACTGCCATAATGATTTTATATGTGTAAAGTCATCAATACTATTTTTATTATTTTTTATTTTTAACTTTATATTTCTTATAACCCTATGAAGTAAATATTATTATTAGCCCATTTTATAGAACAAGAAACTACAGCACAATGTGGTTAAGAAGTGGTATTCAAACCAAGGAAGAGTCAGACTACAAGAGCCCACACTCTCATTCCATTGCCTCTCAATTTAAGTTTATTGAATCTCAAGCTCCTCAAATTTGATGTAACAAAAATACCACCTACCTCCTTGTTCTGGGGCCAACATTTGAAATTATTTTGATAAGGAATTGAGTTACAAAGATATAGAGCAATATTGATATCCAGATATTTAGCATAATAATATTCATTGTGTTGGCTAGCAGAAATTCCTGATCAAATCTACATTCTTTGTTGTAACAATAGAGTTGTGAGAGAGGAAGGAGAAAAGTGAGAGAAAGAAGGAAAGAGAGTGCAGGATTAATAAAATATACACATTCTCTGTGTATTCCAGAGAATCTAAAGAGTCACAGCTAGAGGGAGAGTCACAAGAAGGATGAATTCTGTTAGAACGTGTAGTAACATGTATAAATGTCCATAATACATTAATGTCTAAATAATGAAAATCTGTACAATATTATCCCAATGTGAAAGAACACACAGAACACTGTAAGCCTGGACAAATGGAATAATGTGCACTAAGTTGCTACGTGATGGTATTTCACTTTAAGCCATGATGGAATAACAGGACCAGACTTTACTCTGCTCCCTTAACCAATTAGAGACTAGACAAACAAACAAACAAAACAAAAAAACTGTTTTCAAACATTGGAAAATAGGCAGTGCAAAAAAAGGATCCCTTAAAAAAAAGAAAAACAAATGAGATTAGTTCTGTAAATGTCCCCAGATCAATACCTGAAGAGTTGCCAGGTATTAGTGTAAAAAAAAAAAAAAAAAAAAAAAGAGGAAGCAAAATATAGTCTAGCATTCTTACTTATTGGAGGTTACAGAGCTCAGAATTTAGGGAGACTAAGGTAGACAGAATTTATAGGGCAGAGTAATGAAAAGGTAGGAGCTACATTAAATGAAAACTTATGAAGAAGGGTCCCCCTTATCAACAGATGGCTGTGGGAACCAATTCAACCCCAACAGGAATCCCGAATTTGGGATGTGTTGAAGGAGGAAACTTAATTAAGTACAAAACAGCTAAATTGTGACACAGCATGGCTGCAAAAACAGCACATCCATGAGTCTCCTGACCTCATGGCCAGGCCCCTCTCTTGATAGACAGCTCTGCTCTGCTCCTCCATGATCTCTTCAACTCCAAGCTGGCGTGCTCTCTGCTGGTATGCTTCATTCTGTGCCAGTCTGCTCTGGCCTGCACTGGTGTGCTCTACTGTAGTGAGACATCTTCTTAGATGTTTCAGCTCAACCAGGGAGGAGCTTGGGTAGAAAGGGAAAGTGGGAAAGTGTACTCCCAGAACTGGGCGGGGGGTTGGGGGAGGGATGCGGAGAGCTGGCTAATATGGACTAAAATCCCCACACTTGGTCCCTGATTGCTCTGTCCTTATGCAAATGAGGATTCCAAATTCTTGCGGTTTGACTGGTCCAAGAGGCACTGTTCTGATTAGTCAGAATAGAGCTGCTCTGGTTGATCGGAGCTGCACAGCTCTGACTGGATGGGTAAAGCCTCAGTCCTATTGGTTGAAATAAGACTCCAGGAACTCATCTACAATAGCTGGCTCAGGTGGCAGAAACACAGTGCAGGCAGGCAGTTCAGTGCACAGGCAGACAGATGATTTACTGCAGGCCTCTACCTAAAGTGTGATTTGTGTGAGAAGCACTATGTAGAAATGGCTGCAAGAGTTTTTTTTTTGTTTTGTTTTGTGTTTTTTGTTTTTTTAATTTGAGCCCCGTTAGACACTAGAAACCCTTATTAGTAGGTGTCTTTTTTCTCAGAGTTCACACCTTGAATTATTGGCTTAGTACTATCTACAAATGCACATAGGAAAATTACCCAGACCAGAGAAAGAGCCATGAACAAGCATACAGAACAGGTCCTGAACTTGGGCAGTGCCCTAGGGATGGCTAAAGGCAGAGCTGGATCTCCCTGCCCAACAGTGGCAAGGTCTGGCTCACCATCTGCCATACACCTGTGCCATCCTTGACCTGCCAGGCAGCCCGGCCACCATGGCTCTTTTGGTGCTGGGCATGGTTATGACAGTGCTCAGTCATTTACTGCTCTACATGAAACTGCTCATCCAGGTAGGTCATGACCCGATGCCTCCCACCATTTGGGACTAATGTGTTGGGGAGGAAGCTCCTTTATCCACTGAACTTCTTTACCTTGCCAAGGACATTGTTCAAGTGGATGGAAAGATAGGGCTGTTCCAGACCTGAGCCCCCAGTTGATGTCCTCTCCACTGTGACATGGGAAAACATGAAAAACGTTTTTCCTCCAGAAGAGATCATGCAGATTTCCAACACGGGTGACATGAAGACTTCTCTGAGAAAAATGGTGAAGCAGACCTCCTAGGAGATGATGATGCAGGCTGTAAAAGAACTCACAACTGAGAGAGGAAATAGATGCAGAGAGAAAATTTATTTTACTTTCCCTGAAGGCAAAGGGCTAGTGCATTACTAATCATTTCAAGGACAAGTAATAAACAGTGGCCTGATCTTTTAAAGGGTAATGTCTACTATTGCTATGTGACAAGGAAAGGAGGAGGGTTGGGGGTTGAAACAGTCCTGCAGATGTCCTAGGGAAGTGTTTTATCAGTATTTTTCACAAGCCTGTAAAACATGCTTATAGTAAAAGTTATAAAGAGTTCAAAAGAGGCTTATTGGGGGGGAAGTAGGGGGAGTTTATACTAACTAGAGACTCCTTGATACAAATTACCCCTGAGTTGTAAAAATAGCAAAGAGGATAGGTATACAAGAATGTAGCATTGATTTTAGTCTTGGAATATGTTTGTATGATGTATCACGTTTGTTGATTTGCAAATATTATAACAGCCTTGCATCCCTGGAATAAATCCCACTTGGTCATGGTGTATGATCTTTTTAATGTATTGCTGGATCTGATTTGCTAATATTTGGTTGAGGATTTTAGCATCAATGTTCATCAGGGATATTGGCCTGTAATTCTCTTTCTTTGTAGTGGCTTTATTTGTTTTTAGAATTAGGGTAATGCTGGTCTCATAGAAAGAGCTTGGAAGTGCTTCTTCCTCTTGAATTTTTTGGAATAGTTTGAGGAGGGTAGGTGTTCTTTGAATGTTGGATAAACTCCCCTGTGAAGCCTTCCAGAGCAGGATTTTTGATTGTGAGGAGTTTTGTTACTGCTTCAATTTCATCAGTAGTTATCAGCCTATTCAGGATTTCTGATTCTTCCTGATTGAGTTTCAGAAGATTATATTTTTTAAAAAATATGTCCATTTCATCCAGGTTGTTCAGTTTGTTGGAATAAAATCATTTATAGTATTTTTTTATGATCTTTTGTATTTCTGTGGGGTCAGTTGTTATTTCACCTCTTTCATTTCTGCTTTTGTTTATTTAGGTCCTCTCTTTGCTTCTTGGTGAGTCTGGATAGATTTTCATCAATCTTGTTTATCCTTTCAAATAATATACGGTATTCATGGATTGGTAGAATCAACATCATTAAAATGTTCACACTACCCAAAGCAATCTATAGATTCAGTGCAATCCCTATTAAAATATCAACAGCACATTTCAGAGACCTAGAACAAACAACCATAAATTTTTTATGGAATCAAAAAAGCACTCTGAATATCTGTAGCAATCTAGAGAAAGAAGAACAAAGTTGGAGGGATCACAACATCAGATATCAAGTTATACTACAAAGCAATTGTACTCACAATAGCCTGGTAATGGCACAGAACAAGCATATAAATCAATGTTACAGAAGAGAGGACCCAGAAGTAGAACGATGCCATTATGATCAATTAATGTTTGATAAAAGAAGCAAGAGCATACAATGGAGTAAATTTATTCAATAAATGGTGTTGGAAAAATTGGAGAGGTACATGCAAAAAAAAAAAAAAATGAAACTAGACCATCATCTTACACCATACAAAAGAATGAACTCAAAATGGGTAAAAGACTTAAATGTAAGACATGAAAATCTTACACCATAAAAATCTTAGAAGAACCCATAGACAGTAAAATCTCAGACATCTCTCATAGCAATATGTTTACCCATACATCTCCTAGGAAAATGGGAACTATGGAGAAAATAAACAAATGAGACCACAACAAAATAAAAAGCTTCTGCACAACAAAAGAAACTATAAATAAAATAACAATAGAGCCCACTGCATGGGAGAATATATTTGCCAATGACACATTCAATAAGGGGTTAATTTCCAAAATAGATAGGAAACTCATACAAGTTAATGAAAGGAAGACAACCAATCCAATTAAAAAATGGGCAAAGGACCTAAATAGACACTTCTCTAAAATGGAAATATAAAACACTAAGAGGCATATGAAAAAATGTTCAAAGTCATTAATCAGAGATGCAAATCGAACAACAATGAGGTACCAACTCACACCTGTCAGAATGGCTATCATCAACAAATCAACAAATGACAAGTGAGGACAAGGATGTGGGAAAAAGGGAACCCTAGTATACTGCTGGTGGGAATGCAAAGTGGTGCAGCCACTTTAGAAAACATTATGGAGTTTCCTCAAAAAATTCAAAATGGAACCCCCATTTGATCCAGTGATCCCATGTCTAGGAATATATCCTAAGAAATCATAAAGAATACATGCACTCCTATGTTCATAGCAGTGCAATTTAAAACAGCTAAGTTTTAGAAACAACCTATGTGCCCATCAGCAGATGAGTGGATAAAAAAGCTGTGGTATATTTACACATAGAATACTATGTAGCTGTAAAAAAGAAAGAACTCTTACCATTTGCAAGATCATGGGTGGACCTGGAGAGTATTATATTAAACAAGATAAACTAGTCAGAGAAAGATAAGTATCACATGATCTCACTCATATGTGGAATCTAATGAACAAATTAACTGACAAACAAAATAGATCCAGAGACATATAAACATGGAACATACTTTGAACCTCAGAGGGAAGGCAGGAGAGGGTGGGTAGGTGGGAAGAGATGAACCGAAGAACTTGTATGCATGTGTGCATAACCCATGGACACAGACAATAGGGTGGTGAGGGTCTGGAGTTGGGAGCAGGGTAGGCTAGAAGAGGTCAATGGGGGGGAAAGAGGGACATATATAATACTCTCAACAATAAAGATTTAAATAAATAAATAAATTTTTCAAAGAATGTAGCCTTGAAAATAACTTGTCTTGCATTTTGAACAAATGGGCTGTTTGAATAAGAGGAGTTAACAATCTTGGGGTTTAATTACGAGGTGCTTTTCATAAATTGTGGAAGGCTACAGCAAGGAAAAAGAGGCTTTTTGTTGTCCTCACACTCACATTCTCAATGTGCTTTATGGTCCTATCTGTATGATAGGGGGCCAAGTACAGTGGTGTGCTGAGCTCCACTGGGAACATTTTCAAAAAGGATGGGCTGCTGGAACACGTTATCAGCTTTATCCCTCACCTTCTGGGAATTGTGGTTTTCTTGTGGGGCTGTAACCTGTTGGCCTACTTCATTAATGCCTAACTGGTGGATGACCATATAAGTGAAACCTCAGGGCGGGGAGGGGGCTGGGAAACACCCAGAACCAAGGTTTTAAGCTTAGCCAGGCCCTGGCCATCTGGAGCTACACCAATTTTTTTATGGTAATTGCAGTGAGTGTGCTGACCTACCTTTTCCTGCTGGTTGATGATCTGCTGGTTGTTGATCCCAACAACTGTGGGCTGTAGACTGAGCTCCCCCCTACTCCCCAATGTTCAAATCCTGGATCCAAGGCTGGAAGTACCTGAGTGTGTGGATTTAGCTCTTTTGTTGCTCTAGCCTCCTTTTACTTTGGGTATCTTCAGGATCCAGCTTTGCCTTGGATGTCCTAAAACAAGCCATCTCAGCCTGGCTGCTGTAGGTGAGACAACTCCAACCCAGCAACACCTAGATGTGCCCCAGCCCTGATGGTCTTCTGTGTTCATGTTTGCCATGTCTTTGTCCAGAAGTAGGAGATGGGTGGAGGTGAGGCTATAACCAGTGGATTGGTCAGTCACCTGTTAGACCTGGAGAAGGTGGGCCAAGGCTAGAGAAATGGAGTAGAATCCCTTTATCTCATAGAATTTTTGAGTCTGCTTTGCGCATGGGGCCAGAGAATGGCCTTTGGAGTACCAGGTTGTATGGGAAAGGGCTAATAATGTCAGATCCCACTCCCAGTCATTCCCAAGTCAGTCCTATTACTCATCCTGCAACTCAACTGGGAGCACCACTCTGTTGCTTGTAAGTAGGGTGTGATCCTCTTTCATGAGACCACCATCATGTCCAGGCCTGTGCTAGGAAGTTATTGCTAGGTTCTGCCTTTATTTTTCTCAACACTATTTTTAATATGAAGGCAGGAATTTCTGAGTGGAAAATCATATGACTACACAGAATGTGTCCCCTCATTAAGTGCTCATAGGTTTAATGGTGATGCCTCATGTTCCAGATCTGGTTACCTATGCTGTTGTGAACACCCAGAAGTTAGGCAGACATTGCCTCTAGCCCTATCCAGTTTAAAAGATCCTGATAAGATTTGAACCTTTCTTCCTCAAATAAATGTATTAGTGGTGATTTGGGAGGAGGGGAAATAGTAAATAGAACAATCCCTAGAACACAGATGAATCCAGAAATTGTTCATATTTGCATAGTCATAGCCAAAAGTTATATAATATATGAGCTATCAAGTAGATCCTGTGAAATGTATTACCTTAGTAATGGGGACAAATTAGCCCAAAGGCTATTCCAGGCTCACCTAAAAGCAGTAATAATCTTTAAAAGAATAAAGTTGATTCCAAGTATCAAAACCAAGTCCCAAATATTGAAAGAAGTACAAAAAATAGCCAACACCCAACAGCATCCAAACAAAAATAACCAGCCATTTAAAGAAACACAAAGAAATAGATAGTAGACATTGACCAGAAGTGACACACGATAGATTTGTAGGCAAATACAATAGCATAACTGTTAAAATATATTCCATATGCTCAGAAAGGTAGAAGGAAGAATACATGATAAGGAGAAAAATGGACAATATAAAAATATACAAATGGAACTTTTAGTGATGAAAACTAAAATATTATGATTGAAAAATATTGGCTGAGAGCAACAATATATAAAGTAATGCAGAATAAAAGAACAGTGAACTGAAAGACATAAGAAAGCAAAGTATCCAAAATAGAATACAGAAAAAAGTGGAAATATAAGAATGGAGCATTAGTAATATTTAGAACAATATCAACTGGCCTCATATATGTGTAATTGCATTCCTAAGGAAAGGTGAAGAAATCAGGAAATAAAATACAATTTTAAAAATTTGATGAAAAAATGTAATCCCAGAATTTAATTTAAAAAAGTGTACTCGAGTAGAAAAATGTAAAAACGACACCAAAGAATATTACAATCAAATTTTAAAAAATAAACAGTAATAATGAGAAATAATTGCAACCAGAGATAAAAAAATCAAATTACACACAAATAAAGTTTAAAATAATAATAAGAAAATAATAAGTATTAAAGCAGAGCTCAATAAAAGTAAAAACATAAAATAATTACAGAAAATCATAGAAACCAAAAGTTAGTTCTTTGGAAAAATCAATAAAATAAAAAAGCCTCTAGACATGTTAAGAAAGGGAGAAATACAAATTATCCGAAATGAAAGAGGAGACATCGCTAAAAACCCCATGGAAATTAACATGAAGTGGACCAATCATTGGCAAAACACAACTGGCCAATACCACAAGAAATAGAAGATCTCTGCCCCGGCTGGGTAGCTCACTTGGTTAGTGTCATCCTGATTTGCCAAGGTCGTGGTTTTAATACCCGGGCAGGGCATAATACAAGAGCCAACCAATGAATGCATAAATAAATGAAACAACAAATTGTTGTTTCTATTTCTCTCTCTCCCTTCCTTTCTCTATTATCAATACATTTTAAAAAAGGAAGAAATAGAAGATCTAAATAGGCCTATATATTAAAGTTATTAAGCCAATAATTAATAACCTTCCAAAAAAGAAAGCACCAGTCCCAGGTGGATTCACTGGTGAATTCTACCAACAATTTTTTTGTGTTTTTTTTTAAATAAATTGTTATTGTTCAGATTATTACAATTGTTCCTCTTTTTTCCCTCCATAGCTCCCCTCCACCTGGTTCCCACCCTTACCCCCACCCACTGTCCTCATCCATAGGAGTACGATTTTTGTACAGTCTCTTCCCACACCCCCCACACCCTTTCCTCCCCGAGAGTTGTCAGTCCACTCCCTTTCTATGCCCCTGATTCTATTATATTCACCAGTTTATTCTGTTCCTCAGATTTTTAATTCACTTGATTTTTAGATTCACTTGTTGATAGATATGTATTTGTTGTTCATAATTTTTATCTTTACCTTTTTCTTCTTCTTCCTCTTCTTAAAGAATACCTTTCAGCATTTCATATAATATTGGTTTGGCGGTGATGAACTCCTTTAGATTTTTCTTATATGTGAAGCTCTTTATCTGCCCTTCAATTCTGAATGATAGCTTTGCTGGGTAGAGTACTCTTGGTTGTAGGTTCTTGCTATTCATCACTTTGAATATTTCTTGCCACTCCCATCTGGCCTGCATAGTTTCTGTTGAGAAATCAGCTGACAATCATATGAGTGCTCCTTTGTAGGTAACCAACTGTTTTTCTCTTGCTGCTTTTAATATTCTCTCTTTGTCTTTTGCTCTTGGCATTTTAATTATGATGTGTCTTGGTGTGGTCCTCTTTGAATTCCTTTTGTTTGGGGTTCTCTGCACTTCCTGGACTTGTAAGTCTATTTCTTTCACCAGGTGGGGGAAGTTTTCTGTCATTATTTCTTCAAATAGGTTTTCAGTATCTTGCTCTCTCCCTTCTTCTGGCACCCCCATAATTTGGATGTTGGTACGCTTGAAGTTGTCCCAGAGGCTCCTTACACTATCTTCATATTTTTGGATTCTTTTTTCTTTTTGCTTTTCTGGTTGGGTGTGTTTTACTTCTTTGTATTTCAAATCTTTGACTTGATTCTTGGGATCCTCTAGTTTGCTGTTGGATCTCTGTATAATATTTTTTTATTTCAGTCAGTGTATGCTTAATTTCTAGTTGGTCCTTTTTCATATCCTTGAGGGTCTCGCTAAATTTATCGGCCTTTCCTAGAAAATTCTTGAAAGACCTTATAACCATGATTTTGAACTCTATATCCAGTCATTTGCTTTCCTTCATTTCTTTCATTTGTGACCTGTTTCTTAGTCTCCACATTTTGGCTGCATCTCTGAGTTGATAGAGTGGTTTTGTGTGCTAGGTGTCCTATAGGGCCCAGTGGCTCAGCCTCCCCAGTTACCTGAGGTGGACACTCTTGGTGCACCCTTTTGTGGACTGTGTGCACAGTGTTGTTGTAGTTAAGCCTTTTGTTGTTGGTATCACTGGGAGGAATTGACCTCCAGGCCAATTGGCTGTGAGGATCAGCTGTATCTAGGCTGGGAGAACTTCTGTGCTGGAGATACCCTTGTGAGACAAGACTTGCAAAAGCCTCTGTGCTCAGCTTGGATGGGGCGGAGTCTCAGGGCAGAGCAGACAGCAATGGCTTCCATTCAGCCCTGCCCTATGAGGCCCCTGGGTATCAGTGTCCTGCGGTAATCAGTGTCCTGCAAGCACCTCTGAGAGAAAGTCGCCCTTGAATTTCGCCTGCTGCCAGACAGTCCAGTTTCTCCCTGAATGAGTCTGGGTCCCCAGAGTCTCACCCGGAACTGGAGTTCAGAGCCGTCAGGAGCTTTTGTCTCCCTCCCGGTTGAGAGAGCCAGACACGTACTCAGTTGCCAGCCCTCTCTGTGCTCGCGTCTCTGTACCTCTGCTTTCTGCAGCTCTCCGAGTCTCAGTGTGCTTTTCTCTTTCCTTCTAGTTGTAGAATTTCCACTCAGCCAGCCTTCCTGTGGTTCTGGATGATGTCCATTTTGTCTTTTAGTTGTAGTTTTGAAATTGTGCAAGGAAGCAGTTTAGGTGTTTACCTATACCACCATCTTGGTTTTCTCTCCCAACAATTTTTTTTTTACAAAATAAATTTATTACCAGATTGTAAATACAAAATAATTAGTCATTTACATGTAATAAACATAAATATTTCAAGAAAATATTTTAAATATAATATTACATGCAATAAACATTAGAATTTCAAGAAAAAAAGATTATAAATATAATAATATTACCCAAACTGTACTAACATAGTATAACATCTCAAAAGTTGTAGGAAATATTAAAAATCAACAATTAACAGCATTACTTCTATTATATTCTAAAATACTTTTTTTCCTCTGGTTCTATTTTTGTTCATCAGTTTATGTTGTTCATTGTATTCCACAAATGAGTGAGATCTTCTGATATTTATCTTTCTCTGATGGGCTTATTTCGCTTAGCATAATGCTCTCCAGTTCTATCTATACCAGGGGTGGGCAAACTTTTTGACTCGAGGGCCACAATGGGTTCTTAAACTGGACCGGAGGGCCAGAACAAAAGCATGGATGGAGTGTTTGTGTGAACTAAGATAAATTCAAAGTAAAGGAGTGGAGGGGAGAGCAAGAGAACCCTCTGTTCTTTCGGCTCCGCGGGCCAGATAGAACAGCCAAACCGGCCGGATCCGGCCCGCGGGCCATAGTTTGCCCACGGCTGATCTATACTGTTACAAAGGGTAAGAACTCCTTCTTTTTTACCACAGCGTAGTATTCCATTGTATAGATGTACCACAGTTTTTTAATCCACTTATCTGCTGATTGACACTTAGGCTGTTTCCAAATCTTAGCTATTATAAATGGTGCTGCTATGAACATAGGGGTGCATATATCCTTTCTGATTGGTGTTTCTGATTTCTTGGGATATAGTCCTAGTAGTGGGATTACTGGGTCAAATGGGAGTTCCATTTTGAATTTTTGAGGAAACTCCATACTGTTTTCTACAGTGGCTGCACCAGCCTGCATTCCCACCAGCAGTGCAGGAGGGTTGCTTTTTTTTTTTTTAATATATTTTATTGATTTTTTACAGAGAGGAAGGGAGAGGGATAGAGAGTTAGAAACATCGATGAGAGAGAAACATCGATCAGCTGCCTCCTGCACACCTCCCACTGGGGATGTGCCCGCAACCAAGGTACGTGCCCTTGACCGGAATCGAACCTGGGACCTTTCAGTCCGCAGGCTGACACTCTATCCACCGAGCCAAACCGGTTTCGGCAGGAGGGTTGCTTTTTCTCTGCATCCTCACCACACTTGTCATTTGTTGATTTGTTGATGTTAGCCATTCTGACAGGTGTGAAATGGTACGTCATTGTCATTTTGATTTTCATCTCTCAGATGATTAGTGGCTTTTAGCATGTTTTCATATGTCTCTTGGCCTTCTGTATGTCCTCTTTCAAAGAGTATCTATTTAGGTCTGTTGCCCATTTTTGATTGGATTGTTTATCTTCCTTTTGTTAAGTTGTACGAGTTCCCTGTAAATTTTGGAGATTAAACCTTTATCAGAGATAACATTGGCAAATATGTACTCCCATGTAGTGGGCTTTCTTTTTTTGTTATTGTCGTTGCTAATGGTTTCTCTAACTCTGCAGAAGTTTTTATTTTAATGTAGTCCCATTTGTTTATTATCTCTTTAGGTTCCATTGCCCTAGGAGCTGTATTGGTAAAGATAGTTCTATGATGTATGTCTGATATTTTGCTGCCTTTGGAGTCTTCTAAGATTTTTATGGTTTCCCATCTTACATTTAAGTCCTTTATCCATTTTGAGTTTATTTTTGTGTATGGGTGTAAGTTGGTGGTCTAGTTTCATTTTTTTTTTATGTATCTGTCCAATTTTCCCAACACCATTTATTTAAGAGACTCTCTTGACTCCATTGTATGCTCTTTCCTCTTTTGTCAAATATTAATTGAGCATAGGTCAATTAATTGGCTTGGGTCAATTTCTGGGTTCTCTGTTCTGTTCCATTGGTGTATATGTATGTTCTTGTGCCAGTACCAGAAAGCTCTGAGAACAGTGGCTTTTTAATATAGCTTCATATCTGGTATTATGATCCCTCCAACTTTATTCTTCTTTCTCAGCATTGCTGTGGCTATTCAGGGTTTTTTTTTTTTTAATTTCAGATGAATTTTTGGAGAGTTTGTTCTAGGTCTGTGAAATATGCCGTTGGTATCTTCATGGGGATTGCATTGAATTTATAGATTGCTTTGGGTAGCATGGACATTTTAATGATGGTGATTCTACCAATCCATGAACATGGTATATTCTTCCATTTGTTTATGTCTTTCTCTATCTCTTTTTTCAATGTCCTATAGTTTTCCGAGTACAGGTCTTTTACCTCTTTAATTAAGTTTATATTTAGGTATCTTAATTTTTTGTTGCAGTGGTAAATAGGATTGTTTTTAGTTTCTTTTTCTGTGAGTTCATTACCTATATAATGAAAGCCCAGCAACCATTATGGCGGAATGACTGGATGACCAGAATGACAGATCACTATGATGCACACTGACCACCAAAGGGCAGACGCTCAATATAGGAGCGGGCCCTTGTTGGTCAGTGCACTCCCACAATTAAGGAGCAAGCAGGTGGGTGGTTAGGAGCGAGCAGGTGCGTGGGTAGGAGCGAGGGATCCTGGATTGCAAGAGGGACGTCTGACTGCCAGTTTAGATTCAATCGGGCCTAACCTGGCAGTCAGACATGCCCTAAGGGGTTCTGGATTGCAAGAGCGGGTGCAGGCTGAGCTGAGGGACACCCCCCATGCCATAATTTCATGCATCGGGCCTCTAGTAGGTGTATAAAAAAGCCATAGATTTCTGGGTGTTAATTTTGCATCCTGCTACATTGCTGAATTCATTTATTAAGTTTAGTAGTTTTTTGATGGAGACTTTAGGGTCTTCTACATACAATATCATGACATCTGTGAATAATGACTCTATTATTTCTCTTTTCCCAATTTGAATGCCTTTTATTTCTTCTTCTTGTCTGATTTCTATGGCTAGCACTTCCAGTACTATGTTGAGCAGGAGTGGTGAAAGTGGGCATCCTATTCTTTTTCCCATTCTTAGGGGAAATGGTTTTTCTTTTTGCCCATTGAGTATGATGTTGGCTGTAGGTTTATCATATATGGCCTTTATCATGTTCAGATATGCTCCCGCTATTCCCACTTTGATGAAAGTTTTTTTTTTTTTCAAAAATTGGTGTTGGATTTTGTTGAATGCTTTCTCTGTGTCTATTGACACGATCATGTGATTTTTGTTTTTCAATTTGTTTCTGTGATGTGTCACATTTATTGATTTGCGAATATTGTACTGGACTTGCATCACTGGAATAAATCCCACTTGATCATGGTGTATGATCTTTTTAATAGATTTCTGGATGTTATTTGCTAATATTTTGTTGAGGATTTTTGCATCTATGTTCATCAGGGATATTGGCCTATAATTCTCTTTCTTTGTAGTGTCTTTATCTGGTTGTGGAATTAAGATAATTCTGGCCTCATAAAAAGTGTTTGGAAGTGTTCCTTCCTGTTGGATTTTCTGAAATAGTCAGAGGAGGATAGGTTTTAATTCTTCTTTGAATGTTGGGTAAAACTCCCCTGTGAAGCTGTCTGATCTGGGCTTTTGTTTGGTGGGAGTTTTTATTTTTTATTTTTATTGCTGCTTCTATTTTATCAGTTGCTATTAGCCTATTCAGGTTATCTGATTCCTTCGGGTTCAGTTTTGGAAGATTATATTTTTCTAGAAATTTGTCTATTTCATCCACATTGTTCAGCTTATTGTTCATAGTATTTTCTTACAATCCCTTGTATTTCTGTGGTGTCAGTGGTTACTTCTCCACTTTTGTTTCTGATTTTATTTATTTGCATCCTCTCTCTTTGTTTCTTGATGAGTCTGGCTAATGGTTTATCCATTTTGTTTATCTTTCAATGAACTAGCTCTTGGTTTCATTAATTTTTTGTATTGCTTTTTTCATCTCTATGTGTTTTTTTTTTTCTGCTCTAATATTTATTATTTCCTCCTACTTACTCTGGGCTTTTCATGTTATTCTCTTTCTAGTTCTTTAAGTTGTAGGGTTAAATAGTTTATTGCTGATTTTTCTTTTATGTTGAGATATGACTGTAGTGCTATGAATTTCCCTCTCAGGAATGCTTTTGTGGTGTCCCAGATATTTTGGGTTGTTGTGTGTTCATTTTCATTTGTTTCCAGGAATTTTTTTATTTTTTTCTTGATCTCGTTGGTAACGCATTTATTGCTTAATAGCATACTATTTAGCCTCCTTGTGTTTGAATGTTTTTGGGTAGTTTTACTGTAGTTGATTTCTAATTTCATTCCACTACGATCTGAGAATATGCTTGTGATGATTTAAAACTTTTTGAACTTGTAGAGACTTGTTTTGTTTTCTAACATGTGGTCTATCTTTGTGAGTGATCCATGTGCACTTGAGAAGAATGTATATTCTGCTGCATTGGGGTGAAATGTTCTATAAATGTCAATTAAATCCATCTGATCCAGTGTGATCCAGAGTCTCTGTTTCCTTCTTAAGTTTTTATCTGGAAAATCGATCCAGTGATGTCAGTGGGTTGTGAAATTCCCCTACTATGACTGTATTGTTGTTGGTCTTTTCATTAAAGTCCTCTAGAAGTTTTTTTTATATATTTAGGTGCTCTTATATTGGGTGCATATATGTTTACCAGGGTTATATCCTCTTGTTGAATAGATTCCTTTAGTATTATGTAATGTTCTTTATTGTCTTTTGTGATGGCCTTCATTTTAAAGACTATATTGTCAGATATGAGTATTGCTACTGCAGCTTTTTTTTTTCTTTTCCATTTGCATGGAAATTTTTTTTCCAATACCTGCACTCTCATCCTCTGTCTGTCTTTTGTTTTGAGGTGGGTCTCTTGTAGAGAGCATATAGTTGGGTCATGTTTTTGCATCCATTCAGCTACCCTACACCTTTTGATTAGAGTATTTATTCCATTTCTATTCAGGGTTATTACTGATAGGTACTTATTTATTGCTATTTTAATTCTGTATGGCTAGAATTAAAATAGCAATAAATGCTGTTTCTTCTCATTACAGCAGTCCTTTTAGCATTTCTTATAATGCTGGCTTGGTGGTGATTTACTTCTTTAGCCATTTTTTTTTTTTTTTTTTTGCCTGGGAAGCTCTTTACTTGACTGTGTATTTTGAATGATAGCCTTGCTGGATAGTTATCTTGGTCTCAGATCCTTGCTTTTCATTACCTTGAGTACTTCACGCCATTCCCTTCTGGCCTGTAGAGTTTCTGATTAGAAATCAGGTGTCAGCCTTATGGGAACTCCTTTGTAGGTAACAGTTTGCTTTTCTCTTACTGCCTTTAAGATTCTCTCTTTGTCTTTAATTTTTGGCATTTTAATTATGATGTGTCTGGGCATGGGCCTGTTTGGGTTCTTCTTGCTTGGGGTTCTCTGTGACTCCTGAACTTGTGTGACTTTTTCCTTTACCAGGTTAAGGGAGTTTTCTGCCATTATTTCTTCAAACACATTTTCTATTCCTTTCCCCCTTTCTGATTCTTCTGGCACACCTGCTATTCTAATATCATTACGTTTCATGTTGTCTCACAGCTCCCTTAACCTATCCTCCTGTTTTTTTCTTTTTGGTTCTCTGATTGAGTGATATTTTCAACTGTCTTCTAATTCACTGATTCAATCCTCAGCTTCTCCTAATCTGCTGTGTATTCTTTTCAATGTGTTCTTTATTTGTGTTATGTCATTCTTTATCTCAGACTGTTCTTTTTTCATACTTACTTTGTCTTTTTTCATGCTATTGAGCATCTTTATCATCATTACTCTGAACTTTGTTTCAGATAAATTTCTTATCTCTGTTTCATTTATCTCTTCTTCTAGAGAATTCTCTAGCTCTTTCATTTGGGGTTGTTTCTTTGTCTCCTCATTTGGCTGTCTGTTTGGGTTTGTGACTAAGTACTAGGTAGATCCTCTACACCTCTCAATCTCTAGTGCAGGACAGTGTTAAAAGCTTTTTCTGACTAATTAGTTCAGGCAAAGGCTCAAAGCCTCCAGAGATGGCCTCTGCTTACCGACTGGTAGTTTTCTGACTTGAATTGCCTCCCAAGCAATCATCCTCAGGTATGGGAAGAGTTGCTGTTTTTTGTTTTGTTTTGTTTTTTTCTCAACAGGGTGGGGCAGTTGCTTCTGCCTGAAGGCTAATAGTTATTTTTAATGTTTTAAGTGGCCTCAGGGCAAGGTGTTTTCCAATAGGGTGTGTCAGCTGTATTTCCCCAAGGCAAGTCAAATGTCTATGTGAGAAAGATGTCCTCTGCTGCATGAAGAAATGACTTGGCCCAGGAAACTTGGAGTGTCTTCCTTCTGAGCTCTGTCTCCTGAGTCCCCAGTCCTGGCTTCTGCTCTCATATCTCCAGATCATTTCACCCTCCCTCTGCCAGAGCACAAAGTGGGTGGCTCCATAGGGAATTTTGTGCATTGGCCCTTTAAGGGGGTGCCTGAATTTTCAGCTGTTACTCTATGGCAGAGAGCACCCTGCTGCTTTTCACAGCTAGATGTTATGTAGGTACCCTCCTCAGTTTTGGTGCTCTTTGCTGGGAGGCCCAGCTTGGGGATTAGATCCCAGAATTCTCAGTGGAAACCCCCCACAGCCGAGATAGCTCTCCAGGACTTCAGTTACTGTCTGTTGGTGCCTGGCCAGCCCTTTCTCACCTCCATCCCTCCTCCCAGTCTCTGTGTGGTCTCCACTTTCAGTCCTCGGTTATCAGGGTTCTCTCCTGTGAGGTTTCCATTGATTATTCAGGAAATTTTCCTGTATTTTAGTTGTAATTCCAGTTTGCTCCTGGGAGCAAGTCCATGTAGCATCCACTTACTCTGCCACCATTTTTAATCCTCCTACCAACTATTGAAAGAAGAAAGTATATTAGTTCTTAACAATCTCTTCCAGAAGATAGAGCAGAGGTAATACTTCCTAATACATTCCATGAAACTAGCATTACAATAATACCAAAACCAGCCAAGGGAACTACAGATAAATACCTCTTACGAACATAGATGAGAAAATCCTCAACAAAATATAGTAAATTAAATCTAATACTACATAAAAAATAATATACCACAACCTAATGGGACTTATCTCAGGTGTGCAAAGGCTTATTTAATACTTTAAAATCAATTAACATAATTCATCACATAAACAAGCTAAGAAGAACAATCACATGATACTATCAAGAGATGCAGAAAAATCACTAGACAAAATCCAGTACCCATTCATGATAAAAACTCTCAGAAAGCTAGGAATTCAAGGAAACATTCTCAACCTGAAAAAGACTACCTACAAAGCAAAACAACAAACCTACAGCTAACATCATACTAAATGGTGAGAAACTTAAGTGTTTTTCTAAAATTAGGTACAAGGCAAGGATGTGTTTTTTTGTTTTGATTTGTTTTGTTGTTGTTGTTGTTAATCCTCACCTGAATTATATTCTCCATTGATTTTTTTTAGAAAGTGTGGAAGAGAGAGTGAAAGACAGAGAGAAACATTGATGTGAGAGAGATACATCGATTGGTTGCCTCCTTTTTGTGCCCTGAGTGTAGTCTCTCCAACTTGGGCCTACTAGAACTGAGGATGTGATAGAGACTGAAGAGGCTGCAGATCTGTGGGTGAGATGGGAGTTCCTAAAACAGAGATAGCTCAGAGGGTGCTGGGAGAGGTGGCTCAGAGGGGACCACAGAGTGGGTGCAGCAGTGGTAGCCTGGGCTGAAGTCCCTGGATGGAGTAGCACTAGCATCCCACCATCATCCAGCCTGGGAAATTAATCCTAATCTGTGTTACTGGGAAGGGCCATGCAGTGGGGCTCAGAGTCAGCTTCCAATGAAGTGGTCCGAAGGAATCTGGGAGACCGTTTATTTCTTGGGGGAACTTGTGCCATTGAACAGAAAGGGGACTGGACAATAGGACCAGGAAGGAAGATCAGGACTGCCACCTGGAGAACAGGGGAGTTGCCTCCTTTCCTATGGCAAAACAGCTGCTTCTGACTCACCTTGCAGTGACCTGATGCAAGGGGAAACAGCCCAGGGCTGGAAATATGCACCATTGCAGGTGGCAGTGGGGAGGTGCTAGCAAGCCAGGCAGAGCTGAGGCATTGGAAGGAAAGGAAGTACCTGGCCCTCCTCCTACAGGTTATTGAAACCACCCCCAACAGGAGTCTGATCAAACCAACCCACGCAAGATCAGGATACCCTCACTGAGCATAGCTCTGTGGGGGAAGGAAGAACAGCTCAGAACAGGGACATTCAAGGTGTGAGACCTGAGGCAGACCCAGCCTCTGGGCTAAGGAGGCCCCATCCACTGAATTACTTAGGGCTCCAACCTGTTGGGCCTCAGTCAAGTCATATAAGGCTTTTATTATGTTGAGATATTGGCCTGCACCAAAGAAGCTCCTGGAGGCCCAGGTTAGACACATCAAGGGATAAGATTTGACAACATCAGAGCAAAATCCAGCAAGTTCCATAAATAGCAGATCCAAAGGTTTTTGTGCAGGTGTGTGTGATTTCTGTGTGTGTGTGTGTGTGTGTGTGCATGTGTGTTTTGATTTTTGTTGTTTTTAATTGTGTTTTTTTCTTTTTTATAATTTATTATTATTTTTTATTCTTTATTGTTTAAGGTGTTACATATGTCTTCTTCCCCCCCCTCCCCATTGACCTCTCCCCAGCTGTTTCCACCCCCCCAACATATTGCCCTCACCACCCTACTATCTGTGTCCATGGGTTATGTTTATATGCATGCATACAAGTCCTTTGGTTGTTCTCTTATCACCCCCCTGCCCCCTGTCCCACCTTCCCTCGGAGGTTTGATGGTCTGTTTGATGATTCTGTGTCTCTGGATCTATTTTTTTTTCTTTATTGATTAAGGTATAATATATGTGTCCTTATCCCCCCATTACCCCCACACCCCAACTCATGCCCTCACCCCCCTGGTGTCTGTGTCCGTTGATTAGGCTTATATGCATGCATAGAAGTCCTTTGGTTGGACTCTCTCCCTTACCCCCACCCTCCCCTACCTTCCCTCTGAGGTTTGAGTATATGATCGATGCTTCTCTGTCTCTGGACCTGTTTTTGTTCATCAGTTTATGTTGATCATTATATTCCACAAATGAGTGAGATCATGTGATATTTTTATTTCTCCAACTGCCTTATTTCACTTAGCATAAGGCTATCCAGTTCCATCTATGCTGTTGCCAATGGTAAGAGTTCCTTATTTTTATAGCAGTGTAGTATTCCATTGTGTAGATGTACCACATTTTTTTTTATTTTTTTAAATTCTTTACTGTTTAAAGTATTATATATAGTCTCCTTTTTTCCCCATTGACCTCTCCATGGCCACTCCCACCCCCAGCACATGCCCTTATCCCTCTAGTGCCTTTATCCATTGGATATGTGTATATGCATGCGTACAAGTCCTTTGGTAATTCTCTTACCCCACCCCACCCTCCCCTGAATTCCCACTGAGATTTGAAGGTCGGTTACATGCTTCTATGTCTCTGGCTCTACTGTTGTTCATCAGTTTCTGTTGTTCATTAAATTCCACAAATGAGTGAGATCATGTGATATTTATCTAGCTCTGATTGGCTTATTTTGCTTGGCATAATGCTCTACATGTCCAACCATGCTGTTGCAAATGATGAGTTCTTTCTTTTTCACAGAAGCATAGTATCCCATTTTGTAGATGTAACACCATTTTTTAATCCACTTATCTGCTGATGGGCACTTAGGCTTTTTCCAACTCTTAGCTATTGTAAATTGTGATGCTATGAACATAGGGGTACTTTTCTGATTGGTGTTTCTGGTTTCTTGGGATATAGCCCTAGAAGTGGGATTACTGGGTCAAAGGGCAGTTCCATTTTGAATTTTTTGAGGAAACTCCATACTGTTTTCCACAGTGGCTGCATCAGTCTGCATTCCCACCAGCAGTGCATGAGGGCTCCTTTACTCCACATCCTGGCCATCACTTGTCATTTGTTCAATTTGTTTATGATAACTATTCTGACAGTTGTGAGATGGTATCTGTAGAGGACCACCTGGGAAGGCACATGGACATTTCTTTAAATTGTTGTCAGCTGAGCCTGAGGCGACTGGCAGAGCTGTGTCTTGGTTATGCTCTCCCCAAGAAGGCGGGGGCGGGGGACGGGGGGCGTTATCAGTACTGACTTTTTACCTTTGTCCAGGTGCAGGGGAGCGGGCTTTGATATGTAAATCCAGGCAAGCACCAGGAATACTAGGGCCTACTCAAGAATGCAAATAAGCTCCTTTGATCCTAATTTTTGGCGATACTTCCTGGTATTTGGGGGTATAAAATAAATATGCTGCGTGGGCTCCGGGGTCCCTGCCTCTCCATCAGAGAGGATGGCGTCCCACCTGGCTCCCAGCTTTGCTTCTATTTCTGCCTCTTGTCTCTTTCTTTCTTTTATTTCTTAATCCCCAGCTCCTCCACTCAGGAACCGGACCGGTTCCTTTTCCGTGCTGGACGTGGAAAAGAGAGAACACCTCTACAGGTATCTCATTGTGGTTTTGATTTGCATCTCTCAAATGATTACTGACTTTGAGCATATTTTCATATGTCTCTTGGCCTTCTTTATGTCCTCTTTCCAAAAGTGTCTATTTAGGTCGGTTGCCCATTTTTTTATTGGATTAACTTCCTTTTGTTAAGATGTATGTGTTCCCTAAGTAAATTTTGGAGTTTAGGCCATTATCAGATATAACATTGGCAAATATGTTCTCCCATGCAGTGGGCTTTCTTGTTGTTTTGTTGATGGTTTCTTTTGCTGTGCAGAAGCTTTTTATTTCGAGGTAGTCCCATTTGTTTATTTTCTCCTTAGTTTCCATTGCCCTAGGAGCTGTATCGGTAAAGATATTGCTGTGACATATATCTGATGTTTTGCTTCTAAGGTTTTTATGGTTTCCTGTCTTACATTTAAGTCCTTTATCCACTTTGAGTTTATTTTTGTATATGGTGTAAGTAGTTTCATTTTTTTTCATGTATTTGTGCAATTTTCCTAACACCATTTATTGAAGATACTGCCTTGACTCCATTGTATGCTCTTGCTTCCTTTTTCAAATATTAATTGAACATAGTGGGCTTGGGTTGATTTTTGGGTTCTATGTTCTGTTCCATTGGTCTATATGTCTGTTCTTGTGCCAGTACAAGGCAGTTTTGAGAACCATGGCTTTGTAACATAGCTTGATATCTGGTATTATGATCCCTCCAACTTTGTTCTTTCTCAAGATTGATGCAACTATTCAGGGTCTTTTTTTTATCCCACATGAATTTTTGGAGAGTTTGTTCTAGGTCTATGAAATATGCCATTGGTATTTGAATGGGGATTGCATTGAATCCATAAAATGCTTTGAGTAGTATGGACATTTTAATGATGTTGATTCTACCAATCCATAAATACGATATGTTTTTCTATTTGTTTATGTCTTTCGCTACTTCTTTTTTCAATGTCTGTAGTTTTCTGAGTACAGCTCTTTTACCTCCTTAGTTAAGTTTATTCCTAGGTATCTTAACTTTTTGGTGCAATGGTAAATGGGATTGTTTTTGTTGTTTCTCTTTCTGTGAGTTCATTATTGGTGTATAAAAAAAGCCATAGATTTCTGGGTGTTGATTTTGTATGTTGCTACATTGCCAAATTCATTTATTAAATCTAATAGTTTTTTATGGAGTCTTTATGGATTTCTATGTACAATATCATGTCATCTGAGAATAATGACAATTTTACCTCTTCTTTTCCAATTTAGATGCCTTTTATTTCTTCTTATTGTCTGATCACTATGGCTAGCACTTACAGCACTATGTTGAACAGGAGTGGTGAGAGTGGGCATCTCTGTCTTGTTCCTGTTCTTAGGGTAAAAGGTTTTAGTTTTTGCCCATTGAGTATGATGTTGGCTGTAGGTTTGACATATAAGGCTTTTATTATGTTGAGATATGATTCCTCTATTCCCACTTTGCTGAGAGTTTTTTTATCAGGAAAGGGTGTTGGATTTTATCAAATGCTTTTTCTGCATTGATTGATATGATTATGAGATTTTTATCTCTCAGTTGGTTTATGTGATGTATCACATGTGTTTATTTGCAGACATTGTACCATCCTTGCATCCCTGAAATAAATCCCACTTGGTCATGATGTATGATCTTTCTAATTTAATGCTACACCCGATTTGTTAGAATTTTGTTGAGGATTTTAGCATCTATGTTCATCATAGATATTGGCCTGTAATTCTCTTTCTTTGTAGTGTCCTTATCTGGTTTTGGGATTAGGGTAATAATGGCTTTATAGAGGGAGCTTGAAAGTGTTCCTCTAATTTTTTGGAATAGTCTGAGGAGAATAGGTTTTAGTTCTTCTTTGAATGTTTGATAAAACTCCCCTGTGAATTCGTCAGGCCCAGGGTTTTTGTTTGCTGGAAGTTTTTTAAATTACTGCTTCAACTTTATTGATAGTTACAGGCATATTCAGGTTTTTTTTGTTTTGTTTTTTTTATTCTTCCTGATTGAGTTTTGGAAGCTTGTATTTTTCTAGGAACATGTCCATTTCTTCTAGATTGACCAGTTTGTTGGAATAGAGTTGTTCATAGTATTTTTTAACAATCCTTTGTATTTCTGTGGGGTCTGTTGTTATTTTGCCTCTTTTATTTCTAAATTTCTTTATTTGGGTCCTCTCTCTTTGCTTTTTGGTGAGGCTGGCTAGAAGTTCATCAATCTTGTTTATCCTCTCAAATAACCAACTCTTGGTTTCATTGATCTTCTGTGTTTTTGTTTTTTCTTTGCTTGTCTTTCGTTTTTGGTCTCTATGTCATTTATTTTCACTGTGATCTGTATTATTTCCTTCCTTCTGCTCACTGTGGGCTTTTCTTGTAGCTTTCTAATTCTTTAAGTTGTAAAGTTAGATAATTTATCACCATTTTTTCTTGTTTGTTGAGGTAGGCCCGTAATGCTATGAACTTTCCTCTCAGGACTATTTTCACTTTGTTCCATAGATTTTGGATTGTTGTGTTTAATTGTCATTTGTTTGCAGGATGTTTTTAATTTCTTCTTTGATTTCTTTGGTAGCCCAATCATTGTTTAATAACACGCTATTTAGCCTCTAAGTGTTTCATTTTTTAAATTTTTTATTGTAGTTCATTTCTAATATTATGCCATTGTGGTCTGAGAAGATGCTTGATATGATTTCAATCTTCTTAAATTTGAAGAAACTTTGTTTGTGACCCAATATGTGGCCTTTCTTTGAAAATTCCCCATGTGCACTTGAGAAGAATGTATATTCTGTAGCTTTGGGGTGAAATGTTCTGAAGATGTCAATTAAGTCCATCTGATCTAGTGAGTTTTTAGGATTGATGTTTCTTTGCTGATTTTTTGTTGAGATGATTTTTCCAGTGATGTCAGTTGGGTATTAGACTCCTCTACCATGATTATATTGCTGTCGATCTCTCCCTTGATATTCCAGAAGTTTTTTTTCTTTTTTCTTTTTTTTTTTTTAATGTATTTGGGCGCTCCAGCATTGGATGTATATATGTTTATCAGAGTTATATACTCCTGTTGTATCAATCCCTTTAGTATTATGAAGTGGTCTTCCTTATCTCTTGTTATGGCCTTCACTTTGAGATATACTTTGTCAGATGTAAGAATCACTACCCCAGCTTTTGTTCATTTCCATTCTTAATTTTTTTTCCATCCCTTCATTTTTAGCCTGTGTAAGTCCCTTGTTTTGAGGTGGGTCTCTTGTAGACAGCATATATATGGGTCATGTTTTCTTATCCATTCAGCCACTCTAGTCTTTTGATTGGTGTATATAATCCATTTACCTTTAAGTTTATAATAGATAGGTATTGTTTGTAGCCATTTTTATTCCTTATGACTGTTTTCCTTCTTCACTTTATATTTCTTCTTTTTACAGCAATCCCTTTAGCATTTCTTACATTGCTGGCTTGGTAGCGATAAACTCCCTTAGCCTTTTTTTGTCTGTGAAGCTCTGATTTCCCCTTCAATTTTGAATGATAGCTTTGCTGAATAGAGTATTCCTGGATTCAGTCCCTTGCTTTGAATCACTTATATGTCATTCCATTCCCTTTGGCCTGATGTGTTTCTGTTGAGAAATCATTTGATAACATAATGGGAGATCCTTTGTAGGTAATTCTCTGCCTCTCTAATGCAGCCTTTAAGATTTTCTCTTTGTCATTAACATTTGGCATCATAACTATCACATGACTTGGTGTAGGTATTTGGGGGTTCACCTTGTTTGGGACTCTCTGTGTTTGTATGACTTTTTTCTTCCCAAACCAAGGAAGTTTTCTGTCATTATTTCTTCAAATAGGTTTTCTATTCCTTCCTCCTCTTCTTGTTGTTCTGGCATCCCTATGTTACGTATGTTACTTTGTTTTTTGTTGTTCCAAAGCTCCCTTAGGCTCTCCTCCTGCTTTCTTATTTTTTTCTTCAATTGTTGTTCAGATTGGCACTGTTTCTCTGCCATATCTTCTAACTCACTAATTCAGTCCTCCACTTCTTCTAGTCTACTTTTGAAACCTTTCATCGTGTTTTTTATTGTAGATATGTATTTTTTCCTCTTAATTCTTACATAAGTTATTGATTTTCTCATCCATCTGATTTATGAACTTTTTGACCCAGAATTATTTTTCTGACATATTTCATGCCTCTGTTTTATTTCATTCCTTTTCTGATGATTCCTCCTTTTCTTTCCTTTGGGGGTTGTTTCTTTGTCTCTCCATTTTTGCTGTCTCTTTCTGGCCCTGGGCTCCCTGCTTGGAATCCAACAGATTGAAGCCCTTCACAATACAATTGTCTTGGACTATCTATCCCCTGGGCTGGGTCTGCCTTGATTTTCACACCTTTATTGTCTCTGCTCTGAGTTGTACCCACTTTTCCCACAGATCTGGTCCCTCACTTTTTGTTTCTTGGGTTTGGCGGGGTGGGTGGACAGTTCCTCTGGTGTGTGACTCTCTGTGAGGGCACAGAACCCTCTGGCATGCAATTCACTGTGCAGCCCCAGCCCCTAAGGTGGGATGGTTCCCTTCATCCCTCTGGCAGTGCACTTGCAGCATGGTCCTATGACTGCTGGTTTGGCACACCAGGTCACACCAGCATCTTTGACCTGGGCTGAGAGTTGGGCGTGCCGGCTGACAGCTCTATCTGTGCTGAGGGCAGGGTGTGCACCAGCCGAAGGCTCTGTCTGTGCTGGTGACAGAGCACCCACCGGCCAAAGGGTCTGTCTCTGCCAGGTGTAGCACACACTGGGCTGAGGCTCTATCGGTGCTGTGGGGGAGGTGCACACCAGCTAAAGTGTCTGTCTGTGCTAGTGGTGGAACATGCTCTGTGTGTGCTGGGGATGAGTCACTAGCCCATCAAGGGGACGGGGGGAGTGTAGCATGCACCTGGCTAGGGTTCTGTATTGGGACAAGCAATGGAGCAGGAAGTGGAGTACCCGTGGGTTGCACTCATACTGTGGGGACCTGAAGTGGGAGAACCTCTGACACTGGGTTTGGGCTCCTTCTAGGAGGCACATCTCAGGAGTTCTGTCTGGTGCACTCTCACTGCAGATGTCTGGGATCCACAATGTAGTACCACACTGCTCACTGCCGGAACATGGTGGTGGTTCCATGAGGGTTATGGCTGCAAGAAGCTCCCTGCACAGGTCCTGGGGTGTGTCTGAGATCAGTCTGCATGTTGGTGTAGCAGCACTCCTGGCCTCTGTTGCCCCCCTCTACAAGATGGCATGCATTCCATGCCAAAGCTGAGCTGGCCTGGGGTGCCTGTAGTGGTAGCAAGGGCTCCCCCTCTAGAAGAGCCTGATCTGTCAGTCCCTGGGACTCCTGAGATATCGATCTGTCCCTTGCTTACCCACACACATACCACACAAGTCCACACATGCCCCTCTCACATCTTCACTCTGTCACATTCTCTCTCTCCATGCTATCCTATCAGCTGCCATGTTGAAAGTCACCATAGTTTTTTGATTGGCTCATCTCCTTAAGGGCACTTAGGCTATTTCCAAATGTTAGCTATTGTAAATTGTGCTGCTATGAAAATAGTGGTGCATATATCCTTTCTGATTAGTGTTTCTGGTTTCTTGGGATATATTCCTAGAAGTGGGATTACTGGGTCAAATGGGAGTTCCATTTTGAATTTTTTGAGGAAACTCCATACTGTCTTCCACAATGGCTGCACTAGTCTGCATTCCCACCAGCAGTGCACAAGGGTTCCTTTTTCTCCACAACCTCACCAGCACTTGTTGTTTGTTGATTTATTGATGATAGCCATTCTGACAGGTGTGAGATAGTACCACATTGTTGTTTTGATTTGCATCTCTCAGATTATTAGTGACTTTGAGCATGTTTTCATATGTCTCTTGGTCTTCTGTATGTCCACTTTTAAAAAGTGTCTACTTAGGTCCATTGCCCATTTTTTGATTGGATTGTATATCTTCCTTTTGCTAAGTTGTATTGAGAAGGCTAACCCCTATTTTGTAAAACTACTGTTTGAAATTCTCTGCTATTTAGATAGTCCCTTATTCTGTAAAGTCAACTCTGCAATTTTTAGACAGCCCCTTATTCTGAAAGAATAATTTTGCTTTCTAGCCTGCTTGAATAATAAGGAAGATAAACTTAGCTGTCTGACCTTGTAGGCCAGAGACTAGATACTCCCATGCTCTGCCAGATGTATTTTTTAATTGAATAGAACTGTGTTGTTTTCAAGGCCATAAGCTTCCAGTGAGATAACCACTAAGCACACATAGGACTGGCTCTTTAATAAAAAGAAAACTTCTGCTTGTTGCACTGCTCAGAATTTGAAGGACATTTTCTCTGGGCCCACCGGTGGAACTGTAATAAAGTGGAACTCCAATCTCTATAAGTGTTGCTTGGTTCTTCTCCAGTCTTCTGCAACATTATGAGTTTCCTATAAATGTTGGAGATTAAACCCTTATCAGATATAATATTGGAAAATATGTTCTCCTATGCTGTGGACTCTCTTATTGTGTTTTTGATGGCTTGTTTTTCAGTGCAGGTTTTTATTTTGATGTAGTCCCATTTGTATATTTTCTCCTTAGTTTCCATTGTCCTAGGAGCTGTATCAATAAAACTATTGCTATGACATATGTTTGATATGTTGCTGCCTATGGATTCTTTAAACATTTTTATGATTTCCCATTTTATATTTAAATCCTTTATCCATTTTGAGTTTATTTTTGTGTATGGGATAAGTTGGTGGTCTAACTCATTTTTTTGCATGTATCTGTCCAATTTCCCAATACCATTTATTGAAGAGATTGTCTTGACTCCATTGTATGCTCTTACCTCCTTTGTCAAATATTACTTGAGCATAGTGGGCTTGGGTCAATTTCTGGGTTCTCTGTTCTGTTCCACTGTCTAAATGTCTGTTCTTGTGCCAGTACAAGGCAGTTTTGAGAACAGTGGCTTTGTAGCATAACTTGATGTCTGGTATTCTGATCCCTCCAATGTTGTTCTTCTTTCTCAAATTGATGCAGCTATTTGGGTTTTCTTTTTATTCCAGATGAATTTTTGGAGAGTTTGTTCTAGGTCTGTGAAATATGCCATTGGTATTTGAATGTGGGTTGCATTGAATCTATAGATTTCTTTGAGTAGTATGGACATTTTAATGATGTTTATTCTACCAATCCATAAATACCATATATTTTCTTATTTGTTTATGTCTTCCTCTACCTCTTTTTTCAATTTCCTATAATTTTCCAAGTACAGGTATTTTACCTCCTTAGTTAAGTCTATACCGAAGTATCTTAATTTTTTGTTACAATGTAAATGTGATTTTTCTTTTAGTTTCTCTTTCTGTGACTTTATTATCTATACTAATAAAAGTCTAGGTGGCCCTTGCGCCCTCATGTCATCACAAGATGGCCACAACAAAATGGCCACCCCCACATCATCACAAGATGGCCACCCCCACGTTGTCACAAGATGGTTGCCCCCACATTGCCACAAGATGGCTGCCACAAGATGGCCACCACAAGATGGCTGCACCCACATCATCACAAGATGGCCACCACAAGATGGCCAGCAGGGGAGGGCAGTTGAGGGCAATTGGGCTCACAGGGTAGGGCAGTTTGGGGTGATCAGGCTGTCAGGGGAGCAGTTAGGCATCAATCAGGCCATCAGGGGAGCGGTTAAGGGGCGATCAGGCTGGCAGGCAGAAGCAGTTAGGAGCAATCAGGCAGGAAGGCAAATGGTTAGGAGCCAGCAGTCCCGGATTGTGAGAGGGATCCCAGATTGCAGAGGGTGCGGGGTAGACTGAGGGACACCCACCAGTGCACGAATTTCATGCACCGTGCCTCTAGTTGGTATATTAAAAAGCCATAGATTTCTGTCTTCCCAAAAATCAGGAAAACTTTCTGTCATTATTTCTTCAAACACTTTTTCTTTTTTTTTTAACTTTGTTTTCTTACAGAGAGGAAGGGAGAGGGATAGAGAGTTAAAAACATCGATGAGAGAGAAACATCAATCAGCTGTCTCCTGCACACTCCCTACTGGGGATGTGCCCGCAACCAAGGTACATGCCCTGGACCGGAGTCGAACCCGGGACCCTTGAGTCTGCAGGCTGATGCTTATCCATTGAGCCAAACCAGCCAGGACCAAACACTTTTTCTATTCCTTGCTCAGCTTTCTCTCCTTTTGGCATAGCTATTATGCAGATGTTGTTTTGTTTCATGTTGTCCCAAAGCTACTTTAGGCTCCCTTCCTGCTTTCTAAGTTTTTCTTCCAGTTGCTGCTCTGCTTATGCATTTTTCTACCTTGTCTTCTAACTTGCTGATGCAGTCCTCAGCTTTTTCTAGTGTACTGTTGAAACTTTTCATTTCCTTCTTTTTAAAAAAATTTTTTTAATATATTTTATTGATTTTCACAGAGAGGAAGGGAGAGGGATAGAGAGTTAGAAACATCAATGAGAGAGAAACATCGATCAGCTGCCCCTTGCACACCCCCTACTGGGGATGTGCCCGCAACCAAGGCACATGCCCTTGACCGGAATCGAACCCGGGACCCCCCAGTCCGCAGGCTGACACTCCATCCACTGAGCCAAACCGGCCAGGGCTCATTTCTTTCTTTATTGCAGTGTGTTCTTTAAGTTGTGGTTTCTGTTGAGGGAGCTATGCACCCTTTGTTGGTGAGGTGCCAGCCCAATGGTGACTCATCAAGTTTCCCAGAAGTCACCTGCTGGGATGGTGAGCTCACAGGGCTCACACGCTGTGGTGCGACTGCCGTGTCCAGAAGCCAGCAGCTGAGGAGGGTGAAGTTGCTGTGTCTCTTGCGGGACCCTACATTCTTGGAGGTGTATGTCCTGGGGTTTGCAGGTCTGTGGTTGAGGCAGCACGACTTTGGCTGGAGTGGCTGCAGGGTCCTGGCCAGCGTCCAAGGCAAGTCTGGGTAGTGGTGAGGCTGGGTTCCTAGTGGAGACTGCTCTCCCCTTCAATATGGCATGGGCTCTGTGCCTGAGCTCCGCAGCCCTGGTAGTGTTTGCAGTAGTGGTAGGGGCTCCCCATCCAGGAGAGCCTTGTCTGCCAGCCTGATACTCCTGCAGCATCAAACTGTCCCTCACTCATACACACACATACCATACATGTTCACACACACCCCTTTCACTCCCTCACTCACTCGCACCCTCTCCCTCACTGCACTCCTGCCAGCTGCCATCTTCCTTTCCCTGACACTTTCCATTGTGCTCTTTATGGCAACTATGTCATTCTTGATATCCTCTTGATTCTTCTTCATTTCCTCTTGATTCTTACATCTGCTGTTGAATTTGTCTTACATCCTTTTCAGTGTCTTTATAACCATTGTTGTGAATTCTTTCTGTGACAAATTGCTTGCCTCCATTTCATTTATGTATTTCCTTTCTGGTGATTCCCCCTTTTCCTTTGTGTGGGGTTATTTCTTTATCTCCCATTTTTGCTGTTCCTTTGTGATAATTTTTATGTATTAAAGCAAACTTCTATGTCACTCAGAGATTTTTGAGTTTGTCTCATACAGTAGATGTTTTGTGGGACCCAGTGGTGCAATCTCTTAGGTCTTCTGGGCTGGGTATTCTCGGGATGCCTCCTACTTGGGATATTTGGGTTCTCTTGGTGTAGTTGGGTCTTGAGTGTTATTGTCCTGTTCATGGATGGAGTCTCCTCTCAGGGTGTCTGGTTATGTGGCTCACTGTCTACCACATTGACTGAATAGCACAAAATACAACCCAACTAGACACAACACAAAGGGAACAAAACATGAATGTATTCACAACACCTTTAAGCCCAATAAAAGTGACCACCAGAGAAAAGGGAATTAGAAGAGAGAAAAGAGAGCAAAAATGATATTGAGAAAAGGAAATAAGGTAAGAGAGAAAAGAAAAAGAAGAATAAAGAAGGGAATATATATATGGAGAAACACTACAGAACAAACAAATAAACCAATAAATGAAAACAGGGGGGACAGAATCTGTACAGAAAGTAAGGTTAAGAAATTGAATGAATAGGGGAAGGATCATGGTTCAGTATAGAGAATGTAGAAAAAAATTGAGTGGATAAGAAGAAAAGAAAAAAATAATAATCAATAAACAAAACAAAAAAATAGATAAAACAAAAAAAATTAATTTATCTATTTATTCACCTATTTTTGGAAAAGGAGAATAGAGGAGAGAGCAGATTGGCTTGAGTTTAGTGAGTGAAACTAATTAAACAATTAAGAGAAGAAGAGAGCAAGAGAGGAGAGGAAAAACAGAAGCATAAGAAAAATTGGCTAGCGAAGAAAGGGAAAGTTGCATGGACTTGGAGCAGGGGAGAGGAAATTACTAGTAGGTATATGAGTAAGCCAACAGAGACTACAATTATAATAAAGCATCAATAGAGCAGATTAAGAAGATCAATTTTTAACAAGGGGTAAAAAAGAAAGGAGAGAGAAAAGCTAAAGTGGGGACAGGAGAAAACAGGATGAGAAAGGGAGAAGTGAGGAAGAAAGGGGTGGAAAAAAATAAAATAAAGTAATGCTTTAAAAATTAAGATGAAGAAAAATAATACAAAAAAATAAAAGCTAAAAAAAATTAAAAAAATTTAAATAAAAGATAAAAAATAATAACAGTGAGGTTTCATTCACTTCAGCCGAGTTTTAATGCCCCATGAGGGTGGTTTAAGACCCCACTCTTCCATTCCGTCTGCCACTTCTGTTTCCTGTTGGGTAGTCATCACCCTGTTGACTTTCCAAGGGATCCTCTGTTCCTCTGTGTCTGTCTCTGCAGCCTTAGTTGCAAGCAGCTGGGACCAATCTGCCTACTTTACCAGTCTGCCTCTGTCAGTCTTAATCACTCAAGCATCTGTTTCTGACAAGGACTTTAGATGGGGCTATTCAGAGTCTTTATTTCCTCTGCAAAGCTGGAGGCTGGGTGCGGCTGAACAGCTGCATGAGCTGTCCTGAGGCTGCTGGGAGGGACTGGCTCTTCAGGAGAAAAATGGCTGCTTAGGTTTGGAGGGTCCAGAATGTCTCAGTGCCACATTCCTGGTCACCTCTCCCTGTCCTGCTTCCCTTCACAGCCTCTCTCCAGCCTCCACAAAACTGCACCTCCATCTGCACTGCAGCTCCGTGAGTGTTTGTAATTGAAAGGTCCTATGAACTGGTTTTAGCTTTCTGAGAGCAGCCTCTGGCAGCTGTGGACTTAGATCTAGATTCCCCAGCTGCCAGCAGTCCTGTGGACCACCCTTCCACAGTTGGGTGTTAATCCTGCCCCCAAGGGATGCAGACTTGGTGTAGCATAGGTTCCTTCTCACCCTCTCATCCTGGTGGCCACGCATCTCTCTACAGTCCAGATCCCCGATCCTACTGTCCTCCAGGCATCCTCTGCCCTTTTCAGTTGCAGATTGTCTCACCAGTTGTCTAAAGTGATTATTAATAGGTACATATTTATTGCCATTTTATTCATTATAACCCTGCTCTTCTTTTTAAAATTTTAAATTATGTTTTAAAAAGACCCTTTAACATTTTTGCATGCTGGTTTGGTGGTAATGAACTCCTTTAGCTTTTTTGGAAGCTCATTATTTCTCCTTCAATTTTAAATTATAGGATACTAGAGGCCCGGTGCACGAAATTCGTGTATGGGGGGGGTCCCCTCAGCCCAGTCTGCACCCTCTCCTATCCGGGACCCCTCGGGGAATGTCCGACTGCCAGTTTAGGCCCTATCCTTGGGATTGGGCCTAAACCAGCAGTGGGAAATCCCTCTCACAATCTGGGACTGCTGGATCCTAACTGCTCACCTGCCTGACTGCCTGATCGCCCCTAACTGCCCCCCTGTCAGCCTGATCACCCCTAAGTGCCCCCCTGCCTGCCTGGTCACACCCAACTGCACCCCCTGCTGGCCTGGTTGCCCCTAACTGCCCCCCCCCCCCGCCAGCCTTGTTGCCCTCAACTGCCCCCCTTGCCGGCCTGGCCACCCCACGCAGCCTGCTGTTCAGTTGTTACTGTGAGGGCGTCATGACCAATTTACATATTACCCTTTTATTAGTATAGATATGCATAAAAGTTCGGCCCTTGCCAGTTTGGCTCAGTGGATAGAGCATTGGCCTACAGACCAAAGGGACCCAAGATTGATTCCAGTCAAGGGCATGTACCAGGGTTGCAGGCTCCTTCCTGGCCTGGGCCCTGGTCAGGGCGTGTGCAGGAGGCAACCAATCAATGTGTTTCTCTCACATAGATGTTTCTCTGTCTTTCTGTCTCTCTTCCACTCTCCCTAAAAATCAATGGAAAAATATCCTTGGGTGAGGATTAACCAAAAAAAAAAAAAAAAAAAAGTTTGTTGGTTAATCTCTTCCCACACACCCACTCTTGTCTTCCATCTGAGATTACACAGTCTATTCCATTCTTCAATGTCTTTGTATCAATTTTGTTTATCAGTTTATTTTGTTCATTAGATACCACATATGAGTGAGATCATGTGATACATGTCTTTCTCTGACTGGCTTATTTCACTTAGCATAATACTCTCTAGATCCCTCCATGCTCTCTCAAAGGATAAAAGATGCTTCTTTTTTTAATGCTGCATAGTATTCCATGGTGTAAATGTACCACAGCTTTTTTTATCTTCTTATCTGCTGATGAACACTTAGCTATTGTAAACTGTGCTGCTATGAACATAGAGGTGAATATATTCTTTCCGATTTGTGTTTTTTGTGTTGTTTTTTGTTGTTGTTTGTTTGTTTGTTTGTTTTGTGGGATTTTTAGGATATATTCCTAGAAGGTGGATCACTGGGTCAAATAGCAGTTCCATATTTAATTTTTTTGTGAAAACTCCATGCTGTTTTCCATAATGGCTGCACCAGTCTGCATTCCCACCAGCAGTGTACCAGAGTTCCCTTTTCTCCTCATCCTCGCCACCACTTTTTATTTGTTGATTTGTTGATAATAGCCATCCTGAAGGAGTGAAGTGATACCTCATTGTCGTTTTAATATGCATCTCTCTGATGGTTAGTGACTTTGAGCATTTTTTTCATATGTCTCTTGGCCATCTGTATGTCCACCTTGAAGAATTGTCTATTTAGTGCATTTGCCCATTTTTAATTGGATTTTTTGTCTACCTTTTGTTAAGTTGTAGGAATTACTTATATATTTTGGATATTAACATTTTACCACATGTATCATTGGCAAATATGTTCTCCCATATACTGGGCTCCATCTTTATTTTTGTTGATGGTTCCATTTGAAGTGCAGAAGCTATTTATTTTGATGTAGACCCATTTGTTTATTTTCTCTTTTGTTTCCCTTGACTGTGGAGATGTATCAGCAAACATATTGATATGAGAAATGTCTGAGATTTCGCTGCCTATGATTTCCTATAAGATTTTTATGGTTTCATGACTTACATTTAAGTATTTTATCATTTTGAGTTTATTCTTGTGTATGGTGTAAGTTGGTGTCTTAGTGTAATCTTTTTGCATGTATCGGTCTAATTTTCCCAATACCATTTATTGAGAGCCTGTTTTATACCATTGTATGCTCTTTCCTCTTCTGAAAAATATTAATTGAGCATAATTGCATAAGTTCATTTCTGGGTTCTAGGTTCTGTCCCATTGATTTATATGCCTATTCTTGTATGATTACTAGGCTCTTTTGATTACAGTGGCTTTGTAGTATAACATGATATCTGGTATGATGATTCCTCCAACTTTGTTCTTCTTTCTCAAGATTGCTGTGGCTATTTTGGGGTCTTTTATGATTCCATATAAAGTTTTGGAGTATTTGTTATAGATAGGTGAAATGTGCTGTTGGTATTTTATTTAATTTATTTTTTTAAATAAATCTTTATTCAGATTATTACAATTATTTCTCCTTTTTCCCCCCATAGCTCCCCTCCACCCATTTCCCACCCCACCTTCTGCCCTTACCTCCCCCCCACTGTCCTCATCCATAGGTGTATGATTTTTGTCCATTCTCTTCATCAACCCCCCATACCCTTTTCCCCCTGAGAATTATCAGTCCACTCCCTTTCTATGCCCCTGATTCTATTATATTCACCAGATTATTCTGTTCCTCAGGTTTTTAATTCACTTGATTTTTAGGTTCGCTTGTTGATAGATATGTATTTGTTGTTCATAATTTTTCTCTTTACTTTTTTCTTCTTCCTCTTCTTTAAGAATACCTTTCAGCATTTCATATAATACTGGTTTGGTGGTGATGAACTCCTTTAGCTTTTTCTTATCTGTGAAGCTCTTTACCTGCCCTTCAATTCTGAATGATAGCTTTGCTGGGTAGAGTAATCTTGGTTGCAGGTTCTTGCTATTCATCACATTGAAAATTTCTTGCCACTCCCGTCTGGCCTGCATAGTTTCTGTTGAGAAGTCAGCTGACAGTCGTATGGGTGCTCCCTTGTAGGTAATTAACTGTTTTTCTCTTGCTGCTTTTAATATTCTCTCTTTGTCTTTTGCTCTGGCATTTTAATTATGACGTGTCTTGGTGTGGTCCTCTTTGGATTCCTTTTGTTTGGGGTTCTGTGGACTTCCTGGACTTGTAAGTCTATTTCTTTCACCAGGTGGGGGAAGTTTTCTGTCATTATTTCTTCAAATAGGTTTTCAGTATCTTGCTCTCTCTCTTCTTCTGGCACCCCCATAATTCTGATGTTGGTACGCTTGAAGTTGTCCCAGAGTCTTCTTACATTATCTTACACTTTTTGGATTTTTTTTTTTTTTTGCTTTTTGCTTTTTCGGTTGAGTGTTTTTTGCTTCTTTGTATTTCAATTCTTTGACTTGATTCTTGTGTTCCTCTATTCTGTTTCTGGGTCTCTGTATAATATTTTTTATTTCAGTCAGTGTATGTTTAATTTCTAGTTGGTCCTTTTTCATATCTTTGAGGGTCTTGTTATATTTATCGGCCTTTTCTAGGATATTCTTAAAAAGTCTTATAACCGTGGTTTTGAATTCTATATCCAGTTGTTTGTTTTCCTCCATTTCTTTCGTTTGTGATCTGATTCTTTGACCCCGCATTTTCACTGATTCCCTGAGTTGGTAAGGTAGATATTTGTGCTAGGTTTCCAATATGACCCAGTGGGTCTGCTTCCCCAGTTAACCTGAGGTGGACACTCTTGGTGCACCCCTTTGTGGACTGTGTGTACAGCCTTGTTGTAATTAAGTCTTTATTGTTGTTGGTATCACTGGGAAGAATTGACCTCCAGGCCAGTTGGCTGTAAGGATCAGCTGTGTCTATGCTGGGAGAAGTTCGGTGCTGGAGACAGCCTTATAGGATTAGACTTGCCAAATTGCAATAGCCTCTGTGCTCAGCTTGGATGGGGTGGAGTCTCAGTCTTGGCTTCCTGTCAGCCTTGCCCTTGCGCGCATGTGCGCTTTCAGTCCTCCGCCTTCCCCAGCTCGAGTCTCCGCCTGAGAGTCCAGACTCACCCCACAAGAGCGTGGGTCCCCAGGGGCTCGCCTGGAACTGGGGTTCACTGCAGCCAGAACTGGGGCTCAGTGCTGTCAGGAGCCTCTGACTCCCTTCCACTAGGGAAAGCCTGTGGCAACCTCCGCAGCCTTTGTGCGCACTGGCGCGCGCGCGCGCATGCGCATTTTCAGTCCTCCGCCTTCCCCGGCTCCCGAGTCTCCGCCCGAGAGTCCAGACTCCCCCTGTAAGAGCGTGGGTCCCCAGGGGTTCGCCCGGAACTGGGGTTCAGTGCAGTCAGAACTGGGGTTCAGTGCGGTCGGAGGCTTCCTTCCCCCTTCTGCCAGAGAAAGTCAGCCAGGCTCTCAGCCGCCCTTCCTCTCTGCGCGCACAAAGCCCCTTTGCCGTACCTCCAATTCTCTGTGAGCTTTTCTATTTCCTTCTAGTTGTAGAATTTTCACTCAGCCAGCTTTCCTGTGGTTCTGGATGGTGTCCGTTCTGTCTTTTAGTTGTAGTTTTGAAATTGTTGTGCGAGGCAGCAGTTTAGGTGTTTACCTATGCCGCCATCTTGGTTTCTCTTGCTGTTGGTATTTTAATAGGGATTGTATTGAATCTGTAGATTGCTTTGGGTAATATGAACATGTTAATGATGTTATTCTACCATGAACCTGGTATATTCTTCCACATGTTTATATCTTCTTCTATCTCTTTTTCCATATCCTGTAGTTTGTGAGTACAAATCTGTTACCTCCTTGGTTAAGTTTATTTGTAAGTATCTTAATTGTTTTCTTGCAGTGGTATTCAGGATTTTTTGTGTTGTTTTGTTGTTGTTTATTTTCTATTTATGAGAATACATTATTGATGTACTAGAGGCCCGGTGTACAAAATTCGTGCACGGGGCGGGTGGTGTGTTCCTCAGCCCAGCCTGCACCCTCTCCAATCTGGGACCCCGCTCACAATGCAGGACTGCTGGCTCCCAACTGCTCGCCTGCCTGCCTTCCTGATTGCCCCTAACTGCTTCTGCCTGCCAGCCTGATCACCCCCTAACCATTCCCCTGCCAGCCTGTTTGATGCCTAACTGCTCCCCTGCCAGCCTGTTTGCCCCTAACTGCCCTCCCCTGCAGGCCTGGTCACCCCTAACTGCCCTCCCCTGCAGGACTGGTCCCCCCCAACTGCTCTCCCCTGCAGGCCTGGTACCGCCCAACTGACCTTCCCTGCAGGCCTGGTCGCCCCCAACTTCCCTCCTCTGCTGGCCTGGTCACCCCTAACTGCCCTCCCTTGCAGGCCTGGTCCCTCCCAACTGTCCTCCCCTGCTGGCCTGATTGCTCACAACTGCCCTCCCTTGCAGGCCTGGTACCTCCCAACTGCCCTCCCCTGCTGGCCATCTTGTGGTGGCCATCATGTGTCCACATGGGGGCAGCCATCTTTGACCACATGGGGGCAGCCATCTTGTGTGTTGGAGTGATGGTCAATTTGCATATTACTCTTTTATTAGATAGGATAAAGATGCCATTGATTTCTGGATGTTAATTTTGTATTCTGCTACATTGCTAACTTCATTTATTAAGTCTAGTAGTTTCCTGGTGGAATCTTTAAAGGGTTTCTATGTACAATAGCATGTCATCTGTGAAGAATAACATTTTGTATAAATCTTTCCAATTTGGATGGCTTTTATGTTTTTTTCTTGTCTGATCATTGTGGGTAAGGCTTCCAGTGTTATGTTGAATAAGAGTGGTTAAAGTGGACATCCCTGTCTTATTCCTGTTATTATGTAAAATGGTTTTAGTTTTTGCCCATTGAGTATGATGTTGGCTGTAGGTTTCACAACATGGCTTTTATTATGTTGAAGTATGACAGTTTTAATAAAAATGGGTGTTGAAGTCTGTCAAGTGCTTTCTCTGCATCTATTGATATAGTCATGTAAATTTTGTCTTTCAATTTGTTTATGTGATGTATCACATTTATTGATTTGCAAATATTATACCTTCCTTGCATCTCTGGAATAAGTCCCATTTGGTAATGGTATATGATCTTTTTAATATATTGCCTGCTCTGATTGGCTAATATTTTGTTGAGGATTTTAGAAACTGTGTTTATCAGGAATATTGGCTGTAATTCTCTTTCTTAGTAGTGTCTTTATCTGGTTTTGGAGTTAGAGTGATGCTGGCTTCATGAAAAAAGTTTGAAAGTGTTCATTCTTCTTGGATTTTTTGGAATAGCTCCAGGAAGATAGGTGTTAGTTCTTATTTGAGTGTTTGGTAAAACTCCCTTGTGAAGCCATATAGACCAAGGCTTTAGTTTGTTGGGAGTTTTATTTTATTTTATTATGAAATCCTTGCACTGGGGGGCAGGCGGGGGGTGTGTCCTTCAGCCCAGCCTGCACCCTCTCCAATCTGGGACCCCTTGAGGGATGTCCGACTGCCCATTTAGGCCGGATTCCAGTGGGATCGGGCCTAAACGGACAGTCGGACATCTCTCTCACAATCCAGGACTGCTGGCTCCCAACCATTCACCTGCCTGCTTGCCTGATTGCCCCTAACCACTTCTGCCTGCCAGCCTGATCACCCCCTAACCACTCCCTTGCCAGCCTGATTGATGCCTAACTGCTCCCCTGCCAGCCCGATTGCCCCTAACTGCCCTCCCCTGCTGGCTTGGTCACCCCTAACTGCCCTCCCCTGCCAGCCTGGGTCACCCCCAGCTGCCCTCCCCTGCTGGCCTGGTCACCCCCAATTGCCGAGTTTCTTCACCTTCTGGCTTTCCTATGATGTAAACATTTTTACATCTCATTTTGTCCCACAGCTCCCTTAAGCTGTCTTGCTGTTTTTTAATTTTTTTCTTTTTGATTCTCTGATTAAGTGATTTTTTTTCTACCCTGTCTTCTAATTCATGGATTAGATTCTTGGCTTCCCATAATCTGCTGTGTATTCCTTCCAGTGGGCTCTTTATTAGTGTGATGTCATTCTTCATTTCCAACTGGTCATTTTTCATAGTTTCTATATCTTTTCTCAAGCTCTTGAGTATTCTTGTAATCATTATTCTGAATTGCATATATGATAAGTTTCTTATCTCCATTTCATTAATCTCTTCTGGAGAATTCTCTTATTCTTTCATTTGAGGCTTGCTTTTTGTCTCCCCACTTTTTTGCCTCTTTTGGTTTGTGCCTATGTATTAGGTAGATCTGCTACAACTCCAAGTCTTTGGCACAGGACAATGTCACACACTGTTTGTGACTGGCCCTGAGTACCCTGTTTGGAGCAATGAGCAATCCACAGCTTGTGGCACCCTCTGCTGGGGCTTGCTGCCTTTGGAAAGGGCCAAGATGTGCACCAAAGTCTGCTTCTCCTAGCCTCAGGTCCAGAAGGAGATCAGGCAAAGACTCAAAGTCTACAAAGAATGACCTTTGCCTGCAGTCTGATTGTTATTCTCAGTCTTTATATGCCCCAGGCTATAGGCCACAGCAAGGAGTGGACACCACACAGTGGGGTGAGAGGTCTTCTAACAGTGTGGGGCAATTGCTTCCTGCTACCTCCTATGCAAAAGCTGCCTGGATTTTAAATGTCTGCCTGAGAAAGAAGTCCTCTGTAGTATGAGGGAATGACTCAGCATGGGAAACTGGGGCAGCTGCCTTCTGACTTTTATCCCCAGAGCACCCAACACTGGATTTTCCTCAGAAAGCTCTAGACCACTCTGCCCAAGGTGAGTGGCTGTACACAAAATTTTGTGCATTGTTCCTTTAAGAGGATGCATATATTTTCGGCCATCTCTCCCTGGCAGACAGCAATCTTGCTTCTTTTCACAACCACATATTATGTGGGCACCTTTCTCAGTTCTCGTGTTCTGGGCTGGGGAGCCCAGATTGGGGTTTATACCCCAGAGTTCTCAGGGGATATCCCTCTGGAACCTCAACTGTTGTCTGTGGGAGCCCAGCCATCCCTCTCCCACTCCACACTTCCTATCAGTCTCTATGCAGTCTGCACTTTCCATTCTTGGTTATCAGGATTCTCCCCAGCTAGTCTTTAGTATGGTTTTTCTATATTTTAATTTTAATTCTAGTTTGGTCCCAGGAGAGTGTCAGTTTAGCTTCAACTTAATCTGCCACCATTTTCTCCTGTCTGCTTTTTAACTTTTAAATCTAACCTTTTCCTTCACTTTAGGCCAGAATTGCCTATATGACAATTTCTGCAGGACTAAAAAGCCAACTCTTCATGTATCAATGTTCAAGTTCCTATAGTAAATTCATAGTACATAAACTTCCTATACTTTCAATATGTTTTTATTGATTTCAGGAAGAGGAATGGAGAGGGATAGAGAGAGAAAAAATAAATCAGTGATGAGAGAGAATCATCTATTGGCTGCTTCATTTATGCCCCCTACTGAGGATGGAGCCTGTAACCCAGGCCTTGACTGGGAATCAAACCATGACCTCCTATTTCATGGGTCAACACTCAACCACTGAGCCACACTGGCTGGGCTAAACTTCTTATTTTTAATACTATTCTCTGTTTCATTATCAAAAATTTTCCCTCAGAAAAAGGAGGCTATTCTAGTAAACCAAAACACTTGGCTTGACATCTTCTTACAAAAATATAGCCATTTCTAGACAGTGTTTTTAATATACTTAAAATAATGTATTCTACTATTCAGGGCAATAAAAATGGTAGATTCTAAAATATGGAAAGCTTGGGTATTATCAAATAAATGACACTCCAAAGAATTCTGGGAAATGCAAATAACATTTTAAAATATTTTGATCCAGTCATCATAAAAAGTAACTCCTTTTTGCCAGATCATCTATCTCCTCCCCCCGCCACCCCCCCACCACCCCGTGGATGCCTAGATTGTCAGGCTCACCTTCTTTCTCAGGATTTACACATCATTGAGAATTACAGGCACTATCCTTGTCCATTTTCTTGGTCCAGAATATCATCCCCCATATATGTATTTTATTAAATTTTATTGGGGTGACATTAGTCAACATGAACATATAGGTTACATGTGTGGATTTCTAAGTTACAAGATCTGTATATTGCACCATGTGCCCACCATCCAAAGTCAAATCTTCTTCTGTCACCACATATTAGGACCACCTTCTCCCCCAACCCCTTCCCTCTGGCAACCATTGCTGTTTGTGTCCACGAGTTTCAGTTTTATATCCCACATAAGAGTGAAATCATATGGTTCTTAGCTTTTTCTGTCTGACTTATTTCACTTAGCATAATGTAATCAAGGGAAAATTTTGGAGCCACTAAGGTTTCTGTGCTCCAAAGAAGGTATTTTTTTCAATTTTTATTGTTGAGAGTATTACAAATGTCCTGTTTCCCTCCCCCCTCATTGACTCTCTCTGGCCTGTACCCAGCCCCCTCCCCAAGCTTTTACCACACCATTGTCTGTATCCATAGGTTAAGTATATATGCATACAAGTTCTTTAGTTAATCTCTTCCCACCCACCCAGCTCGCCTTCCCTCTGACATTTGAAAATCCATACCTTTCCTCTATGTCTCTGTATCTATTTTGTTCATCAGTTTATTTTGTTCATTAGATTCCACATATGAGTGAAATCATGTGATACTTGTCTTTCTCTGACTGGCTTATTTTGCTTAGCATAATACTCTCCAGGTTCTTCGATATTTAAAGGTAGTTCTGTCACAGTTTTAATTATTGAACTCTTTCTAATATCAAAAAATGCCTGAGTTCTATTTTCTTTTGAAAAAAAGTAATGAATTATTTTCATGTTCCATGCAGAAGTATCACCAAATATGTTTTAATGCTATACATTTTAGATCATACCTCATTCTTTACCAGAGTTTCCAAGCTAGTCTTTCACTATCACCCTCCTAAGGAGTCTTTTTAGACATTTATTTTTCTAATCACAACCCCATAAGATTTTTTTTTTATTAAGGTATTATATGTGTACATATCTTGCCATTGCCCCCCCACCCCACTCCCATACATGCCCTCACCCCCCAATGTTTTGCATCCATTGGTTACTCTTATATGCATGCATATAAGTCCTTCAGTTGATCTCTTAATTCCCCCACCTCTCCCTAATCTTACCGCTGTAATTTGACAGTCTGTTTGATGCTTTACTGCCTCTGTATCTATCTTTTTGTTCATCAGTTTATAATGTTTTTCATTATCCCCAAATGAGTGAGATCATGTGGTATTTTTCTTTCATTGACTGGCTTATTTCACTTAGCATAATGTTCTCTAATTCCATCCAGGTGCCTACAAATGGTAGTAATTCTTTCTTTTTTATGGCAGCATAGTATTCCATTGTGTAGATGTACCATAGTTTTCTGATCCAGTCATCTGCTGACGGGCACCTAGGCTGTTTCCAAATCTTAGCTATTGTAAATTGTGCTGCTATGAACATAGGGGTGCATATATCCTTTCTGATTGGTGTTTCTAGTTTCTTAGGATATATTCCCAGGAGTGGGATTACTGGGTCAAATGGGAGTTCCATTTTCAGTTTTTTGAGGAAACTCCATACTGTTCTCCACAGTGGCTGCACCAGTCTGCATTCCCACCAGCAGTGCACGAGGGTTCCTTTTTCTCCGCATCCTCACCAACACTTCTCGTTTGTTGATTTGTTGATGATAGCCATTCTGACAGGTGTGAGATGGTATCGCATTGTCGTTTTGATTTGCATCTCTCCGATAATTAGTGACTTTGAGCATGTTTTCATGTTTCTCTTGGCCTTCCTTCTGTCTTCTTTCGAAAAGATTCTATTTAGGTCCATTGCCCATTTTTTTATTGGATCATTTATCTTCCTTTTATTAAGTTGTATAAGCTGCCTGTAGATGTTAGAGATTAAACCTTTATCAGTGATAACATTTGCAAATATGTTCTCCCATACAGTGGGGTTTCTTGTTGTTTTGTTGATGGTTTCTTTTGCTGTGCAAAAGCTTTTTATTTTGATGTAGTCCCATTTGTTTATTTTCTCTTTGGCTTCCATTGCCCTAGGGGCAGTATCAGTGAAAAAGTTCTTTTGGCATATGTCTGAGATTGTGCTGCCTGTGAATTCCTCTAGTATTTTTATGGTTTCCCGTCTTATATTTAAGTCCTGTACCCATTTTGAGTTTATTTTTGTGTATGGTGTAAGTTGGTGATCTAGTTTCATTTTTTTGCATGTATCTGTCCAATTTTCCCAACACCATTTATTGAAGAGACTGTCTTGACTCCATTGTAAGCTCATGCCTCCTTTGTCAAATATTAATTGCGCATATTGGTTTGGGTCGATATCTGGTTTCTCTATTCTATTCCATTGATCTATATGTCTGTTCTTGTGCCAGTACCAGGCTGTTTTGAGGACAGTGGCTTTGTAATACAGCTTGAAATCTGGTATTGAGATCCCACCTACTTTGTTCTTCTTTCTCAGGATTGCTGTGGCTATTCGGGTTCTTTTTTTATTCCAGATGAATTTTTGGAGAGTTCTTTCTAGGTCTGTGAAATATGCCATTGGTATTTTAATGGGGAGTGCATTGAATCTATACATTGCTTTGGGTAGTATGGACATTTTAATGATGTTGATTCTACCAATCCATGAACATGGTATGTTCTTCCATCTGTTTACATCTTCCTCTATCTCTTTTTTCAGTGTCCTGTAGTTTTCCGCATATAGGTCTTTTACCGCCTTGGTTAGGTTTATTCCTAAGTATCTTAATTTTTTTGGTGCGATGGAAAATGGGATTGCTTTTTTAGTCTCTCTTTCTGTAAGTTCACTGTTGGTGTATAGAAATGCCATAGATTTCTTGGCATTAATTTTGTATCCTGCTACATTGCCGAATTCATTTATTAAGTCTATTAGTTTTTTGATGGAGTCTTTCGGGTTTTTTATGTACAATATCATGTCATCTGCAAATAAGGACAGCTTTACTTCTTCTTTTCCAATTTGGATGCCTTTTATTTCTTCTTCTTGTCTAATTGCAGTGGCTAATACTTCCAGTACTATGTCAAACAGGATTGGTGAGAGTTGGCATCCCTGTCTTGTTCCTGTTCTAAGGGGAAATGGTTTTAGTTTTTGCACATTGAGTATGATGTTAGCTGTGGGTTTATCATATATAGCTTTTATTATGTTGAGGTATGATCCTTCTATTCCCACCTTGTTGAGAGTTTTTATCAAGAAAGGGTGTTGGATTTTGTCAAATGCTTTTTCTGCATCAATTGATATGACTATGTGATTTTTATCTCTCAATTTGTTTATGTGATGTATCACATTTATTGATTTGCAGATATTGTACCATCCTTGCATTCCTGGGATAAACCCTACTTGGTCATGGTGTATGATCGTCTGATGTACTGCTGGATCTGATTTGCTAGAATTTTGTTCAGGATTTTGGCATCTACATTCATGAGGGATATTGGCCTGTAATTCTCCTTCATTGTGTTGTCTTTATCTGGTTTTGGTATTAGGGTGATGCTGGATTCATAGAAGGAGCTTGGAAGTGTTCCTCCTCTTGAATTTTTTGGAATAGTCTGAGGAGCATAGGTTTTAGTTCTTCCTTGAATGTTTGGTAAAACTCTCCTGTGAAGCTGTCTGGCCCCGGGCTTTTATTTGCCGGAAGCTCTTTGATGACTGCTTCAATTTCTTCCATAGTTACTGGCATGTTGAGCTGTTTAGATTCTTCCTGATTAAGTTTTGGAAGGTTATATTTTTCTAGGAATATGTCCATTTCCTCCAGGTTGTCCAGTTTGTTGGAATAGAGTTGTTCGTAGTATTTTTTAACAATCCTTTGTATTTCAGTGGGATCTGTTGTTATTTCACCTCTTTCATTTCTGATTTTGTTTATTTGGGTCCTCTCTTTTTGCTTCTTGGTGAGCCTGGCTAGAGGTTCATCAATCTTGTTTATCCTTTCAAAGAACCAGCTCTTGGTTTTGTTGATCTTTTGTATTGTTTCTTTGGTCTCTATGTCGTTTATCTCTGCTCTGATCTTTATTATTTCCTTCCTTCTGCTTACACTGGGCTTTTCTAGTTGCTCCTTTTCTAACTCTTTGAGTTGTTGGGTTAGGTAATTTATTACCATTGTTTCTTGTTTTTTTTTGTTGTTGTTGTTGTTTTTTTTTCAGTAGGCTTGTAGAGCTATGAACTTCCCTCTCAAGACTGCTTTTGCTGTGTCCCATAGATTTTTGATTGTAGTGTTTTCATTGTCATTTGTTGCCATGATGCTTTTTATTTCTTCTTTGATCTCTCTGGTAACCCAGTCATGGTTTAATAGCATGCTGTTTAGTCTCCATGTGTTTGATTTCTTTGGGTTGTTTTTATTGTAGTTGATTTCCAGTTTTATGCCACTGTGGTCTGAGAAGATGCTTGATATGATTTCTATCTTCTTGAATTTGAAGAGACTTTGCCTATGTCCCAACATATGGTCTATCTTTGAAAATGACCCATGTGCACTTGAGAAGAATGTATATTCTGTGGCTTTGGGGTGAAATGTTCTGAAGATGTCAATTAATTCCATCTGGTCTAGTGAGTCATTTAGGATTGATGTTTCTTTGCTGATGTTTTGTTTAGAGGATTTGTCCAATGGTGATAGTGGGGTATTAAAGTCTCTTACTATGATTGTATTGCTGTCAATCTCTCCCTTGATATCCTCCAGGAGTTTTTTTATGTATTTGGGTGCTCCTGTATTGGGTTCATATATGTTTACCAGAGTTATTTCTTCTTGTTGGATTGCTTCCTTTAGTATTATGAAGTGGCCTTCCTTATCTCTTTTTATGTCCTTCACTTTGAGATCTAATTTGTCAGATATAAGTATTGCTACCCCAGCTTTTTTTTCAGTTCCATTTGACTGGAAAACCTTTTTCCATCCCTTCACCCTCAGTCTGTGTGCGTCCTTTTTTTCTGAGGTGGGTTTCTTACAGACAGCAGATATATGGGTCGTGTTTTCTTATCCAATCCGTTACCCTATGTCTTTTGATTGGGGCATTTAATCCATTTACATTTAAAGTTATTATTGATAGGTACATATTTGTCACCATTCCTATTCTTTACCCCTGTGTTCCTTCTTGGCTTCCTATTTCTTTTTTTTTTTTTTTTTTTACAGCAGACCCTTTAGCATTTCTTGCATTGCTGGTTTGGTGGTAATAAATTCCCTTAGTCCTTTTTTGTCTGTGAAGCTCCTGATTTCACCTTCAATTTTGATTGACAGCCTTGCTGGGTACAGTATTCTTGGATTCAGACCCTTCCTTTGCATGACTTTGTATATTTCATTCCATTCCCTTCTGGCCTGATGAGTTTCTGTTGAGAAATCAGTTGCTAGGCTGATGGGGGTTCCTTTGTATGTAACTTTCTGTCTCTCTCTTGCCGCTTTTAAGATTCTTACTTTGTTGGTGGTGTTTGCCAATTTAATTATGATGTGCCTTGGCGTCGGTCTTTTGGGGTTCATTTTGCTTGGGACTCTGTGAGCTTCTTGGATTTGTGTGGGTTTTTTCTTCCCTATATCAGGTAAGTTTTCTGTCATTATTTCTTCAAAGAGGTTTTCTACTCCTTGCTCAGCTTCCTTTCCTTCTGGAACCCTTATTATGTGGATGTTGTTTTGTTTCGTGTTGTCCCAAAGTTCCCTTAGGCTCTCCTCCTGCCTTTTAATTTTTTTTTCTAGAAGTTGCTCTACATGGGTATTTTTTCCCAACTTGTCTTCTAGCTCACTGATGCGGTCCTCTACTTCTTCTAGTCTACTCTTGATGCTTTCTATTTAGTTCTTTACAGCAGAGATGTCATTTTTCATTTATTCTTGGTTCTTCTTCATTTCCTCTTGGTTCTTGCTCGTATTGTCGAATTTGTCTTCCATTCTTTTCAGCCACCTTATGACCATTTCTCTGAATTCTTTCTCTGGAAGGTTGCTTGCCTCCATTTCATTTACTTCCTTTTCTGGTGATGCCTGCTTTTCTTTCATATGCGGGCTGTTTCGTTGTCTCCCCATGGTCTCTCTTCTCTGGGTGTCTGGTTATGTAGTTCTCTCTCTCCTGCGTTGATTTAAAGGCACAAAATACAGCACTACCAAGTACAACTCACAAGGCACTGAAGAGAAATATATTCACGATATTAATAACCTCCAATAAAGGTGATCACCAGAAAAAGGCAAATTAGGTGATAGGAGAGAAAGAAGAAGAGGAAAAAGAAAGAAAGAAGAAAAAGAAAGAAAGAAAAAAAAAGGAGTGTCAAAATGAAATTGGGAAAAGGGAAATAAAAAGAAAAAAAAGAAAAAAGAATAAAAAAGTAAGAGAGACAAGAAAGAGACTAAGAGAGAAAGGGGAACAGACTATATATATTGGTGATAAAACTCCAATAGAACAATCACTAATCCCAGCAAATGCCAGCAACAAGTGCCTGGGGATTAATACAAACTACAACACCAACTAATATTGAGTGAGGCAAGGGAAAGCTGAAGCACAAAACAAACAAAAAAATAAACAAAAGAAGAATAAGCAAAACAATCTCACAAAAAATCATAAAAATTCAGTATAATCTGCATTCAAGCGAACAACAGCAAAAGGACAGAGAGAAAAACAATTTTTTGGATAGTTAAGACAGAGAAGAGAGAGGTGTGTATAAACTTGGATCAGGGGATTGGAGATTAGATATGGAAGTAGGGTGAAATTTTAACAGGGGGTAAACAGAAAGAATAGGGAAATCTAAAGCAGGAAAGGGGTACGATAAACAGGACACTGAAAAGGGGAAGGTTAGGAAGAGAGTGATGGCATAAAGGTAGAGTTGAGATAGAGTAAAACGATGCTAAAGGAAAGATAAAAATAGAATGTTGAACAGTAATCCCAAAATAAAATGAAGAGAAAATAAAATGACACTTTTAAAAAAAATAAAATATCAGTAGTAATAATACGGATTGAAAATAAAAATGTAATAATTAAAAAGGTAAAATCAAGTGATGAAAAAAGAAAAATAGGTTAGTTTCTTGAGTAAAAGATGCAAAAAATGAGAATAAAAAAATAAAAAAATAAAAAAATAAAAAATAACAATAAAATGTGGAGTAGTGAAGGTCATTCACTTCCTCTGTTGTTCTGTTTGGCATGCCTGTTTCTCAGTCCGGACAGTATTGCAGTTCCCTGCGTTCCACTGCTCTTCAGTGTTGTAAGCCAGTCCTGATTTTAAGCAGGTGGTGTGTCTTAATTTCTCGTATTCCTTTATTTTTCATTACACAAGAGTCAATTTGTGATTCAGTCCCTGGGTGGCAGTGTTTCTGGATTGACTTCCGGGTCTATCTATGGCCTCTCTAGGCAATGTTAGAGCCTTCTTTCCCTGTGGCACTCACTACCGGTTTGTGGGAGTGGGCTGCCTCAGAGCTGGCTCTCCGATGGTCACTCTCCGCTCAGATCCCCAGGTTCCAGAAAAACAACTTTCCCCTACAGTCTTCCAGGGTGTCCCCAACTGGGTGATCCTATGTATTGGGCTTGGTAATCAGAAGCAAGGATTTGAAGAGGAAAAAGCCCCAGTGTGCGAACTCCGGGGTTGCGCGTAAGTCTGGGCAGCCTGGAATTCTTAGGGTTTCCCTGCACTTCAGATCAAAATGGGTTGCTTTTTAGAGAGCCCTTCTGTTAGCAGCTCTGAGGACCCCTTTCCACATTCACAGATCACGCCAGCCCCAACAGCCACGGATTGTTCTAGGCACAGACTTCCCTGGTCCTCCAGCTCCCACAAAACGCCCGTTACTCTCTCAGGCCTGGACCAGAGACCTCACCTTATCCCAGGCGAAATCTGACCTTTCCGTGGTGGAGTGTAGAGCTCCTCTGAACCCGTGTGTTTGCGCCAATTGGGGAGCGTTGTTCTGGGGCTCGCAGCTGTTCGTTGGGTGCCGCAGTTGTGGATTCTCAGACTTCCGATAAGCTCCACTTTCCGGTTCAAGATGGCGTAGACTCCGCGTCCAAGCCCGCAGCTCCGGGAGGGGACCCAGCCGCAGTGGGGGCTGCCCGGTCAGGGTAACCTGTCTAGCAGTCCCCCACCTTCTTCTGGAGTTCAGCTGTCCCCCAACTTGCCAACAAACACTCCTCGTGCGACCCTCAGCTGTTCTTTCTTTCTGCTCCGGGACAAGGCTCGGAACACGTCTGTCTATTCCGCCGCCATTATTCCCTCCACCCCATAAGATTTTAATACCACAGATATACTACATATCTGTGTATGCACTAAGGCCCTTCGGGGGATCATACACCATTGAATATCAAAGTTTTTTGCTCTACTCCCAACAACTAATTTTTGCCCTGTTGAGAGTGCATAATGTAGGCACAGTACTACTTCTTATTTGTTATTGTGGAATATTTTTATGAAAGGGCCTGTCTCTACATTCTTTCAATTATAATAATGACATGTGAAGGCTAGTATATTTAACTGTCAGATTTTTCTGTAGTAATTCAAGCTTAGTGAGACCTTGACCTTAGGAAGGACGATGGAAATGGAAGAGTTTATACTGTAACATAAAAAATATCATACTCATTCCATAACTAATAAAAGTGTAGGAAACAGTTATATAAGGAAAACCAACATTAATAGTATCCCCAACAAAAAAGAGTATCATATTTTATCTGTAAGAGGTTTCAATGGTGTGAAAAATAGTCATTTTATATTTCACTTCCCCATATTTTGCCCTGTAACTAGAGTTCAAAGTTCTAAAATTTAACTCAACCTTTTATAATTACTTATTAAAAGATGTCCTACCCTTCCTGCAGGTAAGTATCTATCCAAAATGTTACTTCTCTTAGCCCACAATATTGTTTTCAGGGTTCTAAAATAAAAATGAACCCATTCATTGTCCACAATTATACAGCCGTTTTCTTTTTCTGTTTTCTTTTTAGCCCCTTTCATTTATGCACAAGTATTTTTCAATCAATCATTTTAATTAATTATTCCCTTGTATGAATTAATTGATCATCCAGAAGAATAATAGAATTTGACTCTTTGAAACCCTGTGTATTTCATTCATCAAGGGTTAATGGAAATGTTTACCCTCAAAACTATATCCCAGGAGTTAATATATTTAGCTTAGTACACTTAAGTAATGCAGTTGAGTTTTAATTTCAGTGACTTTGAAATAGGGCAGTATATTTGTTAGATATAAAATTTCATTTAGGGGCAAATTGCTTTTGTAATAAGGTCCTGCCTTCACTCAGAATATCCCTCCTTTCTCTTCTAGCCTTTAATGACCCTTTGTTACAGCGAATCCCAATTAGACTAGTAAATCCATTGAAATGAGCAAAAAGGTCGGGAGAACTGAGACAAAAAAGGGAATGAGAATAAAAGAAGTGAGGGGAAGGGAGGGCACTTCCCACACTTCACCCATAGGGGATTTTTTTGCCAGACATTAAGTTTCACTCCAAGCAGCTTTAGCAAATATTGGTCCTTTTCACAAAGTACCTCAAGGGATTTCATTTGGAACTTGAAAATAGTTTGCTAGATCTAGAGACATAGAAGCATCGAACATACAGTCAAACCTCAGAGGGAAGGCAGGGGAGGGTGGGTGGATGGGAAGATATCAACCAGTGAACTTGTATGCATATACACATAACCCATGGACATAGACAATAGGGTGGTGAAGGCTTAGGGTTGGAGGCAGCAGTGTTCTGGGACAAGTCAATGGAGGAAAAAGGGGACATAGGTCATATTTTCAACAATAAAGGTTTTTTTTATAAAGAAGAAAATACTTTATTAGTGCAGAATTCTACAGCTTTGCTATAAGCAGGAATCTGATATTTATGATTAACACTTTTACAGAAGCTTCAGGCCATAGACTGTTGGTGATCACAAGCAAAGAAAAAATAGTCAGCAGAACTGCATGTATTCATGTATTGCCCTTAAACCATACTGACTGTCTGGACCACTCATATGGTCCTAATGGTCCTGGTACAGTTAGCTTTTTATAAGTGTATTTTCTCTTTCCTAAATTAGAAGTTTCTTGAAGGCAAGGACTGTATTTTATTCACTTACATATTCCCAACAGAGTTCAGAAATTATTATAGTCAGTACTAGTGGCCCAGTGCACAAAATCCGTGCACTAGAGGGGTGTCCCTCAGTCCAGCCTGCACCCTCTCCAATCTGGGACCCCTCGGGGGATGTCTGACTGCCGGTTTAAGGATCAGGCCTAAACCGGCAGTCAGACATCCCTCTCACAATCTGGGACTGCTGGCTCCTAACCACTCACCTGCCTGCCTGCCTTATTGCCCCTAACCACTTCTGCCTTCAGCCTGATCGCCCCCTAACAACTCCCCTGATGGCTTGATTGATGCCTAACTGCTCTCCTGCCAGCCTGATCGCCCCTAACTGCCCTCCCCTGCTGGCCCAATCACCCCCAACTGCCCTCCCTTGCCGGCCTGATCTTGCCCCCAACTGCCCTCCCCTGCTGGCATGGTCACCCCCAACTGCCCTCCCCTGCTGGCCTGTTTGCTCCCAACTGCCCTCTCCTGCCAGCCTGATTGCTCACAACTGCCCTCCCCTGCCATCCATCTTGTGACAACGGCCATCTTGTGATGAAGTGGGGGCGGCCATTTGTGATGACATGAGGGTGTCATGTGAGGACACGAGGGACACCTAGGCTTTTATTAGTATAGGTAATAATAAACATATTATCAGCTGATACTTACTAACGCATTAGATTATAATAATCTACAGGAGTTCAGGATATTGAAGTCATCTCAACCAAAACTACCTAACAGACAATCTCTTTGACAAACTATTGACATCATCATAAAATACAGATTTAATTAAAGAATAGCCAACCTTCCACAGTCCCCCAATATAAGATGATTTGGGGGAAACGAGGTAGCCAGAAGCTAATAATAATGACAATAATTTAAGGCTGTTGCTTTTGCGCCCCACCTACCTTTAAACTGCTTGCTCCAACCATGCAACAAGATGAAATTTCTCTCCAGGAGTTTAATCATGGAAGACAGTGATATCTGATTGAAAATAAGTTGAAGAATAGGAATAAAAACCTTCCATCCCATCCCCTTTGCCTGGTTATAGCTCAGACAAGTCTTAACAGACTCACTTGTTTGAATGTTCACTTTTTACAAATGTCAGAAAATAAATCATGCAGGTTAGCGTTTGGCCTTCTCCAAATCAGTAATGAAGGCCCTGGAAAACACTCACCCAAATAGATTCCAGTTTATCTTAAAGATAGTGTATTTGCCTCAAAAGCTAGTATCTCTTGTTTATTTCTATTTATTTCAAGGCTTGATTACCTGGGAAGTTACTCAAGATTTAATGTTACAAATCTATCAATGGCTGATTTCAGATGTAAACGGCAGAATCCCAACAGTTGTGTGAATGCAGATATAGCTGGAGACTCTCCTGAGGCTTTAGGGAACTCAAGGCTCACAAAGGCTTAGGCCAGTGCTAAAGGCAGTTTAGTAGAGAAATATCTGAGGACTGAAAAAGCTGTCAGGGTAGCTGTAAGCATGAACGTTAAAAAGGCCTCTCTACAAACTAAGAGGCTATGTGAAGAGGTGAATCTTTTCCATTAAATATGTCAACTGAAAAACATATGTGTTGTTTGATAAAGTACATGGAAAAAATATGTTGTTTTTTTTCTTTCCTTTGCAAAGGAAGGTTAAATATCAAAGTAAAAGCCCTGGCACTTGGGGTTTTAGCACTGACCCCATGCTGTGTTGATTACATGAATGTGCCCAGAGCCCAGAGAAGCAGAGCTGTTTGTTCAGTCTAAGGCTGGGGCCTCAGAAAGGCAGACAGGAAGCCTAGGACTTGAGGCCAGATTCTCATGAAATGGCAGGCTCCCAAGTGACAGAACTTAGAGATGTAAATGATTACTGTTCTATTCTAACTGGCTCCCCAGAACTGGAACTGAGGAAGGGGGAGGTGTGTTGAGATCTACCCTCAGAGATAAGAGTGGGAAGCAAGAATTCAATGGGTTTTCCAGTTTCCATTTCCACAAAGCAAAAGGAGATGAAGAAAAGGAAAATAAGCTGGGCCTGATTAAAAGTTTTGCACTTCTTTCAGCAATATGTGAGCAGCTAGCCTCCTTTCAAATGGTCCCAGAGCTAATGTGGGAGAGGTCTTTATGAGATCTGACAGAGCAATATTTAGAGACAGCAAAGTATGTCCTAGAACACTTCAAATAACTGCAGGCAGGCAGTTACCAATTTTTTGCTTGCAAAGATAGCTTCATTCACTTGTTCATGCAACAGAGCCATTGAGTACCCACTCGGTGCCAGCTGCTGAGATGCCAATAGAAAGAAAGCTCTCACAGTCCTGCACACATGTATCTCACAAGGCAGTAGGAAAAGATAACTGGTCAATTCAGCACACCAAAAATTACAATGTTAACGTAAGAAACATTTAAACCTGTAAAGAATTTTTTTGAATTTATTTGAGCCAAACTGTCAACAATTTCTGGGAAGCAGAATCTCAACCTATTGAGATAATGCTCTAGAGCAGTAGTTCTCAACCTTCCTAATGCCGCGACCCTTTAATACAGTTCCTCATGTTGTGGTGACCCCCAACCATAAAATTATTTTCATTGCTACTTCATAACTGTAATTTTGCTACTGTTAATGAATCGTAATGTAAATATCTGTTTTCCGATGGTCTTAGGCGACCCTGCTAGCGGTTCTCAACCTGTGGGTCCCAACCCACAGGTTGAGAACCGCTGCTGTAGAGCCTAAGACCATCGGAAAACAGATATTTACATTATGATTCATTAACAGTAGCAAAATTACAGTTATGAAGTAGCAATGAAAATAATTTTATGTTTGGGGGTCACCACAACATGAGGAACTGTATTAAAGGGTTGCGGCATTAGGAAGGTTGAGAACCACTGCTCTAGAGAATGGCAGTTTTTCACCTAGTTTTATAAACTATCATCAAAGGAGGAGATGTACTAGTAAGTGGGTTAAATGAAATCCATTGGTGATATATTAGGGAGGTGGGAGAAAGCAAAGTAGGGAAACCTCTGGGATTGGATAAAAAGTAAAATGATGGACACATGCTTCTTTTACATAGGTCGATATGGGATAGTTAATAGTCAACAATTAGCATGATAATAACAATGAGGGAATTTGTGGTTTCACTCTAGTGCATTGCTTGTGCCCTGAGGGGTCTGGAGAAAGAGAAGTTACAAGTTACCCTGACATTCCAAAGGTACTAGTATGTTATCATAGATGCAAAAAGGTAATAGGCTCAGTTAAGATCAAAGTTGATCTCTGTCAGGGAAGATACTGGCGTAGGACATGACTGTCTATTATAAACTGCTTTTTAATTTAAAAAGTTTTAATTTCAGACAATCCTTGTGGTTACATTGTGGTTACACAGGCCTTCTCTGAGTTAGTCAAGTTAGCATGTGGTCCCTTTTTGTCCACAGCAAGCAATTTTCATAAGAAGAAAAAGGTAAGATGTAATAAGAGCCTATAATAGGGTGCCTGGAAAAGTGTCAGTTGTAGAGAAATTAAGTGTGCACATGAAAATGAAAAAGAACATGTCAGGATGAGACAGCATACTTTAGAAACTCTGATAATAGTGATACAGGATTTTTGGACTGGAATACTCCATGTTCCCCTGGGCAGGATGGCTTCCCTGGATTCTTTGTCCATCAGAGTCAAAGAATGAAACGACGAATGGAAGATGGCAGAGCAAAGCTGGAAATTTACTGATGAACAAGTACAGAATCCCTCATGAGGACTAGGGCTATGGTTAGGGTTAGGGTTAGGGTTAGGGTTTGGGTTCGGGTTAGGGCTAGGGTTAAAGTTAGAGTTAGGGTTAGTGTTAGGGCTATGGTTAGGATTAGGGCTAGGGTTAGGGTTAGGGTTAGGGTTAGGGTTAGGATTAGAGTTAAGGAAACAGTTTGGGTTAGGGTTAGGTTAGGGGTAGGGTAAGGTTAGAGTTAGTGTTAGGGCTATGGTGAGGGTTCGGGTTATGCTATGGTTTGGGTTAGCATTAGAGTAGGGGTAGGGTTAGGGTAAAGGTTAGGATTAGGGTTAGGGCTAGGGTTCGGGTTCGGGTTCGGGTTAGGGCTAGGGTTAGGGTTAGGCCTAGGGCTAGGGCTAGGGTTAGGGTTAGGGTTAGGGCTAGGGTTAGAGCTAGGGTAAGGCTTAGGGTTAGGGTTAGGATTAGGGTTAGGGCTGGGATAGGGTTAGGGTTAGGGCTAGGGCTAGGGTAAGGGTTAGGGTTAGGGCTAGGGTTAAAGCTAGGGTAAGGCTTAGGCTTAGGGTTATGGTTAGGTCTGGGATAGGGCTAGGGCTAGGGTTAGGGCTAGGGTTACCATAGGATTAGGGTTAGGGTAAGGTTATTGGTAGGCTAGAGTTAGGGGTAGGGTAAGGATAGTGTTAGGTTTCGGTTTAGTGTTAGTGTTAGGGATACAGTTAGGGTTAGGGTTAGAGTTAGGGCCAAGGAAGTGGTTGACAGCATGCGGCTCACAAGCCACATGCGGCTCTTTGGCCCCTTGAGTGTGGCTCTTCACAAAATTCCACGTGTGGGCGCGCACATACAGTGTGATTGCACTTTCGTGGCCCATGTACAGAAGTCGGTTTTCAGAGCTCAAAAGAAATTTCAGTAGTTATACTGTTGATATTTGGCTCTGTTGACTAATGAGTTTGTGGACCACTGGGCTAGGGCTAGGGTTAGGGTTAGGGTTCCGGTTCAGTTTCGGGTTAGGGTTAGGGTTAAGGTTAAGGTTAGAGTTAGGGTTAGGCTTATGGTTAGGGTTAGGGTTATGTCTGGGGTTAGGGTTAGGCTTAGGGTTAGGGCAAGAGTTAAGGTTAGGATTAGGGCTAGGGCTAGGGTTAAGGTTAGGGTAGGGTTAGCTTTAGGGTTAGGTCTATAGCTAGGGTTAGGTTTAGTGTTAGGGATACAGTTAGGGTTAGGGTTACGTTTAGGGCTAGGGTTAGAGCTAGGGTTAGGGTTAGGGCTAGGGCTAGGGTTTTGGTTAGGGTTCAGGTTAGGCTTAGGGTTAGGGCTATGGTTTAGGTTAGGGTTACGCTAAGGTTTGGGTAGGGGTAGGGTTAGCTTTAGGGTTAGGGTTAAGGTTAGGATTAGGGCTAGGGTTAGGGTTAGGGCTTGTGTTAGGGTTAGGGCTACGGTTAGGGTTAGGGATAGGGCTAGGGCTAGGGTTAGGGTAAAGGTAGGGTTAGGGTTAGCAATAGAGTTAGGGTTAGGTCTAGTCCTAGGGTTAGGGTTCGAGTTAGGGATACACTTAGGGTTAGGGTTTGGGTTAGGGGTAGGGTAAGGTTAGGGTTAGGTTTAGGTTTAGCATTAGTGTTAGGGATACAGTTAGGGTTAAGGTTAGGGTAGGGCTAGGGCTTGGGTTAGGGTTAGGGTAAGGCTAGGGTTAGTATTAGCGTTATTGATAGAGTTAAGGTTTAAGCTAAAGTTCGGATTTGGGTTAGAGTTATGGATACTATTAGGGTTAGGGTTAGGGTTAGGGTAAGGTTATTGGTAGGCTAGGGTTAGGGGTAGGGTAAGGTTAGTGTTAGGTTTCAGTTTAGTGTTAGTGTTAGGGATATAGTTAGGGTTAGTGTTAGGGCTAGGGCAGTGGTCAGCAATCTGAGGCTTGTGAGTCACATGCGGCTCTTTGGCCCCTTGAGTGTGGCTCTTCAGAAAATTCCACGTGTGGGCACCCACGTACAGTGCGATTGAGATTTCCTGGCCCATGTGCAGAAGTCGGTATTCGGCTCTCAAAAGAAATTTCAATAGTTATACTGTTGATATTTGGCTCTGTTGACTAATGAGTTTGCGGACCACTGGGCTAGGGCTAGGGTTAGGGTTAGGGGTAGGGTTAGCTTTAGGGTTAGGTCTATAGCTAGGGTTAGGTTTAGGGTTAGTGTTAGGGATACAGTTAGGGTTAGGGTTACGTTTAGGGCTAGGGTTAGAGCTAGGGTTAGGGTTAGGGCTAGGGTTTTGGTTAGGGTTCAGGTTAGGCTTAGGATTAGGCTTAGAGTTAGGGCTATGGTTTAGGTTAGGGTTACGCTAAGGTTTGGGTAGGGGTAGGGTTAGCTTTAGGGTAAGGGTTAAGGTTAGGGTTAGGGCTAGGTCTAGGGTTAGGGTTAGGGCTTGTGTTAGGGTTAGGGCTATGGTTAGAGCTAGGGTTAGGCTTAGGGGTAGGGCTAGGGTTAGGGCTAGGGCTAGGGTTATGGTAAGGGCTTGTGTTAGGGTTAGGGCTACGGTTCATTTTCGGGTTAGGGTTAAGGTTAGAGTTAGGGTTAGGCTTATGGTTAGGGTTAGGGTTAGGGCTGGGGTAAGGGTTAGGCTTAGGGTTAGGGCAAGAGTTAGGGTTAGGATTAGGGCTAGGGCTAGGGTAAGGGTTAGGGTTAGGTTTAGGTTTAGGGCTATTGTTAGGGTTGGGCTAGGGCTATTGCTTGGATTAGGGTTAGGGTTAAGGTTAATGGTAAGCTAGGGTTAGGGTTAGGGTTACTGCTAGGGCTAGTGCTAGGGTTAGGTTAAGGTTAGTGTTAGGTCTAGGGTTTGGGTTTACATTAGGGTTCAGTTAAGTTTAGGGATAGTGTTAGGTTTAGGATTAGGATTAAGGTTAATGGTAGCTTAGGGTTAGTTTTAGGTTTAGGTTCAGGGTTATGGTTAGGGTTAGAGTTAGTGATACAGATAGGGTTAGGGTTAGGGATAGTGTTAGAGCTAGGGTATGGCTTAGGGTTAGAGTTAGGGTTAGGCCAAGGGCTAGGACTAGGGTTAGGGTTATTGATAGAGTTAGGGTTTAAGCTAAAGTTAGGGTTAGGGTTAGTGTTCAGGTTAGGGGTAGGGTTAGTGTTAGGCCTATGGTTAGGATTAGGGTTAGGGTTAGGGCTAGGGTTAGGGTTAGGGTTAGGGTTAGAGTTAGGGTTAGCTTTAGGTTTAGAGCTACTTTTAGGGTTATGTTTAGTGTTAGGGTTAGGGTTAGGGTTAGTGTTAGGGGTAAGGTTAGGTTTAGGGTTATGTTTAGGTTTAGGGCTACTGTTAGGTTTAGGGTTAGGATTAAGATTAGGAATGGGGTTTGGGCTATGGTTAGGGTTAAGGTTAAGCTAAGGGTTAGTGTTAAGGCTAGGTCTAGAGTTCAGGCTATGGTTAGGGTTAGGGTTAGGGTTAGGGTAGGGCTAGGGTTAGGGATAGGGTTAGGGGTAGTTTTAGAGCTAGGGTTAGTTTTAGGGTTTGGGTTAGGGCTAGGGTAATGTTAGGATTAGGGTTTGGGTTAGGGTTAGGACAAGGGTTAGGTCTAATGCCAGGGTGAGGTTTGGCTTAGGGTTAGTTTTAGGGCTATGGTTAGGGTTAGGGTTAGGTTTAGGTTTAGGGCTATTGATAGGGTTGGGCTAGGGCTATCCCTTGGATTAGGGTTAGGGTTAAGGTTAGTGGTAAGCTAGGGTTAGGGTTAGGGTTAAGGTTAGGGTTAGGACTAGGGCTAGAGTTAGGTTTAGGTTTAGGTTTAGTGTTAGGGTTAGGGCTAGGGTAGTGCTATGGTTAGGGTTAGTGTTAAGGTTAGTGTTAGGGCTAAGTTTAGGATTAGGGTTAGCTTTAGGTTTAGGGCTACTGTTAGGGTTAGGGTTAGGGTTAGGGCTAGAGTTAGGATTAGGGGTAGGGGAAGGGTTAGGCCTATGGTAATGCTAGGGTTAGGGATTAGTTTAGGGGTAGGGTTAGAGCTAGAGTTTGTAGAGGGCTGCCTGGGAAGGCACATGGGCATTTCTTTAAATTGTTGTCATCTGAGCCTGAGGCGACTGGCAGAGCCACGTCTTGGTTATGCCCTCCCCAAGAAGGTGGGGGGTGTTATCAGTACTGACTTTTTACCTTTGTCCAGGTGCAGGGGAGCGGGCTTTGATATGTAAATCCAGGCAAGCACCAGGAGTACTAGGGCCTACTCAAGAATGCAAATAAGCTCCTTTGATCCTAATTTTTGGTGTTACTTCCTGGTATTTGGGGGTATAAAATAAATGTGCTGCGTAGGATCTGGGGTCCCTGCCTCTCCATCAGAGAGGATGGTGTCCCACCTGGCTCCCAGCTTTGTTTCTATCTTTCTATCTGGTCTCTTTCTTTTATTTCTTAATCCCCAGCTCCTCCACTCAGGAACCGGACCTGTTCCTTTTCCGTGCTGGACGCGGAAAAGAGAGAACACCTCTACAAGAGTTAGTTTTAGGATTAGGGTTAGGGTTAGGGTTAGGGTTAGGGCTAGGGCTAGGGCTAGGGCTAGGGCTAGGTCCAGTGCTAGGGTGAGGTTAGGGTTAGGATTAGTTTCAGGGCTACGGCTAGTGTTAGGGTTAGGGTTAAGGTTAGTGGTAGGGTAGGGTTAGGTTTAGGGTTAGGCCTAGGGCTCAGGTTAGGGTTAGATCTAGGACTAGTGCTAGGGTTAGGTTAGTGTTAGGGTTAGTATTAGGGCTATGGTTAGGGTTAGTGTTAGGTTTAAGTTTACGGCTACTGTCTGCGTTAGGGTTAGGGTTTGGGCTGGGTTTAGAGTTATAGATAGGCTTAAGGTTAGGGTTAGTGCTAAGGCCAGGGTTTGGCTGGGGTTAGGGCTAGGGTTAGGGTTAGGGCTAGATCTGGGGTTAGGGTTGGGGTTAGGTTTAGGTTTAGGGCTACTGTTAGTGTTAGTGTTAGGGTTTGGGCTAGGGTTAGGGTTATGGTTAGGGTTAGGGTTATTGCTAGAACTAGGGTTAGGGATACAGTTATGGTTAGGATTAGGGTTAGTGGTAGGGCTAAGGTTAGTGTTAGAGTTAGGGTTTGGGTTAGGGCTAGGGTTAGGGTTAGTGTTAGTGCTATGGTTACAGTTAGGGTTATGCTAGGGTTAGGGTTAGGATAGGAGTAGGGTTAGGGTTAGGGCTAGAGTTAGAGCTAGGGTTAGGGTTAGGGTAGTGCTAGGGTTAGGGTTAGCGTTAAGGTTAGTGTTAGGGCTAAGTTTAGGATTAGGGTTAGATTTAGGTTTAGGGCTACTGTTAGGGGTAGGGTTAGGGCTAGAGTTAGGGTTAGGGGTAGGGGAAGGGTTAGGCCTATGGCTAGGGCTAGGGTTAGGGATTAGTTTAGGGGTAGGGTTAGAGCTAGAGTTAGTTTTAGGATTAGGGTTAGGGTTAGGGCTAGGGCTAGGGCTAGGTCCAGTGCTAGGGTGAGGTTAGGGTTAGGATTAGTTTCAGGGCTACGATTAGGGTTAGTTTTAGGTTTAGGGCTACTGTTAGCATTACGGCTAGGGCTACGGCTAGCATTAGGGTTAGGGTTAAGGTTAGTGGTAGGGTAGGGTTAGGTTTAGGGTTAGGCCTAGGGCTCAGGTTAGGGTTAGATCTAGGATTAGTGCTAGGGTTAGGTTAGTGTTAGGGTTAGTGTTAGGCTTAGCGTTAGCGTTAGGGCTAGGAGTAGGGTTAGTGTTAGGGCTAAAGTTAGGTTTAGGCTAAGGTTTAGGCTTAGGGTTAGGTTGGGTTAGGTTTATGGCTAGGGTTAGAATTAGGGTTAGTGTTAGTGTCAGGGCTACGGTTAGGTTAGGGTTACGCTAGGTTTAGTGTTAGCGTTAGGGTAGGAATAGGGTTAGGGTTGCAGTTAGTGCCAGCGCTAGGGTTAGAGTTAGGGTTAGGACTAGGGCTAGGGCTAGGCTTAGGGTTAGGGCCAGGGCTAGGGCTAGGGTTAGGGTTAGGGCCAGGGCTAGGGCTAGGGTTAGGGTTAGGGTAAGTTTTAGGGTTAAGTTTAGTGCTTGGGCTAGGTTTAGTATTAGGGTTGGGTTAGGGTTAGGGCTAAGGTTAGAATTAGGGTTAGGTTTAGAGTTAGGGGTATGGTTAGGGTTAGGGTTACGCTAGGGATAGGGTTAGTGTTAGGGTAGGAGTAAGGTTAGGGTTAGAGTTAGCCCTAGCGCTAGGGTTAGGGTTAGGATTAGGGGTAGTGTTAGGGCTTCGCTTAGGATTAGGGTTATGTTTAGGTTTAGGGTTACTGTTAGGGTTAGGGCTAGGGTTAGGATTTGGGCTAGGGTTAGGGTTAGGGATAGGGTTAGGGGTAGTGTTAGAGCTAGGGTTAGTTTTAGGGTTAGGATTACGGCTAGGGTAAGGTTTAGAATTAGGGTTAGGGGTAGGGTTAGGGTTAGGTCTAGTGCTAGGGTGAGGTTTGGCTAATGGTTAGTTTTAGGGCTATGGTTAGGGTTAGGTTTAGGTTTAGGGCTATTGTTAGGGTTGGGCTAGGGCTATCGCTTGGATTAGGGTTAGGGTTAAGATTAGTGGTAAGTTAGGGTTAGGGTTAGGGCTAGGGCTAGTGCTAGGGTTAGGGTTAGAGTTAGGCTTAGGGTTAGGGTTAGGTTCAGTGTCAGTGATAGGGCTAGTGTTAGGGTTAGGGTTAGGGTTAGTGTTAGGTCTAGGGTTTGGGTTTAGATTAGGGTTCGGTTAGGTTTAGGGATAGTATTAAGTTTAGGATCAGGGTTAAGATTAATGGTAGTTTAGGGTTAGTTTTAGGCTTAGGGCTAAGGCTAGGTTTAGGTTCAGGGTTATGGTTAGGGTTAGAGTTAGTGATACAAATAGGGTTAGGGTTAGGGATAGTGTTAGAGCTAGGGTATGGCTTAGGGTTAGAGTTAGGGTTAGGCCAAGGGCTAAAGCTAGGGTTAGAGTTATTGATAGAGTTAGGGTTTAAGCTAAAGTTAGGGTTAGGGTTAGTGTTTGGGTTACGGCTAGGGTTAGTGTTAGGCCTATGGTTAGGATTAGGGTTAGGGTTAGGGCTAGTGTTAGGGTTAGGGTTAGGGTTCAGGTTAGGGTTAGGGTTAGGGCTAGGGTTAGGGTTAGGGCTAGGGGTAGGGTTAGCATTAGGGTTAGGGTTAGGACAAGGGCTAGGTCTAGTGCTTGGTTGAGGTTAGTTTTAGGGTTAGTTTTAGGGCTATGGTTAGGTTTAGGGATGGGGCTATTTCTTGGGTTAGGGTTAGGGTTAGGTTTAAGGTTAATCGTAGGCCAGGGTTAGGGTAAAAGGTTAGGGTTAGCTTTAGGTTTAGGGCTACTTTTATGGTTATGTTTAGTGTTATGGTTAGGGTTAGTGTTAGGGGTAAGGTTAGGTTTAGGGTTAAATTTAGGTTTAGGGCTACTGTTAGATTTAGGGTTAGGGTTAAGATTAGGAATGGGGTTTGGGCTATGGTTAGGGTTAAGTTTAAGCTAAGGGTTAGTGTTAGGGCTAGGTCTAGAGTTCGGGCTATCATTAGGGTTAGGGTTAGGTTTGGGCTAGGGCTAAGGATAAGGTTAGGGTTATGGTAATGTTAGAGTTAGGGTTAGGGTTAGGGTTAGGGTTAGGGTTAGGGTTAGGGTTGGGCTAAGGGTAGGGTTAGGGGTAGTGTTAGAGCTAGGGCTAGTTTTAGGGTTTGGGTTAGGGCTAGGGTAAGGTTTAGGATTAGGGTTAGGGTAGGGCTAGGACAAGGGTTAGGTCTAGTGCTAGGGTGAGGTTTGGCTTAGGGTTAGTTTTAGGGCTATGGTTAGGGTTAGGTTTAGGTTTAGGGCTATTGTTAGGGTTGGGCTAGGGCTATCGCTTGGATTAGGGTAAGGTTTAAGGTTAGTGGTAGGCCAGGGTTTGGGTTAGTGTTAGGTTTAGCTTTAGGTTTAGGGCACTTTTATTGTTATATTTAGGGTTATGGTTAGTGTTAGGAGTAAGGTTAGGTTTAGGGTTAGGTTTAGGTTTAGGGCTACTGTTAGGTTTAGGGTTAGGGTTAAGGTTAGGTATGGGGTTTGGGCTATGGTTAGAGTTAGGGTTAAGCTAAGGGTTATGGATAGGGCTAGGTCTAGAGTTCTGGCTAGGGTTAGGGTTAGGGTTAGGGTTGGGCTGGGCTAAGGCTAGGGTTAGGGTTAGGGTAATGTTAGAGTTAGGGTTAGGGTTAGGGCTAGGGTTAGGGATAGAGTTAGGGGTAGTGTTAGAGCTAGGGTTAGTTTTTGGGTTAGGGTTAGGGCTAGGGTAAGGTTTAGGATTAGGGTTAGGGTTAGGGTTAGAACAAGGGTTAGGTCTAGTGCTAGGGTGTGGTTTGGCTTAGGGTTAGTTTTAGGGCTATGGTTAGGGTTAGGGTTAGGTTTAGGTTTAGGGCTATTGTTAGGGTTGGGCTAGGGCTATCCCTTGGATTAGGGTTAGGGTTAAGGTTAATGGTAAGCTAGGGTTAGGGTTAGGGCTAGGGCTAGGGCTAGTGCTAGGGTTAGGGTTAGGTTCAGTGTTAGTGATAGGGCTAGTGTTAGGTTTAGGTTAGTGTTAGGTCTAGGGTTTGGGTTTAGATTAGGGTTCAGTTAGGTTTAGGGATAGTGTTAGGTTTAGGATTAGGGTTAAGGTTAATGGTAGCTTAGGGTTAGTTTTAGGTTTAGGGCTAAGGCTAGGTTTAGGTTCAAGGTTATGGTTAGGGTTAGAATTAGTGATGCAGATAGGGTTAGGGTTAGGGATAGTGTTAGAGCTAGGGTATGGCTTAGGGTTAGAGTTAGGGTTAGGCCAAGGGCTAGGGCTAGGGTTAAGGTTATTGATAGAGTTAGGGTTTAAGCTAAAGTTAGGGTTAGGGTTAGTATTCGCGTTACGGCTAGGGTTAGTGTTAGGCCTATGGTTAGGGTTAGGGTTAGGGCTAGGGTTAGGGTTAGGGTTAGGGTTAGCATTAGGGTTAGGGTTCAGGTTAGGGTTAGGGTTAGGGTTAGGGATAGGAGTAGGGTTAGGGATAAAGTTAGAGTGAGAGTTAGGGTTAGTGGTAGGGCTAAGGGTTACAGATAGGGTTAGGGTTGTGGTTCGGCTTAGGGTTAGGTTTATTGCTAGGACTAGGGTTAGGGATACAGTTATGGTTAGGATTAGGGTTAGTGTTAGGGCTAAGGTTAGGTTTAGGGTAAGGTTTAGGCTTAGGGTTAGGTTATGGCTAGGGTTAGAATTAGGGTTAGTGTTAGTGTTAGGGCTACAGTTAGGTTTAGGGTTATGCTAGGGTTAGGGTTAGTGTTAGGGTAGGAATAGGGTTAGGGTTACAGTTATTGCCAGCACTAGGGTTAGGGTTAGGGTTAGGGCTAGGGCTACGGCTAGGGCTAGGGCTAGGACTAGGGCTAGGGCTAGGGCTAGGGTTAGGGCTAGGGTTAGGGTTAGGACTAGGGTAAGGGCTAGGGTTAGGGTAAGTTTTAGGGTTAAGTTTAGTGCTTGGGCTAGGTTTAATATTAGGGTTGGGTTAGGGTTAGGGCTAGGGTTAGAATTAGGGTTAGGGTTAGTGTTAGGGGTTTGGTTAGGGTTAGGGTTACACTAAGGATAGGGTTAGTGTTAGGGTAGGAGTAAGGTTAGGGTTAGAGTTAGCGCTAGCGCTAGGGTTAGGGTTAGGGTTGGGGTAGTGTTAGGGCTTCGCTTAGGATTAGGGTTATGTTTAGGTTTAAGATTACTGTTAGGGTTAGGGCTAGGGTTAGGATTTGGGCTAGGGTTAGGGTTAGGGATAGGGTTAGGGGTAGTGTTAGAGCTAGGGTTAGTTTTAGGGTTATGATTAGGGCTAGGGTAGCCGTGGGCAAACTACAGCCCATGGGCCGGATCCAGCCCGTTTGGCTGTTCTATCCGGGCCCGCGGAGCTGAAAGAGCGGAGTGTTCTCTTGCTCTCCCCTCTGCTCCTTTACTTTGAATTTATATTAGTTCATACAAACACTCCATCCATGCTTTTGTTCCGGCCCTCCGGTCCAGTTTAAGAACCCATTGTGGCCCTCGAGTCAAAAAGTTTGCCCACCCCTGGGCTAGGGTAAGGTTTAGGATTAGGGTTAGGGGTAGGGTTAGGACTAGGGTTAGGTCTAGTGCTAGGGTGAGGTTTGGCTTAGGGTTAGTTTTAGGGCTATAGTTAGGGTTAGGGTTAGGTTTAGGTTTAGGGCTATTGTTAGGGTTGGGCTAGGGCTATCACTTGGATTAGGGTAAGGGTTAGGCTTAGGGTTAGGGTTAGGTTCAGTGTTAGTGATAGGGCTAGTGTTAGGGTTAGGGTTAGGGTTAGTGTTAGGTCTAGTTTTTGGGTTTAGATTAGGGTTTGGTTAGGTTTAGGGATAGTGTTAGGTTTAGGATCAGAGTTAAGATTAATGGTAGTTTAGGGTTAGTTTTAGGTTTAGGGTTAAGGCTAGGTTTAGGTTCAGGGTTATGGTTAGGGTTAGAGTTAGGGTTAGGGCTAGGGTTAGGTTTAGAGCTAGGGCTAGGGTTAGGGTTAGTTTTAGTATTAGAGCGATTGTTAGGGTTAGGGATACAGTTAGATTTAGGATTAGGGTTAGGATTAGACCTAGTTTTAGGGTTAGGGTAAGCGATACAGTTAGGGTTACGGTTAGGGTTAGGGTTAGGGATACTGTTAGGGTTAGCGTTAGGGTTAGGGTTAGTGGTAGGGCTCAGGTTTGGGTTAGGGTTAGGTTTATTCCATATATTAATCCATTTATCTTAGCCACAGCCAGCTTTTTGAAGTACACACTACTATTATTCCTGTTTTACATATGTGGAAACTCAGGTGTAGACCAAGATCACACAGCCAGTAAGTCACAGAGCTAGAATACACAAAAATTCCACCTCAAAGTTTGCACTAAGATAATAAAGTTTGCACTCATCTATATGCTACACTCTTTCTCATAATAAAGCAGAAGACAAATCTAAGCACTGTAGCAATATAGCAACAATTCAGAATCCTAAAATTCATCTGGCTTAATATATTTATTATTTTACTCAGAATCAATGTGCATCCCCTCATTGTCTCCTCTCTTCAGTCCCATGTGTGTCTTTGCTCAGCCAATTATGGGGCCACCTCTGCATGGAAGCCCAGAGCTCTGACCCAGGGCTGCTCACAAATCACAAATGGGCACAAACCTTCTGCTTCAAAAGCTGTCCTGATCTTCACTGACCACTCAGGTCATTAAAATGACCCCAGAAAAAAGAGAAATAATAATATATGTTTTAAAAAGATAAAAGAATAGTCTATTTTTTAAGGTAGCAATGTGAGCATTAGCTTCAAGGTAACATTCTCTAGAAATTAAAGAGCTCATTTTTACAGTTACTGCATATGTCAAGCATTTTCTTTCCACCCACATTCCAAGTATATTATTTAGAGAGAAAGCACCAGACAAATGCACTGGAAGTTCACAAGTTATGAGGTAATTGCATTAGCACATAGAGAAAAGGGAGAGTATGCGCAAAATCCTGATTGGCATTTCTCTACTTAAAAGGCATTCTTTCCCAGTACCTGAGCATGCCCAGAGGAGTTGTCTCTGAGCAGCTGTGAAACAGAACCTTTTTACTTCAGGGTTAGTGCAGGGAGCTCATTAGCAAGGGCTCTACCCTCAGCTAAATAGCCTTGTTTGCATATTGAAGCAATAGAATGTGAAGGTGTTAAAAAGGAAAAATTGCTGCTGCTACTCCTGACTGACATGTCTATCTGGGCTCTTGTGTTTATAAGAGAATAACCAAGCTGCCCCAAAGCCCCTATTGGGCCTGATTACTATGCAGAGGCTTCTTAGATTATGTATAATTGATATCCTTTTTCCCTCCAGCTAACCAATGGCAGCTCTCAGGAGTAATGCTAATTCTCCTGCATCTTACCATCCAAGCAGACATTGGAAATTGCTATGTTTCTCTCTGCTTAATAATTTTTAAAGACCAAAAAAGTGACATTTATGTTTTTTATAAACACAATGACTGTGCAGTTGGTGTGCATTTACTGCTTAATAACACTCATTGAATCAAACAGTTGAGAGACACTATTCAGGACTTGCTTAGCCTCTATGAGTGTGAGTGTGTGTGTGTGCGTGTGTGTGTGTGTGTGTGTGTGTGTGTGTGTGTATACTATGTGTTTGATAGAAATACACTAAACAATAATCACTCTTTCAGGCAAAGAATTGCCTCGAACAATCCCCCTTCATTTGGAAAGCAGGTGGCTCAAGTCAGTGAGCCCTGTGCATTGGAGTCCCAGTTTGCATTTGAAATGCTTCAAAGGGAACCACTACTATTTGCATTTTCTAAACATACCTAAGCCTTAGTGTAATCTTCCATTGAGATGATTCTTCGATGCTTTACATTTTGAAAGTTAATTTTTGATGGAAAAAGTCAGAGATATGACATAATTAGGCAAAGGGGACAGAGTTCAGTTGTCTTACATCTTTGTTCTCATTTTACTGCCTGCTTAGAAGAGGAAAATTAAGGAAAGGCAGATTAGTGGTATGGAAGTTCCTGTCCTCCAACCTCATGGAGACCACTCAATCTCCAGAGCAGTCAAACTTCCCAATCCCTTGTAAACATAGATACTGGTGCTACTTTGAGATTGGAGTGCATTGGCTTAAACATGCCTACCAAAAGATGACAACCAGTTTAGCTGAAGGGTAGCACCCAGCATGATTACTGTCTCCAGGGAAGTGTCCTGAAGCAGAACACCCTCATCCAGTATATCAAATCCGGACACAACTCCAGAAGCAGTTTCCAAGGCAACAAGGAAAGTGAGGATTCAAATTGGGGAGACTCAACCATTTTAAACATTTTTGTTGAGCAACTATTAAATGCCAAAAGCAGTCCAGAGCTCATTGTGAGGGAGATCAGGTTTCTGCCTCATCAAGCTTACTGACAAGTGAGGGAAAGAAATAATTAAGTAGGGAACTGGAATAAATTGTTTTGTGAACCAAAACAAAAGAGACACAGGATGCTTGAGAGCACAGGGGGAATTAATTCGGAACTGCAATCAACTTGTGTAGTCAATTTATGCTTCAAACTAGGAGATCCAGAATATCCCTCATGTGTTCAGACCTCTTCATCTCAACATGCAGCCTGTAGGAAATGACATAATACCTAGGGAAGAGACAGGCTATTCCAAACTCAGAGTGGGCTAGCCTGGCAGCCAAAGTGTGTATGGTAGAAGAAAGTTATAACAAGGCTTGTCTTTAGTGGTAAGCTACATAGCCCCAAAGTGCTTCTCCACCCTCTTAATGGACTCCTCATACATTTTACTTCATTGGTTTAAATTTATTTTTTATTAAAGTTTATTTCATTTTGGGGAACTACATTCCCAAATTACACTGTTCTGTGATTTTGGGGCTGCCCAGGTGAAGAAAATGGAAGTGGGATGCAAGGTAGAGTGATTCCAATTTCTCTTTGTCCCCATGATTGATGCTTATTACAGGCTATTCTCAAAGGAGAATTGCCAATTAAGTCTGTCACAGATAATTCCGTTCAGCTGGATAGTGTGGCGAAGAAAGAGATAAGAAAAAATACAGTATAAGAAAAATAGAAATGATAATTGTATTTTCATTCAAAATAATTTGGTCATAAAGCACTCACAAATTCCTGATGCTTAATCAACCACTGAAATTTAAGTGTAAGTTGGATCAATAATCTTAATTCATTATACTCATCAGTATGCATGCACCTTGAGGAAATTCCAGCACTTTTCCCTTTGAGTTAGAACAGTGGTCGGCAAACTTATTAGTCAACAGAGCCAAATATCAACAGTACAACGATTGAAATTTCTTTTGAGAGCCAAATTTTTTAAACTTAAACTTCTTCTAATGCCACTTCTTCAAAACAGACTCGCCCAGGCCGTGGTATTTTGTGGAAGAGCCACACTCAAGGGGCCAAAGAGCTGCATGTGGCTCGTGAGCCGCAGTTTGCTGACCACTGAGTTAGGATATTAAGAAAACAGCCATTCTCTAATGCTGCAACAGCTTCACTCCAAAGCAGAGACAACAACTAGATCTAACACTGACCTGAGGGTGCAGCCAGGGTAGGAGCAGGGTTCTTTGAAATTGACAGAAGCAGGTCAGACCTGGCCTAGGTTTTTCCAGTCAAAGCTTATTCCTTTTCCAGAACCCCCTTTGTGGAGGAAATAAAAAAAAGAGGACTTAAGTCCTCAAACTACTTAGCTGCCCATTTTGCCCAACCCTCCAACATCTGCAGTTTCCTTCTGTCCTATAACCCAGCAGCCAAAGTTACCAAGGATATGAAATCTCAGCAAAGCAAAAAAGTTAAAGCCTTTGAGAAAATAACTCAGGTATGTATTTAGGTATTTGTCACTCTGTCTCCTTTAGAATGCCGGTCAGTAGCTAATAGCTCTGTATTCCATGAACACAGAATTCTGTGCTTCTTTCCTGCACTTTAAATATTTCTCTCTTTTGATGAATTTCTTTAAGGCTAAAGTCAATGAATATTCCATTGTGTAATCTATTATTTTTAAGCTAGTTATTTATATTTTCTTTTTTGGGGGGCGGCTAGATTTTCTTCCAGATTTGTTCTCTCCAGGTATCTTCAAATCAAAACATTGTCCCTGCTAAATTACAAAAAGAATTAACCATCTTAGTGTGATCTGATGTCTGGCCCCTATTTTGACTATGTAGCACCAAGAATATCAAAGCCCTTATCTTTCCATTATTATGACTAACAGAATGTGACAAATCTGTACTTACAGTACTTATGTTCACTTTGAAATTTCTTCATAGTATTTCCTCTCTTAGAAAGATAGTTTCACCCTGGCCGGTTTCTCAGTGGTTAGAACATCGGACCTTGGACCGAAGGGTCACAGGTTCCACTCCCACTCAAGGGCATGTTCCTCAGTTGCAGGTTCTCCAGCCCCCTAGGGGCATGTTTGGAAGGCAACCAATCAATGTGTCTCTCTCCCCCTCCTCCCTCTAGAAATCAATAGAAAAAATACCCTTGGGTGAGGATTAAGAAGAAGAAGGAGGAGGAGGAGGAGGAGGAGGAGGAGGAAGAGGAGAAGGGGAAGGGGAAGGGGAAGGAGGAGAAGAAGAAGAAGAAGAAGAAGAAGAAGAAGAAGAAGAAGAAGAAGAAGAAGAAGAAGAAGAAGAAGAAGAAGAAGAAGAAGAAGAAAGATAGTTTCTAGGAAGTAAAGCAAGGAAACATTGCCTCTATTTTAAACAGTGAGGACCACTGGCTATTTTGCAAATTGCCCAACATGGAAATTTTCCTTCGGGAGCAAAGAAATGAATCAATATGATGCTGTGCTCTGTATGGCAAAGACAAGGGAAAGTGACAAATATTTTAAGACAATTGTGTGTGTACCAACAGGACAGTTGCCAGCTTGCTGGGAGAGATAATTTTGAAAAGAAACAAAATATGGTGGATGGTATGCTATGTGGAGAGGAGCTCAGAGGCTATAAGCAGTCAGGAAAAGAAGATTGACATTCCTTAGAGACATCCAGGATCTTTTTCAGGGAAAGTGAGAAATGAGGCTTTGAAATATAAGTAGCAGTTTGCTACACAAAAGAGAAAGAAGGGAGCCCAAGCAGACAGAGCAGTCTATGAAAAGGTAAAGAGACATGAAAGATAGTAAAATCTAGAGGAAACAGACTAGAACCTGATAGGAGTACAGGAATGGGCCATCACATAGGAAACCAGCTCTCATGGAAATGCCTTCATGGCAATTAGTAAATATTCTAACAATAGAGGCTTATTGGAGATTTGTCCTAAAAGAAACATCTTGAAATTCAGCACCAGTCAGCTCTAAATTTGAATGATTACCACTTACCCAAAGTTCATTGCCTGGTCATCTCAATTCTAAAATATAGTAAAGATCTAGAAAGTATTTTGAGCAATTACAGGGGTTTCTCTGGTATGTTCTTTCCTAGAGAGTGCCTCAAATTTTTCACTTCCTGATATTGAAGTGATTCCATTTCTGCTGATATTGAAGATAATTCTAATTAGTTAGACTTTCTTCATGGATTTAAAGTAATAAATTGAATGGTTGGGAAAGGCTGTTAAATTGACTTTAACAACATTAAGAAATAATATCCTATATAATAAATAGGTAATATGCAAATTGACCATTACTCCAACACACAAGATGGCCGCCCCCATGTGGACACCAGATGGCCACCACAAGATGGCCAGCAGGAGAGGGCAGTTGTGGGAGATCAGGCCAGCAGGGGAGGACGGTAGGGGTGACCAGGCCAGCAGAGGAGGGTAGTTGGAGGCAACCAGGCCTGCAGAGGAGGGCAGTTGGGGGGACAAGGCCTGGAGGGGAGGGCAGTTAGGGGCAACCAGGCTTGCAGGGCAGGGCAGTTGGGGGGGACAAGGCCTGCAGGGGAGGGCAGTTAGGGGTGACTAGGCTGGCGAGGGAGGGCAGTTAGAGGTGACCAGGCCAGCAGGGTAGGCCAGTTAGGGGCAACCAGGCCTGCAGGGGAGGACAGTTAGGGGCAATAGGGCCATCAGGGGAGTAGTTAGGCATCAATCAGGCTGGCAGGGGAGTGTTTAGGGGGTGATCAGGCTGGCAGGCAGAAGCGGTTTGGGGAAATCAGGCAGGCAGGCAGGCAAGCAGTTGGGAGCCAGCAGTCCTGGATTGTGAGAGGGATGTCCCACTGCCCATTTAGGCCCAATCCCTCGAGGGGTCCGAGATTAGAGAAGGTGCAGGCTGGGCTGAGGGACACACTGCCGCCCCCCCTCCCCTCATGTACAAATTTCATGCACCAGGCCTCTAGTTTAAATTGAAGAAAGAAAAAACAAATCAAAACAAAAAAAGTCCAGAGATCTGACACAATGAACCTTAATTTTCTTGCCTGATAAACATTCAATGTTTAAGGTTTAGAGCAGTAGAGTGCTAAGTTTTGGTGAGAAGATATGGATAAATATTTAAAAGTAATTAATACTTTTTTTCATGATGGTGCTGATGATGAAGTTGTACATGAGCCATTTTATCCATGAAGTAGTAGCCATGAGTTTTAGGTATTCTGTTCATTTTTATGGACCTAGCACCCTATTGTTCATGAAGTCAGAAAGCTTTTACACCACAAACCACTAGAACTTCAACTTCTATGAAGACTGAGGCTACCGCCAGTCTTCTGATACTGAGATCTATCTTTACCCTCTTTTCTAAAATGATATAAATTACAACAATAAATAACATCCAAATTGATTACTAGAATTAGCTCCCTCCTATTGTCAAAATCTCCAATAATATACAAATATTTGAGTGATTGGGCAACTATTTTGGGTTTTTCCAAATCTTATATGTATACTTTGTTATTAATCCTCACCTGAGGATATTTTCCCATTGATTTTTAGGGAGAGTGGAAGAGAGAGGGAAAGACAGAGAGAAATATCGATTTGAGAGAAACACATCAATTGGTTGCCTCCGACCAGGGCCAGGGCCCGAGGATCCTGCAACCAAGGAACATGCCCTTGATCAGAATTGAACCCAGGACCCATTGGTCCACAGGTCTGAAGTCTATCCACTGAGCATTTGGGTCAGTTTTTTTTTAATTTTAATTTTAATTTTAATTTTTTTTAATATATTTTATTGATTTTTTACAGAGAGGAAGGGAGAGGGATAGAGAGTTAGAAACATTGATGAGAGAGAAACATCGATCAGCTGCCTCCTGCACACCCCCTACTGGGGACGTGCCCGCAACCAAGGTACATGCCCTTGACCGGAATCGAACCCGGGACCCTTCAGTCCGCAGGCCGACACTCTATCCACTGAGCCAAACCGGTTTTGGCATTGGGTCAGTTTTTATGATTGGTCAAAAACTCTCACGAACATTGGGTGTTTATAATATACTAGAGGCCTGGTGCACGAAATTCATGCATGGGGGGTGTGTGTCCCTCAGCCCAGCCTGCACCCTCTCCAATCTGGGACATCCTTCTCACAATCCAGGACTGCTGGCTCCCAACTGCTTGCCTGCCTGCCTGCCTGATTGCCCCTAAGCGCTTCTGCCTGCCAGCCTGATCACCCCCTAACCACTCCTCTGCCAGCCTGATCGATACCTAACTGCTCTCCTGCTGGCCCTATTGCCCCTAACTGCCCTCCTCTGCAGGCCTGGTTGCCCCAACTGCCCTCCCCTGCCAGCCATCTTGTGGTGGCCATCTTGTGTCCACATGGGGATGGCCATCTTGTATGTTGGAGTGATAGTCAATTTGCATATTACCTCTTTATTATATAGGATTTCTGTAATATGTCCTCTTTTGAGAATAAACAATGATTAGAAATTAGAATTTCAATGAGTTTATTCTTTTCAAATTAATAAAAATGTTTATACTTTTTGTTAAACTAGGAGTTTAACTCCTAGTGAAACAATCACCATTTTTCTGGACATGTATTCTACTATCAGTTATATTTATCTCGTGTATGCATGTGAACATTTTGCCTCACACTCATACTCATGAAAAATAAGATCATATTGCTGTTAAGAATTATTTTGAATTTCAGTTTCCCTCAATTTCCTCTCTTTCCAAAACCAAAAGTCCTATCCAATTGCAGCCATGATGATGATAACTTTGAAAATAAAAATGAGATAAATGCAAACGTTCTGTATGTCACTCAAAACATCTGTATAAATACTTTAAACATCTAAAAAAAAACATTTGTGTGTATACCCAACTTTGCTTGTTGTTGTTATTATTTCTGGTATCTTAATTAAGCAAATTGGGGTGATTTCTTCATGATATAAACGTCAGAGGTATTTAGAGCTAGCAGGTTTCTTAGAGGTATTCTAATTCAAAACTTTTATTATCTTTCCTCATCACAAAAAGGAGCTGGTTAAGTGACATACAGGAGACATTGCTAACCAGCAACACAATCATATTCTAGTGCCTGACTTCAGTCCCAGACCAGTTCCAGCACTGTGCCATGCCTTCCAACTCCTGGGTTATTTTATTATAGACCCAGCAATCTCTTAAAGAAAAACTGTATCTCCAAATCCCAGGTACCCAACAATGGCAGGGAACTAGGGAGTGAGAGTGCAGAGTGGGGCTCACCTTCTTGGTTAGTGTAGCTGCTGACTATGGAAGGCAGGAAAGTATCTAGCCAACTCTGCAAAAGAACCAGGCTTTTCTGCAGAACTATATTGTGCGGAGCCATGTTCCATCTGTATTAAGTGACAGCTGTGATAGGTGTAAATATCCGTGTTGTACATTTCATGAAAACAATACAGTTGGGCAATCTGGCTCAAAACTGCAGCCTGCTGTGCACTCCTCCTCAACATCCCAACTGCCATACCTCAAAGGAGAAGAAAAACTAGGGAGAAGGCAAGGACATCAGAACAAAATAATCATAGCTGCGGTGACTGCCCCAGTTACTGCGTAGGTGCATTTTTAAATTTATATTCATTTATTTAATCTGAATTACTAAACTTAGATAATATCCTTATGTTTCTGATAAATACACAGAGAAGTTCATAGATTGCTAAGACCTAGGCCTGTTGATCCTGGTGTTCAAGATTTTTATTGCTATATGAAAATATTTTATCCTTTGTTCCCCTCCTATGTTCCTCCGCTTCACTTCTCAAAAAGGTAGTAATTGGGGTTTTATTAATATAAGAAAAATCAGTGATCTATACATTCTCAGCCCTAGAAAACATAAGCATAACATTTTCTTAGCCTTTTAGAAGCTGCTGTGGGGTCAAATATAATAGTTAAACAGCGGAACAAATCACTTTAATGACTCACCACAGCTGTACTTTCTTTCTTCTTTTTTTAAATTTTTTTGGCATTGGCTATTTAAACATGGAAATGTAATAAAATCTTATAACAGAGAGGACTGAAAAATTATAACAGAAGCCGAATTCTGAAATACATTGAACTATGACGACAGACAAAAGCCATCATAGTGGTGTACAGTGAGTGTTACTCCGCATCTGTTGAAGAATAGGGTCCTGAACACCATATGGCACTTTGTGCCAAACATTGCCACACCTTATGGATCCTGCCAATGTGTTTGCCTGTCCATCATCAGTTCATCTGTGTCACCTGTGAAGCCAGGGAAGTAATAATTCCCCAAAACACTGTAAATTATTCCCAAATACAATTCAGTTTGTATGGCATCAGGAAGCTGTTTTAAACAGCAATATGTAAAAAAGTGAGAACAAAAAACAACTTTGAAAAGTATATGTATCTTTAAAAAGAGTTCTCAGGAAAAGATCATATGTTCAGAGTCCATTATATTTTCAGCTACATTTTTACATTTCTGATAGTGACAAAATCCATTTCTTCATAGGTATATACATGCATCCAGGCACAAGGTGACCATTGAAAACATGATCATGCTGGTTAGTGGTGCTTATTGTTCACTCCCTCTCCCTGCCAGTCTCTGTTTGCCCCTGTGTCTCTCAGATGCCAAGAGCTTCAGGTGTAACTCTACCCAGTCCACAAGTCAATTTTGCCCAAGTTTCATAGGACATTGGCACCTGCCCTACCTCCCAGAGGTTTTGAAAGATGTCGTCTTGGTTCCAAAATACCACCCCTGTGCCTATCAAGCTGTGTCTCAGTTATCTATTATTGCATAACAAACTACCTACAACTTAGTTGTGCAAAATAACCAACCATATATCTGGTCACATTTCTGGGGGTTCACAGTGAGGTGGTTTGCAGCTGGGATGGCTGGTCCCTGCTCATGTATTGTTGGCTAGGCTCCTTCATGCTAGAGACTAGCAGGTGGCCTCACTCACATGTCTGGCAGCTGCCTGAGGCTGTCTCCTAGGGCACCTTGTTTCTCTTCCATGTGGCCTCTCATCCTCTAGTAGGCTAGACAGGGATGCTTTTTTTTTTATGTTGGTAGAATCATTCCAAGAGGGATAGAGGAGATACTACTGGGACTCTTGAGACCTTGCTCAGAAGTCATGCAACACAATATTCACTGTGTTGTATTAGACAAAGAAAATAACAAGGTCAGTCCAGATTCAGATGGTAGGGAAATGGACACCAAGTCTGTGAACATTCTTAATCTATCACAACATGCTTAACAATATTAAATAATACCCTCTGCTTTGTACTCCCCCATCCTTTAACTGTGATATTGAATCCATTTTCTGATGAACATTTGTCACTCTGCTAGGTCTAGAGTCCTATCCTGAGCCACAGACTGTTGGGTTCTGGCTGTTTCTCATCCCTCAAAGAATAGCTGTACCCCTGAACCTTGTTTCAAACATAAGGATGCTCCAATCATGGCAATAAACTTTTGTGGCTGCTATCCTTATTCATAAGATCAGACTGTTACCATAGACAGGTGTCCTCAAACTACGGCCCACGGGCCACATGCGGCCCGCCGAGGACATTTATCTGGCTGGCCGGGTGCCGCTGCCTGTCTTGCTTAGCAGCCAACTCGTCCCAGGCCCGCAGTGCACATAGGAATTTGTTCACAGTTTTTTTTGTGTTTTTTTTTTAAACTATAGTCCGGCCCTCCAACAGTCTGAGGGACAGTGAACTGGCCCCCTGTTTAAAAAGTTTGAGGACCCCTGCCATAGAGAGTCAGTTGGAGCACTGGAAAGTCTCCCCTATTGGCCAAGATGGCACCGGGGGAGGTTCTTACACTCAGCTCAAATATAAAAATATGAATGGATAGGGCCCAAGAGCCCCAACAGCTAGTAAAACCATTAGATAGGGAGAGAGGAGGAAGCCCTCTTCTCACTATTCTTATAAGAACTGCGTGCTTGCACAGGAGGGGGAGATGGTCCTTCTTTAGATGGAAGTCCACCATTCTCCTAGGTTATGTGGTAACTGAGTAAAACCTCTTCCTTTTGCACTAACACCTGCCTTATGAGTTTGGCTTTCATTGAGGCAGGCAGCGGAACCTGCGTTTTTTGGTAACAAGACACCAGGATGTTAAATTCTGGCCCAGATCATTCACCTAATAAATATTTACTAAGCTCCTGCTCTGTGTCACTAGACACTAGATACTTGAGTTTCTGGTATTTTGAAGAGCAGATATATATGCAGGTCAATTGCATTGCAATGTAAAGATTGTGCTATAGAAATCTAAATGACAAGCTGATGGGCACCATGGGCCAAGAAAAACTTGACCAAAGAGGGGATGTTTAAATTGGATTCTAAAGGATGAGTAAAAGTTTGCCAGTTGATGGTGGCAGAGAAAGGAATTTCATGTGAACAAAGCTACACAGTTATGGTGAGAAGCTGAGTCACATTTTCCATCCTAGTAATCCCTTTTTATGTGAACATAAAGGCAAACATGGGATGAGGCAGAAGAGGCAGGTTAAGTCATACAGAGAAGCAATGAAGCTGAGAAGCTTGTTTGTTATACTGCAGATAGAAATCCAGCTGTCAGGTGTTCCCAGACTTGCTGATCCTCAGAACCAGAATCTCATCCCAGATCAACAAATCAGGAGAGCCTTGGAGCCTGGGAGTCTGAGTTTTTAACAACTATTTTAGTTACTCTGATGACAAACCTTACTGAAAAGCCCTGTCCTAATCCAACAGGGGAACTCACATAGGGTTTAAAATAAAGTGATGATTACATTCAGATTTGAAAAAGTGTCTCAGAGTTGAATGGCAGTGTGGAGAGATGAGAGACACCAACTGGAAGGATGTCACAATGACCTGAGAAAGAAAGCAGTAACAAGGATTTGAACCAGGAATATGGTTCTATGGGATAGAGAAGGGTCAGACACAACAGACATTTCTGTGGCAGAATCACTTGAGTTTTATGGGAGGAAAGTGAGGTAAATGAAGAAAGAAATAAAAAAATAATGGACTATTCTAAAATTTCCAGCCCTGAGTATAAGTAATGCCATTAGCTGTGTTCTAGTATTTGAAAAACTAAAGTAGGAAGAATGATAAAGCATTTTACTTCAGACATGTGGAATTTGAAATATCAATAAGATATTAAGATGGATCTGTCTATATGAGAGTTGGAAAAGTATGTATGAAACTTAAAAAATAGTAAAGAGCCCTAAACTGAAAAAATATCAACAAAAGATATGGTAGCTACAAAAGATACAGTAGCTAAAGCGAGGGATCCTGTAGAATAATAGTTCTCAAACTTTAAAGAGAATAAAAATCATCTAAGAATCCTGTTGAAAGGTTTGGGCTGTTCCCTAGAGATTCTGATTCATGAGGTCTGGGATGGGGCTAAGGGATAAATACTTGTAACCAAAAGTGCAGGTAATTACTAGGACTATATTAGGAGAAACACTGATGTAGACAGAGCATAAGGATGTCAGAGAAAATTCCTGAGGGCACCAGCAAATAAGAGGCAAAGAAGAAAAAAAAAAAGCAATAGAAGGTGTTGTGGCCTATCTTGTCCCACAAATTCACATGCTGAATGAAGTTCTGACTGCCAAGTACCTCAGGATGTGACTATATTTGGAGATAGGACCTGTAAAGATGTGATTAAGTTAAAACTAGGTCATATAGCCCTGTCTAGTTTGGCTCAGTGGATAGAGCATCAGCCTGTAGATTGCAAGGTTCCAGGTTCTATTCCAGTCAAGGCACATGCCTAGGTAGGGGGCTTGCAGGAGGCAGCCAATCAATGACTCTCTCTTATCATTGATGTTTCCATCTCTCCCTCTCCCTTTCTCTCTGAAATCAATAAAAATATATTTTTAAAAAACCAAAAGAAAAAAAAAACCCTAGGTCATATGGGTGACCCCTAATCCAATATGACTATGTCCTTACAGGAATTGGAGATTAGAACACAGATATACACAGAGGTAAGGCTATGTGAGACACAGGGAGAAGACAACCATCCACAAGCCAAGGAGAGAGGCCTCTGAAGAATCTTATCCTGCTCTTAGCCTTAAACTTTTAGCCTCTAGATCTATTAGACAATTAATTTCTGTTATGTACTAGTAAATCTATGGTGTTTTTGTTATGGCAGCCCTAAAAAACTAACACAGAAGCTAATATAGAAAGATCAACATGATAAGATAAAAAATGAGGGTAATTGCTAAGTGATCTTAGAAACATCATCAGCAATAGAGAGTGGGGCATAAAGCAAACTACAATAGGTTAAAGATTCACTTTGTTAGTTGCAAAGTGGGATTTAGGTTGATAGTTTGAAAAGTAGGCACATTTGAGAAGCTGTTTTAGGATAGAGAAGAGTTGAACATGTTGATACTTAAAAAAAAACCCACAAAAAACCTGCAAAGACTGTATTAAAAGTTAAAGAAAATTAAGGCAGGAGACTATTAGAAAGAAGTCAGAACATAAGTATAAATGGAGGAGGAGGAAGAAGGAAGACAAAGGAGATAGGAAGGAAGAAGAAGGAGAGGGAAAGAAGGAAATGAAGAAGGATCAGAGGAGGAGAAGGTTACAACAGAAGAGAAGGAGAAGATGGGTGATGTGATAAATTTGAAATGGAAAATTATAGAAAGAGGGTGTTGACACTCTGTGTTTCTGAAAATAGGCATCTTTTTGCCCCAGAAAAATAAAAGGTGTGGTTATCAGCTGAGAGTTAGGGTTTGTGGCTGAGGTTTTTACTGAGATTAAGTGAACACATGGGATATGTTGAATGGGAACCAATATGTTTCTGATGAAGTGTGACGAGACCTAATTTTACCCAATTTACAAAATAAACAGGGGTACTTAGAGCCCACTCTTTCTGTCATTCTCTCTTTAGTTGACTGAATGCATCTGAAATCATTCAATTCAGGCTTCATAATTAACTGCTTGGTAAACACAATATTGTCTTTAAATTTGGGGTTATGAGATAGGAGAAAGAAAAGTCAGACCAACTATGACCTATGTAGCTTTTTATAGAGTTAAGGATTAACTTAATGCATTTTGTTTACACTTTATTGATTTTCTTATATATGCCTATAAGGTCCCTGGTAGTAACATAATATACAAAAATAAATATCATCTTTGATCTTATACAGGTCATAACCTAATTATAAAAATTAAAAAATTACATTAAGCATAAATACTGCACAACAAGTAAACATAAGGTAGAGAAGGAGCAGAGAGGAAGGATAACAATGACTAATCTTGTCAAATGATGTCAAAGGAAGTGGCTCCTATGTGGAAGGTCGCCAGGAAATAAAGCCAGGAAAAGGTGATTCCAGACAATTGGGACACAGGTATAAAGACATGGGGGCAAGGAACAGCCTGATCTGTACAAACAAAAGTATGTAAGGTAACACTACTGTCATTTAGGACATGAGAAATTGAATGGGTAGAGATAAAATTGGAGTCAGACAAAATGTCATGACATGAAGCTGCAGGCTTTATTTGCACATGTAAGGTTGCTCGGGACAATGGAGTAGAGAGGGAAGGAAGAGGTCCAACAGGGGTAAAATCCTAGAGATTACCATTATGAAAGATTACAGGAAGGAAGCCTGTGGAAAACCTGAAAATAAGCAACTGAGCAGTTGAAGAAGAGTTAGGAAAAGGTAGCATCAGAGAAGGAAATGGAGAAAAGAATTTAAGGAGAATATTGTAAACAGTGTCAAATGTCACCGAAAGGTCCATGAAAAAAAAAAGAACAAATTCTTCTATTTGACTTGGCAAATAAGGGCCAGTAGATATCTTAGCAAGGGCTTTTTCAGTGATATGGTGACAACTAAGATGTTAGTATCTATAGTCCTTTTTATTTTCTTCAGTGTCATACCACAGTCAACATAAAGTGCCACCAGGTAAACAATGCTTTCTCATGATCTAGGCAGTTCACTTCCCATGGACACAGTTATCTGAATCACAGAATATAGGACACAACATAGGACAGAATGTAGGACACAATATAGGACACAAAAAATGAATCTGTAAAAGATAATCAAGAATTCATTTAGAAAAATATTTTTAAAACATGCATGTATAATTAGATTTTTTAACACGATAAGAACATTTAACATGAAATCCACCCTCTTAACAAATGTTTAAGTGTAGCATTCAGTGTTGTTAACTATAGGCACCACATTGTACAGCAGATCTCTAGAATTGACTCATTTCACATAACTAAAACAAAAATTAGATTTCTTACATATCTAAAAAATTTTTATATTTTTGAATTATCCTGGTTTTTCCTGGTCTTGATGAACTTAAGCCTGATTAACTTAACTAAAGCATGCTCAATGATGAGACATACTTTTTTTTCTTTCAGAGAGCTTCCATTTGCCCTTGATCACATATGCCCAATAAGAAAGACCTAACCACTTCCAAAGGAGTTTTCTGAGCACTATCACTGACTCAAATGTAGTTTACTTTTGCCTTTTGGCAAAGAAGAAAGCAGAAATGAGGTAATAGTAAAAAATAAAGTTTTGTGATATTTGATTATCTCCTTCCAATCAGTCATTTCCTATGCTCTAGTTCCTAGGTCTCTTTCAGTTCTCCCTAACATAGGGATCCAGAAATATTATAGTCACTGTTCTGATTACAAGGAGTCCTATGGATTAACCTCTGCTATTTTCAACTGTTAAAGGCACCACAGATGGTCTAACATTTTTAAACAAAATATATAGTATTTTTAACTGAACAAAACAAACTCTTGCTTTATCTCAATAATAAAACTTTTATACTCTATTTGTTTCAATTAAGTCATCAAATAAATTAGAATGCCCTATATGAGGTGTAGCCACAGACTAGACTTTGAATGAGATTGAGTTTTTCTTCTGTTGCCCTGTCAACCAAGACTTAAATGACTTTCTTCCACTCCTAACACCCCCTCACCATGTGATAAGAGCTTTACTCTCAGTTAGTCATGACTTATAAAGTCAGCTGTTTTTAATACAGACTTCTGAAAACTTTATAAAATAATTCAAGTATTGAATTCCTAATTATGGAATTTCAGCCCATGTACCAATTTGCAGGAAAAAGATGTTTCTCATTGCCTGATAATCAACCTATATGTGTACACTGATATATCGAAGACACAGGGTTTGCCTGTTCTGTCACATCATTTGACAGCACCTACAGTGGTTAAAATTAGGACCACCCAAGTATACTTTGGCTATGTTGTTGTCTTTCCCTATCTGGGTGGCCATATTTTCCTTGCCATGTAAAAGGCATCCAGCTCCTCAGATAAACCCCATTTGTAGCTGGCCAATCTATTTCTTGGCAATCAGAAAGCAAGCTGTTGAGTCTGCCAGCCTTACCCACCTGTCATGTGTCTCGATCTCCAAACAGCTGGTGAAAACCAATACAGCATTGAGTGCCAGCCCCTGCTGTGGAGATGGATGTGGCTGTGGAATTAAACACACATGTTCACTCAAGCTCCTTCTTACTTTGCAAATACACTGTGACAATTCACACACCCTTCTGAACAGATTTGATTACATGAAATGCCTCTAGTTAAAAAAAAAAAAATTTTCCCACAACATGTGGTATCTCTGACTCCAGATTTTGGGTGGAGCCCCAAGGATCCTGCCTGTAGAGTCTGTCTGTTGTACTTCCATATACTCTGAACTGGATTTTGTCCTTCTTCAGGCCAAAACTTGGAGCAGCAGGGAGCAGGAATACGAATCTTTCCCAGATATAGCACAGAAGGGCTAAGATTTTCCCAGGCAGAGGAAAAGAGATTATTTCCCCTCAATATTGGCTCCATTTACTAGTTTCTGATAGCCAACTCGTTAAAGTATTGCAATTCTCTGTTATAAATAAACCCAGTGGTGTGAGCCTTTCAGGTTATAGCTTTACTGTCAAGTATCAAGTGTCATAATCTGTATCTTGATACAATAAACTTAAGACTTCAGATCTAGATGGGACTACCTGTCAATAATGCCAAACTATTACCAATGAACAGCCTGGCAGTACTGTTGCTATGGCTTTAAAGAGACAAGGAATTTAAAATCAATAACAGAATTTTTATTTATTCATTATGATTTTTTGAGGACCTTGCAAGGAGATAAGGAATCTTATAAGGACAGACATATGAAAGGCCTTCTTATTACCTACCATACCTAAGTGCTCCACCACTCTCTCGTAAGACCTAACTTATCTAAGTACTAGAGGCCCAGTGCGCGAAATTCATGCTCTGGACGGGGGGGGGGGGTGTCCCTCTGCCCAGCCTGCATCCTCTCCAATCTGGGACCCCTTGGGGGATGTCTGACTGCCCACTTAGGCCTGATCCCTGTGGAATCGGGCCTAAACGGGCAGTCAGACATCCCTCTCACAATCCAGGACTGCTGGCTCCCAACTGCTCGCCTGCCTGCCTGCCTACCTACCTGATTGCCCCTAACTGCTTATGCCTGACAGCCTGATAACCCCCTAACCGCTCCCCTGCCTGCCTGATCACCCCCAACTGCCCTCCTCTGCTGACCAATTGGGTTCTGATTGGTCGGTTTCTATGCCAGTCAGCGTCAAAAGCTCCGCCTCCTAGGCAGCCATTAGCTCCTCACACTTCACCGAGATTTGGTTCTGATTGGTCGGTTTCTATGCCAGTCAGCATCTCTGGGCCTATCAATGGGGCCTGATCAGAAAGGCAGGGCTTATCAGCAGCCTTGGTGGAGGCCTGGAGAGAAATGGAGGCACAGCTGCTGGCCAAGCTCAGAGAGAAAGAGAGAGGCAAGTGGTGATCAACAGCTGCCACAGAGGCTACAGATCAGACCCTGCTTCTCTCTTCAGGCCTCTTTCCAGGCCTGATTTGCAGCTCCCGCAGCAATCAGTGCTGGGTCACTGTGCATGCTGCCGTATCAGTCAGTGCTGGGTCGCCATGGCAACCCAGCGCTGACTGCAGGATTGACTTCTGGTTGGTCAAGCCTCCGGTCATGATGGACCCAGGGTTTTTATATATTATGATGTTTCAAATATTCCCAACCTACCCTTTCTGCATGCACCCATTACTCCCCACCACTCCTTAGATTTATTTTGTAGCATCTTTATCCTAAACCAAGCAAAACTTGCATGTAGGAAAGGATCAGTTATTTACACATGGGCAGGTCCCTATTTCCACTGAATATCAAACCTGATTTCTGAATGGGAAGAAGCAGGGGAGACTTTGACACCATCTCCTTTAACTGTAATTACTTTCCTGTGCCTATAAAGTCCAAATTATTTAACATCAACAAGTATCTGAGTTCCTAATGTTTTATTATATATCTCTGATACTATGGAGGAAACAAAAAGCATCTATCATTAGAGGACATGGTGGACAATGCATAAATGTTTGCTGAAAGAACAAATAAGGGAGTGAACCAAGGGTTGGACAAAGCACATATTATCATCTGTATTTTTATTTATGGTCTCATGGTGGAAATAAAGTATTTATTTTGGGGTTACCATAATAATGTTCTGAACCAATTAAAAAATAGACAAGGAGGAGGAAAATGAAGGTCAAAATAATACCTTCTTACTGAGAAAGGCTAGGTTGGAAAATGTGCTTTTAGTGTGTGCCAATAATGGGCTTCCTCATATGAAACCCCAGAATTAGGCAAAACTACCTGGTCATGGACACCCAAAGGATTTTATGTTGAAGTTGTCCTCAGAAAACTTTTGAAGCAGAGAAGCAAGAAATAATGTGTAGGACAGCCTGGCCATCAAGAAAGGATAAGAGAGAAAGAGGCCAAGTTGTGACCACCCAGTTTCTCATCCCAGGCCCATCAATTAGGGCAAGAAGCCAGTGTGTTTAGGGAAAAATCCTTCCTCCTGGAAACAAAAGGAGTTGAGAATAAGTGCCATTCCCCTTTAACAATTTACCATGAAAGTTGCCCAACATAATATGTAGTTACATGACAAAGAAATAGTTTGAATAGATTGGAGTAAAGGGACAATCTTAGCCTGAGTCTCAAAAGGAGTATTTGAGTGAAGGAAGAGGCATTCCTGTGACTTGGAGGGAGAGATTTGGGATGGTGCCTGGGGAAAAAAAAATATCACAGCACAAGCAAAGGTAGAAATGGGCATAACTTTTTTTTCAATTCTTTATTGTTGGAAGTATTACATATACCCCCTTCATCCCCCATTGACCTCATACAATAGGGGGGTGAAGGCCATTCACTTTTATTCTCATGGTGCTCTCATCATTCCCTATGTGTGCACTCACATCTCCAGTCTCTGCATCTCTGCTGCACTGGTCTGGCCAGCTGGTTGCCCTCACAACCCAACTCTTCCTATCCTGTATAATAAAAGCCTAGGTGGCATTCGCGATGCCCTTGTGCAACGTCATCACATGATGGCTGACACAACGTCATCACATGATGGCTCACGCCTTCACATCGTCACAAGATGGCTGCCACAAGATGATCACCACAAGATGGCCGGCAGGGAAGGGCAGTACAGGGTGATTGGGCCAACAGGGGAGCAGTTAGGTGTCAATCAGTCCATCAGGGGAGTGGTTAGGGCAGTGGTTCTCAACCTTCTTAATGCCACGACCCTTTAATACAGTTCTTCATGTTGTGGTGACCCCCAACCATAAAATTACTTTCGTTTCTACTTCATAACTCTAATTTTGCTACTGTTAATGAATCGTAATGTAAATATCTGTGTTTTCCGATGGTCTTAGGTTAGGCAGGGTTGCCTAAGACCATCGGAAAACACAGACATTTACATTATGATTCATAACAGTAGCAAAATTACAGTTATGAAGTAGCAACAAAAATAATTTTATGGTTGGGGTCACCACAACATGAGGAACTGTATTAAAGGGTCGTGGCATTAGGAAGGTTGAGAACCACTGGGTTAGGGGGTGATCAGGCTGGCAGGCAGAAGTGGTTAGGGGCAATCAGGCAGGCAGGCAGGCGAGCGGTTAGAAGCTAGCAGTCCCAGATTGTAAGAGGAATGTCCAACTGCTGGTTTAAACCAGCAGTCGGAGGTCCCCCAAGGGGTCCCAGATTGGAGAGGGTGCAGGCTGGGCTGAGGGACACCCCTCCCACCCCCACGTGTATGAATCTTGTGCACCGGGCCTCTAGTAGGGATTATAAAGATCCTCTAACATCACCTCAAATGTCATTCCTTCAGAGAGCCTTTCCAGACCTACTTCCCACCCTCTCTCCAAACATAGTTTTGTTCTCCATCCCTCAATATCTCATAACTTTTTCTTCAAGCATTTCCTTTTTTTTCTTTATTGATTAAGGTATTACAAATGTGTCCTTATCCCACCATTGTCCCCCCATTCCCGCAGTCCTGCCCTCACCCTAACCCCCTGTTGTCTGCGTCCATCACTTATGCTTATATGCATGCATACAAGTCCTTTGGTTGATCTCTCCCCCTAACCCCCACCCTCCCCTACCTTCCCTCTGAGGTTTGAGCATCGGATCGATGCTTCTCTATCTCTAGATCTGTTTTTGTTCATCGGTTTACGTTGTTCATTATAATCCATAAATGAGTGAGATCATCTTTCTCTGACTGACTTATTTCACTTAGCATAATGCTCTCCAGCTCCATCCATGCTGTTGCAAATGGTAAGAGTTCCTTCCTTTTTACAGCAGCATAGTATTCGATTGTGTAGATGTGCCAAAGTTTGTTAATCCACTCATCTGCTGATGGGCATTTAGGCTGATACCAAATCTTAGCTATTGTAAATTGTGCTGCTATGAACATAGAGGTGCATATATCCTTTCTGATTGCTGTTTCTAGTTTATTGGGATATATTTCTAGAAGTGAGATCACTGGGTCAAATGAGAGTTCCATTTTTAGTTTTTTTGAGGAAACTCCATGCTGTTCTCCACAGTAGCTGCACCGGTCTGCATTCCCACCAGCACTGCAAGAGGGTTCCTTTTTCTCCGCATCCTCGCCAGCACTTATCCTTTGTTGATTTGTTGAGGATAGCCATTCTGACAGGTGTGAGATGGTACCTCACTGTCGTTTTGATTTGCATCTATCAGATGATTAGTGACTTTCAGCATATTTTCATATGTCTCTTGGCCTTCCTTATGTCTTCTTTCAAAAAGTATCTATTTATGTCCATTGCCCATTTTTTGATTGGCTTGTTTGTCTTCCTTTTGTTAAGTTGTATGAGTTCCCTGTAAATGTTTGAGATTAAACGCTTATCAGAGATATCATTGGCAAATATGTTCTCCCATGCAGTTGGCTTTCTTGTTGTTTTGTTGATGGTTTCTTTTGCTGTGCAAAAGCTTTTTATTTTGATGGAGTCCCATTTGTTTATTTTGTCTTTAGTTTCCATTGACCTAGGAGCTGTGTCAGTGAAGATATTGCTTCAGCATATATCTGAGATTTTCCTGCCTGTGGATTCCTCTAGTATTTTTATGGTTTCCCGTCTTATGTTGAAGTCCTTTATCCATTTTGAGTTTATTTTTGTGTATGGTGTAAGTTGGTGGTCTAGTTTCATTTTTATTTCATGTGTTTGACCAAATTTCCCAACACCATTTATTGAAGAGACTGTCTTGACCCCATTGTATGTTCTTGCCTCCTTTGTCAAACATTAATTGAGCACATTGGTTTGGGTCGATTTTTGGATTCTCTATTCTATTCCATTGGTCTATATGTCTGTTCTTGTGCAGTACTAGGCACTTTTGAGAACATTGACTTTGTAATACAGCTTGATATCTGGTATTGATATCCCTCCTACTCTGTTCTTCTTTCTCAGGTTCGCTGCAGGTATTCGTTTTTTGTTTTTTTTTTTGTTTTTTTTTGTTTTGTTTCATTCCAGATGAATTTTTGGAGAGTACTTTTTGGATCTTTGAAATATGCCATTGGTATTTTAATGGGGAGTGCATTGATTCTATAGATTGCTTTGGGTAGTATGGACATTTTAATGATGTGGATTCTACCAATCCATGAGCACGTTACGTTCTTCCATCTGTTTATGTCTTCCTCTATCTCTTTTTTCAACGTCCTGTAGTTTTCTGAGTAGAGGTCTTTTACCTCCTTAGTTAAATTTATTCCTCGGTATCTGAATTTTTTGTGCAATGGTAAATGGGATTGTTTTTTTAATCTCTCTTTCTGTAAGTTCACTATTGTTGTATAAAAGTGCCATAAATTTCTTGGTGTTAATTTTGTATCCTGCTACATTGACAAATTCATTTATTAAGTCTAATAATTTTTTGATGGAGTCTTTAGGGTTTTCTCTGTACAGTATCATGTCATCTGTGAATAATGACAATTTTACTTCTTCTTTTCCAAATTGGATGCCTTTTATTTCTACTTCTTGTCTGATCACTTGGCTAGCACTTCTAGTACTATGTTGAACAGGAGTGGTGAAAGCGGGCATCCCTGTCTTGTTCCTGTTCTTAAGGGAAATGGTTTTATTTTCTCCCCATTGAGTATGATCTTGGCTGTAGGTTTGTCATATAAGGCTTTTATTATGTTGAGGTAAGGTCCTTCTATTCCCACTTTGCTGAGCGTTTTTATCAGGAAAAGGTGTTGGATTCTGTCAAATGCCTTTTCGGCATCAATTGATATAATTATGTGATTTTTATCTCTCAATTTGTTTATGTGATGTATCACATTTATTGATTTGCAGATACTGTACCAGCCTTGCATCCTTGGAATAAATCCCACTTGGTCATGGTGTATGATCTTTCTGATGTAATGCTGGGTCCAGTTTGCTATAATTTTGTTGAAGATTTTCGCATCTATGTTCATCAGGGATATTGGCCTGTAATTCTCTTTGTTTGTATTCTCTTTATCTGGTTTTGGGATTAGGGTAATGCTGGATTCATAGAAAGAGCTTGGAAGTGTGCTTTCCTCTTGATTTTTTTGGAACAGTCTGAGAAGGATTGGTTTCAGTTCTTTTTTGAATGTCCAGTAAAACTCCCCTGTGAAGCCATCTGGTCCGGGGCTTTTGTTTGCTGGAAGCTTTTTGATTACTGTTTCAATTTCATCAATAGTTATTGGCCTATTCAGGTTTTTTATTCCTCCTGATTGAGTTTTGGAAGCTTATATTTTTCTAGGAATGTGTCTATTTCGTCGAGGTTGTCCAGTTTGTTGGAGTCGAGTTGTTCATAGTATTTTTTTTACAATCCTTTGTATATAAGTGGGGTCAGTTGTTACTTCACCTCTTTCATTTCTGATTTTATTTATTTGGGTCCTCTCTCTTTGTTTCTTGGTGAGCTTGCCTAGAGGTTCATCAATCTTGTTTATCCTTTCAAAGAGCCAGCTTTTCATTTCATTGACCTTTTGTATTGTTTTTTTGTTTGTTTGTTTGTTTTTTGTTTTTGTCTCCGTGTCATTTATTTCTGCTCTGATCTTTATTATTTACTTCCTTCTGGATACTCTGGGCTTTTCTTGTTTCTCTCTAATTCTTTAAGTTGCAAGGTTAGATAATTTATTACTAGTTTTTCTTGCTTTTTGAGGTAGGCCTGTAGAGCTATAAACTTCCCTCTCAGGATTGCTTTCATTGTGTCTCATAGATTTTGGATTGTTGTGTTTTCATTGTCATTTGTTTCCAGGATGCTTTTTATTTCTTCTTTGATCTCTATGGTAACCTAATCGTTGTTTAATAGCATGCTATTTAGCCTCCAAGTGTTTGATTTTTTTCATTGTTTTTATTGTAGTTGATTTCTAGTTTTATGACATTGTGATGTGATCCTTCTTGCTTGTTATGAATTCTATCCTCTTGAATTTGAGGAGACTTTGCCTGTGTCCTAATATGTGGTCTATCTTTGAAAATGTCCCATGTGCACTGGAGAAGAATGTATATTCTGTAGCTTTGGGGTGAAATATTCTGAAGATGTCAATTAATTCCATCTGATCTAGTGAGTCATTTAGGATTGCTGTTTCTTTGCTGATTTTTTTGTTTAGAGGATTTGTCCAGTGGTGTCAGTGGTGTATTAAAGTCCCCTACTATGACTGTATTGCTGTTGATCTCTCCCTTGATATCTTCCAGAAGTTGTTTTATGTATTTGGGTGCTCCGGTATTGGGTGCATATATGTTTACCAGAGTTATATCTTCTTGTTGAATTACCCCCTTTAGTATTATGTAGTGGCCTTCCTTATATCTTGTTATGGCCTTTACTTTAAGGTCTATTTTGTCAACTATAAGTATTGCTACCCCAGCTTTTTTCTCATTTCCATTTGCCTCAAAAAAATTTTTCCATCCTTTCACTATCAGTCTGTGTGAATCCTTTGTTCTGAAGTGGGTCTCTTGCAGACAGCAAATATATGGGTCATGTTTTCTTATCCATTCAGCTACCCTATATCTTGTTATTGGAGCATTTAATCCATTTATGTTTAATGTTATTATTGATAAGTACTTGTTTGTTGTCATTTTTATTCTTAATGTTTGTGTTTCTTCTTGCCTTTCTGTTTTTTCTTTTTACAGCAATCCCTTAAGCATTTCTTGCATTGCTGGCTTGGTGGTATTAAACTCTCTTATCCCTTTTTTGTCCGTGAAGCTCCTGATTCCACCTTCAATTTCAATTTTGAATGATAGCCTTGCTGAGTATAGTATTCTTGGATTCAGTCCCTTGCTTTGCATCACTGTGTATATTTCATTCCATTCCCTTCTGGCCTGGTGTGTTCCTATTGAGTAATCAGTTGATATTCTAATAGGAGATCTCTTGGAGGTAACTTTCTGTCTCTTTCTGGCAGCCTTTAAGATTCTTACTTTGTCATTGGTGTTTGCCAATTTAATTATGATGTGTCTTGGTGTCAGTCTTTTGGGGTTCATCTTGTTTGGGACCTTATGTGCTTCTTGGACTTGCATAGTTTTTTTTCTGGCCAACATCAGGGAAGTTTTCTGTCATTATTTCTTCAAACAGGTTTTCTATTCCTTGCTTCTTTTCCTCTCCTTTTGGTACCCCTATTATGCAAATGTTTTGTTTTGTGTTGTCCCAAAGCTCCCTTAGGCTCTCCTCTTGCTTTTTAAATTTTCTTTCCAGTTGCTGCTGTATTTGTGTGTTTTATCCTACCTTGTCTTCTAATTTGCTGATGTGGTACTCAGCCTCTTCCTGTCTACTGCTTAAGCCTTCCATTGTGTTCTTTATTGCAGCTATGTCGTTCTTCATCTCCTCTTGGTTCCTTTTCATGTTGGTGACATTCTCATTCAGCTCCTTATAATTCTTGTTGAGTTGTGTGTATTTGTCATCCAGCCATTTGAGCATCCTTATAACCATTATTCTGAAATCTTTCTCTGACATGGTACTTGCCTCAATTTCATTTAACTCCCTTTCTGGTGATTCTTCTTTTTCTTTCCTTTGGGGATTGCTTTTTTGTCTTCCCATATTTTGTTGTAACGTTTTAATTGTAGATCCTATTGCTTTGCTACCCAGGTTCTTTTGGGGAAAGTGCTACTGATGTGATCTCTCAGGTCTCCTGGGCTTGGTAATCTAGTGTAGCTCCCTACTTGAGCTATTTGGGTTCTCTTGATGTAGGCCTGTGAGCTGGAAATGTGCAACTGCAGTGTCTAGAAGTCAGCGGCCATGGAGGGGGGGTGTCCCAATTTTTGCTGTCTTGAGCCCTTGGTTGAAATCACATGTGCCCAGCAGGGACTCACAGTGGTCCCCAGGAGCCATCTGTTGTGGGGGTGGGTCTCAGGAGGCCTGCGCTCTGGAAAGGCATGACTGTGGTGTCCAGAGTTCTGTAATTGTGGGGTGGGCAGACTCAGCTTTTGCTGCTGCTTCCATGGTTGGATATACACGCCTCCAGTGGCAGCTCACTGGGGTTCCCACAGTTCATTTGCCAGCAGGGTGTACTGATGCAGTCTGAAGGGCCCTGGCACTGAAGCCACATGATCGTAGTGTCTGTGGCAGATATCCCAGAAGAGGGAATTCAGAGTTTCTACAGCCCAGCAGTGTGACCCTGTTTGTATAAGTGCACACCCAGTAGGGGCTCACAGGTGCCCAAGGGCTTCTTGTGGAGCGATGGGCTTTGGAGGCCTGCGCGCTGGAAAAGCACGTGACTGTAGTGTCTAGAGTTCTTCTGCTATGGGGTGGGAAGACTCAGTTTTTGCTGCTGCACCTGTGGTTGGATATGCACGCAATCCCAGTGGCAGCTCACAGGGGCATCCATGGTGCATTTGCCAGCATGGTGCACTGAAGCACTCTGAAGGGCCCTGGCACTGAAGCCACGCAGTCGAGGTGTCTGTGCGCAGGTATCCAGGATGAGTGAATTCAGAATTTCTACTGCCGGGAGAGTGTGTCCCTATTTGTCCAAGATCACACCCAGCAGGGGCTCACAATGGCTCCCAAGAGCGCCCTGTGGATCAATGGGCTCAGGGGGCCTGCTCTCTGGAAATGTGTGACAATGGCAGTGTGTTTGCTGGAGCAGAGCTCTGACACACTCTGAGGGGCCCTGCTGCTGAAGTTGCGCAGCTGGGGTGTCTGTGGGCAGTTATTCAGGAAGAGGGAATTCAGAATTTCTACTGTGGGGCAGCGCGCCCTTGTCTGTACAAAATCACACCCAGTAAAGGCTCACAGTGGCTCCCAAGAGCAGCCTGTGGAGTGGTGTGCCCTGGAGGCCTGCGCGCTGGAAATATGCGACTGGTGTCTGGAGGTCTGCTGCTGGGGAGGGAGGACGTTGCACTTACTGCTGCAGGAGCAGGAGCGGTGCACCTTTGGAAGTGGAGGTCCCAGGGTCCATGGGTTTGCAGGTGGGGCAGCAGGATTTTGGCTAGAGTGGCTGCTGGGGAGTGGCTGCTGGGTTGCGCAGACAGTGTCCAAGGCCTGTCTGGGTGGTGGTGCTGATGAGTTCCTAGAAGAGGCCGCTCTCCCCTTCAAGATGGCGTGGGCTCTGTGCTCCATTCCCACAGTTTGGGGAGTGCCCGCAGCGGTGGTAGTCTCTCTCTGTCCAAGAGAGCCTGGTCTGCCAGCCCCTTCTGCTCCCGCAAGATTTAACTGTCCCTTACTCACTCACACACCCAACACACACATCCACACACTTTCCTTTCATCCCCTCACTCACTCACATCCTCTCCTTCACCTCTGGCCTGCCAGCCGCCATCATCCTAGCCCATGTCTCTTCTAGTATTTTCATATTCTGCACTATTTCTTAGTCATTATAAACTTGTCTGCCTCCCCAACAAGACTATGAAGTCCCAAAAACGTGGGAATAGGAATCTGTCTTTTTAACCCTCAGAAGTTTAGGAGAGTCAGTGTTTAATGAATGTCCTTTTTGTGGTGTTGTTAATCCTATCAAAGGATATTTTTTCCATTGATTTTGTTTTTGTTTTTTTGTTTTTAGAGAACATGGAAGAGGGGAGACGGGGAGACACAGAAAGAGAGAAACATTGATGTGAGAGAGACACATAGCTTGGTTGCCTCCTGCACCTCCCCCTGGGGCAGAGGATCAAACCTGCAACCCAGGTACATGCCCTTGAATGGAAATTAAACCTGAGACCATTCCAGTATGTGGGCCAACACTCTAGCCACTGAGCAACACCAGCCAGGGCAATGCATTTTTAATTATAGGAATCTTAAGCACTGAAGGTAGTATTTATTTTTTTTTAAATATATTTTATTGATTTGTTACAGAGAGGAAGGAAGAGGGATAGAGAGTTAGAAACATCGATGGGAGAGAAACATCGATCAGCTGCCTCTTGCACACCTCCTACTGGGGATGTGCCCGCAACCAAGGTACATGCCCTTGACCGGAATCGAACCTGGGACATTTCAGTCCGCAGGCTGACGCTCTATCCACTGAGCCAAACCGGTTAGGGCTGAAGGTAGTATTTCTTTGGATAAAATTAATCTTGGTTTTCTGAAAAATTATTCATAACCATTGATCTTAAAAGAGTAAAGGTCATCACTCTGGTCCTGTTTGTTTTATAATTAACAAAGGGCAAAATAGGCCTTTTCGAAAAACACACAAACTTCCTAGTTGGGTTCTCAAACACTTAACTACTAACTCTACCTCTAGTTCAAATAGCAAAATTAATTTAGGTGACCTCAAGGGTGACTTTCAGGCACAGAAAAGATGATAGTTACTCTTGCTTTAACATAAGCTAATCAAAGTTACTAATTAAAAAGCATATTTTTCTAAGCTTTTACATTTAATTTATAATTTTATAAAGATTTTAAAAGATACATTAACTAATATATCTTAACTAGAGGACCGGTGCACAAAATTTGTGCACTCAGAGTTGGGGTTCCCTCAGCCCAGACTACACCCTCTTGCAATCTGGGAGCCCTCAAGGGATGTCTGACCGATGGCTTAGGCCCGCTCCCATAGGAATGAATGTGTTAATATAAGCTGGACTGACTACATAATTTGTGGGATATCTCACTAAAAAAATTATTAATAATTTCAAGATGGTACCAGCAGAGTATTAGACTAAGCATGGGCCCCATATAAGAACAGGACACTTGCAATAATATAGGTCACATACTCATATAGCTGACCTGAATATAAGTGTACAAATACAAATGGTAAAGTAATACATGACATATTGCCTTATAATCCTACTAGAGCCTGGTGCACAGATTCGTGCACTGGTGGGGTCCCTCGGCCTGGCCTGCAGACATCCCCCAAGGGGTTCCGGATTGCAAGAGGGTGCAGGCCAGGCTGAGGGACCCCACCTGTGCACGATTGGGGTGAGGGAGGGACCGCAGGAGGGCTCCAGGGCATGTCTGGTCAGTCTTGCCCAGTCCCGATAGGCCGGACCCCAGCAGCAAGCTAACCTACCAGTCAGAGCATCTGCTCCCTGGTGGTCAGTGTCCATAATAGTGACTGGTCCAATGGTCAAAGGAACAGTCGGACATTTAGCATATAGGCTTTTATTATATAGGATTTTGTGCATTGGTTTGATCCACTTGATTATAAACTTGCAGGCAAGGTTTACATGGTCTTCATGTTTGTGTATTGGGTTTATGTATCATTGGTTATATTACTCAGACAGCATCACGTTAAGAGGTAAGTGCTTGAGTGCTAAGCACAAACAAACAAATAGATGCTTGCCAAATGCACAAGAAATGTCACCAAGTAATGTTGTGACAAAGTACAGAGAATTTCAAATTCAGAGTACCCTTTTATCCTCTGTGAACTCAGAGATGGACTACTGGATCACTAAAGGTGTGCAGTACTTTCAGTGTTCATGTCTTATTTGTGGACCCGTGAGTCTGAAACTGCACCCCCAAACCTCTGTCAAAGCATTATCTCGCTGGGTGGCTCAGTTGGTTGGAGCATCGTCAGTACATCAAAAAGGTTGATTCCCGGTAAGATTCCATCCATGGTTAGTTGGGCACATATGGGAGGAAACCAATCTCACATCATGTTTCTTTCTCACATTAATGTTTCTCTCTCACATTGATGTTTCTCCCTCTCTCTGTCTCTCTTTCTCTCTCCTTTCTTCTCTCTCTCTGAAATCAACGAACATGTTCTCAGGTGAGGATTTTTTAAAAAGAATTTTTATCTCAGCTGCCGAAATGGAAGTACCTCATGGAGGGTGGTGGTCCTCCTGTGGGGCTGGGAGGAGCAGGCAGGCCTAACATGTCAGTGACTGCTGCTCCGGCATGGCCTGCCCCATGGCCACTTCTGCACCTCCTCCAAACATTTCAAAAAACTGCACAAGATCTTCTGCAGTCTCCACAAATATCTATGAAGGGTACATAGTGGCTCCTGGGAAGAAGAGAAGTTGATCAGAGATTTTGATGAAAAGAAACAGGAAGCAAATGAAATGCTGGCAGAGATGGGAAATGAACTACTTTATATGCGTCTATCTTTCCTCACAAGCATGTCAAACTCGTGGCCAGTGGGTCACATGCCTCGTTCAAAAAGCTTCCTATTAGAAGGAACTTTCAGAAGGACCTTGCCAAAGTCCATGGGGAAGTGAGAAGCACGCCTTTGATAGCCACACCTGGGGGCCTTGGGAGACATGAAATATGGCACATACACTGTGGAGAATGATCATATGAATTGGCTACAGTCTCAAATGGCATTGCTTTTACAAGGTACTGACAGCCTGAATGGGGCCACCCAGAGTATTTAGCATTCTCATCTGATTGCCATAGAGACTGACCAGATTGGTTCAGAAATCATAGAAGAAGTAAGGGAGGAACGTGATCAGTAGGACAACACCAAGAATAGACTGGTAAACACAAGTAAAAACTTGAGCAAAAGTTGAAAGCTTCTCTCGTCAATGTCCAAAAAAGTGACAGCCAACGAGCTGCTACTTCCCATCATCATCTTATTAGAGCTAGCTATTTGAGAGGCCTGGTTTATCACAAATTCTTTTTACAGGCATTGAACTTCCTGCAGAGAAGGGTTTGTGGACCAGAACTTTGACACTGTGAATGAATGGTGTTAGTGATATAAGCATATTGCTGCTATAAGCTAAGGGTTCAAGGATGCACTGTGTAGCCGGACTGTGGGAAGAGAGAGGAAAGACAGTTAAATATGAAGGAATAGCAACAAGACCAGTATGATATACCAATGAAATGCTGTTTATGACTTCTTTAAAAAAAAGAATGATTTTCTCCTATTTAAAGCATCTCTATTTTCACACCAGTGCTTTCCACCAAGCAAGTGTAAGAAATAATGTCAGCTATAGAAAATGTGTCACATCACATCACTCCAACACACAAAAACCTCAACAGAGATTGCAGAAATTTGTCAACTGCAAAAGAATATATAGGGGGGGGGTCACATGCTACATTAATTATAAATGAATAAATAGGTTGTAAAATTAGAGAACAAGTTTTTATCAAATAGGCATTAATAAAGATAATTTGGTTAGAAAATATCCATAATTCAGTTGACAATACCTTATACTGTAGTCAAAGAGAAAAAATAATTGTTACTGATATTGGGTTTTGCTTTTAAACAAAGAGCTTAGTAAGACTTCTTTCTATTAAAGTTATATTGTTTAAGTCCTTTAAATAAGCTAAAGCATTTACTTTTAGAATTAATCAATAAGGAATTTTTAAACTAAGCCATAAAGATATACAACATTATGGATGGAGTGTAGCGACACTGTTCTCCATGGTGAGAAAATGAAAGGTTTTGCATCACCAAGGGGACATCTGGGTGACTGAGAGGTCATCACTTGATGAGTTGAGATAGAGACAAGACAAAAAATAAAGTCAGAAAAGTCAGTGCTGCTGGAAAAACAAACACACAAAGCACAAGTTACAGTTTTGGGAAACCCCCAACATTTTTAATCTTGGTCAGGATATAAATCAGATTTGCAATTAACCATTTGACCATTTACCTGAAACCAGTAAGTTTCAGCCCAAAGCATATACACACAAGCCTTTTCAGTGGGTTCCAGAATCTTCCCTTCTTCCATTCCCCAAATATCTTTCAATCTGTCTGAGCAGGGGATTATAGAGCAGGCAAGAAATAGAGATAGGCTCTGGGAATGGAAGTTTATATATGGGTGGTTGTATCACTAAGACAGCACTATATTAGAGGCAAGCTCAGAGTAGTAGCTGAGGCCCAGTTTTTAAAAGCATCTCCATGATACATGAAAAAGTCAGAGGAAGGCTCTCTCAGAACACAATCATGCATCCTTAATGTATTGCTCCTTTCTGTGACACAGTCACACAGAGCCAACAGACCAGCATTCTGGAGCAGAAAAAGCAGGAAGGAACTTGTGTAAGTCATGTAGAGGGCAGATAGTAACCTCAGAAGAAGCCTGGCACAGTACTATACAAAGAGAGAGGCAAGTGAATCCAACTCAGCTCCACGATCATGAGCAAGTCACACCCTACCCCATGCATCAGTGTTCTTAGCCATAAAATGGACTAAGAGCTCCCTGTATGATCTATACTTACTTAATAAACATAATGCTTTGATTAGAGTTTGTTTGTAAATACAATGGGGTGTTAAATTAGATTTTTTATTTTGAGAATAAAATGTTTTCACATAGAAAAACTGTACTGTAATTGACTGAAGAAAACTTCCTTAAATAATTTTCAAATTCTACATAAATGAGGAATATTTCCTAAAGTATCATTCAGAACAAAAAGAAATAAAGATACAAAAAATAACTACACTCACAAATAAAGTTAAGTAAGATTTTTAAAAATCAAAGACTCAAAGTAATATGATACAGATAAATTTTTGGAAAGCAAAGGAAATGTGGAAGTACTTTGTCTCTCTTACAACCTAGCCCTAGGCTAGACATGAAAACCCAATAATGATCAATTAGGTAACCTAATAAATGGGTGCATGTACACCTGACATTTGTATCAATGGGAAATATACTAGACACAAATTATCCAGACTGTATTTCTGCAAAGACTAGTTCGAAAAAAAAATCCAAGTATATTTGAAGTAAAAATAATTATAATTTTAAAATTAAGGGAAAGAACAACAGATTAAATTGAGTAGTTCTTGTTGCCCACTGTGATAAACCCTTCAAAGTCTTCTAAAATTCAACCACAAGGACAACAAAATAGAAGGTGGTGTGTAGTGTGCCCCCATCCCACATCCTGTCTTTAGCAGGGGAAGAGAAGTCTCATGGGAGTTTAGAAAGAAATAAGTTCTAAATTTTCTGGCCTTATAAGAATGCAAATCACTCAATATTTTACCCATGATTAATATAGTGAACTTTCCCTAAATAAAGAATTTTTATATTTGCCACAGGTGGCCAACTCACCTAAAAATAATGCCTTTACATTCCACTTAATAAACAATTGTGTTCCAGAATAATAAGTAAATATCTCAATTGTCCCACAGTTTTTAAAACCCTTAGCAGTTCTTCCTTTATTCATTGTAATGTTCCCAATAGATATCTGATGAGTAAAAAATCTCTCCAAAGAAGAAATGAACACATGGACCAGAGAGAAACTCATTGATGATAGAGGTTTACAGAAATGTTGACTCCTCATTTCTCCAAGTTCCCAATCTTCCCCACCTCTTTAATTCTTTCCCGATCCTTTCACCTCTCCGGAATGTCTGGGCTCTTTTGTCTCCCTGTCAAGGAGAAATGGCCAAGAGAATGCTGCTTAAACCTATCCATTTTATTATATTTTTAAAAACTTGATCAAATAGATTAAAAAATGTGTGTAATCTGAGACTAAATTAGAAATTTGTCTTCTCTGTTCCTTTAATTTTCTCAATTTTATGTTACTAAAATAACAAAGAATTAATTGTGCTGCTATTAAAACTATTTTGTCCTTCCATCCTGCCTTGCTGTCCTCAAATTGTCTATTTGCAGCAAAACATACAGTATTATGTGCCACTACAATTTGGCCTTACCCTATTTTCTGTATTATTTTGTTTATAGTGCTTCCCCATAGAGCCTCTCCTTTAATCATACCCTGGCCTTGAACCTAAACTGTTTTTCTCATAAGCTCCTTTCTTCCTTTACCTCTTGAATGTTCCACTCAGACGTTACCTGTGATTTAATGACTCACATACTCCCTTTTCTGACTTTCTATAGCTTTCAAGCAATATAGTTCAACTGGCTGTGCTATATCTTCCTCTGATCATCTAGTATGTTTCAACTGAATCTGTGCCTAAGAACAGAGTTCATGTCTTACACTTCTTTCCAATCCATTATACTTTGTTATCAGCAATATTTATTGTTAATATATTAGAACTGTAAATCTGTCTCTGTTTTCTAAAAGAAATATTCTCAGTGCTATTATGTTGGATCTCTCTAGTAAAAATAACATCAATTGTGAAAACTTTTCAAGTTTATATATCTCTAAATCTCTGTTATACATCACTTTTGCATTAGAAGGATTAGTTATACCTCTGACCAAATTAATATAATCTCTCTCTAATAAAACCAATACAACATTCTTGAGTCAGGCCCTTTGTCAAGAATTTCTATTTTATTTGCTTCATTATTTATTTTTTATTAATTTAGTTACTTTTTCAACACTTAATAAACACATATGGTGAAGGCACTTTCTAAAGACATTTCTATCTTTTTTTTTTTACCCTGGAGAATCTCAATAAACTAAAAACAATGTGTCTGATATATGTAGAGTTGCATAAACACATAGGTGCAAATTACATTGGAGCAATAGCAAATGATGACACTAGGTCCATGGTTCGAGGAAGCATCTTGCCACTTCAAACTTCACACATTCTGAGTTTATCACTGCATTAATTGAGTCCCAACTGCTGTCTACAGCAGAGGGTCTCACAACAGCATATTGAAAAAATATGTTCAGTTAGGTTGGCTAATTAAGCTTTTTCCCCACTCTTGTCTGCCTTTTAATGTCTAGAAAAGTGCCATTTGTTAACCAAGATACCCCATTTGAAAGAAATGCCCTCTTACTTGGAGCCTTGAGTAGTCAGAATTGCCTTCTCTCCTTTAACTCCATTTAAGTCAGGTCTTATCTTTAATGTCAAGGCTGCACACTTCAAGGGGATTGACAGGAGAAGCAAACCTAAGATAGAACCCTCTTTGTTCTTGAATGCTACTTGAAGGATCTGGGTCCATCAGTATGTTGTTTTCCATTTTTGTTTTTTCTCTTCTCTCTCTCATCAATAAGCTCATGAACTAGTTTTTTAAAGAGGAATCCCACTTGATACTTGTATGATCATTTATAACTCAGCTGTCAAGGAAGGGCACCAGTCAGCCTGGGTTCCAGCCTGGCTCAGTCATAGACTAACAACAAAACAACAGCTCAGGCAAATGCTACTTTTGTTTATCATTTATTTTATCAATTTTATTTTCTCCCCTTTAAAAAAAAAAACACAATGAAAAACAATAAACTGAGGTGACTCACAGAAATATATAAAATAGGTTTAAAATCATATGAATAAGGAAAATGTTAGAAAAATACATGAACTACTAGTAAATCATCACAACATGTATATACTATCAGTTGCTTTTAAATTAGATGCTAACATTCCTAGTGACCAAAGTAAACACCATCATTTAGATTTTATTTCTTCAACTCTCTTATCTGTAAAAATGGAGCAAATAAATACACCTAAATTATTAAACAATCATAGATGCAAATATTTCTCTCCTAGTAGACACTGACTAAACACTCAAAAATGTATTAAACCTGAACCTGCATATTTCTTGAGCACCTGCAATAACAAGTTCACTTTGGAAGCTTAAAATTCTGTCATGTTAATATGTCATTTTATCAATCTGTGTGTCAGAACCATTATGTGCTATAAAGGGCTCATTGCCTCTAGTTATCTCATCACCAACAGTGACTAGAAAGCAAATCTCAATATGACTGATTTTCCTATAAAGAACTTAAAATTTAAAAATAATACTTTCGCTATTTCTATAAATGCATCAGTGGACATTGCACAGCAAAAATGCCTTCACAATGTGGTTTTCAATGGTCCCACATATTTCTAGTTCATATTTTATGAGTTGGAATATGCTATCTTTCAATCCTATGTAATAAAAGGCTAATATGCAAATCAACCAAATGGCAAAACAACTGGTTGCTATGACACGCACTGACCACCAGGGGCAGATGCTCAATGCAGGAGCTGGCCCTGGAGGTCAGTGCGCTCCCACAGGGGGACCACTGCTCAACCAGAAGCCAGCAAGCGCAGTGGCAGTTGTGGGAGCCTCTTCCGCCTCCGCGACAGCACTAAGGATGTCCAACTGCCGGCTTAGGCCCACTCCCCTCGGGCCTAGGCATCAGCTGGCATCCCCTGAGGGCTCCTGGACTGCAAGAGGGTGCAGGCCAGACTGAGGGACCCCTCCCCGAGGGCATGAATTTTGTGCACCAGGCCTCTAGTTATTTAACAAAAATTAATAACTTATAATTTACTTATTCAATACTTTTAATTATTTTTAAACTTTAAATTCAGATAAAATTTATTTAATACATTTTTAAGATATGATTACAGGATTTCAGTTTCAGCAAAAGTTGTTATGGGTCATTTTTGTAAATTCAAAGGTTTTATAAAATTAGAGTTTAACTCTGAGATGTTTAGAGTCCCTGAAGGTCATCAGGTACAAATCCAGTGAGCACTGTAAAGCTAACACAATCATTACTATACTGAAATTATCACTTCCTCCCTCTCCTACCTACCACACACAGCTTTTGATGAGATAGGAACTTCGGTCTCTGTCCGGTCCTCTTGTAGTGCAGCTGTGTTGGGTTGACAAGATGAAGTAGTAGTAGAAATGAACCTCTAGTCAGGTCTCTGACTCAAGTCTGGTGTTCCATCCTCCCTCTGTGTGATATTTTTAACTATTATGAGAAAACAGCAGGTTCTATAGTTTTCCATGTAATGGTCTTCCTAATGTAAGAGACAGAAAGATCACCTTCAGGTAACTGGTGTGGAAAGGTCTAGGAGGATTAAAAATGGTGGCGGCATATATGGAAGCTCACAGACACACTCCCAGGACCAAACTGGAATTACAACTAAATACAGAAAAACCATGCAGAATAATCAACTGAGGACTAACTGGAGAGAACCCTGATAACCAAGGACAGAAAGCAGAGATCGCACAGAGTCTGGTAGGAGGGGCAAAGACGCAAAAGGGCTGGACAGGCTCCCACAGACAGCAGCTGAAATACCAGAAACATATCTCAGTTGTGGGGGGTTCCCACTGAAAACTCTGGGGTCTAATCCCAAAGCTACCCCCACCCCAGCAGAGAGCACCAGAACTGAGAAAAGAGCACACATAACATGTGGCTTTGAAAAACAGCAGCGTTTCTGTCTGCCAGGGAGAGACATCTAGAAATGCAGGCACCCTCTAAAAGGCCAATGCACAAAATTCTGCATGCAGCCATTCACCTGGTGCTCTGGCAGAGGGAGGGTGGAGTGGACTGGAGCTGTGTGAGCAGAAGCCAGAATCAGGTGCTCTGATGTTAGAGCTAAGGAGGCAGACACCCCGTATGGGAACCCTAATCAAAGTACACCAGATGTTCAAGGCCAGTTTGTGTGTGTGGGTCTTTCCAGAGTATGCTGGATGCTCAAGGCCAATTTGTCATACACTGGTGCAAAAGCAAGGACACAGCGATTGTACTGTACACAATGCACAAGCATGCCTTTCTGTAGCAATGTCCAGGAGTACCTGTCTGTAGCCAAAGTATTGATGTCACTATTTGGCAGGAAGCCTCTTTTGTCTAAGTTGGTATAAATGTGTTGCTGAGCAGCAGGTGGCTTATTCTGATGGTTCCTATGTTTGTGGAGGCTGCTTTTATGTAAGGCTGACTCCTATATTCGTACAGTTCCTATGGCTCCTATGTTTGCTACTGTATGTGGGGCTGGGCTGCTGTGTGTGCAATAGCTCCTATGTTTCCTGGACTGTTTTATCTGATAGCTCCTTAGTAGCAATGGATACTTGGGCTGCAATAAAGACTCTCTTATACACCTATGACTTCTCATGTCTTCTCCATCTAATGCCCGGTGTCCAAGGATGTCCAGTCCCTGGCAGAGGGGCTCAGACTTAACAGTTGGCTAGTTGAGCAGGATAAAGGAGTGAGTACTGACCAACAATTGGTGCAGCCAGCAGGGTGATCAGGGTTCAAGTATATGCAGACTCAGGAGTAAGTGTTCCTGACAATTGGCGTCAGGAACAGGATTTAGGGATAAGTGCCCTGTCTGCCCATCTGAGGTCATGTTTCCTCAGACCAGATTGTGGTATCCAGTAGCGGTGACACTGGTAGTGGCAGAGGAGATGTTAATGTCCTTGAAGGACCAGATGCCCAATGAGCAGCGAGGAGCAGAGTGGCCTGGGAGAGATTAACCCTCTGGAGCTGGGCGCAGGTGAAGGTGGAGCCGATCTTCGCAGTGGCAGCTGCTTCCCAGCCATCCAGCACAGCCATGGGGGAGCCATCACCCGGAGCAGGAGCAGGAGCTGGAGCAGGTGAAATACGGTGGGGGCTGGGTGCCTGAGCTGCCGCAGTGAGTAATGAGTGTCTTACAATGCACATAAAAAGACTTGAGTCTCACAGAAGCCCCTCTGGCAGCATTCAGCTCTCTGGCTGAAGGAGTTAAAAGGGAGAAATAAATCAGTAGCCCAGTGCTGTGCTGCTGGCCCTCCAGAGGCAGCTGCCAGTGGAGCAGAGATCCCGAAGAGTGCGGAGGGAAGGCACTCCTCCTAGACTGGAAAGGAGTTTGATCTCCTAGACTAAGGGACTGCCAAGACACCGGTTTGATGGCCTGGAGGCCTTATGTTGAACTCACTGATGTGGATTGCAGTTTGCTCTGTAATGGCCTGGATGAATGTGCAGGCCCAATTACTCATGTAGATGGGTATGGGGTTAAGCTGTCTGTGTGTGAAGCAGGCAGCTCTCACGTACCAGAGTGCACTGTGGGGAGATTAGACAGACAGTATTGTGGCTAGGGAAGATGAGGATCATCCACCATACACAGTCTCTACGTGACAGACTTGGCTACTGCATTCTTCTCCAGAAAGTCAAGGACAATTTGATTTTACATGAGAGAGTTGACAGTGGACTTTGGTCGCCCTCCCTCAAGGGTATTTACATGGCCCTACCATTTGTCATGGTTTGAAGACACGGGATTTGGCTGCCTGGGGTGGTCATGGTACCAATGTTCCATTCTGTTAATAATGTTATATTAACCTCTGATTCTCTTGCAGAATTTGAAAACAGCTGCCAGCAGTTGTTGCAGACCTATGTTGGTCTTTTGGGGGTATTGGCAAGTGTCCAGTCCTCATGTAGTGCCATTGTTATGGCCATGTGTCAGTTATCCCAGAAAGGGACAACATGAGGTTGAACCCCAGAAGTAGAGAGGGTGCCTACCTGCCAAGAAGGCAGTCACCCAAGTGGGTCGAGGAGGGTAGCTATCAGGTTTTGATCCAAGTTATGGAAGAAAACTGGGAAGCTGATACTCTCTTGAGAGACAGTTGGAAGCCATGTGTGCTGCCTTACAGGCCTGTGTTACACAAACTCCAACTTTAGCAAAGTGGGGGGTCTATTTGGAACAGAGGGCAGTGGTGAATACCAGCCCTCTGTCACAGGAATTGAAGACCCTGTTGGGTCCACTGCAAACCCTGTTAGACCCTGTTAAGGGATAAAACTCCTATAGAGGAGATACTCCCTAGTCCATTCTATGAGGGTACACCCTGTTGGAAAACCTCTCACCCCACCAGTAGATGATCGCCTGAGGACACTCTAGACCAGTGGTTCTCAACCTTCCTAATGTCGCGACCCTTTAATACAGTTCCTCATGTTGTGGTGACCCCCAACCATAAAATTATTTTCGTTGCTACTTCATAACTGTAATTTTGCTACTGTTATGAATCGTAATGTAAATATCTGTGTTTTCCGATGGTCTTAGGTGAACCCTGTGAAAGGGTCATTCGATCCCCAAAGGGGTCGCGACCCACAGGTTGAGAACCACTGCTCTAGACAAACCAATCAGTCTATAGGCAGAGGCAGTTCTCTGGAGGCTTTGAGTCTTTGCCTGCTCTAATTAGTCAGAAACAGCAGTTTGGGTCCCCGCCACAGACACCATCCCAGACTCTTCAGCCAGGCAAAAACCAGCAGGACCCAAGCACCTGCAGCTGACACCTGAGGGACCAACTCCATAGGGGAAGGAAGTACAGCCCAGAACAATCAAAGTGTGAGACTCAAGGCAGACCCAGCCTCTGGACTAAGGAGTCCCCAACCATTGGACAGCTGGCATGAATACATTGGGGTTGAACCTCACTGGCAATAAGTCAGAGGAGAGACCCCTCTCACAGATGGGACATCAACAATCAAGTCTCAATTACAACACACACAGGAGCATTCCTAGAACACCCCCAACTCAGGTGAACAAAGAGACTACATCACTGGACCCTTCAAGACAACTTCTATATAAGGCCATCCCACAAGACTGGGAGGCATGGCAGTATAACACATAACATCAAATATAAAGAGACAGCTAAAATGGAGAAACAAATAAACAGCCCCCAAGTGAGACAAAAGAAGAAATCTCAAGAAGAAGAACTAAATGAGATGGAAACAAGCAACCTACCAGACATAGAGTTCAAGCAATGATTATAAAGATGGTAAGGAACTTAGTGCAAATTACAACAGCATGAGAAGGTAAACAGAGACCATTAACGGGAACTAGAAAGAAATGAAGAATGATATATCTGACATGAAGAACACACTGGAATGGTTTAAAAATAGATTGGATGAAGCAGAGGATCAAATCAGTGATTTGGAAGACAAGGTAGAAATAAAAACCTAATTAGAGCAGCAAATAGAAAAAAGAAGGAAAAAGCAAGAAGATAGCTTAAGGGAGCTCTGGGACAACATGAAATGTAACAACATCCATATTATAGGAATACCAGAAATGGCAGAGGGTGAGCAAGGGAACACAGAACCTGTTTAAAGAAATAATGACAGAAAACTTTCCCAACCTGGTGAAGGAAAATGCCACACAAGTTCAGGAGGCACAGAGAATCCCAATCAAGATGAACCCAAAGAGACCTATACCTAGACACATCATATATGCCATCAAACTGGACAATCTGGGTGAAAAGGACAGAATCCTTAAAACATACAATCTCCCAAAACTCAATCAAGAAGAATAAGAAAACCTGAATAGGCCAATAAAAACTGATCAAATTAAAGCAATAATTTCAATTTTTTTCATCAAACAAAAGTCCTGGCCTTAATGGCTTCACAGGTGAATTTTACCAAACATTCAAAGAACTAACACCTATCCTCCTTAAACAATTCCAAAAATTTAAAGAGAAAGGAACACTTCCAAGATCTCTTTACAAAGCCAGTATTATCCTAACTCAAAAAACAGATACAAACACTACAAAGAAAGAAAATGATAGGCCAATATCCCTGATGAACACATATGCTAAAATCCTCAACAAAATATTAACAATTTAGATCCAGCAATATATTAAAGAGATCATACACCATGATCAAGTGGTATTTATTCCAGGGATCAAGGCTGGTGCAATATTCATAAATCAATAAATGTGATACATCACATAAACAAATTGAAAGATAAAAATCATATGATCATATCAGTAGATGCAGAAAAAGCATTCAACAAAATAAAGCACACTTTTTTTTTTTAATAAAAACTCTCAGTAGGAATAGAAGAATCATAGTGGGAATAGAAGAATCATACCTCAACATAATAAAGGCCATATACAACAAACCTACAGCCAACATGATACTCAATGGGCAAATACTAAAAGCATTTCCCTTAAGAACAGGAAGAAAACAAGGATGCTTGCTTATACCACTCTTATTCAACACTAGAGGCCCAGTGCATGAAATTGTGCATGGGTAGGGTCTCTAGGCCTAGCCTGTGATCAGGCCCATCTTCCGCCCACTCACCAGTCCCTGGTCCCACCCCGCCACCCCCGCCAGCCAGCTGGTTCCCCTTGCTGGCCCTCATCCCGCCCTGCCACCTCTGCCAGCCACCCAGTTTCCCTCGTCAGCTCCAGGTCCCACCCCGCTGCCACCAACAGCCACCCAGTTCCCCTCACTGGCCCTGGGTCCCACCCTGCTGCCGCCGCCAGCCACCCGGTTCCCCTCGCCGGCTCCTCATTTCATAGCGACTGGTCGAACAGTCATTCTGGTCATTATGCTTATTGTCACTGGCCTTTTATTATATAGGATAATACTGGAGGTCCTACTGACAGCAATCAGACAAAAAGAAGAAATAAAAGGCATCCAAACTGGAAAAGAGGAAGAAAACTGTCATTATTTGTAGAAGACATGATATTGTACATAGAACACCTTAAAGACTCCACCAGGAAAGTACTATACTTAATAAATAAATTTGGCAAGGATGCAGAACACAAAATCAGCATCCACAAATCCATGGCATTTTTATACACAAATAATGAACCCTCAGAGTGAGAAACTAAAAAAATCAACTCCATTTACCATTGCAACAACAACAAAAATAAGATACCCAAGAATAAACTTAACCAATGAGTTAAAAGACCTGTACCTAGAAACCTATAGGACATTGAAAAAATAAATTAAGGAAGATTCAAAGTAATGGAAGTATATACCATGTTCATAGAATGGAAGAATTAATATCATTAAAGTGTCTATACTACTCAAACCAGTATACAGATTCAATGCAATCCCTATTAAAATACTAATGGCATACTTCACAGAGTTAGAACAAATACTTTAAAAACTTATATGGCACCATGAAAGACCCCAAATAGCTGCAACTATGTTGAGAAAGAAGAATGAAGTAGGAGGGATCACAATACTGAATATCAAACTATACTACAGAGTCATTATAACCAAAACAGTTGGTACTGGCACAAGAACAGGCATATAGATCAGTGGATCAGAACAGAGACCCCAGAAATTGACCCACACGATTAAGGTCAATTAATATTTGATAAAGGAAGCAATAACAAACAATGGAGTAAAGACAGTTTTCTTCCACAAATGGTGCTAGGAAAACTGAACAAACACATGCAAAAAGATGAAACTAGACCACCAACTTATACCATACACAAAAATAAACTCAAGATAGATAAAAGACTTGACATAAGGCATGACACCATAAAAAATCTTAGCAGAAAACATAGGCAGTAAAATCTCAGACATCTTAAGCCACAATATGTTTACGGATACATTTCCTAGGGCAAAAGAAACTAAGGAGAAAATAAACAAATGGGACTACATCAAACTAAAAAGCTTCTGCACAGCAAAAGAAACCACCATCAAATTGAAAAGGAAACCCACTGAATGGGAGAATATATTTGCAAATAATACATCTGATAAGGGGTTAATATCCAAAATATATAAAGTACTCATACAACTCAACAAAAAGTAGACAGACAATCTAATTTAAAAATCGGCAGAAGACCTGGATAGACATTTCTCCAAAGAGGACATACAAATGGCCAAGAGACACATGAAAAAATGCTCAAAGTCACTAATCATTAGAGAAATGCAAATTAAAACAACAATGAGGTATCACCTCACACCTGTCAGAATGTCTACCATCAAAAATATCAACAAACAACAAATGATCGCAGGGATGTGGAGAAAAGGAAACACTAGTTCACTGCTAGTGGGAATGCAGATTGGTGCAGCTACTGTGGAAAACAGTATAGTTTCCTCAAAAAATTAAAAATGGAACTCCCATTTGACCCAGTAATTCCACTTCTAGGAATATATCCCAAGAAAACAGAAACACCAATTAGAAAGGATATATGCATCCCTATGTTCATAGCAGCACAATTTATAATAGCTAAGATTTGGAAACAGCCTAAATGCCCATCTGCAGATGAGAGGATTAGAAAACTGTGGTACATCTACACAATGCTGCGGTAAAAAAGAAGGAATTCTTACCATTTGAAACAGCATGGATGGAACTGGAGAACGTTATGCTAAGTGAAATATAAATATCCCATGATCTCACTCATTTGTGGAAAATAATGGACAACATAAACTGATGAACAAAAATAGAACCAGAGGAGAGATCCAAGATGGCGGCACAGGTAAACACCTAAACTGCTGCCTCGCACAACAATTTCAAAACTACAACTAAAAGACAAAACGTCTATCACCCAGAACCACGGGAAAGCTGCTGAGTGGAAGTTCTACAACTAGAAGGAAAGAGAAAAGAGCAGTGAGACGTGCACAAGCACTGAAAAGCTGAAGTACGGAGACACGCGAATCGGGCTGGCGACGGGTGACTGGGAGCGCTGCTGTTTTCAACCCGAAGGGAGATAAGCTCCCGATTACTCCGAACTCATTTCTGGGGAGACGCAGGAGACCCAAACTCCTACGGGGAGAAGCTGAACTGTCTGCCGTGGGGTCGGAAAGTGAGGGAGGCTTGCTTGCAGGGCTGCATGCAGGAACAATTGTTTATTGTGCTGGGGCGTGGGACACGGGGACACTGTCGGAGACGCAGAGCCGGCTTACTGGCAGCCATCGCTGTTTGCCATGCCCTAGCTTAGTCACGCCCTGAGACCCCACCCTGAACAATCTACGAACCCACACAAGCTCCAAAAGCTCCAAGCAGCGGCTTTAGCATATGAATGGCCTGCCTTATCGCAGCTTAACCTAGCAAACTTGCAGCCCGGGTCAGACAGCTCCAAAACCTCCAAACCCCAAGCAAAGAGGAGAAAACTGTAGTTCTTACTGTAGTGCCTACTGGGTGGCCTCAGACAGTAGCTAACCTGCACCCCATTGGAGATCCAGAAACCAGTGTACCTAGTGGTCAGTGTGAGATACCAAATTTCAACTCCTCACATCCATAAGTGATACATTCAAGAGGCAGACTCAGTGAGCACCAAAGCCCCACTGAAACAAGTCCTGCACCATAAGTGTGTCTCCAGCGCAGCAGTTCTTCCATTATAGACACAGCGGGTCCTCACAGCCAATTGGCCTGGAGGTCAATTCCTCCCAGTGTACCAACAGCAATCAAGGCTTAACTACACCAAGACTTTGCACTCAGCCCACAAAGGGGTGTACCAAAGGCATCCACCTCAGGTGATTGGGGAGGCTGAGCTACTGGCCCCTATAGGTCACCTACCACACAAAGCTACTCCATCAACACAAGGAAGCAGCAAAATGCGGAGACAAAGAAAAATGTCACGAATGAGAGAAATGGAGGAAAGCAAACTAATGGACGACATAGAGTTCAGAACCACATTTATAAGGTTACTCAAGAATCTTCTAAAAACCGCCGAGAAACTTGATGAGACCTCCGAGGAGCTTAGTGAGACCTTCAAGGACCTTAATGAGAATACCAAAAAAATGGAAAAGGACTAGTCAGAAATTAAGCATACACTGTCTGAAATAAAGAATATACAGAAACTCAACTGTAGATCAACGTACCCCAAGAATCAAACCAAAGATCTGAAATATGAGGAAACAAAAAACACCCAACCAGAAAAACAAAAAGAAAAAAGAATCCAAAAGTATGAAGATAGTGTAAGGAGCCTCTGGGACAACTTTAAGCGTACCAACATCCGAATTTTTGGGGTTCCAGAAGAAGAGGAAGAGCAAAATATTGAAAACCTATTAGAAGAAATAATGACAGAAAACTTTCCCTACCTGGTGAAAGAAATAGACTTACAAGTTCAGGAAGCACACAGAACCCCATACAAGAGGAATCCAAAGAGGACCACACCAAGACACATCATAATTAAAATGCCAAGGGCAAAAGACAAAGAGAGAATCTTGAAAGCAGCAAGAGAAAAACGGTTAGTTACCTACAAGGGAGCACCCATACGACTGTCAGCTGACTTCTCGGCAGAAACTATGCAGGCCAGAAGGGAGTGGCAAGAAATATTCAAAGTGATGAACAGCAAGAACCTACAACCAAGATTACTCTACCCAGCAAAGCTATCATTCAGAGTTGAAGGTCAGATAAAGAGCTTCACAGACAAGAAAAAGCTAAAGGAGTTCATCACCACCAAACCAGGATTACATGAAATGCTGAAGGGTGTTCTTTAAGAAGAGAAGAAGAAGAAAAAGGTAAAGGTAAAAATTATGAACAACAAAATGACATCAAATACATACCTACCAACAAGTGAATCTAAAAATCAAGTGAATAAAAAATCTGAAGAACAGAATGGACTGGTGAATATAATAGAATCAGGGACATAGAAAGGGAGTGGACTGATAATTCTCAGGGGGAAGGGGGTGTGAGGGGTGTGGGAAGAGACCGGACAAAAAGCTTACACCTATGGATGAAGACAGTGGCGGGGGGTAAGGGCATGGGGTGGGGTGGGGAATCAGGTGGAGGGGAGCTAGGGGGGAAAAAAGAGGAACACCTGTAATAATCTGAACAATAAAGATTTATTTAAAAAAAAATAGAACCAGAGTCACAGAAGCATCGAACAGATTGTCAAACCTATGAGGGAAGGCAGGGGATGAAGGGGATAAGTGATCAACCAAAGGACTTGTATGCATGCATGTGAGCATAACCAATGGACACAGATGGCAGGGGCGGGGGGGTGGGGGTGAGGACATGTGCTGGAGGTAGGGTGGCCGGGGAGAGGTCAAAGGGGGAAAAAGGAGATTTATGTAATACTTTAAACAATGAAGAATTTACATTTTTGAAAATTTAAAAAATTAAAAATGGAACTTCCCTTTGACCCAGCAATCTAACTTCTGGGAATAAATCTTTAAAAAAAAAAGAAAATCAATCAGAAAGAATATATGCACCCCTATGTTCATAGCAGAATTATTTAAAAATGCTAATATTTGGAAACAGCCCAAGTGTCCATCAGTAGATGAATGGATTAAAAAATCTGTGGGAAATACTATGCAACTGTAAGAAAGAGGAATCCCTTATCCCTTGGGACAGCATGGATGGACCTGGAAAATATTATGTTAAGTGAAATAAGCCAAACTGGGAAAGACAAATATCACATGACCTCATTTATTTGTGGAATCTAATGAACAAAATGAATTGACCAACAAAATAAGACCTGGAGCAGGGAGGCATGGAACAGACTGGCATACCTCGATGTGGGCTTCGGGGGATGAGAAGAGATAAACCAAATAACTTAAATACTTACTAGAGGCCAAATGTACGAAATTTGTGCAAGGGCCTTGGCCCCAAAGACCGACCGCCACTGCCTCTGTTGCCTCTGCCTCCGACTGCTGCGGCTTTGTCCGGAAGGAAGGACGTCTGAAAGGACATCCGGTCTAATTAGCATATTATGCTTTTATTATTATAGATATACATAGCTCATGGACATAGGCAATAGGTTGGTGAAGACCTAGGGGGTGGGTAGGGACTGGGAGGAATAGGGAAGTGGGGGGTAGGGGGGAAAAATGGGAGATATCTGTTAATACTATCAACAAGAAAAAAATGCATTTAAAATAAACAAACAAACAAATAAATAAATAAGTCTAGGAAAAGATCTGTTAGGTCATTTGAATTCAAAGGTGCCTGAAAAATAAAATTCAAAAAACAACAACAAAGGGTGCCTAAATAAAGCAAGGCAGGTGAGTACACATATACACACACATAGATACACATAAACATACTCTACAACATGCATACACACACATGCTCATACAAACCTACACATACCACACAAAAACACACCCACAGAATCCCAAAATACACAGAAACACATGCATGCACACAGACCCATACTACTACACACACTCCTACTCAAATACACACAAGTGCACACATACACAAAGCCACACTCAAATTAAACACGGACCTACATAAACATACACACACACATACAAGCACATATACATACAAACATACATACATTACAAACACATAGTAATGGCTAGAGTAGATTATTAACCTGTTCAAAGATGAAGAATGAAAGTATGAGATTACTGAATTTGTTTACAGTGTACCTGATTCCTATAAACACTGATAAGACATTGTTTGGCACATCTCCTCCCCAACTTATTATAACTTTCTATTGTTTGTGGTCTAATGTACACATTACAAACATTGTGTCATTTCTTTCCAAACTTTCATATGTGTTAAAATTAGACATTTGGGTATTGCCCTCTAATATATAATGCTTTGAAAAGAAACTTTCACAGCCCATAAAGAAAGAGTAACTATAGCTCACTACATTATATAATGTTTCACATTTTGGAAGAGACCACAGCTTCAGAAGTCTGAAAGGGGTGATTGTAGACCTAGAAATTGTGCCTTAACTGCTGGGAAGTAGATGGTGCTGAATACTCTTCTTTTCAACATGCTTCTGAAAATGTTAATACTCTTTGGGAATGTCCCTTAGCTCTGCATTGTTCCTCTCCTAACTGACCCAAAGACTGTGTAATTCTATTTAATAAGCATGAGATAGTAACAATCACACCAGATAGTTCATCTGTAATTTGAGATTCCTGGAAGAAAAGTAATGCACCAAAGCAGGTTATGTTCTAATTAAGTAGTTGATCTTCTTCCAGAGTGTTGGTGACAAAGGAAATATTTCTCATGTTCTGTCTGAATGGCATGTCAGAGTTACACAAATGTGGGTTCAAACCCTAGGACTTCCACTTCTTAGTGGTTAGAATTTGAACAAACAATTTACCAAACTGAACTTTATATTCCTCATTTATAAAACGAGGATAATGCTACATACCCCACAGGATGCATTGAAAGTGACTGGTTCATAGACTCTAAAAATATTTGTTTTATTTTTTTTAAATTTAGTTTATTCATGACATCAAAATAGCCAGTATCTCAGGGGAAATTATAAGTCATGTAGAAAAGTAATTATTTTATTGTCTTTTATTTTTTAACTATCTGCTTTAGCAAATTACAAAGCAACTTAGAAAAGAGTAAGAAAAATTTTTCAAATTAAAATTACATTTTATTGTAACAATACAATTATTAGTTAATAATAGCATCTTGATTGGTTTTTTATTTTTGCCAACTAAAAATTTATTAGTTATTTATTGAACAAGAGAAATATAACCCCATATCAATTTTTGAGCATTTTCTAGCTATTAGTTTAGAATGGTTGTCATAGGACTTTTAACCCTATCCTATAGCAATCTATAATAATAAAAGCATAATATGCTAATTAGAACGGATGTCCTTCCTGATGAAGCCAGGGCTGCGAGGGAAGCCCCAGTCCTGGGTGCCAGAGGGAAGCTGGTGCCAGAAGCCGGGGGAAGGAAGGCCTACTCTTGCACAAATTTCATGTATCGGGCCTCTAGTATATAATAACAACATATATGATTTTAGCAAAACATAAAGGCAATATTTATTAATTGTATTCAAGTCATAGTTTTGACTTGGTTTTAAGTTCTGCTACATATAATATCTACTTCAACTCTAAAAATATCTATGGTTCATCTGAGTATCCATGACAGTCATCTGAAATCTAGAGGGGCCAAAGAATTGGCAGTTGCAGCAGTTTCCAAATGGGGCAGCCGGGGACTTCTACCCATAGCATAACAGTGACATTTCTGCTTACCTGGAATTGAATGGTTCCAAATGGTTCAATTTCTCCCTAAAACTTGAGTCAGTACTCCAGTGGGTAGGCTTAAATAATTACAGTTTCATATATTCACAAAAACTTTTACAAGGCTCCTCTTTCTTTGAAACTATATTCACTCTTTTGATAAGTAGAGCTTATAAGTTAACTGTATTATTGCAATCTATTATATTTTATAGAGATCTACACAATGCCAAGCACCCATAGGAAGTTTGAAACTATGGGTGTATAACAAGATGTTTTCTCTGCATCCTACTAAATGTTCAAATACTTATTAATAGGTTATTTTTCAAATAATTTTAAAAGAAACTCATATAGAGATGTAGTTCTAGTCAAACTACAGATGTAATACAAGAACACACATTTCCTTAGAATCCAAAAATAGAAAGGATGTAAAACCCTGTGTTTTATTGTTTTTAGGAAGTAAGGAATCCAGTTAAGATGTCACCTCCAGATATTTGCCTTATGGATAGAAACAGTGAGAAGAAAACCTGGCTTTGTCCAAGATAATCATTATTAAGCAATGTGTCTTGAAATATGTGCCATAAATCTGAAAAAGTTAAAACTAGTATAGCCATTTCTGTAAATACTTGTGTATTTCCTTTACTGGAGATAAGTTCATTTATATTTTTAAAATTTATTTCCTTTTTTTTCTGTTATTTAAATTTTTTTCCTTACTGGAAAAAAGGATGAAAGAAGATGAAAAGCTTGTGTAGTGTATTTCTACTTAATTACATTTAAATACTTAGAATTATATTCATCATACATTTTAAAACACAAAGGCCAATTATTTCATTCACATTTATTTCAGTTTTTACTGGTCTGCTAATAACACAAACACACATTTTCCAGGCTTTCTCTATCTTTCATGCCTATTAGCCTGATTGAGCACATTTTTTTCTTCAACAAGCCTTCCCTCTATGAAACTAAACTCAGTAAGATTTTTCTGCCCTAGCTGGTTTGGCTCAATGGATAGAGTGTCAGCCTACAGACTGAAGGATCCCAGGTTCGATTCCAGTCAAGGGCACATACCTAGGTCGCAGGCTTGATCCCTGGCCCTGATCGGGGTGTGTGCAGGAGATAACCAAGCCATGTGTCTCTCTCACATTGATGTTTCTTTCTCTGTGTCTCTCCCCCTCCCTTCCATTCTCTCTAAAAATCAATGAAAAAATATCCTCTGGTTAGGATTAACACACACACACACAAGATTTTTTTCCCCTTAGGTCATACACCTCACAAATTATTAGCAGGTCTTTAGTACTAATCACATCAGACTCACTGAGAAAGATCAAATTGTGATGCAAAGCAGTTTGGAAGGATGAGCCAGAAAACTTAGATCTGTAAAACTAGCTCCATCACATACACCAGCACTTGGATGAAAAGCATGCCTTCAGCAACACTTGGTGCATCAGGAGCCTATTGAGAGTTCATGATTGGCTAGATTGTTTAAATAAGAAGTAAAGGGCAAGACAGTCCTGAAAGGAATGCCATAGGTCATGTACCCAGCCCCCTATTTTGTACAAACAGAAAGTAAAACCTAGAGAGGTTGGAGACCTGACCACAAGAGCAGAGCCAGCACTTGAGGTCCCATCTCTGAACCTTTATTCTGTCCATAAGTGACCTAATTTAAAGCAAAACGGACATTCTTGACAGTGATGCAATCATCTGAAAAGCTTGACCAGAATGTGGAATTCTCAAGACCATCACTAGAAATGTGTTGTTTGACTATCAAAGAGTGATCCTTTAACTTACTCCTTGCTTCAGATCCCAGTTCAGCTGGGTGTTGAGTGGCTGTGTGCTCCAGGGGAGATGGGTTTCTCTGAGCCATGTTATGTCATTCCCCTTGCCAGTGAATGGTCAGGAAGTGCCTAAGTAGTAATTCTAGTTCATGAGACATGCAGTTTCTGCTAGTTTTCCTGGAGATATTTTCCTCATAAGAGGGTATGTAAAAAGGAATGACTTCCCTTTTTTCCTCGGGCTTCTAGACAATGTTGTATGAGGATGAGACACTTTGAGTTGCATCAGCTGTCTTGCAATTACAAAGGAGCAAGTCTGAGAACAAAAGGCAGTATGTTGATAATAGCAGAGAGAAAACATAGGGAAAGAACTTGGACCTTGGTTGAGCCACTGAATTAACTTCCTAGGGACATAATCTTCTTCCAAACTTCTAATGAAAGATAATAGCTTTTCCTTATTATTAAGACATTTGAGTTGAGTTGTCTGTTGTTCACATCTGAATATGTTTTACAAGGTATTTTAAATACTGTGTTATTCTCTTAGAAGAGAATTCTCTATTATTCTCTAGCTAGCTGATCATGAACTCTCAGAGATAGGCTCCTGATGCACCAAGTGTTGCTGAAGGCATGCTTTTCATCCAGGTGCTGGTGTATGTGACGGAGCTAGTTTTAGACTTAAACCAACTACAGAACCATGTGCCCAATTTTGGTCAAAGAATACAAAGTTTTAGATACACAAGTTGAATAAGTTCTGGAAATCTGTATAGCATACCAACTATAATTAATAATACTGTCTTATCTACTTGAAATTGCTAAAGGTAGATTTTAAGTGTTACTTAACCATTTGTACGCCATAAGCGTCTATAGATGCAAGCAGCAAACCTTTTTTAATTAAATTCAAAATGTCGTGGCAATTAACTGTTTAAAAAAAAGAAATGAAAATGGTAACTGTGAGGTAATGGACATGTTAATTAGCTTAATTGTAGTGATTATTTCACAATAAATATGTATATTAAAACATCAAGGTGTAATATATATATATATTTCTCGTGTTATGTTTAATAAAATGCAACTTTCCTTTTTTCTGATAAAGGCATGAGATATTATAGCAATTTATTAGGTTCTGTGAAGTTTATATATGTATATAAATGTTGATCTATTGGATTCTATAAAAAATTAATAACACAAAGGAACAATTCATAAACAGTACCATTCTGAGAACAGAAAGTTAAAATGTTTGGGGCCAGGGATCCTCCTACTGCCCCTCAGTGCACCTAATTAAAAAACTGCCTGTTCAGCCTACAGCATAGCTGACCTTGGAAAATGGGTATATACTGCCTCTGTCTGACATTGGCCCAGAGGAAGAATCCTTAAGGATCATGCAGACATCCACATATTTCAAATGAAAACTTGCATCCTATACTGGGCCTTCTCCTTTTGGCTGAGATAAAGCAGAAACATAACAAAATTGCCATTGTCGGGGTGATTTTTTAAAAATTTCATTATGTGAACAATTAAATTAATCCTCTAGAATAATCTCAATAATCACAACTTGACTACAGGAGTTTAATAAGTACTACTAAAAAGTTTAATATATACTACTAAAACTATAAGTTTTAGAAGTACAACTTATAGTTTTTATTTTTTATAAACATGAAATATTTCAACTATAAATACATTTTCCACTGAAATACCTAGAAACTGCCTCACATGTTTGCCTCCCCAAATTCTGCTACTTTACACATAGCTAGAGACAAATATAAGTATGAATTTTTTTCAGAAAAGTTTTGCTGTGATTAAACAATGCAAATACTATATGGTCAAATTTTTTAAGAACTCTAGACCATAGTCCACAATATTACTGAAATAGAACATTTGTAGGTATTCCTCCACTGCTAAAGAATAATGTATAGAATCCACACATGGAGGTCACATGTTGACATGATACATTTCTGGAATATGGATATGAAACATGAGATGAAACATTGATTTCTAGTTAAAGTCCTATGGCCCCCAACAGAAGAGGTGGACTCGCGTAAAAGGATTATCATCTACCTTCAGATTTCCCAGGGAGGCTTAAAGATGTCCCATGAAAATGAGGAAGAAAAATATTCTTATTTCTTTTTTTCATAGGATTTTCCCAAACCTAACTAAACCCAAATACTAAATGTTAAAAACGCAAATTTTAATCAGAAACAAGTATGAGAAAATTAAGAGGCAGTTGATGCAGTAGTACAAAGATCCTGGGCTGAGAGGCAGTTCTACTTCCCGTTCTGTCACTAATTCTCTGAGAGTCCCAAGAGAAGTCATATTAACTCTCTGAACCTCAGTGTCCCCTGCTCTAAAATGAACAGGATGCTCTCTTTCCTGCCTCCATGTAATTGTACTCAATGGCTCTGACCTAAATATAAAACATTTGTGTGTAACTCTAAAATACTTCACTGCACCTTAAGGTCAAATCCAAAAATTTTTGGAACAGTCTAAGTAATTTTTCAAAAATATCTTAAATCCATCATTATGGAGATTTTCAATACCCACCTCCTCACTATGTTCCCCATCCTGATTTTTGGACCTGTTCATCCTCCCATACTCTCTCTCTCTCCTTCTCTCTCTCTCTCTCTCTCTCTCTCTCTCTCTCTCTCAGAAGACATAGCACCAAAATGCACCCATTAGCTCATGCCAGAAATAAGGAGCAATCCTTGACACTTCTCTTTCCCTCATTCCCCAACTCTAACCCAGTCCTCTTGAATATCTTTAACTCCATTACCTGCCCTGAAATATCTACTTCAGCAACCTTGAAGCTCTAATCCACTCGGTTTCCACCCCCCCAAACTATTTTACCATATTACAGAGTAAAGGATTATTTATAAAAGTAATTTTGAACATGTCTTTTACACACACACACACACACACGCACGCGCGCGTGCGCACACATACTTACGCGTGTGCACACATATCTGCTCCCAAAACCCTTCGGTGATGATCATCACTCTCAGCATAAACAAATATAACTAAGAGTACTTCCCCCTTCTCCTTAGTCAGTGTCTCTTCCCCGATAGCTCAACAGAGCCTCTCTGACCAGATCTTTTCATCATGGGTCCTCAGAGACAGTCCCTCTACTTTGTAGCACTTACTGCACATGTAATTCTACCTGTATTTGTGGGGGTTTTATCACTCAAATAAGACTGCAAGTTCTATGAAGACTTAGACCACATCCATTTTTGTTCACAAATTAAAACTCTTGGTCCTTGTACTGTGGTGAAATAGAAATAACAGGCTTTTGGGGTGGAATATCAGCTCTACCATGGCAAGTTGCTGGTCAGGCTTTTTGAACTTCTGTGCCTCAATTTCCTCATGTGCAAAATAAAGCTAAGGATACGTAATATATGTAAGGATGGGGTTCTAAAGATCAAATGGATAACATATGATTTCACTTTATATTGTATAAGTAGACAAAGGATAGACATTAGTATTAATAATATTATTAATGTTAATTATTTTAAGGTCTCCCAACAAGTGACCTCTTCACCTCTCACCTATCTTCAGCTTCAGCTCAGGTATATTTCAATCAAAAAATTTACCTTACAGTCTCCACATACATGATTGCATTTCTGGGCCATTATCCCTGCCTCCTACATTCTTCACAAACTTCCATCTCTCCCCTCCTGCAGCACTCTGTTCCACACATAACTCCCTCAGTGCCTGCCACTTTACTACCCAGATCCTCAGACGCTCTTGCATATGTAATCAAAGCATAACTTCATGTTAGATCTGAGAGACTGTAGAAATCAGCTAGTCTAATGTCTTAATCTTATAAATGAGAAAACAGAAAGTCAGAACATTTAAATGACCTGCTAGTTGGTGGCAAAATGGAGACCAAGTCCAGACCTCCAGAAGATATCTGTTAGTAATTGGATCCATATAGAACAATATCAAGCCATGACAGTGTCAACATCATTTACTAAAATAGAGAAGCAGAGTTCTTTCATACATATTACAGATCCTCGACATCTTATTGTCTAAGTAGTTGTTAAGTCCCTTACAACAAAGGAGTAGAGTTGGTTTGTCTATAAATGTGAGGAAGTAGACACTTGGAGATATTTATTGACAACACTTTGTATTGTACTATATACCCAGAAGTGCTCAGTTATTGTTTGGTAAGTGGGTGAGTGCAGGTATAAATGAAATTAGGAGTTATGAGAAAAGAGTTTCACAAAAACATCACCATAGGAAGTCCACTAAAGAATTTGAAAGTTTGATTTATCACAGAAATTCATTCCTTCTCTAGAAATTTGGGCCTTTTACAATTAATTTTGCAGAGCTCATGTGCTATTTGGAGACAGTATTCCACGTGTGCAGAGATAATATAATCCTATTGAGGATTATATTAAACCAAGGTGGTTCCAATCAAATTTGAGATGGATTCTAGAAAATAAGAACCATGTAGTTAGGAATACTCTACCAGACATTGATGTGATTCATGTCATAACACTTAAAAATATATTTCTTGTCCAGTTATAAAATTCTGATCAATGGAACAAAATGGGGAGTTTAAAAGCAGACCCATACTCATATCAAAACTAAGCTATAATAGAAGTGGTATCATACATAAGCAAAGAAAACATGGATCATTTTACCAGTGGTATAGGGGACATTAGCTCATTATAATGAAAAGACTCAATTATATCCCTACCTCCCTCTACAAGCAAAAATATATTTAGACGAGTTTAAAACCTTAGTATAAAATACACTATTGGGTAGAGAAGAAGAGAGTAGCTTTACAACCCTGGCATCAAAAAATCTTTTTTAAGCATGTCAGAAAAAGCAGTACCTAAAAGGGAAAGATCTGATTACACCAAAATTCAAAACTTTTTCTCCACAAAATGTACTATAAGGTTAAAAGACAAGATGACAGGTGGAGAAAAGATATTTTCAATATATATAACCAAGAACTGATTAATACCTAGAATATTTAAGTAACTCCTATAAATCATTAAAAAATAAGAGAGGCAACCCAGAGGAAAACGGACAAAATATATAAATGTTCAAGTTGCTGAAGTATAAATGGGATGACTAATATAAACAAATACTTATCCTTATTAGTAGGTAATTTAAAAAACCTCCAAAATATAGACATGAATTTAAAACTACACTGACCAAAAAAAAAAAAAAAAAAGGAATTTTCAGATAAAAGCTAATGTCAGGAAGTATGAGGGGAAATAGGAAAGTTCACATGCATTGGTGACTATGCAAATATTTATTACAACCATTTTAGTGAGTACTCTAGCAATATGTAGTAAAGTTTTGTTAGAACATGCCGTATAACATAGGAGTTTCTAGATGTGTACATCCAAATAGCTCAGTAAACATAAATACATGTGTTAAGATTGTGATGATAGCAAAATGAGGTGAATCATTTTTTTGTTAATCCTCACCCAAGAATATTTTTTCATTGATTTTTATTTTTATTTTTATAGAGGATGAGAGAGAGGGGGAGAGACAGAGAATGAAACATCAATGTGAGAGAGACACATCGATTGCTTGCTTCCCACATGTGCCCCGATCAGGGCTGGGGATCAAGCCTATAACCCAGGTATGTGCCCTTGACTGGAGTCAAACCCAGGACCCTTCAATCTGAGGGCCAACACTCTATCCACTGAGGGAAACCAGCTAGGGCAAGGTGAAATATTTTTAAAGTATAGTTTATGCATACATATTCTTTAGGGGTCAAAAGATGATTATCAAGGACAGAGTTGGACAACAGTGTTGACAAAAATCTATATATATAAAAGGCTAAGCGACTATTTGACCAGCCTACCAGCTGGTAGCAATGATGCACACTGACCACCAGGGGGTAGACATTCACTGCAGGAGCTGCTGAGAGACAGCTACTTTGCAGAGTGCCCTCTCGCACTCCGGGACCCCTTGGGGGATGTCAGACTGCCAGTTTCAGCCCAATCCCTGCAGGCCAGGCCAAAGGACCCCATCTGCTGGAAAGACCCCACTGACTCTGCAGATGCCCTTCAAGCCCTGGCGCCACACTAGGTGCAGCTGGCTGGAGATGGACTGCGGGAGGTTGTCTCCATTTTGGTGTCCAGCTCGTCTCATCCAGTCTTGCCCCGCTGGCTACCTTCTAATTAATTTCCTTTTAACATGCATGAATCTGTGCACCAGGCCTCATATCATATATATATATATATATATATATATATATATATATATATATATATATATGAGAAGTTCAACCTGAGGGATCCAAGATGGTAGCAAAGTAGGTGGAAATTACATTCACTAGCTCCCAGGATCAAATAAGAATTACAATTAAATTATAAACAATTGACCCAAATAACCAACTAAAGACTAGCTGAACAGAAATCTTATAAACAAGGATATACAAAGGAAGCTACCTCAAGACTGGTAGGAGGGGCAGATATGCAAAAAGGGCTGGCCCCAAACCCCAGTGTGCTGGTGGAGAATCTGGAATGATATCTCAACTACAAAGATCCTCCCTAAGGAGTGAGAGGTTTTAACACCACACTGAACTCCCCAGCCCAGAGAACCAGAGTTGGTAACAGGAGCCCACATAACATTTACTGTAAAAATTAGTAGAAATCCATCTGCCAGAGTGAGATGGAAGACTGCTAGAAACCCAGGTGTCCTCTTAAAGGGCCAGCAACAAAAATCTCCTTCATAGCTGCTCACCCTGGGCTCTAGCAGAGGGATGGCATCTCAGCAGAATGGAGTCATATAGAGAGAGACTGGGTTGTGTGGCTTTGGGGAAGGCCTGGAAGGGCAGCTGTCAATGTCTCTGTGCTGAGTCCATCTCTCACACCACCAACTGAATCAATATTTTTGGGGTTGTGTACTTCCCTCCATATGGCATCATCCTAGGGAGATACACTAGTCCCACACTCTTGACTCCCTGTGGCCCTGCCCTAATAAGCTCATACCCTGTGGAGGAATCAGCTATCTGAGGCCAGCCTAATCCCATTGTGCAGTCTTCCTTTGAAGGCTCTTGAAAGAAGTCTGGGCAGACTCAGGAGACAACAGAAAAGAACAAGGAGAAACTGACTTGTGTGGCTTTTGGCGAGTACAATTTTCATCATGCATCATGAGTTTCACCACCACTCCTTTGCAGATCCCTCCCACCACATGGACAAATCTTATTGTTTTAGCCTGATGAATTATAATAGGGTCACCCTGCAAATTCCCTGCAAAAACCACTGCCCCATTGCAAAGGTCCATGGGAGCCACAAAAATGGAAGTGGGCCCTGGTGTACCCAGAGATTTTTGTTGAGTGGCCTCAGACTCAGCAATGACACTTGTTTAAATCTGTATCAACCTGGTGAACACCATTAATCCCTATCTTGTGGCTCACTGAGAACTGACCTCATGCAACTCATGTTTGGCCAGAGGCTTTTTCAGTGACTGAGCCTAATGGACAGTTGGAGGCAGAGACAGATCTTGGAGTGCCTTTTGATGACCTTCCCTATGCTTAATACAAGTGGAAGCTGGTCTCAGTACACATGTTGGACCCTCCCACCTAAATCCAGACCCAGGAGAGGCAGCCACCAAATGTGGGTTGATTTGTAGTTATTAACAGGCAGACCAGGGCCACTCACAGACAACTTTTGACATTGACCTGCACCAAAGTATCTCCCAAGAGTTCCCAGAAACAACACACCCAATGGTGGGCTTTGGGTCACATTAGACCATGACCCAATAAGCTCCAGAAGTGGAACACACAAAGGGAGATCTCAGCAGGCACTAGAATCTATTGGGGCAAATTTTATTTCATGGAGTCAGTCCCACACAGCAGCTTGTAGACTGTGGTCAGGGTTAATCCTCATAGGTAGCCTGAGGGTCAACCTCACCCACTAATGGGCCAGCACCAATCTCAACTATGACAAGAATGCTCACATAATCCACACAAGGGACATTCCTGGAGCACCTAGGTCATTCATGTGATTAGGGAGAATGTGTCACAAAGCTCTGCAGGACAACTAATACATAAGGCCACTCTACCAAGACTGGAAGACAGAGTAGATCTACCTAATATGAAGAAACATATTCAGAGAAGCAGCCAAAATGGGGAGACAAAGAAGCATGTCTCAAATAAAAGAAAAGAAATTCTCACAAAAAGAACTAAATGAAACAGGCAAACAATCTACCAGGTACAGAGTTCAAAACAATAATTATGAGTGTGCTCAAGGAACTTAGGGGAAGAATAGATGAACTCATTGAGGACTTAAAAAAAGATTGAAAACATAAAAAGGATATAAATTTCATAAAAAAGAATATTACAATATCTGAAATAAAACTACTCTAGAATAAATCAACAGCAGATTAGATGAAGCAAAGGATCAAATAAATGACTTGGAAGACAAGGTGTCAGGTAACACCCAATCAGAGCAGAAAAAAGAAAAATAAAACCTAAATGAGGATAGTTTAGAAAACCTCTGGGACAATATCAAGTGTAATAACATCCACATCACAAGAATACCAGAAGAAAAGAGCAAAGGATTGAGAACCTATTTGAAGATATAATGACTAGGAAGTGCAAAGAGTCCCAAACAAGATAAACTAAATAGAACCACAACACAATACACCATAATTAAAATGCCAAAGATTAAAGACAAGGAGAATCTTAAAGGCAGCAAGACATTTACCTACAAGGGAGTATCATAAGAGTGACAGCTGATTTCTCAATAGAAACATTTCAGGCCAGAAGGGATAGGCATGAATTATTCAAAGTGATGGAAAGCAATGACCTACAACCAATACTACTCTACCCAGCAAGGTTATTATTTAAAATTCAATGTGAAATAAAGAGCTTCCAAGACAAAAAAAAAAAAAAAAAAAAGTTCATCAACACAGACCAGAATGACAAGAAATGTTAAAGGACTTCTTTAAAAAAAAAAAAGAAAATAGGAGGAACATAAATATGAATAATAAAATGGCAATTAAAATGTAATTATCAATCACTTTTTTAAAATTTATCTTCATTGTTGAAAGTATTACAGATGCCCCCTTTATTTCTCCTTTGACCCCCATCTCCCCACTCCCACCCTTTCCCAGGCCTTCACTGCACTATTATATGTGTCCATGGATTATATATAAATGCATATAAGATCTTTGATTAATCTCTTCCCATTTCCCCTCTTTCCCTCTGAGAATATTCAGACTGTTGCATGCTTCCAAGTCTCAAAAAATCACTTAAAAAAACTCCCAAAAAACAAAGTCCTGGACCAGATGGCTTCACAAGTGACTTTTACCAAATGTTCAAGGAGGAACTAACACCTATCTCAAACTATTCCAAATATTCAAGAGGAAGGAAGACTCAAGAATGCATTTTTAGAAGGCCAGTATTATATTAATTCCAAAATCAGATAAAGATACCACCAAGAAAGAAAATTATAGGCCAATATCCCTGATGAACAAAGATGCAAGAATCAAGATTAATATAATATCCACAAATCAATGAATGTGATACACCACATAAAAAATCTTATATTGATCTTCTATTGATCATATCAATACAAGCAGCAAAAGCGTTTTACAAAATTCAGCACCCATTTATGATAAAAATCCTCAGCAAACTGGGACTAGAGGGAACAAATCTCAACATAATAAAGTCAATTGTGACAAACCCACAGCTAACAAATTATTAAATGAGAACAAATTAAAAGTGTTTCCCTTCAGAAACTAAACAGGGATATCCACTTTTAATACTCTTATTCAATACTAGAGGCCCAGTGCACAAAATTCGTGCACTTTGGGGGGGGGGGTCTCTCAGCCCGGCCTGTGCCCTCCCACAGTCTGGGACCCTTTGCTCCTTACCACCACCTGCTTGCTGCTCCTTAGCGCTGCCACGGAGATGGAAGAGGCTCCCACCACCGCCGCTGTACTCACCAGCTGTGAGCCTGACATCTGGCTGAGTGGCACTCCCCCTGTGGGAGAGCACTGACCATCTGGGGACAGCTTCTGCATTGAGTGTCTGCCCCCAGGTGGTCAGTACAAATCATAGAGACCAGTCATTCTGCCATTCAGTCAATTTGCATATTAGCCTTTTATTATATAGGATAGTATGGAAAACCTAGCCACAGAAATAAAATAATAAGAAGAAATAAAAGGCATCCAAAAAGTAAAACTGTCATCATTGGCAGATGACATGACTGTACGTGATGAACCCTAAAGGTTCCAGAAAAAAACTACTAGAACTGATAAATGAATTCAGTAAAGTAGCAGGATACAAAATTAATATTTAGATATCAGATGCATTTTTTGACACAAATAATAAACTATCAAGATAGGAAATGGGAAAATCACAAAATGGTGGCAGAATAGACAGACGTGTCCCGAGCCTTGTCCCAGAGCAAATAGAATGAGCAGCTGAAATGAATAACATCCAACCCGAATTGGCAAAGGAGACTCAGCTGGTGAGACAGTTTGCAGCCGGGAAGGGCAGAGGACCCCTGGAGAAAGGTAAAATCAAGGATCTGGGCAGGAGAATCTGCCAGACCTCTGAACCCAGAGGGTCAGAGGGAATCCGCACAGCACAGAGCCACATCCCTGGGGACAGGCACAGCATCTGACTGTGGAAAGGAGGTCCACAGGACTGCTGGTGGCAGGGGATTCTAGATCTGGGTCCACAGTCACGAAAGGCTGAGCCCACAGAAAGCAGTCTGGGAGGCTGACCAGACCACGCAGTGCCGGCAGGAGAGCAGCGCGAAGAGGCGCAGTCCTTCCCCTCTCTGTGGCCTGTGCTTTTCTTCACTGAACCTAGTTCATAGGACCTCTTGGATACAGACACTCACCCGTGGCGGAGGTGCGGGAGAAGGTGCGGACTTGTGGAATCTGGGGAAAGGAGGGAGTCCAGGAAAAGTGGCAGTGAGTCTGGTGCTGAGTCATACCTGAGCCTGGGACCTAGGTAGCCATTTTGTCCTTAAGAGATAGCCCCTCCCTCCAGTCTCCAGGCAACCAATACAGCCACACCCAGATTTCACCCTGAATGGTACCAAAGATTAAAAAAAATCTAAATAGTCCCTGAGAGTCCACAGGGACTGGCCAAAAAAGAGACCTTCAGTCCTAGCAATAGAAAACTGAGAAACAGTACAGTACAGATGACTGAGATTTTAAGCCAGCCAAAGAAACGACTCTTCACTTTTTCATTTTAATTTTAATTATAATTTTTATTATTATTTTATTATCCCTTTATTCTTTTTTTCTATGTTTTCCTGTTTTTGTTTGTTGCTTTATTTTCTATTTCTTTTTGCATTATTTTTCCATCACTCTATTTTATTTTATTTTTATTTGCTATTTTTATACCATTTTTGAAATCATTTTTTTGTAATTTTATTATTATTATTATTATTATTATTATTATTATTATTTTATTTTCGATCTCTTTCTTCTTATCCACTCATCCCCTTTCTACTTCCTCCATACTGAATTGAGGTCCTCCCCATATTCATCCAATTCTTAACCTTATTTTCTGTATATAAGCTCAACCTCTACAGATTCTGTCCCAACCTTCTTTGCTGGGTGTTTGGTATTTGTATTTTTTTGGTTTATCTATTGGTTCTGTGGTGTCTTACATGTTCTGTGGTGTCTTATATATATATTCTCCTTTTTCTTCCTTTTTCTTTTCTCTCTTATATTTTTCTTTCTCTTCAATATCATTTGTGCTATCTTTTCTCTCCCCTAATTCTCTTTTCTCAGGTGGTCACTTACATTGGGGTTATTGGTGTCATGAGTATATTTGTGCTTTGTTCCCTTTGTGTTGTGTCTTGTCGAGGTGAATTTTATCCTGTCTGGCCAAGGTACTAGAGAGCAAGCCACATAACCAGATATCTGGAGAGGAAACTACATCCATGAAAGGGTCAATAACACCCCAGACCCAACTACAAAGACAGGAAGAAGGCGGCAGTGAGGGAGAGAGCATGAGTGAGTGAGGGAGCAAAAGAGGAGTGTTGGTCATGAGAGGTGTGTGTGTGTGTATGTGAGTAAGGCACAGTTAGATCCCACAGGACCTTCGGGGGCAGGCTAACCGGGCTTGACTAACTAGGCAGCCTCTGCTACCTTTGCAAAAAGTACCAGGAAGCTGGCTCATTCTCAGAGGCCTAGCCTTTTTGAAAGGGAGAGCTGCTGTACCTGGGAGCCCAGCCTCACCTCCACCCTGGGTACACTCAGATAACACCTGGGACTCTACAGCCACCCCTGCCAGGGAACTGCTACCTCAGCTGTGGTCTCACAGTCGAGTCTCCAGCCACCTTGGGCGCAAGCTCCTGTGAGTTCTGAAGCATTCTCCCCTCTGACCGGCCCAATGCTTTAGTCCAGGACACTGCAACCACATGAGCAGCAGACATGTGAGAAGCCCGCTCCAGTCCAAGGAGCAACCGCCCCATGAGCAGCCTGCCCCAGGCCTAAGAGAAGCAGTCTCACGTAACCTGCCCCTGTCCAAGGAGCAGCAGCTGTGTGAGTGGCCCGCTCCCCCATCCGAGGAGCAGCAGCCACATGAGCAGCCCACCCACGACTGAGGAGCAGCAGCCCCATGCAGCCCGCCCCCATCCGAGGAGCAGCAGCTGCACCCAGCCTGCACCCTGTACCTGTCCAACGAGCACCAGCTGTGCAAGCAACCTGCCCCCATCTGAGAAGCAGCAGCCACACAAGCATCCCGCCCAGGTCCGAGGAGCAACAGCTGTGTGAGCAGCTAGCCCTCGTCTGAGGAGCAGCAACCGCACAAGCAGCCTGCCCCCATCAGAGGAGCAGGAGCCGTTCAAGCAGGCCGCCCACATCCGAGGAGCAGCAGCCCTGTGCAGTCCACACTGGTCTCAGGAGAAGCAGTCACACGCAGACCGCCCCCATCTGAGGAGTAGCAGCCTCATGATCAGCCCACCCCATCCAAGGAACAGCAGCTGTGCAAGCAGCCTCCCCCACAAGCCAGAGGAGACATCACAAGTGCTAACAGCACCCACCAGAGGAGCCGCTGCAAACTGAGGAGTAGCCACTACTGTGACCACCTGAGGTGTAACTGCAGCCCAAGGAGCCACTGCACCCAAGGAGCAGCCCCTGCACGACTCAACATCTAGATCAGTCGGTGAGCCCAAAAATGCATAGACAAAGAAACCCCCCAAGGAAAGAAAAGGAGGAATCACCAGAAAAGCAGCTAAGTGAAACAGAGGCATGCAATATGTCAGAAAAAGAATTCAGAATAAGGGTCATACAATTCATAAACCAGGTGGATGAAAAAATCAACAACTTATGTAAGAATCAAGAAGAAATGAAGAGTGATATAGCTGCCATAAAAAACACCATGGGAAGTTTCAACAGTAGACTAGGAGATGCAGAGGACCGAATTAGCGAATTAGAAGACAAGGAAGCAAAATACACCCAAACTGAACTGCAATTGAAGAAAAAAATTAAAAGACAGGAGGAGAGCCTAAGGGAGCTATGGGACAACATGAAACGAAGCAATATACGAATAATATGGGAGCCAGAACAACAGGAAGAGGAACAAGAGTTAGAAAACCTATTTAAAGAAATAATGTCAGAAAACTTCCCTGATGTGGGGAAGAAAAAAGTCACACAAGCACAGAGAGTCCCAAGGAAGATGAACCCAAAAAGACCCACACCAGGACACATCATAATTATGATGGCAAATGTTCAGGACAAAGAGAGAATCTTAAGGCTGCAAGATTCTCTCCAATTAGATTATGAAATGATTTCTCAACAGAAACACATCAGGCCAGAAAAGAATGGAAGGAAATTTACAAAGTGATGCAAAGCAAGAGACTGAATCCAATAATACTCTATCCAGCAAGGCTATAATTCAAAATTTAAGGGGAAATAAGGAGCTTCATAGACAAAAAAAAAAAAAAAAAAAAAAAAAAAAAAAAAAAAAAAAGGGTAAGGGAGTTTATCACTATCAAACCAGTAATGAAAGAAATGTTAAAGGGACTGGTGTAAACAGCAGAAATAAAAAGGTAAGAAGGAAGACAGGCACAAAAAATAAAAATGGCTACAAACAAATACCTTTCAATAATAACTTTAAACATAAATGGACTAAATGCTCCAAGCAAAAGACATTGAGTGGCTGAATGGATAAAAAAACATGACCCATATATATATGCTGTCTAAAAGAGACCCACCTCAGAACAAGGGACTCACACAGACTGAAAGTGAAGGGATGGAAAAATATTTTTTCAGGCAAATGGAAATGAAAAAAAAAGCTGGAGTACCAATACTTATATCTGACAAGATAGACCTCAAAGTGAAGGCTATAACAAGATATAAGGAAAGCCACTTCATAATACTACAGGGATTGATACAACAAGAGGATATAACCCTGATAAACATATATGGACCCAATGGAGGAGCACCCAAATACATAAAAAAAACTCCTGGAAGATATCAAGGGAGAGATCAACAACAATACAATCATAGTAGGGGACTTTAATACACCACTGACATCACAGGATAAATCCTCTAGACAAAAAATCAGCAAAGAAACAGCAATCCTAAATGATTCACTAGATTAGATGAACTTAATTGACATCTTCTGAGCATTTCACCCCAAAGCCATGGAATATACGTTCTTCTCAAGTGCACATGGAACATTTTCAAAAATAAACCACATATTTGGACACAAGCAAAGTCTCTCCAAATTCAAGAAGATTGAAATCATATCAATCCATTTTATCAGACCACAATGGCATAATATTAGAAATAAACTACAATAAAAACAATCCAAAATATTCAAACACTTACAAGCTGAGTAGCATGCTATTAAACAATGATTGGGTAACCAAAGAGATTAAAAAAAAGCTAAAAACATCCTGAAAACTAATGACAATAAAAACACAACAATCCAAAATCTATGGGACACAATGAAAGCAGTCTTGAGAGGGAAGTTTATAGCTCTACAGGCCTACCTCAAAAAAAAAAAAAAAAAAAAGAAAGAAAGAAAGAAAAAAGAAAAAATGGCAATAATCCATCTAATTCTACACTCAAAGAATTAGAAAGAGAGCAACAAGAGAAGCCCAGAGTGAGAAGAAGGAAGGAGATAATAAAGATCAGTGCAGAAATGAATGACATAGAGACCAAAAAAAAAAAAAAACAATACAAAAGATCAGTAAAACCAAGAGCTGGTTCTTTGAAAGGATAAACAAGATTGATGAACCTCTAGCCAGGCTCACCAAGAAGCAAAGAGAGAGGACCCAAATAAACAAAATCAGAAATGAAAGAGGAGAAATAAGAACAGAACCCAGAAATACAAAGGATTGTTAAAAAATACTATGAACAACTCTATTCTAACAAACTAGACTACCTGGAGGAAATGGACATATTCCTAGAAAAATACAACCATCCAAAACTCAATCAGGAAGATTCTAAAAATATCAATAGGCCGATAACTATGGAAGAAATTGAAGCAGTCATCAAAAAGCTTCCAGCAAACAAAAGCCCAGGGCCAGATGGCTTCACGGGGGAGATTTACTAAACTTTCAAGGAAGAACTAAAACCTATCCTCCTCAGACTATTCCAAAAAATTCAAGAGGAAGGAACACTTCCAAACTCATTCTATGAAGCCAGCATCACCCTAATACCAAAACCAAATAAAGACAACACAATGAAAGAGAATTGCAGGACAATATACCTCATGAACATACATGCCAAAATCCTCAACCAAATTCTAGCAAATAAGATCCAGCAGTACATCAGAAAGATCAAACATCATGACCAAGTAGGATTTATCCCGGAGATACAAGGATGGTGCAACATCCACAAATCTATAAACATGATACATCACATAAACTAATTGAGAGATAAAATTCACATGGTCATATCAATTGATGCAGAAAAAGCATTTGACAAAATCCAACACCTTTTCTTGATAAAAACTCTCAGCAAGGTGGGAATAGAAGAATCATACCTCAACATAATAAAAGCTATATATGAGAAACCCACAGCCAACATCATACTCAATGGGAAAAAACTAAAACCATTTCCCCTAAGAACAGGAACAAGACAGGGACACCCACTCTCACCACTACTGTTCAACATAGTACTGGAAATACAAGACATTGCAATCAGGCAACAAGAAAAATAAAGGTCATCCTAATTGAAAAAGAAGAAGTAAAACTGTCCTTATTCTAGATGACATGATACTGTACATAGAAATCCCTAAAGACTCCATCAAAAAATTATTAGACTTAAAAAATGAAATCAGCAATATAGCAGGATACAAAATTAATGCAAAGAAATATATGGCATTTCTATACACCAATAATGAACTTACAGAGTGACTAAAAAAAGTAATCCCATTTACCATCGCATCAAAAAAATTAAGATACCTAGGAATAAACTTATCTAAAGAGGTTAAAGACCTATATGTGGAAAACTATAGGACACAGAAAAAAGAGATAGAGGAAGACATAAACAGATGGAAGAACATACCGTGTTCATGGATTGGTAGAATCAACATCATCAAAATGTCCATACTACCCAAAGCAATCTATAGATTCAATGCACTCCCCATTAAAATATCAATGGCATATTTCACAGACCTAGAATGAGCTCTCCAAAAATTCATCTGGAATAAAAACAAACCCTGAATAGCTGCAGCAATCCTTAGAAAGAAAAACAAAGTAGGTAGGATCTCAATACCAGATATCAAGCTGTATTACAAAGCCACTGTTCTCAAAACTGCCTGGTACTGGCACAAGAACAGACATATGGAATAGAATAGAGAACCCAGAAATCGACCCAAACCACTATGCTCAATTAATATTTGACAAAGGAGCATGAACATACAATGGAGTCAAGACAGTCTCTTCAATAAATGGTGTTGGGAAAATTGGGGAAAAAAATGAAACTAGATCACCAACTTACACCATACACAAAAATAAACTCAAAATGGATAAAGGACTTAAACATAAGATGGGAAACCATAAAAATACTAGAGGAATCCACAGGCAGCAAAATCTCAGACATATGCCGAAGCAATTTCTTCACTGATACTGCTCCTAGGGCAATGGAAGCCAAAGAGAAAATAAACAAATGGGACTACATCAAAATAAAAAGCTTTTGCACAGCAAAAGGAACCATCAACAAAACAACAAGAAAACCCACTGCATGGAAGAACATATTTGCCAATGTTATCACCGATAAGGGTTTAATCTCCAACATTTACAGGGAACTCATACAACTTAACAAAAGGAAGATAAACAACCCAATCAAAAAATGGACAATGGACCTAAATAGATACTTTTTGAAACAAGACAGAAGGAAGGCCAAGAGAGATATGAAAACATGCTCAAAGTCAATAATCATCCGAGAGATGCAAATCAAAACGACAATGCGGTACTATCTCACACCTGTCAGAATGGCTATCATCAACAAATCAACAAAGGACAAGTGCTGGTGAGGATGCAGAGAAAAAGGAACCCTCATGCACTGCTAGTGGAAATGCAGTCTGGTGCAGCCACTGTGGAGAACAGTATGGCGTTTCCTCAAAAAACTAAAAAAGGAACTCTCATTTGACCCAGTGATCCCACTTTTAGGAATATATTCCAAGAAACTAGAAATACCAATCAGAAAGGATATATGCACCTTACGTTCATAGCAGCACAATTCGGCATAGCTAAGATTTGGAAACAGTCTAAGTGCCCATCAGCAGATGAGTGGATTAAAAAACTGTGGTACATCTACACAATAGAATACTATTCTGTGGTAAAAAGAAGGAATTCTTACCATTTGCAACAGCATGAATGGAACTGGAGAGCATTATGCTAAGTGAAATAAGCCAGTCAGAGAAAGATAAATATCACATGATCTCACTCATTTATGGAATATAATGAACAACATAAACTGATGAACAAAAACAGATCCATAGACAGAAAAATATCGATCAGAACATCAAACCTCAGAGGGAAGGTAGGAGAGGGTGGGGGTAAGGAGGAGAGATAAACCAAAGGATTTTTATGCATGCATATAAGCCTAACCAATGGACACAGACAATAGGGGGGTGAGGGCATGAGTGAGGGGGGTTGCAAGGTAATGGTGGGATAAGGACACATATGTAATACTTTAATCCCATGGACAGCAAACTGTGGCTCGCGAGCCACATGTGGCTTTTTGGCCCCTTGAGTATGGCTCTTCCACAAAATACCATGGCCTGGGCTAGTCTATTTTGAAGAAGTGGCATTAGAAGAAGTTTAAGTTTAAAAAATTTGGCTCTCAAAAGAAATTTCAATCGTTGTACTGTTGATATTTGGCTCTGTTGACTAATGAGTTTGCCAACCACTGCCTTAATCAATAAAGAAATTAAAAACAAAGAAATGGAAATGAAGGAAATGATCCCATATACAATTGCATAAAAAAATTAAATACCTAGAAATTAGTTTTACCAAGGTGGTAAAAGACCTGTACTCAGAAAATTATAAGAAAATGAAGAAAGAAATTGAAGAAGATACAAATAAATGGAAGCATATGCCATACTCATGCATAGGAAGAATTCACATCATTAAAATGTCTATGCCACTCAAAGCAATCCATAGATTCAATAAAATCCCTATATAAATATCAATGGCATTTTTCACAGAACTAAAACAAATAATCTTAAAATTTACATTTAACCACAAAATAATCTAAATAGCCACAGTAATCTTGAGAAAGAAGTACAAAATTAGAGGCATCATGCTACCTGATATCAAATTATACTACCAGGCTATTGTAATGAAAACAGAATGTTACTGGCATTAAAAAGAAAGCACATAGATCAATAAGAGCAGAATAGAAAGCTCAGAAGTAAACCCAAGCCTATATATTCAATTAATATATGACAAAGGAGGCAAGAACATACAATGTGATAAAGGCAGTCTACTCAATAAATGTTTGGGAGATAATTGGACAGCTACATGCAAAATCTATGAAATTAGGCCACCTTCTTAAACCATATACAAGAATAAACTCAAAATGGATTGAAGACTTTGATGTAAGACTTGAAATCATAAAACTCCTAAAAGAAAAAATAAGCAGTAATATCTCTGTCATCTTTCCTAGCAATATTTTTTCTGAAATATCTCTTTGGGCAAGGGAAGCAAAAGAAAAAATAAATAAATGGGACTACATCAAACTAAAAAGTTTTTACACAGCAAAGGAAACCATCAACAAAACAAAAAGAAAACCTACCGAATTGGAGAAGATATTCACCACTGATATAGCTATTAAGGCAAGCATGTCAAGCTCAAAGGTTAACATGGGCCAAATATCAAGGTTTAAGTTTATGTGGGCTGCAAAAAACAAAAGCTTCAATTTTCATAGAAACGTAGGTTTATTTCAATACAGACATGCTGAATACAAAGGGCTGAAATAAATGAGTAATCATTAACATAAAATAATAGAACATTTTAATAAAAATTAATATATTTTCTTGAACATTAACTTACCAGACACTGAATAACTGCACAAATTAATAAGCATAATGCAAATTAACCTATTTTTCTTGTTCTCCGAAAGCAAAATATTTCCTGTTGTGAACACCAAACAAGTCAGTACAAGACTAATGATGTGGCAATCAGCTGCTAAAATATTCGCTGCTAGTATTAGTGGAGAGAAAAGGTGCACATGCATGTAAGTCACGTAAGGGAAATTAATGAAACACAATTATAGTAATCAGTCATTAGCAAACATTGTAGTTTGTTGTTAATAATTATGTATAACAGGATATTGTAAAAATTAAGTTACAAAATTTTTATTAAAATGTTTCTTACATACCATTATATTGGCTGGGCTGCAAAAATATTCATTGTGGGCCGTATGTGGCCTGCAGGCCATAGATTTGACATGCTTGTGCTAAGGGGTTAATATCCAAAATTTACAAAGAACTCATGCAACTTAACACCAAAAAAAACATAATCCAATTTTTTTTTAAAGTAAAGGACCTGAATAGAAACTTCTCCAAAGAGGACATATAGATGGCCAATAGACATATGAAACGATGCTCAAGATCACTAATCATTAGAGAAATGCAAATTACAACCACAATGAGTTACTACCTCACACCTGTCAGGATGATAATCATCAATAAATCCATAAACAAATGTTAGCAAGGATCGGTCTTATGTTAATGAAATAAGTCAGACATATTAAGACAAATATCTTATTATTTCACTTATACAGGGAATCTAAAAGACAAAATAAATGAACAAACGAAATTTAAACAGATTCACAGGTACAGAGAACAGACTTATGGTTGCCAGAGGGGCCTGGGGTTAGGGGGCTGATGAAAAAGTTCAAGGTATTAAGAAGTACAAATTGGTCATTATAAAATAGTCAGAGGGATATCAAGTACAGCAGAGCAAATATGGTCAATAATATTTTATGGTGCCATGTGGGTATGAGAAATATCAGATGGAATAGTTGTAAAGTATATAATTGTCTAACCACTATCTATACCTGATACTAATCCTATATAATAAAAGCTTAGGTGGCATCACGCCCTCACGTGACGCCCTAATGTGACATCATCACAAGATGGCCACCACAAAATGGCCCCACGCACAGTGGAGGCAGGCCTGGTGGCCGCTCCACATGGTGAGGCCTGGGGGTCCCATGGCTCTGTGCAGCATGGAAGAGGCTGGTCCCATCGTCTCCGCCACTTCATGCAGAGGAGGCGGGTCCTGGCGGAGAAGGCAGGTCACAGCAGGGGAAGGCAGTTGTTGGTGATCAGGACAGCAGTTGAGGGTAGTGGGGGCAATGAGGCCAGAAGGGGAGCAGTTAGGTGTCAATAAGGCTGGCAGAGGAGCAGTTAGGGGGTGATCAGGCTGCAGACAGAAGTGGTTAGGGGCAATCAGGCAGGCGGGCAGATGAGTGGTTGGGAGCCAGCAGTCCTGGATTATGAGAGGGATGTCCCAGATTGGAGAGGGTGCTGGCCGGGTTGAGGGACATTCCCAACCCGCAGTGACGAATTTCATGCACCGGGCCTCTAGTACAAAATAATATTGAATGCAAACTATAATTGTAAAATAAAATTTAAATTTAAAAAAGTTTAACCTGGTATATAGTACAATATTTTGATCAAGTTTAGAGCATATATAAAACATGTGTTTTTTCATAGATATTTATATGCAGAAAAATTCCCACTAAGCATATAAAAATGAGTGCTTGATGAAAGCCAGATAACTGGTAATGCAGTTGGGAGTCAAAAGGGAAAAAAAAAAGGATATGAGACTGGGATAATTCTTTGAGTGTGACACAAACCAAGGAACAGCACTGATCATAGTAATACAATTCTGTGTGCTTTAAGGCCAACAAATAATAAAGAGAACAGTTTAAAATAAGGTGGAAAGGAGAAAGCAAATTACTTGCATTTAATTTATTGTCAGTTAATATAAAGAAAGGGGTTAACCTAAAACTCACTAAAGTCTGAAATTGTCTTGGATGAGTAGCAACCCCTCTTGATAGTCTTTTTATAATAAAGGGGTAATTGAGCACTAATTCTGCTTGCTGACCTTTCTTCCAGAAGCTTCTCCATCCCTGGAGCATCCTGACTCTCAGCATGCATTATATAGCTTAATGTTGTATAGCTTAATGCTTTTATTTTCACTAAATTTTTACCTGAGTTATTCCAATCCTATAAGTTCAGCAATCAATTTAGGCCCAAAGCAGCACAGGCCCAAGTTCCCTAGAATCAGGTACTTATATATGAGCTAACATTTAAGCAATGTGGCGGGGGGGGGGGGAATCAAAACATATGTACAGAATAAATGTATATGCTAAATCACTACACAGCTAATTTGCCTATCACAGAATTTTACTTTGTATGTAAAAGTAGGAGTGTGTGTATATGTGTGTGGGGTGGGAAGAGATCTGATCAATTAAATTTGTATACTCTTTTCAAAGATATAAGCTATTTTTAATGTTTGTTGTAATCATTCTAAGCTAATGTTAGAAGATATAATCATAAAATTATATTAGCTAGAGTTGAAATAAAAAGAGAAATAATTTGAGACATAATTTGAATGGAATTATACCAAGAAAAATTATAATTTTGTTTTTGTTTTTTTTTTAGACAACTTTTTTTCAAGAAATAGAACCCACAAAGGGAATATAATAGGCATGTACTGTCAAGAATGGAATATAACTTATATTTAAAATCTGTCAGTATGTATTTTTTAAATTCTTAACATCTAAAACAACATAAAAACCATTTTCTATTCATTATAAGAAATTCCAGACACAGGATAAGACATTTATTCAGATCATTTCAACAAACTGATCATTGGGTGCATCATTTATTACATCAGGAACTTTTAACAAATTGCCACAATCATTGCAATAATTGTGAAAGGAGTATCTAGGATCCCAGTAAGAAGATTCCTATGTCCTCCTAGCTCTGTTACAGAATAGAAATCTAAATAATCAAGCCTAATGGGACTGGCATATAAAAAATCTCAGATTCGACATTTTTGTGGGTTTTTGGAAAGAGAAGAGCTTATCTCTCTGCTATACCGTGGAAGCATCCATCTTATATAAAAACTGCTGTTTGAAATTTTAACCCTGCTATTTTGGCTTCTGTAAATGCTTGCTTGCTTAAACAATAAGGAAAATAAGACTACTCCCATTCCAGAGAGGCCATAAACTATGCCCCAGACAGAGTTGTTAGTGTTGGCACCAGGCCAGTCCTTGAGATATGGTCTCATGGCCCCTTCCCAGCACACAGGTCTTTCTCAGAAGGCCCGGAAGTCTCATTACCAATTTAGGAGATAAAGGACTGGAAAAAGTATAAATAGAAAAAGTTGCCTCCATGTTGGGGGGCTCAGAATTTGAAAGACACATTTTTCTCTGGGCCTGCACATAATTATAATTAAAATGTAACTCCCCTTACTCTAAGTGTTGCTTGGTTTTTCTCTGGTTTTCTGTAACATTAATGGTCCCCTGACTAAGAAGAAGGCCAAACATGCTGGCCTTTTGGCCTCCTGTGAGTGGACTGGGTTTAGGGCACAGGGGAGCTGAACAGGCCCCTGGGAGGCGCTACTCTGCCAAATTAGCAGAATTAAACTGGGAACTCCAGGTGCTCCCAGACCTCAGCCTACGACCCAGCCGGCATCTGAAGGAAGTGGACGGACACTTCTGGACCTGTCAACAGAATCAGTAAGGTAGGGGCACCTATCAGTCAGGCCCACTCCGAGTGAGTGGAAGGGGGAGCTTGATCACCTCCCCAGAAGTCATACGACTTCCTCAGGCAGATTAATCAGGAATCACATGGACTGTTTAAACTCAGAGTAAATATCTGGTAGAAGTCAAAAACTCAGACTGTCTGGTGTATAAATGTAAGTGTGAGAGTCTGTGTGAAATAAAAGCTACTTTGTGCCATCTGGCTGTACACATGAGAGTATTATTTATCTCTTTCTGTTGTTTAATTTGTTTAAAGATAGGGCAAACCCCGCTCTAGGGGCAAGACAGTAGAGAACTTTTAATTGCTTTTCCCTGATTTATAATTTCGCTGTGTTAGTTTAAAATTTTAGAATTCTGGGGTTAATTTAAAGGTATAAAATTTGTGAAGGATATAACCCAGAGAAGTTTAAACAAAGGCTTGTTAGGTTAAGATTAGTACATTTTCTCATGGCCTGTGTAGGGCGAGAGAGCCAAGGACTGCTCCAGAGCGGGTGTGAGATGAAGGGGTAGCAGTAGGATTCACTGGGTAGAATAGTAGGCTCTCAGCTTCCTGAGATAGAGGAGCCCTGGGCTGGGAGATAGGGGGATGGTCGGAGAGATCAAAAGTGATAAAGGAGGAGGAGGATTTGAGATCCCCTGGGGCTTACAGTAAAGAAGGAAAATTCTGGGAGGGAGAGCAGCTAAGGACAGAGTAAATGATTAATGTAGAAAAGGGGGCGGAGTAGGCAGGGAGAGATAGGTTTTTGATGATTTTGCTAGGTGCAGACCACTCTGCTGGCATGGGGGTCTGGTTCGTCCTTGGTTTCTTGCTTATCTGAACTATGCTGGACTCAAGGCTTTCTGCAAAGCACAGTGGATCTTTCTCTGCCCTGTTTTGTTCTCTTTAACACTTCCAATACTAAATTAGACCAATACAATATACTTGAAAGTGCATAAGGAAGACTGTAGCAGTTTTTACTAGACAAGTTTTAATTTACCTGCTCTTAGTTTTATCACAGAAGGTCTAGGTATATTTTCTTAAAAGAAAAAGTACATTTAAAGTATGTTCACAAATGTTAATCTAAGAAATGCTGGCTGTTTACTTTTTAGGAATCATTAAAGGATTGAGGTTTCTAAGAATAAAGAAATGCTGAGTAGAAGGTCTGAGGCATGGTTATGCATTTTTAAAGAACATAGAAAGAAGGTTTGAAGGCTAATTTGAAAGTATAAAAATTATAAAGGTTATGTATGTAATAATAAGTAGAAGAAAATGTTAAAAGGAAATTAATCAAATGATACAGGCCAGTAAGCCAGGAAGAGTAAATAATTTACATTCTGCCTCCCTAAAGAGAGAGTAAATAGTTATGCTAGAGAGTCCATAAAAAGGACTGGCAAGGAAAATCAGAAGATCTTAAAGCAGGTCAGTATATTTTTCTCCATATATAATTCCTCCGAAATTTGGCAATACTTAATAAATAAATCATGACAATACATTTCTTTGCATAAATTCAATAAGACCGGTTTCCAATAGTGGTTTTATTAACCAGAAACTTTGACTGGAGTATCATGTTTTAAAGAGCCCTGACTGAACTCTGAAGACTTGAAGCCAATAAGCCACGGAGAAAGCCTGGTATCCTGCTTAGTAGCCCTGAAAATAGCTGGTGCTGGAGCATCAAGCCCATACCCTACCATCACTGGCAGTTGGTCAGAGTAGAAGGGGAGCAATAAGGGCACCTCTGCATCCCTGCAGAACCCCCATACACACTAGGCCACGACAAGTAGAAGGGCTCTGAGAAGGGCCTTGAAGCCTAGGGCATGGGCCCAGGTGGAGTTGCTACAGGTAAGGAATTCACCTAACTCAGCAGATACTGCAGGCAGGCCGGACAGCAGCTGGATGGCTTGGCTTCCTGGCCCTACGGGGCACATTAAGATTCAATCATGAAATTCTGGCAAAGGTAGTCTTTTACCATTCTTGTGTTTATGCAAACAATCAAGCCAAATTAAATACAATAGATAAATTGGTCTTGATTTATCTCTTTTAATAAACATGGGGTAATTTTAAGGAGAAAAATTATATTTCAATAGAAGTTATTAAAACTGAAATGTTTTCTTTCCCTTCCACCGCACCATTTGTTATAGTTTGTCTCTGCCAGGTCACAAGCCCACCTCCTTTGTGTCTAGGCCTCATCATCCCTCTGACAGACAGCAAGGATCTCTTGGCTCTGAAAGAAAACTACATCCCCCTTCAGCCTGGAAGTAGTCAGAGGAACCTCACTGACATCCATTTTCCCCGAAAGAATTCAGAGCCAGGATCCTTGAGTAAAATATTAGGCAGAAAGGCAGACATAAGCAGAGCAAGGACAATAGGCCAACTGGCACTAGCAGATGTAACTAAGTCTTTCCACCTCTACGTATGTGAGACAAGCGGACTCCCCAGAAGCAAGAGGGAACTAGGCTGCAGACGAAGCAGCCTGGGAGGCTGCCCTAAAACCAGTGGGGCCTCTACAGATTCTAGTGACTCTTCCAGACCCTGACCTACCCACCTCACCAGCTTACACAGAAACCCAATCTAGAAAAACTGAAATCCATAACCAATCTTTACTCAAGTTCTTACATGTTTTACAGTCCACCCAGAAAGCAGTCCAGAAGCACATCCGAGACACTCTGCCTATACTAACTTCTGATCCAGTCCATCCCTTCCAACCTGGTGACTCTGTGTGGGTAAAGAAATTTGCCACAGAAGGACTGACTCCTACCTGGAAAGGACCACACACCATCATCTTGACCACCCCCATGGCAGTCAAGGTCGACGGGATCTCGATGTGGCTTCATCATACCCAGCTTAAAACAGCCCAGGCAGAATAGAGAATCCAGGACTCTTCGGACCCTCTAAAGATTACTCCCGGCCCTCATTGAGAGCCCTTATCTTATAAACAGGCCCACTGACTTTAGTCAGCAGAGAATTAATTCTATCAACAATGAACCAAAAGAGTCAATGATTTGACTCATGTACATAAAACCAGTGGGGAATGAAGCATCCATCTTATATAAAAACTGCTGTTTGAAATTTTAACCCTGCTATTTTGGCTTCTGTAAACGCTTGCTTGCTTAAATAATAAGGAAGATAAGACTACTCCCATTCCAGAGAGGCCATAAACTATGCCCCAGACAGAGTTGTTAGTGTTGGCACCAGGCCAGTCCTTGAGATATGGTCTCATGGCCCCTTCCCAGCACACAGGTCTTTCTCAGAAGGCCCGGAAGTCTCATTACAAATTTAGGAGACAAAGGACTGGAAAAAAATATAAATAGAAAAAGTTTCCTCCATGTTGGAGGGCTCAGAATTTGAAAGACACATTTTTCTCTGGGCCTGCACATAATTATAATTAAAATGTAACTCCCCTTTTCTAAGAATTGCTTTATTTTCTCCAGTCTTCTGTAACACTGTAAGAGAGAAGACTGTGTGATGTATATTCAGCTAGTCCTCAGGAATGACCTGCAATGTCCTTAACTCCACCTAAGATATTACAGGAATTGATCCCCTAGTAACAGTCATAATAAAACAAATTTACTTACTTCAGGCCTGCTGGTTAGTACTGAGAAAAGAATCAATCCTGTATATAATAAAAGCGTAATATGCAATCAACCAAACTGCGGAACAACTGGTCGGCATGGGGCAGGGCCAGCAAACAGGCGGTGCCAGGCCAGCCAAGGTGCATGCCAGCAGGCAGAGGGAGGGGACAGCGATCAGGGGGTGGTGACCAGTGGTGGTGGAGGGACAATCAGGGGGGCAGGGCCGGCACCATCCCCTGATTGGCCCATCCGGTCACCTCCCACAGAGGGAGTCCAGACTGAAGCTTAGGCCCACTCCCTGGATGGCTGGAGGGTGCAGACCAGGCTAAGGGATCACCCCGAGTGCACGAATTTTCATGCACCAGGCCTCTAGTTCCTTAATAAAAAGCTACACATCCATTTATGTAAGGCAAGAATAGCCTAGCCACACGTAAACATACAGACACACACACACAGCAAAAAAATAAGTTTGAACACAGGAGTTAGCAGGTTTCAGTCCACACTGTTGAGATTAGCCAGTGAAGATAGAAATATAATTAGGCATTCTGGAAGCCACAAAACATAAGGTAAATGATGGGTATTCCTTGCAGCAGCTTTTGCCCTAGTTATATAAGAATTCATAGAAAGAAATCCATGAAGGAGCAAATGTGCTCATGGGTAACAGCCTGTCTTTAGAAAAGGACACAGAGCATGCCTTCCTCCATGAACCACAGCATTAGGAATGGAAGTAATAAGTGTCTCCCTTCCACCCTGGCTGGTTTGGCTCAGTGGATAGAGCATTGGCCTGAGGACTGAAAGGTTCCAGGTTTGATTCCAGTCAACAGCATATACCTTGGTAGCAGGCACATCCCAAGTAGGAGGTGTGCAGGAGGCAGCTGATCAATGTTTCTCTCCCATCGATGTTTCTAACTCTCTATCCCTCCCCCTTCCTCTCTGTAAAAAAAATCAATAAAATGTATTTTTTTTTAAGTCGTTATAAGTGTCTCCCTTCCATTCTATTAGTACATCCGTAACAGTAGCTCAGAATGCTCAACTGGAAGTACGAAGTTCATTTTACATTTGAGACACGGTCAGAGAGGTAGGTGGAGGAGGAGAGAAACCAGAGTTCTACAGCAGTGCTTATCAAACTTTAAAGTGTATATGAATCACCTGGAGATTTGTTAAAATGCATATTCTAGTTCAGTAAATCTCCAGTGGGACTGGAGATAGTGCATTTCTAATCAGCTCTCAAATGTGGGGCTGTGCTGATGGTCTGACCACACTTTGAAGAACCAAGTTTAAAGAAATTATGTAAAAATCAAAAGGGTATAATAGAGGCCAAAACCGCCTAATGTAACAAAAAATGACAGGGAAGAGGCTATTAAGTAAACACCCACACACCTCCTTGCCTCAGAAGAAATGTGTTTCCTAGATGTGCTTAAAACTGGTCAAGTGCAGCCCTGAATTCTTTATTTCTGCCCCACTCCCCAATCCTGCTACTTTGTCTGCTTGCCTAGGTCTGTGTTGTATCTCAGCCACCCATATGTGGAGACAGAAAACTTGTATTTATTCTCAACACCTCCTTCTCCCTCAATCCCTACATCAGGCTCCAAGTCCTGTCAATCAGCCTTCCCAATCCCTCCTTCCATTTTCTGCTGTGTTCTCACTTCTCAGGATAAGATTTGGCACTTGTTTTGTTCCTGGGCCACCGTAGTCCCCTCTGAATGGTTTCTGTCACACATCTTTCTTTTTCAAGTATCTTCCCATCCTTCTATGTTGCTACCAGCATTATAATTCTAAATCTATGTGATTTCTATCATTTCCTGGTTACTAGTAAAATGCCTTCTCATTAACCTAAAGAATAAAGAACAAAGCCCTGAGCAGGGTGTCTAAGACCTTTCACAATTGATCCCAGTATTTCCTCCTGGACCCACTATAGGCACCTCCAATTCAGGGATCTGCCCTCACATGGACTCAGGAATTAAGCCAGGCCCTTTCTTCGGTGAGTGACCTTATCCCAACAGTCAATCTCAAGTGCTTCTTAGATTGGAAACCACCTTGTCCCACAAAATTCAGCTCAAAAAGTATTTTCTTCCCTGTGGAGTCTCCCAGGTGTGCTACTTCCAGGCACATAATAGGTAAACTAGCAATATTGCTAAATCAATGAACAGTGCCAGAGAGTTGTCATCTGATTATAGTGACATTCCCTAAGTTGCTCCAGCCACATGGCCAGGACACTAGCTCAAGTCTGACTATAGAGAAGAAGAAAATCAGATGAAAATTTTAATGTTCTACCAGCTCCCATTCTATCAATCAAAATAGAAAAAAATAGAATTTTGAAGCTTATAAAGAGTTTTCTTGACCATCAAGGACAATGTCTGAGGCTAATAGATTATTCAACATCTATAATAATAAAAGCCTAATATGCTAATTAGACCTGACAGCCTAACAACCTTCCGGACGTTATTCCAAATGTCCTTCTGAAAGAAGTTGTGGCAGTGGGGGCTGAGGCAGAGGTGGTTAGGGGTGATCAGGCAGGCAGGAAGAGGCAGTTAGGGGCCATCAGGCAGGCAGACAAATGGTTAGGGGTGTTCAGGCAGGCAGGCAAGTGGTTAGGGGCAATCAGGCAGGCAGGCAAGTGGTTAGGGGCAATCAGGCAGGCAGGCAAGTGGTTAGGGGCAATCAGGCAGGCAGGCAAGTGGTTAGGGGCAATCAGGCAGGCAGGTGAGTGGTAGGGCTGATCAGGCAGGCAGGCAGAGGGGTTAGGGGTGATGAGGCAGGCAGGCAGTGTGATTAGGGGCGATCAGGCAGGCAGGTAGCCAGGCAAGCAGTTAAGAACCAGCTGTCCCAGGTTGCAAGAAGGATGTCTGACGGCTGGTTTAGTCCTGCTCCCATGCAGGGATCGGGTCTAAACTGGCAGTCGGACATCCCCTGAGGGGTCCTGATTAGAGAGGGTACAGGCTGGACTGAGACCCTCACCCCCATGTACTAATTTCATGCACTGGGCATCTAGTAGAGGATATAAGATGGTAGGAGGTGGAAGCATACTTTTTACATCTTCTTAACATAAAAGTAGTTATTCTTATACTGGTATTGACTGGTTTACTCTTAGAAGGGTCTCAGAGCAATTTAGAAACCTGAGCAAAGTTTCTCAAACCTTGTTTAATTCAATCCAACATTAGCATGAGATGAACAAGAAATAAGAGGCATTAATAATGTTGGACTATCACACTTGTTTCTTCAGATTCCAGCAAGGATTCATTAAAGCTGGTGCTAGTATTTCTGGGACAACCCCAGAAGTAAATTAATAATTAAAGAAATGAAGTCCACAAGCTATTAATTTGAGTTAATTAACATAACATAATGTGTTCTATAAGAAGGACAAAAGAAATGCATACTTTACCTTGATTTGTAAACACATTAAAAAATAAACAAATATCTTAACAGCAAGAAAATTTCAGTTTGCTACTATATTGCCTTTCTCTCAAATTGGAAACCAGAAAAATGGCGAATTTTTATTTACTTATTTATTTATTTACTAGTGACCCAATGCACAAAATTCATGCACATTAAAAGGGAATTAATTAGAGAAAATATTTTAATATTGCTCTTTGCCCTTTCTCTATAATAGAAGTGTCAGAGATGAAAGAAAATTAGTAAAATGTATATGAAAATCTTCCTCCCGTCAGAGTCTGGGGCACACCACAGGAACCAGAGTCAAGTCCCCACCCACCCACATGCACCTCAAAATCATGCGAGACCCAGACCTGGCCAGTCCCACCCCACCCCCATTGGGCTAGATCCAGACCCGGCCAGCCCCACCCCCTATCAAACCCCACCAGGTGGGGGGTGTGGCCTCAGCTTGCCTGGTCCGGCACTGGGGCGGGGGTGCAGTCTAAGGTCCCGCAGCCTGGGTTGGGGGGTGCACCTTGAGGTCTCCTGGCCCAGGCCAGGGGGCATGGACTGAGGTCCCCCATCAAGCCCTGCCAGGTGGGGAGCAAAGCCTCAGGTCTCCTGGTCTGGCATCAGGACGGGGGCGGGGAGGGGTGCAGCCTGAGGTTCCCCAGCCTGGGCCATGGTGGGGGACACACCTTGAGGTCCCCCATCAAGCCCTGCAGGTAGGGGGCACAGACAGAGGTCCCCCGTCAAGCCCTGTATGGTGGGGGATGCGGCCTCAGGTACCCTGGCCTGGCGCCAGGGCAGGGGGCATGGCCTGAGGTCACCCATCAAGCCCCGCTGAGCAATGGGCATGGCCTGAGGTCCCCTGTCAAGTCCCACCAGGTGGGAGGTGCGGCCTTAGGTGCCACGGCCCGGTGCCGGGGTGTGGGGCATGGTCTCAGGTCACCTGGCCCGGTGCCAGAAAGGGGATGTGGTCTGAGGTCCCCTGTCAAGCCCTGCCAGGCGGGGGCCATGGCCTGAGGTCCCCCAGCCTGGCGCCGGGGTGGGGGGGTGCAGCCTGAGGTCACCTGTCAAGCCCCACTAGTCAGGGGGCGCAGCCTCAGGTCCCTGTTGATTGCTTGTTTGTGGAGAGTGGCTACAGTGTTTGGACAGTTCAAGCCTCAGACTAATAAGAGGGCACAGTCCTCTCATTGCCACATGCAAGTCTTTTCTAATCCTTCACTGCCCCCACTCAGGGTCACTGAACCTGGCTGAGCTGGTGTGGCACATAAGGTGCCCTCAGGCTGAGTATGCCATGGCTGTGCCAGCCCACCACACTTGTTAAGGCTTGTTATGGGAACTCAGCCTCTGCTGTGGGCACAGCCATCTTGTGTTACGGGATCCCCGCCTCTGCTGTAGGAGCAGCCATCTTCTGTTACAAAATCCCTGCCTCCACTGTGGGCACAGCCATCTTGTTATGGTGTGATGGCCAATTTGCATATCCCATCTTTATTAGATAGGATTCAATTAACAAGTACTTATTGCTGTGATAGTTTTAAAACATGTTCATAAATTCTTTGACACTTCCCACATTAAGGGGATAATTCTCTCCTTTAGAATGTGGACTGGTTTGTGATGTGGTTTTCCAACAAAATGCAGTGAAGTGATGTTGCTTGACTCCCAGGATATGGTAGTAAAAGGGCATGCAGTTCTGCAGGGTTCTCATGGGACACATGCCTTGAAGCTTGAGTTATCATGGGAAAAAGGCCCAGCTACCCTGAAACTGACATGTTAGTGAGACCACATGGAGAAACCACGTAGAAATAGAGAGACATCCCTAACCATCATTGGCTGTTTCAACTGTTTGTGTCTTCTCAGCTCAGGCCATAGACACATGAGTAGGACTTTTGAGATGAGTCAGGCCCAGTAACCACCTGACTGCAATCACATGAGATACCCCAAGCAAGAACCACCTAGATGAGTCAAGTCAACCTAAAGAGCAAGAGAGACAATAATAAACAGTTTATTATTTAACACCACTAAGTTTGGGTGATCGGTTACTTAGCAAGAGATAACTGGAACCTAATCTATGTCAGTTACAATATTAGGAAGGGACGCACCTTCCCTTATGGAGTTTAAAACTTCCTGTATCAGTGATCTATGCAAATGTAAATAACAATCCTTGGCTTCCCTGATTTTTCAATCCAAAGAGTGATATAGGAAACATTTATATAAACACTAGAGGCCCAGCACACGAAATCGTGCAGGTGGGGTCCCTAGGGTCTAACCTCCTGCAATCAGGGCCATCTTTTGCTCACTGGCCAGTCCCCAGGCTGAATGCTGCCTCCACTGCCGGGCTGTCAGGCTGTTGGGATCACCTCATCCCTGGCTGTTCGGGGACTCCCACCTCATCCCCAGCTACTCTGGGACTCACGCCTGTGGGAAAGCAGGCCCTGGTGACTTCACCTCCATGTGCATGCGCAGGGCCAGCTGCTGATGGAACATGCTGCCTGCTCAGGGCTGCTCACACACCACTGCCGCTGCCACTGCTGCTGGGGTTTGAGGTGCTGACGAAAGCTGCAGGGCACGCCCGCGACGTACCCGCCCTGGCGTGAGCAGCCCTGAGTGGGCAGCGTGTTCCATCAGCAGCTGGCCAGGCACATGCGCATGGAGGTGAAGTTGCTGGTGCCTGATTTCCCACAGGCCTGAGCCCCCAAGCAGCCGAGGATGAGCTGATGATCCCAATGGCCTGACAGCCAGCCCGGTCCCCCTACCACCCACCCCAATTCCCCCATTCACTATCGTTGATCCATCAGAGCCTGCGGGCCAGGGGCAGGGACCACAAGGTCAGCCGTTCAGCCCACTTGCCAGTCCCCAGTCCTGCCCCAACCCGCTTGAAGGTGGAGGCGGGGGCGGGACGGAGAGGTACTCCGTGCACCTCATGATGACTGGTTGTTTGGTTGTCACAGTCCTCACGGACACTGGCTTTTTATATATATAGATATACATGCCAATGTAAGAAAATATATAAATAAATAAGTGCTAAATAAATAAGTAGAAAACAGAATTGACTGAAGGGAGGAGGCTCTTGGGAGCTACACAAGCAGAGAAATGTCCAAAATTCATGTGGATATATGTGCTGAAGCAAGGAGAGGCATTTTAGCCTGAGTGTAGTGGGGTGACATTAGCTAGTTTTGGAGAGTTCCACACAGAAGTGTGTGAAGAAAAAGAGTAGAAAAATCACTTGGCTGGTTGAGCATCAACCTATGAACCAGGAGGTCACAGTTTGATTTCCGGTCAGGGCACATGCCTGGGTTGTGGGCTTGATCCAAGTGTGGAGCATACAGGAGGCAGCCAATCAATGATTCTCTCTCATCACTGATATTTCTATCTCTCCTTCTCCCTTCCTCACTCTGAAAGCAATCAAAACATATTTTTAAAAAAAACACAACAGGAAGCAGATGATATACAGCTTTTAAGAACATAGCAAGGGTTTAAAAGCACTGGACTTCATTTTCTAGGCAAGTGGATGGCACTGAAGGTTTACAAGCCACAGACATGCTATGGTAAAAAGTGCAATCAGTCTGACAGTAGAAAGAACATGGATTGATGTAATGGAATTCTCACAAGAGGCAGGTAGGCCAATCAGGACACTTTATAAATAATTTTCAAATATGGTAAGCAGTGTCTTTAATTTTAAGTCATCCCTCTCCCATGACATGCCCTGCCCCAAATGATATTTCTTGCCTCTCCCATCTGTTTCAGCACTTTCTGGCCTGTGGAGCCATGGCATTCTTACTGATCATATCCCCTCTGCTGGGATCCAGTTATGGTAGTTCTGCCCAGCAGCTAGCAGCTGAATGGGTGGACTCACCCAGTCATCAAGGCCCCTGACAGCTGCTTCCTGGTGACCAAGGAGTTCTTAATGCCTGTTGTTATTGTTGTTACTGTTGCTGTTGTTTTTGGAGGGTTAACTATTTGATCCTCCATGCTCTGCACAATATCATTAGTTCCCTGATGCCTGACAAGTTTTATCCTAATGTGAGTGACAAATATGAAGACATGTTCAAGTGTCCTCTGAAGTAGAAGCATTCCTGATTTCTGGAAGAGATGATATGTAATAACAATTGTATGGTACTTTCATCTTCAAAGCCCTATGCAAACATTATCAATTAACCCTCATATAAGGCAGAGAGCATCACTACACCTGGCTTTCAGAAAAGAAGACAGGAAAATAAGTTAAATGGCAAGCAAGCCTTCCACCAAAGAGTCTCAGCTTTGGTGCCAAAGCTACCAAGGAAGAGCCTCTGACCCTCACTCCCCTGCAGAAGTAGGAAACTTGACACTCAAGTGTTTAATTTATTGTCAGGGTCATATGCAATATCTCCTTGCCAAGTCTTTTCAAGCCATAGGGAAATGGATTGTATTTATTCAGGGAGACAGGATCTTGGGGTGCCAGGGCTGGATTTTTACTGTCTAGTTACAGGATCTCTTCATGTTTTGAATTCATCCTCTGTCAGAGAACCTCTGTCAGTCTGTGATACCAGACACGTAACAGCACTCAGTTCATGGAAAGATGGCTCAGAAAATGAACTCTAATGAGTTTCTACAATATAGATTACTTTAGCAGCTGAGGAAAATTGTAAGACAGATAAGTCCTTTGCCTCCTTTTTACAAAGTCTCTACCTCATTCTGCCATATCCCACCAGTAGCAATTCCCCTCATTACCTTGCTGATCATGACCTCAGAATCTCTCTCTCTCTTTTCCATCCAATCTTTCCCACAGCCTCTGGACACACTGACACTGAGATAAGGTTTAATATAAGCTGTCCTAGGGGATTTTTCATTTTAACAGAGGACAGAAGTCCCATTTAGCCAAACTGGAGTCCTGACTCAGATGAAAGTTCTGGATACAAAAACTAATTTGGAGAAGAGGTACGAGGGGTGGCAGGATCCTGATAGCATAACACTGCATCCCTATAACATCAGCAGCCAACAAGTTTTGATTGCCTACCAGGAGCTAAAGTCTGTTTTAAAATAAAGTCTGATGTTGTGGTTAAGAACATGGTCCCAGGTCTTTCTCTCGCTAAGAAACTGTTTTGTCTCTCTGTGCCTCAGTTTCTTCACCTCTGAAATGGGAATAATAAGTATACCTATCTCCTAGGGTTGTTGTGATGATGGAATGAATTAATGCACATAATGTACATAGCATGGGGCCAGGCACATAAGCACAAAAACATAGCTCCTATTATTGTAGGGACTTTATTTGTACTAGTTTGTGTTGATACAACCTTATGAGTGGGCACTATCTCTAGTCTCATTTTGTAGATAAAGAGACTGAGGCACAGAAGTAAGCACACTTGTCTCAGTCATTAGTAGAGCCTTGGTTCTCACTGGGGCAATCTGGCCACAGAACCTGAACAACATGCTGCACTACCTGCCATCACAGCATCATATCAAGCTGTATGGAGCGGCCTCTGGCAGACAGGTCCCAAGGCAGCAACACTGTGCCAGTGGTTACAAGCTTTGGTTCAAGCTGAGACTTGTTCATATCAAACACATCAAGGAGGCTCTCTCTCCTTCCTATCTTGGTATCTTCATATTTAAAAGAAACAATATCTACCATAAAAGGTGGCCACAAAGATTCAAATATCTTGTACAAGGGGATTTTGAAAATTCTACAGTGCTCTCTCCTTTAATGTAAAAAATTATTATCTACTGCAGGACAAGCTAAAGAGGGGCAACTATAAGTAAGGGGCTACAGAAGGCCAGGCCCCTGAAGGTCATGAAAGCTCACTTGTACTGCAGTGGGTTGTCCTCAGGTGATAGAAAAACTTGGTCAGAGCTTGGCTAGGGGTCCTGGAACCCAGAGACGAAGCAGGGTAGGAAACCAGGAGGAAGACCCCTTACTACAAACCCTACTGCAAGTCTCACTGCACAGTCCACCAATGTACCCTCAATTCCAGGTGCTTCATGAGGCTACCCTTCACACCCTCCTGAACATACCTCCAAGGTCAGGCATCATGGGAAAAAGTTCTTAGGACTTTAGAACCTGGAAGTCTTTGAGGAAGGCATGATAAAAGGGCAGCCAGTCTTTGTGGGGTATTTAGAGGCCCACTGTCCTTGACTCAAAACAGGGGCTTCTTAAGCTCTCCAATTCCTTCTATTTTATGTCAGAGCCATGCTGATGTCCCCAAGCCATTTGGGCCATCGCAGGTAACTACCCTGCTGAGTGGAGAACAAGCTGGTGCTGACCAGGCCTTTGGAGAAAGTCACCCCAACTCCTGGGGCTCTGTTGTTCTCAGAGTGCGGTCCTGTAAATTCCCAAAGGCAAATGACCCAAACTGTCATGCTGGGGATGTTAGAGCATGTGCATATGTATTTTCGAATTATTGACTTCAAATTATTGTTCTAGTGACAGCAAATCTGCTCTCACAGCCGCTTGAAGTTATTGTGAGGATATTTTTCCCATTGATCTTTAGAGAGAATGAAAAAGAGGGGGGGAGAGGAGAGAGAGAAACATCAATTGGTTATCTCCTGCCAACTGATGGGGATTGAGCCTGCAACTGAGGTACATGCCCTTGACCAGGAATCAAACCTGTGGCCCTTGGGTCCACAGGCTGAAACTCTAACCACTGAGCAAAACTGGCCAGAGAGAAATGATATTTTTAAAAAAATCATTACTTTCCAGGTTCTATGCACTGGTCACACTATAAGCTACATGCCTACTTAAGGCTTAGGCAGAGATGGCTGACACTCTGCAGCATAGCCAGTGGCTATCCAGTCAGATGCTATGCATCCTGGGCTGAAACCAGGGTCCCATGGCCTGCAGGGCACCTGGTAGGGTCCCACCCCAGAAGAATGCTCATTGACACTGCAATTCCAGAATGTATCAGCTATTGAAATCAGGCCCTAAAAAAATTTAACACAGGAATCCAGGAAATCATAGTGGCTCATTGGCACTGTGATCATACCAGAGGCATACGAGATATTTCTAAAAACATTAATAATGACACTAGATATTGCATGTAGGAAGTAGGCCTCTGTGATCCATCTTCAGCAGTGTCAACTCTTAGAAAAAGCTAACAAGATGTGGCCAGTCGGTTACTGAATTTTCCCAGGGCAAACAGGATGTAGGGAGGAGGGGAGAGGATATAAGAACAAAGAACTATGTATGTAACCAGTAGCACCTTTTCCAGAAAAATCTGCCTAACACAACTAGACAAAGGGAGGTGGAGACAACTAGAAAAAGCCTCAGCCCATTTTTTTTTTAAATAACCCAATAGGAGACAATAAGACCTAGGCAGCATGGGGAAAACTATTAACCTCATAGTACTCAGCCAATAAGGAACCGGGGGAGGGACTCTCGCACATTAGTGATAAATTGCCTGTGATCACTGCTCCGTGTGTACCTGTTCAACTGGACACCCACTCTTGCAAGACTGCATTAAAAGTCTCTTTTTTGCCATCATTCTTTCTCCAAGTCCATTATTTGAATTCAGACAGGTGAGCATTTCTTATAATTTGAGTGCTCATCTGGGATTTCTGTGTCTGTGCAGAGCAGAGCCTCAGTTGAGTGGGAGATGCATCCCATCTGATTTTGGGTGGCCTGTCTTCCTGAGTTCCTGTCTCTCTGCAAAGGCCAGATAAGCCCAGGACTGTTTTTCGGAAGATGGTGAAACTGACACAAGGGACAAAAGAAAGGCACCCACAGCAACCAGGTAACCTTGTGCATAGGCCAAGGTAGGAAAAATTGGACTATAAGTAATGCCTTGGAGGTTGGATATCCTTGGAGGTCAAGTATGTGTGACTGAGACGTATCCTGGACATGAAGCGAGTGCATAGTCCTAATCTGTGGTTCTGTTCTCCTGCGAGAGAAATGGCCAGAGTTGGACAAAGTGTAACTTGGGGTGTGCAAGAAACCTTCAGTAAGGGGCTTAAACACAGGGAAATAAATCTCCAGTAATGGGGGGTAGCATTAGTCACAGGGACTATAAAGCACATAGACTAGTCACAGGGACTCGAGGTGTGCAAGAAATCCCCAGTAAGGAGAATTGAGCACATAGAATAGTCACAGGCACTTGCCAAGATGGGAAACAAGAATTCTAGGCCTAGGGAAACCAAGGAAAGCATAGTCAAGGAGGATCCCTTAGACATTCCCCCGGATAGTCCATTGGAGAGAATGCTGAAGTTCTGGGGGGACAGTCCCCAAACTAGGGACAAAAGAAACAAAAAATGATCAAATACTGTTGTTTCAAATGGCCTAAAGACCCAATTCATAGACCTTCCATCTTTTGGCCCAAGTTTGATTCAAATTAAGACTGGATGAGTCTGATCATCTCTGGATGGCAAGAAACCTCCTGCAGTCCATGGCCAGGTCTCCAAGCCCTTAGTTTGATCTGCTTTGGGACAAGAGACATTTCTCTGCTTTGGTGTTTTTTATACAGGGCATTTTGTAGTCTTTGTGGCTGAAAAGACAAGGAGCATGGGGTGAAGCTCTTGTCTGTAGGTTGTAGGAGCCTGTAAATCCTATATAATAATCCTATATAATAATCCTATATAATAAAGAGCTAATATGCAAATAGTTGTCATGCCCCCACGCCATCATGTCCTCACACTGTCACACCATAACAGCTCAGACACTGAACACTGGGGAAAGAGGAATGGGGACCAGCCAGGCTATGGCCCGGGAGAGGGACAAGCCACACGCTCCCCGGTCCCTGTGGTTCCTGGTGCCAGCGGTTGCACCTGCTGCCCAGGAGAAGGACAAGCCACCTGCCCGGCAGTCCCAGGTGCCAGCACCTGTGGATGTGGCCCGGGAGAAGGACAAGCCGCTTGCTCCACGGTCCCAGGAACCAGCGTCTGTGGCTGTGGCCCAGGAGAGGGAAAAGCCACCCACCCATGTTCCCCTGCAGCTGCAGCCGGCCCAGGCAAAGCCAGCCCAGGTCTTGGGTGCCTGCAGCCAGCCAAAGGGAGGGAAGCCCAGGTCCCAGGTGCCTGTGACCAGCCGGAGGAGAAAATCCTGGGTTCTGGGTGCAGGGCGAGGCAGAGGTGGTTAGGGGCGATCAGGCCAGTAGGGGAGCAGTTAGGGGTGATCAGGCAGGCAGGCAGAGTGGTTAGGGGCAATCAGGCAGGCAGGGAGGTGAGCAGTTAGGAGCCAGCGGTCCTGGATTGTCAGAGGCAGTTGGACATCCCCCGAGGGGTCCTGGGTTGGAGAGGATGCAGGCTGGGCTGAGGAACCCCCGCCCTGTGCATGAATTTTGTGCACTGGGCCTCTAGTATTGTATATAAGAGTGTCTCTGTTGATAGTTTGTGTTTAAAGATGGGGCACATCCAGCTTTGAGGGCCCTAGCTGCTTGTGGCAGGCAGAACCCATGGGAGGGATTGCAGGAACTTCCCAGCAGCTGCTGAGAGTTCTTAATGTTGGGGAACGTTCCTGCTCTCCCTTTCAAGGAATCAGCCACTGGAAACTCTTAGCTAGTGAAAGTTCTTGTCTGGAGGATCCAAGATGGCAGCTGATGGGATGGCAGGCTACAAGATAGTGTGCAAGTGAGAGAGCAAAAGGAGTGTGCGTGGACGTGTGGGGAGTGTCTATATTTGTGAGTGAGGGACAGTTTTATTCTGCAGGAATGTTGGGGACTGGTGGACCAGGCTCCCCTGTCCAGGCAGCCTCTACTACCACTGAAATCTCCCCCAGAGTGGCCAGTTCTGCTGCAGAGACTGCGCCATCTTGAAGGGGTGAGTGGCTGTGATCAGAAGCCCAGCCTTACCTTCAACCAGGGACACCTTGGATACCTCCCGGGACCCTACAACCACAATGCCCAGAACCAGCTGCCTCAGCTATGAACCCACAAACACCGAGACTCCAGCCTCCCTGGCCACAGGCATCTAAAATTTTGTCCAGCGGGAGACAAGGTGGAAGCTGAATATGCAAATGGGTCCTGCGCCTTCTCACACTGTAGATAGAAGGAACAGCTGAATCAAATAACATCCACCCAGAATTGATGGATTAAACACAGCTGGTGAGGCAATCTGTGGACAGAGATCACCTGGAGAGAGGTGATATCTGGGATCCAGGTTGGAGGGAGAAACGCATGCGGCAGTGTCTAAAGCAGGGGTGGGCAAACTTTTTGACTCGAGGGCCACAATGGGTTCTTAAACTGGACCGGAGGGCCGGAACAAAAGCATGGATGGAGTGTTTGTGTGAACTAATATAAATTCAAAGTAAACATCATTACATAAAAGGGTATGGTCTTTTTTTTTATTTCAATAGTTTTATTCATTTCAAACATTTTCACAAGAAGAATGTAAACACTAATTATTATAATTTGAAACTTCAAAAAATGGAGGAATCATAGCACAATAACATACCTTATATTGAAGATGGCAAAGGCAAAATAAAATTGCCTAACAAAGGAAAGGTACAAAAGCCTTTCAAATTAAACTTAAATATAATAAAATAATTTAAAACTAAAACAAATAGAAGAGAACAAAATGTGTAAACAGTAAATTAAACATTTTCTTTAGTGCAACTTCCAAATTATGCCCGGGACGTAGATGTAGATGGCAATGTAGACTGGGTTGAAAGGTTTTTGGTCTTTAAAACATCAACTTCAGTGGGAACAGTGTTGTTGGTCTCCTTTTTAGCTAATGCTCTGATACTGTGCTCTCCAGAGGCGTGTTTCCCTACATCACCACGATAACGTGTCTACGCATTCCCAGGGTGATGTCGGGAGACTCGTCCGCAGGCATTACAAGGAGCCTCTGAAGACTGAGAGGTTGTTCCTTCTACTGAACGGGCGGATATAAATCCGCCCACTCAGAAGAAGGAGCTGCGGCCGTGTTTCCTGACGTTGCCATGTTAACACTGCTGCTGGTGAAGGAGCAGAGGGGAGAGCAAGAGAACCCTCCACTCTTTCGGCTCCACTGGCCGGATAGAACAGCCAAACTGGCCGAATCCGGCCTGCGGGCCGTAGTTTGCCCACGGCTGGTCTAAAGTCTCAGAGGGAGACTGTGCTCCATCAAATCCGTGGCCCTTGGGGTCAGTGTAGCCCTCGAATGTGGAAGGGGGTCCACAGGGCTGCTTGTAGAGGGGAACTCTAGATCTAATCCCAGAGCCATGGGAGACTGTGCCCAGAAAGGCCACCTGAAGTGCTATACCAGCCATGGAGTGCTGGGGGGAGAAAGACGTGACTCAGCGCAGTTCCTTTGTCTTTTGGACTTCCTTGCTTTTGCTTGCTAAGCCCAGTACATAGGATATTCCAATTAAAAACATTCACCAAGACTACAGGGGAAAGCTGTTTTTGTAGAAACTGGAGATAAGAAAAGGGAGAGATGAGCAGGAAACCAGCTCTGGGACAGTCCATTCCTCCAACCCACTATTAAGTGCGGAAGGGAAAGAAGAGTCTAAACACTGGGCTGAGGGGCCATGTGGTCCCAGAAACTAATACAGAAACACCACCACCCAGGGGCTGTGTCAGAAACTGACGCTTGTGTAAATACAACTGAAGGCAGGCAGAGAAACAAAGTGAGCAGAGAGATCCCGCCTGCTTGAAACCAAGGTTGTGGCTTATGACACAGAGAAGTGGTGGATTGCAGGGAACTTCTACATTGTGCTAACTACATGACAGGAAACAGATGTGCCAGGCAGAACAGTAGAGCAGGGTCTTAAACCAGCCCCCATGGGTCATTGAAGCTCAGCTGAAGAGAACTACCTTCACTCCTTCATTTTTTTTATTTTTTATCTTTTACTTAAGAAACTAAAATTTTTTCTCACTTATTTTATGTGTTTTATTATTATATTTAATTTTTAATTATTATTATTACTATTATTTTACCTTTTTAAAGTTTATTTTATTTTTTCTTTATTTTATTTTATTTTATTTTTGGATTAGTGTTCTACATTCTATTTTTATTTTAGCATTATTTTACTCTATCTTAATTTTTCCTTTATGCCAACACTCTCTTCTTCATTTTTCCCCTTTTTCATCCTGTTTCTCTTATCCTGTTCTTGCTTTAGTTTTTGTCTATACTTTATTTTTACTCCCTGTTAAAAATTGATCTTACTCATATATCTAATTTCCTCTCCCTTGCTCCAAATCCATGCACACTTCTCTTTTCTCTTTCTTCTCTAGCCAATTTTTTTTCTTTTTTTTCTGTTTGATTGTTAGTTAGTTGTTGTTTTTTTCTGAGTTTTTTTCTCTCTTTTTTTCTTTTCTTCTGTTTTTCCTCTCCTTGCTTGTCCTCTTCTTCTACTAGGAGCTTAACTAGTTTTGATCACCAACTCAGGCCTATCTACTCTCTATTCTCCTTTTTCAAAAATAGATAAATATATAGATAGATAGATTAAAGATAAATTTTCTTTTATATATATACTAGAGGCCTGGTGCATGAAATCCATGCACTCAGGGGGGTCCCTCAGCCCAGCCTGCATCCTCTTACAGTCCAGGAGCCCTTGGAAGATGTTCAATTGATGGTTTAGACCCACTCCCAATGGGGAGCAGGCTTAAGACATAATTAAGACATTCTCAGCACTGCCACGGATGTGGGAGAGGCCTCCGCCACTGCCCTCACCAGCCGTGAGCCCAGCTTCTGGCTGAGTGGTGCTCTCCCAGTTGAGCATCTGCCCCCTGGTGGTCAGACCATATCATAGTGACCGGTCTTTCTGCCATCGGGCTGAAACCAGCTATCTGACATCCCCCAAGGGGTCCCAGATTTCAAGAGGGCGCAGACCAAGCCGAGGGACCCTACCGGTGCACTATTGGTGTTGGGGAGGGACTCAGGAGTTTGGCCAGCCAGGGAGGGACCACAGGAGGCTCCAGGGCCTGTCCAGTCAATCTTGCTCAGTCCCGATTGGCCAGACCCTAGCAGCAAGCTAACCTACCAGTCAGAGTGTCTGCCCCCTGGTGGTCAGTGCACATCATAGTGACTGGTCAACCAGTTGACTGTCTGCCTCCTGGTCGTCAGTGCACATCATAGCAAGCAGTTGAGCAGCCTTAGCATATCATTAGCATATTATGCTTTGATTGTTTGAACAGCTGATTGGCCTACTGGACACTTAGCATAGTAGGCTTTTATTATATAGGATTTTTAATATCTATATTTTTCTTTCTTTTCTCTCCTTTTAGTATTTTGGTTTTCACTTTTCTTCTTATACACTCATTCTCTTTCTACCTCCTCTATACTGAATTGTGGCCATTTCCCCATTCATTCAATTCCTTCACCTTACCTTCTGGAAATAAGCTCTGCTGCTTCAGATTCAGCTTCCCTCCTCCTTTTCTGGGTGTTTGTTGTTTGCATTTTTTGGATTAGTTGTTGGTTTTGGGGAGTTTTCTCCTCATATACTTATATTTTTCCCACTTATTTTTTGTTCCCTTTCTTTTCTCTCTTACATTTTTTTCCTTTTCTCAATATCATTACTGCACTCTTTTCTCTCCCCTAATTCTCTTTTCTCTGATGGTCACTTTTATTTGGGGTTATTGGTATCATGAATAAATTTGTGTTTGGTGTCCTCAGTGTTGTGTTTTGTCATGTTGTATTTTGTACCTTTAAGTCAATGCAGTGAAGACAGAGCTAAATAATCAGACACCCTGAGAGGAGCAAACATAAGAAGACAAAGAAACAGCCCCCATATAAAGAAAAGGAGGAATCATCGGAAAAGGAAGTAAACGACATGGAGGCAAGCAATCTGTCAGAGAAAGAATTCAGAGCAATGGTCATAAGGACGCTAAAAGGGATGGAAGACAAATTCAACAATATGTATAAGAACCAAGAGGAAATGAAGAAGAACCAAGAAGAAATGAAGAATGACATCACAGCAATGAAGAACACAATAGAAAGCATCAACAGTAGACTAGAAAAAGTGGAGCACTGCATCAGTGACCTAGAAGACAAGATAGGAAAAAATACCCAAGCAGAGCAGCAACTGAAAAAAAAATTAAAAAACAGGAGAGCCTAAGAGAACTTTGGGACAACATGAAACAAAACAACATCCACATAACAGGGGTGCCAGAAGGAGAGGAAACTGAGCAAGGAATAGAAAACCTGTTTGAAGAAATAATGACAGAAAACTTCACAGATATTAGGAGGAAAAAACTCACGCAAGTCCAAGAATCTCACAGAGTCCCAAACAAGATGGACTCAAAAAGACCGACACCAAGTACATCATAATTAAATTGGCAAACAATAATGACAAAGTAAGAATCTTAAAGGTTGCCAGAGAGAGACAGAAAGTTACCTACATGGGATCTCTTATCAGATTATCCTCTAATTTCTCAACAGACACACATCAGGCTAGAAGGGAATGGAATGAAATATACAAAGTCATGCAAAGCAAGGGTCTGAATCCAAGAATACTATACCCAGCAAGGCTATCATTCAAAATTGAAGGTGAAATCCGTAGCTTCACAGACAAAAAAGGACTAAGGGAGTTTATTACCATTAAACCAGCAATGCAAAAAATGTTAAAGGGTCTCTTATAAAAAGAAAAAAAATAGTAAGGAAAGAAGGAACACAGGCATAGAGAATAAAATTGCCAACAAACAAGTATCTATCAATAATAACTTTAAACATAAATGGAATAAATGCTCCAATCAAAAAACATAGGGTAGCTGAATGGATAAGAAAACATGACCCATATATCTTTTGTTTACATAAGACCCACCTCAGAAAAAAAGACTCACACAGACTGATGGTGAAGGGACAGGAAAAAAATTTTCAGATGAATGGAAATGAAAAAAAAAAAAGCTTGGGTAGCAATACTTATATCTAACAAACTAGACCTCAAAGTGAAGGTCATAACAAGGAATAAGGAAGGCCACTTCATAATACTAAAGGGAGTATGCAGGAAGCCACCCATTGTCTTCACTATCAGAGAAGCATGGACAGGGATCCTGGAAGGCTGGTGACCCTTGAGCTCTGGCAAAGCTCAGGGCTGTACACCCACTGTTTAGTCCAGACAATGGTAGCTGAACCAACTTCCCTACCAGACGGTCATGTAAATCCTTACTGATAAGATAGTCTGCCTGTTACTGGAAATTGCCTGCCTAAGGGCTATAGGTGTATCCCAAATTGAATAAAAAGATGGCAAGGCCAGTGCCCAAGCCCAGTCCTTCCTCTTGAGCTGAGCTCCCACCTGGTCCCCCAATATTTCCAAATTATTGTTTCTTGTCTCATCTTTTTCATTTGCCTGCGGCCCCTCTTCCAGAGCCCGAACCCTGAACCACGCGGGACATGGGACCTTCACATCTGGCGCCCAAACAGGGACCTCTGGAGGAGAAGACTTCTCCTAGAGCGAAAAAACGAAGTTTCACCGGCAAGGTGGGGACACCATATAGGTGGGGAATTTCACCGCACGCAAAGGCCACGGTCAGCTGCAGAAATCATTATCTATAAGTAGGGTGGGAATGTATCTTTTCTTTAACCAGGCTAATGGGGCAGAATTTGGTTATAAAGTAAACTTTATTATAGACTTTTGGTTTGCATGCTTAAGGAATTAGTTTCAGAAGGTATTCTCTTACAGTTTTTGCTTGATGTTATAGAACATAACCCTTAGTTTCCTGAAGGAGGTACATTAGATCTTGAATGTTTGGCAAAAATTTGGTCAAAACTTGAAAAAAGCTCAGCAGCAGGGAAAAAACTTGCCTCCAAACTGTTTCTCCTTGTGGAACACAGTATTGCATTTGCTAGAGCCTTTTAGAGAGGCTAAGGAGGACAAATCTCCTCCCCTTGCACCCTCTGCTCCTAAAGAGGAGTAAAAAGAAAAGAAAAATTGGAAGAATGGCCTTCATGGCCCCCTTCACCTCCATGTCCTAATCCTGAAATGTTTAATTCGCCATTATTAGAATCACCTGTGCAAAGAGCTATCTGAGAAGGATTATAGGAGAAGTTATGAATAATATTTCTGAAGCATTCTTAGCTCCTTATGATTGGTATTCTCTGACTTGTGAAACTCTGGATGGAGGAGATCATTTACTATGGAAGGGAGAATTTTTGGAGAAATGATTTGAGCATGTCAGAATGTGGAGTCAGGCACTTTTCAAGCAAATTTACTCGCTGCCGCTGTAACAGTGGGGAATAAAAGGTGTTATAATTGTGGAAAAACAGGACAAAAAAAATTACTAGGTCTTTTGGCGATCCTGTAAAATAGGCGCCCACTCTCAAGAGTGTTATTAAGTCTCAATTTTGCTATGTTTTTATTTTGCAAGCAATCGTTTAAAATTTAGACAAATGAAACATTTCCCAGAATTTAGGGATGCATCTGGGATTTCTGTACCCATGAACAGAAAAGCAAGCTTAAGAAAATGTGTGCGCTCTGCCCAAATTTGGGTGACTTCTTGAGCCCCAATCTTTTCACAGAATAAACCAGACTGTTTTTTCTTTAAAAAGATGGCAAAAATGACACAAGGAAAATATACAGGCTATATTTAGGCAATAGAATTAATGCTACCATAATAATGATAGTTCTTGAATAATAATGTATTGCATTACAAGGTTGCCTCCCAAATCTTGGAGGCACTCCTGTTTTTATAAAATAAAATAATACTTTAGCATTGAAGCCACTAAAAGCCAATAAATTATCTGTTACAATATTTATCAAAAGAAAATGCCTTGGACAGTAATTAGCTTTGAAATCTTAAAGTTGTTAGAACATGAATAATAAAAATAACTAAAATAAAGAATTTGTGGTAAAGCTTTTCAGTAATAATATATCAATGATAAAGGGCCAGTCGCTCTTCTCCATGTAAAAGTGGAGAAGCCGCCGGTGGCAATGTGTTATCTTTTAGGAAAAATGTGGTGGTTTTAAAATTCCCCTCCCCCTGCCTTTTTGCCAGAAACATAGTTTTCCAAAGCCTTTAGTAACTTAAGACTTTAGAACATTGCTAAATTAAATAATAAAAATTATTGGACATCTGGCTATTTTAAAATAAGATACTAAAATATTAATCTAAATTTGCCTCAGATGAAAAGTCCAGAGGATAGAATTTAATCTATTAATTGAATATGCCTTGTATTTTATTTGAAATATATCCTTAAAAATGTAAAAGTATTATTAATTTAAGAAATACTACATATTTAACTTGCCACCTAAAGTTTAAAGCTTCTAAGAGTTTAAATTAAATTGGGAGAAATTATATAATTGTGATAACAAAATACATTAAGTTTAGAAATTCATTTTTGAGAAAAATACATTTTCTCTAGAGAAATTAATAGTTCAAAATATATTGTAGCCTGTGTGGTAAAATTTCAACCTAAGGTAATATTTAATATGGTCTAATTAAAAAGAGAATTAATTCTATGGTCTGACCAAAATTTTTAATAAAAAATGGATTAAATTTAATTAATCTCTTTTAAAGTAATTACAAAAGGTATGTTGATAAATGTTAATCTAATTATCATTGGAAAATTAAGGTTTAAATACTGTATAGTTTTAATAACTGAAGGTATATACAAGTTAATGACAGAAAGAAAAACTATTAGAGTAAAACTGCATTTTTAAAGGATATAAAAAGAAGGTTTGAAGGCTAATTTGAAAGTATAAAATTTATGAAGGTTATCTATAATGAGAAAAGAAAAAGGAGAAATTTAAAAATTTTGAAATCTCTTCTAATATTTACAGGTAAACTAAAGATAGTTGTTAAAATACTAAATCTTAATTACAGTCACCATAAATGAAAAATCACTTGAAATATATGGTCTTGCAGCAGTATTTGTTAAAATCTCAAACAGCAACCATGTTTGTTATGTTTGTTGCTTGGTGTAAAAAAGAAAGAAAATCGTCTTTTAAAAGAAACTCTCTAAGTGTGGCCTAATAATTGCTCTGGAAGGAAATAAAAAGAGATTTCCTTCAAATGTCTAACGGTAATTAAAAAGTCAATGTATTAGGCTTTGAAAAATAAATAATTTGCCCTAACCAGTTTGGCTCAGTGGATGGAGCGTCGGCCTGCGGACTCGTCCCGGGTTCGATTCCGGTCAAGGGCATGTACCTTGGTTGCGGGCACATCCCCAGTAGGAGGTGTGCAGGAGGCAGCTGATCGATGTTTCTCTCTCATCGATGTTTCTAACTCTCTATCCCTCTCCCTTCCTTTCTGTAAAAAATCAATAAAATATATTTTTAAAAATAAAATAATAAAAAAAGGAAAATAAATAATTTGTATTTTTGCCTCCCTAGACAAAGCTTATGTAAAGTTACTCAAAGACTAATAGCAGAAATTTAATTAATGTCATTTACTGTCCTTAACCTAGGACAAGTAAAGTTAATAAGTAAACCTTATTTCAGATAGATTTAAGTTGGCTAGTTAAAATAAATGAATATTCATAAAAACCTTGTTGTACTGGGCAGGAAACTGTTCCTGAAGCATTAACTAATTTTTTGCTAATGGTTTATCTCATAGTTCAAAAACTGCTTAACATGCAATGAATCCAAAGCAGTCATATTTCTGTGCATAATATTAAAATTTAAAAAGTTATTAAGACTGCATTGCAAAATTTCCAAAAGCCTCTTAATGTTATTTAAATTAAAAAAAGAGAGGGGATAGTGGAATAATCCCCTGTGAGTAAACCACATCAAGAAAATTTTTACTTTAAAAATTATTTTTCACTTGTAATGCTGAAGACAAGACACCCATGAAAACACACATGGTGTCTAAAGAAGCCAAAGGAAAATGGTTTGGGCACAATGAAAAGAAAGGATACAAAGTCTAGTTTATAGAAAAGATTCCTTTATTAACCTTTGGTCGAGAATATGTTTGTACATTTCCAGAAAACTCCTCCAAGCCTGTGTGGATTCCTGCAACAACGGATCCCAGAGAGGAACTGACCGGATGGCTCCAGCCACGAAGACAAGAGGAGAAACAGTCCAGAGACGGAGATGGTGAAGACGCCTTGCCATACTAACAGTCAGCAGCTGTACGTCACTGCCGCTTGCCCAGGACCAAGCCAGAGAAGGTTGGACCTGCACTGCCACTGTTTGCCCACCATTCAGAACTAGCATATCATTGCTGGAATGTACACATAAGGAACTGCTGGACATTGAAATTGGGACTCAAAAAACTGTTGGCCCAGAAAGAACTGATTCATTTGCCTCTCGGCATAACCACTGTTGCTTGTCTCATTTTTGTTCCCATATGTTTATTTCTAGTCTGCAGATGCGGAATGAAGAGTCTTAAAAGGACTCTAACCCTTCAGGTGGCATTCACTTTTCAAGATTTTTTAAGGAAAAGAAACGGGGGAGATGCAGGAAGCCGCCCATTGTCTTCACTATCAGAGAAGTGTGGACAGGGATCCCGGAAGGCTGGTGACCCTTGATCTCTGGCAAAGCTCAGGGCTGTACATCCACTGTTTAGTCCAGACAATGGTAGCTGAACCAACTTCCCCACCAGACAGTCATGTAAATCCTTACTGATAAGATAGTCTGCCTGTTACTGGAAATTGCCTGCCTAAGGGCTATAGGTGTATCCCAAATTGAATAAAAAGATGGCAAGGCCAGTGCCCAAGCCCAGTCCTTCCTCTTGAGCTGAGCTCCCACTTGGTCCCCCAATATTTCCAAATTATTGTTTCTTGTCTCGTCTCTTTCATTTGCGTGCAGTCCCTCTCCAGAACCTGAACCCTGAACCACGCAGGACGTGGGACCTTAATAGGAGCAATTCAACAAGAAGATATAACACTGGTAAACATATATGCACCCAATATAGGAACACCCAAATACGTAAAAAAATTCTGGAGGATATCAAAGGAGAGAGAGACAGCAATACAGTCATAGTAGGGGACTTTAATACCCACTAACACCACTGGATAAATCCTCTAGACAAAAAATCAGCAAAGAAACATCAATCCTAAATGAATCACTAGATCAGATGAGTGGATTAAAAACCTGTGGTACATCTACACAATAGAATACTAAGCCACTATAAAAAAGAAGAAACTTTTACCATTTGCAACAGCATGGATGGAACTGGAGAGCATTATGCTAAATGAAATAAGCCAGTCAGAGAAAGATAAATATCACATGATCTCACTCATATGTGGGCTGCAGAAATAGCTGTGGGGGTCACTCCCATCAACTTAAACTAATGAACAAAAACAGATCCAGAGACAAATGGCAGGGGAAGTGGCGGGGGGGTTAGAGAGTAACCAAAGTGCTTGTATGCATGCATATTAGTATAACCAATGGACACAGACACTGGGGCAGTGGTGGCTTGCTCGGGGTGGGAATGGCTGGGAGGGGGGAAGGGGTCAATTGCGGAAAAAGGAGAGATATGTAAAACCTTAGACAATTTAAAAAAAAAAGTTCTTGTCTGTCTGTAATGTAACTTGGTTACTGATGTTCTTTGCTTGCTTTCTTAACTTTGGGGGACTTAGTTTGCTCTTCACTGTTTTATGAACATAGAAGGGTTCTCTGTCTCTGCTGTTTGGGTATTATGCCACTCAGAACCCATTTGCTGTGCTGGGTTAGTGTGAGATAAGACTCTTAGGCTAATGTCGCTTTCCACCCTTTTGTGAGTACTCATTTATTTACTGTAGGGGTTTTATTTCTATTTTTGAGATCTCTTCTTATATGCAAGATTTCATATTGTTAGTTTACTGAGAAAGAAAAATATGGGAAATAAAATCTTCTAGACACCCCCAAGTCTTTTTCCTAGGAAGACCAGATCTGCAGAAATGCCCTCCAGCAGGCTGCAGAAATAGCTGTGGGGGTCATTCCCATTTTGTAAAAAATAAAACAAAGTAAAATAAAATAAAATAGTACTTTCACATTAAAGCCACTAGAAGCTGGTGAGTTATACATGTTACAAAATTTGCCAAGAAAATGCCTTGGTTAATAATAATTGGTTTTAAAATCGTGAAGTTGTTAAGGCAAAATAAATATAATTAAAATGCAGGGTTTATGATAACGCTTTTCAATAATAGTTATATATGCCTAAACATAGTTTCCCAAAGTCTTTGGTAACTTAAAATTTTGGAGTTTGCTGGATTTAATAATAAAAATTATTAAATATCTAGGTATTTTAAAATAAAAGTATATTGAAATATTAATCTAAGTTTGCCTCATATGAAGAATCTAGAGGGTGTATTTGAATCTGTTAATGTATAAGTCTTGTATTTTATTTGAAATATCTCTTAAAATATGAAAAAATTCAGAGCCAAGATCCTTGAGGTGATGTGGTAGGTAATTAGACAGACATAAGCAGAACAAGGACTGCAGGAGAAATGCACAGGACCCTTAGACATGCTTCTCACCACTCCAAATGCTCTGAAGCTGGCAATGGAGGAACCTGAGGATAGACTCTCTCTCCCTTCCTCTAAGAAAGCCAACAGGTCCATCCTCATGCAAATGAGGACTTTAAATCCTTATGTTTGATTAGCCCATTAGGCACTGTACTGATTGGTCAGAGCTGCACAGCTCCTATTGGATAGGAAAAGCCTCAGTCCTATTGGTTGAAATGGGATTCCAGAAACTCCTTTATATAAGGGCTGGCTCAGATGGCAGAAACACAGTATAGGAAGGCAGTTCAGTGTAGAGGCAGATAAGTGAGTGCAAGCTTCTCTGTGGAGTATAGTTTGAGTGAGAGACCTCTGTGTGGAAATGGTTGCTAGGCTCTGTTTTGTTGTTGTTGTTTTATTTTGTTTTGTTTTGTTTAATTTGAGATCAGTTAGCCACCAGGAGCCTTCGTAGTATATATCTTCTTTCTCAGGGCTCACTAGTTATTGACAATCAAAGCTGATATTATTTATCTAGGACATGGCCCAATAATCCATATTGCTGAAGATAAAATTCTACATTTTTCAGAGAAAGATTTGAGAAGAGAAAATTTTTAAGGTGTTTTATGATATAATTTTGAAAAATCATTTACATAATGGAACTTGTAAAAATTATTTACAAGAATATTCCTGAATACTTACATAAAATGACTGAATATAATCTCTTGCTTTATTTGAAAAAGAAGGAAAAATATTTAGCAACATGGATTCTGATAAGAAATGGAAATCTCATACGGGGGTGGGCAAACTTTTTGACTCAAGGGTCACAATGGGTTCTTAAACTGGACCGGAGGGCCGGAACAAAAGCATGGATGGAGTGTTTGTGTGAACTAATATAAATTCAAAGTAAAGGAGCGGAGGGGAGAGCAAGAGAACCCTCCGCTCTTTCGGCTCCGCGGGCCGGATAGAACAGCCGAACGGGCCGGATCCGGCCCACGGGCCATAGTTTGCCCACGGCTGGATTAATAAAAGTTTTGTTGTTTTGTTTTGTTCATAGAGAGTAGTATGTTTTCTTAATAATTAATTACTAGAGTCCCAGTGTGTGAAAATTCATGCACTTGGGGGGTTCCTCAGCCTGGCCTGCACCCTCTTGCAGTCTAGGATCCCTTGGGATGTCTGAGAGCCCTCATTCCTTACCACCCGCCCACTCACTGCTCCTTAGTACTGCCTCCAGGCAGAAAAGGCTCCCTCCACCACCACTGCACTCACCAGCCATGAGCCTGGCTTCTGGCTAAGCGGCACTCCCCCCGTGGGAGTGCATTGACCACCAGGGGGTAGCTCCTGCATTGAGCATCTGCCCCCTGGAGGTCAGTGCACATCACAGCGACTGGTCATTCCACCGTTTGGTTGATTTGCATATTAGGCTTTTATTATATAGGATTTACAGAGAATTAAGAGTGTATAACATTGAAAATAATCTAAATATGCCTTAAGGTAATGGCCTATTTATTCTAAAATATATTAATTGCACTTTTACATTTATAATATAAATCATTTATCTAAACTAGATCTTACAATATTTTACCAAAATTCAAAATCCAACAGTTTATCCACTTTCAAGTAATTAAGTAAAATGGTTACTTTAAAAATAATAAAATTTATGTAATTTAAACTGGATATTATTCTTGGAAATTGGTTATCTATTACCAGTAGCTAATAATACAGTTTTCTCTAACTGCTTCAGTTAACAGTGCAGATTTCTATGTAAATCTTCCTTTTCTGGAACCCTTGTCTACACAGATAACTAGAGGCCTTGTGCACAAGGTCCCTCAGCTTGGCTTGCACCCTCTCCAATCTGGACCCCTCGGGAGATGTCCAACTGCCTCTCACAATCCGGGACCACCAGCTCCTAACTGGTTACCTGCCTGCCTGCCTGATCATCCCTTACCCCTCTGCCTGCCTGCCTGATCACCCTTAACTACTCCCCTACTGGCCTGATCACCCGTAACTGCTCCCCTGCTGGCCTGATAGCCCCTAACCGCCTCTGCCTCGCCCCACACCCAGGACCCAGGATTCCCTCCTCCACTGGTTGCTGGCACCCGAGACCTGGGCTTCCCTCCCTCCGGCAAGCCACAGGCATCCAGGACCTGGGCTGGCTTCACCCAGGCTTGCCGCAGCTGCAGGGGACCATGGGCAGGCAGCTTGTCCCTCTCCAGCGCCGCAGGTGCAGGTGCTGACACCCGGGACCACGGGGTGGGTGGCTTGTCCTTTTCCCAGGCTGTGGGCACAGGCACAGGCGCAGGGGCTGGCACCCAGGACCACAGGGTGGGCAGCTTGTCCCTCTCCCGGGCCGCAGCCTGACTGGTCCCCATTCCTCTCTCGTGAGCTCATTTGTACCTGGCTGGTCCCCATTCCTCTCTCTCCAGTGTTGAGTGTCTGAGCCAGGATGGCATGATGGCATGACAACCATTTGCAAATTAGCTCTTTACTATATAGGATAGCTTTGTTTTCATGTTTCTATCAATTATATCATGATTTATGTATTAGTTCTATATCTCTATATCATGTTTATTTTCTTACTAGAGGCCCGGTGCATAAAAATTCATGCACTGGAGGGAGGCATCCCTCAACCCGGCCTGCCCCCTCTCACAGTCCAGGAGCCCTCAGGGGTGGGAGGTGACCCAGCAATCCGGGGAAGGTGATACCCCATCATACCTCTGCTGCTGCCACTGCCGGCAGCGCAAGCCTCAGCCGGCCTGGTTACCTCAGCCTTGGGCTGGCCCTGGGTGGCTGGGCAGCCAACATCTGAGGCTTGCTTGTGCCTTGGGCCAGCCCTGCCTCCCTGGTGGGGCTAAGGGGACTGGGCACCACCATCTTGTGGCTGTGGGCACCGCTATCTTTGAGGGCATGGTAGTCAATTAGCATATTCTCTCTTTATTAGATAGGATAATGGAACTAGAGGCCCGGTGCATGAAATTCATGCATGGGTGAGATCCCCTCAGCCCAGCCTGCACCCTTTCCAATCTGGGACCCCTTGGGGGATGTCCGACTACTGGTTTAGGCCCAATCCCTGGCATCGGACCTAAGCCGGGAGTCGGACATCCCTCGCACATTCCTGGACTGCTGGCTCCTAATCGCTCACCTGCCTCCCTGCTTGGTCGTCCCCAAATGGACCACCCCCCGCTGGCCTGATCACCCTCAACTGCCCCCCCTGCTGGCCTGGTCACCCACAATTGCACACCCTCCCCCACCCTCCCCCCCCCCCCCCCCCCGCTGGCCTGGTTGCCCCTCATGGCTCCCCCACCAGCCTGATTGCCCCATGCAGCCTGCTGTTCAGTCGTTTGGTCGTCCCTCACTAACCCTCCTGCTGGCCTGGTTGTAGGCAGCCATCTTGTGAAGGTGTGAGGGTTAATTTGTATATTACCTCTTTATTACATAGGATTCCACAAATGATTCATGAATATCAACTTTTGGTAATTAAAAATATTAAATTCCCAGTTAAAAAAAATCATTACTTTCCCATCTTGTGTTTTATTTAATAAGAGCCACCATCCCTCACCCCTAAATAGGAACAAACAAAGGCAAAGGACAGCCCTGAAAAGACAGACCAGCGACAAGCTGGCTAAGGTGAGCAGGTCAGGGAGGATTACACTGCAGCTTCAGAGCTGCTCTGATCAGTCATATGGTTAGGCTGCCACACCCTGGGCTCCTCTGCACGCTATTTTCTGGCTTGCAGCTTGATTTTGTTACAATTTTCACATACTTTGCCACTCATGAATGAAGCCCCCATTCAAATCTGTCATAGGATGCAGTATAGTTTGAAAGCCACTTAATGGCAAAGGTGAGTGCTTTGCACAAGCTTGTATTTATTTTCAGACTCTTACTTCCCACTGGTTTTCTAAACGCCATCCCTGCTTCAGGCTTTCCATTATTGTCACAGTGTTACTGGTTTACATGTATCAAGTATGCTCCCTGTAGCACTGTAGCAAATGAATAGAAACACAGTGTCCCTGCCAAGTTGATTTATCACTTAACCAGAGTGAGCAAGAGAAGAAACAGAGATGTACACCCCCTCTCCAGCACACTGAGGTCAAACCATGGTAAAACAGAGCTTGATGTCTTTGTTGTGCAGCCTTGCACAGACAGCAGCTTCTCCTGGGGGAACTATTGTGATGAGCTTTAAGGAACATTTCTTCTTGAAATAAGGTTACCACTCTATTTGGAACACTCCCCTAAAACAGGCTTCTGATCCTACTCTGGCAACCTCACTTATCCACCATGATCCTAACCCATAACCTCTGGTCCCCCTTCAGTTTGCCTCTGTGACCCTATCATTTAACCAGGAAAGAAGGCAGATTGAAAGCCCCCCCTTTTTTTTTTCCCAAGAGGAATTTCTACCCTCAATTGGCAATTGAATGGCATTAATATTTTCAACTGCAATCACTCTTATTTTCAAGTGAGTACGAATAACAATTATGAAATAAATATAAGAATCAGCCAGGGGGGACTAAGAAGAGTTTATATCAGGCAAGAAACAGACTCAAATCAGCTTAGGGCAGGGAGTCTGGGAGGTACTGGCAGATACTCCATACTCTAAAGTCACAAGGAAGAGTGTTGTCTAAAGCATTTCCTTAGAAGGATGGAGTCAGACACCCATATCTGAGGATGAGCCTCAGGACCAACCTTTTCTGAGTTTAGTTGGAATTCTGGCCTAAGACCCAGAGTTCATCCCTCTCTAGTCATTGGGTCAGGAATCTCACTGTCATGAGCAAACTTTCTAGCAGAACATGAGGCCAGAGGGGAACTGAGCCTGGGTGTCTGAAGAAATAAGCAGGTTATCTTTGGTTTCCCACACTGAGCTATCTCAACTGACCAATTTCTGTCCACTTCCCCTACTGTAAGGGTCTCCAGGCCCTGACAAAAAACGTTCTCTTAATAACCTGTTTCTCCTCTGCACTCCTCCAAGTTGAGTTTGGAAATGCACTATGCAAAGTCCCTGCAAAGAGGAACAGTTGCTTCCTGAGAGATGTGCTCACCAGCTAACTTGGTAGCCCTCCCTTTTGCACCTGGAGCAGGTACCAATTGCTAGACGGTTAATAAAATTCTCCTCGGAAGCTTGAGTCAACTCATGTACAGAACTGGCACTTCCCAGTTATCCTTAAAGAAAGGGCAAGTGTGTGTGTCCTATGCAGTAAGACTTACAGTTTGTAAGTACTTATAACAACCCTATGAGAGTATATTATTTTTAGCTCCATTTAAGATATTTTTTAAACTTTTTATTTTTATTTTTTAATGGTGTCTGAGATAAAATTTTCTTTTATTCTTCCTTTATTTTTTATTTTTTAATTTAATTTTATTGTTTAAAGTATTACAAATAGTAGTACATATGTCTTCTTTTCTTCTTCATTGACCTTCCCCCCAACTCCCCTACCCTCGCATATGCCCTGACCCCCACCCCCGCCCCCCAGTGTCTTGTGTCCATTGGTTATGCTTATATGCATGCATACAAGTCTTTCGGTTGATGTCTTACCGCCCCTCTCCCAACACTCCCCAGCCTTCCTGCTGTAATTTGACAGTCTGTTCGATGCTTCTCTACCTCTGTATGTATCTTTTTGTTCATCAGGTTATAATGTTCTTTATTATCCATAAATGAGTGAGATCATGTGGTATTTTTCTTTCACTGCCTGGCTTATTTCACTTAGCATAATGCTCTCCAGTTCCATCCATGCTGCTGCAAATGGTAAGAATTCCTTCTTTTTTATAGCAGTGTAGTATTCCATTGTGTAGATGTACCATAGTTTTCTAATCCACTCATCTGCTGATGGGCATTTAGGCTGTTTCCAAATCTTAGCTATGGTAAATTGTGCTGCTATGAACATAGGGGTGCATATATCCTTTCTGATTGGTGTTTCTGTTTTCTTGGGATATATTCCTAGAAGTGGTATTACTGGGTCAAATGACAGTTCCATTTCTAAATTTTTGAGGAAATGCCATACTGTTCTCCACAGTGGCTGCACCAGTCTGCATTCCCACCAGCAGTGAAGGGGGGTTCCTTGTTTTCTGCGTCCTCTCCAGCACTTGTCATTTGTTGATTTGTTGATGATAGCCATTCTGACAAGTGTGAGGTGGTACCTCATTGTTGTTTTTATTTGTATCTCTCAGATAATTAGTGACTTTGAGCATGTTTTCGTGTGTCTCCTGGCTTTATGAATGTCCTCTTTCGAAAAGTGTCTATTTAGGTCCTTTGCCCATTTTTTGATTGGGTTGTTTATCTCCCTTTGTTAAGTCGTATGAGTTCCTGTAAATGTTGGAGATTAAACCCTTATCAGAGATAACATTGGCAAATATGTTCTCCCATGCAGTGGGCTTTCTTGTTGTTTTCTTGATGGTTTCTTTTGCTGTGCAGAAACTTTTTACTTTGATGTAGTCCCATTTCTTTATTTTCTCCTTAGTCTCTCTTGCCCTAGGATCTGTGTCTGTAAAGATATTGCTATGACATATGTCTGCAATTTTGCTTCGTATGGAGTCTTGTAGGATTTTTATGGTTTCCCATCTTACATTCAAGTCCTTTAGCCATTTTGGTTTGTTTTTGTGAATGGTGTGAGTTGGTGATCTAGTTTCATTTTTTTGCATGTATATGACCAAATTTCCCAGCACCATTTATTAAAGAGGCTGTTTTGACTCCATTGTATGCTCTTGCCTCCTTTGTTAAATATTACATGAGTATAATGGCTTGGGTCAATTTCTTGGTCCTCTATTCTGTTCCATTGGTCTATATGTCTGTTTTTGTGCCACTTCCAGGCAGTTTTGAGAACTGTGGCTTTGTAATATAGCTAGATATCTGGTATTGTGATCCCTCCGACATTGTTATTCTTTCTCAGGACAGCTGTGGCTATTCGGGGTCTATTTTTATTCCAGATGAATTTTTGGAGAGTTTGTTCTAGATCTTTAAAATATACCATTGGTATTTTAATAGGTATTGCATTGAATCTATAGATTGCTTTAGGTAGTATGGACATTTTAATGATGTTGATTCTACCAATCCATGAACATTGTATGTTCTCCCATTTGTTTATGTCTTCCTCTATCTATTTTTTCAATGTCCTATACTTTTCTGAGTGCAGGTGTTTCAGGTCCTTAGTTAAGTTTATTCCTAGGTATCTTAATTGTTTTGTGCAATGGTAAATGGGATTATTTTTTTCATTTCTCTTTCTGTGAGTTCATTATAAGTGTATAAAAAGGCCATAGATTTCTGGGTGTTAATTTTGTATCCTGCTACATTGCCAAATTTATTTATTAGGTCTAGTAGTTTTTTGATGGACTCTTTGGGGTTTTCTATGTATAGTACCATGTCATCTGCAAATAAGAACACTTTTACTTCTTTTCCAATTTGGATGGCTTTTATTTCTTATTTCTGATCGCTATGGCTAGTACTTCCAGTACTATGTCAAATAGGAGTGGTGAATGTGGGCATCCTTGTCTTGTTCCTGTTCTTAGGGGAAATGGGTTTAGCTTTTGCCCAGTGAGTATGATGTTGGCTGTAGGTTTGTCATATAGGGCTTTTAATATGTTGAGTTATGATCCCTCTATTCCCACTTTGCTGAGAGTTATTATCAAGAAAGGGTGTTGGATTTTGTCAAATGCTTTTTCTGCATCAATTGATATGATTATGTGATTTTTGTCTCTCAGTTTGTTTATGTGATGTATCACATTTATTGATTTGCAGATATTGTACCATCCTTGCATCCCTGTAATAAAGCCCACCTGGTCATGGTATATGATCTTTCTAATGTATTGCTGAATCTGATTTGCTAGAATTTTGTTGAAGACTATAACATCTATATTCATCAAGGATATGGGCCTGAGGTTCTCTTTCTTTCTGTGGTGTCTTTATCTGGTTTTGCGATTAGGGTAATGCTGGCTTCATACAAAGAACTTGGAAGTGTGCCTTCCTCTTGAATTTTTTGGAACAGTCTGAGGAGAATAGGTTTTAGTTCTTCCTCAAATGCTTGGTAGAACTCCCCTGTAAAGTCATCTGGACCAGGTCTTTTGTTTGCTGGGAGATTTTTGATCACTGTTTCAATTTCTTCGATAGTTATCGGCCTATTCAGGTTTTTTTATTCTACTTGGCTGAGTTTTGGGAACTTGTATTTTTCTAAGAATATGTCCATTTCATCTAGGTTGTCCTTTTTGTTGGAAGAGAGTTGTTCATAATATTTTTTCATAATCATTTGTATTTCTTTGGGATCAGTTGTTATTTCACCTCTTTCATTTCTGATTTTGTTTGTTTGGGTCCTCTCTCTTTGCTTCTTGGTGAGCCTGGCTAGAGGTTCATCAATCTTGTTTATCAATTCAAAGAAGCAGCTCTTGATTTTGTTGATCTTTTGTATTGTTGGTTTTTTTTTTGTTTTTTTTTTTGTCTCTATGTCGTTTATCTCTGCTCTGATCTTTGTTATTTCCTTCCTTCTGCTTACACTGGGCTTTTCTTGCTGCTCTCTTTCTAACTCTTTGAGTTGTAGGGTTAGGTACTTTATTACCCCTGTTTCTTGTTTTTTGCAGTAGGCTTGTAGAGCTATGAACTTCCCTCTAAAGACTGCTTTCGCTGTGTCCCATAGATTTTGGGTTGTTGTGTTTTCATTGTCATTTGTTGCCATGATGCTTTTTATTTCTTCTTTGATCTCTCTGGTAATCCAGTCATTGTTTAATAGCATGCTATTTAGTCTCCATGTGTCTGCTTTTTTTGGATTGTTTTTATTGTAGTTGATTTCCAGTTTTATGCCATTCTGATCTGAGAAGATGCTTGATATGATTTCTATCTTCTTGAATTTGAAGAGACTTTGGCTGTGTTCCATTATATGGTCTATCTTTGAAAATGAGCCATGTGCACTTGAGAAGAATGTATATTCTGTGGCTTTAGGGTGAAATGTTTAAAGATGTCAATTAATTCCATCTGGTCTAGTGAGTCATTTAGGATTGATGTTTCTTTGCTGATTTTTTGTTTAGAGGATTTGTCCAATGGTGATAGTGGGGCATTAAAATCCCCTACTATGATAATATTGCTATCAATCTCTCCCTTGATATTCTCTAGGAGTTTTTTATGTATTTGGGTGCTCCTGTATTGGGTGCATATATGTTTACCAGTGTTATTTCTTCTTGTTGGATTGCTCCCTTTAGTATTATGAAGTGGCCTTCCTTATCTCTTGTTATGTCCTTCATTTTGAGATCTAATTTGTCAGATATAAGTATTGCTACCCCAGCTTTTTTTTTCATTTTCATTCGCCTGAAAAACCTTTTTCATCCCTTCACCTTCAATCTGTGTGCGTCTTTTTTTCTGAGGTGGTTTTCTTGTATACAGCAGATATATGGGTCATGTTTTCTTATCCACTCAGCTACCCTATGTCTTTTGATTGGGGCATTTAATCCATTTACATTTAAAGTTATTATTGATAGGTATTTGTTTTTCTTTTTTTTTTTTTTTTCAAATTTTTATTAAGGTATTATATGTGTACATATCTTACCATTGCCCCCCACCCCCACCCCACTCCCATACATGCCCTCACCCCCCAATGTTTTGCATCCGTTGGTTACTCTTATATACATGCATATAAGTCCTTCAGTTGATCTCTTATTTCCCCCACCTCTCCCTAACCTTACCACTGTAATTTGACAGTTTGTTTGATGCTTTACTGCCTCTGTAACTATCTTTTTGTTCATCAGTTTATAATGTTTTTCATTATCCCCAAATGAGTGGGATCATGTGGTATTTTTCTTTCATTGACTGGCTTATTTCACTTAGCATAATGTTCTCTAATTCCATCCAAGTGCCTACAAATGGTAGTAATTCCTTCTTTTTTACGGCAGCATAGTATTCCATTGTGTAGATGTACCATAGTTTTCTGATCCAGTCATCTGCTGATGGGCACCTAGGCTGTTTCCAAATCTTAGCTATTGTAAATTGTGCTGCTATGAACATAGGGGTGCATATATCCTTTCTGATTGGTGTTTCTGGTTTCTTAGGATATATTCCTAGGAGTGGGATTACTGGGTCAAATGGGAGTTCCATTTTCAGTTTTTTGAGGAAACTCCATACTGTTCTCCACAGTGGCTGCACCAGTCTGCATTCCCACCAGCAGTGCACGAGGGTTCCTTTTTCTCCGCATCCTCACCAACACTTGTCGTTTGTTGATTTGTTGATGATAGCCATTCTGACAGGTGTGAGATGGTATCGCATTGTTGTTTTGATTTGCATCTCTCGGATAATTAGTGACTTTGAGCATGTTTTCATGTGTCTCTTGGCCTTCCTTCTGTCTTCTTTCGAAAAGCTTCTATTTAGGTCCGTTGCCCATTTTTTTATTGGATCATTTATCTTCCTTTTATTAAGTTGTATAAGCTGCCTGTAGATGTTGGAAATTAAACCTTTATCAGTGATACCATTTGCAAATATGTTCTCCAATACAGTGGGGTTTCTTGTTGTTTTGTTGATGGTTTCTTTTGCTGTGCAAAAGCTTTTTATTTTGAAGTAGTCCCATTTGTTTATTTTCTGTTTGGCTTCCATTGCCCTAGGGGCAGTATCACTGAAAAAGTTCTTTTGGCAAATGTCTGAGATTTTGCTGCCTGTGGATTCCTCTAGTATTTTTATGGTTTCCCGTCTTATATTTAAGTCCTGTACCCATTTTGAGTTTATTTTTGTGTATGGTGTAAGTTGGTGATCTAGTTTCATTTTTTTGCATGTATCTGTCCAATTTTCCCAACACCATTTATTAAAGAGACTGTCTTGACTCCATTGTATGCTCATGCCTCCTTTGTCAAATATTAAGTGCGCATATTGGTTTGGGTCGATATCTGGATTCTCTATTCTGTTCCATTGATCTATATGTCTGTTCTTGTGCCAGTACCAGGCTGTTTTGATGACAGTGGCTTTGTAATACAGCTTGAAATCTGGTATTGAGATCCCTCCTACTTTATTCTTCTTTCTCAGGATTGCTGTGGCTATTCGGGGTCTTTTTTTATTCCAGATGAATTTTTGGAGAGTTCTTTCTAGGTCTGTGAAATACGCCGTTGGTATTTTAATGGGGAGTGCATTGAATCTATAGATTGCTTTGGGTAGTATGGACATTTTAATGATGTTGATTCTACCAATCCATGAACATGGTATGTTCTTCCATCTGTTTACATCTTCCTCTATCTCTTTTTTCAGTGTCCTGTAGTTTTCCGCATATAGGTCTTTTACCTCCTTGGTTAGGTTTATTCCTAAGTATCTTAATTTTTTTGGTGCGATGGAAAATGGGATTGCTTTTTTAGTCTCTCTTTCTGTAAGTTCATTGTTGGTGTATAGAAATGCCATAGATTTCTTGGTGTTAATTTTGTATCCTGCTACATTGCCGAATTCATTTATTAAGTCTGTTAGTTTTTTGATGGAGTCTTTCGGGTTTTTTATGTACAATATCATGTCATCTGCAAATAAGGACAGCTTTACTTCTTCTTTTCCAATTTGGATGCCTTTTATTTCTTCTTCTTGTCTAATTGCAGTGGCTAATATTTCCAGTACTATGTCAAACAGGAGTGGTGAGAGTGGGCATCCCTGTCTCGTTCCTGTTCTTAGGGGAAATGGTTTTAGTTTTTGCCCATTGAGTATGATGTTAGCTGTGGGTTTATCATATATAGCTTTTATGATGTTGAGGTATGATCCTTCTATTCCCACCTTGTTGAGAGTTTTTATCAAGAAAGGGTGTTGGATTTTGTCAAATGCTTTTTCTGCATCAATTGATATGACTATGTGATTTTTATCTCTCAATTTGTTTATGTGATGTATCACATTTATTGATTTGCGGATATTGAACCATCCTTGCATTCCTGGGATAAACCCTACTTGGTCATGGTGTATGATCTTTCTGATGTACTGCTGGATCCTATTTGCTAGAATTTTATTGAGGATTTTGGCATCTACATTCATGAGGGATATTGCCCTGTAATTCTCCTTCATTGTGTTGTCTTTATCTGGTTTTGGTATTAGGGTGATGCTGGCTTCATAGAAGGAGCTTGGAAGTGTTCCTTCCTCTTGAATTTTTTGGAATAGTCTGAGGAGGATAGGTTTTAGTTCTTCCTTGAATGTTTGGTAGAACTCTCCTGTGAAGCCATCTGGCCCTGGGCTTTTGTTTGCCGGAAGCTCTTTGATGACTGCTTCAAATTCTTCCATAGTTACTGGCATGTTGAGCTGTTTAGATTCTTCCTGATTGAGTTTTGGAAGGTTATATTTTTCTAGGAATATGTCCATTTCCTCCAGGTTGTCCAGTTTGTTGGAATAGAGTTGTTCGTAGTATTTTTTAACAATCCTTTGTATTTCGGCGGGATCTGTTGTTATTTCACCTCTTTCATTTCTGATCTTGTTTATTTGGGTCCTCTCCCTTTGCTTCTTGGTGAGCCTGGCTAGAGGTTCATCAATCTTGTTTATCCTTTCAAAGAACCAGCTCTTGGTTTTGTTGATCTTTTGTATTGTTTCTTTGGTCTCTATGTCGTTTATCTGTGCTCTGATCTTTATTATTTCCTTCCTTCTGCTTACACTGGGCTTTTCTTGTTGCTCTTTTTCTAACTCTTTGAGTTGTTGCGTTAGGTAATTTATTACCCCTGTTTCTTGTTTTTTGCAGTAGGCTTGTAGAGCTATGAACTTCCCTCTCAAGACTGCTTTCGCTGTGTCCCATAGATTTTGGATTGTAGTGTTTTCATTGTCATTTGTTGTCATGATGTTTTTTATTTCTTCTTTGATCTCTCTGGTAACCCAGTCATGGTTTAATAGCATGCTGTTTAGTCTCCATGTGTTTGATTTCTTTGGGTTGTTTTTATTGTAGTTGATTTCCAGTTTTATGCCACTGTGGTCTGAGAAGATGCTTGATATGATTTCTATCTTCTTGAATTTGAAGAGACTTTGCCTATGTCCCAACATATGGTCTATCTTTGAAAATGACCCATGTGCACTTGAGAAGAATGTATATTCTGTGGCTTTGGGGTGAAATGTTCTGAAGATGTCAATTAATTCCATCTGGTCTAGTGAGTCATTTAGGATTGATGTTTCTTTGCTGATGTTTTGTTTAGAGGATTTGTCCAATGGTGATAGTGGGGTATTAAAGTCTCCTACTATGGTTGTATTGCTGTCAATGTCTCCCTTGATATCCTCCAGGAGTTTTTTTATGTATTTGGGTGCTCCTGTATTGGGTGCATATATGTTTACCAGAGTTATTTCTTCTTGTTGGATTGCTCCCTTTAGTATTATGAAATGGCCTTCTTTATCTCTTGTTATGTCCTTCAGTTTGAGATCTAATTTGTCAGAAATAAGTATTGCTACCCCAGCTTTTTTTTCAGTTCCATTTGCCTGGAAAACCTTTTTCCATCCCTTCACCCTCAGTCTGTGTGCGTCTTTTTTTCTGAGGTGGGTTTCTTGTAGACAGCAGATATATGGGTCGTGTTTTCTTATCCAATCTGTTACCCTATGTCTTTTGATTGGGGCATTTAATCCATTTACATTTAAAGTTATTATTGATAGGTACTTATTTGTCACCATTCCTATTCTTTACCCCTGTGTTACTTCTTTGCTTCCTGTTTCTTTCTTTCTTTCTTTCTTTTTTTTTTTTTTTTTTTTTACAGTAGACCCTTTAGCATTTCTTGCATTGCTGGTTTGGTGGTAATAAATTCCCTTAGTCCTTTTTTGTCTGTGAAGCTCCTGATTTCACCTTCAATTTTGATTGACAGCCTTGCTGGGTACAGTATTCTTGGATTCAGCCCCTTCCTTTGCATGACTTTGTATATTTCATTCCATTCCCTTCTGGCCTGATGAGTTTCTGTTGAGAAATCAGTTGCTAGTCTGATGGGGGTTCCTTTGTATGTAACTTTCTGTCTCTCTCTTGCTGCTTTTAAGATTCTTACTTTGTCGTTGGTGTTTGCCAATTTAATTATAATGTGCCTTGGCGTCGGTCTTTTGGGGTTCATTTTGCTTGGGACTCTGTGAGCTTCTTGGATTTGTGTGGGTTTTTTCTTCCCTATATCTGGGAAATTTTCTGTCATTATTTCTTCAAAGAGGTTTTCTATTCCTTGCTCAGCTTCCTTTCCTTCTGGAACCCCTATTATGCGGATGTTGTTTTGTTTCGTGTTGTCCCAAAGTTCCCTTAGACTCTCCTCCTGCCTTTTAATTTTTTTTTCTAGAAGTTGCTTTTCTTGGGTATTTTTTTCCATCTTGTCTTCTAGCTCACTGATGCGGTCCTCTGCTTCTTCTAGTCTACTCTTGATGCTTTCTATTGAGTTCTTTACAGCAGCGATGTCATTTTTCATTTCTTCTTGGTTCTTCTTCATTTCCTCTTGGTTCTTGCTCATATTGTCGAATTTGTCTTCCATTCTTTTCAGCCACCTTATGACCATTTCTCTGAATTCTTTTTCTGGAAGGTTGCTTGCCTCCATTTCGTTTACTTCCTTTTCTGGTGATGCCTGCTTTTCTTTCATATGCGGGCTGCTTCTTTGTCTCCCCATGGTCTCTCTTCTCTGGGTGTCTGGTTATGTAGTTCTCTCTCTCCTGGGTTGATTTAAAGGCACAAAATACAGCACTACCAGGTACAACTCACAAGGCAATGAACAGGAATGTATTCACGATATTAATAACCTCCAATAAAGGTGACCACCAGAGAAAGGCAAATTAGGTGATAGGAGAGAAAGAAGAAGAGGAAAAAAGAAAGAAAGAAAGAAAAAAAGAAAAAAGGAGTGTGAAAATGAAATTGGGAAAAGGGAAAGTAAAGAGAAAAAAAAAAGTAAGAGACAAGAAATTGACTAAGAGAGAAAGGGGAACAGACTATATATATATTGGGGATAAAACTCCAATAGAACAATCACTAATCCCAGCAAATGCCAGCAACAAGTGCCTGGGGATTAGTACAAACTACAACACCAACTAATATGGAGTGAGGCAAGGTTAAGCTGAAGCACAAAACAAACAAAAGAATAAACAAAAGAAGAATAAGCAAAACAATCTCACAAAAAAAGCATAAAAATTGGATATAATCTACATTCAAGCAAACAACAACAAAAGGACAGAGATAAGGACAAGTTTATGGATAACTCAGACAGCGAAGGGAGAGGTGTATGTGGACTTGGAGCAGGGGATTGGAGATTAGATATGTAAGTAGGGTGAAATTTTAACAAGGGGTAAACAGAAAGAATAGGGAAAATCTAAAGCAGTAAAAGGGTAAGACAAACAGGACACTGAAAAGGGGGAGGTTAGGAAGAGAGTGATGGCCTAAAGGTAGAGTTGAGATAGAGTAAAACGATGCTAAAGGAAAGATAAAAAATAGAATGTAGAACCCTAATCCCAAAATAAAATGAAGAGAAAATAAAATGACACTTTAAAAAAAAAAAAAAAAGATAAAAAAGCAGTAGTAATAATACGGATTGAAAATAAAAATGTAATCATTAAAAAGGCAAAATCAAGTGATGAAAAAAGAAAAAAAAGTTTCTTGATTAAAAGATGCAAAAAATGAAAATTAAAAAAAAATAAAAAAATAAAAAAAATAAAAGGTGAAAATAAAATGTGGAGTAGTGAAGGTCATTCACTTCCTCTGTTTTTCTGTTTGGCACGCCTGTTTCTCAGTCCAGACAGTATTGCAGTTCTCTGCGATCCACTGCTCTTCGGTGTTGTAAGCCAGTCCTGATTTTAAGCAGGCGGTGTGTCTTAATTTCTCGTATTCCTTTATTTTTGATTACACAAGAGTCAATTTGTGATTCAGCCCCTGGGTGGCAGTGTTTCTGGATTGACTTCCGGGTCTATCTATGGCCTCTCTAGGGAGTGTTAGAGCCTTCTTTCCCTGTGGCACTCGGGCCTGTGGGAGTGGTCTGCCTCAGAGCTGGCTCTCTGATGGTCACTCCCCGCTCTGATCCCCAGGTTCCAGAAAAACAACCTTCCCCTGCAGTCTCCCAGGGTGTCCCCAACTGGGTGATCCTATGTATTGGGCTTAGTAATCAGAAGCAAGGATTTGAAGAGGAAAAAGCCCAAGTGTGCGAACTCCGGGACTGCGAGTGAGCCCAGGCACCCAGGGAGCGCACGGGCTGCGCGTAAGTCTGGACTGCCTGAAATTCTTAGGGTGTCCCTGCACTTCAGATCAAAATGGGTTGCTTTTTAGAGTGCCCTTCTCTTAGCAGCTCTGAGGACCCCTTTCCACAGTCACAGATCACGCCAGCCCCTACAGCCACGGATTTTTCTAGGCACAGACTTCCCTGGTCCTCCAGCTCCCGCAAAACGCGCGTTCCTCTCTCCCGCCGGGACCAGAGACCTCACCTTATCCCAGGCGAAATCTGACCTTTCCGTGGTGGAGTGTAGAGCTTCTCTGAACCCGTGTGCTTGCGCCAGTTGGGGAGCGTTGTTCTGGGGCTCGCAGCTGTTCCTGGGGTGCCGCAGTTGTGGATTCTCAGGCTTCAGATAAGCTCCACTTTCCGGATCAAGATGGCGCAGACTCCGCGTCCAAGCCCGCAGCTCCGGGAGGGGACCCAGCCGCAGTTCTTGCTGCCAGGTCAGGGGAACCCCGTTCAGCAGTCCCCCACCTCCTTCTGGAATTCAGCTGTCTCCCAACCAGCCAACAAACACTCCTTGCGCGACCCTCAGCTGTTCTTTCTTTCTGCTCCGGGACAAGGCTCGGAACACGTCTGTCTATTCCGCCGCCATTATTCTCCTCCCGATAGGTATTTGTTTTTCACCATTTTTATTATTTACCCCTATGTTCCTTCTTCACGTCCTATTTCTTCTTTTTATAGCAAACCATTCAGCATTTCTTGCATTGCTGGTTTGGTGGTAATAAACTCCCTTAGTCATTTTTTGTCTGTGAAGCTCCTGATTTCACCCTCAATTTTGATTGATAGGCTTGCTGGGTACAGTATTCTTGGATTCAGACCCTTCCTTTGCATGACTTTGCATATTTCATTCCATTCCCTTCTGGCCTGATGTGTTTCTATTAAGAAATCAGTCGCTAGTCTGATGGGGGATCCTTTGTAGGTAACTTTCTGTCTCTCTCTGGCCATTTTTAAGATTCGTACTTTGTCATTGGTGTTTGCCAATTTAATTATAATGTGCCTTTGTGTTGGTATTTTAGGGTTCATTTTGTTTGGGACTCTGTGAGCTTCTTGGATTTGTGTGAGTTTTTTCTTCCCTATATCAGGGAAGTTTTCTGTCATTATTTCTTCAAATAGGTTTTCTATTCCTTGCTCAGTTTCCTCTCCTTCTGGCACCCCTATTATGCGGATGTTGTTTCATTTCATGTTGTCCCAAGTTCCCTTAGGCTCTCCTCCTGTTTTATTTTTTTTTAAGTTTTTTTTTTTCTAGATGCTGCTCTGCTTGGGGTTTTTTTTTTTCTACCTTGTCTTCTAGCTCACTGATTCTGTCCTCTGCTTCTTCTAGTTTACTGTTGATGCTTTCTATTGAGTTCTTTATAGCAGTGATGTCATTTTTCATTTCTTCTTTGTTCTTCCTCATTTTCTCTTGTTTTTTTATACATATTGTTGAATTTGTCTTCCATTCTTTACAGCAATCTCATGACCAATGCTCTGAATTCTTTCTCTGACATATTGCTTGCCTCCATTTTGTTTACTTCCTTTTCTGATGATGCCTCCTTTTCTTTTTTTAAAAATTTAATAAATCTTTATTGTTCAGATTATTACAATTGTTTCTCCTTTCCCCCCCCCATAGCTGCCCTCCACCCAGTTCCCACCCCACCCTTTGACCTTACCTCCCCCCACATTGTCCTCATCCATAGGTGTACGATTTTTGTCCAGTCTCTTCCTGCACCCCCCCATACCCCTTTCCCCCTGAGAATTATCAGGCCACTCCCTTTCTATGCTCCTGATTCTATTATATTCACCAGTTTATTCTGTTCCTCAGATTTTTAATTCACCTGATTTTTAGGTTCACTTGTTGATAGATATGTATTTGTTGTTCATAATTTTTCTCTTTACTTTTTTCTTCTTCCTCTTCTTAAAGAATACCTTTCAGCATTTCATATAATACTGGTTTGGTGGTGATGAACTCCTTTAGCTTTTTCTTATCTGTGAAGCTCTTTATCTGACCTTCCATTCTGAATAATAACTTTGCTGGGTAGAGTAGTCTTGGTTGTAGGTTCTTGTTATTCATCACGTTGAATATTTCTTGTCACTCCCGTCTGGCCTTCATAGTTTCTGTTGAGAAATCAGCTGACAATTATATGAGTGCTCCCTTGTAGGTAATTAACTGTTTTTTCTCTTGCTGCTTTTAATATTCTCTCTTTGTCTTTTGCTCTTGGCATTTTAATTATGATGTTTCTTGGTGTGGTCCTCTTTGGATTCCTTTTGTTTGGGGTTCTGTGTGCTTCCTGGACTTGTAAGTCTATTTCTTTCACCAGGTGGGGGAAGTTTTCTGTCATTATTTCTTCCAATAGGTTTTCAGTATCTTGCTCTCTCTCTTCTTCTGGCACCCCCATAATTCTGATGTTGGTACCCTTGAAGTTGTGCCAGAGGCTTCTTACACTATCTTCAACTTTTTGGATTCTTTTTTCTTTTTTTTTTCTTTTCTGGTTGAGTGTTTTTTGCTTCTTTGTTTTTCAAATCTTTGACTTGATTCTTGCGTTCCTCTAGTCTGCTATTGGGTCTTTGTATAATATTTTTTATTTCAGTCAGTGTATGTTTAATTTCTAGTTGGTCCTTTTTCATATCTTCAAGGGTCTCGTTATATTTATCGGCCTTTTCTAGGATATTATTGAAGAGCCTTATAACCGTGGTTTTGAATTCTATATCCAGTCATTTGTTTTCCTCCATTTCTTTCGTTTGTGATCTGTTTCTTCGTCTCCCCATTTTTCACTGCTTCCCTGAGTTGGTAGGGTAGCTTTGTGTGCTAGGTTTCCTATATGTCCCAATGGGTCTGCCTCCCCAGTTAACCTGAGGTGGACACTCTTGGTGCACCCCTTTGTGGACTGTGTGTACAGCCTTGTTGTAGTTAAGTCTTGATTGTTGTTGGTATCACTGGGAGGAATTGACCTCCAGGCCAGTTGGCTGTGAGGATCAACTGTGTCTACACTGGGAGGTTTTCAGTGCTGGAGACAGCCTTATAGGATTAGCCTTGCCAGGTTGCAAAAGCCTCTGTGCTCAGCTTGGAAGTGGTGGAGTCTCAGGGCGGGGCAGACAGTCTTGGCTTCCCATCAGCCCTGCCCTTGTGCGCAAGTCTCCAGACCTCTGCCTTCCGCGGTTCCCAAGTTTCTGCCCTACAGTACAGATTTTCCCCGTAAGAGCGTGAGTCCCCAGGGGCTCGCCTGGAACTGCGGTTCAGTGCAGTCGGAACTGGGGTTCAGTGCTGTCAGGAGCTTCTGACTCCCTTCCGCTAGGGATAGCCTGTGGTAACCTCCGCAGTCAGTCTTTGTGCACACTCACGCCTCCAGACCCCTGCCATCGTGGCTCCCCTGAGTCTCCAAGTTTCCGTGTGCCTTTCTCTCTTCCTGACATTCCAAACTCCCCCTGTATGTGCCTGGGTCCGCAGGGTTTCGCCCGGGACTGAGGTTCAGTGCAGTCGGAACTGGGGTTCAGTGCAGTCGGGGGCTTCTTTCCCCCTCCCACCAGAGAAAGCCAGCCAGGCACTCCGCCGCCCTTCCTCTCTGGACGCGCATGTTTCCATACCTCAGCTCTTTGCAGTTCCTTCTCCGTGAGCTTTCCTTTTTCCTTCTAGTTGTAGAATTTCCACTCAGCCAGCTTTCCTGTGGTTTTGGATGGTGTCCATTCTATCTTTTAGTTGTAGTTTTGAAATTGTTGTGCAGGGCAGCAGTTTAGGTGCTTACCTATGCTGCCATCTTGGTTTCTCAGACTAATAGGATTCTGAATTAAATTGCCCCCAGGCAATTGTCCTCAGGTGTGATGAGAGTTTCCCTCCTTTTCTTTCATATTCAGGTTGTTTCTTTGTGTCCCTATGATCTCTCTTCTCCGTGTGCCTGGTTATGTAGCTCTCTCTCTCCTGCGCTGATTTAAGGGCACAAAATACAACACAACAAGGTACAACATGCAAGGCACTAAACACAAATGTATTCATGATACTAATAGCCCCAAATAAGATGATCACCAGAGAAAACAGGGTAAGGGGATAAGAAGAAAAAAAGAAGAAAAGAAAGGAGTGTAAAAATGATACTGAGAAAAAGAAAAAAATAAGAGAGAAAAGAAAGAGAGTAAAGAAGAAGGGGGAGGAAACTATTTATTTGGGGAGAAAACTCCAATAGAACCACCACTAATCCCCAAAAATGCAAACAACGAACACCCAGAGATGAATGCAAACTACAAACTACAACTAATAATAAGTGCGGAGAGGGAAAACAGAAGCAAAAAACAAACAAAAACCAAAGCAAAAAAATATATACTCACAGAAAGAGAAACAATCTCACAAACAAGCACAAAATACCAATCTCATCAACAATCAAGCAAACAACAACAATAGGACAGAGAGAAAGCAAGGCAAAACAAAACAAAATAAAACCTAGGACATAAAAAAACAAGAAAACAATAACAACAACAAAAACAAAACAAACGAAAAAAGGGAAGGAGAAAAAAAATTGGATAGTGAAGAAAGAGAAGAGAGAGGTGTATATGGACTTAGAGAAGGGAATCGGAAATTAGATATATAAGTAGGATGAATTTTTAACAGGGGTTAAAAAGAAGGAATAGGGAAATTCAAAGCAGGAATAGGGTAAGAGAAACAGGACAACAAAATGGGAAAAGTGAGTAAGAGAGTGTTGGCATAAAGGTAAAGTTGAGATAGAGTAAAATGATGCTAAAGGAAAAATGAAAATAGAATGTAGAACACTAATCCCAAAATAAAATGAAGAGAACATAAAATGACGCTTTAAAATAAAAAGATAAATTAGTAGTAGTAATAATACTGATTAAAAATAAAAATATAATAATTAAAAAGGTAAAATCAAGCGAGGAAAAAAGAAAAAAAAATAATTTCTTAAGTAAAAGATGAAAAAATAAAAATGTGCAGTAGTGAAGGTCATTGACTCCCTCTACTGTTCTGTTTGGCATGCCTGTTTCCTGTAGGTAGTCAGGACAGTATTGAAGTTCCCTGCGTTCCACGGCTCCTCTGTGTTGTAAGCCACAGTCCTGATTTTCAAGCAGGCAGTATTTCTTTGTTTTGTAGACTCCTTTATTTGTGTTTATACAAGAGTCAATTTGTGATTCAACCCCTGGGTGGCAGTGTTTCTGGATTGACCTCCGGGGCTATAAGTCCTCTCTAGACAGTATTTAGATTTTGTTTACCCTGTGGCACTTAATACTGGTTTGGGAGAATGGACTGCCCCAGAGCTGGTTCTCTGATTGGTACTCTCCCCTCTGATTCCCAGGTTCCACAGAAACAACTTTCCCCTGCAGTCTCTTAGAGTGTCCCCAATTGTGTGATCCTATGTACTGGCCTTAGTAATCAAAAGGAAGGATTTAAAGAGAAAAAAAAGAGCCAGAGTAAGTGCACAAACACGTGACTTTTTCCCTCTGGCACTGTGTGCAACTCCGTGTATGTCTCTGTGTGTGTGTGTCTTTTTTCCCCTGACACTAGACAGCTGGCACACTGATAAAATTTCAGGGTGGATTTTTGCGCCCAGTCTAGCTATGGGTTGATTTTTAGAGTTCCCTTCTGCCAGCAGCCTTGCGGATCCCCTTCCACATTCGCGGATCATGCTAGCTTTGATGGCTGTGGATTTTGTGGGGCGCAGACTTCCCCCAACCTTTAGTTCCTGTTGTGCACGTTTCTCTCTCCTGCCTGGATCACAGACCTCACCTTTCCCTAGGCAAAATCTGACCTTTCCGTGAGAAGGTGCAGAGCTCATTCCAGTCCAGGTTTCGTGCTGCTTGAGATCCGGTGTTCCTGAGTTCGCAGCTGCTCCCTGGGTGTTCTTTTTGTTGAGTCCTGGGATGTATAGGCTTCCAATAACAGCCACTCTCCCCTTCAAGATGGTGGCAGAGCTGGTCACTCCGGGAGAGATTTCAGCAGCAGTGGAGGCTGCCTGGTCAGGGGAGCCTGGTCCGGCAATCCCCAACAGTCCCTTGGAGTATAGCTTTCCCTCACCCACAAATATACACTTTCATGCGACCACACACTCTCCTTTCATTCTCTCACTCACACACTATCTTGCAATCTGCCTTCCTGTCGGCAGCCATCTTCTATCTCCAAGATATTTTTTTTAAAACTGTGACTCAGATAATCTAAGAACTTATCCCCAAATTCATCCAATTAGTAGCACTGGGGACAAGATTAGAACCCAGTCTGCCTGGCTCATACCAAACTCAACTACCTTTTAAAGCAATGGTGGTTGTCTGCAGGGACTTATTTTGCTGGAGCAGGAAATCAGGTTAATTCATAGGTTCTCATGACTTATAGTTTTATTTACTGACATGCTGTTTGGTCATGTTCTTAAGTCATTTCAAGTATGAGTGTTTCATCTTTTTAGACTCTAAGAGTCTCAAGGATAACCATATTTCTTTTAAATGATGTTCTTTCTTGCTTAACTCCAACTTGATTAAAAAGTGTTCCTCATCTGCCTAACCCCGTGGTTGGCAAACTGCGGCTCGCGAGCCACATGCAGCTCTTTGGCCCCTTGAGTGTGGCTCTTCCACAAAATACCACAGCCTGGGCGAGGCTATTTTGAAGAAGTGGCGTGAGAAGAAATTTAAGTTTAAAGAATTTGGCTCTCAAAAGAAATTTCAATTGTTGTACTGTTGGTATTTGGCTCTGTTGACTAATGAGTTTGCTGACCACTGGCCTAACCCAAGGGGCATGGCTGAGAAATCACTCTCCCGAATTTTGCTCCATACTTTTTATTTCATACATTTCTATTACTCCAGCTGAAGCTTCACTTCTCAGATTAAAGTTTGTTCCTAATGATGCTTATATACTTACCACCAAGATTACTATCTTAGAGCATTCAGGCTGTTGTAACAAGATACCACACACTGAGTAGTTTACAGACAACAGAAATTTATTTCTGCCAACCACTAACATTATACACAATGGTGAAAACTTAAAAACTTTTCCTTTAAATCAGAAATAAGACAAGAGTGTCCACTCTCACCACTTCTACCCAAAATAGTCCTGGAAGCCCTAGTCAGATCAATCAGGCAATCAAAATAAATAAAAGATATCCAAATCACAAAGGAAGAAGTATAATTGCCTTCCTTTGCAGCTGATATAATCTTCTATGTGTAAATCCTAAAGACTCCACCAAAAGACTGTTAGAACTAATTAACAAATTCAGTAAAGTTTCAGGCTACAAAGTCAATATACAAAAATCTGTTGCTTTTCCATATTATAGTGATCAGAAAGAAAAGTTAAGAAAGCAACCCCATTTATAATTACCTCAAAAAATATACCTCATAATAGATTTAACCAAGAAGTTGAAAGCCCATACACTGAAAATTATGAAGACATGGATGAAAAAAATTTGAAGAAGACACAAATAAATGATAAGGTTACCATGCTCATGGATTGGGAGAATTAATATTGTTAAAATGTCCTCACTACCCAAAGTAATCTACAGATTCAGTGCAATCCCTATCAAAATTTCAATGGCATTTTTCACAGAAATAGAACACACAATCTCAAAATTTGTATGGAACTATGCAACACCCTCAATAGCCAAAGCAATCAAAAATTAATACACCTGGATACATAACACTTCCTGATCTCAAAGTATATTACAAAACTGTAGTAATCAAAACAGGATGGTATTGGCATAAAAAAAAGACACATAGATGAATGGAACAGAAAAGAGAGCCCAGAAATAACCCACACATATATGGCCAATTAATTTATTTCAAAGGAGCCAAAAATATGAAATAGGGAAAGGACAGTTTCTTAAATAAATGATATTAGGAAAACTAGATAGCCACATGCAAAAAAATGTAATTGTCTTACACCATACACAAAAATCATCTCAAGATGGATTAAATCCTTGAATGTAAGACCTGATACCATAACACTTTAGAAGAATTCCCTTGATAGAGAGTAAGATATTTTACTTCAGTCTTAGAATTTGAATTTGACACCATCAATAAAAATCAATAAGTGAAACTACATCAAACTAAAAAACTTTGCACAGCAAAAGAAACCACCAAGAAAATAAAAAAGCAAGCTATGGAATCAAAGAAAATATTTTTAATTCATATATCTGATAAGGGTTAAAATCCAAAACATGTAAAGAACTCATACAACTCAATAGGAAAAAAACAATCTGATTTAAAAATGATCAGAGGATCTTCATAAACATTTTTCTAAAGAACACATAACAGATGGCCAACAGGCACATGAGAAGGTGCTCAGCATCATTAATTCTCAGGGAAATATAAACTAAAACCACAATAAGATATCACTTCACAGTTGTTAGAATGGCTATTATAAAAAAAGGTAAAAGTTAAGTGTTGGCAAAAATGTGAAGCAAAGAGAACCTTTGTGCACTGTTGGTAGGAATGTAAATTGGTGTAACCATTATGGAAAACAGTATGGAGGTTCCTCAAAAAAATTAAAAAATAGAGAAAAATTATATAATCTGGCAATTCTACTTCTGTGTATTTCTCTGGAAAAGATATATGCATGTTAATTGCAGCATTATTTACCATAGCCAAGACATGGAAGCAACTTAAGTGTCCACCAAGGAATGAATGGATGAAGAAAATGTGGTATACATGTAATCTATACTAATAAAAGGGTAATATGCTAATTAGACTGGATAGACTGGATGTCCTCTGGACGTCCTTCCAGATGTCCTTCTGGACAAAGCCATGGTGGCAGGGGCTGAGGCAGAGGTGATTAGAGGTGATCAGGCCAGCAGGAGAGAGTGGTTAGGGGCGATCAGGCTGGGAGGGGAGCAGTTAGAGGCATCAGGAAGGCAGGCAGAGGCAGTTAGGGGTGATCAGGCAGGCAGGCAGAGTGGGTAGGGGTGATCGGGCAGACAGGCAGAGTGGTTAGGACGATCAGGCAGGAAGGCAGGGGAGCGGTTAGGAGCCAGTGGTCCCAGATTGCAAGAGGGATGTCCAAGGGGTCTCAGATTAAAGAGGGTGCAGGCCGAGCTGAGGGACCCCCCTCCCATGCATGAATTTTGTGCACCAGGCCTCTAGTGGAATATATTCAGCAATAAAAAAAGAAGAAAATCCTGTCATTTGCAACATGTATGGACCATGAAGATATTACACTAAGAGAAACATGTCAGACAGAGAAAGACAAATTTTATACAATTTCACTTATATGTGGAATCCAAAAAACTTGAACTCATTGATACCTCTGGTGGTTGCCAGAGGTGGGGTTGGGGCATGAGCAAAATGGTTAAAGGTGGTCAGTAGGTACAAACTTCCACTTATAAGATAAATAAGTCCTGGAAATGTAATGTTTAGCATGGTGACTGTAGTTGACAATACTTTATTGCATGTTTGAAAGTTGCTAAGAGATTATCTCTTAAAAATTCTCATCACATAAAAAAATAGTTTCACTATATATGGTGATGGATTTTAAACTTATTGTGGGAATCATTTTGCAACATATACATTATATAAAATCATTATGTTGTATATCTAAAACTAATATAATGTTATATAGCAATTATATCTCATTAAAAATAATAATAAAAAAATTTCAGCAAGGGACACACAGAGTGCACCCCAAAAATTCAAAACAGATTCTGAATTCAGACTTTGATGTACCACTCATCATTTGGAAGAGAAAAGACATGCCACTACAATAGTAGGGTAGTGTGTGACGTTTTTAATACACCATCAATTAATTAAAAGAAATTAGTGGTTCCATAGAGCCGTGGCCGGCAAACTGCGGCTCGCGAGCCACATGCGGCTCTTTGGCCCCTTGAGTGTGGCTCTTCCACAAAAGCACAGCCTGGAAGAGTCTATTTTGAAGAAGTGGCATTAGAAGAAGTTTAAGTTTAAAAAAATTTGGCTCTCAAAAGAAATTTCATTCGTTGTACTGTTGATATTTGGGTCTGTTGACTAATGAGTTTGCCGACCACTGCTGAGTATTGATGAAAATCTTCATTCCCTTAATTTACCAAAGTAGTCATTTCATTAGAATTATTTTGGTCTTGATTTGCTTTGTTAACTCAGAAATAGAAAGTCTCACAAGATAATATTTTAATTGAGAAGAAAGGTCATTTATTATCCTAAAGTTAAAGTCTATTTAAAAAAATAAAAATGTACACTAGACTAAAAGATTATTGTCCCAATTTGAAACAGATTATCTGTGTGCATCATCATTTTGAAGGACCCAAAAATGTCTATCCTATCAATAAAAACGAAGGCCCTTAATAAGACCAAGTAAATCCAGCATGAGAATACTGAATCAAGTTCCATTTGACTACAAGCTTCTGGATACTGTCTCCAGGAAAAAACTCAGAGTTTTTACACCATCTGAATACATATGAAATATCATCAATACAAAGCAAACATAACAACTATAAACTTTCAGAAACAGAAAAATACTATTAACAGCAGACCTATGCTTTATTAAATGGACACTGATTAAACATCTTTCTCAGGTGTCACCATAACAGTAATATTTGTTTTCACCTTAGTTAAAACCCTCCAATATAATTCATATTTACTTTGAAAACATAACAATTAACAAAAACATATATTTAAGACTTGTTTATGTCGAAGTATGCTTATGGTTATCTCAAAAGTCTTATGAATATAATTACATGTAGAAATGTTTTCATGTGTACACCTTGCTTCATTTCTCTGTCTTGTCAGGTGCCTAGTGTCCTACAACAACTAAAACCGTGAATTAGAGTGTAACATTATTTCCCAAAGGACTCAGTATTTCACTCTTCTTAAATCATCATGTAGGGAAAGTTAAAAATAAACAAACATGACCTGCATATTTTTGCCACTTGTTCATGATCTCTTCCTGTGCTTAAATATGTCTATGGGAAAGGAGAGGGAGGAGGAAAAACTTTTTCCCAGCATGAAAAGTGCTTCTAGGACCTCTTACTTCCTCTATTTCTGAAGCAAAGTCTGGTTAATTATTAATGAATCAGTTTTGGGTTGAGTATAATTTTTGTGTAAGATTTAACAGTAATTTTTTTTTCCTCTTAATCATTCTTTATTAATATTTCCAGTTCTTTTTTTTTTCAAATTTTTATTAAGGTATTATATGTGTACATATCTTACCATTGCCCCCCACCCCCACCCCACTCCCATACATGCCCTCACCCCCCAATGTTTTGCATCCGTTGGTTACTCTTATATACATGCATATAAGTCCTTCAGTTGATCTCTTATTTCCCCCACCTCTCCCTAACCTTACCACTGTAATTTGACAGTCTGTTTGATGCTTTACTGCCTCTGTAACTATCTTTTTGTTCATCAGTTTATAATGTTTTTCATTATCCCCAAATGAGTGGGATCATGTGGTATTTTTCTTTCATTGACTGGCTTATTTCACTTAGCATAATGTTCTCTAATTCCATCCAAGTGCCTACAAATGGTAGTAATTCCTTCTTTTTTACGGCAGCATAGTATTCCATTGTGTAGATGTACCATAGTTTTCTGATCCAGTCATCTGCTGACGGGCACCTAGGCTGTTTCCAAATCTTAGCTATTGTAAATTGTGCTGCTATGAACATAGGGGTGCATATATTCTTTCTGATTGGTGTTTCTGGTTTCTTAGGATATATTCCTAGGAGTGGGATTACTGGGTCAAATGGGAGTTCCATTTTCAGTTTTTTGAGGAAACTCCATACTGTTCTCCACAGTGGCTGCACCAGTCTGCATTCCCACCAGCAGTGCACGAGGGTTCCTTTTTCTCCGCATCCTCGCCAACACTTGTCGTTTGTTGATTTGTTGATGATAGCCATTCTGACAGGTGTGAGATGGTATCGCATTGTTGTTTTGATTTGCATCTCTCGGATAATTAGTGACTTTGAGCATGTTTTCATGTGTCTCTTGGCCTTCCTTCTGTCTTCTTTCGAAAAGATTCTATTTAGGTCCCTTGCCCATTTTTTTATTGGATCCTTTATCTTCCTTTTATTAAGTTGTATAAGCTGCCTGTAGATGTTGGAAATTAAACCTTTATCAGTGATACCATTTGCAAATATGTTCTCCCATACAGTGGGGTTTCTTGTTGTTTTGTTGATGGTTTCTTTTGCTGTGCAAAAGCTTTTTATTTTGATGTAGTCCCATTTGTTTATTTTCTGTTTGGCTTCCATTGCCCTAGGGGCAGTATCACTGAAAAAGTTCTTTTGGCATATGTCTGAGATTTTGCTGCCTGTGGATTCCTCTAGTATTTTTATGGTTTCCCATCTTATATTTAAGTCCTGTACCCATTTTGAGTTTATTTTTGTGTATGGTGTAAGTTGGTGATCTAGTTTCATTTTTTTGCATGTATCTGTCCAATTTTCCCAACACCATTTATTAAAGAGACTGTCTTGACTCCATTGTATGCTCATGCCTCCTTTGTCAAATATTAAATGTGCATATTGGTTTGGGTCGATATCTGGATTCTCTATTCTATTCCATTGATCTATATGTCTGTTCTTGTGCCAGTACCAGGCTGTTTTGATGACAGTGGCTTTGTAATACAGCTTGAAATCTGGTATTGAGATCCCTCCTACTTTATTCTTCTTTCTCAGGATTGCTGTGGCTATTCGGGGTCTTTTTTTATTCCAGATGAATTTTTGGAGAGTTCTTTCTAGGTCTGTGAAATACGCCGTTGGTATTTTAATGGGGAGTGCATTGAATCTATAGATTGCTTTGGGTAGTATGGACATTTTAATGATGTTGATTCTACCAATCCATGAACATGGTATGTTCTTCCATCTGTTTACATCTTCCTCTATCTCTTTTTTCAGTGTCCTGTAGTTTTCCGCGTATAGGTCTTTTACCTCCTTGGTTAGGTTTATTCCTAAGTATCTTAATTTTTTTGGTGCGATGGAAAATGGGATTGCTTTTTTAGTCTCTCTTTCTGTAAGTTCATTGTTGGTTCATAGAAATACCATAGATTTCTTGGCTTTAATTTTGTATCCTGCTACATTACCGAATTCATTTATTAAGTCTGTTAGTTTTTTGATGGAGTCTTTCGGGTTTTTTATGTACAATATCATGTCATCTGCAAATAAGGACAACTTTACTTCTTCTTTTCCAATTTGGATGCCTTTTATTTCTTCTTCTTGTCTAATTGCAGTGGCTAATACTTCCAGTACTATGTCAAACAGGAGTGGTGAGAGTGGGCATCCCTGTCTTGTTCCTGTTCTTAGGGGAAATGGTTTTAGTTTTTGCCCATTGAGTATGATGTTAGCTGTGGGTTTATCATATATAGCTTTTATTATGTTTAGGTATGATCCTTCTATTCCCACCTTGTTGAGAGTTTTTATCAAGAAAGGGTGTTGGATTTTGTCAAATGCTTTTTCTGCATCAATTGATATGACTATGTGATTTTTATCTCTCAATTTGTTTATGTGATGTATCACATTTATTGATTTGCAGATATTGTACCATCCTTGCATTCCTGGGATAAACCCTACTTGGTCATGGTGTATGATCTTCTGATGTACTGCTGGATCCTATTTGCTAGAATTTTATTGAGGATTTTGGCATCTACATTCATGAGGGATATTGGCCTGTAATTCTCCTTCATTGTGTTGTCTTTATCTGGTTTTGGTATTAGGGTGATGCTGGCTTCATAGAAGGAGCTTGGAAGTGTTCCTTCCTCTTGAATTTTTTGGAATAGTCTGAGGAGGATAGGTTTTAGTTCTTCCTTGAATGTTTGGTAGAACTCTCCTGTGAAGCCGTCTGGCCACGGGCTTTTGTTTGCCGGAAGCTCTTTGATGACTGCTTCAATTTCTTCCATAGTTATTGGCATGTTGAGCTGTTTAGATTCTTCCTGATTGAGTTTTGGAAGGTTATATTTTTCTAGGAATATGTCCATTTCCTCCAGGTTGTCCAGTTTGTTGGAATAGAGTTGTTCGTAGTATTTTTTAACAATCCTTTGTATTTCGGCGGGATCTGTTGTTATTTCACCTCTTTCATTTCTGATCTTGTTTATTTGGGTCCTCTCTCTTTGCTTCTTGGTGAGCCTGGCTAGAGGTTCATCAATCTTGTTTATCCTTTCAAAGAACCAGCTCTTGGTTTTGTTGATCTTTTGTATTGTTTCTTTGGTCTCTATGTCATTTATCTGTGCTCTGATCTTTATTATTTCCTTCCTTCTGCTTACACTGGGCTTTTCTTGTTGCTCTTTTTCTAACTCTTTGAGTTGTTGGGTTAGGTAATTTATTACCCCTGTTTCTTGTTTTTTGCAGTAGGCTTGTAGAGCTATGAACTTCCCTCTCAGGACTGCTTTCGCTGTGTCCCATAGATTTTGGATTGTAGTGTTTTCATTGTCATTTGTTGTCATGATGTTTTTTATTTCTTCTTTGATCTCTCTGGTAACCCAGTCATGGTTTAATAGCATGCTGTTTAGTCTCCATGTGTTTGATTTCTTTGGGTTGTTTTTATTGTAGTTGATTTCCAGTTTTATGCCACTGTGGTCTGAGAAGATGCTTGATATGATTTCTATCTTCTTGAATTTGAAGAGACTTTGCCTATGTCCCAACATATGGTCTATCTTTGAAAATGACCCATGTGCACTTGAGAAGAATGTATATTCTGTGGCTTTGGGGTGAAATGTTCTGAAGATGTCAATTAATTCCATCTGGTCTAGTGAGTCATTTAGGATTGATGTTTCTTTGCTGATGTTTTGTTTAGAGGATTTGTCCAATGGTGATAGTGGGGTATTAAAGTCTCCTACTATGATTGTATTGCTGTCAATCTCTCCCTTGATATCCTCCAGGAGTTTTTTTATGTATTTGGGTGCTCCTGTATTGGGTGCATATATGTTTACCAGAGTTATTTCTTCTTGTTGGATTGCTCCCTTTAGTATTATGAAATGGGCTTCCTTATCTCTTGTTATGTCCTTCAGTTTGAGATCTAATTTGTCAGAAATAAGTATTGCTACCCCAGCTTTTTTTTCAGTTCCATTTGCCTGGAAAACCTTTTTCCATCCCTTCACCCTCAGTCTGTGTGCGTCTTTTTTTCTGAGGTGGGTTTCTTGTAGACAGCAGATATATGGGTCGTGTTTTCTTATCCAATCCGTTACCCTATGTCTTTTGATTGGGGCATTTAATCCATTTACATTTAAAGTTATTATTGATAGGTACTTATTTGTCGCCATTCCTATTCGTCACCCCTGTGTTACTTCTTCGCTTCCTGTTTCTTTCTTTCTTTCTTTCTTTCTTTCTTTCTTTTTTTTTTTTTTTAAAGCAGACCCTTTAGCATTTCTTGCATTGCTGGTTTGGTGGTAATAAATTCCCTTAGTCCTTTTTTGTCTGTGAAGATCCTGCTTTCACCTTCAATTTTGATTGACAGCCTTGCTGGGTACAGTATTCTTGGATTCAGACCCTTCCTTTGCATGACTTTGTATATTTCATTCCATTCCCTTCTGGCCTGATGAGTTTCTGTTGAGAAATCAGTAGCTAGTCTGATGGGGGTTCCTTTGTATGTAACTTTCTGTCTCTCTCTTGCTGCTTTTAAGATTCTTACTTTGTCGTTGGTGTTTGCCAATTTAATTATAATGTGCCTTGGCGTCGGTCTTTTGGGGTTCATTTTGCTTGGGACTCTGTGAGCTTCTTGGATTTGTGTGTGTTTTTTCTTCCCTATGTCTGGGAAATTTTCTGTCATTATTTCTTCAAAGAGGTTTTCTATTCCTTTCTCAGCTTCCTTTCCTTGTGGAACCCCTATTATGCGGATGTTGTTTTGTTTCGCGTTGTCTAACAGTAATTTTTTAAAAAAGGCAGAAGAGAACAATATCCTCTAACTTGTAGGTTTGCTTCTCTCCTTTGGTCTGTATTTAACAATAACAAAAAGTAATAACTAAGATCTGGAAGTAGCCCAAGTGCCCATCAGTAGATGAGATGATAAAACAAGCTGAGGTACATTTACACAAAGGAATACTATGCAGCTGTAAAAAAGAAGGTTCTTTTACCCTTTGCAACAGCATGGAGGGACCTGGGAATTATAATGATAAGCAAAATAAGCCAGACAGAAAAAGACAAATATCACATGATCTCACTTATATGTGAAATGTAATGAATAAAATAAACTCAGGAACAAAATAGGTCCAGAGGCATGGATGCATGGAACAGACTGTCAGATCTCAGATAGAAGACGGGTTGGAGATGGGAGAGGCTCACGAGAAGATATTAGCCAAAGAACAGATATGCATATATGCATAGCCCATGGACACAGACAATAGTGTGGTGAAGGCCTGGGATTGGTGTGGGGGCTGAGTGGAGGGGAGCAAAGAGGAGGGGAATGGGGGACATCTGTAATACTGTCAGCAATAAATAACTTTAAAAAAAAGCAATGTTTCTTGGTCATGGCTTTAGGTGCTCATTATCCTTACCATCAGAATGCATGCACTCATGAAATCCTAATCCAGCAAGGTGCTTCAATTAGAGATGGCACCATTAAGTTTGGAGTTGTAGAAAACTCATTGAGTTCATAATGGAAAGATGCATGTGTCTGAAAAAGGGTTTAAGTTCACATATTTGAAAGTATGTTCAATCCCAAATGATTCGCTTTGTGTGAGTCTCCAAATAGCAAGATATAAAATGAGAGGCAAAAAGAGGGGGATGGTATATCCACTTGCTTGCAAAGAGATAATGGTGTCCATCACTAAAATATAGAAATGCACATATTTTTAGTCCATAAAACAACTTCCTATACTAGTTGAAGGCATATCCCCCTATAGAGAAGCATATTTAATTAGAATGGCTTTACTTATGTCTTGGCTCTCACCAGGATAGCCTCAAGAGATAAACATCTTGTTATGGGAAAATTCAAGAAGTGTAGCCACCATCTTCTTCCATCAGACTGAGCACAATAGGAAAAGTAAGTATAGGCTTTTGCCTCTAATAAAGATACAGAGTCAGAGATTCTGCTTATTTTTCAAGAGTGACCTCTTAGAACCTAGATAAATCTGCTTCTGTGGTCAAAACTGAAATTCCAAGAACCTACCCCTTGGCCTCTTAACTGCTGTAGTTAGTGAGAAGGAAGAGCCTTAATTCTATTCAAATTCATGCCATAATGGATTCCCAAAGCACACAAATCCTTTAAACACAAATACTTCATTCTTTCCTCTATAACTAAAGACACTCTTGATAATGCTTCAATAGGTCCATTTGGCTTTATTAATCCCTCTAGTATAGTAGTTTTCTTAAAGAGAAAGATTTTACATTGTAAATAATTGCATAAAAAGAAAAATGTAATTATTTTAAAGGGATGATATTGTAGATTGAAAAAACAAACAATTTATTGGAGAAAAAGAAAAGGTTGCATACAGATATGGCCTGGTGCATACACTGCCAGGTGTGCCAAGATGGAGAGTATACTTAAGGGGAGTTTTATGGTAAGCAAAGAGTTTTTTCTATAAGGTTCTCAGGATGACAAAGTGTGTGAGAACTTCTCCCTTAGTCCCTCTGGACTAATTATGTTTGTTTAAAGTATCAGTCAATCTTTATCAGTATTTTATATAATTTCAATGTTTAAAACTAAAACACATTTAATAATAAGCAACTATGTTATTAAAATATTAAATAATGGAATCCCAAAATATCTTATGTTTTCACAGCTCCTTTCAATTGACAAAAATATTTTGAATCTTTATAATAATCTTCTGAGTAGGGCAGCGAAGGTATTACTATCATTCATATGCCACTAGCAAATTTTATTTTCTTCTAATGAATTTAAAACTATGAAGTAATTATAGACTACAGGTCTCAATTATAAGAATTTTAAGTTAAGTTTTAGGTTGTATTAAACTAAAATGTGACTGAAACTTCCATTTTTGCATGAAAATACCATCCTACTGCTCTGGTCATTTTTATTTGCTGACTAGCAATTTTTAATACAACATTTATCTAATCATTTCTAGTGTTTGTTTAAAAGTAACCACATGGTCATGTGAGAAGTAACAGCTTGGTGTCTTGGGTGACTTCTTTAGTCCATCATGTGTAATCCTTAATAACCTTTATCACTGACCAATGTAATAGAAACATTTCATATCAAAGAAAGTTTACCAGAATGATTTCTGTTTCTTATTGTGCACGTACAACTCAGCTATCCTGGTGATCATTAGCGATTGGTGAGGTTTTAGAAAACTGCTTTATCAGGAGACTCACCAAATAAAGTATAGATTATTGAGCAAAACTGAAATAGAAAGAAACTTTCCAGGATTTAGCAAAAAATACACAGGCTAAGAACACAGGCTAAAATGATGAATAAGTACTTCAAGAAGAGGAGGGAGAAAGGGAGCAAAGGCCCTCCCAGGGTTCATTATGTTTCTTGGGCTGCTGGTAGTAAAGTTAATTTTTAAATGCTTTGAAGTGACAAAGAAGCTGGGCATCACTCTAAATGTAAATAAATCTTGTTTCATTTCCTGGAAGCTGACTCTAATTGGAGCAGCTATGTAGCCTGCTGATAAATCTAAGATCAATAATCTAGTTCATAATTAACTCTGTCTTATAAAGTCAAAGCTTAGCAAACTCATTTGTAAATACAAGCACACTCATTTTCCACAGTTTTGCTGAGGATAACTTGGTTTGTCCTAGAAAGACACATTAAGATCTCAAAGCCTTCTTGTGTTGATGGAGTGCTGACCAAATACTTGTTAGAAGTTGGTGTCATTTCCTCAACAAACAAAACTGAAAAGTAATTTGTGAGACTATCCTAGTAATTGAATTTGGGTTGTTTTGTGTTTGTGTGTGTGTGTGTGTGTGTGTGTGTGTGTGTGTGTTTATAACAGGATTTCTGTCCCTTCAACTTATAGCTTCTGGAAGGAACCCAATGAGTTCTTTATTTTGCACTCAAGTCACTTGCTCTTACTCACCATTTGGGCTTTATTGATTCCTCTATCTATACTAATAAAAGGGTAATATGCTAAGTAGACCAGGTAGACTGGACATCTTTCGGTCATCTGGTCCTCCTTCCAGACAAAGCTATGGTGGCGGGAGCTGAGGCAGAGGCAGTTAGGGGCAATCAGGCCAGCAGGGGAGGATGGTTAGGGGCAATCAGGCCAGCAAGCAGAGGGGTTAGGGGCGATCAGGCAGTCAGGCAGAGTGGTTAGGGGTGATCAGGCAGGCAGGCAGGTGAGCAGTTAGGAGCCAGTGGTCCCAGATTGCGAGAGGGATCGGACCTAAACCGGCAGCCAGACATCCCCCAAGTGGTCCCGCATTGGAGAGGGTGCAGGCCGGGTTGATGGACCCCCCATGCATGAATTTCATGCACTGGGCCTCAAGTCCTATATAATAAAAGCCTAATATGCAAATTGTTCCCTTGCCCAGCAGTTTGACTGGCAGTTCGACTGCTCATTATAATGTGTGCTGACCACCAGGGGGTGGCACAGAACATGGCGGGTGTCAGCGATGAGGCACTGGCAGTGGGCAGCAGTGGAGGTGCTGCTGGCTGAGGTGGGCCCCGACAAGAGCGGGACTGTGGTGGGATGGTGGAGCAGGTGAGCGGGTGGCGCCAGGCCAACATGAGTGCCAGCAGGGGCCCGATTGCCCCACCGATCACCCCGCAGATGGCAACCAGCAGCGGTGGTGGGGGGTGGGACTGCCACATGGTTCCCAGGCACTGAGGGAGCTGGTCGGGAGGCCAGGCCCCAATCAATTGTCTTGCAGATGGTGACCAGTGGCCGGCAGGCCCTAATCGCCTGATCAGGGCCAGGCTCTGCACTGGGATGGGGAACTGGGGGTGGGTGGTGGCGACCAACCTCCCGTGGCTCCCAGGTGGAGGGCTGCAACCTCTTGCCAGCTACCTGGGGGTGGGGAAGACGGGGATGGAGGTGTGGTGAGAATGCAGGGTGTCTGCTGAGCTTGCTCTCACTCCCCCTCCTACCCTCCCCCAGGTCACCATGGCTCATGTGCCAGGGAAGCCACTGCACTTAGGTGCTGGGTGCCTGAGAGGAGCCAGCCCCATACCCACACAGCCTCTTCCAGGTGAGCCAGGCCACAGGGGCCAGTCAGAGTCCCCATGGGTTCATGCAGGAGCCAGTCTGTGAGGCCAGCCAAGAGATACTGAGCTGCCATCAGGCTTCCATGCGGCGCCACTGGGCAGCCCAGAGGCCCAAGCTGTTCTATGGCCCACGGCATCTGGCCACACTCACCACATCTCCACATGGGGACTTGGGGGCGGAGGGGGACCCAGGTGTTGCCCAGGGCCCAGAGGACAGCTGGGACCTGCCCTTCCTCACTAGACACTTGCACTTAGATTGCCAGTCAGGCCTCGGGACCACACCCATGTACACATTTTGTGCACCAGGCCTCTAGTCTATAGATATAAAAAGCCAGTGACCAGAATGTTGTAACAAACAAAATGTCTGGTCACTATGACGCCCACTGCAGCTAGCAAACCGGCCCGATCAGGGGGTGGGGCCGGCCAGCCAACCTCCAGAGGCCCTTGCCCCCAGCTGGTACCACCCCCGATGGACCCCACCACTTCCATCAGCCCAAAGCCCCTCCCCCAACCCAGCCCCACCCGCCCCACCCCAGATTGGCCCACCCACCTCAATCAAGGGCAGGCCAGAAAGCCAACTGCCTGTGGCTCCTCCCCCAGCTGCCGCACCCCTGGTGGGCCCCCACTATTCCAGTTGGCCTGCAGCCCCTCCCTCCCCAGCCAACTCTGCCCCCAATCACTCCCCCCACACCAATCTGGGGTAGAGCTGGCTGGCCAACCTCCCACAGCTCCTCACCCAGCCACTGACCCCCCGGTCAGCACCCCCACCCCATTTGGGGATGGGGCCGGTGGGCCCACTGCCCACAGCCCCTCCCCATGGCCGGACCCACCCCCAATTGCCCCCCTGCCCCAGCCAGTCCAGCCTTGATTGGGCCCTGATTGGGGTGGACCAACTGGCCAACCTCCCGCCATCTCCTCCTCCCAACAGGTCGGGCCCCAATCCGCCCCGATTGGGGCCAGGCAGGCTGGACCCCACCCGTACATGAATTCGTGCACTGGGCCTCTAGTCTTATCATAATAAGCCAGGCCACTACTAAACTGAACTTAAATCATAACTATTTGGCATTACCTGCCTTATGAGACTGGATGGCCTATTTTATATTATTTATACTTCACTGAAGGAGGCCGTGTGTTGATGTATAATTGTATAACTGCTTTACCCTGAGGATCTTCATAAAAATGAGCGGGTTGGCTTATGGAACTGTCCCACTGTGCAAACTGTAAATAGCTTCCATAGAGGCAAGATGGAGCACAGGCTGTGAAAATTACATACCCTCAGTTCCAGATAGCAGAATTGCCCTTCTAGAATTTGTATCTCCACCATCCAGTAGGGTTCTGAGAATTGCAATGCCAATTGTTTTTATCAATGTTTTGCAATTCAACATCATTTATTTACTGTTATATCACTCCTCCTTCCTCTTTGCCACTGTTTGCAGACAGGAAAGGCCAATGGGCTCACATGAGGACAGGTTTCTGCTGCAATGTGGCCACGTTGACAGACCAAATGATGATCTGTCATCATTACTGTGTTTACATGAGCAATTGAATAAATAAACAGACTATGTAGAGCTGCTGTTTTGCTATCTGCTTTCAAGATTCAGAAAGATGTTCCAGAATATCTAGACTCTGACCCTGGAATATTGAGCAGGAGTAAATTGGGGAATTATTCAGATGCTTATGATGTTTGTCCTTTCATTACTAGGGCATACTAAATATCTTCTTCACTAAGAACAGACAGCACTGCCATTTACAGGTGTACCGGTTAATAATGCAGATTTTGTAATCAAAGAAAACATGATAATTTCAAGAGAAACATCAAAAGTGCTTTATTCAAAGTAATGTCCATCATTAGCTGCACATTTTCTCCATCTTTCAGGTAATTTGTGGATACCCTTCCAATAGAAAATTTCTTGTTTTGAGGCAAACCATTCAGAGACCCAATTTTCCACTTCTTTGTATGTTTTGAAGTGCTGCTCAGAAATTTCACATGCCATCGATCAGAACAAGTGCTAATCTGAAGGAGCAAGGTCTGGTGAATACAGCGGGTGGGTTAATACTTCCCAGGCAAGATCTTTTAACATGTCTTTAACTGGTTTTGAAGTGTGTGATGATACATTATCATGAAGCAAAATTATTTGCCTTGTCTTCTGGCCCATTCTGGTCATTTTATGATGAAAGCATGATTCAAATTGATTATTTGTTGGTCGGTAGCAATCAGTATTAACAGTTTCACCTGGTTTTAGAAGTTCATAGTACACCACACCTTCCTTATCCCACCAAACACAGAGCATTGTCATCTTTCCGAGCGATTTGGCCTTGCAGTCGATGTTGATGGTTGACCTGGATCAATCCATGATTTTGTGCGTTTGAGATTCTCAAAATAAATCCGCTTTTCATTGCCAGTCACAACTCAATGCAAAAAAGACTTTCTTTTGTGCTGTTGAAGCAACATTTTACTGATGACTTTTTGGTTTTCCATTTGTCTTTCCTTCAGTTGATGTGGCACCCATTATTCTTCTTTTAAAATCTTTCCCATTGCTTGTAAAAGATCAGAAATTGTTTTCTGAGCAATGTTTAATCTTACTGCAAGTTGTTTTTGAGTTTGATACACATCTTCATCCAATAATGCTTGTAATTGTTGGTCTTCAAACTTTTTTCGGTTGACCTGGACATTCTTTGTCTTTCACATCAAAATCATCACTTTTAAAGAGTTTAAACCAGTGTTCACAAGTATCTTGAGATGGAGCATGTTCACCATAAGCTTCCCAAAGTATACAATAAATTTCATCAGCACTTTTCTTCAAAATAAAACTTCCCGCAAATGCTCTTTTGGGCACCAAATTCGACATTTTTAAGTGTAAAAATATCTATGATGTTAACACTTTCAGCAAATTTGTCATATGAAGTTTTGAAGCACACTGTCAATACAACAAAATAGCATATATATCAAATCGCATATATATAAACATATATGTAACTCCACCTACTGAAAAAAAATCCGCATTATTAACCAGTACCCATTCCTCTCTCATGAGCTCATTTGTGCCTGGCTGGTCCCCATTCCTCTCTTGCAAGCTCATTTGTGCCTGGCTGGTCCTCATTCTTCTCTCCCCAGTGTTGAGTATCTGAGCAGTTCCAGTGCCAGGGCATGAGGGCGTGACAACCATTTGCATATGAGCTCTTTATTATATAAGATATTGTACCCACCAAATATAAAAATATAATTTTAAGCACACATGTAATTACAAAAGTTGACTAAGTACAGACCACCTGGTAATTCTCAATAAATTATAGGAAATAAAGTAGTATCATATGGGTTATGTTTGCTTATCACAATAAAGTAGAAGTGGAGCTTATTAAAAAAATTAGGAATAAAAAAGTACATATGTCTGGAAGCAAAAACACCACTAAATATACATTATTTGAAGTAGAAATTTTGGTATGTTGGGATGACGCTCTTAGCCAACAGAGCTACTCTGCCAGGGCTATTATAAGAATTTTAAAACACTTAAAACCAAACAATAAAAATACTTCCTGTGACTATGGATGTGATAAAACAAATATGATACTCAAATGGAAATTTACAATTCCAAATACATGTATCAGAAAACAAAAGTAATAAAAAATAAATCACATGAGGGTACTAAGTGTACCCCTAAATGTAGTGTTGTTTTTTTTTTTTCTGAAAGTATTACTCTGCAGCTTTAGGAGATTTAAGGAGATTTAAGAGGGAGATTTAAGGAGACATACAACCTTCTTAATTTTTTTTCATCAAAGATCTCAATTTATATATTTTTAGGGACTTGCAGAATCATGTTCCTAGGAATGTTTATTTTCCATCACTCTATTAGGACTCAGTGATCTGACTAATTTCACTGGCACCCCACTCCTTTCTAGCAACACTGCACCAGATGCAAGATTCAGCACAAGTTCCCACTTACCTAGCTCTTTATGATTCTTGCTTCTAGGCATCTGTGCTTCATGAAATCACCTGACTCCTTTTTTCCCAGGCAAACCCAGACAAAGCAAGGCCAACACAGACTTTTTCAGGTCTTTCTATTTTCCTGGTCCTAAATCTTTTTATTTCCCCTCATTCTTTTTCCAAATATTGATTTGGAAATATTGACAATTAGCACAATAAATAATCTGGTTTCCACTGCATGAAATGTTTTTCTTTCTTTAAAAATCAAAATATATAAAAAATATAAAATACAACTAAATGCTCTGGAAGTATACATATACATATATAGAGTTATCTACACACACATACACAACATTTAGTTCTTTCTTGTTCTAGGCTCTAAGGATACAGAAATAAAATGAAAATTTTACAAAATGAAAAATACCCCTGATCTGTGACCTTACAATCTGGTTGGGGATTGGGATGAAGCAATAAACAAAATAATCAGTATATCATATAGTACAATGATGCTGAAAAATAAAGCAATCAATGTCTAAGGAGTGACAAAAGCTAGGAGAGAGATGGATGGCAATGATTAGAGAGCACAGAGCTTAAATCTGACTCCAGTCATGAAAAGGAGACACTATCACTATTCTCTCATCAACCAATACCAAAACTGCCACCTTTTCCTTCATCCTTACTCCTTTCAAAGCAGCCATAAATTTCTTTAGCTTATTCATTTTTAATGACTTTGGTATCCATTTCTCCTTTCCATTCCCCATACGAAGATGTCCTTCTCCTCTTTCCTTACCCCAAGACCCACCTCACACCTCTCTTCTTCCACAGAGCCTTTCAGGAGCCTTGGCTGACTTCCCCAGCTTCTGCATTCCATCTATTTATTGTTAGCAACTATCTCTGGCCACTTAGCACTCATTGCTATAAACTCTTGTTATTTGAGTACAAAGGAAAATCTCAAGTATTAATGCTTTGGATAATGAAACTTCTGTATAAAGTATGTGAATGATTTAAAAAACTATATAAACTACTGAAGCTATGTTATAACTATCTGCAGTTGGCATGTCAAAATGCTCCACAAAGACTCCTGGATATATGAGGAATTTCTCTATGTAGCTTTTGAAACTTCAGATTACTCATCTATAAAATGGAAGGCTTTGAGGTTGGAAAAAATGTGAGCAGTTAAGGAAGTTTCAGAGTGAGCTTCCAGAACCTTCCTGCTTCCCAGAAATGGATAATTTAAAGTTAGCCTAGCTGCAGCTGTGCAAAGCTGTCTTCATGGCCAAGGACATTTTCCACAATATAACATTAGCCACCTGAGAACCCATCCACATGTTTCCCTTTCTACCATAAATCAGCCAAATACAGGCACAACTAGGAAATATTGCAGGTTCGGTTCCAGACCACTGCAATAAAGCAAATATAACAATAAAGTGAGTAATTCTTTTTGCTGCTGGAGGATCTTGGCTTCAATTTGTTAAAATAAATAAATAAATAAATAAATGCAACAGCCAGAAGAAGATCAAAGAAGGTGGCCAAGTAGGTAGAAATAATATTCACCCCCTCCCAGGACCAAACTGAAATTAAAACTCAAATATAGAATCATCAACCTGAATAACCAACTAAAGACTAGCTGAACAAAAGTCTTGTAATCAAGAATTTACAGAAGAAGCCACATTGAGACTGATAAGAAGGGTGGAGATGTGAAAAGGGCTGGCCTTGCACCTATGTGCCATGGCTAGGAATCCAGAGGTATATCTCAGCTGCAAATGTCTTCCCTGAGGAGCAAGGGGTCTCAACCTTATGCCAGGATCCCCAGCCCAGAACACCAGAGCCAGAAAAAGGCACCCAAATAACATCTGACTGACAATCAGCAGGGATTCTGTCTGCCAGGGAGAGACAAGAGTCTGCAAGAACTCTAGGCACCCTCTTTAAGGATTAGCAAACAAAATCTCCTTTGCAGGCACTCATCCTGGGCTCTGGCACAAGGAAGGCAGTTCAGGCAGTTCAGAGCAAACTAGAGTAATGTGAGGAGAAACTTGGTTGTGTGTCTCCAGCAAGAAAACTGAAGGGACATCAACCAGTGCAGATGCCATCTTTCTTGGGTCAAGCAATCCCCTACATATGACATCAATCTGCGGTAATGCAATAGTTTCATGCAGTCTTGCCAAGCTCACACCCTGTGGAAGAGTCTGCTGCCTGGGCCTGTGGTATAGAAGACCAGGCAGATTCAAGAGATCTTAAGGTATGTCAGAAACTGAGTTATGTGGCTCTGGGATGGTGTCCACCACCCCCTTCTCAGAAGCCTTACTGGAAGCTACCCCTATGGCAGATACACTAGTCTCACCCTCCTGACTCCCAGAAGCCCATCCTGCTGAGCTCTAGCTCTTGAAGAGGTCCAGGCAGAATCCAGGACACACTGAGTTGTGTGGCCCTAGGGCAGGGGTCATTTTTTGCTTGTACACCCAACTGGTAAAGAGACCTCCTTTTACAAGTCAAACTTGCTGTTTGGGTCTGATAAACTCTGCTGGCCCCACCTTGAGGACTCTTTGAGAACCTGCCCTACCACACAGGTCTGTGGGCATCTAGCAGGTAGCAGTTGGTCTTGATGTATGTTGGGCTTTTGCTCAGTGGTCCTCAGACCAAGCTCTGTATTAATCTGGTGAACACCACTCGTCCCTACCTGGTGACTCACTGAGAACTTACCTCATGCAACTCATCTATGGCCAAAAGGCTATTTTAGTGAGTGAGTCTAACAGGTAGCAAGCAGGCAGAGATAAACCTCAAGGTGGCTTGGGCTTTTTGTTGACCTGACCCCTGGTTCAAAGTGGGTGGAAGGTGACCTTGATGTGCTGGTTGGCCTCTCCCATGCACACTCAGTCCCAGCAGAGGCAACCACAAATTGTGTATTGGTTTGTAGCTCCAAACAAGTTGCCTAGGGCCCATCATAAGAAGTATCTGACATTGACCTGCACCAGAGTCTCTCCGAAGAGACCCTAGAACTAATGCACATAGTGGAGGGCTTCAGACAACATCATAACAGGACCCAACTAGCTCTACGAGTGGCATATACAAAGGGCTATCTTGACAAGCAACAGATCATGCTGATGTGAATTCTACTTCATGTTATTAGCAACTGCATAGCAGCTTATACCCTGTGGTTGAAGTTGATCCTCACAGTCAGCCAGCATGAGGGTTGATTGACCCCATGCATGATGGGCAAGAGCAGGAGGTGTCACATAGAGACCCAGCTCAGGTGATCAGGGAGACAGTGCCACTGGAACCCAAAGGACACTGAATACATAAGGCTACCCTAACAAGATGGGGAACATAGCAGATCTAGCTAATACACAGAAAAACACATAGAAAAACACAAAATGGGGAGACAAAGAAACATGTCCCAAATGAAAGAACAGGAGAAATCTCCAGAAAAAGAACTAAATAAAATTGCATCAAGCAACCTACCAAATATAGAGTTCAAAACAATGGTTGTAACAATGCTTAAGGAACTGAGTGAGAACTTCAACAGCATTAAAATAAACACACAAAAGCTACAAAAAGACAAAGTCAGAAATGAATACTACAGTATCTTAGGTGAAGAATACAGTAGAAGGAATCAACAGTAGGTTACATAAAGCTTCCAAATAAGTGATTTGGAAGACAAGGTAGCAGAAAACACCCAATCACAGTAGCAAAAAAGAAAAGACTTTTAAAAACATGGTAAGTTTAAGGGACCCAAATAATTAAAATCAGAAATGAAAGGAAAGAAGTAACAACTGACACCAAAGAAACACAAAGGATTCTAAGAAAACATTACAAACAATTATATGTCAACAAATTGGACATTCTTAAAAAATAAATAAAATCCCAGCAATATACAATCTTCCAAAACTGAATCAAGAAAAACAAAATCTTGCCCTAGTTGGTTTGGTTTGGTGGATAGAGCATTGACTTGTGGACTGAAGGGCCCTGAGTTCAATTCCAGTCAAGGGCACATGCCCAAGTTGTGGGTTTGATCCCCAGTAGGGGACATATAGGAGGCAGCCAACCAATGATTCTCTCTCATCATTGATGTTTCTATCTCTTTCTCCCTCTCCCTTCCTCTCTGAAATCAATAAAAATATTTAAAATAGAAAAACAAAATCTAAACAGGCAAAGTAAGGAAAAATGAAATTGAAGCAGTAATAAAAAATTTTCAACAAATGGAAGTCCTGGACCAGATGGTTTTACAAGTGAATTTTGCCAAACATTCCAAAAAGAACTAACACTTATTCTTCTCAAACTATTCCAAAAAATTCAAGAGGAGGGAAGACTCCCAAGCTCATTTTACATGGCAAGCATTATCCTAATTTTAAAACCAGAAAAATATACTACAAAGAAAGAAAACTATAGGCCAATATCCCTGATGAATATAAAAGCAAAATCCCTCAAAAAAATAGCAAACTGATTCAGCAATACATGCACCATGATCAAATGGGATTTATTCCAGAGATGCTAAGTTGGTACAATATCTGTAAATCAATTAATATGATACACCACACAAACAAAATGAAGGATGAAGATTATATGGTCATATCAATAGATGCAAAAAACACCTTGGACAAAATCCAGTCCCATTTATGATAAAAATTCTCAGCAGAGTGGGAATAGAGGGGAACATGACTCAACAAAATAAAAGCCATGTATGAAAAACCCATAGCTAACATCAGACTCAATGGAGAAAAACTAAAAGTGTTTCCCTAAAGATCAAGAATAAGACAGGGATGTCCACTTTCACCACTCTTATTTAATACTAAAAGAAAACATAGGTAGTGAAATCTCTGACATTTATATTAGTAATATTTTTTTCTGATATATTTTCTCAAGGAAGGGAAACAAAGAAAAAATGGGACTACATCAAACTCAAAAGTTTTTGTACAGCAAAGGAAACCATCAACAAAACAAAAGACAGCCCAAGAATGGTGGAATATATTCACCAATGAGAAATCCAATAAGTGGATAATATACAAAATTTATAAAAACCTCATACAACTTAACACAAAGAAAACAAACAATCCCATTAAAAAAGGAGCAAAGGACCTGAATACACACTTCTCCAAAGAGAACATACAGATGGCCAATAGACATATTAAAAGATGCTCAAGGCCACTAATTATCAGAGAAATACAAATTAAAACCATAATGAGATATCATCTCATAACTGTCAGAATGGCTATCATCAATAAACCTATAATAATAAAAGAGTAATATGCTAATTAGATCAAACAGCCAAACGACCTTCTGGACAACCTTCTGGAATGACCAGTTTGTGCGGGGGCGGTGCCTCAAACTCCCACAGCCCCTCCCACAACCACCAGTGGGCGGGTGGCAGGGCCAGCACTAAGAAGCAGTGAACCCGACTGAACCACTGAGCACTGGCTGGGTGGCTCAGTTGGTTAGAGCAGTGGTTGCCAGCTGGTGGTCCACGGACCGCTAGTGGTCCATGAAGTCTGAAAGGTTGGTGACCACTGGGTTAGAGCATTCTCCTGTACACCAGAAAAGTTGTGGATTTGATCCCAGTTAGGGCACATACATAGGTTGTGAGTTTGATGCCTAGTCAGAGTGTGTACAGGAGGCAATATGTTTATCACATTGATGAATCTCTCTCTCTCTCTCTCTCTCTCTCTCTCTCTCTCTCTCTCTCAAATCAATAAAAACATATCCTTGGGTGAGGACTTAAAAAAGGTGAAGTGATCGAGAAGTAGAGATTGTGTTACAAAACAGTCATGGGGAAGTAAAGTACAGCATAGGGAATATAGTCAGTAATCTATACTAATAGAAGTGTAATATGCTAATTAGACCAAACAGCCAAACAACATTCCAGATGTTATTCCAGACATACTTCTGGACAAAGCTGCAGTGGCAGAGGCCGAGGCAGAGGCGGTTAGGGGCAATCAGGCAGACGGTGGAGCAGTTAGGGGGTGATCAGGCTGGCAGGGGAGCAGTTAGGGGCTATCAGGCAGGCAGGCAAAGGGGTTAGAGGTGATTAGGCAGGCAGGCGAACCGTTAGGAGCCAGTGGTCCTGGATTGCAAAAGGGATGTCTGACTGCTGTTTTAGGCTTGATCCCACAGGGGTCCCGGATTGGAGAGGGTACAGGCCGGGCTGAGGGACTCCCCTCACCCCGCCCATATGCACAGATTTTGTGCCCTGGGCCTCTAGGATAGAAATAACAAGGGTTGGTTAGGATGTGAAGAAAAGAGAATCCTTGTGCACTGTTGGTGGGGATACAGATTGGTGCATCCACTATGGAGGTTGCTAAAAAAATTAAAAATGGAACTGCCTTTTGACCCAGTGATTCCACTTTGGGTATATATTTAAAGAAACCCAAAACACTAATTTGAGAAACTATATACACTCCTATGTTCATTGCAGTGCTATTTACAATAGCCAAACTATATGGAATCATCCCAAGTGCATCAATAGATGAGTGCATAGAAACGTGGTGGCACATATATACAATGGAATATTATAATCTTGGCCATTAAAAAATGAAATTTTATAATTTATAACAGCATGAATGGGGGTATTATGCTAAGTGAAATAAGTCAGCCAGAGAAAGACAAATTTCATATATCACTTATAATTTGAAGCTAAAGAATAATATAAAAAACATACAAAATGGAAACAGAATCATAGATATAGAGAAGAGACTGATGGTTGACAGAGGGAAAGGAAGTGGGGGACTGGGAATAAAGATGAAGGAATTAAGAAGTACAGATGAAATATAGTAAAAAATATTGTATATATTATTTAAATGTAGTCAGTGATATAATTATACATATGGTCTCAGGTGGATACTGGAAATATCATGGGTAACACTTATAAAGTATGATTGTTTAACCATTATGCTGTATAGCTCATGGTGTTTTCAACTCTTTTGCTTTGATGTCATACACATGATTCAAAGAAACTGGACATTTTCTCCCCATGACTGACTACAGGAAATTCCAATGTTAACAGCAACAACAGCAAAAATGAACACAGTAAGGTTCTGAGACTAATGTATAGTGTCTTTTCTTGAAAGAGACAAAACTGATGAAAGTTTCAACTACTTGTGCAAGCATTTCCTTACAAATCACTGATAGGAAACATCTATATAATAAAGAGGTAATATGCAAATTGACCATCACTCCAACACACAAGATGGCCGCCCCCATGTGGACACAAGATGGCCACGACAAGATGGCCAGCAGGGGAGGGCAGTTGTGGGCAAACAGGTCAGCAGCAGAGGGCAATTAGGGGTGACTGGGCTAGCCGAGGAGGGCAGTTGAGGGCGACTAGGCCTGCAGGGGAGGGCACTTGGGAGAAACCAGGCCTGCAGGGGAGGGTACTTGGGGGGAACCAGGCCTGCAGGGGAGGGCACTTGGGGGGGACCCAGGTCTGCAGGGGAGGGCAGTTGGGGGGGACCAGGCCTACAGGGGAGGGCACTTGGGGGGATGAGGCCTACAGGGGAGGGCAGTTAGGGGTGACCAGGCTGGCAGGGGAGGGCAGTTGGGAGGGACAAGGCCTGCAGGGGAGGGCAGTTGGGGGGAACCAGGCATGCAGGAGAGGGCAGTTAGGGGTGACCAGGCCAGCATGGGAGGGCAGTTAGGGGCAACCAGGCTGGCAAGGAAGGGCAGGTAGGGGTGACCAGGCCAGCAGGGGAGGGCAGTTAGAGGTGACCAGACTTGCAGGGAAGGGCAGTTGGGAGTGACCAGGCTGGCAGGGGAGGGCAGTTAGGGGCAATCGGGCCAGCAAGGGAGCAGTTAGGCATTGATCAGCCTGGCAGGGGAGTGGTTAGGGGGTGATCAGGCTGGCAGGCAGAAGTGGTTAGGGGCAATCAGGCAGGCAGGCTAGCAAGCAGTTGGGAGCCAGCAGTCCTGGATTGTGAGAAGGATGTCCGACTGCCCATTTAGGCCAGATCCCACTGGGATCAAGCCTAAACGGGCATTCAGACATCCCTTGAGGGGTCCCAGATTGGAAAGGGTGCAGACTGGGTTGTGGGACACTCCCCCCCGTGCACGAATTTTGTGCACTGGGCCTCTAGTAAGATTATAAATTACTTCAATCTGCTGGGGCCAACTTTTTAGTGAGACCAATCACCATAGACTATAGATCGACAATGCTGATGTTGCCAGTAGAAACGGGATCCTTGTGGTGTCCCAATAAAAGCATTTCAAGGACCATTCATAGGAGGATGTGGTGTTGTGTTAGTTGTATTGAAGCTGGAGAAAACACAAAGGACTTTGCCAGTTCAGCTCCATCCTGCTGTGGAAAAAGTCCAGCCTTGTCTTCATCAGGCCCAGAAATAGGGCCAGTGTCCACAAGTTCTGTTCCACACCAAAACTTAGTCCAGTTTAGTCTTTGTCCCCATTCAGCTAGTGTAGTTTGTTCTGAACTGCACTCAGGCTGCCACTGCATTGCTATACGTAGGCTCTCACTTGTAGCCTTCACATGTAGTCCCTGCAGCTGCTGGCTGCTGCTGGATTGCAGGTAGCTGCTAAGGCCACATGGCTGCTATGGAGAGAGAATGCAGAAATGCACAGAGCACAGGAACAAATATCTGTTACAGGGCCAGAGAGAAAGAGCGTGTGAGCTTTGTTAAGCTTGGATTATATTATCTTGGACTTGGGAAGGACCAGGCACACTTTCAAAATAACCAATCAATTTTCCAATCCTTTCTATTCTTTCATTGGGTTCTCCCCTAATCAATATATTCCATAGATCTTTTATGTTTCTGTGTTCCTTTCCAATAGATCCTTTTTCTATATGGTTGCCATCTTAGTTGCTTCTGCATATGCCTCAGAGTAGAAGCACCTCCCCCTGTGCCATCTTGGCTTATACTGAGCATGAACCCAGCAGATAAATTTCCCTACTTCACCCATAATTGGATACTAGGCCAGAAGTTCCCCAAGGAGACTTTTCCTGCCCATTCAGAGCTTGCGAAGATTAAATCCCAAAGGCAGAGATGTGTTAGTCTCCTGGGAAGTATGTGAATGCTGTACTTCCTAGTGAAGCAGGTCTAATATTTGATTCAGCTTCCCAGTTTATTAGGCTCAATGTCTGATTTCCTTTGCTCCCTTTATTTATTAATATCTAGCTACCTACACTAACACTGACACTTGTGTGAGCAATTTTACCCTCTGTGAAGCTTATTATAAGGAAAAGCACTAATAAATGGGGTTATTAGTTACATGGTTTAAAAAAGAAAAAAAATGCTTACTGAAGAAAACAGTTTTTAGAAAAATCAGCTAAGCAATTAAATTTCTTGCTTTGTTTAGCAGCTGTAAAGATGGACTATAATAAGTACCTGGAAGTCAAAGCACCTTGCTTTGCTATTCTCAGTGGTATCCACTCACACACTAGTTCATACTCATTAACCTTTAGCATCTGACAGCCTTGCCATAATTTCCATGAAGAGGGAACTGCTCCTCAGCTCAGTCATGACCTGTGTAGTGCCTGCAGCTGAATAGAAAGCCAGCCAGTGCCCAGGGGTGGTAAGTTTCAGTTGCACATGAGGTGGGTGCCCTGGTCCAGGGAATGCCAGACCAGAAAGCCCTCTCTCCAGTGGTCCAGAGGCCCCAGTTTAGCAGTACTTCTCCCTTAGCAAAGGTCAGGAGCTCTTTTCCTCACCTCATAAAATGCACTGTCATTACAGGCTTGACATTATCTACAGATAAATGGCAATACCAGTATTTAATTTTCTCTCTGGATGACTAACCAATGCTGACAGTAATCAGGTGTAGTAGGGTATCCAAATTAACTGGGATTTGAAGGTTTCAAATGACCTAAGCACTCTTATAAATACTTATACAAAAACTACCAGAATTATACACAAATTAATTCTCAAAGGTATTCACAGCCATGAGGGATGATGTTGGGGAGGGTGGTCACAGATACAATAAAAGTTTTTCTTATAATGACTTCCTTGCAATTATTCTGACTCATTCACTCAATGTTTTCCTAAGCACTCATTTTCCTCTAATGTTGCTCTTGCTTATATAGTCCCATAAGTGTTCTCACAATTCCAGATAATGTTAACTACTGGTAAAGGCTTGTCATCTATGTGAATGAATATCAGAAAACATTGACACTGCCTGGGGATCCCTAAATACCTTTAATTCCTGGTGTTGGAGACCTGCCTCCATTGCAGCTATGGGCCATGACTGTCTCTGCCCTCCCTCCCCTTTCTTATTCTTTTCCTGCTTGTAACAGAGAAAAGCAGAAAAGAAATGCTTCAGAGCGAAACTGAGTTGGTCACCAATGGGGAAGCTTTGCTAGGGCTGCAGTAATTCTGAGAAAGCTTGAGCTCCACTTTAGCTCAGAGCCAAAATATTCCTCCTCCTTAAACCCCCTGCTAAGCAGCACTCGGGAGGGAGGGAGATAGACAACCAGCACATAAGGATTCCCAGGCTGAACCTGGGAACAGCACCTTAACCAATCCATTAAGATCCCTCACCAGCAGTGGGTAAATGCTGCTTTTAATTTTCCTTGTCTACTTCTGTGTCTGTCTCCCAGACTTGGGGACTCTCCTGGGGTTCGAGTAGAGGTGCAGAGACTCCTCTTTGCTCACATTGCATCCTCAGGCACTGCACAGGGCTGACACTATCAGAATAGTCATTTAATAGATGTCTTTTAAATAGACAAGATGTGTCATGCTATGACTCCCTTTCCCCATGTTCCTCTGTCCCTCAGGTTTTGCTTTGCACCTTTAGCTTGCCCTTTCCCTTCACCTGAATCTGGATGACAAAATTGAGGAAGGAGCAGAAAGCACCTTGAGAGTTTCTCACAGAACCACTTCATGTTGGCCCCAAAAGACAGACATTCAAGGTCGTTTAGAGAGCAGGTATACTAATTCATCATTCAGTGTTCGAATTGTTGGCATTTATTTTTTTTTTGCTATTAAATAAACCAATTACCTGGATTTCATGAAAAAAATAATTGTATCTCCCGTCATTCTACCAAAATGCTCCCAAGTTTAACTCACCAAAGCCCAGACCAAAATGAGGGATTGATCTAAGAGACACACACTCACACTTTACTAGTTCTGTGACTTTGGACAACTAATTAAACCAAGTTTTTCATCTTTCAAAACTGAGCATGTGCTCTGGCCGGTATTGCTCAGTTGTTTGGAGCATCATCCCATACTTTGAAAGTTTGTGGGTTTGATTCCCAATCAGGGCACATATGGGAAGGCAATTGATATCTCTCTCTCTCTCTCTCTCTCTCTCTCTCTCTCTCTCTCTCTCTCTCTTTTCCTTCATCTCTTTCTAAAATCAATAAGTATGTACTTGGATAAGGATTTTAAAAAAACTGAGCATATGCCTTGGTTCCTCTTGGGGTCACTCCGAGAATGCCAGGAAATGGTATAAGACAAGGCTTTGTTTACAACCTAGGGGAAAAGTATTGTTTCTGAGTCCATTTACAACTAGTACCAATTTGGGACATTGTAGTAAATTACATGAGATACTATAGTGCCATCTTTTTGTGATACCCCCTCCCCTAAGCTTAGCTCAACCTTTCTCAGTGTCTGTAACTGATGCAAATTGTTTGGGTCATTTGTTTCCACAGTTTAATAGTTTAATTTTACGGACCTTTACATTTTACTGCACCCTCCAAAAAATATTAGCTGTTTTGAAGCCCTTAAATGGGGATGGAACGTCCATGCTATAAGCTTCCTTAGGAAGACATTTGAATAGGAAATTATGTCTCACATTGAAAGAGTGAGAAATTGTACATCATAGCCTTTCCAAAGAGAAAACCTGGGATTTGAAGATTTTCTGGCTGCAGAAAAAAACAATGATAATGGAAGAAGTATCCTCTGGAAAGCTTCTCTTGTGTTCTTGTGTGCCTTCCCTGCTTCCCGCAGCAGTGCAGAAATCCTGCTTTTGACTTAGCACAAAAAGCCTGTAGTAGCCATCTGCAGATCACTTTGTAGCTCAACCAAGGTAGCCCTGGGCAGGACATAGGAAGCAGCTGACCTTGGCCTGTACCTCCCAAGAGGTCCCACAGCCAGAGCACCTGGTGTCCAGCTTCAGACCATGCCAGAGCACCACTGAACTACCTCCACAAGCAATACACTCAATGGGCAGACTCAGTGGGCACCAAAGCCCTGTTGAAAGAAGTTTTGCTCCATGGTGGCTAAATGGATAAGAAAACAAAAGCCTTAAATATGCTGTCTATAAAAGACCCACTTCAGATGGAAAGACATACACAGACTGAAAGTGAGAAAATGGAAGAAAAAGTATTTCATGAAAATCCAATTAAAAAAAAGAAGACAGGATCGGGCCTAAACCCTCAGTCAGACATCCCCCAAGGGGTCCTGGATTGGAGAGGGTGCAGGCTGGGCTGAGGGGACCCCCCCATGCACGAATTTTGTGCACCGGGCCTCTAGTAAGATATATAAATTTTTAATCACTGGGTAGTACACCTGAAACTAACATAATATTGTATGCCAACTAAAAAATGAAAATTATTTTTAAAACATGATTTGATCTACATCATTCTCAAATTAAGACTGTTAGGGGGACATACCTTCCTCAATCTAAATGCAAATGAAAAGTAGATAAAATAGAACAGAAAATTAAAGGCATTAATAAGGCTCCAAAAATAAACAAGATAAATCTCTCCATGAACCAGAGGCATGGAAGCAAGTGGGCTCTACAGGAGCCATATATTGGCTGGACACCCATTCTGGAAGGAGGCTAAGCAGACTGCAGTTCAATTCTAGTGAGCTAGAGAGGATATGATTACTTCATTTAAGAGTGAGGATTGGGGCTACTGTCACTGACCAACTCCACTCTCATTCTCAACACCTACCCTTGAAAGAAACTAAAATCTCTAGCTAACTACAACATAAGGGTTAGAATTTTGTTTTACCTTTATGCTGAATTATTTACATCAATTTAATTAAATAAAAATTAATTTGTTGCTATTATATGGCATATTCTTATTTAAATTTTATTTATATGACCAGTCATGGATTCAAAATTTTTATTTAATTTCCCAATAAAATTATATGTATTTGCATCTATTCTTTATTTTGCTTATAGAAATTTTTGTGTTCCTTTTTTTTTAAGTTTAGGAAATTTAACATTGATACAGTTTTGGTATCTAATATACAATCTATATTCAAATTGTACAAATTTTCCCAGTAATAGATTATTTTACCCAAATCAGGCTACAATCTAGGATCTCACATTGCATTTAGACATCATGCTTGCTTAGTCTACTTCTATCTGAATGAGCTCCCCAGCTTTTCCTTGTCTTTTAACACACTGATAGTTTTAATGAGTACAGACCAGAATTTTGCTAGACCAAAGTAGATTGCTTAACATCCTGTAAAAAACAGCAAATTTATTTTAATGTTGCTCATGCTATGCATGGTACCACTACCACCAACCTCTCTGTTTATTTACCCTCCTCCTCACTCCCTTAAAAATCCTATCCCTAATTAAAGTCAACCCCTTCATGAATCCTTTACCCACCCTTGTTTTTAAATATACTTTTTTATTATTGATAGTATTATACTAGTAGATAGTTGTATAGTCTGTACAATGCTTCGATGTCTCTGGTTCTCTTTTGTACATCAGCTTATGTTGTTCATTATATTCCACAAATGAGTGAGATCATATGATATTTATTTTTCTCTGACAGGTTTATTTCGCTTAGCATAATTCTCACTAGTTCCATCCATGCTGTAGCAAATGGTAAGAATTCCTTCTTTTTTATAGCAGCATAGAATTCCATTGTGTAGATGTACCACAGATTTATAATCCACTCATCTACTGATGGGCAGTTAGGCTGTTCCCAAATCTTAGCTATTGTAAATTGTGCTGCTATGAACATAGGGGTGCATATATCCTTTCTGACTGGTGTTTCTGTTTTCTTGGGATACATTCCTAGAAGTGGGATTACTGAGTCAAATAAAAGTTCTATTTCTAATTTTTTGAGGAATCTCCATACTGTTCTCCACAATGGATGCACCAGTCTGCATTCCCACCAGCACTGCAAGAGGGTTCCTTTTTCTCACATCCTGGCCAGCACCTGTCCTTTGTTGATTTGTTGATGATAGCCATCCTGACAGGTGTGAGATGGTACCTCATTGTTGTTTTGATTTGCATCTCTTGGATGATTAGTGACTCTGAGCATGTTTTCATATGTCTCTTGGGCCATCTGTAGGTCCTCTTTCGAAAAGTTTCTATTTAGGTCCTTTGCCCATTTTTTGATTGGATTGTTTATCTTCCTTTTGTTAAGTTGTATGAGATGCCTGTAAATTTTGGAGATTAAACCCTTATCGGAGATAACACTGGCCAATATGTTCTCCCATGCCGTGGACTTTCTGGTTGTTTTGTTGATGGTTTCTTTTGCTGTGCAGGAGCTTTTTATTTTGATGTAGTCCCATTTGTTTATTTTCTCCTTAGTTTCCATTGCCCTTGGAGCTGTATTGGTAAAGATATTGCTACAACATATATCTGATATTTTGCTGCCTATGGAGTCTTCTAAGATTTTTATGGTTTTCCATCTTACGTTTAAGTACTTTATCTATTTTGAATTTATTTTTGTGTATGGTGTAAATTGGTGTTCTAATTTCATTTTTTTGCAAGTATCTGTCCAGTTTTTCCAGCACCATTTATTGAAGAGACTGTCTTGACTCCATCGTATGCTCTTGTCTCCTTTGTCAAATATTAATTGAGTATAATGGCTTTGCTTGATCTCTGGGTTCTCTGTTCCATTCCATTGCTCTATGTGTTGGTTCTTGTGCCAGTACCAGGCAGTTATGAGAACAGTGGCTTTCTATATAGATTGATATCTGGTATTGTGATCCCTTCAAAATTGTTCTTCTTTTTCAAGATGGCTATAGCTAATAGGGTTGTTTTTGTTTTTTGTTTTGTTTTTATTTATTCTAGATGAAATTTTGGAGAGTTTGTTCTAGGTCTTTGAAATATGCCATTGGTATTTTAATGGGGATTGCATTGAATCTATAGATTGCTTTGGGTAGTATGGACATGTTAATGATGTTGATTCTACCAATCCATGAACACACTATGTTCTTCCAATTGTTTATGTCTTCCTCTATCTCTTTTTTCAGCATCCTGTAATTTTCTGAGTACAGGTCCTTTCACTCCTTGGTTAAATTTATTCCTAGGTATCTTAATTTTTTTGTTGCAATGGTAAATGGGATTGCTTTTTGTTGTTTTTTTATAGTTTCTGTTTCTGTGAGTTCATTATTGGTGTATAAAAAGGCCATAGATTTCTGGGTGTTAATTTTGTATCCCGTTACATTGCAGAATTCATTTATTAAGTCCAGTAGTTTTTTTGATGGAGTCTTTAGGGATTTTGATGTACAATATCATGTCATAATTACATTTTTACTTCTTCGTTTCCCATTTGGATGCCTTTTATTCTTGTCTGATCACTATGGCAAGCACTTCCAATACTATGTAAAACAGGAGTGGTGAAAGTGGGCATCCCTGTCTTGTGGGCAAACCCACAGCCAACATCATACTTGAAGAGCAAATACTAAAACCATTTCCCATAAAACAGGAACAAGACAGGGATGCCCACTTTCACCACTCCTGTTTGACATAGTATTGGAAGTGCTTTCCATAGTGATCAGACAAGAATAAAAGGCATCCAGTTTGTCATATAGGGCTTTTATTTTGTTGAGGTATGACCCCTCTACTCACACTTTGCTAAGCGTTTTTATCAGAAAAGAGTGTTGGATTTTTCAAATGTCTTTTCTGCATCAATTGATATGATTATATGATTTCTGTCTCTCAATTTGTTTATGTGATGTATCATGTTAATTGATTTGGAGATATTGTACCAGCCTTGCATCCCTGGAATAAATCTCACTTGGTCATGGTGTATGATCTTTCTAATGTATTGCTGGATCTGGTTTGCTAGAATTTTGTTGAGGATTTTAGCATCTATGTTCATCAGGGATATTGGCCTGTAATTCTCTTTCTTTGTGGTGTCTTTATCTGGTTTTGGTATTAGGGTAATGCTGGCTTCATAAAAAGAGCTTGGAAGTGTGCCTTCCTCTTGCATTTTTTGGAATAGTCTGAGAAGGATTGGTTTCAGTTCTTCTTTGAGTGTTCGGTAAAACTCCCCTGTGAAACCATCCAGTCCAGGACTTTTGTGTGTTGGAAGCTTTTTGATTACTGTTTCAATTTCATCAGTAGTTATTTGCCTATTCAGGTTTTTTTTATTCTTCCTGATTGAGTTTGGAAGCTTGTGTTTTTCTAGGAATGTGTCTATTTTGTCAAGGTTATCCAGTTTGTTGGAGTAGAGTTGTTCATATTATATTTTTTCCAATCCTTTATATTTCTGTGGAGTTGGTTGTTACTTCACCTCTTTCATTTCTGATTTTGTTTATTTAGGTCCTCTCTGTTGCTTGGTGAACCTGGCTAGAGGTTCATCAATCTTGTTTATCCTTTCAACGAACCAGCTCTTGGTTTCATTGAACTTATGTATTGTGTGTGTGTGTGTGTGTGTGTGTGTGTGTGTGTGTGTGTGTGTGTGTGTGTTTTCTCTATGTTGTTTATTTCTGCTCTGATCTTTATCATTTCGTTCCTTATGGTTACTCTGGGCTTTTTTTGTTGCTCTCTTTCTAATTCTTTAAGTTGCAAGGTTAGATAATTTAGTACCAGTTTTTCTTGTTTTATGAGGTAGGCCTGTAGAGCTATGAACTCCCCTCTTGGGACTGCTTTCATTATGTCCCATGACTTTTGGATTGTTGTGTTTTTGATGTCATTTGTTCTCAGGGTGCCTTTTATTTCTTCTTTTATCTCTTTGGTAACCCAATCATATTTTAATAGCATGCTATTTAGCCTCCAGATGTTTGATTTTTTCATTGTCTTTATTGTAGATTTTTAATTGTATGCCATTGTGATCTGAGAAGATGTTTGTTATGATTTCTATTTTCTTGAATTTGAAGAACTTTGCCTGTGTTCTAATATGTGATCTATCTTTCAAAATGTCCTTTGAGCACTTGAGAAGAATGTATATTCTGTAGCTTTGGGGTGAAATGTTCTGAAGATATCAATTAAGTCCATCTGGTCTAGTGAGTCATTTAGGATTGCTGTTTCTTTGCTGATTTTTTGATTAGAGGATTTATACAGTGGTGTCAGTGGTGTATTAAAGTCTCCTACTATGATTGTATTGCTGACAATCTCTCCTTTGATATCTTGCAGAAGTATATCTTTATGTATTTGGGTGTCCTTTATTGAGTGCATATATGTTTACCAGTGTTATATCCTCTTGTTGAATTTCTCCCTTTAATGTTATGAAGTGGCCCTCCTTATCTCTTGTTATGGCCTTCACTTTGAGGTCTATTTTGTCTGATATAAGTATTGCAACCCCAGCATTTTTCTCATTTCCATTTTCCTGAAAACTTGTTTCCATCCCTTCATTATAAGTCTGTGTGGATCCTTTGTTCACACAGAGGATGGGTCTCTTGCAGACAGCAAATATATGGGTCATGTTTTCTTATCCATTCAGCTACCCTATGTCTTTTGATTGGAGCATTTAATCCATCTACGTTTAATGTTATTTTTAATAAGTACTTGTTTGTTAGCATTTTTATTATTTACGATTGGGTTCCTTACTGCCTTTCTATTTCTTCTTTTTACAGCAGTCCCTTTAGCATTTTTTACATTGCTGGCTTGGTGGTAATAAATTCTCTTAGCCCTTTTTTGTCTGTGAAGCTCCTGATTCCACCTTTAATTTTGAATGATAGCCTTGCTGAGTATACTATTCTTGGATTCAGACCCTTGCTTTGCATCACTGTGTATATTTCATTCCATTACCTTCTGGCCTGGTGTGTTTCTGTTGAGAAATCAGTTGATATTCAAATGGGAGATCCCTTGTAGATAACTTTCTGTCTCTCTCTGGCAGCCTTTAATATTCTTACTTTGTCTTTGATGTTTGGCACTTTAATTATGATTTGTCTTGGTGTTCATCTTGTTTGGCACTCTATGTGCTTCTTGGACTTGCATAGTTTTTTTCTTGCCAACATTAGGGAAGTTTTCTGTCATTATTTCTTCAAACAGGTTTCCTATTCCTTACTCTGCTTCCTCTCCTTCTGGAAACCCTATTATGCGGAGGTTGTTTAATTTTGTGTTGTCCTAAAGCTCCCTTAGGCTCTCCTCCTGTTTTTTAAGTTTTCTTTCCAGTTGCTGCTGTGTTTGTCTGTTTTTTCCTGCCTGGTCTTCTAATTCACTTATGTGATCCTCAGCCTCTTCTAGTCTACTGTTTAAGCCTTCCATTGTGTTTCTTATTGCAGCTATGTCATCCTTTATTTCCTCTTGGTTCCTTTTCATGTTGGTGACATTCTCAATCAGCTCCTTATAATTCTCATTGAGTTGTGTGTATTTTCATCCAGCTGTTTGGGCATCCTTATAACCATTACTCTGAATTCTTTCTCTGACATGTTATTTGCCTCCATTTCATTTAATTGCTTTCTGCTGGTTCCCCTTTTTCTTTCCATTGGTGATTGTTTTGTTGTCTCCCCATTTTTTTTTTGCTGTAACATTTTAATTGTTTCTATGTCTTAGATCTAACTGCTTTGCTATCCAGGTTTTTTGGGGGGTGGTGTTATGTAGTTGGTGTTTTTTGGGACCCAGTGGTTCAATCTCTCAGTTCTCCTGGGCTTGGTGATCTAGCAGAGCTCTCTACTTGAGGTATTTGGGTTCTCTAGATGTAGTTGTTTCTTTAATGTTAGTTTCTTATTCTTGGAGGAAATCTCATCACAGATTGGCAGTGTGACTCACCCCTGACTTCATTGTATAAGCTGTTTTGGATGTGATCTTGGTTCCAGCTCTTGTGGAAAGGGTTACCGGAGGTCTAACTGGTATGTTCTCACTGTGGGTTCCCAGAGTCCATGGCCTGGGAGGAAGTAGTCTTGGGGGCTGAGGCTCAGGTACTGTGACTTTGGCCAGTGTTGTGTGACTCTTGCTGGATTAGTGTCACTCCAACTCACTATGAGGATCCTGCAGCCTGTGACAGTGCGGGGCACGTGTCTCGTAGTCTGTGGTTGAGGCAGTAGGACTCTGACCAAAGTGATTTCCCTCTCTGAATCACAAGGGGGTCTAGGAGCCAGCAGCTGGGGATGTGGGAATCTTGGAGTCTGTGCCTGATACTATGTGACCTTGTCCAGGGAGGCAAGTCCTCAGTAACTCACCAAGGTGTCCAGAGGTAGGCTGAGGAAGTCATGTGCCCCTGGTTGGAGAAGCACATACCCAGTGCAAACTCACAGAGGGGCCCAAGAGCCGTATGCCAGGGGAGTGTGCTTGTGGGGGCTCACTCGCTGGATCAGAGCAATTGTGATGTGCCACCAGCCCTGTGGAGGGAGAAGTACCAGTTTCTGTTTTGGGAGGTGAGCACACTTGGTTGGATATGCACGCCCAGTGGCTGCTTATTCTTGTGTATAGTGTAAGCTGGTAGTCAAGTTACAGAGGCACCCAGGAGCTGTCTGCTGGGGCAGTGGGCTCAGGGGGCCCATGTGCTGGAGCAGTGCAACTGCAGGGACTAGATGCCAGCTTCCTGGGTTGTGCCTTGTGGTGGCTCAGAGAGGCATCCAGGGGTTGCCTGCAGGGGCAGCAGGCTCAGGGGGCTTGCACACTGTATTGGTGTGACTGCAGTCACTGCAGGATGGCAGCCGATGAGGTAGAGGTCTGAGTTTATGCTGCTGGGACCTTGTGCCCTTGGTTGGATATGAGTGCACCTAGTTGCAGCTCACACAGGCACCCGGGAGTCACCTACCAGGGCATCAGACTCAGGGGGCCTGTGTGCTGAAACTATGCTACCACGGTGACTGTGGGCAAGCAGCTGTGCTGGAAGAAGTCCGAATTTCTACTGCTGGGGCTATGCACCCTTGTTTGGATATGAATATGCTCAGCAGAGGCTCAAGGAAGCACCCAGGAGCCACCTGTAGGGGCAGCAAGCTCAGGAGGCCTGTGAGCTGGAAAGGCAACTACTATTGTATCAGGCAGTTGGCAGCTGTGGAGTGGGAAGACTCAGTTTTTGCTGCCAGGGCCTTGTGCCCTTGGTTGGATTCATGCGTGCCCAGTGGCGGCTCACAGAGGCACCTGTGGGCCATTTTCCAGAGTGCCACACTCAGAGGGGCCCTTGCGCTGAAGCCGCACAACCCACGGTGTCTGTGGGCAGGCAGCCAAGAAGGGGGAAGTCCCAATTTCTATTGCTGGGGCCATGCACCCTTGTTTGGATACAAGCATGCACAGCAGGGGCTCACAGCAGCACCCAAGAGCCACCTTTGGGGTGGTGGGCTCAGGAGGCCTGCACGCTGGAAAGGTGTGACTGTGGTGTCCGGTGGTTGGTAGCTGTGGAGTGGGAAGACTCAGTTTTTGGTGCTGGGGCCTTGCACCTTGGTTGGATTTGCGCGTACCCAGCGGCGGCTCACAGAGGCACCCAGGGGCCATTTGCCAGGGCAGTGCACTCAAAGGGGCCCTCACACTGAAGCCATGTGACCCACGGTGTCTGTGTGTAAGCAGCCAGTAAGGGGGTAGTCCCAATTTCTACTGCCAGGACCGTGTGCCATTGTTTGAATATGAGCATGCCCAGAAGGGGCTGATAGAGGCACCCAAGAGCAGCCTGTGGGGTGGTGGGCTCAGGAGGCCTGTGTGCTCAGAAGGCACAACTGAGGTGTCTGGAAGTCCACAGCTAGGGAGGGGGAAGTTACACTTACTGGTGTGGGAGCTGTGCACCCTTGGAGGTGGAAGTCCTAGGGTCTGCAGTTCTGCGGGTGGGGCAGAAGGATTTTTGCTGGAGTGGCTGCAGGGTCACAGGCAGTATCCAAGACCAGTCTGGGTGGTGGTGCTGATGAGTTCCTAGAAGAGGTTGCTCTCCCCTTCAAGATGACGAGGGCTCCATGCCAGAGCCCCACAGTCTGGGGAGTGCCTGCAGCAGTGGTAGGTGCTCCCTGTACAGAAGAGCCTGGTCTGCCAGCCTCTCATACTCCTGCCAGATTTAACTGTCCCTCACTCACTCACACACATACCACACACATCCACACACTCACTTTTCACCCCCTCCCTCACTCATACCCTCTCCCTCACCTCTGTCCTGCCAGCCACCATCTTCTCTCTCCCCTCTATACTGTTTTCCATAGTGGCTGCATCATAATGCATTCTTACCAGCAGTGAACTAGTGTTCCCTTTTCTCCACATCATCACCAACATTTGTTGTTGATTTTTTAAAAAATATTTATTGTTGAAAGTATTACATATGTCCCTGTTTCCCCCAATTGACCTCTCCTAGCCTGATCCCACCCCTCATCTCAGGCTTGAACCATCCTATTGTCTGTGTCCAGGGTTATGAATATATGCATACAAGTTCATTGGTTGATTTCTTCGAACCCATTAAACCTCCCCTACCTTCCCTCTGAGGTTTGACAGTATGTTCCATGCTTCTAGGTCTCTGGATCTATTATTGTTCAACACTTTATGTTGCTCATTAGATTCCACATATAAGTGAGATCAAGTGATACTTATCTTTCTCTGGATTATTTCGCTTAGCATCATGCTCTGCAGGTCCATCCATTGTGTTGCAAGTGGTATGAGTTCTTTCTTTTTCACAGCTGCATAGTATTCCATTGTGTAGATGTACCACAGTTTTTTAATCCACTCATCTGCTGATGGGCACTTAGGCTGTTTCCGAATCTTAGCTATTGTAAATTGCACTGCTATGAATACAGGGGTACATATATTCTTTCTGATTGGTGTTTCTGATTTCTTAGGATGATTTTTTGATGATAGCCATTCTGACAGGAGTAAGGTGATATCTCATTATGGTTTTAATTTGCATTTCTCTGATTAGTGACTGAGCATTTTCTCATGTGTCTCTTGATCATTTGTATGTCCTCTTTGGAGAAATGTCTATTCAGGACTTCTGCCAATTTGTTAATTTGATTGTTTGTCTTCCTTTGGTTGAATTGTATGAGTACTTTATATTTTTTGAATATTGACCTCTTACCAGATGTATCATTGGCAAATATGTTCTCCCATACAGTGGATTCCCTTTTCATTTTGATGGTGGTTTCTTTTGCTGTGCAGAAGCTTTTTAGTTTGATGTAGTGATATTTGTTTATTTTCTTCATAGTTTCCTTTGCCCTATGAGATGTATCTGTAAACATATTGCTACATGAGATGTCTGAGATTTTACTAACTATGTTCTCCTCTAACATTTTTTATGTTTTCATGCCTTCCATTTAAGTCTTTTATCCATCTTTAGTTTATTCTTGTGTATAGTGTAAGCTGGTAGTCAAGTTTCATCTTTTTTTTTGCATATGTCTTCCAGTTTTCCCAACACCATTTGTTGAAGAGACTATCTTTACTCCATTGTATGTTCTTGCCTCCTATGTCAAACATTAATTGACCTTAATAGTGCGGGTCAATTTCTAGGGTCTCTGTTCTGATCCATTTGTATGTATACCTGTTCTTGTGCCAGTACCAGGCTGTTTTGCTTACAATGGCTTTGTAGTATAGTTTGATATCCGGATTTGTGATTCCTCCTACTTCATTCTTCTTTCTCAAGATTGTTGCAGCTATTTGGGGTCTGTATGATCTTATACAATTTTTTGGAATATTTTTTTTCTAATTCTGTGAAGTATGCTTTTGGTATTTTAATAGGGATTGCAATGAATTTATAGATTGCTTTAGGTAGTATAAAAATTTTAATGATGTTTATTCTTCCAATCCATGAACATTGTATGCGTTTCCATTTGTTTGTATCTTCTTCTATTTTTTTTCTCAATGTCCCATAATTTTTTAACTAACTTAACCAAGTACAGGTCTTTTACCTCTTTGGTTAAGTTTACGCACAGATATCTTAATTTTTTTGTTGCAATGGTAAATTGGATTGCTTATTTAGTTTCTCTTTCTGTGAGTTCATTATTGGTGTATAAATATGCCATTGATTTCCACATATTGATTTTGTATCCTGCTACCTTGCCAAATTCATTTTTTAAGTCTAGTCTAGTAGTACTCTGGTGTAGTTTTTAAGGTTTTCTATGGACAATATCATGTCATCTGCAAATAATGACAGTTTAACTTCCTCCTTTCCAATTTGGATGTCTTTTATCTCTTCTTCTTGTCTGGTTGCTGTGGCTAGGATTTCTAGTACAATGTTGAATAAGTGTGGTAAAAATATAACATCCACATATCTATGGCTTTTTTATACACCAATAATAAACTCACAGAAAGAGAAACTAAAAAAAAATTCCCATGTACCAATGCAACAAAAAAAAATTAATATACCTAGGAATAACCTTAACCAAGGAGATAAAAGATCTATAATCAGAAAACTACAGGATTTTGAAAAAAGAGATGGAGGAAGACATAAACAAAAGGAAGAACATACTGTGTTCATGGATTGGTAGAATCTACATCATTATAATGTCCATACTACCCAAAGCAATCTACAGATTCAATGCAATCCCCATTAAAATATCAACAGCATATTTCACAGAGCCATAACAAACTATCCAAAAACTCATGCGGAATAAATAAAGACCCCAAAGAGCTGCAACAATCCTGAGAGAAAAAAAAAAAACACAACAAAGTTGGAGGGATCACAATACCAGACATTAAGCTATATTACAAAACCATTGTTCTCAAAACTGCCTGGTACTGGCACAAGAACAGACATATAGACCAATGGAACAGATCAGAGAACCCAGAAATTGATCCAAACCATTATGCTCAATAAATATTTGACAAAGGAGGCAAGAGTATACAATGGAGTCAAGACAGTCTCTTCAATAAATAATCTTGGGAAAATTGGACAGATACATGCAAAAAAAAAAAATGAAACTAGATCACCAACTTATACCGTACACAAAAATAAACTCACAATGGAAAAACATTTAAATGTAAGATGGGTAACCATAAAAATCTTAGAAGACTCCATAGGCAGCAAAATATCAGATATATGTTGTAGCAATATCTTTACCGATACAGCTCCAAGGGCAATGGAAACTAAGGAGAAAATAAACAAATGGGACTAAATCAAAATAAAAAGCTCCTGCACAGCAAAAGAAATCATCAACGAAACAACAAGAAAGCCCACTGCATGGGAGAACATATTTACCATTGTTCTATCTCCAATAAGGGTTTAATCTCAGGAACTCATACAACTTAACAAAAGGAAGATAAACTATCCAATTAAAAAATGGGCAAAGGGCCTAACTAGACAGTTTTTGATAGAGGACCTACAGATGGCCAAGAGACATATGAAAACATGCTCAAATTCACTAATCATCTGAGAGATGCAAATCAAAACAACAATGAGGTGCCATCTCACACCTTTCAGAATGGCTATTATCAACAAATCAACAAACTGACAAGTGCTAGCAAGGATGTGGAGAAAAAGGAACCCTCATACACTGCTGGCGAAAATGCAGATTGGTGCAGTCACTATGGAAAACAGTATGGAATTTCCTCAAAAAATTAAAAATGGAACTCTCATTTGACCCAGTAATTCCACTTCTAGGAATATATCCCAAAAAACCAGAAATACAAATCTGAAAGGATATATGCACCCCTATGTTCATAGCAGCACAATTTACAATAGCTAAAATTTGGAAACAGCCTAAGTACCCATCAGCAAATGAATGGATTAGAAAACTGTGGTACATCTACACAATGGAATTTTACACTGCTGTAAAAAAGAAGGAACTCTTACCATTTGCAACAGCATGGATGGAACTGGAGAGCATTATGCTAATAGAAATAAACCAAAAGTCGGAGAAAAATAAATATGACATGACCTCACTCATTTGTGGACTATAATGAACAACATAAACTGATGAACAAAAATAGATACAGAGACATAGAAACATCAAAGAGACCAATAAACCTCAGAGAGAAGTCAGGGGAGGGGAAAGATAAGAGATCAACCAAAGGGTTTGTATGCATGCATATGAGCATAGCCAATGAACACAGACAGTAGGGGCGTAAGGGCATGTGCAGGAGGTAGGAGCCTCTGGGGAGAGCTTAATAGAGCAAAAAAGGAGACTTATGTAATACTTTAAACAATAAATAATTCAAATTAAAAAATAAAATAATCACCCCCAAGGGCTTTTGATATAATTGGAAAAGCACATAGCTAACAGAAGGTTGGGAAAAGCATAGTTATACAGAGAGAGAGAGTGCTATAGAAATTGCACTCATGGACTTTGAGAGATGCTATCCTTTGGGAGGCAAAAACACAGATTTTGAAAACAGATCAACATATTTGAACTTTGTTCCACACTAATTAACTATCCAAACTTGAGCAAGAGTTGTCAATATTTATACCTCAGTGTCTTTATGTTAGATGGAGCTAAAAATACATTTCACATAAGGTTGGTGTAAGGATTAAGTGTGATAACAGAATAGAGCATCTTACAGACTTTTGGCTAAATATAACTTTTAAACACGTGCATATATTTTAATTCATGCTAAAATCCAGCCAAAGTGATAGTAAAAGAAGCCAAAAAGGCTTACACACCTAAGACATGAGAGTGGGAAAGGAAACACCACTAAACAAGAAATTTTACCAAAGTTTTATTACCAAAGAAATTGGATAGAGGTAGATCAGATATTTAATTGGTATTTACTAGTGCACACTCATATGACCCTATTGGTAATTTATATCACCAGTGCCCATTCAGTGCTCAAGCTCTCCTGGTGATTAAGTATTTTCCCAGTCACTCCAGCATGAAAGAATGGTAACTGATTGAGCAAATTGAAATCTAAATCTAAGAAAGGAACATCAATGAGAAAAAGCTGATATGCTCCAGAGAACACTAGAAAAGCTCAGGATTTGGCAGCACCAGACATCAGAGAGAGAGAGCAAGGTGGATTATAAGAGCTCAAAACAGGGGAGTCTGGATTAAAAAAAAAGTTTTAGAGCAGATTTAGACTCAGAATTAGACTTCTTAACAGAAATCTTCAATCAACAAGACAATGAAGCTCTTTCAAAATGTAAACAAGGCCTGGGGCAGAGTGTGGAGTGGGCTAGAAAGGGTCAGTGGGGTAAAAAGTGGACATATGTAATACTTTCAACAAAAAATAATCCTATATAATGAAAGAGTAATATGCAAATTGACCCTAATGATGGAATGACCGGAATGACCAGTCGCTATGATGCACACTGACGACCAGGGGGCAGATGCCCAATGCAGGAGCTGCCCCCTGGTGGTCAGTGTGCTTCCACAGGGGGAGCACCGCTCAGCCAGAAGCCAGCTCATGGCTGGCCAGCACAGTGGTAGTGGAGGGAGCCTCTCCCACCTCCGCAGCTTTGCTAAGGATGTCTGACTAATGGCTTAGGCCCACGCTCTGCAAGGTGCAGGCCTAAGCCATTAGTCAGGCATCCCCCAAGGGCTCCCAGGCTGCCAAAGGGATATCTGACATCCCTTGAGGGATCCGGGACTGCGAGAGGGCACAGGCCGGGCTGAAGGACCCACCCCCTCTCCCCCTGCTCCTGAGTGTGAAGAGATCAGCCGAGGAAAAGCTGCAAACAGCTTAACTTGGAAACATTCCCAACTGTGTACATGCCAAAGAAGCGCATTCCGCAAACGGACGCACTCCCCTCTTGCCTGCAAACAGGAAGGGTGGATTTGGCCACAAGGGAATGACCTTTAAAGCTGTTCTTTAAAGGTATGGGTCCCCTACCCACACAGTTTTCCCACGCTTATTTGGATGGCGGTTATCAGTAGAATGAGAGCAACCTTTCATAGCTTACCAAGTAGTCTGTAACTATTTACTGAGATTTGCTGTACTGAGAATTTGTCCTTCTGCTTTGTCTCTCCCTTAGAGATTAAGAGGAACAAAGAATACATTCCTCTTGACAGACCTCCTATTCAGTGTTTTATGTATAAAAGGCATTACACAGTTAATAAACTTGCTGCAGTCTTCACCGAGCTGGACGTCTGTCTTGTCTGTGTCTTGTCTGTTGTGTATGTTTTCTGTCATTTCATTATCCCACATTTCATTGAAACAGGTTGCAACATGAGTGCATGAATTTTTGTGCACTGGGCCTCTAGTAATAAAACAAATAAATAAAATGTATAGAAAAAAAAAGAGTGGTGAAAATGGACATCCTTGTCTTGTTCCTGTTCTTAAGGGAAACACTTTAGTTTTTCCCCATTGAGTATTATGTTAGCTGTAGGTTTGTCAGATAAGGCTTTTATTATGTTGAGGTATGATCCCTCCATATCCACATTGCTGAGAGTTTTTAGGAAAAAAAAAAAAGGTGCTGGACTTTGTCGAATGCTTTTTCTGCCTCTATTGATCTGATCATGTAGTTTTTGTCTTCCAATTTGTTTATGTGATGTATCACATTTATTGATTTGTGAATACTGTAACAGCCTTGCATCCCCAGAATAAATACACTCGATCATGGTGTATGATTTTTTTAATATATTGCTGAATCCAATTTGCTAATATTTTGTTGAAGATTTTAGCATCTATGTTCATCAGGGATATTGGTCTGTAATTTTTTTTATGTATTTATCCCATTTTGGAATTAGGATATTGCTGGCTTTGTAAAAAGAGGTTGGGAGTGTTACTTCCTCTTGAATTTTTAGGAATAGTTTGAGGAGGATAGGTGTTAGTTCTTCTTGGAATGTTTGGTAAAATTCTTCTGGATATCCATCTGGTCCAGGATTTTTATTTGCTGGAATATTTTTAATTACTGCTTCAATTTCATCAGTTGTTATTGGACTATTCAGGTTTCCTGATTCTTCCTTATTGAGTTTTAGAAAATTGTATGTTTCTAGAAATATGTCCATTTTGCCCAGGTTGTTCAGTTTGTTAACATATAGTTGTTTGTAGTATTTCCTTACAATCCTTTGTATTTCTGTGGTGTCCATTGTTATATTGCCACTTTCATTTCTTATTTTATTTCTTTGGGTCCTATCTCTTTGCTTCTTGATGAGTCTGGCTAGGTTTATAGGGGTTCAGCAAATGTATTTATCTTTTCAAAGAACCAGCTCTTGGATTTATTGATCTTTTGTAATGTAGGTGTGTTTTTTTATCTCTATGTCATTTATTTCTGCTCTGATCTTTATTATTGCCTTCTTTCTACTTTCTCTGGGCTTTTCTTGCTGTTCTCTTTCTAATTCATTTATTTTCAGGGGTGGGCAAACTTTTTGACTCGAGGGCCACAATTGGATTCTTAAACTGGACTGGAGGGCCGGAACAAAAGCATGGATGGAGTGTTTGTGTGAACTAATATAAATTCAAAGTAAAGGAGCAGAGGGGAGAGCAAGAGAACCGGATAGGACAGCTGGTTCCGGCCCACGGGCCATAGTTTGCCCACGGCTGGGTTAGATAGTTTATTAGTCTTTTTCTTGTTTCTTGAGGTAGGCCTATAGTGCTATGAACTTCCTGCTCAGACCTGCTTTATCCCATGGGTTTTGGGTGGTAGTGTGTTCATTTTCATTTCTTTGCTGGAAGTTTTTGATTTTTTGCTTAATCTCATTGGTAACCCATTCATTGTTTAATATCATGCTATTTAGACTGAACGTATTTTAGGTGTTTTGAGTTATTTTAATTGTAGTTGATTTCATGCCTTTGTCATCCAAGAAAATGCTTGGTATTATCACAATCTTCTTGAATTTGTATAGACTTATTTTGTGCCTTAATATGTGGTCTTTAAGAAGAATGTATCCCATGGTGTGGGGAAGTGGGTTTTTGATATCTAAATCCAGCCTAGCACCAGGAATGCTCAGGGCCTACTCAAGAAGGCAAATAATCCTTTCCACTAATATTTACAGGGTAAAATAAGATTGTTGTTAGAGTATTAAATTTGACAGTAAAATAGTAGTCAAGTTCTCAGACTAATTTAAATTGGCTAAGTGAAATAAGCAAATATTCTAGAAAAATTAATGGTACTGGACAAAAAGCTGTTCCTAAAGTGTTAACTAAAATTTTTATTGGTAGTTCATCTCATGGTAAAATTGTGTAACATGTAATGAACCTAAAGCAGTCATATTTTAGTGCAAAAAAATTAAAATTTAAAAGCTATCAAGACTACATTATAAAATTTCCAAAAGCCTCCTAATATTTAAATAAAAAAAGAGGGAATAGTAGAAGAATATCATGTAAGGAAAAATATCCTGTAAGTAAATTACATCTAGAAAATTTTTACTTTAGAAAATTAACTTTCATTTGTAATGTTAACAGCAAGACACCCATGAAAAACACACATGGTGTCAAAACAAGCCAAAGGAAAATCGTTTGGGCAAAAAATGAAAAAGGATCCCAAGTAAAATTTATAGAAAAGATTCCTTTATTAACTTTTGGTCGAGAATATGTTTGTATATTTTCAGAAAACACCTCCAAGACCATGCGGATCCCTGCAACAGAGAGGAATTAACAGAACTGCTCCAGCCATGAAGTGAGAAGAGAAACAGCCCAGAGATGGAAGATGCTGACGATGCCTTGTCATACTAGCAGTCAGCAGCTGTGTGTCACTGCAGGTTGCCCAGGACCAAACCAGAGAGGATCGGACCTGCATTACCACCATTTGTCCACCATCCAGAACTGAAATATCATTGCTGACATGTACACATAACTGTTTGACATTGAAACCGGGACTCAAAAGAACTGTTGGCCCAGAAAGAAACTCACTACAGACTGATTCATTTGCCTCAGCATAACCATTATTGCTTGTCTCATTTTCGGTTCTTATAACTGTATTTCTAGTATCACATGATCTCACTCATCTAGGGGAAATAATGAACAACATAAACTGATGAACAAAAACAGACCCAGAGACAGGGAAGCATCGATCAGACTGTCAAACCTCAGAGGGAAGGTAGGGGAGGGTGGGGGTAAGGGGGAGAGATCAACCAAAGGACTTGTATGCATGCATTTAAGCCTAACCAGTGGTCACGGACAACAGGGGTGTGGGGGCATGCGTGGGGAGGGGTTTGAGATGGGAATGGGAGGATGAGGACAAATATGTGATACCTTAATCAATAAAGAAATTAATAAAAAAAAGAATGTATATTCTGTTGTTTTGTAGTGAAATGTTCTGTAAATATCTGCTATATTCATCTGATCTAGTGTGTCATTTAAGGCCTCCATTTTCCTATTAATTTTTTGTCTGAAAGATCTATCCAGTGATGTTAGTGGGGTGTTAAAGTCCCCTACTATGACTGTATTGTTGTCAGTCTCTTCATTAAAGTCCATCAAGAGATTATTATGTATGTGTTCCTATATTGGGTATATATATGTTTACAAGGGTTATATTTTCTTGTTGAATCATTCCCTTTAGTGTAATGAAGTGACCTTCTTTGTCTCTTGTTATGGCCTTTGTTTTGAAGTCTATTTTGTCTGATATGAGTATTACTAGCCATTTGTTTTTTTCCTTTCCATTTTCATGGAATATATTTTTCCATCTCTTCACTCTCAGTCTGCGTGTATCTTTTGTTCTGAGTTGGGTCTCTTGTAGACAGCATATATATGGGTCATGTTTTCTTGTCCATTATGTCACATTATGTCTTTTGACTGGAGAATTTAGTCCATTTACATTTAAGGTTATTATTGATAAGTATTTATTTATTGCCATTTTTATTTTCTTTATACCTATTATTCTCTCCTTCTCTCTCTCTCCTTTTCTTCTTCTTAAAGCAGTCCCTTTAACATTTCTTACATTACCAGTTTGGTTGCAATGTACCCCTTTAACTTTTTTTTTTTTTCTAGAAAGCTTTTTATTTCACTTTTAAATGATAGCCTTGTTGGAGACAGTAGTCTGGAATTTAGGCCCTTGCTTTTCATTACTTCGAGTACTTCATAGTCCTCCCTTCTGGCCTGAAGAGAATTCAGCTGACATTCTAATGGGAACTCTTTTGTAGGTAATTTTCTCTCTCTCTCTTGCTTCCTTTAAAATTCTTTCTTTGTCTTTAACATTTGCCATTTTGATTATGATGTGTCTAGGTGTGTGTTTCTGGGTTCATCTTGATTGGGATTCTCTGTGCCCCCTGAACTTGTATGATATTTTTCTTCACCAGGTTGGGGAAGTTTTCTGTCATTGTTTCTTGAAACAGATTCTCTGTTTCTTGCTTACTTTCTTCTCGTATTCTTATTATGTGAATGTTGTTATGTTTCCTGTTGTCCCAGAGCTCCCTTAAGCTATCTCCTGCTTTTTAAGTCTTCTTTTTCTGCTCTAATTTGTTTTTTATTTCTACCTTGTTTTCTAAATCACTGGTTCGATCCTCTGAATCATCCAATCTATTTTTAATACCTTCCAGTGTTTTCCTGGTGTCAACTACATCATTCTTCATTTCTGTCTTGTTCTTGTTAATGTCCTCTATTTCCCTTCTCATGCTGTTGTAATTTGCACTGTTTTTTAAGCATCTTTATAACCATTGCTTTGAACTCTATGTCTGATAGGTTACTTGCCTCTGTTTCACTTAGTTCCTTTTCTGGATATTCCTTCTTTTCTCTCCTTTAGGGTTACTTCTTTGTCTCCCCATTTTAGCTGTCTCTTTGTACTTGCTTCTATCTATTAGATAGAACTGTTATGCCTCCCAGTCTTCATAGGATGGCCTAAGGTAGAAAGTGCTAAGAGAAGTCTGGTGGTGCAATCTCTTTGTTTGCCTGACCTGGATGCTCTAAGAATGCCCCTTGTGTGTGCTATTTGTGCTCTCCTATTGTAATTAGGACTTGATTGTTGATTTTTCATTCTTGAGGGGAAAAAAGCTGCCCTCCAATTTGCTGCCAGTGAGGTTGAGGCTCAGTGGATTTTGCTCTGTGGTTTTTGAATCTTGTCCCTTGATGTATCTATCCTGGACCTCCTGAAAATTGCTATAGTCCAGGTGAATTTGAGTTACTGTCTCTTTCTGGCCCTTGGCATCATTATTGATATCTGAGAGTTTGAAGTCCAGTGGTCGGAGACTCCTTAGCCTAGGGGCTTTGTCTGCCTTGAGTGTCACATCTTGATGATTTCTGTTCTGAACCATAATCCCTTCCCCCACCTAGCTGGTCCAGCAGGTATCAGCTGCAGGAACTTGGCTCAGCAGTCCTGCTGGCATTTGACTCACTGAGTGATCCTGGTGCCTGTGATGGGGGTAGCTTGTGAGGTTTTCCTGGCTTGAGTCTCACTGCATGGGTCTGGGGTAGTGTCCAAGGCTAGGCTCAGTGGTGGCTTGGATGTGCTCCTAGCCACTTTTGTTTCCTCCTTCAAGATGGTGTGTTTTCTGAGCTAGAGCTGCACCCACTAATGGAGTGTCTGTGGCAATAGCAGGGGCTCTTTGACCAGGACAGCCTGATTCACCCACCCTCGAGACTCCTGCAAGATCTAACTACTCTTCCCCCTACCCCCCCCCCACACACACACCACATCCACACACTCCCCTCTCACTCTTACTCACTCACACTCCCTTCCTCACAACCATCCTGCCTTTTTTAATCTCCCAGGGCTAGAATTTTTAATAAGCTAGAACCATAGATAGTAAAAATAAAATAGGAATGCTGTCTAAAATCAAGTCAGGAAGCAAGGCACAATCCTACTGTGGACATGAGCCCTGTGTTGTGAGTTTAGGGCAGGGAATGCTTACCATCTGGGCAAAGTTAACCACAAACCACTGTCCCAGGGTGTGAGCACAAAAGAAAACAGAAAAAGAAAAACAAAATCAAGACCTTCTCACGCAAAATTCCAAAACAAAGTAAGAAATCTAAGACTGAGAAAGACAACCAACAAAATCAACATTCAAAACATGAATATGCCCAGAGGAAACTATGTTTGTGGAACAATCTGGCAAAATGGAAAAAGAAAACATAAGTTTGGTTGCCCAATTAGACAAGTAAATAACTTTGCTTTTAAAAGAGTGATAAATCCTAATATATAAAAAGCCAGAGGCTGTCACAACCAAAACAACTGGACGGATGACCAAACAACAGGCTGCATAGGGCGACAAGGCTAGCAGGGAGGGTTAGTGAGGGACAACCAAATGATTGAACAGCGGGCTGCGTGGGGTGATTAGGCTGGCAGGGCAGGCAGTTGGGGGAGACCAGGCTGGTGGGAGGGCAGGTGAGGGTGACCAGGCTGGCAGGGTGGGAAGTTGGGGGTGACCAGGCCAGTGGGGAGGCTGTTGGGGGGGACCAGGCTAGCAGGGGGCATTTGGGGGTGACAAGGTGGGCAGGGGGGGCAGTAAGGGGCAACAAGGCCAGCAGGGGAGCAGTTAGGGGTGACGAGGCCAGCAAGGCAGGCAGTTAGGGGAGATCAGGCTGGTAGGGGGGAGCAGTTAGGAGCCAGTGGTCCCAGATTGGAGAGGGTGCAAGTTGATCTGTGGTGACCCCCCCATGCATGAATTTTGTGCACCAGGCCTCTAGTTACCAAATAAAAACACATAAATTTAAAAAATAAAGGCATTGAGTTTAAAAACTTCATAGATGGCAAATGCTCAGAACTGACAAAAAGAGAGAAGTGGTGCATGGCAAGGAATCTGCCCTGAATGCAGTACAGAGAGGTTCCATGCAATTAAGGTACACAGAGGATAGACAGAGAGGCTAAGTATCCAACAGGAGTTCTCAAACAAGGGAATGAAATAACTATTCAGAATTTTAATTTGTCCAGATTTGAAGAAATATATCAGATGTGTCTTCAAAAGAAAAGTATACTTCAAGACCAATCAGGATAAATAACTGTAAAGCCATTCTCAGACTCATTGTAGTAAAACTGCAGAACATTATTAATAAGAAGAAAATGTTTACAGCTAAGAGAAAAGACATTATCTATAGAGTAATAGAAGAATGTTTTCTCAGCAATAACAGATGACAGAAGACAATGAAATTATACATTCAACCAGACAAGAAATATTAGTGATTCTAAACTTCAAGTTTTATACACAGATAAACTATAATTCAAAACTCAAGAGAGAAAAATATGTTTCTCAGACATAGAAAAGTGAAGAGTTAAGTAACCACAGGCCCTCACTTAAGAAATGCTAAATGAATATTTCACAAAAAGGAAAATGAACTCAGAAGATACATATAGAATCTATATATACAAAAAGCCAGCGACCATAACGCCGTAACGACCAGAAAGACTGGTCGCTATGGTGCCCACTGTGACCAGTGAACTGGCTGGAGTAGGGGGTGGGGCCAGCTGGCCAACCTCCCACAGCCCCTCCCCCAGCCAGCCTACCCCTGATCAGCCTCTGCCACCCTGATCGAGGGCGGGGCAGCTAGTCAACCCCCCCATGGCCCTTCCACCCAACCAGCCCCACCCCTGATTGGCCCACAGCCCCTACCCCTGGCTGGCCCCACCCCTGATTGCCCGCCCCAATAGGGGACAGGGCCAGCTGGCCAAACTTCTGTAGCCCCTCCCCCCACCCAGCTCCACCCCCAATTGCCCCCCCCACACCAATCGGAGGTGGGGCTGGCTGGCTAACCTCCCACAGCCCCTCCCCCAGCCACTGACCCCTGATTGGCCCTCCCACTCCATTTGGGGCTGGGGCTAGCCGCACACTGCCCACAGCCTCTCCCCACAGCTGGCCCCACCTCTAATCACCCCCCCCCAATTGGGGGAAGGGTCCATCGGCCAATCGCCCGCACTCCCTCCCCCCAGCTGGCCTAGCCTTGATCAGGCCCCAATTAGGGCCAGACCAGTCGCACCCCACCCATGCACAAATTCATGCACTGGGCCTCTAGTTTAAAAATAAAGGTGGTAAGAAAAAAAGATAAAATGCTTTGGTAAATTTATTTTAACTATTAACTGGAAAAAACTTTAAAAATAAATAGAAACAATGATTAGAAAACTTTATTAATCTAACAGAGAGTAGAAAAGAAAAAAAGCTGATAAGGAGGATGATACAAAGAAAATAAAAATAATTACAATAAATGTAAAAAGATTCACCCATCTATTAGAAGATAGAAATTATCCAATTTGCTTTAAAAATAACTCCTGCTATAATATGCTTCTTGCATCTCAGACAAAGACACTGAAAGGATAAAAGGATAAATAACATGCATACAAATATATTATTTAAAAACAAACCTATTATAGCAATTTTAATACCAGGAAGAAAATTATTAAAACATACATAAGGAGGGCTAAAATAGAGATAGAGGGTAATAAAATTATATTTAATTCTGTACCCAGAGTACTGAAAATATACATTCTCTTTACATCATTTATTTTTTAATGATGATATTTTAGGTCACAAAGGAAGTCTCAATAAAAATCAAAGGTTTAGTATCAGATAAATCATATCTTCTGACCGAAACATATATATATATATATATATACACACACACACACACATACTAGAGGCCCAGTGCATGAAATTCGTGCATGGGGGGGGGGTGTCCCTCAGCCCAGCCTGCACCAATCTGGGACCCCTCGAGGGATTTCCGACTGCCCGTTGAAGCCCAATCCTGGTGGGATTGGGCCTAAATGGGCAGTCGGACATCCCTCTCACAATCCAGGACTGCTGGCTCCCAACTGCTCGCCTGCCTGCCTTCCTGATTGCCCCTAACCTCTTCTGCCTGCCAGCCTGATCACCCCCTAACCACTCCCTTGCCAGCCTGATTGATGCCTAACTGCTCCCCTGCCAGCCTGTTTGCCCCTAACTGCCTCCCCTGCAGGCCTGGTCACCCCTAACTGCCCTCCCCTGCAGGCCTGGTCACCCCTAACTGCCCTCCCCTTCAGGCCTGGTCACCCCTAACTGCCCTCCCTGCTGGCCTGGGTCCCTCCCAACTGCCTTTCCCTGTAGGCCTGGTCACCCCCAACTTCCCTCCTCTGCCGGCTTGGTCACCCCTAACTGCCCTCCCCTGCAGGCTTGATCACCCCCAACTGCCCTCCCTTGCAGGCCTGGTCCTTCCCAACTGCCCTCCCTTGCTGGCCATCTTGTGGTGGCCATCTTGTGTCCACATGGGGGCAGGATCTTTGACCACATGGGGGCAGCCATCTTGTGTGTTGGAGTGATGGTCAATCTGCATATTACTCTTTTATTAGATAGGATAGAAGCCTGGTCCATGGGTGGGGGCCAGCTGGTTTTCCCTGAAGGGTGTCCCGGATCAGGATGGGGGTTCCCTTGGGGCATGGGGCAGACTGGGAGAGGGGCCTGTGGTGGTTTGTAGGCCGGCCATGCCCCCTGGTGACCCAAGTGGAGGCCCTGGTATCTGGGGTTTCAATTGAAACTTTGTAGCCTGGAATGGAGCCAAGCCTCCTGCTTGCTCCGAGGTGGCAGCCATTTCTGTTGGGATTTATGTATCTTCTATAATTGAAACTTTGTAGCCTTAAGCGAGGCCTGGGCCAGCCAGGGCTGCAGAAGCTTGGCTTCCTCCATCACCACGGGCAACCCTAGCCTCCTGCTCTTTCCAGCTCCGTGGCTGCCAACATTTCTGTTTGGATTTATGTATCTTCTATCATTGAAACTTTGTAGCCTTGAGTGGAGGCCTAGGCAGGCCAGGGCAGGCAGAAAGCTTGGCTTCCTCCATTGCCGGGGAAACCCAAGCCTCCCTCCTGCTCTCTGTGGTAACCATCTTGGTTGGGTTTATTTGCATATTCGCTCCTGATTGGCTGGTGGGCGTGGCTGGTGGGCATGACGGAGGTACGGTCAATTTGCATATTACTCTTTTATTAGATAGGATATATTATATATATATATATATATATATATATATATATATATATATATATGCCTAAGTGACCAGCCAACCTTTTGACTGTTCGGCCATTTGACCTGGTAGCTATGATGTGCACTTACCACCAGGGGGAAGACATGCAATGCACAGGCATGGAAACATGGGACAGACTGCTGAATCTCAGAGGGAATGGGGAAGGGTGGGAAGAGATTAACCAAAGATCTTATATGCACACTAGAGGCCTGTTGCATGGATTCGTGAACCAGTGGGGTCCCTCTGCCTGGCTGCAGGGATCAGACAGAAACCAGCAGGCCTCCAGTAATTAAATAATGTATGAACATAAAAAGATAGTACCAAAAAAGTGTGGTTAGATACTAAAAAATAACTCAGGCAAAATAAGTATTCACAGTAGAAATCAGCAATGTTTACAACCAAACAATAATGAATTAACCAAATAAAAATCTTATCAGATAAAGATATAAAAATATTTAAATATAAAATTATAGTCTTAAATGTATTAATTTTATTATTTTATTGAATTTATTTGGTGACATTAGTTAATAAAATTATGTAGGTTTCAAGGGTACAGTTCTATAATACAATATCTGTACATTATATTTGTGTTCACCACTCAAAGTCAAGACTCCTTCCATCACCATTTATCCCCCTTATGCCCTCTTCTAATTGGCCTCACCCCCCCCCCTTTTTTTTCTCTGGCAATCACCACACTATTGTCTATGAGGGTTTGGGGGTATTTTTTTCTTAATTTTAAAAACAAGTAAGATCAAATATAGATGAGTTAAGCATTCAGCCCAGATCGTGGTAGAGAAGAATACATCTAAAAAAGAAAAGTGAGAGAAATAATAAAGATAAGAAAATAAAAAAATAATAGGTAAAATAATCAAAAGCTGGTTCTTTAGAAAAGATAATGAAATAGACAAACACTGGTAATAGTAATTAAGAAAAAAGACAGGAGATTAAAAATGGCAGCAGAGTAAGTATATGCTACACAGACACACTGCCAGGATGAAACTAGAATTACAACCAAAATAAAAAATAATAATAAATAATAAAAATAAAATTCTGAATAATCAACTAAAAAGTAGCTGGAAAGAACCCTGATAACCAAAGATGGAAAGTGGAGACTGCACACAAAATCAACATTCAAAATCAATGACATTTTTATACACCAATAATGAACTCTCAGAAAAAGAAGCTAAAAAAACAATCCCACTTAACTATGCAACAAAAAATTAGGATACCTAGTAATAAATTTAACCAAGGATGTAAAAGACCTGTACTTGGGAAACTAAAGGACATTGAAAAATGAAATAGAGGAAGATACAAACAAATTGAAGTGTATACCATGTTTATGGACTGGAAGAATTAACATCATTAAAATATCAATACTAACCAAAGCAATCTATAGAGTCAATGCAATCCCTATTAAAATACCAAAGGCATACTTCACAGAGCTAGAACAAATACTCCAAATATGTGTATGAAACCATAAAAGACCCCAAACAGCTGCAGCAATCTTGAGAAAGAAGAACGAAGTAGGAGGGATCACAATTCCATATATCAAACTATACTACAAAGCCATTGTAAGCAAAACAGCCTGGTACTGGCACAAGAACAGGTATATATACAAATGGATCAGAACAGAGATCCCAGAAATTGACCCACACCATTAAGGTCAATTAATATTTGACATAGGAGGCAAGAACATACAATGGAGTAAAGATAGTCTCTTCAACAAATGGTGTTGGGAAAACTGGAAGACATATGCAAAAAGGTGAAACTTGGCTACCAACTTACACCATATACAAGAATAAACTCAAGATGGATAAAAGACTTAAATTGAATGCATAAAAACATAAAAATCTTAGCAGAAAACATAGGCAGTAAATTCTCAGACATCTCATGTAGCAATATGTTTAAGGATACATCTCGTAGGCCAAAGGAAACTAAGCAGAAAATAAATGAATGGCACTACATCAAACTAAAAAGCACCTACACAGCAAAATAAACCACCATCAAAATGAAAAGGGAAACCTCTGTATTTGCCAATGATATCTCTGAAAAGGGGTTAATATGCAAAATATATAAAGTACTCATACAACTCAAGAACAACAACAAAAAAGACAGACAATCCAATTAAAATATTGGCAGAAGACCTGAATAGACACTTCTCCAAAGAGAACATACAAATGACCAAGAGACATATTAAAAATGTTCAAAGTTCCTAATCATCCAAAAGATGAAAATTAAAATGACAATGAGATATCACCTTACTCCTGTCAGAATGGCTATCATCAAAAAATCCACAAACAACAAGAGTTGGCAAGGATGTGAAGAAAAAAGAACACTAGTTCACTGCCATTGGGAATGCAGACTGGTACAGCCACTGTGGAAAACAGTATGGAGTTTCCTCAAAAAAATTAAAAATGGAACTTCCCTTTGACCCTGTGATCCCACTTTTGGGAATATATCCTAAAAACCCCAAAAGTGTACACTAATCAGAAAGAATATATGCACCCTTATGTTCATAGAGCGCTATTTACAATGTTTAAGATTTGGAAACAGCCCAAATGCCCATCAGTAGATGAATGGATAAAAAAGCTGTGGGACATTTACTAATACACAAAGGAATACTCTGCAGCTGTAAAAAAAGAGGGATCTCTTACACATTAGGACAGCATGAATAGGACCTGGAAAATATTATGCTAACTGAAAGAAGCCAATCTAAAAAAGACAAATATCACATAATCTCACTTATTTGTAGAATCTAATGAACGAAATGAATTGACCAACAAAATAAGACCTGAAGCATGGAGGCATGAGACAGATTTACATACCACTATATGGGGTTGGGGAAACGAGAAGAGGTAAGCCAAAGATCTTATATACCTTGGACATGGGCAATAAGGTAGTGAAGACCTGGGAGGATAGGTATCGGCCAGGAAGAGATGGGTAAAAGGGGCAGGGGGGAGGGGGTGGAAATGGGAGATATCTAATACTACCAAGAATAAAAAAATATATTTAAAATAAAAAAGAAAAATTAATAATATTAAATCTAAAAGCATGCCATGATTATACATATGATAATTTGTTTGAGAGAATTCTTTAAATAATTACATAAAATAAAATTGAAAGTTTAGATAAGATCACTTTTCAGAAATAAAATTACTAATATTGACTATAAGGAAAATTGATAACTAAATAAATTTATTTATAAATTCAATTATTAATCAAATCTCCATCTCCAAAAGTCATCAGGCCCTAAGCATTTTATTATATTTTTATTGTTTATTGTTTAAAGTATTACATATGTCTCCTTTTTTCCTAATTGACACTTCCCTAGCCACTCCCACCCCCAAGGACAAGCCCCCAGCAACCCAGTGTCCACGTCCACTTGGTATGCTAATATGAATGCATGCAACTCCTTTGGATGATCTCTTACACCCTCCACCCACCTTCCCTCTGAGGTTGGATGTTCTGTTCGATGTTTCTTTGTCTCTGAATCTATTGTTTTTAAACATTTTAAATTTTATTTTATTGTTTAAAGTATTACAAATAGTAGTACATATATCTCCTTTTTTTCCCATTGACCTTCCCCCGGCCTCCCCTACCCCCAAGCACATGCCCTTACCACCACCACCCCTCAGTGTCTTGTGTCCATTGTTTAAGCATATATGCATACATACAAGTCCTTCAGTTGATGTCTTAAACTGCCCGCCCCCAACACTCCCCAGCCTTCCTGCTGTAATTTGACAGTCTATTCAATGCTTCCCTGACTCTGTATCTATCTTCTTGTTCATCAGGTTATAATGGTCTTTATTATTCACTAGAGGCATGGTGCATGAAATTCGTGCATGGGGTGGTGGGGGTGGTGGTGGTGTCCTTCAGCCCAGCCTGCACCTTCTCCAATCTGGAATCCCTCGAGGAATGTTCAGCTGAGTGTTTAGGCCCGATCCTGGTGGGCAGTCGGACATCCCCCACACAATCCAGGACTGCTGGCTCCCAACCGCTTGCCTGCCGGTCTGCCTGATTGCCCCTAACTGCTTCTGCCTGCCAGCCTGATCACCCCTTAATCATGCCCCTGCCAGCCTGATCGATGTCTAACTACTCCCCTGCTGGCCCGATAGTCCTTAACTGCCCTCCATTGCTGGCCTGGTCCTCCCAACTGCCCTCCCCTGCTGGCCTGGTCCCCCCAACTGCCCTGTCCTACTGGCCTGTTCCCCCCCAACTGCCCTCCCCTGCAGACCCGGTGCCCCCAACTGCTCTCCCCTGCTGGCCTGGTCCCCGCAACTGCCCTCCCCTGCAGGCCTGGTCTCCCCTAACTGCCCCCCCTGCAGGCCTGTTCCCCCCAACTACCCTCCTCTGCAGGCCTGGTCCCCTCCAACTACCTTCCCCTGCAGGCCTGGTCCCCCCTAACTGCCCACCCCTGCCAGCTTGGCCCCCTCAAACTGCCCTCCCCTGCTGGCCATCTTGTGGCAGCCATCTTGTGTCCACATGGGAACAGCCATCTTTGACCACATGGGGGAGGCCATCTTGTGTGTTGGAGGGACAGTCAATTTGCATATTACTCTTTTATTAGATAGGATAAATGAGATCATGTGGTATTTTTCTTTCACTACCTGCTTATTTCACTTAGCATAATGCTCTCCAGATCCATACATGCTGCTGCAAATGGTAAGAATTCCTTTTTTTTTTATAGCAGAGTAGTATTCTATTGTGTAGATGTACCATAGTTTTCTAATCCACTCATCAGCTGATGGGCATTTAGGCTGTTTCTAAATCTTAGCTATGGTAAATTGTTTTGCTATGAACATGGGGGTGCATATATCCTTTCTGATTGGTCTTTCTGTTTTCTTGGTATACATTCCTAGAAATGGTATTACTGGGTCAAATGGCAGTTCCATTTTTAAATTTTTGAGGAAATGCCATACTGTTTTCCACAATGGCTGAACCAGACTGCATTACCACGAGCAGTGAAGGAGGGTTCCTTTTTTTCCGCATCCTCTTCAGCACTTTGTCATTCCTTGATTTGTTGATGATAGCCAATCTGATAGGTGTGAGGTGATACCTCATTGTTGTTTTGGTTTACATCTCTCAGATGATTAGTGAATTTGAGCATGTTTTAATTTGTATCTTGGCTTTCTGAATGTCCTCTTTCGAAAAGTGTCTATTTAGGTCCTTTGCCCATTTTTTGATTGAATTGTTTATCTTCCTTTTGTTAAGTTGCATGAGTTCCCTGTAAATTTTGGAGATTAAAACCTTATCAGAGATAACATTGGCAAATATGTTCTCCTATGCAGTGGGCTTTCTTGTTGTTTTGTTGATGGTTTCTTTTGTTGTGCAGAAGCTTTTTATTTTGATGTAGTCCCATTTGTTTATTTTCCTCTTAGTCTCTCTAGCCCTATGATCTCTGTCTGTAAAGATATTGCTACAGCATATGTCTGCAATTTTGCTTCGTATGGAGTCTTGTAGGATTTTTATGGTTTCTCATCTTACATTCAAGTCCTTTAGCCATTTTGAGTTTGTTTTTGTGTATGATGTAAGTTGGTGATCTAGTTTCATTTTTTTGCATGTATCTCACCAAATTTCCCAGCACCATTTATTAAAAAGGCTGTTTTGACTCTATTGTATGCTCTTGCCTCCTTTGTCAAATATTAATTGAGTATAATGGCTTGGGTCAATTTCTGGGTCCTCTATTCTGTTCCATTTGACTATTTGTCTGTTCTTGTGCCAGTACCAGGCAGTTTTGAGAATCGTGGCTTAGTAATATAGTTTAATGTCTGGTATTGTTATCCCTCCACCATTGTTCTTCTTTCTCAGGACAGCTGTGGCTATTCGGGGTCTATTTTTATTCCAGATGAATTTTTGGAGAGTTTGTTCTAGATCTTTGAAATATGCCATTGGTATTTTAATAGGTATTGCATTGAATCTATAGATTGCTTTAGGTAGTATGGACATTTTAATGATGTTGATTCTATCAATCCATGAACATGGTATGTTCTTCCATTTGTTCATGTCTTCCTTCATCTCTTTTTTAAATGTCCTGTAGTTTTCTGAGTATAGGTCTTTTATGTCCTTGGTTAAGTTTATTCCTAGGTATCTTAATTTTTTTGTGCAATGGTAAATGGGATTATTTTTTTCATTTCTCTTTCTGTGAGTTCATTATTGGTGTATAAAAAAAGGCCATAGATTTCCGGGCATTAATTTTGTATCCTGCTACATTGCCAAATTCATTTATTAAGTCTAGTAGTTTTTTGATGGAGTCTTTGGGGTTTTCTATGTATAGTATCATGTCATCTGCAAATAAGGACAGTTTTACTTCTTTTCCAATTTGGATGGTTTTATTTCTTCTTCTTTCTAATCTCTATGGCTAGTATTTCTAGTACTATGTCGAACAGGAGTGGTGAAAGTGGGCATCCTTGTCTTGTTCCTGTTCTTAGGGGAAATGGGTTTAGTTTTCGCCCATTGAGTATGATGTTGGCTGTAGGTTTGTCATACAGGGCTTTTAATATGTTGAGTTATGATCCCTCTATTGCCACTTTGCTGAGAGTTTTTATCAAGAAAGGGTGTTGGATTTTGTCAAATGCTTTTTCTGCATCAATTCATATGATTATGTGATTTTTGTCTCTCAGTTTGTTTATGTGATGTATCACATTTATTGATTTTTGGATATTGTACCATCCTTGCATCCCTGTAATAAATCCTACCTGGTCATGGTGTATGATCTTTCTAATGTATTGCTGAATCCGATTTGCTAGAATTTTGTTGAGGATTTTAGCATCTATGTTCATTAAAGATATTTGCCTATAGTTCTCTTTTTTGTGATGTCTATCTGGTTTTGGAATTAGGGTAATGCTGGCTTAATAGAAAGAGCTTGGAAGTGTGCCTTCCTCCTGGATTTTTTGGAATAGTCTGAGGAGGATAGATTTTAGTTCTTCTTCGAATGCTTGGTAAAACTCCCCTGTAAAGCCATTTGGATCAGGTCTTTTTGTTTGCTGGAAGATTTTTGATCGCTGTTTCTATTTCTTAGGTAGTTATTGGCCTATTCAGTTTTTTTTTTATTATTATTATTCTTGGTTGACTTTTGGGAGCTTGTATTTTTCTTAGAATATATCCATTTCATCCAAGTTGTCCTTTTTGTTGGAATAGAGTAATTTTTCATAATCGTTTGTATTTCTGTGGGATCAGTTGTTATTTCACCTCTTTCATTTCTGATTTTGTTTATTTGGGTCCTCTCTCTTTGCTTCTTGGTGAGCCTGGCTCGAGATTTATCCCCTACTATGACTGGATTGCTGTCAATCTCTCCCTTGATAGCCTCCAGAAGTTTTTGTGTTTTTTTTATGTATTAAGGTGCTCCTGTATTAGGTGCATATATGTTTACCAGTGTTATTTCTTCTTGTTGAATTGCTCCCTTTAGTATTATGAAGTGGCCTTCCTTATCTCTTGTTATGTGCTTTATTTTGAGATCTAATTTGTCAGATATAAGTATTGTTATCCCAGCTTTTTTTTTTTTTTTCATTTCCATTCACCTGAAAAACCTTTTTCCATCCTTTCACCATCAGTCTGTGTGAGTCCTTTTTTCTGAGGTGGATTTCCTGTAGACAGCAGATATATGGGTCATGTTTTCTTATCCAATACGTTACCCTATGACTTTTGATTGGGGCATGTAATCCATTTACATTTAAAGTTAATATTAATAAGTATTTGTTTGTCGCCATTTTTATTCTTTACCCCTGTGTTCCTTCTTTGCTTCCTATTTCTTCTTTTTACAGCAGACCCTTTAGCATTTCTTGCATTGCTGGTTGAGTGGTAATAAACTCCCTTAGTCCTTTTTTGTCTGTGAAGCTCCTGATTTCGCCCTCAGTTTTGATTGATAGGCTTTCTGGGTACAGGATTCTTGGATTCAGACCCTTCCTTTGCAAGACTTTGTATATTTCATTCCATTCCCTTCTGGCCTGATGTGTTTCTGTTGAGAAATCAGTCGCTAGTCTGATGGGGAATCCTTTGTAGGTAACTTTCTGTCTACCTCTGGCCAATTTTAAGATTCTTACTTTGTCATTGGTGTTTGCCAATTTAATTATAATGTGCATTGGTGTCGGTGTTTTTGGTTTCATTTTGTTTGGGGCTCTGTGAGCTTCTTGGATTTGTGTGAGTTTTTTCTTCTCTATATAAGGAAACTTTTTTGTCATTATTTCTTCAAACAGGTTTTCTACTCCTTGCTCAGTTTTCTTTCCTTCTGGTACCCCTATTATGTGGATGTTGTTTCATTTCATGTTGTCCCATAGTTCCCTTAGGCTCTCCTCCTGTTTTTTAAGTTTTTTTCTAGATGCTGCTCTGTTTGGGGATTTTTTCCTACCTTGTCTTCTAGCTCACTGATGTGGTCCTCTGCTTCTTCTAGTGCACTGTTGATGCTTTTTATTGAGTTCTTTATAGCAGCGATATCATTTTTCATTTCTTCTTGGTTCTTCCTCATTTTCTCTTGGTTTTTATACATATTGTCGAATTTGTCTTCCATTCTTTTCAGCAACCTCATGACAGTTGCTTTGAATTCTTTCTCTGGCATATTGCTTGCCTCCATTTCATTTATTTCCTTTTCTTGATGCCTCCTTTTCTTTCATATGTGGGTTCTTTGTGTCCCCATGATCTCTCTTCTCCTTGTGCCTGGTTATGTATATCTCTCTCTTCTGCATTGATTTAAGGGCACAAAATACAACACAACAAGGTACAACACACAGGCACTGAACACAAATGTATTCAAGATACTAATAACCCCAAATAAATATGACCACCAGAGAAAAGGGGATTAGGGGATAAGAAAAAAAAAGTGAAAAAAATGATACTGAGAAAAGGAAAAAATAAGAGAGAAAAGAAAAAGTGTATAAAAGAAGTGGGGGTGGGAACTATTTATATGGGGAGAAAAACTCCCATATAACAACCACTAATACCAAAAAATGCAAACAACAAACACCCAGAGATGAATGCAAACTACAAACTACAACTAATAATAAGTGAGGAGAGGAACAACAGAAGCAAAATCACACAATAACAAAAGCAAAAAAACACACACACAAAAGAGAAACAATTTCACAAACAAGCTCAAAATATCAATCTAATCAACAATCAAGCAAACAACAATAGGACAGAGAGAAAGCAAGGCAAAACAAAACAAAGTAAAACCTAGAACAAAAAAAAACCCAAGAAAACAATAACAACAACTAAAAACAAACAAAAAAGGGGAAGGAGAAAAAAAATTGGATAGTGAAGAAAGAGAAGAGAGAGGTAATATGGACTTAGAGCAGGGAATTGGAAATTAGACGTATAAGTAGGATGAATTTTCAACAGTTGTTAAAAAGAAGGAATAGGGATCATTGAAAGCAGGGATAGGGTAAGAGAAATAGGACAACAAAATGGGAAAAGTGAGGAAGAGAGTGTTGGCATAAAGGTAAAGTTGCGATAGAGTAAAATGATGCTAAAGGAAAAATGAAAATAGAATGTAGAATACTAATCCCAAAATAAAATGAAGAGAAAATAAAATGACGCTTTAAAAAAAGGTAAAATAGTAGTAATAATAATACTGATTAAAAATAAAAATATAATAATTAAAAAGGTAAAATCAAGTGAGGAAAAAAGAAAAAAAATAATTTCTTAAGTAAAAGATGAAAAAATAAAAATGTGCAGTAGTGAAGGTCATTGACTTCCTCTACTGTTTGGCATGCCTGTTTCCTGTAGGTAGTCAGGACAGTATTGAAGTTCCCTGTGTTCCACGCTCCTCTGTGTTGTAAGCCACAGTCCTGATTTTCAAGCAGGCAGTACTTCTTTGTTTCGTAGACTCCTTTATTTGTGTTTATACAAGAGTCAATTTGTGATTCAACCCCTGGGTGGCAGTGTTTCTGGATTGATCTCTGGGGCTATAAGTCCTCTCTAGTCAGTATTTAGATTTTGTTTTCCCTGTGGCACTTAATACTGGTTTGGGAGAATAGACTGCCCCAGAGCTGGTTCTCTGATTGGTACTCTCCCCTCTGATTCCCAGGTTCCACAGAAACAACTTTCCCCTGCAGTCTCTTAGAGTGTCCCCAATTGTGTGATCCTATGTACTGGCCTTAGTAATCAAGAGGAAGGATTTAAAAATTTAAAAAAAGAGCCAGAGTAAGTGCAGGAACTCGGGACTTTTACCCTTTGGAATTGTGTGCAAGTCTCTGTGCAGTCTTTTTTCCCCTGGCACTAAGCAACCGGCACACTGGTAAAATTTCAGGGTGGCTTTTTGCTCCCAGTCTAGCTATGGGTTGATTTTTAAAGTTCCCTTCTGCCAGCAGCCTTGCAGATCCCCTTCCACATTCGTGGATCACACCTAGTCCCAATGGCTGTGGATTTTGTGGGGCACAGACTTCCCCAGAACCTCTAGCTCCCATTCGTGAGTTTCTCTCTCCTGCCTGGATCACAGACCTCACCTTTATGTAGGTGAAATCTGACCTTTTCCTGAGAAGGTGCAAAGCTCATCTGAGTCTGGGTATTCACACTGCTTGAGATCCGGTGTTCCTGGGTTCGCAGCTTGTGCCTGGGTGTTGATAACAACCACTCTCCCCTTCAAGATGGTGCGGTCTCCCTCTGGATCTATTTTTGTTCATCAGTTTATGTTGTTCATTATATTCCACAAAAAGTGAGATCATGTGATATTTATCTTTCTTTGACTGGCTTATTTCACTTAGCATAATGCTTTTCAGGTCCATCCATGTTGTTGCAATTGTAAAAGTTCCCTCTTTTATATAGCAGCATAGTATTCCATTGTGTAGATGTACCATAGTTTTTTTAATCCACTCATCTCCTGATGGGTACTTAGGCTATTTCCAAATCTTATCTATTGTAAATTGTGCTGCTATGAACATAGGGGTGCATATACATTCTTCTGATTCGTGTTACTTATTTTTTGGGATATATTCCTAGAAGTGGGATTACTGGGTCAAATGAGAGTTTCATTTTTAACTTTTTGAGGAAACTCCATACTATTTTCCACAGTGGCTGCACCAGTCTGCATTCCCACCAGCAGTGCATGAGGCAGACCCAGAGTATTTTAGAAGAGAGTAGTACCAAAACTCTCTTTATCAATATCAAGAAGCATATCAAAAAGAGATTAGAAATGAACAAATAATTTCATGGAACAAATAATTTATCTTTTACTGTTTCAGAGTTAGATGACAAAAACTAGGTACCCACTTGGTAATATATGTAAATGTCAAGTTTAAAAGAGACAGTATCAATATCATAATAGAGAATTATAATTAAACTAGAGGACTGGTGCATGGATTTGTACACTGGTGGGATCCCTCAGTCTGGCCTGTGCCCTCTTGCAATCTGGGACTGCTCAGGGGATGTCAGACTGCCAGTTTCAGCCGGACCCCCTCTGTGGGGATCGGGCTGAACCCAGCAGTCCCACATCCCCTGAGGGATGTAGTAGTGCATGAAGCGGCAGGCGGTTGGGGAGGAGCCCGAGCCCATGCTGGTGCCATGCTGCTCCCACTCATCCTGGACACCGCTGCACCTGCCACTGCTTGGTAGCACTGTCACAGAGGCAGGAGAGACTCACACCATCACAGCTGTGAGCCTGGCATCTGGCATCGGTCGGTTAGCTGAGCGGCGCTCCCACTCTGGGAGCACACTGACCACCAGGAGGTAGCTCCTGCCTTAAGCGCCTGCCCCCTGGTGGTCAGTGCACATCATAGTGACCAGTTGACTGATCATTTGGTTTGTCGGTCGTTCAGTCACTTATGCTTTTATATATATAGGTCTCTTGCATGTTTACACACACAAAAATATTCAAAATATAATTTTTAAGAAACAAGTAAAATTTGGGTGTTTATAAAATAATATATCATATACAAATAAATATAAACGAATTTAAGGGATATTTTAACATGAGAAAAAATATTTATATTGATCTTATCAGAGATTAAAAGGAAAAAATGCCAATGCAATAAATTAACAAAATGCTTTTGATATTGTTCAATGTCTTTTCATTGTTAAAATATATATGAAACACAGAAAGAATTAGAAAAATTATTAATCTAAACATTTTACCAAAAAATACATACACATTATACTTAATGGTAAAAATTTAGAATATTTTATTAAAGTCAGTATTTTTTTGTATTCACATTGCACTGAATATTCTACTCATTTCAACAAGAATGAAAAATAATGTGAAGTATGAAAATTACAAATGAAAAGACAAATTTATCCTTTATTTATAGGTGAATATTGTCCACAGACAAAATCCTAAAGACCTTAGAGTTAAAATTGTAGCCCTTCATATATAATACTAGGGGCCCAGTGCATGAATGCGTGCACCTTGAAAGGAACTATGAGCCGAGAGGCTGCAGTGGGCACAGGGGCGGGTCTCGGCCCATCCTCCACGCCCCTGCCCGGCCCCTCAGGCCATGGTCCCCAATCTCCTGTCTGCTGGCAGCCCCACTTCTGCCGTCTAATGGCACCGGCCTCGCTTGCACCTGCTGACCGCGTGGAGCGATTGGGGCTGGTGCCAGCATCAGGTGCAAGTGGCTGCTGTTACCCTAATCACACCTCAGGATCAAGGGGAGGTAGAAAAGCCCTCAGGGGTGATCAGAGCTGGCAGCCGCTGCTCTCATCCACTGACGGTGCCTAGTGATCGGGACCAGTGCCAGGCACCAGCAGCAGGTGCAAGCGGAGGCTCTGGCACCAGCAGCAGGTGTGAGCAGGGCCAGCACAAGCAGTAGGTGTGAGCACCCGGTGGGACTGTGGCACACAGGAGCAAAGAATTTTTAGTAACCACCAGAGGCTCTCCCTGATGACAGCGACTGGCACCCTGCCTTGGTCTGGCGCCCCCACTCACCTGCTCCATCATCCTGCCATGGCTGATGCCTGCCATGTTCTGCATTCTGCCACCTGCTGCCAACACCCACCATGTTCTGCACAAGCCCCCTGGTGGTCAGTATGTGAGAGGGGCCAGGCTGGGCTAAGGGACACCCCCCCCCCCCAGTGCATGAATTTCATGCACCAGGCCCCTAGTAGTATTATAAAATTAAAATAAATATTTTAATATCACTATTCACTCTTTATAATAGAAGTGTCAGAGATGAAAGAAAATTAGTAAAATGTATATGAAAATAATATATAAATTGATTAATAAGTAAACAATAATAACATGATATAAAAACAAAAAGACTATATAAAAATAACAAAAACATGATAAAAAAAACATTGACAAAAACAATGATTGATAAATTGATTAATAAATAAACAACAACATGATATAAAACAACAAAGACATGATATAAAAACAACATTATTGGCCCCAGTGAGAGCTTTATATGTATCGCACATGTGCAAGTCAACGTTTATTTTTAAATTGCCAGTGCGAGTCATATGTACCACCCAGGTGGTTGGTTGGACAGTCAGACAGATGGACGGGTTGGTCACTTAACCATACTTAGAATAAAATAGAAAATATGTTTTAAATTCCTATCAATTTATAAATACCTGTTATAAATCTAATAAAATGTGTAAGAACTTGATAAAAATAAATAATGGACATACAAAGGATTTCTTGAATGAGCAACCATATTTATGGATAGAAAAACTCAATAAAGTAAAAAAAATTCATTCTTCAAAAATTAGTTAATAAATTTAAAGCAATTTTTATTAAAAGTTCAAGAGGGTTTTTTTTTAATTCTCAAGCTGACCCTAAAATTTTTGTGGAGAAGAAGTTTAAAGAACTAGAACAATGACCATGTATTATACCAAGACTTTTAATAAAGTTATGTTACATATCGTATAGCAGTGAGAAACACAAACAGAACAGTGAAACAGAACAGAGAGTGCAGAAAGAAGACCACATATATATAAAAATTAGATATATTGCAAAAATGACAATATATGTCAGTAGACAAAAAGATAAAAAACCCAAATACTGCTAGAACAATTGACTAATCATAAGGAACTAGAGTAAAATTATATCCACATGCAAAATAAATTCCAGCTGCATTACAAATCTAAATGTGAAGGATAAGATCTTTTAAATTTAGAAAATAATGTGGGAAGATAATTTATATCATTTGGGGAATTATTTATTAAATTGGACAATGAAAAGTACAAATTATGATTGAGATTATGGGATAGATTAAAAGTTAACATTTACTGTATATAAAAATAATGAAAGTTACTAAATAAGATAATTCACTGAATTGGGGAGTTTATATACTATGCATACAAGATAAAAATAATTAGAATTAGTAGGTACTGAAAACTCAATCAAAAGAAAAACACAACACATGGGCAAAGGACAGGAAAAGGAAATCATTGACAACCTGATCCTTCAGTTCCTATGGAAGACAAATTTAAAGAATTAAGAACAAGGACTTTCCATATAAAATACCAAGACATTATTAAACTGTACTTTAATTTCCTTGTTTCTTGGGCATGATAAATTTTAAAGGCTATGTCTACCTTCTGGGATGGATTTATTCCCAATGCCCCATCGAAAATGTTGGAGCTGCCTTCTGATATCTGGGGCACTTTGCCCAATAAAAGTCATGTTACCATCTGGACATTTTCTAGCACATGTGGGTCATCATCAGTGTGCTCTCAATAGGTCTCATAGATCCCTTCTAAAAATTCAGAAAGATCTTCATTCGGTTTCTGTTGAATGGCCTGTATCATATTCAGGCTTTTCTGTTTATACACCCCTTTAGTAAGCCCTTCTGGTATGCACCTTTTGTAATGTTCTAAGAAGTCTAGGTATTATCATTTTGGTCCCAGTTGGGCTCTGTCAAGGGAATCACTCCTAGAGTTGAGGGTCTCATTGGGATTCTCTTGATAGAGGAAATAACCCTCTTCATTAACCTTATCTATAAACTAAAGGCCCACTGCACGAAATTCATGCAAGAGTAGGCCTTTCTTTCCCCAGCTGCTGACACCAGCTTCCCTCTGGCACCCAGGACCCAGGCTTCCCTTGCAGCCCCGGCTTCATCTGAAAGGTCATCTGGAAGGTCATCTGGAAGGACATCTGGTCTAATTAGCATATTATGCTTTTATTATTATAGATAGCCACCTTTTATCTCCTATCTGGAGGATGTTAGGAGAGCCTGTATGTCTGCCCAGTTTGGATGGTGAGTGGCAAAAATGGAGGTAATAAGATCGGCCATTTTCTGAGGATCCTCCTCAGAGGGGTTGGAATTGTTCCAATTCAGTAAATCCGAAGTGGAAAATGGAGTATGGGATGAAAGTATCCAGTGGGCTGGCCTTCCCAGTTTATTTTGCCTATAGGATATCACCTCAAAGAGAATTGTCCTGCTCTAGATAGGGATTCTTCCTGGCCAAATTGGGTGCCCTGTCAGGTTTTTGAAGGGGAGACCATTCTTCCATCATACAGGGGTAGGACCCTATCTCAGGGGTATCTAACAGCAGGTTTGGTGTGTGTGTCAGGGGGGGCGGGGAGGGGCAGAATCTTCCTATTGCTAATACTGGGTCCTCCAGGTTCAGGGCATTAAAGAGGCTCATCTCCTCATTTTCTTCTTCTTCTGGTGTCCTACTATCAGGGAGGGATTTTGAAGCCAATTTCCTTCTCTATGTCTTTAGTTTGTTTTCTTTCTTTGCCAAATTCTTATTGTATAAAAACATAAATGCCTGAGCATATGGGATTCCATATGATTTCCCAGACCATTAGCAAAACAATTCCAATTGTATGATAATGTAGTAACTTAGGGAACCATTTAGGAGTTATTTTCCCATAGTCTAAATTATACATGTCAAGCAGTGTTACAGTATAAAACCAATTCCTTCATAGTCATTGGGTCATAGTTGTACATGGACCAATCTGCTAAAATTTGGCCCAGTGGGCTCCCTTGAGGGGTTGAAACAGAATAACCCCTGATGGCACAAAAGTACAAATGAAAAACCATAACCATAGAAAGACCCTAAGCAAAATAGGAACATGTAAACAAAACTTAGATCCAAATTGCATTATTTCAAATGAATGCTCTTGTCTTAGCATCTTATCTTCTGCCAAATGATACCATAAGTTGTCCTAACTTGACCCAAAGGGCATGAAGCCCAAGTGTCAGGGATAGAGGACACCCCCACCCTGTGTGCATGCTGGTTTGACTTGTCCAGTCTTGGAGCCCATCTACTCTCCAGAAACATGTTTAATTTCACCAGCCAAGCATTTCAGGCATCTGGAGCCTTGCAAAGGAGTGCAGAGAAAGTCTCCAAGAAAAACTTTATGCAGCTACTGGAAAATCCCTACAGTCCCACTATAGGATTGGCCTGCCACAGGCAGCTGGAACCCAGCCTGGCCCTCTAGGACTTACTGAGTTCCACACTGTCCTGGCAGTGTCACTAAAAAGTGTAACCAAAAACACAGATTAAGCTGCTTACCACAACAAAAGCCAAATTGGTGAGGCAGGTGCTGGTGTAAAGGAAAGGTTTTATTCAGGTGCTGTGCAACCTGAGAGGATAGTGAACTTTAGTCCCAAAGATCATCTTACCTTCTTGTTTAAGCCCGAGGTTCTTATAGGTTCTTACAGGGATAGAGAGGAGAGGGATTTTTTTCTCTATCCTATTATCTTTCTAGCTTTTGGCATGCTTGGTGGAATACCTCCCCCTATGACACCTTGGCCAATGGGGGAGACTCCCTGTACTCCCTGACTAAGTAGCAGTATTGCTCATGTGACCTGACTCAGTCATGGAGTAGAGTTTTTAGAGTATCACAAAGAACATCACCATGGAATCAAATAATTTTTCAGTCAGAAAGAAACTTATAGATCATTATAGTACAACTCCTTCATTTTAAAGAAGAGAAAATAGAATGTTACTATCCATCAAAATACATTAATATTTATTGGAAGCACTTTAAAATAATCCTATATAATAAAGAGCTAATATGCAAATCATCATCAGGCCCTCGTGCCCTCGCGCCCTCACGCCCTCATGCTGGGGCCAGGGGACCTGAGGCTGGGCTGGGGGACCTGAGGCTGTGCCCCCCACCTGGCGGGTCTTGACGGGGGAACTGAGGCTGCACCCCCCGCCCGGCGGGGCTTGATGGGGTGGGGCTGGCCGGGTCTGGGTCTTGTGCAATTTCGAGGCATGTGTGGGTGGGCAGGGACTTGATTCTGGGTCCCGCAGCATGCCCCAGACTCTAACAGGAGGGAGATTTTCAGATACATTTTACTAATTTTCTTTCATCTCTGACACTTCTATTATAGAGAAAGGGCAAATAGCAATATTAAAATATTTCCTCTAATTAATTCCCTTTTAATGTGCACGAATTTTGCGCACCAGGCCACTAGTAACTAATAAGTAAACTGGTTCCAAAAGAGGTTTCTTACATACAGTAAAGTCCCAATGGACAGGGCAAAGTAAGGGCTCAATATATATCTAGTGGAAAAATGACTTTATAGAAAGACTTCACCGTAAAAATATTATTATCCCTAGTTTCTCAAGAGAACTCAAGGTCAGCCAACTGTTTTTATTTAAGGCATCTGGCCACATGGCTTCCATTTAACTGGCACTAATATAGGGGTTCTTTGTCAGTGACTTGCTTCCAATCCTCCCAATCAGACCCCCAGCTATTACAACTATGTAAAATAAAAATGCCATTTATTCTCATTGCTGAATTTTAGTATTTTTAAATTAGCTTTTCCCTGAGAAGTTAAGGAGTAAAGCACAAAGAGAAACAAGTTTTTTAAAAAATATTTTTATTGATTTCACAGAGGAAGGGAGAAGGAGAGTCAGAAACATCAATGATGAGAGAGAATCATTTATTGGCTGCCTCCTGCACACCCCCTACTGGGGTTTGAGCTCACAACCTGGGCATATGCCCTTGACTGGAATCAAACCTGGGATCCTTCAGTCCACAACCTGATGCTCTATCCACTGAGCCAAACTGGCTAGGACAAAGAGGAATAATTTGCAAACAATTTTCTTCATAGACAAGACATGCTATTAACTATAGAATAATAGAACCCAGGAGTCAGACCTTGTTCCAACCTCCCAGTTGTTCAAGAAATCCCACTTAAAACATGAATGACCTATTATACAATTAAAGCTAATTTTATACTAGTCATATATAATAAATGTAATTATGTATTCTTTTTATTAGGGTGTAATTGGCATTTAATACCATATTATTTTCAGCTATACAACATAATGATTCACTGTCCTATATAATAAATGCCTAATATGCAAATCGACCAATCAGCAGAATGACAGGTGGAAAAACCAGTCACTATGATGTGCACTGACCACCAGGGGGCAGATGCTCAACGCAGGAGCTGCCTCCAGCCCGAAGGCCCCAGGCCAGCCAAGGCGGGTGCCAGTGGGGGCCCCCCAATTGCCCTGCTGGTCACCCCACTGATCAACTCTGATCACTGGCTAGGCCTAGGGACCCTACCCATGCATGAATTTCATGCACCAGGCCTCTAGTTTGTATATATTGCAAAATGATCATGTCTAGTTAACATCTATTGCCATACATGGTTACAAATTTTTTTCTTGTGATGAGAACATTTAGAATCTACTCTCCTTAGCAACTTTCAAATAGCAATCAAGTATTATTGACTACTAGAGGCCTGGTGCACGAATTTGTGCACGGGTGGGGTCCCTCGGCCTGGTTGGTGATCGGAGCCATTCGGGGCCAGCTGGCCAGGGGGAGGGACCGTGGGAGGTTGGCTGGCTGCAGGAGTGCACTGACCATCTAGCTGGTGTGGGGGAGGAATGCAGAGAGGTTGGCCAGCTGCAGCAAGTTGGCTGTGGAAGTGCTCCTGCGTTGAGGTCTGCCCCCTGGTGGTCAGTGCGCATCATAGCGACCTGTCAATTGGTCATTTGGTCAACCAGTTGTAATAGTCACTTAGGCTTTCATATATATATAGATCATCACCATGCTGTACTTTATATCCCTGTGATTTATTTACTGTGTAACTCCAAGTTTTTAACTGTTTTACCCATATCATACTATTCTTAAATAATAAATAACTACAATGATAGGAATAATAATGGCTCAAGTGTACTGGATGCTACTAAGCTGAGTATTTGACATGCACTGTACTATTAAATCCTTAAAAAGAACGGTGGAATAGATACTATTATTATTCCATTTGTTAGATAATTACATTAGACTTTTAGAAAGTAAGTATAATTTGTCCAAGATTACACAAATTAGAACAGAGATTCAAATTCAGGCTTAAATCCTATATTATCTGATTTATTGCATCTTATTATAGTTGTTTATATCTTTACCTCTCAGTTACATTGTAAGAATCCCCAAAATGTTTAATACCCATCCCTTGTATCTGAATTATGAGTGCTTAGATATTTGTTTTCAGTGGAATCTATATTAAATCTTAATCATTTCATCAATCTTACTGCTTAGTCCACCTGGATTTGCACAGATGTCTTTTTTGTTTTCATGGAGCCATTGACAAATATATTAAACCATATATTTTTATATATGTAACTCTGTAACGTTCCCCTGAGACTCTTGTTTTTGAGATAATGTTGGTGTCTTTGATATATGGTTGTTCACAAACTGGATCTTTCTAACTATATTATTTTTTTCAACGTTTCTTCCCACATACACCAAATGTTTTCTGAATGACAACTACCATTACTATTATCATTTCTACCTGAGCACCTACATTCTACCATGAGAGAATTTTCCAATGAATTTTAAAATTATGATTACATTAGGTTTACAGTGATGCACTAGTTTAACAGCAATCAGTTTATCAAACAAAAAAGGTAATAAGTTGCTTCCTTTTCTTTGTGTACAATGCAGGCTCACCCATTTTTACCCATTTCTATTCTGAGTACTCACAGTTGCATTTAATAATATATTCTAGTTTTATTGATGCAGATTGTGTTAAATTCACCAGAATAACTTTTCTGTCATCCTAACACGTACAATAGTGTTTTTCAATTTATATTTTTAAAAAAGGTTTTACAAAATGTGAGAGTGCAGCGAATCCCCTGCTTGAAGATGTTCACTTTAGAAGGCACAGCAAATGGGATTGCTGAACTTACACCAGGTTTTCTGTCTTTATGTCCAGAGATCTTGCACCCTGCCATGGCTAAGTGGAAATGGAAAATAGTCAGGCTTTGTGGTTTATTAGAAACATCATCCAGAAGTGGAGACTGTGGCATATTTTAAGTGTTTGGGAGACTCCGCAATCATCTCCTCATTCCTCTTGCATTTCAATCTCCTCCTATTGAGGTTGTTCTTTAATTCCAAGTGCAGAGGTCACTGTCCCTTATTACAAAGATGAAAGCAAAAATATATTTGCATGCATAAGATTTTACATTGCTTTCAATATTCTTATACCTGCAACTTTTGACCTGGAAAATTTCTCTAAAGGAAGATTTCAAACTACAGTATTCAACATGGAAAAATTTGAAGATAGCCTTCTAAAAGTTATAAAGTAGAATTTGTAATGCTTGGTTGGTAGGAAGGGTAATGTATTTACAGTTCTAAGGTAGAGCCCTGCACAGCTACTTTGTGCTTTTTCTCACTGGACACAATTTTAAAGCTCTTCCTTCCTCTGTTCCCCTCCATAATACTTGCCACAGATAGATAAGTATGAATAATGACAACCAAAAATTAAACTAAATTTCTAGCCCTAGCTGGTTTTTCTCAGTGGATAGAGCATCGGCCTGCAGACTGAAGGGTCCCAGGTTTGATTCCAGGCAAGGGCACATGCCCAGGTTGTGGGCTCAGTCCTCAGTGGCGTGCGTGCAGGATGCAGCTGATTGATGTTTCTATGTCTCTCTCATTCTTCCTTCCTCTCTGAAATCAATAAAAATATATTAAAAATAAAAATTAAAAAATAAATCTAAATTTTCATTAATAAAGAAAAAAGTCAGGTGTCTAGAGGAAAATCACAAGGATTAATTATATTATAGGAGTTGATATCTTTCTTCATTTTCCTTTCCAGCAATTTTGCAAATCCACTTTTCCACATTTTTTAAGAAATATAACTCCCAAGTTCCACAGTCAGAAAATCCTGACAGTCTCTGATAGCTGAATAATGGATGAAGCTGCACTGTTTACTTAGCTGGGGGAGGGAGGAAAAGGATGATAGACAGTTTCAGATAAAGAGCCAGAGTCTCACACCCTCTTGTGCTAGACCATGGTGAGAAGAGTATCCTGGCCTCTCTTCTTTTTCTGTCCATGTACAAAATGTATATGGGAACAACAGTTCAGAGTAAAGGTTATTATAGTTTCATGCCTATACTTGGATTCTATTCTGTCATGTGAGTGCTTCTTTTAGTTAGGGGCTAAGACTTGGAGCACAGATGGTTAAACATTTCTGTCCCACCAGTCTCCCATCCCTTACTGTACCATCACTTGAAAGAATCTTCCTAACATATAATGTCACATGTACTCATTGATTGAAAAACAGATTAAAATATTAAGCTATAATTAGCAAAGTTTAAGGTTTTCTTCTCAATTAAATTCAATACTTCATTGCTGATTAATTCACATTCCTGTATTCCTCTACAGGGCCAACCATACCAAATCAGTGTAGATGAAGGCTGTCAAGGTGTTTGTCTTCTGAGAGGTTTTCATGAAAAGCTCCCACAATGCCTGTCACAAATACCTAAAATTCCACCATTAGAGATTCACTCTTTTGGTTCTGGAAGCATTTTAATCCCTGGGGGCCCTATTAAAATGCAAAACTCTGAGAAGAATAACAGCATTAAAAGCTATTATTAACTGACAGTAAGAAGGTTCTTGGGAATTGGACACAGGATTGAGCCTATGGAATGAGGACAGGAAATCAGGACATAAGGAGAGGTAAGGTAAGATGGTAGCCAGAATAAACTTCACTTCAAAATTTTTCAGGGGCAAGGCAGCCCAATTTCTGGTATTCCCTACACTAAGGGAATTTCATTCAAGGTGGGCTAACAGGCACAACATACGCTATTTATTTTCTGTTGTGCTAAAGGACAAAATAAGCATTGACACAGATATTTATGCAGAATTCTGACTTTAAATATACTTAATCAAGCTGTTGCCCCTAGACTTTCTCTTCCAATGCTTTGAAGTAGTCAATTGGACTTGTCAATAAGGGCTTTATTTAAGTTATGATTTATGCTCATGTTCAGCCATTCCTCCTGGGAAAATACTAGAATCAATTCTACCATGGTGGAGTTGACCAGATATATAGAATATTTCTCTGTTTTTGGAGATGGGAATACAGGAACTTTCCTTTTTCATTTGCTTTTAAAATTGTACACTTTACACAGCGCAGGATTTGACTTAAACATGTAAGTGATTTAAACTAATAAGGACTCTGAAAGGTGAACATGGTGGATGGTGCACACAAGTAGGCTAAAAAAGCCATCTCAGATGGTGATTAAAGAAAATTGAATTTATTTAGGGAAGGGGATGGGAGATGGGATATCCAAAGGGAAGGGCTACATGGCACCGAGCCAAGGGGACATTGGGTCCATGATGGCAGCCCCCAGGAGCTGGAGTTTCATCCTTATATGCAGTCACTGGTGGGAAACTTGTCTTCAGTAGGTCTGGGGGCTGAGCTGGTGGGCTTGGAATGGGTATGGAATGCAGTTGTGTGATCAGGTGCCTTCAGGACAGTTTCCGTTCCTTATATGGTCTGACTCCTGGTGTCCAGCAAGTTTTTCCTGGTCTTTTGTTCTCCTGTGGCAGGAAGCTTACAAATGGTCATTAAGGATTGTATTGCCCTATCGGCCTAACAGACTCTAGAAGAGAAGAACTTGAAACCTACTGAAGATGCCTTTCTGAATTTTAGAAAAATATGTCTCCATCCAACAAGTTGCTGACTTGTATCAGTAGGAAATGGTCCTGGAATCTTCAGAGATGATTTCTTTATTGAAACAGTAATCTAAACCCTATAAGTTTAAAAAATGCCAGAAAAGACTAAAGTTCTCTGTTATTTTCATGTAGTAGTTGGTGTGTGTGTGTGTGTGTGTGACATTTACAAATATAGATGCACAGTGGGGGAAGATGCAGTGGGACATTAATTTTTTTATTTTTCAGAAAGATAACAAACTACTTGAAGGTGTTATACCTCTGGGGGAAAAGCATAGACTGAGGCAATATGTTTTTATACTTTTCTCATGTACCTGAAATAAAAGGTGATAGAGGTGATTTTTGTGTGTGCTTTGTTATTGTCGTTGTTGTCATTTTTATAGTAAGTAGACAGAACTATTTGACTTGAACCCAGACACAACTTAAAGAATTTCAAAATGCAGTCAAGATCTGCTCAGTGAAGGGTGACTTGTCAAATTCTTGCTGGTGGAAATCATGTTCTTTTACAGAGTTGAAAGGAAAGCATTCTGGGGGACTCAGGCATGGGAGGTTATGGTTTTGTGGTAAGATTCATTGCAGAAGCAAAATTAAAGGACTGCCCCTGGGTTCCCAGTGTCCCACTTCCATCCATCCTACCATGTAAGAAGTCCAATCTTGTCTTTCTCAACCCTACTACAAAAGCCAATGTCCAAAAGTTCTGTGCCATTGGTTCATTCCAGTTTAGCCTGTCTCCATATGGCTAGCTTAGTTGCACTCAGGCTGGTGCTGTGCCCAGGCCCATACTTGGTCCAAGTGGCTGCTAGGGCCACATGGTTGCTATAAAATGTGTGAATGAATGGGGCAAGCATGTGTTACAGAGAGAAAAAGAGCTGCTTCTTTGTTAGGCTGATTATATTATTTCTGGCTTAGGACAAACTAGGCACTTCTTCAAACTCACCAATCAATTCCCAAGTTTTCTCGGGCTTCTGATGGGTCCACACCCTAACCAATCTGTTTCCTAGATATTCTGGGGTACTGTGTCCCTTGTCCAATCCAATCCTTTTCCCGGGGTAGACAAACAGGTCTCTATAGTTGACATCTTGGCTTCTACGTGGCACATACCCAGCAGAAGATTTTCTTTGCTGTTTTTATTCCTCTTCCAGTATGCCAATATAGGAAGTTTGTGTCCTGAGAGCACAGGATGCCCTGGAGAGTGTGTGAACCTGTAACTTCCTGATGAAGTAGGCTCTCTATTTTATTAGGCTTAATAATATCTAATTTCCTTCGCTTCCTTCTTTTATTAATATTTAGCTATATACACTAACAAAGTCAGCAAGGGGCTTCTAACCAAAGAAGAAAAAAAATGGTCTAGAAAATAAATCCCTTGAGTAAGCCTCAAGAAAATTATAGATGTTTAATTTAAATCTTGCCACTTGTCTTCACTCTAAGTGAATAACTTGCAGCAGTAGCTAGTTAAGGATTGACATTATATTATTAATGTTTATATTATTTTAACAAAGAGGTATATTTCTGTAGAGAAAGTCTGATCAAGTAAGATGACTTTGCACACTCATCTCTATTATCTGAGTCTGATGGAAGATTCTCCACTGACCTGCACTACACCATCACAGGCACCACTCACACATAATATACTCCATTTATGACACCACAGAAGAACAAAACACAAAAAGTAAGAAGCATCTGAGGAAATTCAGGATTATCTTAGGCTGATACAAAGGTTTGGAAGCCTACACATTACCAGAAAAAAAAACAGGAAATCAATTTATTTCTTACCGTTGTTAAGTAGCCTTTATATGTGTGAAAAACAGCAAGCTCATTTTCCTCTGAGCACTGCAAAGGCCTTACTCTACTCTCTGCTCTCTCCTGAGTAAGAAGTGGAGCAAGGGCCCATGGGAGTTCCTTGAAGTTGCCTTCAATAGCCACTTTTTGAAAGACAGAAGTAATGATGGATCCAGTGTCTGGAGACTGTCAATATCTTTATTGTAGATATGGAGGTACATGCACATACATGCTGTGTTTTATGATTCTTAAAAAGGCAATTTTGCCTTAGCTGGTTTGGCTCAGCGGATAGAGTGTTGGCCTGCAGACTGAAGGGTCCCAGGTTTGATTTCAGTCAAGGACATGTACTTTGGTTGCAGGCTCCTCCCCTGCCCGGGCCCTGGTTGGGATGCATGCAGGAGGCAACAAATCGATGTGTTTCTCTCACATCGATATTTCTCTGTGTCTTTTCCTTTCTCTTCCACTATCTCTAAAAATCAATGGAAAAATATCCTGGGGTGAGGCCAAAAAAACATAAAAAATAAAAAAGTTTTATTTGTTGATAAGAGTCACAACCATTAATTCAATTAACAAATATTGAGTATCTATTAGGTGCAAGGCATGTGCTAAATACTAGGAAGAAAAAAATAAGTAAGAGAGAGTATCTGCCACTTAGTCTAGGCTAGGAAACTATTTAAGAAAATAATCACAGTACAGAGTCAGTCAGCCAAAGGAAACATTGTGGTTGGTAGGATGGGAGTGAGGGAGAGAGTGTGAGTAAGTGAGTGAGTGAGAGGGGCATGTGTGGACGTTTTGTGTGTGTGTGTGTGTGTGTGTGTGTGTGTGTGTGTGTGTGACAGTTATATCTCTCAGGAATTTCCTGGATGGGGAGCCCCTACTACCACCCAGGGTACTCCCCAGGCTGCAAGGATCTAGCACAGAAATCATGCCATTTGAAGGGGCTAGAAGACCAGCCTCATCAACACCCAGACTGGTGTTGAACACCACCTCGGAATGCGCAGTGAGCTGCAGAATGCATGCCACCTCAGCCAGAGTTGCACCACCTCAGCAGCAGATGTCAGGACCCCGCCTCCCCAGCCTGGGGCTCTCAGACCTTGCAGTGAGCCACAAGACCATGGGCCACAGGAACACACAGTGAGTCCCACTCCAGTGAGACCTGAGGGGACCCTGGCCATGGGAGTCAGACTCTGAGCACATCCACAACAGCATGCACAGCAGGTTGGGGGTGAGTCACGTAGTCAGACAACCTGTGAGGATACTCCATCCACGAAAGGGGCAATAACATTCAAGACCTAACTATAACAAAAGAACACAAATAACTCAAGTAGGGGGGTGGTTCCTAGAACACCCAGCTCAGGAGATCTGAGAGACTGCAACACTGGGTCCCACGAAACACTCACTACATAGGACCACCCTACAAAAATCTGCATGGCATTTTCAAAAATACAATGGGACATCACATATGGGGAGACAAAGAAACAAACCCCAAAGGAAAGAAAAGGAGGAATTGTCAGAAAGGAGCTAAATGAAATGACAGCAAGTAATTTGTCAGAGAAAGAATTCAGAGTAATGAATATAAAGATGCTCAAATGTCTGGATGACAAATACATGCAACTCATTGAGAATTATAAGGAGCTGAATGAGAACTTCACCAACATGAATAAGAATCAAGAGGAAATGAAGAAAGACATAGCTGCAATAAAGCACATTGGAAGGTTTCCACAATAGACTAGAAGAAGCTGAGGACTGAATCAATGAGTTCAAAGGCAAGATACAAAAAACACCCAAGCAGAGCAGCAACTGAAAAAAAAAAATGAAAAAGCGTGGTTGCTTCTGCTTCAAACTTTCTTCCATTTTGTGTTACTTGGAAGGATGGGTCCCAGGTGCCTGGAAGGCAGTATTATCTGGATGCAAATTATAGATTAAGAAGACTCATCTTATAAAGGCAACCCAAGTGCCCATCAGTGATAAAGAAGATGTGGTGCATATATACAATGAAATATTACTTGGTCCATCCATGCTGTTGCAAAGGGTAAAATCTCCTTTTTTTAATATCTTTTTATTGGTTTCAGAGAGGAAGGGAGAGGTAGAGATAGAAACATCAATGATGAGAGAGAATCATTGATTGGTTGCTTCCTGCATGCCACACACTGGGGATCGAACCCACAACCCAGTCATGTCCCTTGTCTGGGAATTGAACCATGACTTCCTGCTCCATAGGTCAACACCCAACCACTGAGCAATGCCAGCTGGGCTAAAATTTTCTTCTTTTTATGGCTGAGTAGTATTCCATTGTGTAAATGTACCACAGATTTTTTATGCTAAGTGAATTAAGCCAGTCAGAGAAAGACAAGTACCATATGATTTCACTCACACATGGAATCTAATGAACAAAATGAACTAATAAGCAAAATAGAGACACACTCATAGATAGCAGGTGGACAGCTGTTGTGGGGGGGGGGAGCATATGTGGGGGGGGTGGATATATTAAGCAAATAAGAGAAAAACACTCATGGACATGGGCAACAGTGTGGTAATTGAAATCAATTAGGGCTTAGGGTCATGTTAGGAGCTGATTGGTGGAGATGAGGTAAGGGTAGTAAATCATTTATTCAACCCCGACTGGTGTTGCTAAGTGGTTAAAGTGTCCGCCCACCCACTGAAGAGTCTCGAGTTTTATTCCTGGTCAAGGGCACATACCTGGGTTGCAGGTTGAATGCCCCAATCTCGGGAGGCAACTGATTAAATATGTCTCTCTCACATTAATATTTCTCTTTCTCTCCCCCTCCCTTCCACTCTCTCTAAAAGCAATGGAAAAGAAATATCCTCAGATAAGGATTAACAAAAAAATTTATAAATCACTTCTTCAGATATCAAGGACAGCTCTGAGGTTTGTTCCAGTGCCCCTCTGTCTGGTTCATGGGAAAGTAGCCAGGGGGTTGTTCTACCTTAGGCCCCAGAAGCTGAAACATAACTGAGATGAAAAGGTTATCTTTAACTTTATAGAAATCCATATCTTGTACCCTTAGTCAAGGTGCAGTCATTGTTTCTGGCTGCCTCAGGAGGTTAATGGCTGAGGCTCAAAGAATATTCTGTGAAGAAACAGAATAGAGGGCTGTGGTTACATATTAAATCAAAATCATACATTAAATCAAGATCCTCATTTTCAGAATCAGTGCTCTTTCTTACTTCTCTGCCTCTTTTAAATGAGTAGCTATCTTAATGCAAAGGGAAAAAAGAAATATTAAACTTGATCTGTATCATCAAAGGGCTCCCTAACTGATTTGAGAATGCAAGACATCACGTGGCTGTGAGTTACCAGCTGTGAAATCACAGTATAGCACTGCATTATAGCACTGTGATGCTATGTCAGAAGCAGTGAGTTTATGCTTTCAGTCTAGGAAAGCTCAGCTCCTATGTGCTCTCTAGAATGCCAAGACCAGACAAAATTAAAAGCACTGTTCTAGAAATTTGGGCCACACACTGAGTTCTTCTGCTATTATTATTGCCATCAAAAACTGACATTTTCAAAACAGTATAGCAATTCATCACAAAATTAAAAACTAGAATCACCATATGATTCAGCAACCCCACTTCTCAGTATATATCCAAAAGATTTGTTTGTAGGATCTTGAAAAGATATTTTCACATTCATGTTCACTGTAGCAGAGATAGAGGCAGTTCAAGTGTCCAACTGAAGGATGAATAGCACAATATATATAATGGAATGTCATTTAAGCTTAAAAAAAAAAAAAAGAAAATTCTGACCCCAGTTGCAACATGAAATGAACCTGGAGAACATTATACTGAGTATAAGAGACCAGTCACAAAAGGATAAATACTGTTTGATTACACTTACATAAGATACCTACAGTAGTCAAATTAATAAAGAAAAAAAAGTAGAATGATGGTTGCTAGTGGCTAGGGGTAGTTAGTGTTTAATGGGAACAAAGTTTCAGTTTTACAGAATAAAAAGAGTTCCAGGGTAGATAATAATGAAATTTGCACAACAATGTGAATGTACTTAATGCCACTAAATTTATAGCCTTAAAAATAGTTAAGATAGTAATTTTATATTATGTGTATTCTATATAATAAAGAGGTAATATGCAAATTTACTATCACTCCAACACACAAGATGGCCACTCCCATCTCATCAAAGATGGCCACCCTCATTGGACACAAGTTGGCAGCCACAAGATGGCCGGCAGGGGAGGGCAGTTGTGGGCAATCAGGCCAGCAGGGGAGGGCAGTTGGAGGTGATCGGGCCAGCAGAGGAGGACAGTTGCGGGGGGACCAGGCCTGCAGGGGAGGGCAGTTCGGGGCAACCAGGCCAGCAGGGGAGGGCAGTTAGGGGCAACCAGGCCAGCAGGGGAGGGAAGTTAGGGGTGACCAGGCCTGCAGGGGAGGACAGTTAGGGGCAATCGGGCAGGCAGGGGAGCAGTTAGGCATTGATCAGGCTGGCAGGGGAGTGATCAGGCTGGCAGGCAGAAGCGGTTAGGGGCAATCAGGAAAGCAGGCAGGCGAGCGGTTGGGAGCCAGCAGTCCTGGATTGTGAGAGGGATGTCCGACTGCCTGTTTAGGCCTGATCCCATCTATGTTTCTATTATGGGCAGTCGGATATCCCTCGAGGGTCCCAGATTGGAGAGGGTGCAGGCTGGTCTAAGGGACACACTTCCCTCCCCCCCCGCCACAAATGCATGAATTTTGTGCACTGGGCCTCCTCTAGTTTTATCATAATTTACATAACAATAAACAAATTTTTAAAATATTTTTAAAACTAACATTTTGTGAATGAGCATACTGAGTTGGGTTTTCATTGGTAAAACTAGTGACTTTTAAATAGCATGACAAATATTAGAAATTCTCCTTTATTGGGGAAATTCAAGGTATTCAGAATATGTGGACTCACTAAAAACTGTTTAGAAACATCTAATTCTTGCATGAAGTGTGAAGAGACTAGCAGTTGTGACTGTACAGTTGCACCTAAGGGACACATGGGATCTGGCCCTGCTCAGTGCAAGGCTTTCTTTGACAGATCCTTTGTGGTTGGAACCTCTGAAAGTCCCAGAGATGCATTTTCACTGAGTTGTAGAACAGGTTTATGAACTGTTCTATATTTGGGATAAACATTAGACTAATATATATCTGTATAGAAACAATTCAATTCTAACCTGATAGCAAGTGTGTGAGGAGTAGTCATCCTTCACCACTCCCCATGTCTAGGTGGCCCCTTACCAAAGGTACACTAAAACCTATGCAGAGGGGCACATTTGCTGTAAATACACCCCAATCCCAATAACACTTGGCCAGGCCTATGTCTTGAGAATGATTAGTTGGCTTAGGTCCATTCCAATTCAGGTTAACTAGAGGTAGCAATCTGGTGCTGTCTCTTCTTCACTCTTCCTTCTTTGGACTCCAAGGGCCATTTCTCTTTCTGCAACCTATGAGGAGATAAGGGGCCAAGCGTGACCTAAGTTCCAGGCAAAATCCTCGGTGTCAGGTTTGTGGAACTAGTGGGCCCTCTAGGAATAGTTAAGATGTGGCTAGGAAAAAGGAGAAAGAACCCAAAAGAGGAGCATTGGAGAATGATAAAAGCCCTTGGCACAGAGACAGGGAGCATGGACTCAAAGAAAAAAATGTCTTTAGGCATGGAAACTGCAGTCACCTGTGAACAGCTGACATAGGGGTCTAAGGGAACCCTGACTATGATGAAAACAAATTTAACCAGTGGAGAGTTGCCCTGTGAGCTAGATATGGTAGTACCACTGTCACCTGTAGGTTAAATGGTAAGAATGCTGCAGAACAGCATCACTGGGCAGGGTAAAGATATCAGAGCACTAGCAGAAAGGCAAGCTTTGGAATGGGCTCCGACTCCAAATCCCTGTTCCATTGTTTAGTCTCTGTGCTGTCTGGCAAATCAGTCAGCATTTTAGAGTTTCAATTCCCTCTTCTGAAAGTGGAAGAAATATAATTACTTTTTAGAATTGTTTTATGTCTCAAGTGGAAATGAAACATGTGAGCTGCCTACATGAAGCTGCTACTGGATAAATATGGGTAATTACTACCCAGGTGGCCTGGAATGCTCCACTTTCTGGAAACTGCACCACAGATACTGGTTAGGATGGGATCATGATGGCAAAAAGTTTGCTTTTCTGTCCACAGTTGAGTCATGCAACCTTTCCATTAGGAGTTATTTCACTGTGTCACAAACCCAGAAATTTGTTATGGTGCTGAAAAAACTGCATAAAGTACTTTTAGGTGAAAAGTAGACCTCTATGTTTCTATTATTAAATTTCCATCCTTGGAGTTTGGGACCAATTGTGTGCTTTTTTTTCATCATCCATTATGTCTGTTCCAGCTTTTATAAGCCAGGACCTGCCCAATCCTTCTGACTATCATCACTGAAACCCTATTTCTGAGTAAGTGTGGATTTTAGGCTAGAACTTCCTCATGCACTACCCCTTTACTGTTCCTTGTGTGTGCTTGGCCACCTGAGATTCCACACACAGTTGTCTGGAGCCAGGTTATGATCACCTAAGATCAGGAAGCAACAATCCAGAAAGGACCTCTAATCTCCAAGGATACTGGCAAGAGTCCCCTAGTCCTAAAACCAATATATTTCCTTGTACTTACTGTCCTTCCAAAGATATAAAAAGGGGAGCATAGGTTGTGGGGTTACACTGTCCTGGTTTCAATCCCCAGCTGCACTATTTAAAGCTATGTGATTTTGGTCAAACCACTTAAACTATCTGAGCCCCATTTACCTTATTCGTAAAATGAAGAGAATGGGTTCTGGTAGGGATTAAATAATCCACAATATGCCTAAGAAATACAAGTTATCTAGTAATACCATATCCATGCTTGATTTTATTATCAAGAATGTTCTATACTCATCCACAATGGGTGCCAAATTTCTCAGTTCCTTTTAGTACTACCCTCACAAGCAAATCACCACTGGATAGAATTGTGAAACTGCAGTGAATTGGGGGGGGGGGGTTAGGGACAACCAGTAAACCATGCACTGTGAGTAGGCAAAAGGGAGGAGAGAACTGGCATGGTGAGGAGGGAGTAGGAGCACAGGCAGGATGATGAGAGAAGCAGATGGTGCCTACTTCACCCTTTTATCTAAGACTAGAGGCCCAGTGCACGAATCCATGCACCAGTGGGGTCCCTCAGCCTGACCTGTGGGACCAGGCCAAAACCAGCTCTCTGACATCCCTTGAGGGGTCCTGGATTGCGAGAAGGCACAGGCCAGGCCAAGGGACCTCACCAGTACACAATCAGGACCAGGGAGGGATGCAGGAGGTTGGCCAGCTGGGGACGGGCCACAGGAGGGCTCCAGGGCATGTCCAGCCCATCTCACTCAGTCCCGATCAGCCAGAACCCAGCAGCAAGCTAACCTACCGGTTGGAGCACCTGCCCGCTGGTGGTCAGTGCACGTCATAGTGAGCTGTTGAGTGTCCTTAGCATATCATTAGCATATTATGCTTTGATTGGTTGAACGGATGACCAAACGACCGGACACTTAGCATATTAGGCTTTTATTATATAGGATTGGTTAAGTCACTCTGCAGCCACACTGTTCATCAAATCCTGCTGGCACAACATGGGAAAAAATATCAAGTATTTCCATTGTAGCTTGACAATAGCTTCACAACTAGCAAAACTGTCTTCATAACACAGTGCATGTAAAAAGAACCATTTTCTATTTTTCTCCTCTGCAAACTGTATCGTGTGCTATTTAACAACTTCAGGCAGTGCAGCAGTGTGCTGATCTCTGACAGGGCTGCCTTCCCTGGAGCAGCACAGTTAGGTTCTTTTTCTCCATTTAGTACCCAAATCCCCATTCCAAACTCAAATAAAAAGCCTATATGGATCAGAGGCAGCAACAAAATATGGATCCACTGGTTCACTTTTCATATACCTTTAATTTCAAGGCTATCCTCTTTTCTCTCTGGTACTTCTCTGAAATAATTTAAAAGCATATTCCTTTGCCTTTGCCTTTCCCAGGGTCAGACCTCTGCCAGCATCTGTGGAGAGCATTCATACTGAGGAGAAAGGGGATGTGTCCCACTTTTCCTCTCTTGCCTTTTTCTTTCTTTCTGTTTAGGCCAGAGAGACATTGCAAGAGAGCAGAGATGTTCTTTTTTTTTCCTACTTCACCCATTGAATATTCATCAGGTGATGAATTCTACCTCAACAATCAGCCAAGAGAATAAAAATAGTTTGCAGCCAGCTCTCTGCCACAGATAGAGCTCCCAACCATTGTAAGATAGAGTTTCTCCTACAAGCAGCTGTGATTTCCCCAGATATAGCCCTGTGCTCAGAGCAGATGCCTGTCAAACCACCCCCAGTAAGTGGCAAGAGTGATCTCACTTCCTTTCCCTAAAGGTAACTGTCCTCATTACTCTCATTACTGAGCTGAGTGAACCTTGGGTGCATAATAGAATTTTCTTTAAAATATTCATCATCTGACAGCTGATATTTTCAGCCATATTTTTTTGAAAACTACATTGGAAGAGGAAGGCTGAGCAGCAGTATTCAATTAACTTAGTATTTTGTTCACCTTCTGAAACTACTTTTCAAGTTCAATTCATTAAAAATTCATGGTACTGTGTAACATGTGACTCTCCTGTGAGCTTTCTGAGCAGGACAGAGGTGGCTGGTAAGGCACTAGCTGGCCCCTGCATGCACAATAGAATCTGGAGGACCTGGTACTTCTCCTGCCAGGAATAAATCAAAACTCTCCCCACTGTGCCCTGTCTACCTAAATGCATCACTTTGTACAAGAGGAATATATCCCCATTTCCATGTGCTTTATGGGTTTTCCAAGTGGGCTGGCCGGCTTTTTCATGGTTTCCAGAAAAAGAGGAAGTCACAGGTACATAAGAACACACTTGAAGCATGGCACGTGGGAAGGTTGGAAACAGACACAACTGAAGCCACATGCAATTGTGGGGGGACCAGGCCTGCAGGGGAAGGCAGGGAAAAGCAGTTGTGTCCAGAGATGCTGATAGGCAGGCAGTGACACCACTTACTTCTCTAAGCCTCAGTTTCCCCATATGTAAAAATACACACAGAGTTACAGTGCAAAGATTGGGAACAGCACAGAAAACATGCACTGAACAGTTTGTGACACATCACTGATGCTACAAAAGGCCTCCCCATAATGGCAGAAGTAATACTCAGTGGCTTCTAGACCACACACATTACATTGGGTCACCATTGGCTGCCAACTTGTCTGCCTCCCTAAAAAAGTGCAAGCTTCTTAAGTCCAGGGCATGTATCTTGTTGACTTCTAGTCTCAGTGTTCAACATTGCCTGGTACATAAAAGGGATTCAATGAAATTCTTATGAGGTAATTATAATTGCATGTAATTATTATTATTCTCTTATAATTATTCATTCATTCATAGAATAATTATAATTATTAAAAATATACATTATAATTATTCATTATTAATCCATTAATTATTATAACTTTTGAATAGATAAGAATTATAAAGAAAGTACAAACTAGTCATTACCAATGTCATTAATAACTTTAAAAAAATATTTTCATAGGAAACTGACCAAACTAAGTTGCTATTCTAATTACTATTGCTGCCAGGTCCTAGGCAAGCAGAAATTTCACTTCAGAAGAGAACAACTGAAAACAAAAACTGGCTCCTTGGACATGGTCTAAAAATGAGCTTGATAATTGCATCCTAGTTGCTAATGGACATTTGCCCATAGCACCTAAACCATCCCATAATTTGAAAGTTTTCAGTTAGTCATTTTTTAGTTTGCTGAGGTTTGGTTTTGCCTCTGCACTCAAACATTCAGAATCTTGTTTAATCTGATCCAAGCCGTTCTGGTTTAGAAACCATCCTTGAAATTCAGATAGCCTGGGTTTTTATGCAATATTTCCAGTATTTCTGCTTTCAAAACAAGTTGGTGGACTAAATAAGCCCTACTGTGGTTTTCTAGAACTTTCCCAGTTCACCCTGGAAGTTTTGGGTTTCTTGAAAGAATTGTGAGATACAACCAAGAAAAACAAAAATAATACTATTCTACATTTGTCTAACATTTGATGGTCTATGTGTAGCTAATGTTTACTCAGCACATTGTGTTTCACACATAATATCTGTTGCATCCTCCAAACAATTCTGTGTAAAAAGGATTTTCTTTTCACCGAGGATCCTTTATACAAGGATATAAGTGCCAAGCCCAGGTTCTTGGTGTGTGTTTAGGACAACTTCTATTGTTACCAGAGGCTTTTATCATCAGTACATGGTTGGTTCTGACTGCAATACCTTCTTCAGACAGCATAGGAAGCTCAGGATGCAGACATCATCAAGAGAAATATAGGTAGGCTTGGGAGGCAGAGGGGATTTTCTTTTATTGAGAAAATCCTAATAGCTCAACATAAAACTAGGGGACTGAATTTGTTATTACATGTTACAGACCCAAATCACAGAGCTGCCCCAACATCAAAACAGTATCTTTCTACTGATTATAGAGTGATCAGTTTTAAAAAATTAATTTTAGTTGTTATATAACATGTTATCTTATTCAATCATCTGTGAAGGGTGAGGTGGAGCAGGTAATGTGAGCTCTGCCATGCAGAACAGGATCAGGAAGGCGACTTTCCAAGGCTTATATGATAACTCCGGCTCTAACTTCTGGGTTTATGCTTCTTCCACGTATCCTTTATATTCTATCCTATATAATAAAAGGGTAATAAGCAAATAGACAGAACGGCAGAACAACCTAACAACCAATCAAAGCATAATATCCTAATGATATGCTAAGGCCACTCAACTGCTAGCTATGACGTGCACTGACCACCAGAGGGCAGACAGTCAACTGATCGACCAGTAGCTATGATGTTCACTGACCACCAGGGGGCAGATGCTGTGACTGGTAGGTCAGCTTGCTGCTGGGATCCGGCGGATCCGGACTGAGCAAGATGGGCCGGACACACCCTGGAGCCCTCCCACAGTCCATCCCTGGCCCAATAATGCACCGGTGGGGGCCCTTAGCCTGGCCTGTGCCCTCTTGCAATCTGGGACCCCTTGGGGGATGTCAGAGAGCTGGTTTCAGCCCTATCCCGCAGGCCTCTCCCCTTGGGAGGGCGCGCAAGCCTCTCCCTATTGTGACTGATTGGGTGCCAACCCTCAGCAGGCACAGTGGGGCTGGGATGAGCAGGAGCTGCAGGTAGGAGCTGCAGGCAGCATTGGACTGTGGGTTTCCCAATCCCTGCAGGCCACCCAGAGGGACCCTACTCATGCACGAATTTGTGCACCGGGCCTCTAGTATATGCTATAAGTGCTACTCCACTGTGAATTCCACTACAGTATTTTGTTTAAAAAAATTAATTATAGAAGTTCAGGTGTACCAAATATCACTAAAAGAAGTAGCTTAGGTTTAAGTCACCTTGGTGTGTGTGTGTGTGTGTGTGTGTGTGTGTGTGTGTGTGTGGTGTAGCTTAGGTTTAAGTCACCATGTAATTTCAGTAGCATTTTATCTGCTCCTGCAGTGGAACAAGCTCAGCAATTGTGATAATAGGCCTATACCCTCAAACTAAATAATGAATAACAATTTATATTGACTAAATTAATTTATATAATAAAGAGCCAGGGTCATAATGACCGTTATGACCGAAGGCTCGACCAGACTGGAAGTCAGTGCTGGGTTGCCGTGGCGACCCAGCACTGACTGGGGCCGCTGCTGGAGCCCCAACCCAGCCCTGACTGCCTAGGGGGTTGGGGATCAGGCCTGGAGAGAGGCCTGCAAGGAGAAAGGCAGGGTCTGATCCATTGCCTTTGTGGCAGCCATTGATCAGAACTTGCCTATCTTTCTCTCCCGGCCTGGCCAACAGCCTCACCTCCACCAGGGCTGCTAATCAGCCCTGCCTTTCTGATCAGGCCCGGTTGATAGGCCCAGAGATGCTGACTGGCATAGAACTGACCCATCAGAACCAAATCTGGGTCAACTGTGAGGAGCCAGCTGCCTAAGAGGCAGAGCTTTTGATACTGACTGGCATAGAAACTGACCAATCAGAACCAAATTGGCCGGCAGAGGAGGGCAGTTGGGGGTGATTAGGCAGGCAGAGGCAGTTAGGGGTGATCAGACCAGCAGGGGAGAGCAATTAGGGGAGAGATCAGGCAAGCAGGGGAGGGCAGTTAGGGGCGATCAGGCAGGCAGAGGCAGTTAGGGGTGAGATCAGGCCAGCAGGGAGAGTAGTTGGGGGCTCAATCAGGCCAGCAGGGGAGGGCATTTAGGGGCGATCAGGCAGGCAGGCAGAAGCAGTTAGGGGCGATCAGGCAGGCAGGCAGGCAGGTGAGTGGTTAGGAGCCAGCGGTCCCAGATTGTGAGAGGGGTGTCCGACCGCCGGTTTAGGGCCAATCCCACAGGGTAGTCAGACATCCCCCGAGGGTTCCCCAATTGGAGTGGGTGCAGGCTGGGCTGAGGGAAAACCTCCCCTCCGTGCATGAATTTTGTGCACCAGGCCTCTAGTAAATTAATAAATTAATTAAATAAATTAATGAGTATTGAAAGAGCTGGTATATTTCAGAACTCAGTAAGTCTAACCTCTTATTTGAGAGGCATGATAGTGTAGTAGTTAGTCACAGTCCCTGTATCTAGACTGTATGGATTTAATTCTTTTATCTACTCACTGGTTCACTTGGATGTTACTAAAACTCTTCATGTCTGTTTTCTCACCTCTGAAAAGGGACATTAATGTTACCCACCTTGTATAAGTATTGTATTATTGAATTAATATATGAAAAGTCCTGTAATAGTCCTTAGCACAAACTAAGCATAATGTAAGCTTTTATTATGATCATTAAAAACATTAATCATCTAAGTGAGTAATTGTTGTCCTCTCATTTTAGTCAGGAATATGATGATCTCTGTCGTTTATGTGTACATATTTTATATCCCTAGTGAAAATGTACATTCTCCAAGGCCAAAGGTGGTTTGTTATTAATTTGGTCCCCCAAAATGCCTAACAGAATGGCAGATATATAGTAGGTAATTAATAATAATCATTGAAGTGTTAAGCCAATTTTAAAATCCCCAATGATCTCTGTTGCCTAGAGATCACATCTGGCCTTTTTAGCCAGGCAGACAAGACTTGTGAGGCCTAATGCTTCTTGCCCTACTTCTGCCCTAGCTGGTTCATTTGCCTCATCCCAAGCATGGGAGCAGTTCCCATCTTGCTGTTTTGCTTATTTTTCTTCCTACATGAGTATCCTTCCTCCTGGGCTCATATTGTTTTGTTTTGTAGTGTCTTTGTCTGGCTTTGATATCAGGGTGATGTTGGTCTTATAAAATGAATTAGAAAAGTGTTCCCTCCTCTTCATATTTTACAAAAGTTTGAGAAGAATTGGTATTAATTATTTTTACAATGTTTGGTAGAACTCACTGGTGCAGGGATTTGGTCAGAGCTTTCTTTGATAGGAGATTTTTTTTAATTACAGATTTAATCTTCTTACTAGTTACAGGTATATTCATATTTTTTCTATTTCTTTGTGATTTAGTCTTGGTAGCTTTCATGTTTCTAGGAGCTTGTCACATTTCTTCAATCTTTTCTTTCTGTTCCTTGGACTCAATACTTTGTATTGTCTTATATTGAGGTTTACTGATTCTTTCTTATGCCTGCTCAAATCTTCCTTTGAATCCCTCTAATGATTATTGCACTATTTAGCTCCAGAATTTCTTTCTGGCTCCTTTTAAGGTTTTCTATCTGTTTGTTGATATTTTCATTTTTTTCACACATCATTTTCTTGACTGTCACCATATTGTCCTTTATTTATTTGAACACCTATAAGACAGTTGTTTAAGGCCTTCACCTAGTAGATTTGCCATAAAGTCTTTCAGAGTCAGTTTCTGTTGATTGTTCTTTTTCTTTTCAATGAGCCATACTTTTCTTTTTCGTTGTATGCCTTGTGTGATTTTATTTTGTTGAATACTAAACATTTGAATCTAACAATGTGGTAAGTCTAAAAATCAGACCCTTCACCTTCCCTAGGGTTTGTTGTTTGTCTGTTATTGTTTCAGGGTTTTTATTGTCATAGTCTGTCTCTCTGCTGAGGTGTAAATTTAAAATCTTCTCAGGTCTTTTCTGAGTCTTTCCCTGGGCATTTATGGTCACTTTATAATTTTCCTCATATATGTGGTGTTTTTTAATGTCCTAGTCTGTAATTCCTGGCTGACAAAAGGGAAAACACACAAAAATAAATAAATAAATAAATAAATAAATAAATAAATAAATAAATAAAAAATAAATAAAAAAGGAGGGAAAAGTCACCAGCCCATTAATCCCCCGGAACTAACTTTAGCAGCCTGAGGAGAAGGAATTTGCAACAATAGGAGGAGGGGGCAATAATAGTAACTGCCAGCCTCTTTGTCTACACCTCTGTGACCAGATACAACATTCAGTAATCAGAGCACAGATTCTCAATATTTATAGGACAGCTATTGGCTCCTCACAGTTGACCCAGATTTGGTTCTGATTGGTCAGTTTCTATTGGTCAGTGAAAATATTTATAGGACAAGGTCCTTTTTGCGTACCCTGACTCCCACAAGTTGTGTGCAAGATGCTTGTTCATAGCAGTGTGCTGTGTGGCTAGTGAGGAGGAATGGGTGGGTACTACTGTGCTAAGAGCTGAAATTGATTGAAATTAACCTCAATTTACCAGCCAAGTCTTCCTCCTAAAAGTTTCAATGCTTTAACCAACTCTGCAGTTCCAAAATGGTTATGTAGATAGATTCTGCCAGTGCAATAGTTATTTATGTAGGAAGACTGATTCCTGATGCTTCCTACTCTACCATCTTCCCAGAATCCTCTCCCATGTGTATTCTTTAATTGACTATCTATACTAATAAAAGTGTAATATGCTAATTAGACCACAGAGCCAAACAACCTTCCAGACAAAGGTTGTCAGGGCTGATCAGGCAGGCAGGCGAGTGGTTAGGGGCTATCAGGTAGGCATGCAGAGGTGGTTAGGGGCGATCAGGCAGGCAGGCAGGCCAGCGGTTAGGAGCCAGCAGTCCCAGATTGTGAGAGGGTGCAGGCTGGGCTAAGGGGACCCTCCACCCCCCATGCACCGGGCCTCTAGTATCCTTTATAAATTATAAGCTCTGGGGGAGTGGGAAGTCACAGCCATTATCCATCTTGATCACCATTTTGATCCCCAGAATAGCACCTGGCACACAATACATGCTCAATGTATTATCTATTACTGGACAAATAAAATCCAAAAAATAAAAATGCTTGCTAATAATAATAATCATTAATTGCCTCTCACAGTTTCTGTGGGCCAGGATTTCAGAAGCAACCCATCTGATGGTTTTGCCTCAGGGTGTCCCTGGAAGTTATATCCAGTATGGACCAGGATCACAGGTAACTAAGACTCTAGTAAGGCTGAAGGATCCACTTCTAATGAGGCTCATTCTCCTGGATGGCAAGTTAGTCCTGGTTCTTGACTAGGGAGCCTCAGTACTTTTCACATAGCTCCAAAGGTTTCATAGAATGTTCTTTCAGCAGAAGGCTGGCTCCCCTGAGAGTGAATAATCCAAGAGGTCATGGCAAAAACTGCAATGCCTTTTATGATCACAAGTATCTAGGATGCTGACTGTTACAGTCAATAGAAAATTGGTTTCGGGTGTCTTCTCTTTAACTAGTTTATATGCTCTTTGAAAGATGCAACTGTCATTCCTTCCTGACAGGATCTGGCACAATGCTTTTTATCTGGTAAGCACTCAGATTTTTAATGTATTCACAATTAATAAAAAATATATTTGCCAATAAGCATCAATCCTACATAATAAAACTGCAATATGCAAATCGACTGAACAGAGGAATGACCAGTTGACGGGGTGCGGGCTGGGGAGCAAGTGGTGCCACACCAGCCAAGGCACGTGCCAGTGGGCAGAGGGAGGGGACTGTGATGGGGGAGCAGGTGGCAGCAACCAGCAGTGGCGTGATAGGGGGGCGGGGCCACGCTGGCTGGTGCCATCCCCTGATTGGCTGCCTGGTTTCCTCCTGCAGAGGGAGACAGAGGGAGGCTGGCAGTGGCAGCAGCAGCAGGGTGATGGGGGCGGCGCCATCCCCTGATCAGCCTGCCTGGTCACCTCCCACAGAGGGAGGCCAGACTGCAGCTTAGGCCCGCTCCCTGAGCAGAGCGGGCATCAGTAGGACATCCCCTGAAAGCTACCGGACTGTGAGAGGGCTCAGGCCGGCTGAGGGACTCCACCCAGTGCACAAATTTTTGTTCACCGAGCCTCTAGTATTTTTATAATCAGCCATATCATGACTTAATTTTTAGGTTTTTATTGGACAATTATTATGTTCATATAAATATTTGAGGAAATTTAATTCCAATCTCCAAAATTCTTTAAACAAGCTAAGTATTTGATGGACACCTTCAGAAACAAGTTGCACACAATCTCATTTAGCAACTGATCATAACACTTTGTAATTTTCTTAAGTATTATGTCTACATGTTTGAGAGTTTTCATTTACTTTTGTTGTTATAAACTCAGTATTTCTAAACTATTACTATCCCTAAAGAACAAAATTAATTGCTAGTTTTAGAGTTTTATGTATATAAATGATAGGGATGCCAGATTGTTCTAAAATGAAAACACATTTAATTTTAATGGGTTCAAATAAGCCAGTCAGAGCAAGATAAGTATCACATGATCTCACTCATATGTATAATCTAAAGAACAAAATAAACTGATGAATAAAATAGATCCAGAGAAATAAAAGCATAGAACAGACTGTTGAATCTCAGAGGGAAGGTGGGGAGGGGGAGCATTAACCAAAGAACTTGTATGTATATATGCATAACCCATGGACACAGACAATAGTATGGTGAAGGCCTAGGGCAGGGGGCAGATATAGGTAAGGGTCAATGCGGGGGGAGGGGAAATCAGAGACATCTGTAATACTTTCAACAATAAATATTTTTTAATTATTTATGAATAAAAGTATAAAAAAATCTGTTGTTTGTAGTTACTGAAATAGTGACAGCTTGTCTTAGCAGGGGATGGGAGGGCAATCAGGAAAGAGCAAAGAAAATAGTCCTGAGATGCTCACAGTGAATCAACAATCCAGACAGATAAATAAAAAGCTCCTAGGTTTCTGACACCAGTTGAGAACACAGATTATATACAAATGAAGTCTAAAGAAGGAAGGGAGAGCTTCTGGTAAGAGGGTGGAGGTTTTGTTCTGTAAGCTCATCACACATTTGCACAATGATGTCTTCACATGTCTTTAGCAACAGAGAATATTTTGTCCCTTAGGGGCTCAGCTTTGCTGGTTATTGAAGTTCAATGATATCATTAAGCCTTCCCAGAGTTGTTGAAATGGATAGAACAAAGAATCTAAACTATAAGACAACCAAAGTGACTTATTTTAAAGTTTTTCATGGCCATCACACCACTGTGCACACATTGCTTGGGATCACACAATTGGGTACCTCTATGCTGGAGCAGAAAGAACTGCACAGCCATTGTAATTGAGCAGAATTCCTGCATTGTTCTTCTTTTTTTAATTTCACGTTTTAATTACAGTTTACATTCAATATAATTTTGTATTAGTTTAATGTGTACAGCATAGTGGTTATACAATCACATACTTTACAAAGTGTTCCTCCCAAGTTTTCCGGTGCTCACCTGGCACATGTAGTTATTACAATATTATTGACTATATTCCCTGTGTAGTACTTTACAACTTTGTGATCATTTTGTATCAATTGGTACTGTTCTTTATAGCTTTTTATTATTTCTAAGGACTTAAAATCATCTTAAAAATACCTTATTCCATCATAAAATCAATCAATATCTAATTCCACTTATTTTACCTACTAAGACATTTAAACAATTACATTTCTCATTTTGCTTAACCTGAACTTGTGCTAATGCTAGAATTTGCAAATATTGTACAATGATTCATAATTTAACATTTAGGTATATAATTTCTATTGATTTTCTTTTAAATTAATCCAAACTCTATACTAGTTTTTATTGAAATGAATTTATTTAGTTATCGTAGAAAGAAGATTAGAGTTGGAGTCAGAAAATCCATGTCCAAATATCAAGTTTTCTACATATTTCCCATGTTATCATGAATTTATCACTTAACTTCTCAGTGTCATCTCAGTTCAATTCTATGTAAAAGCAAAGATAATTCTACTCTGTCCTTTATAAAATTTCAGTGAAAATCCAAAGCAATGATGTATGTGAAAGCCTCTAGTAACAGAAGTGTTTTACAAGAATGATACATTAAAGTTTTTACCTTACAACTAAATTATGGAAGCACAACACATCCACTAACATCCAACATTTCTTCGTTTCATTTTCTATCACCACCACCACCTGGCCCAGATAAGCTAAGTCATTATGTTAACTGATCTACTATAAGCTTTTGATCTCATAGAAGTTGTCCATTGGTTAAACTGTATGATCCTGGTATAGATTTTCAGATGCTAATGTCCCTTCAAAGCCTTAGTCATAGTTTCCTACTAACAATTTGAGAGGGCAGGAACAATTTTTTCACAGATCAATTTTAATTTTAATCCTATATGGTATGAGATGAAACTGTTTTCTAGCCCCCTTCTTTATCTATGTCCAAATAATTTGATGAAGCTTTTAGATGGATTAAAGATCTTTTAATGCTGTGAACATGAAATAGTCTCAAGGGAAAAAATGGACCTGACATTTGATTACCATAAAATAGAATAAGTCAACAAAAATAATCTTAGAATAAAAAAATCATGATTTAGCCATATTCATTATTCAAATTAAAGGTATTAAATAACATCAATCTAGAGGCTAGTTTAGTTCCTTTGTGGTACATTGTGTGGTTAATTTCTATGTAAGGAGGTAGGAGTACTTAAAATTAACTGTTTCCACAGGAATCATGGTAAGGTTGTTCAGACCAGACAATTGATAATGCCTTCCCCTTGACATTTTCTAGACCTCAGTCATCTCTTCCATTATCTATGGCATGGAAAAGTAGGGGTTTAACCAAGGAGGAAGATCCAAAGCTGTTACCACAGGAAAATGTAGCCCCAGCCAGGTTCCATATTTAGTGAAAATGGAATTTCTTTGAGAAGGGTTCTTCAAGCCTTCACAAAGAAATGTCAGCTTTGCCACCTATGTGTCTGGTGTCTGATGAATTAGGATGTCCCTTCAAGCAGCAGTAGAGGCTCTGTTCTCCAGGCACTTGCCAAAGAATATAGGCTTGAAATATCTGCTCAGTGTTGCTATAAGCCTATGGAAACAAATGATATTTCAGAAGGATATTGCTCAAAGTCCCTTATATAGATAGAAATCCACGTAATATATTCCTTTTGGCATTTAGTACCAAGGAAATGTCTGTTTTACTTTATGAATTGCCATGTTTTTATTTCATCGAATAGAGGTATAAAACAAATCTATCTGCTGGCAAAGGTATATTTAGAGGTATATTTAGTAGTGAATATAAAATTGTAGCCTGCAATTTTAATTTCATTCCCCTTTCTCACTTTATAGTGTTTGGTTTTCATTCTAATGTTCCTAGTATATGTAGATGTAAATAGAAGGCAGCAGGAAAAGAGGAAGACTAAATATGAGATGAACTAACTCCATAAAAGAAACCATAGGCAAGATGCTACAGGAGCTGAGCAGGTCTATTGAGGATAGGACACTGTGGATGTTCCTCATTTACACAGTCGCCAACTGTTGGAGCCAACTCAATGGCACATAACACACATGTAAATGTACACACACATATACACACACATCATCATCATCATCATCATCATTCATTTAAGAGATTTTTCAAAGTAAAACATAAATAACAAATAAATGAATCTTACAGTTTCAAACCTTTATCATACATGGAATAGCAAGGCCTGAAAACATAAGAAAAATGTATATATTATTTGGGTTAAAAATATTCTCAATATCTCCTGAAAGCAAACCCCTAAACGTAACTTGACTAATTCATACTCATTACTCAAGAGTCATCTTTATAGTTATCATCTCCTAGAAACTTGTCAAATCCCCAAAACTCTAGCCACAGTGAAACTCCTGCCCTGTAGCCCATGGAGTCTGCCATGACCTAGACTGTTGGCTGTGAACATCCTGAGATCAGAAACTCAATTTTATTTCTGAAGCCCCAGCACCTATCATAGGCACTGGTATATAATAATGACATCAAAATATTTATAGAATAAATATAAAAATAGATAACACCAGTTCTCTTAATCATAGGAAGCAACATTGCAAAGACAATAATAGCTAGAGACCAAAATCTGGTTTTAAAAGTTAAATTATGAAATCATACAATGAAATAAATGAGCTCCTTTGTATGTTGTTCAAACATCAATCTCAATCATGCTCATTTAAAGAGAATTGGTATGATTATTAAGTAGTACAATTCACATCCACATTAGTAAAAGATATGATAAGAGCTCTCTAACTAGAAAAGAAATATATATATATATATATATATATATATATATACACACATATATGCATATATATATATATATATATATATATATATATATATATATTAAAAACTAGAGGCCCAGTGCATGAAATTTGTGCACAGGTATGGTCCCTAGGCCTGGCTGGTGATCAGGGCCAATTGGGGCCTTCTGGCTGCCAGCCAGGGCCTCCCTTTGTTCCACGTCGCCCCCTGCTGGTCAGCACACATCACAGCAAGTGGTTGAACTCCTGGTCAGTTGAACTCCTGAGGGGGGAAATTTGCATATTAGCCTTTTATTATATAGAACTAGAGGCCCAGTGCACAAAATTCGTGCATGGGGGTGGGGGGAGTGTACCTCAGCCCAGCCTGCACCATCTCCAATCTGGGACATCCCTCTCACAATGCAGGACTGTTGGCTCCCAACTGCTTGCCTGCCTGCCTGCCTGCCTGATTGCCCCTAACCACTTCTGCCTGCCAGCCTGATCACCCCCTAACCACTCCCCTGCCAGCCTGATCAATGTCTAACTGCTCCCCTGCAGGCCTGGTTGCCCCTAACTGCCCTCCCCTGCTGGCCCGACCACCCCTAACTGCCCTCCCCTGCTAGCCAGCTTGTGGCGGCCATCTTGTGTCCACATGGGGGTGGCCATCTTTGACCACATGGGGGCAGCCATCTTGTATGTTGGAGCAACAGTCAATTTGCATATTACTCTTTTATTAGATAGGATGATTATCCTTTAATTTATAATCTATATAGAGAAAAGTATAAAATGCAAAGTGTCCCATCAGGAGTTCAACTGGGAGACTGGGAGACCAGGAGACCAGGAGTTCGATCACTCATTATGACATGCACTGACCACTAGGGGGTGGCACGGAATGAAGGAAGGCCCCAGCTGGCAGCCGGAAGGCCCCAACCAGCCCTGATCACCAGCCAGGCCTAGGGACCCTACCCGTGCATGAATTTTGTGCACCAGGCCTCTAGTATATTATAAAAATAAAACCTTTTGCAGAGACCAAATAAAAATGTTCAACTGAATTCTTTGAGGCAAATTGAAACTCACCTCATTTAGAGTTTTAAAATGTATAATCTTGACCAAATGTAGTCTACACACCAATGTAGCATTACTAAAAATGTCAGAAGAGACATTTATACCATGGAATACTATGCAGCAATAAAAAGAAGTATCTTTTGGAGAGATTAAAAATGGTGGTGGAGTAAGTAGATGCTACACAGACACACTCCCAGGACCAAACTGGAATTACAACTAAAATAAAATAAAACCAACCTGAATAATCAACTGAAGACTAGCTGGAGAGAATCCTGACAACCAAGGATGGAAAATGGAGACCACATAGAGACTAATAGAAAGGGCAGAGGCAAGTAAAGGGCTGGCCAGGCTCCCATAGACAAAAGCTGAAGTTCCAGAGAGAGATCTCAGCTTGTGAGGGGTTGTCACTGAGAACTCTGGTGTCTCATCCCCAAGCTGGGCCCCCAGCAGATGAGGGTAGTTAGCTTGACATGTAAGCTGACATGGTAGGGGTCATGTGGAAAACAAAGGCAGGTAGAACATACACAGGGCCAGACACGGCCATTTGAGCAAGCCTATTCGCAGAAACCAACCAGGCAGAAATAATGAAATGTTTTTGGACTCTGAGTGGGAGGCATGTGAAACTAGGGAGGGTATACAACAATAGGTGATGCATAGAAACAGGGAAAGTTCAGGTCTGTTGCTGGGCAAGAACAATGAGGGGATCAATCAGGAGATGTCAGAGATAGATATAGAGCAGGCTCATAGCAAATATATACCCCTACCCCTGGACTACAAGGCTTCATGGGAAACTCATTATTTGGGCCTCCTCCCCATGCAGGGAGTCTGTATCTGCTTATAATAAATTTTCCACACTATTGCCTAAATCTTCTGGTCCGCAGAGCTCATTCTTCGGTGTCACAAGACATGAGCCTGGGGAAAATCCTCAGCTCACCTTTCCGGTTATCAGCCTTGGGGGCTCAGTCCAGGGTCCAACCTCTCCACATCAAGCAGTGAGCCTATGGACCCTATCGCTTCTTTTGATGTTTCATTTTTTTGGAGGCATTGCCAGGTGCCCATCAGCCACTTAATCAGGCTGTCGTCTCCAGTGGGCATTTTTCTCTTTCACTTTCCAAATTCAGTCTCTGGCCTTTGGGCCATTAAAAGCAGGCATGGGTCAGCCAATTAAAAGCTTTAGGGTGGCTGCCACATAAAAAGGCTCCCATGGAAGAATAAACTGGTTGCCAGTCTAGGTTAGAGAGCAGTAGGCTTCCGCCAGTTGCAAGACAAAGTCCAACCAACAACCAAATGAGTGCTTGGGTCCCTGCCCAGGCTCCAAAGATCAGAGAGGCAAATTCCTCCCTCTGGTTTGAGAATCTTGAATGTCCTTATGTGAGTAAGAACCTCACAGAGATGTCTGCGGTTGAACCCTAAGATGTGCAGGGGTCTCATAGGGACTCCAGAATACAACTGTAATTAAACTTTGACCCATCCAGGGAGTGCACATAGGGGCTGGTCACCCAGTGTTCTGGGTCCTCATGGCTGTTTCAGACAGCTGGGAAGAGAAACTGAGGCCCATAAGAGGAGGAAAATGGCCAACGGTTTCACCGCCTCTGGGAGTTCCCTCCACAAGTAGCACAGTTTGACCCACTACATACAGCCCAACCCTGACCTGTTCCCTTGTTAGGATTTATATTGGCAGAGATCTGCTCAAACATCCCTGACTTTTTCCTCCTCTTGCCCAAGGTTGAGGGTAGAGGGATGATAATTTCTTCGAATCCTGGTCCAGGCCAGCTGATCTGCCATTCTTGGTGTCCCCTACCACAAATGGACCCAGCCATGCATGAGCAGAGGATGCCCTCATCCCTCAATGGATCCTTGGACCTGACCCCCACAGACTTGATTTCTTCCAGCTCCTTGCAGTGGCCTTGTGGGAACCAGAGAGAATTCGGGCCTTCAATAGAATGTTAGGGGAGCAAAGGAGGGAATGCCCTTGCCTGAGGGGCACAGCTTGCCCCTGGTATTCGTATCATGCCATGTGCCTGCTAGCATTTGAAGCCATATGGGGGAGGTAGATTAGGGCATCTTCCATACACCAGGGCAGTAGGTCACCGGACAGAATGGAGAAAGACTACAGGGTTGGGTTTACAACCATGCTCGAGACCCTTTGGCACTTTCTAAAATGCTCCCCTGCAGTTCCTATGACCTTTGAAATGCAAGTACCCAAGAAAAACTCAAGTCTGGGCCATCTTTAAAAGTGCAAAGTTCTAGGAAAAACTTAGTCATGTGTGCAGATCAAATTAACTAATTTCAGCTTTGATTGCTAGATCGCCAGCTTTTACTATTACCTTTGTTGCTAAAAGTATATAAAGTGGATTTGGAGTTGTTATGATGTCTTCTGCTTTGTTAAAGGTGTGCTTTGAAACTAAGTTTTGTTTATAATATGCTCATAAGGGTCGATTTAAGGAATACTGGTTGTTTGCTTTCCTTGGTTATTGGAAATTAAGGCTTCTAAGAATTATTAGTTGGAAATTGTATGATTTTGGTAAAAAAAAAAATAGCATGGTTACATAGAGATACATTTTGAAAACTAGTTATTCCTAAAAGTTGTAAAAAGATTTGTAAATATTACAGAAGGTTTGTAAGAAAAAATATTAAAAGGAAGTTAAAACAAGGCCAAAAAGTGTGGGCAATTTGCAGCAGCTTGTAACCAACAAACCATTATCTTCCCCAGCCAAGGACACAGAGAAAATGGTTAAAAACAAACAAACAAAAAAACCTCCCTAATGAAACAATGCAGAAAGGGAGAGTGGAGGGGAAAGGAAAAAAGGGCTATTTTACTCCCTAGGCACAGAAGCCAACAGTCTCAAGGCTTGGCAAGATAAAGTTGTCAGGTGCTTCTCATGATTTCTGGGAAGACCACAACAAAAAAAAACAGGGAACTTTAAGAACTAATCTGTACCAGAATATTCAACAGATGAATTTTAGGGCCTATGAACAGGAAGGTGTATGATGCTTCAGACTCCCACCCAGCCTGCTCTTCAGATTGTCTGGGGGCCCGTGTATACTTCATGAGCCAGACATATAGGTTTATTTACTTTACTTTTTCAATAAAAATGCATACTTTAATTGCTGTGATAAATTGGCTTTTCAAAATGCAGCCAAGGTCTAGCATATAAACTCATTTATATGAGAAAACAAAATTTGAGTTTTGTAACTTTTGTTAAAAGTATTGCTAATTTTTAAATTTTATTTCTCAAATACAATAAAACAAAACAATTTAGTAAATTCAGTAAATTGTATATTTTTCTCCATACCTAATCCCTCCAGAATTTGGCAATTCACAATAAATAAGTCATAGTAATGTGTTTATTTGCATGAAATCAATAAGACCAGTTTCCAATGATAGTTCTGTTAACCAAGACTTTGACTAGAGTGTCTTGTCTGAGAGAGACATGCCTAGACTCTGGATGTCACCAGAAAACTTGAAGCCAATGTGAGTGAGCACCTTAGAAAAAAGCCTGGTACCTTGCTTGGTCAACTGGTTCATGGCAGTCTTTCCAGGTAAGGAACAAAGTTTGCTTTCCTGAGCAATAGCAAAAAAGGAACCTCAAGCCATTTTGGGAACCTCAAAAACTTGAGGAATTCACCCAAGTCTACAGATATGGCAGGAAAGCCTGATGGCAACTTGGTGGCTTGGCTTCTTTGCCCAGAGGGGCTCATTAAAGCTTCATCATGAGATCCCAGCAAAAGAGATTTTAAAAGAGCCTATACAGTCAATTACTATTCTTATTGTATTCATACAAACAATCAGGCCAAATTGAACCTAAACTTAATAAATAATAAATTGGTCTTTAATTTTTAAAAAAGGGTGATTTTAGGAAGATTATATTTCAGCAGACTGTACAATATACAATTGTGAATAAACTCCAATTGTCTCAAAGTTTTATTTTTCACCTATGAATTGAATTGAATCCTAAATGTGTCTAGTTTTCTTGGATTAGTTTAACTACAACTCTCCAGATTAATACCTGATTTTCTCCCATGCTTAGCCTTGGAATAAATGAACACTAAAACATTTTCATTTCACTAGATCACTTGTCATAATTCTTGTTGTTCAGTTTGTCTACACCAGGTTACAAGCTCTACTCACACACAGAGAATATCACTTATAATTACCATCGCCACCTCCTTCTGTGCCTAGGCCTCATTGTCCCTCTGACAGGGAACAAGGATTTCTTGACTCTGAACAAAAATATCACCCCCTTTAATGTGGGATTTGTTTAGTCATTTTCTGGTGTGTTAAAAAGAAAATTGTATCTTTTATATGTAATCTTTTGGTCAAAAAAGTTTGACAACCCTCCTGGGGTTTAAATTTTAAGAAACTAGCCTTAAACTTGTGGGGTCTGAGGGGACTCTAGTCCCTAATGGAATTGTATGAAAGCCTAGGAGGGATTAGGCCTGCTTAGGAGGCACCACATGTTTCTGGTGCCTACACCTCCCCATGTGCTGGAGGGCACATATGGGCCCTGGAGTAAAGGACTCTTTCTTTTAATATAAAAAACAAATTAAAACAGAGGACTGGGAAGAGGGCCAAAGAGGACTAGAACAAGTCCTTCAACATTATTTGCAGTGCCCCTCCATGTTCCCAGATAGATCACATACTAAACACCTATATCATCAAGATGATTACCTCACCAGTGGGTTTAGAGTCCTAGTCTTGGCTAAAATAGAGCCCCACCCTTTCTACATAGGTCCCTGATTACTGGCGGACTGGAAAGACCAGGATGAAGAAGATAGATCTTTTGATGGTGAGGGTGGATACTCTCCCCAGAGCTCCAGGTACTGGCCAAATTCTCTGAGCCCTCTGCCTGGAGGCCCTTCTTTTTAAACTCCTTTGGGTACTTCAGAAACACTGGAGAAATCTCAGGCACTTTCAATCAGGGACATGATTTAGTACAGGCTTCCCAACATCTAGGAAAGAATGAGTGCCTGGTAATAGGAAGGATCATGCTGGTAAGTGCCCACTATCCAGTAGGTCAGTTCTGTTAGTGGGCTCATACTCACAGTTTTTCTTCACAGGACACAGGTTACAGGCACCCTAAGTCTTACTGGTAAGAGATGGCTATTCCAGTAGAACCTCACTCACGATTGCACACGATGAGGCACTCATCAGGGTTAATACCCTTTGCCTTGGAGGGGGATAACCCTTCCAGGAAAGGGGAGTAATTCCACAGAAGATGCTAGATATCTTTCTGGGTGTTTTCTTTCAAATGGGAAGGGCATTGTCTACAACCAATGAGAGCAGACCATTGAGCTGCATTCTTTTTTTTCAATATTTTTTTTTATTGATTAAGGTATTACATGTGTCCATATCTCCCCATTGCCCTCCCCACCCCACTCCCATACATGCCCTTACCCCCCTGGGTCTTGCGTCCATTGGTTATGCTTATATGCATGCATACAAGTCCTTCAGTTGTTCTTTATTACCATAAATGAGTGAGATCATGTGGTATTTTTCTTTCACTGACTTGCTTATTTCACTTAGCATAATTCTCTCCAGTTCCATCCATGCTGCTGCAAATGGTAAGAATTCTTTTTTTTTTTTTAAAGCAGCGTAGTATTCCATTGTGTAGATGTACCATGGTTTTCTAATCCACTCATCTGCTGATGGGCACTTAGGCTGTTTCCAAATCTTAGCTATTGTAAATTATGCTGCTATGAACATAGGGGTGTATATATCCTTTCTGATTGGTGTTTCTAGTTTCTTGAGATATATTCCTAGAAGTGGAATCACTGGGTCAAATGGGAATTCCATTTTTAGTTTTTTAAGGAAACTCCATATTGTTCTCCACAGTGGCTGCACCAGTCTGCATTCCCACCAGCAGTGTCTGAGGGTTCCTTTTTCTCCGCATCATCACCAGCACTTGTTGTTTGTTGATGATAGACATTGTAACAGGTGTGAGATGGTACCTCATTGTCATTTTTTTATCATTTTTTATTGTTTAAAGTATTACATGTAGTAGTACATATATCTCCTTTTTTTCCCCATTGACCTTCCCCCAGTCTCCCCTACCCCCTGTCGCATGTCCTCATCCCCCTCCCCCCTCCAGTGTCTTGTGTCCATTTGTTGTGCTTATATGCATGCATACAAGTCCTTTGGTTGATCACTTTCCCCCGCTTCCCAACACTCCCCTGCTTTCCTGCTGTAAATTGACAGTCTGTTCGGTGCTTTTCTTCCTCTGTATCTATCTTTTTGTTCATCAGGTTATAATGTTCATTATTTTCCATAAATGAGTGAGATCATGTGGTATTTTTCTTTCATTGCCAGGCTTATTTCACTTACCATAATACTCTCCAGGTCCATCCATGCTGCTGCAAATGCTAAGAATTCCTTCTTTTTTAGAGTAGCGTAGTATTCCATTGTGTAGATGTACCATAGTTTTCTAATCCACTCATCTACTGATGGGCATTTAGACTGTTTCCAAATCTTAGTTATAGTGAATTATGCTGCTATGAACATAGGGATGCATATATCCTTTCTGATTGGTGTTTCTAGTTTCTTCGGATATATTCCTAGAAGTGGGATCACTGGGTCAAATGAAAGTTCCATTTTTAGGTTTTTGAGGAAACTCCATACTGTTCTCCACAGTGGCTGCACCAGTCTGCATTCCCACCAGCAGTGCACGAGGGTTCCTTTTTCTCCGCATCCTCGCCAGCACTTGTTGTTTGTTGATTTGTTGATGATTGCCATTCTGACAAGTGTGAGATGGTATCACATTGTCGTTTTGATTTGCATCTCTCGGGTAACTAGTGGCTTTGAGCATGTTTATATATGTCTCTTGGCCTTCCTTCTGTCTTCTTTCGAAAAGATTCTATTTAGGTCCGTTGCCCATTTTTTTATTGGATCATTTATCTTCTTTTTATTAAGTTGTATAAGTTCCCTGTAGATGTTGGAGATTAAACCTTTATCAGTGATAACATTTGCAAATATGTTCTCTGATACAGTGGGCTTTCTTGTCGTTTTGTTGATAGTTACTTTTGCTGTACAAAAGCTTTTTATTTTGATGTAGTCCCATTTGTTTATTTTATCTTTAGTTTCCATTGCCCTAGGAGCGGTATTGGTGAAGAAATAGCTTCGGCATATGTCTGAGATTTCTCTGCCTGTGGATTCCTCTAGTATTTTTATTGTTTCCTGTCTTATGTTTAAGTCCTTTATCCATTTTGAGTTTGTTTTTGTGTATGGTGTAAGTTGGTGGTCTAGTTTCAGTTTTTGCATGTATCTGACCAATTTTCCCAAGAGCATTTATTGAAGAGACTGTCTTGACTCCATTGTATGTTCATGCCTCCTTTGTCAAATATTAGTTGAGCATAGTAGTTTGGGTCGATATCTGGATTCTCTATTCTATTCTATTGGTCTATATGTCTGTTCTTGTGCCAGTACCAGGCTGTTTTGAGAACAGTGGCTTTGTAATGTAGCTTCAAATCTGGTATTGAGATCCCACCTACTTTGTTCTTCTTTCTCAGGATTGCTGCAGCTATTCAAGTTCTTTTTTTTTATTCCAGATGAATTTTTGGAGAGTTCTTTCTATGTCTGTGAAATATGCCATTGGTATTTTAATGGGGAGTGCATTGAACCTATAGATTGCTTTGGGTAGTATGGACATTTTAATGATGTTGATTCTACCAATCCATGAACATGGTATGTTCTTCCATCTGTTTACCTCTTCCTCTATCTCTTTTTTCAGTGTCCTGTAGTTTTCAGTGTATAGGGCATTTACCTCCTTAGTTAAGTTTATTCCTAAGTATTTTAATTTTTTTGGTGTGATGGTAAATGGGATCGATTTTGTAGTCTCTCTTTCTGTAAGTTCATTATTGGTTCATAGAAATACCATAGATTTCTTGGCTTTAATTTTGTATCCTGCTATATTGCCAAATTCATTTATTAAGTCTAATATTTTTTGATCGAGTCCTTTGGGTTTTTTATGTACAATATCATGTCACCTGCAAATAAGGACAGCTTTACTTCTTCTTTTCGAATTTGGATGCCTTTTATTTCTTCTTCTTGTCTAATTGCAATGGCTAATACTTCCAGTACTATGTCAAACAGGAGTGGTGAGAGTGGGCATCCCTGTCTTGTTCCTGTTCTTAGGGGAAATGGTTTTAGTTTTTGCCCATTGAGTATGATGTTGGCTGTGGGTTTATCATATATGCCTTTTATTATGTTGAGGTATGATCCTTCTATTCCCACTATGTTGAGAGTTTTTATCAAGAAAGGGTGTTGAATTTTATCAAATGCTTTTTCTGATCAATTGATATGACTATGTGATTTTTATCTCTCAATTTGTTTATGTGATGTATCACATTTATTGATTTGCGGATATTGTACCATCCTTGCATTCCTGGGATAAATCCTACTTGGTCATGGTGTATAATCTTTCTGATGTACTGCTGGATCCGATTTGCTAGAATTTTGTTGAGGATTTTGACATCTACGTTCATGAGGGATATTGGCTTATAATTCTCTTTCATTGTGTTGTCTTTATCTGGTTTTGGTATTAGGGTGATGCAAGCTTCATAGAAGGAGCTTGGAAGTGTTCCTTCCTCTTGAATGTTTTGGAATAGTCTGAGGAGGATAGGTTTTAGTTCGTCCTTGAATGTTTGGTAAAACTTCCCTGTGAAGCAGTCTGGGCCTGGGCTTTTGTTTGCTGGAAGCTTTTTGATGAGTGCTTCAATTTCTTCCATAGTTATTGGCCTATTGAGATATTTAGATTCTTCCTGATTGAGTTTTGGGAGGTTGTATTTTTCTAGGAATATGTCCATTTCCTCCAGGTTGTCCAGTTTGTTGGAATAGAGTTGTTCATAGTATTTTTTAAGAATCCTTTGTATTTCAGTTGGGTCTGTTGTTATTTCTCCTCTTTCATTTCTGATTTTGTTTATTTGGGTCTTCTCTCTTTGCTTCTTGGTAAGCCTGGCTAGAGGTTCATCAATCTTGTTTATCCTTTCAAAGAACAAGCTCTTTGTTTTCTTGATCTTTTGTATTGTGGTTTTTTGTTTTGTTTTGTTTTGTTTTTTGGTCTCAATGTCGTTTTTCTCCACTCTGATCTTTATTATTTCCTTCCTTCTGCTTACACTGGGCTTTTCTTGTTGCTCTCTTTCTAGCTCTTTGAGTTGTAGGGTTAGGTAATTTATTACCATTGTTTCTTGTTTTTTTTGCAGTAGGCTTGTAGAGCTATGAACTTCCCTCTCAAGACTGCTTTCGCTGTGTCCCATAGATTTTGGGTTGTGGTGTTTTCATTGTCATTTGTTGCCATGATGCTTTTTATTTCTTCTTTGATCTCTCTGGTAACCCAGTCATGGTTTAATAGCATGCTGTTTAGTCTCCATGTGTTTGATTTCTTTGGGTTGTTTGTATTGCAGTTGATTTCCAGTTTTATGCCACTGTGATCTGAGAAGATGCTTGGTATGATTTCTATCTCCTTGAATTTGAAGAGACTTTGCCTGTGACCCAATATATGGTCTATCTTTGAAAATGAGCCATGTGCACTTGAGAAGAATGTGTATTCTGTGGCTTTGGGGTGAAATGTTTGAAGATGTCAATTAATTCCATCTGGCCTAGTGAGTCATTTAGGATTGATGTTTCTGTGCTGATTTTTGGTTTAGAGGATTTGTCCAATGGCTATAGTGGGGTATTAAAGTCCCCTACTATGATTGTATTGCTGTCAGTCTTTCCCTTGATATCCTCCAGGAGTTTTTTTGTGTATTTGGGTGCTCCTGTATTGGGTGCGTATATGTTTACCAGTGTTATTTCTTCTGGTTGGATTGCTCCCTTTAGTATTATGAAGTGGCCTTCCTTATCTCTTTTTATGTCCTTCACGTTGAGATCTAATTTGTCAGATATACGTATTGCTACCCCAGCTTTTTTTTTCATTTCCATTCGCCTGAAAATCCTTTTTCAATCCCTTCACCCTCAGTCTGTGTGCATCTTTTTTTCTGAGGTGGGTGTCTTGAAGACAGCAGATATATGGGTCTTGTTTTCTTATCCAATCTGTTACCCTATGTCATTTGATTGGGGCATTTAATCCATTTACATTTAAAGTTATTATTGATAGGTACTTATTTGTCGCCATTTTTATTCTTTACCCCTGTGTTCCTTCTTTGCTTCCTATTTCTTTTTTATAAAGCAGACCCTTTAGCATTTCTTGCATTGCTGGTTTTGTGGTAATAAACTCCCTTAGTCCTTTTTTGTCTGTGAAGCTCCTGATTTCACCCTCAGTTTTGATTGATAGGCTTGCTGAGTACAGTATTCTTGGATTCATACCCTTCTTTTGCATGGCTTTGTATATTTCATTCCATTCCCTTATTGCCTGATTAGTTTCTGTTGAGAAATCAGCCGCTAGTCTGATGGGGGTTCCTTTGTATGTAATTTCTGTCTCTCTCTTGGCGGTTTTAAGATTCTTACTTTGTCGTTGGTGTTTGCCAATTTAATTATAATGTGCCTTGGCGTCTGTCTTTTGAGGTTCATTTTGCGTGGGACTCTGTGAGCTTCTTGGATTTCTGTGGGTTTTTCTTCCCTATATCAGGGAAGATTTCTGTCATTATTTCTTCAAACTGTTTTTCTATTCCTTGCTCAGTTTCCTCTCCTTCTGGAACCCCTACTATGTGGATGTTGTTTCATTTCATGTTGTCCCAAAGTTCCCTTAGGCTCTCCTCCTGCTATTTAATTTTTTTTTCTAGAAGCTGCTGTACTTGTGTATTTTTTCCTACCTTGTCTTCTAGCTCACTGATGCGGTCCTCTGCTTTTTCTAGTCTACTCTTGATGCTTTCTATTGAGTTCTTTATAGCAGCGATGTCATTTTTTTTTCTCTTGGTTCTTCTTCATATCCTCTTCGTTCTTACACATATTATCGAATTTGTCTTCCATTCTTTTCAGCCACCTTATGACCATTTCTCTGAATTCTTTCTCTGACCGTTTTTTGCCTCCATTTCATTTACTTCCTTTTCTGGTGATGCCTGCTTTTCTTTCATATGCGGGCTGTTTCTTTGTATCCCCATGGTCTCTCTTCTCTGGATGTCTGGTTATGTAGTTCTCTCTCCCCTTTTCGTGGTGGAGTACAGAGCTCCTCCAAATCCACGTGCTTGTGCCAATTGGGGACCAATGTTCTTGGATTCACAGCTGTTCGCTGGGTGCCATATTTGTGGAACCCTCATTGTCATTTTGATTTGCATCTCTCAGATTATTAGTGACTTTGAGCATGTTTTCATATGTCTCTCGGCCTTCCTTATGTCCCTTTTCAAAAAGTATCTATTTAGATCCATTGCCCGATTTTTTAATGGGTTATTTATCTTCCTTTTGTTAAGTTGAATGAGTTCACTATAAATGTTGGAGATTAAACCTCAATAGGAGATAACATTGGCAAATATGTTCTCCCGTGCAGTGGGCTTTCTTGTTTTGTTGATGGTTTCTTTTGCTGTGCAGAAGCTTTTTATTTTTATGTAGTCCCATTTGTTTATTTTCTCTTTCATTTCTATTTCCCTAGGAGCTGTATCAGTGAAGATATTGCTTCGGCATATATCTGAGATTTGGCAGCATGTGGATTCCTCTAATATTTTTATGGTTTCCTGTCTTACATTGAAGCCCTTTTTCCATTTTGAGTTTATTTTGTGTATGGATGTAAGTTGGTGGTCTAGTTTCAGTTTTTGCATGTATCTGTCCAATTTTCCCATACCATTTATTGAAGAGACTGTCTTGACCCCATTGTATGTTCTTGCCTCCTTTGTCAAATATTAATTGCGCATAGTGGTTTGGGTCGATATCTGGATTCTCTATTCTATTCTATTGGTCTATATGTCTGTTCTTATGCCAGTACCAGGCAGTTTTGAGAACAGTGGCTTTGTGATACACCTTGATATCTGGTATTGAGATCCCTCTTACGTTGCTCTTCTTTCTCAGGATTGCTGCAGCTATGCAAGTTCTTTTTTTATTCCAGATGAATTTTTGGAGAGTTCGTTCTAGGTCTGTGAAATATGCCATTGGTATTTTAATGGGCATGAATCTCTAAATTGCTTTGGGTAGTATGGATATTTTAATGATGTTGATTCTACCAATCCATGAACACGGTATGCTCTTCCATCTATTTATGTCTTCCTCTATCTCTTTTTTCAATGTCCTGTAGTTTTCTGGGTAGAAGTTTTTTACATCCTTGGTTAAGTTTATTCCTAGGTATCTTAATTGTTTTTTGTGCAATGGTAAATGGGAGTTTTCTTAGTCTCTCTTTCTATAAGTTCAATGTTGGTGTATAGAAATGCCATAGATTTCTGGGCGTTAATATTGTATCCTGCTACATTGCCAAATTCATTTATTAAGTCTAACATTTTTTGATGGAGTCTTTAGTGTTTTCTATGTACAGTATCATGTCATCTGCAAATAATGACAATTTTATTTCTTCTTTTTCAATTTGGATGCCCTTTATTTCTTCTTCTTGTCTGATTACTGAGGCTACACTTTCAGTACTATATTGAACAGGAGTGGTGAAAGTGGGCATCACTGTCTTGTTCCTGTTCTTAGTAGAAATGGTTTTAGGTTTTGCCCATTGAGTATGATATTGGCTGCAGGTTTGTCATATAAGGCTTTTAGTTTGTTGAGGTCTGATCCCTCTATTCCCACTTTGCTGAGCGTTTTTATCAGAAAAGGGTGTTGGATTTTGTCAAATGGTTTTTCTGCATCAATTGATATGATTATGTGATTTTTGTCTCAATTTATGTGATGTATCACATTTATTGGTTTGCAGATATTCTATCAGCCTTGCATTCCTGGAATAAATCCCAGTTGGTCATGGTGTATGATCTTTCTAATGTAATGCTGGATCCAGTTTGCTAGAATTTTGTTGAGGATTTTAGCATCTATATTCATGATGCATATTTACCTGTAATTCCCTTTCACTGTGTGGTCTTTATCTGATTTTGGATTAGGTTAATGCTGGCTTCATCAAAGAGTTTGGAAGTGTGCCTTCCTCTTGAATTTTTTGGAATAGTCTAAGAAGGATTGGTTTTATTTCTTCTTTGAATGTTCAGTAAATCTCCCCTGTGAAGCCATCTGTTCCAGGGCTTTTGTTTGCTGGAAACTTTTTGATTAATGTTTCAATTTCATCAGTAGTTATTTGCCTATTCAGGTTTTTTGAATCTTCCTTATTGAGTTTTGGAACCTTGTATTTTTCTAGGCATGTGTCCATTTCGTCGAGGTTGTCCACTTTGTTGGAGTAGAGTTGGTCATGGTATTTTTTTTACAATCCTTTGTATATCTGTTGGGTCAGTTGTTACTTCACCTCTTTCATTTCTGATTTTGTTTATTTGGGCCCTCTCTCTTTGTTTCTTGGTGAGCCTGGCTAGAGGTTTATCAATCTTGTTTATACTTTCAAAGAACCAGCTATTGGTTTCCTTGATCTTATGTATTGTTTTTTTGGTCTCTATGTCATTTATTTCTGCTCTGATCTTTATTATCTCCTTTCTTCTGGTTACTGTGGGCTTTTCTTGTTGCTCTCTTAATAGTTCTTTGAGTTGCAAGGTTAGATAATTTATTAGCATTTTTACTTGTTTTTTGAGGTAGCCCTGTAGAGTTATGAACTTCCCTCTCAGGATTGCTTTCATTGTGTCCCATAGATTTTGGATTGTTGTGTTTTCATGGTCATTTGTTTCCAGGATGCTTTTAATTTCTTCTTTGACCTCTTTCGTAGCCCAATCATTGTTTAATAGCATGCTATTTAGCCTCCAAGTGTTTGATTTTTTTTCATTGTTCTTATTGTAGTTGATTTCTAGTTTTATGCCATTATGGTCTGAGAAGATACTTCTTATAATTTCTATCTTCTTGAATTTGAAGAGACTTTGCCTCTGTCTTAATATGCAGTATATCTTTGAAAATGTTCCATGTGCACTGGAGAAGAATGTATATTCTGTAGCTTTGGAGTGAAATGTTCTGAAGATGTCAATTAAGTCCATCTGATCTAGTGAATCATTAAGGATTGCTGTTTCTTTGTTGATTTTTTGTTTAGAGGATTTGTCCAGCAGTGTCAGTGGGGTATTAAAGTCCCCTATTATGATTGTATTGCTATTGATATTTCCCTTGATATCTTCCAGAAGTTGTTTTATGTATTTGGGTGCTCCTGTATTGGGTGCATATATGTTTACCAGAGTGATATCCTCTTGTTGAATTGCTCCCTTTAGTATTATGAGATGGCCTTACTTATCTCTTGTTATGGCCTTTACTTTGAGGTCTATTTTGTCAACTATAAGTATTGCTACCCCAGCTTTTTTCTCACTTCCACTTGCCTGAAAAATTTTTCCCCCTCCCTTCACTATCAGTCTGTGTGAATCCTTTGTTCTGAGGTGCGTCTCTTGCTAACAGCATATATATGGGTCATGTTTTTTTATCCATTCAGCTACCCTATGTCTTTTGATTGGAGCATTTAGTCCATTTACGTTTAATGTTATTATTGATAAGTAGTTGTTTGTCTTCATTTTTATTCCTAATATTTGTGTTCCTTCTTGCCTTTCTGTTTCTTCTTTTTACAGCAGTCCCTTTAGCATTTCTTGCATTGCTGGCTTGGTGGTAATAAGCTCTCTTATCCCTTTTATGTCTGTGAAGCTCCTGATTCCACCTTCAATTTTGAATGATAGCCTTGATGCGTATAGTATTCTTGGATCCAGTCCCTTGGTTTGCATCACTTTGTATATTTCATTCCATTCTCTTCTGGCCTGGTGTGTTTCTGTTGAGTAATCTGTTGATATTCTAATGGGAGAGCCCTTGTAGGTAACTTTTTGTCTCTCTCTGGCAGCCTTTAAGATTGTTACCTTGTCGTTGATGTGTCTCGGTGTTGGTCTTTTTGGGTTCATCTTGTTTGGGACTCTATGTGCTTCTTGGACTTGCATAGTTTTTTTCATGCCAATATCAGGAAAGTTTTCTCTCACTATTTCTTCAAAAAGGCTTTCTATTCCTTGCTCAGTTCCCTCTACTTCTGGCACCCCTATTATGCAGATGTTATTTCATTTTGCATTGTCCCAAAGGTCCCTTAGGCTCTCCTCTTGCTTTTTAAGTTTTCTTTCCAGTTGTTGCTGTGTTTGTGTGTTTTTTCCTACCTTGCCTTCTAATTCACTGATGTGGTCCTCAACCTCTTCTAGTCTACTGTTTAAGCCTTCCATTGTGTTCTTTATTGCAGCTATGTCATTCTTCACTTCCTCTTGGTTCCTTTTCATGTTGGTGACATTCTCATTCAGCTCCTTATAATTCTCACTGAGTTGTGTGTATTTGTCATCCAGCCGTTTAAGCATCCTTATAAGCATTACTCTGAATTCTTTCTGTGACATGTTGCTTGCCTCCATTTCATTAAATTCCATTTCTTTCCTTTGGAGATTGTTTTTTTTGTCCCCCCCTTTTTTTTAATTTAATAAATCTTTATTGTTCAGATTATTACAATTGTTCCTCTTTTTCCCCCCATAGCTCCCCTCCACCCAGTTCCCACCCCACCCTCTGCCCTTACCCGCCCCCCACACTGTCCTCATCCATAGGTGCACGATTTTTGTCCAGTCTCTTCCAGCACCCCCCACACCCCTTTCCCCCTGAGAATTATCAGTCCACTCCCTTTCTATGCTCCTAATTCTATTATATTCACCAGTTTATTCTGTTCATCAGATTTTGTATTCACTTAATTTTTAGATTCACTTGTTGATAGACATGTATTTGTTGTTCATAATTTTTATCTTTACCTTTTTCTTCTTCTTCCTCTTCTTAAAGAATACCTTTCAGCATTTCATATAATACTGGTTTGGTGGTGATGAACTCCTTTAGCTTTTTCTTATCTGTGAAGCTCTTTATCTGACCTTCAATTCTGAATGATAGCTTTGCTGGGTAGAGTAATCTTGGTTGTAGGTTCTTGCTATTCATCACTTTGAATATTTCTTGCCATTCCCATATGGCCTGCATAGTTTCTGTTGAGAAATCAGCTGACAGTCGTATGGGTGCTCCCTTGTAGATAATTAACTGTTTTTCTCTTGCTGCTTTTAATATTCTCTCTTTTGCTCTTGGCATTTTAATTATGATGTGTCTTGGTGTGGTCCTCTTTAGATTCCTTTTTTTTCAGGTTCTCTGTGCTTTCTGGACTTGTAAGTCTATTTCTTTCACCAGGTAGGGGAAGTTTTCGGTCATTATTTCTTCAAATAGGTTTTCAGTATCTTGCTCTCTTTCTTCTTCTGGCACCCCCATAATTCGGATGTTGGTATGCTTGAGGTTGTCCCAGAGGCTCCTTACACTATCTTCAAATCTTTGAATTCTTTTTTCTTTTTGCTTTTCCAGCTGAGTGATTTTCCTTCTTTGTATTTCAAATCTTTGACTTGATTCTTGCGGTCCTCTAGTCTGCTGTTAGGTTTCTGTATAATATTTTTTATTTCAGTCAGTGTATGCTTAATTTCTAGCTGGTCCTTCTTCATATCCTCGAAGGTCTCACTAAATTTATTGGCCTTTTCTAGGAAATTCTTTAAAAACCTTATAACCATGGTTTTGAACTCTGTATCCAGTCGTTTGCTTTCCTCCATTTCTTTAATTTGTAATCTGTTTCTTTGTCTCCACATTTTCGCTGCTTCCCTGAGTTGGTGGAGTAGCTTTGTGTGGTAGGTGTCCTATAGGTCCCAGTGACTCAGCCTCCCCAGTTACCGGAGATGGACACTCTTGGTGCACCCCTTTGTGGACTGTGTGCTCAGCCTTGTTATAGTTAAGTCTTGATTGTTGTTGGTATCACTGGGAGGAATTGACCTCCAGGCCAATTGGCTGTGAGGATCAGCTGTGTCTATGCTGGGAGAACTTCTGTGCTGGAGACACTCTTATGAGACAAGACTTGCAAAATTGTAAAAGCCTCTGTTCTCAGCTTGGATGGAGTGGAGTTTCAGGGAGTAGCAGACAGCCTTGGTTTCCTGTCAGCCCTGACCTATGAGGCCCCTGTGTCTCAGTGTCCCTTGGTAATCGCTACAAGCACCTCTGAGAGAAAACCGCCCTCAAGTTTCGCCCGCTGCCACACAGTCCAGTTTCTCCCCGAATGAGTGAGGGTTCCCAGAAACTTGCCCGGAACTAGAGTTCAGCGCAGTCGGGAGCTTCCATCTCCCTCCTGCTTTAGAAAGCCAGCTGCGCACTCAGCTATGCGTGCATTCAGCAGTCAGTCCTCTCTGCACACACGTGCCTCCAGACCTCTGCCTTCCGCAACTCCCGAGTCTCAGTGTGCTTTCTCTTTTCCTGACAGTCCAGATTCCCCCCGAATGAGTCTGGTTTCCCAGGGTCTCGCCCAGGACTGTAGTTCAGTGCAGTCGGGAGCTTCCATCTCCCTCCGGCTTTAGAAAGCCAGCCGCGCACTCAGCCATCCTTGCACAGAGCTGCCTGTCCTCTCCACGTGCGAGTCTCTGTACCTTAGCCTTTTGCAGCTCCTCTGAGTCTCAATGTGCTTTCCTCTTTTCTTCTATTTGTAGAATTTCCACTCAGCCAGCTTTCCTGTGCTTCTGGATGGTGTCTGTTTTGTCTTTTAGTTTTAGTTTAGATATTGTTGTGCGAGGCAGCAGTTTAGGCGTTTACCTATGCTGCCATCTTGGTTTCCTATCTCCCCATTTTTTGCTGTAACATTTTAATTATTTCTGTTTCTTAGATCCAACTGCTTCACTACCCAGGGTGTGGTACTAGATGTGCGATTACTCAGGTCTCCTGGGCTTGGTGAACTAAAGGAGCTCCCTACTTGAGGTATTTGGGTTCTCTTAATGTAGCTGCATCTTGAATTTTAGTTTCTTGTTCATGGATTAATTCTCGTCTCAGGTTGGCAAAGTGACTCACCCCCAGATTCGTTGTGCATGCTTCTTTGGATGTGATTGTGGTTCCAGCTCTTGTGGAAAAGGTTGTATGAGGTCTTGCTGGTATGTTCCCAAAGTCCACAGCCTGGGAAGGAGTCTCGTGGCCTGAGGCTCAGATACTGTGACAATGGCCAGTTTGGTGTGACTCCTGGTAGATTAGCATCACTCTGCAACTCACTGCATGGGGCACCGAGCCCATGACAGTGAGGGGCGGGTGTCTTGTAGTTTCTGGTTGAGGCAGTGGGTCTCTGGCCAAAGTGATTTCCTTCTCTGAATCACTAGGGGGTTCAGGATCCAGTGGCTGGGGATGTGAGGATCTCAAGGTCTATGGCTGAAATAATGTGACCTTGTCCAGGGAGGCAAGTCCTCAGTAATTCAACGAGCTGTCCAGAGGTAGACAGCTGGGAAAGGGATGTTGTGGATCCTACTGAGGGAACTGTGCGCCCTTGGTTGGAGAGGCACACACCCAGTGGCAGCACACAGAGGGGCCCAGGCGCCTTCTGCTGGGGGTGTGATATCATGAGGCCCACACACTGGATCAGAGTGATTGTGGTGTGCCACCAGCCCCATGGAAGGAAAAGTCCCAGTTTCTGCTTTGGGGTATGTGCACCCTTGGTTGGATATGCATGCCCAATGGCTGCTTACAGAGGCACCCAGGAGCCATCTGCTGGGGCAGTGGGCTCAGGAGGCCCTTGTACCAGAGCGGCACTACCGCAGGGACTGGATGCCAGTGGCTGGGGTTGTGCCTTGCAGCAGTTCCGAAAAGCACCTGGGGGCTGCCTGCCAGAGCAGTGGGCTCAGGGGGCTTGCACACTGGATCGGTGCAACTTCAGTGACCGGAGATCAGCAGCTGAGCAGTGGGAAGTCAGAGTTTCTGTAGTGAGGCCTTGAGCCTTTGGTTGGATCCAAGTGCACCTAGTGGCAGCTCACAGAGGCACCCAGGAGTCGCCTGCTGGGGCAGTGTCCTCAGGGGGCCTGTGTGCTGAAACCACGTGACATGGTGTCTGATATCTGTGAGTAGGCAGCCGGGAAGGGGGAAGTCCAAATTTCTACTGCTGGGCCCATGCACCCTTGTTTGGATATGAGCATGCTGGGGCTCAAGGAGGCACCCAGGAGTTGCCTATAGGGGCAGCAGGCTCAGTAGGCCTGTGTGCTAGAAAGGCGCAACTGTGGTGTCCAGGGGTCAGCAGCCAGGGAGGGGGATGTCCCAGTTTTTTCTGCCTTGTGCCCTTGGTTGAAATCGCACATGCCCAGAGGTGGCTCACAGAGGCATCCAGGAGCCGTCTGTTGGGGTGGTGGGTCTCAGGAGGCCTGCGCTCTGGAAAGGTGTGATTAGTGTCCTGAAGTTGGCAGTTGTGAGGTAGGAAGACTCAGTTTTTGCTGTTGAGGCCTTATGCCCTTGGTTGGATTCGTGCATGCCCAGCGGTGGCTCACTGAGGCACATGGAAGCCATTTGCCGGGGCGGCACACTCAGCGTGGCCCTTGTGTTGAAGCTGCGTGACCGAGGTGTCTATGGGCAGGCAGCCAGAATAGGGGGAAGTCTGAATTTCTATTGCCGAGGCTGTGCACCCTTGTTTGGTTACAAGTGCACCCTGTGAGGCCTCAGAGAGGCACCCAAGAGCTGCCTTTGGGGTGGTGGGCTCAGGAGGCCTGCACTCTGAAAAAGCGAGACTGTGGTGTCCAGAGGTAAGCAGCTGTGAATTGGGTAGACTCAGTTTTTGCTGCTGTGCCCTTGGTTGAATTTGCGTGTGACCAGTGGTGGCTTATAGAGGTACCCTGGAGCTGTTTGCCAGGGCGATACACTCAGAGAGGCCCTTGTGCTGAAGCTGCATGACAGAGGTGTCTCTGGGTAGGCAGCCGGGAGTGGGGTAAATCCAAATTTCTACCACCGAGGGCCTTGTGCCTTTTGTTGGGTTTGTGCACACCCAGTGGCAGCTCACAGAGGCACCCGGGAGCCGTTTGCCGGGGCGGTGCATTCAGCGTGGCCCTCGCATTGAAGCCGTGTGATCAAGGAGTCTGTGGGCAGGTATCCGGAAATGGAGGACTCCGAATTTCTATTGCTGGGGCAGCAAGCCCTTGTTTGGATAAGAGCATGCCCAGTGGGGGCTCACAGGGATACCCAAGTGCTGCCTTTGTGGCCTTGGGCTCAGGAGGCCTGTGTGCTGGCAAAGCACAGCTATGGTGTCCAGAAGTTGGCAGCTATGAAGTGGGAAAACTCAATTTTTGCTGTTGTGCCCTTGGTTGAATTCACACACACCCAGTAGTGGCTCACCGCGGTACCCTGAGGCTGATTGCTAGGGCAGTGCACTCAGATAGGCCCTTGTGCTGAAGCTGCACTCAGACAGGCCCTTGCGCTGGAGCTGCATGACTGAGGTGTCTCTAGGCAGGCATCTGGGAGTGGGAGAAATCTGTATTTCTACTTCCGGGGGGGGGGCCTTATTCCCTTGGTTGGGTTTGTGTGTGCCAAGTGGCAGTGCACTCAGGCACCCAGAGTAGTCCGGGCACTGAATCCATGTGACTGAGGTGGCTGCAGGGAGGTATCCAGGAAGGGGAATTCAATTTCTACTGCCTGGGCAGTGGGTCCTTGTTTGGGTAAGAGTGTGCCCCGCAGTGGCACCCACTAGCAGCCTATGAAGTGGTGGGCTCAGGCAGCCTGTGTGCTTGAAATGCATGACTATGGCGCTGGAGAAGTGCGACTGTGGTGTCAGGAGTTAAGCCACTGGGGAGGGGGAAGTTGCACTTACTGCTGTGGGAGTGTGAACCCTTGGAGGTGGAGGTCCCTGGGTCCATGGGTCTGCAGGTGGGGCAGCAGGATTTTGGCTGGAATGGCTGCCAGGTCGCAGGCAGTGTCCCAGCCCTGTCTGGGTGGTGGTGTTGATGAGTTCCTAGAAGAGGCCGCTCTCCCCTTCAAGATGTCATGGGCTCCATGCCCGTGCCCATGTCCCGCAGTCCCAGGAGTGCCCACAGTGCTGGTAGTCTCTCCCTATCCAGGAGAGCCTGGTCTGCCAGTCCCTGCTGCTCCTGCCAGATTTAACTGTCCCTCACTCACTCACACACACACACCACACATATCCACAGACTCTCCTTTTACCGCCTCATTCACTCACACCCTCTCCCTCACCTCCGTCCTGTGCGCTGCCATCTTCTATCCCCTGCATTCTTAAACATTAGAATTTATTTGATCCACAAACATTGAAGAAAAAGCACCTAATTTTCTTTTGTACCCAGGCCTGGTCCCAGTATCAACTGACAGATAGACATGGCTCCCAGAGGGAAGTATTAACTACAATACCATCTTGCAATTAAATCTTTTCCATAGAATGGAAGGAAAGTACTCTAAATTCTCATATATCCAGACTTGCTTTTCTTTAAGAAACAATAAAAAATTAAGTCAGCAATGCAAAATTGAACCCTAGCTATTGACAGCCTTGACCCAAAACAATACCCGAGAGTCAAAAACCCTTAAGAGGTGATAGGGTCTAGTGACCCACAGAATACACATAAGCCATCTTGTCCTCCTTATAATACAGAACCCCTAGAAGTACAAATCCCAAGGAGGAATCAGCCACCAAGGCCCATGACTACCATCTGGCCTCTCCAGGCAATGGCAGGGGAATAGTTTTGACCCACCTGGGTCCAGGTATCATTTTCCATACAGGACTTAAAACAAATTAAAGAAATGATTCCATCCCTAACAAGCTGGTTGGCCCCTCTTTTCAGCCCTTTGTTTAGCTATTTCTATTGCTTATCTTTGGCCCTTGCTTATTAAACCTCCTAATACATTTTGTTTCTTCTCGAATAGAGGCTAAAACTCCAACTGGTCCTCCAGATGGAACCACAAATGGAAGCCACAACCTTCTTCCATGGACCCCCTAGATCACCTGCATCCAATGGGACCCTAACAGCTGCTTCCAATCCATGTCCCTTTTCAGCAGAAAGTAGCCAGAGTGATCATTGCCTCTGCTCTCGACAGCAGTTGAGGTCTCTTAATCGGAGGGTGAACTGAGAGGAGTTAGATCAACACACAAACAGACAGGGCAGGGGTCCAGTAGAAAACAAAGGCAGGTGGAACATAGGCAGAGGCAGACATGGCATTTGAACAAACCTAATCACAGGAACCAACCAGGCAGAAATAATAAAATGTCTTTAGACTCATGTAAAACTAGGGAGGGTCTGCAACAATAAGGTGAACAGATGCATAGAAACAGGGAAAGTTCAGGTCTGTTACTGGGCAAGAACAATTGAGGGAATCAATCAGGTGATGACAAGGATAGGTATAGGGCTTATAGCACATATATATCCCTAGACTATAAGGCTTCACAGACAACCCATTATTTGGGCTCCCTCCCCATGCAGGGAGTCTGAATCTGCTTGCAATGAATTTTCTACTTTTTGCTTAAATCTTCTGGTTTGCAATTTCATACTGCAGCTTCACAAGACAATACTGCAGGGATAAAAGCTCAACTCACTGCTCTGGTTATCACAAAGAGCACCAGAACTGAGAAAGGTGCCCACATATCATCTGGCTGTGGAAAGCATCAGGGCTGCTGCCTGCCAGGTAGAGATGGCTTGAAATGCAGGCAGCCTCTTAAAGGCCCAATGCACAAAATTTTGTATAGCCACTCACCTTTTGCTCCAGCAGAGGGAGGACAGAGTGGACTGGAGCTGTGTAAACAGAAGCCAGGGTTGGGGGTTCTGGAGTTAGAGCTCAGAAGGCAGACACTGGAATTTCCTGTGTTAAGTCATTCCCTCACTCTGTGGAGGTCATCTTTCTCAGACAGAACTTTGCTACCCAGTGGTTTTTGCCTGAGAGGAAGACAAATGAGTCAACCTATGGGAAAACAACCTGCCCTATCGTGTGGAGTTTCTGAGATCCATTAAGAGACTCATAATAACAATTAGCCTCTAGGCAGAAGCAATTGCCACACCCTGTAGGAAAACCTCTTTGCCACACCTGTGGACCATTGCCTGAGGGCTATCAAGACTGAATCCAATCAGTATGTAGGCAGAGGTGGTCTCTGGAGGCTTTGACACTTTGCCTGATCTAATTAGTCAAAAACAGCATTTAAAGAGTGCTGCACTAGAGATTGAGAGGTGTAGAAGATCTACCTAAAACATAGTCACAAACCCAAACAGAAGTGAAAATGAGGAGACAAAGAAACATCCCCCAAATGAAAGAACAAAAGAATTCTCTAGAAGAAGAGATAAATGAAATGGAGATAAGAAACTTACCTGACATAGAATTCTGAATAATGATGGTAAAGATGCTCAAAAGCATGAGAAAACATATAGTACCTATAAAAACAGAAATAAAGAATGACATAACACAAATAAAGAGCACATTGGAAGAAATACACAGCAGACTAGGGGAAGCTGAGGACTGGATCATTGAAATAGAAGACAGGGTTGAAAAAAATCATTCAATCAGAGAATCAAAAAGAATAAAAAACAATTAGAAAACAACAGGATAGCTTAAGGGAGCTGTGGGACAACATGAAACGTAACAATCCTACATAATAAAGAGCTAATATGCTAATTAGACCAGATGGTGGAACAACCTTTGGGAACCACCCGTAGGCAGGGGGCGGGGCTGCAAGGCAGCCAGGGCCTTGAGGGCTGAATCAGCCAGGACCAAGAGGGCCGAGCCCTTTGCACATATTTCGTGCATTAGGCCTCTAGTATTCACAGAATAGATGTGCCACAAGGGGAAAAAAGTGAGCAAGGGATAAATAATCTGTTTGAAGAAGTAATGGCAGAAAAATTCCATAACCTGGTGAAGGAAAAAGTAATACAAGTTCAGGAGACACAAAGAGTCCCAAGCAAGAAGAAATCAAACAGGCACATGCCCAGACACATCATAATTAATATGCCAAAAATTAAAAATGGAGAGAGAACCTTAAAGGCAGCAAGAGAAAAAAATTTGTTACCTACAAAGGAGCTCCCATAAAGCTGTCAACTGTATTCTCATCAGAAACGCCATATGCCAGAAAGAAATGATAGGAAGTAGTCAATGTAATGAACAGCAAGTGTCTGAAACCAAGATTACTATATCCAGCAAGGCTACCAATCAAAGTAGATGGTGAAATAAAGAGCTTCCTATTCAAAAAAAAAAAAAAAAAAAAGAGACCAGACAAATTTATCACCACCAAGCCTGCATTGCAAGAAGTGCTAAAGGGACAGCTGCAATGAGAATAAGAAATAGAGAGAGAAACCTAGGCACAGATAATTAAAATGGCAATAAATAACTACCTATCAATAATAAATTTAAATGTAAATGGATAAATTTAAATGTAAATGCTCCAATCAAAAGTCATAGGGTAGCTGAATGGATACAAAAACAGAACCCAACTATATGCTGTCTACAAGAGAGGCACCTAAGAACAAAAGACTCACACAGAATGAAAGTGAAGGGATGAAATAAAATTTTCTATGCAAATGCAAATGAAAAAAAGCTGGGCTACCAATACTCATATCTGACAAAATAGTCTTCAAAGTAAAGGCCATTTAAAAAAAAAAAACCAACAACAAAGCAACAGCCATAACAAGAGATAATGAAGGCCAATTCATAATACTAAAAGGATCAATCCAACAAATGTATATAACCCTGATAAACATACATGAACCAAATATAGGACCATCCAAATATGTTAAAAAAAAAACAAAAAACTGATGTCGAATTTTAAGGGTGAGGTTGAGAACAATACAATCATAGTAGGAAACCTTACCACCACACTGACATCACTGTATAGATCTTCTAGACAAATAAGTCAACAATGAAAAATTGATCCTAAATAACACATTAGATCAGATGGAATTGATATTTTCAGAATATTTCACCCCAAAGCTACAGAATACACATTGTTCTCAAGTGTACATATGACATTTTCAAAGATAGACCATACGATAGGACACAAACTAAGGCTCTAGAAGTTCAAGAAGATTGAAATCATATCAAGCATTTTCTCAGGTCACAATGGCATGAAATTAGAAATAAATTCTTTAAGTTATAGAGTTAATGAGTTTAATATTAATTTTTCTTGTTTTTTGGAGTAGGCTTGTAATGCTATGAACTTCCCTCTCAAGACTGCTTCCACTGTGCTCCAGAGATTTGGGGTTGTTGTGTGTTCAATATAAACACTCAAAAACATTCAAATACATGGAGGCTAAATAGCATGCTATTAAACAATGAATGGGTTACCAAAGAGATAAAACAAGAAATAAAAAAATCCTGAAAAAATATTAAAATAAACACATAACAACCCCAAATCTATGGACAGAGCAAAAGCAGTCCTGAGAGGGAAGTTCATAGCATTGCAGGCTTATCACAAGTAATAATAATAATAATAAACTATTTAATCCTACAATTTAAAGAATTAGGAAAGAAAAAGAGAATCCCAGAGTAAATAGAAGGAAGGAAATAAAGACTAGAGAATAAATAAATGACATGGAGACTAAAAATAACAATATGAAAGGTCAATACAACCAAGAGTTGGTTCTTTGAAAAGATAAATAAGATTGATAAACCATTAACCAGACTCAGCAAGAAACAAAGAGGACCCAAATAAATAAAATCAGAAACAAAAGCTGAGAAATAACAACAGACACCATAGAAATAGAAAAGATTGTAAGAAAATACTATGAACAACTATATGCCAACAAGCTGGACAAGGTGGTAGAAATGGACAAATTCCTAGAAAAATACAATCTCCCAAAATGGAATCAGTAAGAATCAGAACACCTGAATAGGCCAATAACAACTGATGAAATAGAGGCAGAAAAAAAAAAATTCCCAGCAAACAAAAGCCCTGGTCCAGATGGCTTCACAGGGGAGTTTTACCAAACATTCAAAGAACTAACAGCTATACTCCTCAAACTACTTCAAAAAATCCAAGAAGAAGGAACACTTCCTAGCTCTTTTTCATGAAGCCAGCATTGTCCAAATTACAAAACTAGTTAAAGACACTACAAAGAAAGACAATTACAGGCTAATATCCCTGATGAACATAGATGCTAAAATCCTCAAAAAAATATTCGAAATCAGATTCAGCAATATATTAAAAAGATAATAAACCATGATCAAGTGGGATTTATTTCAGGATGCAAGGCTGGTACAATATTCGTAAATCAATAAAAGTGACATATCACATAAATAAATTGAATGACAAAAATCATATGACCATATCAATAGATGCAGAAAAAGCATTTGACAAAATACCATACCCATCCTATCTAACAAAAGGGTAATGTGCAATTAGCTGTCACTCCGCGACAAATATGGTGGCACCCATAGCCACAAATATGGCGCCCATAGCCACAAAGATCAAAGCGTCTGCTGGAGCCACGGAGCCAATGGAGTGGGCGGGAGGCTTGGCTTCCTTCGTCACTGGGCGACAAAGGAAGCCAAGCCTGCTGCATGCCCCCCAGGCCTGCCGCTGAGGGAGACATGCGGGGAGTGCAGTGGGGAGACATGTGGGGAGTGAGCGAGGTTCCCTGTCTGGGGGTTCCAAATCCGCCCTTGGTTCCTTTCACCGCTGATTGCCCTCCTCGCAGGTATCCTCCACGCAAAAGCTGTTCTGTGCAAATATGTCATGTCCTAATGGGTGAATCCTAAACCGAATGAGTGTCACATCTGGGCAACCTAACTCCCGTTAGAAAAAGGACCTGAGAGGAGGGATTTAGGAATCACGATGCCATCTGACCTGCTCGGTCCCCGGAACTGCTGTCAAACACAGGCAGTCTGAGACCCTCCCAAACACCACCTGAGCTAAACCTGAGAACCAAGGTATTTTCAAGGCCCAAAGTTGACGGGGGTAAGAGGGAAGGGGAGCAAAGCAAGCAGAACAGCCAACTCAACCAAGGAGCCTAAGATAAGGCAGAGAAATGCCCTGGCCACCAATGCTCTCCCGCAGACGTGGTGCCCACACCCAGCTGGGGGAGGGGGTGTGTACGTGCAGAATTTAAGGCCACCGGCAGGAGGGGAAGTCGAAGCATGCTTAAGGATTTTTTGTACATGTCCCACAGTCGAGAAGCAGAGTCAGAATAAAAAAGCTAAGTCTTACCTCAGCGCTAGGGTGTTTACAAGTATCTAAAAATAGCAGTTCCATCCTGGAGTCCACTGCCATGTTTGCCGCGGACAGGAGGCACACAGAGGACTTCTGGGGCAGCCCTATAACCTCGGGGGAGACAGCGGCTCTGGAGAGGGAGTGACTGCAGCCCTTTCGGTGTCCAAAGAGCTAGCGCAGCAAACCTTGTCCTATCTGGAAACTTGGTGCTGTTGGAAGTTGCTGGCCCCACCTTCTCCAGCATGGTGGAGAAAGGCTGAGAGAGGAGAGGTGGATAGAGTGGCTCCAGTGGTCCAAATCCTGTCGTTGTCTCTGTTACCTAACCTCTGTGCCCTCCAGGACAGCCTCAGTACCAGAGGAAGCTTTGGAGAGGGTAGTGGTGAGGAGAATGCTTCTGACTCTGGATACCCAATGAAACCGCTGTCAAAAGCCTTTCTAGGGGTGGCAGGAAAATGCAGCAATGAGGGAAGAATAATGTCTTAAAACGAAGAGGTTGGTGTGTTTTTTTCTGATCAGCAAAATGTGAATATTACCTAAACCACAGACTTTGCGAGAATCAATTGAAATAAAATTCCAGAAATTGTATAATAGCCAGGCTGAAGTGGATAGGTTGGTTGAGCGTGAGCATGGTCCTGTGCACGGAAAGACTGCAGGTTTGATTCCAGGTCAGGGAACATACCTGGCGCATACCTGGGTTTCAAGTTGGGTCCCTGGTCAGGGCTCCTAAGGAAGGCAATTGAAGGGATGTTTCTTACATTGATGTTTCTCTATCTCTATCCCTCTCCCTTCCACTCTCTCTAAAAATCAATGGAAAAAATGAATTAATGCCATATCTACAAATGTGGATAATCTAAAAAGAAAAAAAGAAAAGAAGTGGTGGGCCCTAACCAGTTTGGCTCAGTGGATAGAGCATCAGCCTGCGGATTGAAGGGTCCCAGGTTTGATTCTGGTCAAGGGCATGTACCTTGGTTGCGGGCACATCCCCAGTTGGGGGTGTGCAGGAGGCAGCTGATTAATGTTTCTCTCTCATCGATGTTTCTAACTCTCTATTCCTCTCCCTTCCTCTTCGTGAAAAAAAAATTAGTAAGATATATTTAGAAAAAAAAAAAAACAGGGTAAAAGAGGTTGAATATGTACTGTATAATTTAAAGCGTGTAAAATAATATAACTTTTTAGGGGCATATATGTTATCTATACTAATAAAAGGGTAATATGCTAATTTGACCAGACTTCTTTTGGACATCCATCGGACATCCTTCTGGACAAAGCCATGTGGTGGGGGCCGAGGCAGAGGCCGTTAGGGGCAATCAGGCCGGCAGGAGCAGGCACTTAGGGGCGACCAGGCTGGCAGGGGAAGGCACTTAGGGGTGACCAGGTCAGCAGGGGAGCAGTTAGGCGTTGATAAGGCTGGCAAGGAAGTGGTTAGGAGGTGATCAGGCTGGCAAGCAGGCAAGCGGTTGGAAGCCAGCAGTCCTGGATTGTGAGAGGGATGTCCGACTGCCAGTTTGGATCGGGCCTAAACCGCCAGTCAGACATCCCCTGAGGGGTCCCAGATTAGAGAGGGTTCAGGTTGGGCTGAGGGACACCACCCCCTCGTTCACGAATTTCATGCACCAGGCCTCTAGTTTTTAATAAAAACTCTCAGCAAAGTGGGAGTAGTGCGAGTATATCTAAACATAATAAAGGCCATATATGACAATCCTACAGAGAACATCATAGTCAATGGGAAAAACCTAAAACATATATATATATATATGCCTAAGCGACCAGCTGACCGGTAGCTATGATTTGCAGTGACCTCCAGGGAGCAGATGCTCAACACAGGAGCAGAAACCACAGGCATGGAAACATGGAACAGACTGATGAATCTCAGAGGGAAGGGTGCGAATTCGTGCACCAGTGGGGTCCCTCAGCCTGGCCTGTGGGGATTGGGCCAAAACCAACTCTCCAACATCCCCCTAGGGGTACCAGATTGCAAGAGGGCACAGGCCAGGTCAAGGGACCCCCACCAGTGTACGATTCCATGCACCGGGCCTCTAGTTTCTCATAAGAAAAAGAACAAGACAGGAATGTCCAGTTTCAGCACTCGTATTCAACATAGTACAAGAAGTCCTAGCCACAGAGATCAGAGAAGAAGAAATAAAAGGCATCCAAATTAAAAGGGAGGAAGTAAAACTCTCATTATTTGCAGATAATATGATATTGTACATAGAAATCCTTAAGGACTCCACCAAAAAAAAGTACTTGGTTTAATAAATGAATTTGGCAATTTAGCAGGATACAAACTCAACACCCAAAAATCAAAGGCTATTTTATACACCAAAATGAATTCTCAGAAAGAGAAACTAAACAAACAATCTCATTTGCCAGTACAACAAAAAAATGAAGGTACTTAGCAACAAACTTAACCAAGGAGGTAAAAGACGTGTACTTGGAAAACTACAGTACATTGAAAAAAAGAGATAATGGAAGATGCAAACAAATGGAAGAATATACCATGTTCATAGATTGAGAGAATTAACATTATTAAAATGTCCATACTACCCAAAGCAATCAACAGATTCAATGCAATCACTATTACAATACCAACAGCTTAATTCACACATCTAGAACAAATACACCAAAAATTTATATGGAACCAAAATTGACCCACAATAACTGCAGCAATCTTGAGAAAGAGAATGTTGTTGAAGGACTCACAATACCAGATCAAATTATACTGCAAGCCACCATAATCAAAACAGCCTGGTACTGGCATAAGAAGAGGCATATAGATAAATGGAACAAAGAACAGAGACCCCAGAATTCGACCCAAGCCATTATGCTCAATTAATATTTGACAAAGTAGGCAAGAACATACAATGGAGTCATGACAATCTGTTCAATAAATGGTGTTGGAAAAGTTGGACAGATACCTGCAAAAAAAATGAAACTAAGCCATCAACTTACATCATACATAAGAATGAACTCAAAATGGATAAAAGACTTAAATGTAAGGCATAAAACCATAAAAATCCTAGAAAAGCCATAGGCTGCAAAATCTCAGACATCTCTCATAGCAATATCTTTACCAATACATCTCCTAAGGCCGTGGTTGGCAAACTGTGGCTCGTGAGCCACATGCAGCTCTTTGGCCCCTTGAGTGTGGCTCTTTCACAAAATACCACGGCCTAGGTGAGTCTATTTTGAAGAAGTGGCGTTAGAAGAAGTTTAAGTTTTAAAAATTTGGCTCTCAAAAGAAATTTCAATCGTTGTACTGTTGATATTTGGCTCTGTTGACTAATGAGTTTGCTGACCACTGTCTTAGGGCAAAAGAAACTAAGGAGAAAATAAACAAATGGGACTATTAAAGTGTAATATGCAAATCAACCAGACAGCATAACAACCAGTTGCTGTGACATGCACTGACCACCAGGGGGAAGACGCTTATTGCAGGAGCTGCCCCCAGCCTGCAGGCCCTAATCGCCTGATCCAGGCCTGCCGGCCAACCTCTCGGTTGCTCCCCCAAGCAGGTAGGCTCTGATTGCCTGATGGGGAACGGGGAACCAGGAGTGGATGGTGGTGGATGGGGGTGGTGCCAGGCCAAGGTGGGTATGAACATGGCCCCAGTCACCCCATCGGTTGCCCCACACACAGAGGGTTACTGGCGATGGTGGCAGGGGTTGGGGCTGGCTGCCAACAGCTGGGGAAGATGGCCCTGATCACAGGCCAGGCCTAGGGACCCTACCCATGCACAAATTTCATGCGCTGGGCCTTTAGTATTAAAATAAAAAGCTTCTGCACTGAAAAAGATACCATCATCAAAATAATAAGAGAGCCCACTTCATGGGAGAACATATTTGGCAATGATACATCTGGTAAGGGGTTAATCTCCAAAATACATAGGGAACTCATACAACTTAACAAAAGGAAGACAAACAATCCAATTAAAAAATGGGCAATGGCCTAAATAGACACTTCTCCAAAGTGGACATACAGAAAGCCAAAAGGCACATGGAAAAAAAATAACAAAAAACAATGCTCAGAGGCATTAATTATCCAATGGATGCTAATCAATACGACAATGAGATATCACCTCACACCTGTGGCTATAATTAACAAATCTACCAAGGACAAGGGTGGGTGAAGTTGTTGAGAAAAGGAAACTCTAGTACACTGCTGGTGAGAATGCAGACTGGTGCAGCCACTGCAGAAAACAGTATGCAGTTTCCTCAAAAAATTAAGATGGAACTCCCTTTGACCCAGTGATTCCACTTCTAGGAATATACCCTGAGAAACCTGAGACACTCATCAGAAAGAATGTATGCACCCCTATGTTCATAGAAGTGCAATTTACTATAGCTAAGACTTGGAAACAGCTTAAATGCCCATAAGCAGATGAGTGGATTAAAAAAAAGATGGTACATCTACACAATAAAATACTACACCGCAATAAAAAAGAAAGAGCTCTTACTGTTTGCAACAGCATGGATGGACCTGGAGAGTATTATGCTGAGTGAAATAAGCCAGTCAGAGAAAGGTAAGTATCACATGATCTCATATGAGGAACCTAATGAACCAAATAAACTGATGGTCAAAACTGGCCCAGAGTCATAGAGGCATGAACAGACCTTGAACCTCAGAGGGCAGGCAGTGGAGGGAGGATGGGAAGAGATCAACCAATGTACTTGTATGCATATATGCATGACCCATGGCTAACGGTTCATCAATTTTGTTTATCTTTTCAAAGAACCAGCTCTTGGTTTCATTAATTTTTTGTATTGTTTTTTAGTCTCTATGTTATTTATTTCTGCTCTAATCTTTATTATTTCTTTCTTCTACTTCCTCGGGTTTTTCTTGTTGTTCTATTTCTAGTTCTTTAAGTAGTAGAGTTAAATAGTTTATTGTTAATTTTTCTTGTTTTTTTGAAGTATGCCTATAGTGCTACAAACTTCCCTGAAAGGACTGCTTTCACTGTGTCCCATAGATTTTGGATTCTTGTGTTTTCATTGTCATTTGTTTTGGGATCTTCTTCACTTCTTTGATCTCATTGGTAACCCATTCATTGTTTAATAGACTGCTATTTAGCCTCCATATGTTTGATTGTTTTTTATTGTTTTTATTGTAGTTAATTTCTAATTTTATGCCATTGTGATCTGAGAAGATGCCTGATATGACTTCAATCTTCTTGAATTTTTACAGAGTTAGCATGTGTCCTAATATGTGATCTATCTTAGAAAATGTCCCATGTTCAGTTGAGAATGTATATTCTGTAGCTTTGGGATTGAATGTTCTGAAGATGTCAATAAATTCCATCTGATCTATTGAGTCATTTAGGATTTCTGTTTCTTTGCTAATCTTTTGTCTAGAGGATTTATCTAATTATGTCAATGGGGTATTAAACTCCCCTACAATGATTGCTGTTGATCTCTCCCTTGATATCTTCCAGAAGATTTTTTATGTGCTTGGGTGCTCCTGTGTTGGGTGCATATATGTTTACCAGAGTTATATCCTCTTGTTGAATCAATCCATTCAGTATTATGAAGTGGCCTTCCTTATCTCTTGTTATTGCCTTCTTTTGAGGTCAATTTTGTCAGATATATATATTGGTACCCTAGTTTTTTTTTTTTTCATTTCCATTTGCCTGGAGAATGTTTTTCCATCCCTTCACACTCAGTCTGTGTGAATCCTTAGTTCTGAGGTGGGTCTCTTATAGCAGCATATATATGGGTTATGGTTTCTAACCCTATGTGTTTTTATGAGAGCATTTAATCCATTTATGTTTAAGGTTATTATTGATGGGTACTTGTTTGTTGCCATTCTGATTCTTTATGCCTGTGTTCATTCCTCCTTTTCTATTTCTTCTTTTTACAGCAGTCTCTTCAGCATTTCTTGTATTGCTGGCTTGGAGGTAATAAACTCCCTTAGCCTTTTTTTTTGTCTGCAAAGCACCTGATTTACCTTCAATTTTGAATGACAGCCTTGCTAAATATAGTATTCTTGAACTCAGTCTCTTGATTTTTATCACTTTGTATACTTCATTTCAATCCCTTCTGGCCTGATGTGTTTCTGTTGAGAAATCAGTTAATAGTCTAAAGGGAGATCTCTTGTAGGTAACTTTCTGTCTCTCTCTGGCAGCCTTTAAGAGTCTTACTTTGTTGTTGATGTTTACCAGTTTAATTACGGTGTGTCCCGGTGTCAGTTTTTTGGAGTTCACCTTGTTTGGGACCCTGTGTGCTTCTTGGACTTGTGTGACTATTTTTTTCCCAAAGTCAGAGAACTTTTCTGTCATTATTTCTTCAAACAGGTTTTCTATTTCTTGTTCAGTTTCATCTCCTTCTGACACCCTATTATGCAGATATTGTTTCATTTTGTGTTGTCCCAAATCTCCCTTAGACTCTCCTCCTGCTTTTTAATTTGTTTCCAGTTGCTGCTCTGCTTGGGAGTTTTTTCTATTTTGTCTTCTAACTCATTGATTTGGTCCTCATCTTCTTCTAGTCTACTCTTGAAACCTTCCAATGTGTTCTTTATTGCAGCTCTGTCATTCTTCATTTCCTCTTGATTCTTACACATGTTTGTATAATGTTCTCATTCAGCCTTTTGAGCATCCATATAACCATTACTCTGAATTCTTTCTCTGACAAATTGCTTACCTCTATTTCATTTATTTTCCTTTTCTGTAGATTGCTCTTCTTCTTTCATATGGGTGTGTTTCTTTGTCTCCCCATTTTTTATTTTACTTTGTGATATTAGATCAAACTGCTATGCAACCCAAATTTTTTGGATTTGTCTTATGTGATGTTGTAGGATGTTTTGTGGGACCCAGTGTTTCAGGTCTTCTGGGCTGGGTATTCTAGGGATACCCCTACTTGAGATATTTGGGTTCTCTTGATGTAGTTGATTCTTGAATGTTATTGTCCCATTCATGGATGGAATCTCCTCTCAGAGTGTCTGTTTATGTGGCTCACTCTCTACTACAACATGCCAACTGTTGTGGAGGTGCTGACCGAGCAGCACAAAATACAACATGGCACGACATAACACAAAAGTAACAGAACACAAATGTTACACAAGACACCTATAACACCAATAAAAGTTATCACCAGAAAAAAAGAAAAATAGGAGAGAGGAAAGAGAGCAAAAATGGTAGCAATAAAAGATAACAAGAAGAAGGAATAAAAGAATGTAGGGAGAAAACACAAAACAAACAATTAAACCAAAAGTGCAAACAAAAAATACCAAAAAGGGGGGAAGGGGCAGAATATGTTGAGGCAGAGCCTAAGTACAGAAAATAAGGATAAGGAATTAGATGAATAGGGAAGGAACATGGTTTAGTATAGAGGAAAGAGAAAAAGAATGAGTGGATAAGAAAAAAAATTTTTAATATTTTTTTTAAAAAAAGAAGAGAGGAGAGAGCAGATAGGCCTGAATTTAGGAAGTGAAACTAATTTAAAAATTAGGACATGAAGAGAGCAAGAGAGGCAAGGGGAAAAATATTCAGTAGCGAAGAAAGAGAAAAGAGAAGGGGAAATGAAGTAGGAGCAAGAAAGAGGAATTTTTATATATGAATAAGCCAACAGAAATTACAATAGTAATAACATATCAATAAAGCAGATAAAGAAGATCAATTTAAAAGAATTGATAAAAAGAAAAAAAAGAGAAAAGCTACAGTGGAGAAAGGAGAAGCAAAACGGGATGAAACAGGGAGAAGCAAGGAAGAAAAGTGGGGGAAAAAAGAAAAGAACAATAAAAAGGTAATAAAATAATACTAAATTTTTTTAATCCTATATAATAAAAGAGTAATATGCAAATTAACCATCCTTCCGCTACACCCATAAGCCACGCCCACCATCCACGCCCACCAGACAATCAGGAGCGAATATGCAAAAAAACCCAACCAAGATGGCTACGGCCACAGAGAGCAGGAAGGAGGCTTGGGTTTCCCCGGCGATGGAGGAAGCCAAGCTTTCCACCTGCCCTTGCTGGCCTAGGCCTCCACTCAAGGCTACAAAGTTTCAATTGTAGAAGATAAATAAACCCCAGACACCAGGGCCTCCGCTTGGGTCGCCAGGAGGCATGGCCGGCCTGCAAACCACCACAGCCCCCTCGCCCAGGCTGCCCCACGCCCCAAGGGAACCCCCACCCTGATCCAGGACACCCTTCAGGGCAAACCAGCTGGCCCCCACCCGTGCACCAGGCCTCTATCCTATCTAATAAAAGAGTAATATGCAGATTGACCATCACTCCAACACACAAGATGGCTGCCCCCGTGTGGTCAAAGATCCTGCCCCCATGTGGACACCAGATGGCCACCACAAGATGGCCAGCAAGGGAGGGCAGTTGGGAGGGACCAGGCCTGCAAAGGAGGGCAATTGTGGGTGATCAAGCCTGCAGGGGAGGGCAGTTAGGGGTGACCAAGCCGGTAGAGAAGAGAAGTTGGGGGCAACCAGGCCTGCAGGGAAAAGCAGTTGGGAGGGACCCAGGCCTGCAGGGGAGAGCAGTTGGGGGGGACAAGGCCTGCAGGGGAGGGCAGTTAGGGGCAAATAGGCTGGCAGGGGAGCAGTTAGGCATCAATCAGACTGGCAGGGCAGTGGTTAGGGGGTGATCAGGCTGGCAGGCAGAAGTGGTTATGAGCAATCAGGAAGGCAGGCAGGTGAGCAGTTGGGAGCCAGCAGTCCTGGATTGTGAGAGGGATGTCCGACTTCCCATTTAGGCCTGATCCCACTGGGATTGGGCTTAAACGGGCAGTCGGACATCCCTCGAGGGGTCCCAGATTGGAGAGGGTGCAGGCTGGGCTGAGGGACACCCCTCTCCCCCGTGCACGAATTTCGTGCACCGGGCCTCTAGTTAAAAATAATAAAAAAATGAAGTGTCATTTACTTCAGCCTCATTTTAATGCCTCATAAAGGCTGGTTTAGGACCCCACTCTTCTGTTCAGTCTCCCAATTCTGGGCTTCCAATTAGGTAGTTATGTGCTGACCAGTGTCAGGCACTATCTGGCATTTAGCACAATGTTGAAGCTCCCAGCAATCTACCACTCCTCTTCTTGTGTCTGTCTCCAAAGGCCTTGGCTGCAAGCAGGCAGGACCAATCTGCCTGCTTTGTCTATCTGCCAGCTGTCAATCTTAATCACTCAAGCATCTGTTTCTGATAGGACTTTAGGTGGGGATGGTGCTGTTTTGCTTTCCAGGAATCAGATTGATATTTTTTCCCTGACTGAGAGCTATTCCTCCAGGAGTGGCCCATGATATTACTCTGGCCTTGGATGGTGAGAGATCCTTGTATGAGACCAATAGGTTTGGCTGGCAACTTGGAATTGCAGGGCAAACTATCCCCTCTTCAAACCCAGTCACTGAGGGTCTTTGGGGCTATTCAGAGCCTTTGTTTCCTTTGTATAGCTCAGAATGCAGGCAGGGTGTGGCAGGCTGTGTTACTTGTCTTGAGGCTACTGGGAGGGGCTAGCTTTTCAGGAGAGAAATAGCCTCTTAGGTTTGGAAGCTTAGGAATGTCCCAATGCTGGATTCCTGGTCAAGTCTCCCTGCCCTGATTCCCTCCACAGGTTCTCCTCCAGCTTCACAAATCTGTGCCTCTCCCTGCTCCACAGCCTTGGGTGAGCTCTTGCAACTGAATATTCCTATGTTCTGGGTTTAGGGAATAAAAGCAAAGTCAAAACAAAAGCAAAACCACCACGAAACGGCAGGTTTCTCTCCTTCTGGCACCGTGCTGCTCAGGCCACTTTTTAGGCTGCCTGTTGGGGTGCAGCCTTTTGCCTCTGTGGTCTTTGGGTCTAGATTCCCGAGGTGCCAGCAGCCCTGTGGTTTTCCTTTTCTCAGTTCGGTATTACGCCTGTCGCCAAGGGAAGCGGCATTGGGGCAATGCAACTTCCACCTCACCCTCTCAGCTTCCTGACCAGGTGGCCCTCTCCCGCCCAGATTCCTGTTCCTACCCTGTTCTCCAGGCATCCTCTGCCATTTCTTTTGATAATTGTCTCCTCAGCTGTGTCCAATTTGTTAATTCTGGTTGATGTTCTCTGATTTAGTTGTTTTTCCAGTCTGGCTCCAGGACGAGGTGCAGGACACATCTGCCTATTCAGCTTCCATTTTCTTCTCCGCACAACTACAATGTTCTTGATGTTCAAGTCCAAATCATAAGAGAAGTAAAAGAGATGAAGATTTTTCTGCCATTTTAGTTACTACTTTGTTATTGATGTATCTGTCAAATGTGTTCACATCAAGAGATTAGTGGGGACAGTACCTGACTTGTCTGACATTTGCTAAGAAACAGAAGTCAGAGCTTGGGGCAGAGAACCATCACTTATCAAGACAAAGGGAGGTGGGGACAGGAACTGGATGAGCACAAAGCCTAAAAACATTTCAAAATGTCCTCAGAATAGTCATTGCAGACAGCTCTAGGGTTCAAAATATATGTTTACTTAGATATTTTGTAAAAATATGCATAGCATTTTTTGTCTACATATATGTGTGAGGCAAGAGAGCCTTTAATGTGACTGCTTTAGCTGAACTGAGTTTATGTGTAAAAGACTACCTAGAACCTAAAGAGAAGGTGCAGTGGGAAAAACTGGCCATGTGAATGGCACAGGAATTTGTCCTTCTGAATTTGAATTTTGATCCCTGAAATAAAATAGGGGAAATAGCATGCCCCTCATATATTCTGACTCTGAAAAATCTTGCCTTTTCTCTTTTATTTGTTTGCTATATTTATTTGTCTTCCTCTCTGCCTTCATCACAACCACCAACATCAACACCAACAACATCATATGCACACACATGTTATCAAAAGATCACTTAATGTCTTTGCTAGTCCATTGAGTGTCCTATCATATTGCCAGTAGGCTTCCCTTCATTCCTTCCAGGAATAAAGATCATGCAGCTGCTTAAGAAAATCCATGAAGTTATGCAGAGTAGAAGTAGAAGTAGTGGACTGTGTGGTATGTGTTTGTATGTGCACATTTGTTCAGTGTGTATTTATGTGTATGTGAGTGCATATGTGTACATGTGTGCACATTTTGGGTGGGACATAATCAGAAAGAAGAGATAAAAAGAATAATCAAGTGAAAGAGACTAACTAATACCTGAGGAATTATGGACTAAAATAAAGTCAGCTCCCTCAATAACCCATCCACCCACCACGCACAACAAAAGCAAAGTAAACTAGAATTAGGAATAAAGAAATGACTTTCACCTAAGGAGTGGAAAGCATAAGACAAAAAGTAAGCAAGCTAAGAAAAATAGACCTCTACCTCAGTATCTTTTTAACCAAATTCAAAATGTACTGCCTATAACATTGGCAGTTTACAATAGCAATTAACTTCAATCCTATGCTCTAATTAACCTCAATCAACAAGTCTAAATAGGTTAATTAAACAGGATTTGGCTAAGCATGAAGCACAAAAATACAGCTATCTCTTTAAGGAAAGTCACTGTTTACTTAAGATTTTTAATTTCTTTTGAGGTACAAAGCATATCAGAGGAGGGATTGGGGTGGAGGTGTCATTCAGAGAATCTCCCGGGCAGCCTCTTCTCAGGGTTCTTTGGTATTAACCATCCACATATAGTTCAAATATTCCCTCCAGGTGACCTACATTCACATCCATCCCATCCCTTTGTTGATTATTCTGCTCCTACCTCATCACCCCACTCTCTTATATCATAAATTTCTTCAGGACACAGTGCTTATTTGATTCATCTTTGTCTCCTAAAACTCATCAATCAAAGTGCTTTGTGAGTAGTAAGTGCCCAATTAATTATTCTACTAATTGGATTTTCATGAAAAAAGGAACTTTTTTCTCTCCACACCCCTAATTATATTTTGGATTCCTAGTATTTAGGATAAAACAGTACAGATTCTGTGGGGTAGGGTGCCATCCTGGTTGCCTCTCTGGTCCTTTACTCTGTCATTCACAATGGGATCAAGAAGACCAATTTAGTCAATGGTGGCATCAAAGGTTGTGAATATTCCGTTTTCAAAAGACTCATCAGTATTCACACTAGGAGTTCCATGTACAGAGGCCACTGCCATGGCTTCACAAAGTCAAACAGTCTAATTCTTATTCTGCATTGGTTTTATCATTATTGAATGTCTACTGGATACTGTGTCTAGATGAATATGATTTTTTTTTCTTTTCATTAGAAGCATTTCAAGTTGAATAAGCATATATGCCTTCTCAATCTCAGGTCCAAAGTAGGCCCATCTGGTAGCTAACACTCTGAAAGTGAATGTTAAAATCCTTCCTGGACATGAGTGCTGAGATCACAGAATCTAGATCATAACGAACCTTAGGAATCAGCCAGTTCCATCTTTTCATTTTACCGATGGGGAATAATAACAAGGGCCAGGCCACACACACCACTGGAAGATTCACCCCAGACTAGAGCTTGTTCTCTGTCCTTGCTAGCTCTGTGATTGGTGGGGAGCTGCTATCACTCTATCAGGAATAAGAACAGTGTCATGCAGGTGTGCTACAGAAAAACACATGACTGCAGAATCCAATTAAATTATTAGGTATTCATTACAGATGTGCTGTTATCTGTACCCACACTAAGGAAAGAGTGCTACCACATTAGGTTCCCCACTCAGGGCCAAGAGCAATGCAAGGTACTTATTACCACAGTTAAATGTTTATATATATATATAAACATTTATATATATATAAACATTTATATATAAACATATATATATATATATACAAAAAATTGTATATATATTAAGCCTTTATTGATTAAAGTATTACATATGTCCCCCATTGACCTCTCCCCGGTCACTCCCACCTCCCAGCACATGCTCTCACCCCCCTAGTGTCTGTGTTCATTGGTTATGCTTATATGCATGCATACATGTCCTTTGGTTGATCTCTTACCCACCACCCTCCCCTGCCAAACCTCTGAGGTTTGACAATCTGTTCGATGCTTCTCTGTCTCTGGATCTATTTTTGTTCATCAGTTTACATTGTTCATTATATTCCACAAATGAGTGAGATCATGTGATATTTATCTTTTTCTGACTGGCTTATTTCACTTAACATAATGCTCTCCATGTCCATCCATGCTGTTGCGAATGATAAGAGTTCTTTCTTTTTACAGCAGCATAGTATTCCATTGTGTAAATGTACCACAGGTTTTTAATACACTCATCTGCTGGTGGGCACTTAGGCTGTTTCCAAATCTTAGCTATTGTAAATTGTGCTGCTATGAACATAGGGGTGCATATATCCTTTCAGATTGTGCTTCTGATTTCTTGGGATATATTCCTAGAAGTGGGATCACTGAGTCAAATGGGAGTTCCACGTTTAACTTATTGAGGCAACTCCATACTGTTTTCCACAGTGGCTACACCAGTCTGCATTCCCACCAGCAGTGCAGGAGAGTTCCTTTTTCTCTGCATCCTTGCCAGCACTTGCCATTTGTTGATTTGTTGATGATAGTCATTCTGACAGGTATAAGATGGTACCTCATTGTTGTTTTGATTTGCATCTCTCAGATGATTAGTGACTTTTAGCATGTTTTCATATGTCTCTTGGCCTTCTATATGTCCTCTTTAGAAAAGTGTCTATTTAGGTCCTTTGCCCATTTTTTGATTGGATTGTTTATCTTCCTTTTGTTAAGTTGCATGAGTTCCCTATAAATTTGGGGATTAAACCCTTATCAGAGATAACATTGGCAAAATGTTCTCCAATACAGTGGGCTTTATCGTTGTTTTGTTGATGGTTTCTTTTGCTGTGAAGAAGCTTTTTATTTTGATGTAGTCCCATTTGTTTATTTTCTCCTTAGTTTCCATTGTCCTAAGAGCTGTATCAGTAAAGATATTGCTACAACATATGTCTGATATTTTGCTGCCACATTTAATCTTAATAAGAACTAAAAAAGATAGTTAATTTAACTCTATTTTTAGGTTTGAAAACTGTGGCTCAATATTTTTTCAAACCCATATCTCTAAACCTTATGTGTTTAACACCAGTTAAGCTAGAAAATCAGGCAAGTTAGGCCAATGATGACATGAGCAGTCCTATCTAACACATTGGCTGACTAATTCGTAAGGAACCAATTATGCCTGCTCTCTCCAATCTTTTGTTGTGCACTGCTTATAATTGCTTCTTGTGTTGAACCCAGTCTAAAATTATTCTCAACATATAGCCCCTAAAATTACACTTCCTCTTAATTCTGCAGTGCCTGTTTAAGGTAATTTTATTCTCTGGTCACTTAGGCTAGAATCTCTGAGTCATCACCGACTGCTGCTCTCAAGATGTTGCCTATCCTACCTCATGCAAGATCCTTCTACATTCCTATAGCCACTGCCCTTATTAAGGCTTCTCCCTAGGTCAAACATCTTCTCCCTCAATCCAGTCTATCCACTGAGACCAGATTATTCATCTCATAGACCACTTTCAACCTAAATATTACATTGTAGGGTAGTGCATTCCAACAAAACTTTCTGTGATGATGGAAATGTTCTATATCTGCTCTGTCCAGTATGGGGGCCATTGGCTATATATGGCTATTGAGCACTTGCAATGTGGCTGGTGTGATTGAGGAACTGAATTATTTTCTATTTTATCTATTTTATTTTAATGGATTTAAAATTAGTTAATCACATGTGGCTAGTGTTATGGGGCGACCCGCAAGAGACGACCACCAGAGACAGAGATAAAAATTTATGAGCCTTTATTAAGCTGGCCAGCGACTACAGTTGCAGCACTTCACCACGGTAAAGGCCGAACTGCAGTGCAGACCACAGGTGTTACAGCAAATTTATACTCGGGAACCACAAGAGGGAGTTAGGACAGTTACAATGACAACCCAAAGGTTACAAAAGCCATTTCAGCTGTTTCCAAGAAACTCAGGGCACAGGTGCACCGCCTGGGCACACTTGGCAGGAGTGTGAACCACCACCTCCCTCCAAACTCCAACCGACCCATTGTTCGGTGACCTACTGCACCTCCCTCTGTCCTAAGGCATCCTCCAGGAAACGGAGGAGCTGTGCAATATTTGCAGCCCAGAACAGCTAGTTGCTACCATATTGGATAGGGTCACTCTAGGAAAAAAGATCTACTTACTATCTGTAAGAACCATGCCAGGTCCCCGGATGGTCAAGGCCTGTGGGAGCACAAAGGCCTTGTTATCAATACACCAGAATGACCAAAGGCCACTCTGGGCATGTGCCTAAATGGAATGTTCAAGGACTCTGAACCTGGGAATCCTAATCAGGTCAAGATACCATGAGCGGGTGCAAGGACACAAGGTACACTGTGCCCTTCTGTAGCAAATAATGATTGATGTAACTATTAGCACGAAGCCTTTGTCTAAATTGTATAAAAGTAGGTTACTGACCAGCTAGATAGCTGGAATCAGCTGAGGCAGGAGTGAGAAGAAGTCGGCTGGAGAGAACAGCTAGGCAGGAGAGACAGGAGAAGCTGCTGAGCCAGAGAGCTCAGATACCGCTACAATATGAGGCAGTGAGTCTAGGAGGCAGCGTGTGGCTGCTCAGATAATAGCTGTGGGTACTGATGGCGATATGGCCACTGGCATCAGCAATAAAGACTCATTCTTGTATACCCACAATCTCTCATGGCTTCTCCATCTAAGACCCGTTGTCCTAGAGGTCCAGCCCCTGTTACTAGTGAGCAGATGATAAAGGAGGAACTTGGACTAAGTTCCCAACAATTAGTACAGTGGGCAGGGTTCAAGCAGGAACCAGCCCTGGCATAGTCCTATAAGATAATTTAGAATAATACATGGACTAACAGCCACTCAGAACAACTCAGAGCACCAGAGCTCATGCAGGGCTCCTGCTGTGTGCTCTGACACTATCCCTGGAATATGACTTGCTATTTTCCTTCCTCACATATCCATAAAAGCAGGAATAGTGCCTGTTTTGTTCACTGCTATATCCTCAGTACCTAGATAAAGGCTTGACATGTGGTAGGTTCCAAGAAACATTTTTTAAAATTTATCTTTATTGTTGAAAATATTATGGATATCTCCTTTTTATCCCCATTGACCCCCTCCACCGCATACCCACCCACCTCCAGGCCTTCACTATTGTCTGTGGCCATGCATATATGCATATAAATTCTTTGGTTAATCTCTTCCTGTCCCTCAACCCCCCTCTCACCCCTTCCCTCTGAGACTCACCATTTTGTTCATGTTTCTGTCTCTGAATCTACTTTGTTCGTCGGTTTATTTTGTTCTTTAGATTCTACATATGCATGAGATCATGTAATACTTGTCTTTCTCTGACTGGCTTCTTTTTCTTAGCCTAATAGTCTCCAGGTCCCTCTATGCTGTCTCAAAGGTTAAGAGAGCCTTCTTTTTAAAAGTTGCATAGTATTCAGTTGTGTAAATGCACCACATCTTTTTTTATCCATTCATCTACTGATGGGCACTTGAGCTGTTTCCAGATCTTAGCTATTGCAAATAGCACTGCTAGGAACATAGGGCTACATATATTCTTTCTAATAGGTATTTCAGGATTCTTAGGATATATTCCTAAGAGTGAGGTCACTGGGCCAAGAAACATCTTTTAATTAATAAATCTGTCTCTTCTACCATCTATCTCTTTCCTATTATTCAAGCTTTGCTAACATTTATATTTTTCAAAAAGTGAATACTATGCAGTATTGTGTAACTCATCTGACATATGAAATTTAGTACCATTTATATTTTTTAATGTATTATTGTGTACTTTGTTAAAAATGGCCAGAAACAAGGCTATTTGGCCATTGGACCCATAGCATCAAATGCTGGACACACATGAATATGTTGCTCAGTCACTATTCATTCAATAATGGATTGTTTCCCAACCTCAGTATTCCCATTAGGTCCCACGGTACCAGCACATCATTTTTTTTTTCTCAGCTCAGGCTCTGGCTCATCCTAATCCTCTGTTCCAGGGGAAACTGCAGTGATTCTACCAATAAGTCTCAATTCTCAAACCACAAAATTGAATCTCAGCTGATCTCAATCCAGAATTGGTTTTTCACTCATAACTTCCAGAGATATTCTTGTCCATGCTTTGTTCTGACACCTAAGAAAATACTAGAATGATAAAGAGAGGGTACCATGGATTGAGCATCACACCAGCCATATTGCCTCTCTTATTAATTATATGACCCTAACTGTATTTTCTCAGCTATGGAATCAAAATAATCAGATCTGAACACCTAATCTCCTGGGCTGTTATGAGCTAATATATGTGAAAGTATTTCTATGAGGAATAAAACCCTATATAGCTGGTCATTGTATAATGTCATTTCATTCAGCATTGTAATGATGGGATGCTGTAGGAACTAAAGTCTTCTTTACATTAATTGGCCTATAGTAAAATTGGTTTAATTATAAATCATACTTAAAATTGTAGAACCTATTAATGACATTAAGTGAGAACTTACTATACAAATACAAAATTTAAGTCAGCATATGGTTGAGTCACAGAGATTTTAGGTAAAATAATTTAGGTAATTATTTCAACTAATATTTACTGAGGAAAAGCACTGCATTAGACACTGAGGAAACAACAATGAATAAGAGCCACACAGTTCTACCTGTTTCCCCGAAAATAAGACAGTGCCTCATATTAATTTTTGTTCCCCAAGACATGCTAGGTCTTATTTTCAGGGGATGTCTTATTTTTCCACGAAGAAGAATACGGTACACATTTATTGTTAAATGAAAATAAAGGAAATTTATTACCTGTATATGGTACGGTAGTACGGTAGTTGTCAACACAAACCAGACAAACTGTGAATCCTACAGTATCAAGAATTTATTCATTTATTCAATGACAATCATGTCATCATCTTCTGGAACATCATCATAACAATCCAATTCCTGAATTTCCTGGTGAATTTCTTGTGACTCCATTTCTTTCAGAATCAATGGACCAAATCTCTCATGTTTAGCAATAGCACTGTCTTTAAATGTGTACTTCTTGTCAAGGTAGCCTGCTCGCAGTGCATTTGCAATGCAACTGTCAGTGATTTTCTCCCATGAATTCTTCACCCAAGTCACAACTTCTTGCAGTTTAGGTTTCACAAAGTTTCCACGCTGATTTCTCTCCATTCTATTTTCAATGTAGTCATTAATTTCCATGCGCAAATTGTCTTTGAATGGCTTGTTTATTGCAATATCAAGAGTCTGGAGATAGGCCGTCATTCCTGCGGGAATCATTATCTGATCTATTTTTCTTTTGTGAAGAAATGTCTTCATGTCTTTAGCGCGGTGAGTGCTGGCTGCATCCCAGACTAGCAGACCTCTTTGGCTCCCTCGCATAACAAGCAGCAGCATTAAATCGACCCACTTCCTTATAACTGCTTGTGTGGCCCAGGCTTTTTCAATTTCAAGAATAAAAACGCCCAAAACACGTTCAATCTTTTCCTTCTTGCCCTTAGAAATGATTAAAGGTGGGATTTTAGTGCCATCCAGACGAATTGCCAAAATACAGGAAACACGTGCACTTTTGTAAGCAGTGGAGGGAATGTAAGCTAAGAAGGCACCCCGCTGTTCAATTGTTGTTTGAGATGATTGGCCCATAAACACTGCAGTTTCATCCATAGCATTCATGTTGGAAAGATTGTATTTAGAGAAGTCAGCATCATCAATAAAGGACTTGAATGCAAGTGCTCGCTTAATAACTTGCATATCTTCCAACCTAAACAATGTTGTAGATCTTCTTAAAGACAGTTCACTTCGCTGAAGGAAATTATCCAGCCAGTGTTGTGATGCTTTGAAGTCTTCGGGGGCTATGTCAAACTGTGGTGCCATTGCAAGGGCAAATTCTTGAATCTGAGCCCTATTCACAACCAAAGCCTTTGCTCTCCTGTCAACAACCCATTCACAGATCAGGTCTTCCAGCTCGGAAAATAATGGTTGCCGACCTAATCCACACTTGCGCTTTTTAGCATTTCCCTTGTCCACTTGTTCAATGAGGTTACCATACTCTGCTTGCCATTTTCGGACCAATCGGATACTCAACATCTTCTTTTTGCAGAAAGCAGTAAGATTTTGGCCCCAAGAGTCTTCCACGATTCCTTTCTTGTACTCCACAGAGTAGCTTTTTCTTTTTGTGCTCATTTCTAGGGGTACAAAAAAAGGAATTGGGGTATCAAGGTGGGGGAAGGGGGATCACTCAAAATGACACAGGGGGGATTAGAGGGGGGAATCAAAATGGCACAGGAGAAGCAGAGGGGGGATTACCATTTTAGTAACCCCTTTTGATCCTCCTGTGTCATTTTGATTGCCCCTTCTGATCCTCCTGTGTCATTTTAAGTGATCCCCCTCCCCCCACCCCTGTGCCACTGAACACCTTCACCAGACATCCCCCCCACCCCTTTATCAGACATTTACCCCCTGGGGCCTGCCTGGGGACTGTCACTGGGCTTGCTGGGGCCTGGATCTGGGCTGGAGCAGGGTCTGCCACTGACTGAGAACCTTCAGTCATCATGAAGGCGGCCCCGAGCATCAGGTAGTGTCACCAGAGACAGACCAGTACTCACCACCTTCGCCGCGTCCCGTCCGCTCTAATCCTCCTGTTCTTCTACACGCATCTGCAAAAGTCTACTCCTCTCTCCTGCCCCGCGCTCACCACTCACTCCAACCTCCGCTCCGCCTCCACACAGCAGTGACGTCAGGACTCCGTGTAACGTCACTGGTTGCTAGACGCCAGTCGGGGTGGCCCTAGCGACCAGTTTACAGTAAATTAATTTTCATTCTGAGACAGAGCCTGGGGCCTTATTTTCGGGGGATGCCTTATATTTCACTCAGAAGGAAACCTGTAAGTAGGTCTTATTTTTGGAGGATGTTTTATTTTCGGGGAAACACGGGTATACTCAGAGTGTCATTATAGTACTAGAGACAATCCTATATAATAAAAGCCTAATATACTAAGTGTCCGACCATTCATTCTACCGTTCAACCAGTCGCTATGATGCACACTGACCACCAGGGGGCAGACGTTCCCACTGGTAAGTTAGCTTGCTGTTGGGGTCCAGCTGATCGGGACTGGGCAAGACTGGCCAGACATGCCCTGGAGCCCTCCCATGGTCTCTCCCCGGCTGACCAACCTCCCAGGGTCCCTCCCCAGCCAGTCAGCCCCAATCAGCCCCCATTGGGACTGGGTGAGACACCCTGATTGGCCCCAATCGGCCCCAATGGGGACTGGGAGAGACATGCCCTGAATGAATTTGTGCACCAGGCTGTTTTCAGCCTGATCCCCGCAGGCCAGGCTGAGGGACCCCATCAGTGCACAAATAATGTGCACTGGGCCTCTAGTTTTAAATAACAAACTATGTAATATTGTGATATGAAGGAAAATACAAGGTGTTATGTGCATGTATGAGTGTAGAAGGAATTAAGTAGGTGAAGCTGCACAGGGAAGAGAATTTCAAGCAGAAGGGCAGCATGTGCAAAGACCTGATGAGTAAATAAGCTGAGCATGTATACTTGAAGCAATGAAAGACCAGAGTGGCTGGAAAGCAGAGAGTCTGGGATAGTGGGAACAAGAGTGGTGATACCAGGTGGAGAAGGTAAAAGATAAGGCTGAAGATATAGGCAGGAGCCAGATCAATTTCAGCCTGTAGGATGGTGATTTTATCCCAGGAGCATGGTAAATTACTGAAGAGTTTTAAGAAGGTAGGTATATAAGAAGATTTGCATTTCTGGCAAATACATCTGAGAGCTCTGTTGAAAATGGATTGGAAGAGAGTGAAAATAAACAGGGAAAAGAGTGACGAGGTTGTCAGAGTTTGTTTTTTAAAAAAGGAAGGGTTCTTGCAGTAAACTGGTCAAAAAGTGATCTTAATTCAAACTATGGTGTTAGCAGAAAATGTAAATAAATGTACATATTCAAGGGATATTTAAGAAGTAAAATCCTAAGACTCCTTGATTGATTGGCTATGAATGAAAGTATAAGAAATAGTAATAATAACCATAAGAAACACACTGAAACATATCACCATGTGCTAAACAGTTTTAAGTGCTTTACATACATTATATACTTATTAGTACCTTCATTTGCAGATAAGGACATTGAGGCACAAAAGACTAATTAACTTGCTCAAGTCCAGAACTAGTAAATGGTAGAGCTGAGATTTGAACCCACAGGTTCCAGAATCTGTGAGGATGAACTTCAATACTACACAGCCCCTCATCACCAAGACTTTCTACTTCCCAGTGATATTTACTAAGACAGATACATGGCATAGAGATTAGAATTGAGTGGGCCTGTATATAAAAGCCACTGGTGTGTCACTAAAGATGTTAAAGATGCAGTTCATGTGGGATGTTCAATAAGCCATTGGAGCACAGATGCAAATTTTTTTTATAACAGATTTTTTAAAATTGAAAAGTCATGTCAGCACAATTACAAATATACAAGTCTGACTCATTTAAGAAAGCCCAAGGTATAATCACTTTTTAAAAACTAGAAAAAAGAAGTAAATAAGGATGGTTTGCTTTTGAAGAGAAATTTTTAAAAATATTCCTATATAGTAGTCATTCAAACAAAAAATTACTGGATTTATTAAAAATATAACTTGTCTTACAAAGTGACATTTATTTACAATAAACTGGTGTAGGAATAGGAAGTATCTGAGAGGAGGGTTTACTTCAAGATCATAGCAGCAGGGAGGCATTGGGACAGGGAACAGCTCCTAGCTGCCAATAGGAATATATGCTCTGAAGTATCATCAGCTTCCAGCTATTTCCTATCTTTACAAAAACTGTAATTTTTCCCCAGGGACTCAATAAGTTGCCTATTTCTCAGCTATGAGTACAATTCAAACCTGAGAGTGGAATCTAAACATTTGATTATATAAGCCCAAGTGAGGCAGCAGTCTTCCCCAGAGAACAAATTATTGAGGAAATACCCAATTAGCTGCTTGGCTGCCTCCTTGAGCCAACATCAATATGCAGGTGGGACTAAGACCCCACAGTCCTCTCTGCTGGGAACTGGAAAAGAACTACCATACTCAACTTATTATCTTCTTCATTTTCAGCAGAAAAAAGTAAAGTGTTCACTCTACCTCCTTTTCCCACATCCCCCACATCCTAATGATTTGGCCAGGACCCTGTGGTAACAAAGAGGGCAAGGAACAAAATGACTAAGTCTCCAGCTAAGACTGAAAGTTTAGAGTCGAATCCTGGCTAGTAATATTAGTCACACACATTAGTGCCTTGAGGAGGCTTGGAGTGAATAGCTTTTAAATCAGACCCATTTCAAGAATTAATTCAATTTTAGTGAGAATCACCTTTGCTAAGTAAGAGGGCCTACTATGGACTTCAGAATGCAGGTTGTGAAGGGTAATATTAAGGTAGAACAAAATAAGGTGCAAAAATTTTCCACTGGATAGAAAAACTCTCTAAGTATGAGGATCACATTATTTGGTATTGTCATTGGTGTCATTGAAGGTGAGGATAAGACATGGTTGTGAAAAGTTAAAATAAGAAAGTGAAAGAATAATAAAACTGATCTTGCCATTCATTCCTCTATTTTCTTAGGTCTCTGCTTATTCCAACCCCATATAAATAGGGATTTCCTTTTCCTTTCTCAGAATTTAGTAAGAAGAGAAAGTTTTTCCCTCTTACATCTGAGAAAATGTCTCTATTATTTCATTCAGTCCATGTTTCTTATATCTGTGTTACCATCATAGTTTAGCATCCTATCTAATAAAAGAGTAATATGCAAATTGACCATTCCTCCGTTGCACCCACAAGCCACGCCCACCAGCCAATCAGTAGTGAGTATGCAAATTAACCCAACCAAGATGGCTGTGGCCACAGAGCGAGCAGGAGGCTTGGGTTTCCCTGGCAATGGAGGAAGCCAAGTTTCCTGCACACCCTGGCCAGCCCTGAACTCCACTCAAAGCTACAAAGTTTCAATTATAGAAGATAAATAAATCCCAACAAAAATGGTGGCAGCCATGGAGCTGGAGAGAGCAGGAGGCTTGGGTTGCCCCCGGCGATGGAGGAAGCCAAGCTTCCTGGCCTGCCTTGGCCTCCATTCAAGGCTACAAAGTTTCAATTATAGAAGATAAATAAATCCCAACAAAAAATGGTTTTGGCCATGCAGCGAGCAGGAGGCTTGGGTTTCCCCAGCGATGGAGAAAGCCAAGCTTTCCACCCACCCTGGCCTGCCCTGACCTCTGCTCAAGGCTACAAAGTTTCAATTATAGAAGATAAATAAATCCAAGATACCAGGGCCTCCACTTGGGTCGCCGCGGGTCGTGGCTGGCCTGCAAATGACCATAGGCCCCTCACCCAGGCCACCCCACACCCCAAGGGAACCCCCACCCTGATCCTGGACACCCTTCAGGGCAAACCAGCTGGCCCCCACCCATGCACCAGGCCTCTATCCTATCTAATAAAAGAGTAATATGCAAATTGACCATCACTCCAATATACAAGATGGCTGCCCCAATGTAATCAAATATGGCTGTCCCCATGTGGACTCAAGATGGCCAGCAGGGGAGGGCAGTTGGGAGGGAGCAGACCTGCAAGGGAGGGCAGTTGCGGGCAATCAAGCCTGCAGGGGAAGGCAGTTAGGGGTGACCAGGCTGGCAGAGGAAGGAAGTTGGGGGAGGCCGGGCCTGCAAGGAAGGGCAGTTGCGGGGGACCCAGCCCTGCAGGGGAGAGCAGTTGGGGGGGACCAGGCCTGCAGGGGAGGGCAGTTAGGGGAAATCAGGCTGGCAGGGGAGCAGTTAGGCATCAATCAGGCTTGCAGGGGAGTGGTTAGGGAGTGAGCAGGCTGGCAGGCAGAAGCAGTTAGGGGCAATCAGGAAGGCAGGCAGGTGAGCAGTAGGGAGCCAGCAGTCCTGGATTGTGAGAGGGATGTCTGACATCCCTCGAGGGGTCCCAGATTGGAGAGGGTGCAGGCTGGGCTGAGGGACAACACACCCCCTGTGCACGAATTTTATGCACCAGGCCTCTAGTTTTATTAATAAAGTTTAATTAAATACTTAATGAACTTTAGTGGAAAGAATATGTCATGTAAAACCACAAAACTCAGTTCATGACTGTATGACTCTGGGCTAATAAAAGTGCAGTCTCAGTTTCCTAATCTGTACAGTGGGGATGATAATATCCCTGCATTGGCTTATTGTGAGGATCACACTAAATCAGATTATGAGGGTAGCTTTCTCAACTGTAACTGGAACATAGTTGGGTACTACCCCATAAACTACAGTCCACAATGAGGAAACAGTGGGATTATGCTATGGCAAAGGTACCTCATGGTACTAAGGGACCATAGAAGAAAAGGGGGGTGCTGGAATTGAGAGAGCAGAAGGAAATTCTTGACTCAAGACATAGAGAGTTGTCCATTGATAGTTGGTCATTGTGGCCATAGGTTTAATAAAGTCTTATTAAAACACAGCCAAGATCATTAGTACACCTAGCATTATACCTCTTTTCCTGTTACTAGTACAATGGCAGATTTGAGTAGCAGCAACAGAGACTAACATTTTTACTATCTGGTCAACACTAGTGTGGATGAAGTTACCCAGAAAAAGAGTATAGTGTGAAAAGAGAATTTTACTACCATGGTTAAAGGCAAGATATAGAAGAAAGAACTGAAAAGGGAGAGTGAGGAGGACAACCAGAGAGGTATTGAAAAAATAAAAAGGAAAGATGGAGGAAATTACACCAAAGAAAGCAAGAGGAGAGTGTTATAAGAAGAGAGTGGTTTACCTTGTTAAAGGCAACTCCACTCAGAGGTGGGCTCTAGACCAGAAGAAGAAAGCAGTAGCTAAAGAGATGAGGGCAAGATTGATATTCAGTTAAAGCAGAAGAGTTTTGTTCCTAATCCTTAAACTTACCTGATTAAATAACAATGTGTTGGTCAACAATGGACCACATATACAACAGTAGTCCCATGAGATTATAATGGAGCTGAAAATTTTCTATTACCTAGCGATATTGTAGCTGTTGTATTACCATAGCACAATGTGTTCCCCATGTTTTTGCAGTGTTGTTGATGTAAACAAACCTTCAAGTCATATAAAATCAAAGCACAGGAGAAACCAAGATGGCGGCATAGGTAAGCACCTAAACTGCTGCCTCGCACAACAATTTCAAAACTACAACTAAAAGACAGAACGGACATCATCCAGAACAACAGGAAAGCTGGCTGAGTGGAAATTCTACAACTAGAAGGAAAGAGAAAAGCTCACGGAGAATCAGAGGAGCTGCAAAGGGCTGAGGTACGGAGACACGCATGCAGAGAGGAAGGGCGGCTGAGTGCCTGGTTGGCTTTATCTGGTGGGAGGGGGAAGGAAGCCCCTGACTGCACTGAACCCCAGTTCCGACTGCACTGAACCCCAGTTCCAACTGCACTGAACCCCAGTTCCGTGGACCCAGGCTCATACAGGGGGAGTCTGGACTGTCAGGTAGAGAGAAAGGCACACGGAGATTCGGAGACTCGGGGGAGCTGCGGAGGGCAGGGCTCTGGAGGCACACACGTGCGCATGTGCCTGCAGAGAAAACTGACTGCAGTGGTTGCCGCAGGCTTTCCCTAGTGGAAGGGAGTTGGAAACTCCTGACTGCACTGAACCCCAGTTCCGGGCAAGCCCCTGGGGACCCACACTCCTATGGGGGGAATCTGGACTGTCAGGCAGAAATTCAGGGGAGCCACGGAAGGCAGAGGTCTGGAGGCGCACGCACAAGGGCAGGGCTGATGGGAAGCCAAGACTGTCTGCTCAGCCCTGAGACTCCACCCCATCCAAGCTGAGCACAAAGGCTTTTGCAATTTTGCAAGTCTGGTCCTATAAGGCTGTCTCCAGCACAGAAGGTCTCCTGGCGTAGACACAGCAGATACTCACAGCCAATTGGCCTGGAGGTCAATTCCTCCCAGTGATACCAACAACAATCAAGGCTTAACTACAACAAGGCTGTGCACACAGTCCACAAAGGGGTGCACCAAGAGTGTCCACCTCAGGTAACTGGGGAGGCTGAGCCACTGGGCCATATAGGACACCTAGCACACAAAGCTACCCTACCAACTCAGGGAAGCAGCGAAAATGTGGAGATAAGAAACAGATCACAAACGAAAGAAATGGAGGAAAACAAATGACTGGATATAGAATTCAAAACCACAGTTATAAGGTTTTTCAAGAATTTTCTAGAAAAGGCCAATAAATTTAGTGAGACCCTCGAGGATATGAAAAAGGACCAACTACCGTGTTTCCCCAAAAATATGACAGTGTCTTATATTAATTTTTGCCCCCAAAGACATGCTAGGTCTTATTTTCAGGGGATATCTTATTTTTCCATGAAGAAGAATACAGTACACATTTATTGTTAAATGAAAATAAAAGAAATTTATTACCTGTATACGGTACAGTAGTACGGTAGTTGTCAACACAAACCAGACAAACTGTGAATCCTACAGTATCAAGAATTTACTCATTTATTCAATGACAATCATGTCATCATCTTCTGGAACATCATCATAACAATCCAATTCCTAAATTTCCTGGTGAATTTCTTGTGACTCCATTTCTTTCAGAATCAGTGGACCAAATCTCTCATGTTTAGCAATAGCACTGTCTTTAAATGTGTACTTCTTGTCAAGGTAGCCTGCTCGCAGTGCATTTGCAATGCAACTGTCAGTGATTTTCTCCCATGAATTCTTCACCCAAGTCACAACTTCTTGCAGTTTAGGTTTCACAAAGTTTCCACGCTGATTTCTCTCCATTCTATTTTCAATGTAGTCATTAATTTCCATGCGCAAATTGTCTTTGAATGGCTTGTTTATTGCAATATCAAGAGTCTGGAGATAGGCCGTCATTCCTGCGGGAATCATTATCTGATCTATTTTTCTTTCGTGAAGAAATGTCTTCATGTCTTTAGCGCGGTGAGTGCTGGCTGCATCCCAGACTAGCAGATCTCTTTGGCTCCCTCGCATAACAAGCAGCAGCATTAAATCGACCCACTTCCTTATAACTGCTTGTGTGGCCCAGGCTTTTGCAGTTTCAAGAATAAAAACGCCCAAAACACGTTCAATCTTTTCCTTCTTGCCCTTAGAAATGATTAAAGGTGGGATTTTAGTGCCATCCAGACAAATTGCCAAAATACAGGAAACACGTGCACTTTTGTAAGCAGTGGAGGGAATGTACGCCAAGGAGGCACCCCGCTGTTCAATTGTTGTTTGAGATGATTGGCCCATAAACACTGCAGTTTCATCCATAGCAATCATGTTGGAAAGATTGTATTTAGAGAAGTCAGCATCATCAATAAAGGACTTGAATGCAAGTGCTCGCTTAATAACTTGCATATCTTCCAACCTAAACAATGTTGTAGATCTTCTTAAAGACAGTTCACTTCGCTGAAGGAAATTATCCAGCCAGTGTTGTGATGCTTTGAAGTCTTCGGGGGCTATGTCAAACTGTGGTGCCATTGCAAGGGCAAATTCTTGAATCTGAGCCCTATTCACAACCAAAGCCTTTGCTCTCCTGTCAACAACCCATTCACAGATCAGGTCTTCCAGCTCGGAAAATAATGGTTGCCGACCTAATCCACACTTGCGCTTTTTAGCATTTCCCTTGTCCACTTGTTCAATGAGGTTACCATACTCTGCTTGCCATTTTCGGACCAATCGGATACTCAACATCTTCTTTTTGCAGAAAGCAGTAAGATTTTGGCCCCAAGAGTCTTCCACGATTCTTTTCTTGTACTCCACGGAGTAGCTTTTTCTTTTTGCGCTCATTTCTAGGGGTAAAAAAAAAGGAATTGGGGTATCAAGGTGGGGGAGGGGGATCACTCAAAATGACACAGGGGGATCAGAGGGGGGAATCAAAATGGCATAGGAGAATCAGAGGGGGGATTACCATTTTAGTAACCCCTTTTGATCCTCCTGTGTTATTTCGATTGTCCCCTCTGATCCTCCTGTGTCATTGTGATTGTCCCCTCTGATCCTCCTGTGTCATTTTGATTGCCCCCTCTGATCCTGCTGTGTCATTTTAAGTGATCCCCCTCCCCCCACCCCTATGCCACTGAACACCTTCACCAGACATCCTCCCTACCCCTTTATCAGACACTTACCCCCCTGGGGCCTGCCTGGGGACTGTCACTGGGCTTGCTGGGGCCTGGATCTGGGCTGGAGCAGGGTCTGCCACTGACTGAGAACCTTCAGTCATCATGAAGGGTGCCGCGAGCATCAGGTTGTGTCACCAGAGACAGACCAGGACTCACCACCTTCGCCGCGTCCCGTCCGCTCTAATCCTCCTGTTCTTCTACACGCATCTGCAAAAGTCTCCTCCTCTCTCCCACCCCGCGCTCACCACTCACTCCGACCTCCGCTGCACCTCCACACAGCAGTGACATCAGGACTCCGCGTAACGTCACTGGTTGCTAAACGCCAGTCGGGGCGGCTCTAGCGACCAGTTTACGGTAAATTAATTTTCATTCTGAGACAGAGCCTGGGGGCCTTATTTTCGGGGGATGCCTTATATCTCACCCAGAAGGAAACCTGTAAGTAGGTGTTATTTTCGGAGGATGTCTTATTTTCGGGGAAACACGGTAGAAATTAAACATACACTGACTAAAATAAAAAATATTATACAGAGACCCAACAGCAGACTAGAGGAATGCAAAAATCAAGTCAAAGATTTGAAATACAAAGAAGCAAAAACACTCAACCGGAAAAGCAAAAAGAAAAAAGAATCCAAAACTTTGAAGATAGTGTAAGGAGCCTCTGGGACAACTTCAAGCATACCAACATCAGAATTATGGGGGTGCCAGAAGAAGAAAGAGAGCAAGATACTGAAAACCTATTTGAAGAAATAATTACAGAAAACTTCCCCTACCTGGTGAAAGAAATAGACTTACAAGTCCAGGAAGTGCACAGAACCCCAAACAAAAAGAATCTAAAGAGGACCACACCAAGACACATCATAATTAAAATGTGAAGAGCAAAAGACAAAGAGAGAATATTAAAAGCAGCAAGAGAAAAACAGTTAATTACCTACAAGGGAGCACCCATACAACTGTCAGCTGATTTCTCAACAGAAATTATGCAGGCCAGACGGGAGTGGCAAGAAATATTCAAAGTGATGAATAGCAAGAATCTACAACCAAGATTATTCTACCCAGCAAAGTTATCATTCAGAATGGAAGGTCAGATAAAGAGCTTCACAGATAAGAAAAAGCTAAAGGAGTTCATCACTATCAAACCAGTATTATATGAAATGCTGAAAGGTATTCTTTAAGAAGAGGAAGAAGAAAAAAGTAAAGAGAAAAATTATGAACAACAAATACATATCTATCAACAAGTGAACCTAAAAATCAAGTGAATTAAAAATCTGAGGAACAGAATAAACTGGGGAATACAATAGAATCAGAGGCATAGAAAGGGAGTGGACTGATAATTCTCAGGGGGAAAGGGGTATGGGGGTGTGCAGGAAGAGACTGGACAAAAATAGTACACCTATGGATGAGGACAGTCGGGGGGGAGGTAAGGGCAGAGGGTAGGGTGGGAACCAGGTGGAGAGGAGCTATGGGTGGGAAAAGGAGAAACAATTGTAATAATCTGAACAATAAAGATTTATTAAATTAAAAACAAAAAAAAAACCCAAACAAAAAAATAAAATCAAAGCACAAAATTATGTACATGATATTTGATAATAAACTACTATGTTACTGATTTATGTATTCACTATACTATACATTTTATTATTAGGAGTGTACTATTTCTTATTAAGAAAGTTTTCTGTAAAACAGTATGCTGTGTTACACAGGTAGCAGCTTCATATATCTCATCTTTAGGTCAAGGTGGTGGAGTAGGTGAACACTGTGCGGGCCTCCTCCCACAATTACATCAGAATTACAACTGAATTATGGAAGAAGCATCATTGAGAACCACCTGCAGACTAGCTGAACAGAGGTCCTACAACTAAGGATATAAATAAGAGTCAGGTTGAGGCTAGTAGGAGGGGCAGAGACACAGAATGGGCTAGTTCCATGGCCACATGTTGTGGTTAAATCAGGAGGAATATCTCAGCTATGGAGGTCCCACCCTGAGGCTCCTCAGCCCAGGGTTCCTGTGCTGGGAAGAAACTTCTCCATAATTTTTTGCTGTGAACACCAGCATGGATTGTAGCTGAGTGAGACTCAGATTCACTCACTCTGGGTTTTAGTACTGGATGGCAGCTCAAAGGCATCAGGAATATACATGCTCACAAATTCACCAGCTCTAAGCTCCAGTGCTGTAGCAGCAGCTTTAAAAGCACTAGGGACAAGAGCTTTGGGGCAAGGGCTGGAGGGCAGTTGACTCCAAGTACGGAAATGCTGGAACATGCCATTTTTCCTTTGTTGAGTCTGTCCCCATCCAACTGGAAGTCACAGACCATCACCTAATCTGAGCTCTCCATTAACTTGACTAACACTATTCACCTGCCCTGGTGATTCCCTAAGACCCCACCTCACCCAATTTGAATGACAGGCCCAAACATCTTCCAGTGGCTTTTCCACACTACCAACCTGTCTCAGTTCATGCTGCAGACCTTCCTAAAATTTCTCAAAGGTTCAAAAACTCCAAACAAGTAGCAGTTGGCCTTGGCATGCCCCAAACCTAAGTGACCCCAAGCCCAGAACTAGTGGAAGCCAGCCTCAGATCAAACCTTAGCCGCTCCAAACCCAGCACAGGTGGCAGTCATCTTCAGATTGCTTTATAGCTACTATCAGGTGGCTCTGGGCTGAGCAAAGGCAGCAGCTAAACTTAGCATGCACCAGAGCTCCTCCCAAGAGGCTCCAGAACCAACACACCCAGTGGCTAGCTTAAGACTACACCAGAGCACTGCCCAACCACCACCACAAATGACACACCCAAAGGGCAAACTTGGCAGGCAGCAGAGACCTGCTAATCAATTCCAGTTCTGTGAGATCAATCCCTCCCACACATGTTCCAACAGCACTCAAGTCTCAACTACAACAACAGGACAAACAACCCACACAAGTGACACCCTGGAGCATCCAGATCAGATGACCAGAAAGGCAGCACAACTGGGCCCCACAGGACACCTACTACATAAGGCCATTCTGCCCAGACTAGGAGACACAGCATATGTACTTAATACACAGAAACAAACACAGGAAGTAGGCCAATATGAGGAGAAAAAGAAGTAGATCCAAATTGAAAGAACAAAACAAAACTCAAGAAAAATGGAGAGAAACAATCTACTACATGGAGAATTAAAAACACTTATTAGAAAGCTGCATAATGAGCATAGGCAAGGAGTAGATTAACTCAATGATAATTTTAACAAAGAGATAGAAAACATAAAAATGGAGATAGAAAATGTTTTTTTTTAAATGAAGAATACAATAATTGAAATGAGGAATACATTAGAAGGAATCAACAGTGAAGTCGATGAAGCAGAGAGTCAAATTGGCAATTTGAAAGACAAGGTAGCAGAAAATACCTAATTGAGCAGGAAAGAAAATTTTTAAATTAGGACACTTTAAGACACTACTAGTAAAACATCAAGAGTAATAACATTTACATCATACAGGTACCAGAAGGACAGGAGAGAGAGCAAGGGACTGAGAACCTAGTGGAAGAAATAATGACTGAAAACTTCCCTAACCTCGTGAAGCAAAAAGGCACACAAGCCCAGGAAGTACAAAGAGTTCCAAATAAGATGAACCCAAAAAGGCCCACACAAAGACTAATTAAAATGGCAAAGATTAGAGACATACCACATTTCCTGATTGCATCATTTTCCCTTATACTTGATTAAATCCCAGGTTATTTTGTTCATCATGATCCCTTAAAAGCAATATCCACTGACTAATGTCACCAGTAAGTGACTACATCACATGATTGACCTGGAAACAAAATTAAAAGTGATTAATGATTATGAAGGTAAAAAAAAAATCAATGATAGTTATTGATCATCAGTCAGGCATCTACTGTTCCACCATAGCTACAATCTTGTAGTACAATAGCAAAATGGTGGAAGGTGTTTTAAGGATCTGCTTTATTAAAGGCAATGATACTAACACAATTTCAATAAGGGCCTATATCATACATGGAGAAACTTCTAATGACCTGGATTGAAGGCTCGACATGAAGCCTATCCTGCTCAGCACCATCATGATCACAGACAAAGCTAAAACTTTGTTTGCAACATCAAAAGAAAAGACTTGGCCTAACTACAATGTTGAATTTAGTGCTAGTTCTGGGTGGTTTAAATAATTCAAGAATTGTTATTTATTATATAACTAGAGGCCCAGTGCATGAAAATTCATGCACTGGTCAGGGAGGTCCCTCAGCCCAGCCTGCTCCCTCTCACAGTCTGGGAGCCCTCAGGGGATGTCCTACTGACGGCTTAGGCCCACTCTCCCCAAGGAGCGGGCCTAAGCCGCAGTCTGGCCTTCCTCTGCAGGAGGCGACTGGGCTGATCAGGGGAAGGCACCCCCCACATCACTCTGCTGCTGCTGCCACTGCCGGCCACTGCAGCTGCCAAGGTGTTTTCATCAACACGGAGTCCAGTCCCTTCATCACAAAAAAATTACAAACTTTCTTTAGGCATTTTCAAGATGTCTCTTTCATAAGCTATGCCATTTCTTTCTTTCTTTCTTTTTTCTTATCCTCACCTGAGGATATTTTTCCATTGATTTTTAGAGTGTGGAAGACAGAGGGAAAGACAGAGAGAAACCTCAATGTTAGAGGGACACTTTGATTGGTTGCCTCCTGCATGAGCCCTGACCTGGGCTGCAGGCAGGGAGGAGACTGCAACCTAGGTCACATGCCCTTCACCAGAATCAAACCTAGACCCTGCGGTCCACAGGCTGAGGCTCTATCCACTGAGCAAAACCAGCTAGGACAAGATATGACATTTCTTAGCCCTCCAGCAGTGGACCTTCGTTTTTTCCTCTAGTAGTGAGGTGGAAAAACCCTAGATCACCTTCTTGGATTCTTATTACCCTAGTTACCAAGATCACTGTTAGTGGCATACTGGGAGCTTAGCCAATGAGCAGTCAGAAAAGGTGTTTCCTCTGCAGCTCACGCACAGAGGCAGGACTGCCAGCATGGTGGCTGGCAGGCCCTGCTCTCTCCAGGCCTCCCCGCCATCCATGGCTTGCCTCACCACGCCCGCAGTCCCCTCCTGCCCACCTGCTTGTGTAGCCTCCTCCTGAACAGTCATGATGTTATGGCATCCCAGACAATTTGCTTATTACCTCTTTATATATATGTGAAAGTAAGTAATGAGTCTATGAGTACTGATGTAAAGGCAGATGAAGAATGTTTGGAAACTCAAGATAAGCTGATTGTGAATGAAAATTACTTGCCAGAGCAAATATTCAATATGAATGAAACCTCTCTATTCTGGAAATGGAGGCCTGAAAAAACTTTTGTTCAGAAGGAGGCCAAGTCAAAGCCATGTTCCAAGTCTGTTGGGGACAAAATAACAAAATAACAGTCTTACTTGGGGACAATGTTGCAGTCTATAAATTGAAACCCTTTATGGCCCTAGGCCCTTCAAGCATATTAATAAGCACACACTGCCAGTGTACTACACCAGCAATAAGAAATCAAGAATGACCCAGCTTCTCGTCCAAAATGCTCTCCTCAATTGCTAGACCAGCAAAATGGAGAAGTATTCTTTGAAGAATAATACTCCTTTCAAGATTTTGCTTACTATTGATAATGCTCCTGGACATCCTCCTTTTATTGGTGATCTTCATTCAAATATCAAAGTGTTGCTTCCCCTTCCAAACATCACCTCTTTAATCTAATCAAGGAGTTTGAACAGCTTTTAAGGCCTACTATCTGTGCAGGAACTTTGCCCAGACTATTACTGCAACTGAGAAAGACACAATTGCAATTCTGGAAATTCATCAAGAACCTTGCTTGGGTTTGGAGTAATGCCACCAAGAAGTGTATAAATGACATCTGGAAGAAGACTCTCAAGAGATTTGCTTATGACCTTGAAATAATTGCCAAATACGAGAGGTTATAAAAATCAACAAGAAGGTTATTGAGATGGCAAACAACTTTAACCAGATGTAGATGAGAATGACATTGAGGAGCTCCTAGAGGTGGTTCTGAGGAATTAATTAAAGATGAATTTTTGGAACTAGAAGAGGAGTGCATAGCTAAAGAAGAGACAATAAAAATGAAACTGCAGGAAAAGAAGAATTTTCAAGAAAATTCACAGTGAATGGCTTAGCACAGTGGTTGGCAAACTCATTAGTCAACAGAGCCAAATATCAACAGTACAACAATTGAAATTTCTTTTGAGAGCCAAATTTTTTAAACTTAAACTTCTTCTAACGCCACTTCTTCAAAATAGTCTCTTCCAGGCCGTGGTATTTTGTGGAAGAGCCACACTCAAGGGGCCAAAGAGCCGTATGTGGCTCACGAGCCGCAGTTTGCCGACCACGCGCTTAGCAGAAGCTTTGTAGACCTCCGCTAGCTCCTTAAATATTTGAAAACATGGACTGCAACACTGAAAGATTTTCATGATAGAGCAGAATCTTTATGGTGCATTATCTGCTTACAAGGAAATCTATAATGGAAAAAAGAAACAAATCAAGCAAACCACCATGGACATATTTCTGAAAAGAGTGATACATCCTCAAAAAGAACCTCAGACAAGTCATTTAGGAGGTATTCCAGAAGAGGACATTCTAACCATAGGAGATGACAGCCCTGTGAATGTTAATGACCCCTGAAGACTTTCCAGTGAAATGGGATGTGGCAATAGAAAACAATGATATTGATGATCATGACCCTCTGTAGTACTAAGCTAATGTGTGTGTTGTGTCTTAGTTTGTTAACAACAAAGTAAAATTAATTAAAAAGATAAAAATAGTGACTTAGAGCATGTTTTCATATGTCTCTTGGCCTTCTGTATGTCCACTTTCGAAAGATGTCTTGTTAAGTCCTTTGCCCATTTTTTATTGGATTGTTTATCTTCTTTTTGTTAAGACATACGAGTTCCCTATAAATTTTGGAGATTAGGTCCCTATCAGATATAACATTGGCAAATATGTTCTCCCATGCAGTGGGCTTTCTTGTTGTTTTTTTAATTGTTTCTTTTGCTGTACAGAAGCTTTTTATTTTGATGTAGTCCCATTTGTTTATTTTCTTCTTAGTTTCCATTGCCCTAGGAGCTGTATCAGTAAAGATATTGCTACAACATATCTCTTATATTTTGCTGCCTATGGATTCTTCTAGGATTTTTATGGTTTCCTGTCTTATGTTAAGTCCTTTATTCATTTTTAGTTTATTTTTGTGTCTGGTGTAAGTTGGTCTAGTTTCTTTTTCTTTTTTTTTTGCAGATATCTGACCTATTTTCCCAACACCATTTATTGAAGAGACTGTCTTGATTCCATTGTATGCTCTTACCTCCTTTGTCAAATATTAATTGAGCATAATGGCTTGGGTCAATTTCTGCGTTCTCTATTCTATTCCATTGGTCTATATGTCTGTTCTTGTGCCAGTACCAGGCAGTTTTGAGAACAGTGGCTTGGTAATATAACTTGATATCTGGTATTATGATCCCTCCAACTTTGTTCTTCTTTGTCAAGATTGCTGCAACTATTTGGGGTCTTTTTTTTAATTTCATATGAATTTTTGGAGAGTTCATTCTAGGTCTGTGAAATATGCCACTGATATCTTAATGGGGATTGCATTGGATCTATAGATTGCTTTGGGTAGTATGGACATTTTAATGATGTTGATTCTGCCAATCCATGAACATAGTATTGATAGGGGAGACCTACAACCTGATAGATAGAGCACCTGAATTACTCTGAAAAGTAATCATATTTTAAATCTTAGAACACATATACTTATGTGTATATGGGATTACATTTCTTATATGAATAGAGAGTTAAGTTTTTCTTAAAGTTTCATTTTCAAGGCCTGTGCGAAGTGATTGGGAAAGTGACTCAGCTCTGAGTCCAGCAAGCAGAACCGATAGGCATGGTCAGGCAGACCCATCAGGAGTCAAAACATCATCTCGTCCACATCATCTCATCTCCTGATGACTAAAGGACAATAGCTGATGTCTGTGGACACCCAGGCCTGCATGTAGCTGCATTCCTCACTCCAACCCCTTTCCTGCTTGTACCCTAGCCTTGAAAAACCTGTTTCCTTGAATGCTTAGCTTGCAGGGGCCTTTAAATGTAGTCTCAAGTCCCCTTACCACCTTCATAGGGGGAGCTGCAAAAGCCTGTGAAAAGCCCAGGAACTGGGAACAAAGACCTTAGGGCTGCTGCGATCAGGGCTCAGCTTTGGAAACAAATTCGCCTGAGCCATGGCACCAATGGTCCTGCAATAAAAAGCATTTTCTGAATCTCCTGAATGCCTGGCTGTATGTCTTCCCGCTGCCTAGAAATTTTGCCCTAACAGTATATTCTTCCATTGTGATACCATCTCACGCCTGTCAGAATGGCTATCATTAGCAAATCAACAAATGGTAAGTGCTGATGAGGATGTGGAGAAAAAGGAACCCTCGTGAACTGCTGGTGGGAATACAGATTGGTGCAGCCTCTGTGGAAAACAGTATGGAGTTGCCTCAAAAAATTAGAAATGGTGAGCAGGCCAGCAGGGGGTGTCAGTTGGGGCCAAGCAGGCTGGCAGGGGGGCAGTAGGGGGCAAGCAGACAAACAGGGGGTCAGTTGGGGGCAAGCAGACCAGCAGTGGGGGGCAGTTGGGCATGTTCAGGTCAGTGGGAGAGGCAGTTTGGGGCAAGCATGCTGGCAGGGAAGGCAGTTAGGGGTGATCAGGCCGGCGAGGGGGGGTAGTCGGGGGCGAGCAGGCTGGTAGGGGGGAAGCTGGGGTGATAAGGCTGGTGGGGACGCAGTTGGGGGCAATCAGGCCAGCAAGGGGGGACAGTTGGGGGTGAGAAGGCTGGCAGGCAGAGTGGTTAGGGACAATCAGGCAAGCAGGCAGGGGAGCAGTTAGGGGCATTAGGTAGGTGAATGGTTAGGAGCCAGTGGTCCCGGATTGTGAAAGGGATGTCCGAGTGCCAGTGGGATCGGGCCTAAACCGGCAGTCAGACATTCGCTGAGGGGTCCCAGATTGGAGCGGGTGCAGGCCAGGCTAAGAGACACTCCCTCACCCATGCACAAATTTTGTGCACCAGGCCACTAGTTGCATTAATAAAAGAAGGACAAGGTATTATAGTAAATACAAATCAGAACACAAGAAATAATTCTTGAAAAATAAAAATCAGAAGACATCTTAAAAATCCAATAGATGGGTGGAAGATAAAGTTGAATAAATCTGCTAGATATAGAACAGAAAGAGATTATTCAATTGAGTAGTTCCCATGCTCTAAGTGCTGTTCTAGGAAGTGGAAATACAAAGTGAACAAAACTGAAAGAAATCTCTGCCCTCATAGTACTTACATCCAATACAAGGAAATAAAATAAATAAGACAAAAATAAGGTTTGAAGTGGGTGGCCAAATTTCCAGGAAATGTGAGTTCCAGAAAGAGTAAAAAGGATAAAAAAATGAGATGGATCAAAATTATCAAAGAAATAATACAAGAATACTTCCAGAACCATGGGTTACAATTCTCCAGATTAAAATGAATAACCTAGGCTGACGGGAAGCCAAGGCTGTCTGCTCCACCCTGAGACTCTGCCCCATCCAAGCTGAGCACAAAGGCTTTTGCAATTTTTCAAGTCTTGTCTCATAAGGGTGTCTCCAGCACAGAAGTTCTCCCAGCGTAGACACAGCTGATCCTCACAGCCAATTGGCCTGGAGGTCAATTCCTCCCAGTGATACCAACAACAATCAAGGCTTAACTACAACAAGGCTGTGCACACAGTCCACAAAGGGATGCACCAAGAGTGTCCACCTCAGGTAACTGGGGAGGCTGAGCCACTAGGCCCTATAGGACACCTAGCACATAAAGCTACTCTACCAACTCAGGGAAGCAATGAAAATGAAGAGACAAAGAAACAGATCACAAATTAAAGAAATGGAGGAAAGCAAACGACTGGATACAGAGTTCAAAACCACGGTTATAAGGTTTTTCAAGAATTTCCTAGAAAAGGCCGATAAATTTAGGGAGACCCTTGAGGATATGAAAAAGGACCAACTAGAAATTAAACATACACTGACTGAAATAAAAAATATTATACAGAGACCCAACAGCAGACTAGAGGATCCCAAGAATCAAGTCAAAGATTTGAAATACAATCAAGCAAAAAACACTCAACCGGAAAAGCAAAAAGAAAAAAGAATCCAAAACTTTAAAGATAGTGTAAGGAGCCTCTGGGACAACCTCAAGCGTACCAACATCCGAATTATGGGGGTGCCAGAAGAAGAGAGAGAGCAAAATACTGAAAACCTATTTGAAGAAATAATTACAGAAAACTTCCCCTACCTGGTGAAAGAAATAGACTTGCAAGTCCAGGAAGTGCAGAGAACCCCAAACAAGAGGAATCTAAAGAGGACCACACCAAGACACATCATAATTAAAATGCCAAGAGCAAAAGACAAAGAGAGAATATTAAAAGCAGCAAGAGAAAAACAGTTAATTACCTACAAGGGAGCACCCATATGATTGTCAGCGATTTCTCAACAGAAACTATGCAGGCCAGATGGGAGTGGCAAGAAATATTCAAAGTGATGAATAGCAAGAACCTACAACCAAGATTACTCTACCCAGCAAAGCTATCATTCAGAATTGAAGGTCAGATAAAGAGCTTCACAGATAAGAAAAAGCTAAAGGAGTTCATCACCACCAAACCAGTATTATATGAAATGCTGAAAGGTATTCTTTAGAAGAGGAAGAAGAAGAAAAAGGTAAAGATAAAAATTATGAACAACAAATACATGTCTATCAACAAGTGAATCTAAAAATTAAGTGAATACAAAATCTGATGAACAGAATAAACTGGTGAATATAATAGAATCAGGGGCATAAAAAGGGAGTGGACTGACAATTCTCTGGGGAAAGGGGTGTGGGGGTGCAGGAAGAGACTGGACAAAAATCGTGCACCTATGGATGAGGACAGTGCGGGGGAGATAAGGGCAGAGGGTGGGGTGGGAACTGGGTGGAGGGGAGCTATGGGGGGGAAAAGAGGAACAATTGTAATAATCTGAACAATAAAGATTTATTAAATTTAAAAAAATAAAATAAAATAAAATGAGTAATCTAAATAAATGAACAGCATGACAAAAGCGAAAAAAGTGCACATTATCATGACAAGTCAGAAAATGAAAAATGAATATTCCTAATAGCTCTTAGATCTAAGCAATAGGTTACATTTGAAGAAAAAATTACATTTCTTAATAGAAATAATTAATCCTGGATTAATGCTTAAAATATTATTGGAAAATATGTTTAACCTTGAAACCTATAACCAAATTATCAAATTTATTATGAGAACAGAGTAAAGATATAGTCAGACATTCAAAGACTCAAAAAATTTTAACTTCTACAAACATTTCCATACATGGCTACTGAAGGGCACAAAAAGGAGAAATTCAAAAGTAGGAGAGTTTCAAGTTAAAGTTCAAGGCTGATGGTAGTACAGATGGGCTGAATAATACCCAGTCTAAATTGAAGTATGAAGGTGCAGGACCCTAGGAATATAATTTATAATGTATAATGGAGAGTTTGAGTGTGATCTATAGCCAGGAATTATCAGCAATAATTTATATGGCACATCAAAAGCCTGAACCTGCTCTAAAGAAGACATACCCACTGAAAATGATCTTCATTTTATAACAACCTTGAATGTGCTGAGCTGAGGATATTGGCCTAACCAATTATGTTCCTTCCATCCATAATTAGATAGACCCACATGTATAGACAGGAAACAATCTCCAGACATATTGGTAAGTGAAAAAAAGCAAGGTGTAGGACTCTCTGTCAGTATACCAACATTCATGTTGTAAAATTGGAAAGGCATATTTAGAACTAAAATTTACTTGTAGTCACACAGAATGTCTCTGATAAAATGCAAGGAACAGAGAAGTTTTTTCAGAAGAAAGACTTAGTTTTGTTGAATGTTTTTACCTTGCACATGTATTATCTAATCAAAAATTGATTACTTAAAAGTCCAAACAATGTTAGTACCTACTCTATTTAAGCAGAGTTCAAGAGGCTAAGAGCATTATAGACTTAGTGATTTCTATCATAAATCCTCAGAATTTTTGAATTTCTCTTAAAACTCAGAATTACACAAAAAATGCATCTATTTTATCCAAATCATTTTCCATTTAACCACATGAAATTGGTTTGCAAAAATATCTATACAAGAACTTAAAATCCTATATAACAAAAGGCTAATATGCAAATTGTCCCCTCAGGAGTGTGACCGACCAGGAGTTTGATCACTCGCTATGACATGCGCTGACCACCAGGGGGCAGTGTGGAACAAAGGAAGGCCCTATCGGCCCTGATCGCTGGCCAGGTCTAGCAACCCTACCTGTACTCGAATTTCTTGCACCGGGCCTCTACTGTAACTAATAACCCTCCTCATTTCTACATCACAATTAGGTGGTATATTCTATGAATCTTCGTTAATTTTATCTTAATTTAGAGATACCTTTTTGTACTTATGTTTGGTTGCCATTGATTTTTTTAAATATATTTTTGATGTTTTTATCTAATTATTTATTTTTATTTTTATTGTTTAAAGTATTACATATATTAGTATATATCTCCTCTTTTTTCCCCATTGACCTTCCCCCAGTGTCCCCTACCCCCTGTCCCATGCCCTCACCCCCCAATAGTTTTCTAATCCACTCATCTGCTGATGGGCACCTAGGCTGTTTCCAAATCTTATCTTTGGTGAAATGTGCTACTATGAACATAGGGGTGCATATATCCTTCTTGATTGGTGTTTCTAGTTTCTTGGGATATATTCCTAGAAGTGGGATTACTGGGTCAAATGGGAGTTCCATTTATAGTTTTTTGAGGAAACTCCATAATGTTCTCCACAGTGGCTGCACCAGTCTGCATTCCCACCAGCAGTGCACGAGGATTCCTTTTTCTCACATCCTGGCCAGCACCTGTCCTTTGTTGATTTGTTGATGATTGCCATTCTGACAGGTGTGAGATGGTACGGCACTGTCGTTTTGATTTGCATCTCTCGGATAATTATTGACTTTGAGCATGTTTTCATATGTCTCTTGGCCTTCCTTCTGTCTTTTTTCGAAAAGATTCTATTTAGGTCCATTGCCCATTTTTTTATTTGATCATTTATCTTCTTTTTATTAAGTTGTATAAGCTGCCTGTAGATGTTGGAGATTAAACCTTTATCAGTGATAACATTTGCAAATATGTTCTCCCATACTGTGGGCTTTCTTGTTGTTTTGTTGATGGTTTCTTTTGCTGTGAAAAAGCTTTTTATTTTGATGTAGTCCCATTTGTTTATTTTATCTTTAGCTTCCATTGCCCTAGGAGCAGTATTGGTGAAGAAATAGCTTCGGCATATGCCTGAGATTTATCTGCCTGTGGACTCCTCTAATATTTTTATGGTTTCCCATCTTATGTTTAAGTCCTGATTCCATTTTGAATTTATGTTTGTGTATGGTGTAAGTTGGTGGTATAGTTTCATTTTTTGCATGGATCTGTCCAATTTTCCCAACACCAGTTATTGAAGAGACTGTTGACTCAATTGTATGTTCATGGCTCCTTTGTCAAATATTAATTGAGCATAGTGGTTTGGGTCGATATCTGGATTCCCTATTCTTTTCCATTGATCTATATGTCTGTTCTTGTGCCAGTACCAGGCTGTTTTAAGAACAGTAGCTTTGTAATACAACTTGAAATCTGGTATTGAGATCCCTCCTACTTTACTCTTCTTTCTCAGGATTGCTGTAGCTATTCCGGGTCTTTTTTTATTCCTGATGAATTTTTGTAGAGATCTTTCTAGGTCTGTGAAATACGCCATTGGTATTTTAATGGGGAGTGCATTGAATCTATAGATTGCTTTGGGTAGTATGGACATTTTAATTGATGTTGATTCTCCCAATTCATGAACATGGTATGTTCTTCCATCTGTTTATATCTTCTTCTATCTCTTTTTTCAGTGTCCTGTAGTTTTCCACGGAATAAATCTTTTACCTCCTTAGTTAAGTTTATTCCTAGGTATCTTAATTTTTTTGGTGTGATGGTAAATGGGATTGCTTTTTTAGTCTCTCTTTCTGTAAGTTCACTATTGGTGTATAGAAATGCCATAGAGTTTTTGGCATTAATTTTGTATCCTGCTATATTGCTGAATTCATTTATTAAGTCTATTAGTTTTTTGATGGAGTCTTTTGGGTTTTTTATGTACAATATCATGTCATCTGCAAATAAGGACAGCTTTACTTCTTCTTTTCCAATTTGGATGCCTTTTATTTCTTCTTCTTATCTAATTGCAAGGGCTAATACTTCCAGTACTATGTTGAACAGGAGTGGTGAAAGTGGGCATCCCTGTCTTGTTCCTGTTCTTAGGGGAAATGGTTTTAGTTTTTGCCCATTGAGTATGATGTTGGCTGTGGATTTATCATATATGGCTTTTATTAAGTTGAGGTATGATCCTTCTATTCCCACCTTGTTGAGAGTTTTTATGAAGAAAGTGTGTTGGATTTTGTCAAATGCTTTTTCTGCATCAATTGATATGACTATGTGATTTTTATCTCTCAATTTGTTTATGTGATGTATCACGTTTATTGATTTGCGGATATTGTACCATGCTTGCATTCCTGGGATAAATCCTACTTGGTCATGGTGTATGATCTTTCTGATGTACTGCTGGATCCGATTTGCTGGAATTTTGTTGAGGATTTTGGCATCTAAGTTCATGAGGGATATTGGCCTGTAATTCTCTTTCATTGTGTGGTCTTTATCTGGTTTTGGTATTAGGGTGATGCTGGCTTCATAGAAGGAGCTTGGAAGTGTTCCTTCCTCTTGAATGTTTTGGAATAGTTGAGGAGGATAGGTTTTAGTTCTTCATTGAATATTTGGTAAAACTCCCCTGTGAAGCCGTCTGGCCCCGGGCTTTTGTTTGCTGGAAGATTTTTGATGACTGCTTCAATTTCTTCCATAGTTATTGCCCTATTGAGCTGTTTAGATTCTTCCTGATTGAGTTTTGGAAGGTTTTATTTTTCTAAGAATATGTCCATTTCCTCCAGGTTGTCTAGTTTGTTGGAATAGAGTTGTTCGTAGTATTTTGTAACAATCCTTTGAATTTCAGTTGGGACTGTTGTTATTTCTCCTCTTCACTTCTCATTTTGTTTATTTGGGTCCTCTCTTTTTGCTTCTTGGTGAGCCTGGCTAGAGGTTCATCAATCTTGTTTATCCTTTCAAAGAACCAGCTCTTGGTTTTGTTGATCTTTTGTATTGTTTCTTTGGTATCAATGTCGTTTATCTCTGCTCTGATCTTTTTTATTTCATTCCTTCTGCTTACACTGGGCTTTTCTTGTTGCTCTCTTTCTAACTCTTTGAGTTGTAGGGTTAGGTAAGTTATTACCATTGTTTCTTGTTTTTTGCAGTAGGCTTGTAGAGCTATGAACTTCCCTCTCAAGACTGCTTTCGCTGTGTCCCATAGATTTTGGATTGTTCTGTTTTCATTGTCATTTGTTGCCATGATGTTTTTTATTTCTTCCTTGATCTCTCTGGTAACCCAGTCATTGTTTAATAGCATACTGTTTAGTGTCCATGTGTTTGATTTTTTTGGATCGTTTTTATTGTAGTTGATTTCCAGTTTTATGCCCCTGTGATCTGAGAAGATGCTTGGTATGATTTCTATCTCCTACAATTTGAAGAGACTTTGCCTAGGACCCAACATATGGTCTATCTTTGAAAATGACCAATATGCACTTGAAAAGAATGTATATTCTGTGGCTTTGCGGTGAAATGTTCTGAGATGTCAATTAATTCCATCTGGTCTGGCGAGTCATTTAGGATTGATGTTTCTTTGCTGATTTTTTGTTTAGAGAATTTGTCCAATGGTGATAGTGGGGTATTAAAGTCCCCTACTATGATTGTATTGCTGTCAATCTCTCCCTTGATATCCTCCAGGAGTTTTTTTATGTATTTGGGTGCTCCTGTATTGGGTGCATATATGTTTACCAGAGTTATTTCTTCTTGTTGGATTGCTCCCTTTAGTATTATGAAATGGGCTTCCTTATCTCTTGTTATGTCCTTCAGTTTGAGATCTAATTTGTCAGAAATAAGTATTGCTACCCCAGCTTTTTTTTCAGTTCCATTTGCCTGGAAAACCTTTTTCCATCCCTTCACCCTCAGTCTGTGTGCGTCTTTTTTTCTGAGGTGGGTTTCTTGTAGACAGCAGATATATGGGTCGTGTTTTCTTATCCAATCCGTTACCCTATGTCTTTTGATTGGGGCATTTAATCCATTTACATTTAAAGTTATTATTGATAGGTACTTATTTGTCGCCATTCCTATTCTTTACCCCTGTGTTACTTCTTCGCTTCCTGTTTCTTTCTTTCTTTCTTTTTTTTTTTTTTTTACAGCAGACCCTTTAGCATTTCTTGCATTGCTGGTTTGGTGGTAATAAATTCCGTTAGTCCTTTTTTTGTTTGTGAAGCTCCTGATTTCACCTTCAATTTTGATTGACAGCCTTGCTGGGTACAGTATTCTTGGATTCAGACCCTTCCTTTGCATGACTTTGTATATTTCATTCCATACCCTTCTGGCCTGATGAGTTTCTGTTGAGAAATCCGTCACTAGTCTGATGGGGGTTCGTTTGTAGGTAACTTTATGTCTCTTTCTGGCTGCTATTAAGATTCTTACTTTGTCGTTGGTGTTTGCCAATTTAATTATAATGTGCCTTGGCTTTGGTCTTTTGGGGTTCATTTTGCTTGGGACTCTGTGAGCTTCTTGGATTTGTGGTGTGTGTTTTTTTCCCCTATATCAGGGACGTTTTCTGTCATTATTTCTTGAAACAGGTTTTCTATTCCTTGCTCAGTTTCCTCCCCTTCTGGAATCCCTATTATGCAATTTTTTTTTTTTTTTTGTATTGTGTTGTCCCAAAGTTCCCTTGGGCTCTCCTCCTGCTTTTCAATTATTTTTTCTAGAAGCTGCTCTACTTGGGTATTTTTTCCCATCTTGTCTTCTAGCTCACTGATGCTGTCCTCTGCTTCTTCTAGTCTACTCTTGATGCTTTCTGTTGAGTTCTTACAGCAATGATGTCATTTTTCATTTCTTTTTGGTCCTTCTTGATTTCCTCTTGGTTCTTACTCATATTGTCGAATTTGTCTTCCATTCTTTTCAGCCACCTTATGACCATTTCTCTGAATTCCTTTTCTGGAAGGTTGCTTGCCTCCATTTTGTTTACTTCCTTTTCTGGTGATGCCTGCTTTTCTTTCATATGCAGGCTGTTCCTTTGTCTCCCCATGGTCTCTCTTCTCCAGGTTTCTGGTTATGTAATTCTCTCTCTCCTTATCCCAGGCAAAATCTGACCCCTCCATGGTGGAGTGTAGAGCTCCTCTGAATCCACTTGTTTGCGCCAATTGGAGACCGGTGTTCTGGGGTTCACAGCTGTTAAGTGGGTGCTGTGGTTGCAGATTTTCAGGCTCCTGATAACATCCATTTTCCCCTCAATTTGGCGCATTCTTCGTATCCGAACCAATGGCTTCAGAAGGGGACCCAGCAGCAGTGGGGGCTGCCCGGTCAGGGGAGCCCCGTCCAGCAGTCCCCCACCTTCTCCTGGAGTATAGCTGTCCCTTAACTTACCAACAAACACTCCCCGTGCGACCATCAGCTGCTCTTTCTATCTGCTCTGGGACATGGCTTGGACCACGTCCGTGTATTCTGCCACCAATTTTTTTCTCCTAAATATATTTTTATTGATTTTTTTACAGAAAGGAAGGGAGAGGGATAGAGAGTTACAAACATTGATGAGAGAGAAACATTGATCAGCTGCCACTGCACACCTCCCACTGAGGATGTGCCCACAACCATGATACATGCACTTGACCAGAATCAAACCTGGAACCTTTCAGTCCGCAGGCCGACTCTCTATCCACTGAGCCAAACCGGTTAGGGCGCCAAATCTCATTTAATCATTATTCTTCCAAGCATTTGTATGAGTTAGTTAATTACTATCTATAGTAGAGAAAATAAGATATTGGACTAAATCAACATTAAAATGAAGTTAGGACATAAAATACATAATTGGAATCTGAAGATTTGGTTTTCTCTCAGTACCATTAAAATACACAGCCTTGTAAATGAGGCAGACTTTCCAATTATCAGGCTCCCAGCAACTGCTCATTAAACACCAGCACAAGGAAGCACATGGAAAATATTTGAAGCATGGTTCCTCCCTCCTCAAGAAAAGTGTCTTTTGGGAGCTATCAGGTGTATACCCAGGGAAATAATTATGTGTGGTCAAAATATACAAAGAGAACTAAACTTTTTCCTATCTGGTGAAAGGTTTTGTTAAAAAGGTAAATGTTAAGGCAATAGATACAGTTTAAAAAACAACAACAGATTATCCAAATATTCAATATAATTGAAATATGAAATAGTTTACACAAGTTTATCTTGGCCATTTTATTTCACCCAACCTAGTGGTCAAATCATATCAATCACTGTTAGACATCATTTGGTAACAAGGAATTGTTAGGCAGCTCTTTCTCCGCCCGCCCCCCCACCCACTCATCGTTCTTCCCTTTCCCTGACTTCACTCCCTTTCCTATTCTTTTTATCCTCTCACCCACCCACCAAATAAATGAATCAACTGCAAAATTGTTAGAAACAAAAATATGCCAGGATGTTATTTTTCACATTCTATTACAAGTTTTTGCATAAATGCAGATACAATTAAAAGTACAACTACATGTCCTACACAGCTTCTACATTTCATTATAGCAATAGGATTTTTTTTATGCTGAATTTCACACAGTGATGTCAGCTTGAGTTCTTCCAAATTCATCATGGAGAAAAGAACCTAGGAAAGGACCTTTCCTTCATTTGCCCACAAATGTTATTTTAAGAAATCCCTGCTTCACTGGGGGATCTGCTTTAACACATTCTCTACCAGCCTCGCATGCCCCCAAAGCAGGCATAATTTGGAAGCATGAAGATGTCCAGATCAAGGGCCCAATGGAGAGAAAGCCTTTAGTGATGTCTGAGGTGCTGGGGTGCCAGGAAGGATATCACAAATCCCTCAACCCTCTCAAAAATGTTTTTGTTCTCTTCTTATACTTGTAGTCTTACATCTTGCTTTCTCAGAGCAAATGTTCTTTAATTAAACAGATTCATTCTAAATCTAGTTGCTGCCTATCCTGGGGACCATTTCCCAAGACATGGCAGCTGTGCTGCATCAGGCCTCATGGCATTTCTGCCCACAACTCAATCACATCAGCATTGGATAACCATTATCCATTTGTTGGTAGAGTTTCTAGGAGTGTTTTTGGTAGAAGTGGAGTTTTGGGGGAACTGTGAGAAAATTTCCTAAGGCCCTCATGGGAGGATAGGGTTTCATGGAAAGCTTTATTGATGATGTAAAATTAAGGGGCTTCTCCTCCAAGGTTCCATCTCTGTCTGTCCTGCCATGGTAAAAGTCCAACCGTGTCTTCAGCAGGACCAGAATTAAGGCCACTATCCATAGTTTCTGCTCTTTTAAAGTACAGTCCAGTCCAGCATCTGGCTAGCTTAGCTTATGTTTCCAGCTGAAATTCAATACATGTGATGACCATGGGCCGTGGGACTGCTTAAGGTCACAGGGCTATGGAAAACAGGTGCACACATGGGTGAGTGCAGGTCATGGAACAAGAGAGAGCAAGAGCACAAGCAAACAAGCACGTCTTTGTTTGCCTAGAATTATGTATTTTCAGGCTTGAGGGGAACAAGAAGCTTATTCAAAATAGCTAATCACCTTCCCAGACTTGCAGGCTTCTGATGGGGTCTACCCCCTTAGCCAATCCATTGATCCCCAGGCTAGACTGACAGGCAAGCACCTTCCCTATGTCACCTGACTTCACTGTGTATGTGTCCACCTGCCCCTGTGTTCAATCTCTTCCCCAATGATCTGTAGGGAATGGACCATTGGACCCTGGGGAGTGTGAAGCTATAGCTGCTTTATCCAGATGACCATGTTAATAATGTCTAGCCTCCCCTTTGCTTCATTCTTATTATTAATATTAACTAGCTAATTATGATAATAATAGGAGGGTACATTGTCCCTTTTTGAAAGGAAGGTTTCACTCCAGAAACTTCTTGATGATCTTTTTCTGCATTTGATTATATATTACTAGAGGCCTGGTGCATGCAATTCATGCATGGGTAGGGTCCCTAAGCCTGGCTGGTGATCAGGGCCAATTGGGGCCTTCCAGCTGCCGGCTCTGGCCTCCCTTCATTCCGCACCAACCCCTGGTGGTCAGCACACATCATAGCAAGTGATCAAACTCCCAGTCTCCTGGTCAAACCCCTGAGGGGACACTTTGCATATTAACCTTTTATATATATAGATGCCTTTAGCTAATGCTGAAAATGTTTTGTCCAGAATTGCAACTGCTACTATGATGGCTCTCAAACTAGCATTCTTTTGGTTGTTTCAACACTACCATCACTTTCTTACTGATATGAGGGGTTATGGCGGAGATGGATGATAGTAGAGCATGAAATACTGTGACTCTGCCCAAAGAAGTGCTCTCATAAGGAGTCCTAGCCAATGAAGGATACCCAAATGCTCTGTTCTTACCATCTACACTTGGAACCCCACACCCTAATGCTGGACCTCTCTATTAACCCAGGCTGAACCTCCAAGCTCAGGCTTAAGCTCAGGCTCAGGTTCCACACAGGGCCTTTCCTCTCTCCTCCAAATCCCAATCTGACAATCAGAAAGTAACTGACCACAGCTACAAACACCTTTCCCAAATACTGAAGCCCTCACTGGAGAAGCAAGAGAAAGCTGGATGTGCAAGAAGGGGCTGAGCTTAGTGATCTCCAACCAAGAGAAGGTGGCACAGGGTCCTTGCCCTTTGAAGCATGGTGACCATGTCTACTTGTAAAGTGGCTGATCCAGGTCTTGGAATGTGACCAATTAATTAGTAACACCTATAGTTGGGAAAGAGGACTAAAGAGGAGGCAGAGACTCAGAATTTTTCTCTCCTTGAATGACTTAAAAATTCCTTGGTATGATATGTATTTTCTCCCCAAGAAATCACAAGCTTCTTGACAGCAGGAGCCGATAAATGTAGCTTGAATGTCTTTGAACCTCCAGAACACCAGCACAGGCCTGGCTATAAAAGCAAACTCAAATCAGATTTCTTGACCAGCATGTGGTCTGGTTGATGCCACTCAAGACACTAGCTATCTCATTTTCCCCTCTTTGTGACCAGACTTCACTTAGTATACTCTGCTGCAGTTGCAGGGCCCTGTGGCAGATTTTCCAGGGTGGGCTTGAGCTAAAGGAATCTTTCTGAACACAAAGTGGTACACGACTACTACCTTCTCCCACTCTTGCTGATGTGGGTAACCTGATGGATCTGAAAACCCTCTGGAGCACATGGGACCTGGCACTGGGAATATTTTGTTGCTTTCAAAGAACAAAGGCATACAAGGAATATTTAATGAGGCAACAATTTTAGATATCCTTGTTTTTAAAAATTATAATAAAAACAGATCAAGACAAGAAATCAACCATTGATTTAATCAAAATGATCACAAGTCTAAATCTATTTAGCAGTGTGGAGAGAGTGCCTATTTGTGGGACAACAATCTATGTTCTAGTTTTGATTCAGCCACTAATCAGTTATTTGATCTTGAGCAACTTGATTCATTTGGACTTTCATCACCTCATCTGTAAATGATGAGGTACAAAGTGGAGGGTCACTTTCAACCTCATAAATTTACTAATTTTTATGACATTTAATACTTTTGACTAAAAATGAGATAAAATAATTTATTTTGTGCATTTCAACAATTACAAATGTAAACATATCTTTAAGTTGAATAGTCTTGGCTAGAGGAGTGAATAGCCTCTTTCATTATTCTACTTATATAAAGTTTAAAATATTCAAACTCTACACAAGGCAAACAATAGCTATTGTTGAGGATCCAAGATGGCTTTGGAGTAAAAGGAAGCTACACACACCTCTTCCCAGTGCCAAACCAAATTTATAGCTAAATTATAGACCAATCAGCCTGAATGATGAACTGAAGGACAGCTGAACAAGAGTATTATATTCAAGGATTTATATAAAAAACTACAAAGAGACTGGTAAGAAGGGTGGAGAAACAGAGAGATCTGGCTCCTGTATCCAGGTGTGGTGACTGAGAAGCTAGACAGATATCTCGGCTACAAAAGTCCCCCCTAAGGATAATGGGACCTCAACCCCATGCTGGAACCTCTAACTCAGAGCATCAGGGCTGGGAAGAAGAGCCTGCATAACATCTGGCAGTGGAAATCAGCAGGCATACTGTCTGCTGGGAATAGGAGGGAGCCAGCTAGAATCCCAGGTGCTCTGCTAAAGGGTCAATCCACAGGAGCTTGCTCTTCTTGGGTTCTGGTAGAGGGAAGAAGACTAATGGCATATGGGAGTCATAAAGAGAAGATCCAGAGAGAGATGTGGAGGGTCAGCTACTGAGGTACCCGGCCTGAGTCAACATCCCACATTGCCCTAGGGGCCATCTCCCAGGATCAGGCACTCCTATTCTTATGGCATCAGCTGGGGGAGAATACTAACACAGTACTCCAAATACAGGCAACATTACCCGCCAAGTGAGAATCCAGGAAAAAGGGCCTGTGGTGCACTCTTTTTCAAGAGAAACTATAAGCAGACCCTCAGAAAGTCATTGAACTATGTGGCTTTGGAATGGGAGCCAATCTTTTCCCCTTTCCCCGGGTTCAGCAGGCATTACCCTCAACAGAAGACTGCCTTGATATGTTTTCCCAAGTCCCACTGGCCCTGTTCTGCTGAGCTCAGTTACATGGGGGTGCGGGGGGGAAGAGAACACCCTTCAGAGCTAGAACCTTTGCAATGCATCTCCCTCAGAGCCTCCGTCGGGGTCTCTGATGGCAAAGCTGCATAGTAAAGGGGAGATGTGCAGCTCATTCCCCTTTTATGGGCCAGCTCCACCCTCCCAAAAAAGACTGCCTTGATCTATGGCCCAAGTGCCACTGGCCATGCCCTGCTGTGCTCAGGTCCTGAAGGGAAGGGAATGCCCCTCAGTACTGGAACCTTTAGAGTGCCTCTATCTCAGAGCCACCTGTCAGGGTCTCTGATGGTGTGTCTGTGGAACTAAGGGGAGGCATGCACTTTGTTCCCTCCCCAAAGGCTGGCACCACCCCCAACAAATGACTGCCTTGATCTGTTCTCCCAAGTCCCACTGGCCTCATCCTGCTCAGTTTGTTCCTGCAGGGGTTAAAGCTGGATGTACTTTCTTGAACCTGTGTTACACTCCTCCTGGGGTAGCTAGAGTTGGAGACTCTGGCAGAGGCTGAGTGGTAGGGCTCTAGAGTAGGGGTCATTCTCCCTATTGATTGCCTGACAATGCTGCCCACAAGTAGGGGATCCACTGGCCTTGTTCTCCAAACCTGGTTCCCCTGCTCTACCAAGCTTGAGTCATGTGGAAGGGGCTGATGGGAATGGCCAGCTCTACAGTCTTTCTTCATAAGATTCTGGAGGAAGTTCAGACAACCTCATGGGGTGATACAGTAACTGAAGCATGGATGACAAACTTAAGGGAGCTTAGACATTTGACTGATCTTCCCCCAGCTCAGAGCCGCAGGAAGCAGATCCTTGTACACAGTTTATTCCCTCCCATGAATATACAGGCCTCAATAGACATAGCAACAAACAGTGAATTGTATAGTAGCTCCAGATGGGTAGCCCAAGGTCAGTTATACACAATGTCTGACATCAACCTGAACCAGAACCCTGGCCAAGTGTGCCTAGAACCAACACAACCAGTGGTGGACTTCAAACCATACCAGAGCTAGATCCAATAAGCCACACTAATGACAAAGCTAAAGAGGACACCAGCAGACACCAGACCCTGCTGGGAACAACTCTGCCTCAAGGGGCAGCCCCTGAACAATGACTCATTCATGATGAATGAGGTTTATCCTTTTAGTCAAGCAATCTGAGGGTTAACTCTACCCACAAATTGACAACAGCATTCAAAACTCATCTACAAAAAGAGGGGACACATAATACACATAAGAATTATTCCCAAGGTACCTAGCTCAGATGACCCACAAGGCATCTACATCAGAAAGCCCTCATAACAAGCTTGGGAGTCATAGAAGATCTACCTAACACACAGAGACAAACAAACAAAAAAACAAAAAAGGCAGACAAATGGAGAGACAAAAAAGAGACAAAAAAATATGCCCTAAATGAAATAACAAGAGAAATCCCCCACAAAAAAAAGAATTAAATAAAATGGAAGCAACCAAGATACAAGATGCAGAGTTTAAAACAATGGTTATAAGGATATTCAAAGACCTTAGGGGAAGAATGGATCATCTCAATGAGAACTTAAATGGAGATAATAAGCATTAAAAAAATTACCATAAAAACCAAAAAAAAGTCAAAAATAAAGAATACAATATGTGAAATGAAGGATATACTAGAAGGAATAAACATCAGGTTAGATGAAACTGAAGTATAATCAGTGAATTAGAGGAGAGAAAAATGGCAGAGGAATAGACAGACGTGTTCAGAGCCTTGTCCTGGAGCAGATAGAAAGAGCAGCTGAGGGTTGCACGAGGAGTGTTTGTTGGCAAGTTAAGGTACAGCTAAACTCCAGGAGAAGGTGGGGGACTGCTATACAGGGTTCCCCTGACCTGGCAACCCTCACTGCAGCTGGGTCCCCTCCTGGAGCTACGGGACATTAGGAACCTGGGACATTAGGGGAGGAACTGAATTGTTTGGCATCATGGCAAGAACTCAGGGACAGCTTTCTTCCAGATGAGGGTGCTCACAGGGGTCATTGTCCAGTACTGGGACCTCCCTTGTCCCAGAGCTGACTGGCAGCCATATTTGAGTTACCATCAGCTTGGCTCACACTATTTTCTATGCCCTGGTAATACCCTGAGACCCTACCCTATCGAATTTGCAGCTCCCACTCAAGCCATTTGCAGTGGCTTTCCATAGGAATGGCCTGTCCTGGCTCAGACTTCAGGCTTTCCTAAAATCTCTGAAACAAGCAGCAGCTGGTGTCAGCATGCCCCATACCTATCAAAAAGATGCCCAAGACCCAGCCCTAGCACCAGCCTGCCTTACTTTACAACTTGGCCTCACCTGGGCACTTCCAAGCCCAATACAAATAGCAGCCATCTGCAAGCAGCTCTGTAGGTCCTGCAGTGAAGGAGGGGAGGAGAGGCAGTTCTGACTTTGCACCTCCCAAGAGGCCCCAGAGCCAGTGTACCTTATGGACAGCTTCAGATCATACCAGATTACAACTCTACACATCCACAAGTGACACACTCAAGGGGAAGACTCAGTGAGCACCAAAGCCTCACTGAAGCAAGTCCTGCTCCATAAGGGTTTCTCCTGCACACTGTAGTTACAGCTGGTACTCACAGCCATTTCGCCTGGAGGTCAATTCCTATCAGTGACACCAACAGCAATTAAGGCTCAACTACAACAAGACTGTGCACACAGCTCACACAGGGGCGTACCTAGAATGCTCAGCTCAGGTTGACTGGGGAGGTTGAGCCACTGGGCCCTACAGGGCACCTACTACACAAGGTCACTCTACCAATTCCAGGAGACATAGCAGCTCTACTTAATACATAGGAACAAACACAGGGAAGCAGCAAAACTGTGGAGACAAAGAAACATGTCACAAGTGAAAGAACGGAAGAAATCTCCAGAAAAAAAAAAAAGAACAAAATGAAATGGAAGCAAGCAAACTACTAGATACAGAGTTCAAAATAATGATTATAAGATTGCTCGAGGATCTTAATGAGGGCTTCAAGGGACCTAGTGAGATTTCCAAAGATCTTAGTGAGAATTCAAGAACCTTAGTGAAAACATCAAAGACATGAAAAGGACCAGTCAAAAATTAAGCATACACTAACTGAAATAAAGAATAATTTACAGGGATTCAACAATAGAGTAGAGGATTCTGATAATCAAACCAACTATTTGGAATATGAGTATGAGGAAGCAAAAAACACCCAATCAGAAGAGCAAAAAATAAAAAAAAAATGAAGATAGTGTGAGGAGCCTCTGGGACAACTTCAAGATCCCAAAATTGATATTATGGGGGGAGGAAGAAGGAGAAGAGAGAGAGATCAAGATATTGCAAACCTATTTGAAGAAATAACAACAGACAGAAAACCAAGATGGTGGCATAGATAAGCACCTAAACTGCTGCCCCGCACAACAATTTCAAAACTACAACTAAAAGATAGAACGGACACCATCCAGAACCACAGGAAAGCTGGCTGAGTGGAAATTCTAAAACTAGAAGGAAAGAGGAAATCTCACAGAGAAGGAGCAGCAAAGAGCTGAGGTACGGAGACACGCGCATCCAGAGAGGAAGGGCGGTGGAGTGCCTGGCTGGCTTTTCTGGAGGGAGGGGAAAAGAAGCCCCCGACTGCACTGAACCCCAGTTCCAACTGCAGTGAACCTCAGTTCCGGGTGAAACCCTGTGGACCCAGGCTCATACAGGGGGAGTCTGGACTGTCAGGTAGAGAGAAAGGCACACGGAGACTCGGAGACTCAGGGTAGCCGCGGTGGCAGGGTCTGGAGGTACGAGTGTGCACAAAGACTGACTATGGAGGTTACCACAGGCTATCCCTAGCGGAAGGGCGTCGGAAGCTTCTGACTGCACTGAACCCCAGTTCCGACTGCACTGAACAGCGGTTCCGGGTGAGCCCCTGGGGACCCACTCTCTTACCAGGGAAATCTGGACTGTAAGGCAGAAACTCGGGAACCACGGAAGGCAGAGGTCTGAAGACTCACTCAAGGGCAAGGCTGACGGGAAGCCAAGACTGTCTGCCCCGCCCTGAGACTCCATCCCTTCCAAGCTGAGCACAGAGGCTTTTGCAATCTGGCAAGGCTAATCCTATAAGGCTGTCTCCAGCACCGAAAATCTCCCAGTGTAGACACAGCTGATCCTCACAGCCAATTGGCCTGGAGGTCAATTCCTCCCAGTGATACCAACAACAATCAAGACTTATGCCGAAACCGGTTTGGCTCAGTGGATAGAGCGTCAGCCTGTGGACTGAAAGGTCCCAGGTTCGATTCCGGTCAAGGGCACGTACCTTGGTTGCGGGCACATCCCCAGTGGGAGGTGTGCAGGAGGCAGCTGATCGATGTTTCTCTCTCATTGATGTTTCTAACTCTCTATCCCTCTCCCTTCCTCTCTGTAAAAAATCAATAAAATATTTAAAAAAAAAAGACTTAACTACAACAAGGCTGTACACACAGTCCACAAAGGGGTGCACCAAGAGTGTCCACCTCAGGTTAACTGGGGAGGCCGACCCACTGGGCCATATAGGAAACCTAGCACACAAAGCTACTCTACCAACTCAGCAAAGCAGTGAAAAATGGGGAGACGAAGAAACAGATCACAAACAAAAGAAATGGAGGAAAACAAACGACTGGATATAGAATTCAAAACCACGGTTATAAGGCTCTTCAAGAATATCCTAGAAAAGGCCGATAAATATAATGAGACCCTCGAAGATATGAAAAAGGACCAACTAGAAATTAAACATACACTGACTGAAATAAAAAATATTATACAGAGACCCAACAGCAGACTAGAGGAACGCAAGAATCAAGTCAAAGATTTGAAATACAAAGAAGCAAAAAACACTCAGTCGGAAAACCAAAAAAAAGAAAAAGAATCCAAAAAGTTGAAGATAGTGTAAAAAGCCTCTGGGACAACTTCAGGCATACCAACATCAGAATTATGGGGTGCCAGAAGAAGAGAGAGAGCAAGATATTGAAAACCTATTGGAAGAAATAATTACAGAAAACTTCCCCTACCTGGTGAAAGAAATAGACTTACAAGTCCAGGAAGTGCACAGAACCCCAAACAAAAGGAATCCAAAGAGGACCACACCTAGACACATCATAATTAAAATGCAAAGAGCAAAAGACAAAGAGATAATATTAAAAGCAGCAAGAGAAAAACAGTTAATTACCTACAAGGGAGTACCCATACGATTGTCAGCTGATTTCTCAACAGAAACTATGCAGGCCAGACAGGAGTGACAAGAAATATTCAAAGTGATGAACAGCAAGAACCTATAACCAAGACTACTCTACCCAGCAAAGCTATTATTCAAAATTGAAGGTCAGATAAAGAGCTTCACAGATAAGAAAAAGCTAAAGGAGTTCATCACCACCAAACCAGTATTATATGAAATGCTGAAAGGTATTCTTTAAGAAGAGGAAGAAGAAGAAAAAGGTAAAGATAAAAATTATGAACAACAAATACATATCTATCAACAAGTGAACCTAAAAATCAAGTGAATTAAAAATCTGAGGAACAGAATAAACTGATGAATATAATAGAATCAGGGGCATAGAAAGGAAGTGGACTGATGATTCTCAGGGGGAAAGGGGTATGGGGGGTGCAAGAAGAGACTGGACAAAAATCGTACACCTATGGATGAGGACAGTGTGGGGGGAGGTAAGGGCAAAGGGTGGGATGGGAACCAGGTGGAGGGGAGCTATGGGGGGGGGGGAAGGAGAAACAATTGTAATAATCTGAACAATAAAGATTTATTAAATAAATAAATAAAAGAAATAATAACAGAAAACTTCTTCTACCTGGTGAAAGAAATGCACTTAATAGTCCAGGAAGTGAAGAGAATCCCAAACAAGAGGAACACAAAAAGGCCCACACCAAGACACATCAGAATCAAAATGCCAAGCATTAAAGACAAAGAGAGAATCTTAAAAGCAGCAAGAGAAAAGCAGTTAGTTACTTATGAGGGATTGCCCATACTTTGCAGGCTAGAAAGGACTGGCAAGAATTATTCAAAGTGATTAGCAAGGACCTACAACCAAGATTACTCTACCCAGCAAAGCTATATCATTTAGAATTAAAAGTCGGATAAAAAGCTTTACAGACAAGAAAATGCTAAAGGAGTTTACCACCAAACCAGCATTACATAAAATGTTGAAGGGTATTCTTTAGGAAGAGGAAGAGAAAGAGGAAGAGGAAGAGGAAGAAGAAGAAGAAGAAGAAGAAGAAGAAGAAGAAGAAGAAGAAGAAATATGAATAATAAAATGACAATAAACACATATCTATCAACAACTGAATCGAAAAAAAATCAAAATAAACAAGGAATCTAATAAACAAAATAAATTTATGAATAAAATAGAACCAGAGGCATGGTAACATGGAGCAGATTGACAAATTTTAGAGGGAAGGGTTGGGGTGGGGAGAGATTAACCAAAGATCTTATATACATACTAGGGGCCCGGTGCACAAAATTCATGCACTGGGGTGGTGGGGTGTCCCTCAGCCCAGCCTGCTCCCTCTCCAATCTGGGACCCTGTGGGATCGGCCTAAACGGCCAGTTGGACATCCCTCTCACAATCCTGGACTGCTGGCTCCCAACCACTCGCCTGCCTGCCTGCCTGATTGCCCCTAACCACTTCTGCCTCCCAGCCTGATCACCCCCTAAACACTCCCCTGCCAGCCTGATCAATGCCTAACTGCTCCCCTGCCAGCCTGGTCACCCCTAACTGCCCTCCCCTGCTGGCCTGGTTGCCCCCAACTGCCCTTCCCTGCCAGGCTTGTCACCCCTAACTGCCCTCCCCTGCAGGCCTGAACCCCCCCACTACCCTCCCTCCCCTGAAGGCCCAGTTGCCCCCAAATGCCATCCCCTGCCAGCCTGGTCGCCCCTAGTTGCCCTCCCCTGCTGGCCTAAATGCCCACAACTTCCCTCCCCTGCTGGCCATCTTGTGGTGGCCATCTTGTGACCACATGAGGGTGGCCATCTTGTGTGAGGGTGTGACGGTCAATTTGCATATTATCTCTTTATTATACAGAATATGCATTACCTATAGACACAGACAATAGGGTATTGAAGATTGGGGCAGGGTGGAAACTGGGTAGAGGGGCACAATGAGGGGAATGAGGAGGACATCTGCAATACTCTCAACAATAAAGTTTTTATTTTTTAAAGACATAGGGTAAGGAACAGACTGACATATCTCAGAGAGAAGGGTAGGATGGGGTGGGGTGGGGTAGGGGGTGGGAAGAGATTAACCAAAAGAATTTACATGCATATAATGCATAACAAATGGACACAGACATATAGTGTAGTCATGGTCTGGGGTGAGATAGGACTGGGAGGAGGGGTGGTAAATAGGGTAATTGGGGGACATCTGTAATACTGTAAACAATAAAATAAAATAGGGTAGCTGAACGGATGAGGAAACATGACCCATATGTATGCTGTCTACAAGCCAGCCACCTCAGAACAAAAAATGCACACTAAAAGTAAAGGGATAGAAAAGATATTCCATGTAGATGGAAATGAAAAAAAAAAAAAAAAACTTAGGCATTAATACTTATATCAGACAAAGTGCCTTTGTTTGAAAGACACTGAGAGACAAAGAAGGACACTACATAATAATAAAGAAAGCAATCCAAACAAGAGGATATAACCCTTGTACAAATGTATGTACCTAACATAGGAGCACCTAATGTGTAAAGCAGGTCCTGATGAACATAAAGGGAGAGATAAACACTAATACAGTGCTAGTAGAGGATTTTAACACCCCATTGAAATCAATGGATAGATCTTCCAGAGAGAAAATCAACAAGAAAACAATGGCTTTAAATGACACAATAGACCAGATGAATTTAATTTATATCCTCAGACCATTTCACATCAAAGCAGCAGAATACACATTATTTTCAAGTGCACATGAACTATTTTCTAGGATAAACCACATTAGGCCAAAAAAGGCTCAACAAATTTAAGAAGATTGAAATCATATCAAGCATCTACTCCGATCATAATGGTATAAAACTAGAAAGGAAAAACTGAAAAACACTTAAAACATGGAGGCTAAATAACATGTTATTAAACAACTAGAGGCCCGGTGCACGAAATTCATGTATGGAGGGGTGTGTCCCTCAACCCAGCCTGCACCATCTCCAATCTGGGACCCCTCGAAGGATGTCCGACATCCTCTCACAATCCTGGACTGCTGGCTCCCAACTGCTCACCTGCCTGCCTTCCTTATTACCCCTAACCGCTTCTGCTTGCCAGGCTGATCACCCCCTAACCACTCCCCTGCCAACCTGATTGATGCCTAACTGCTGCCCTGCCAGCCTGTTTGCCCCTAACTGCCCTCCCCTGCAGGCCTGGTCCCTCCCAACTGCCCTCCCCTGCTGGCCTGATTGCCCACAACTGCCCTCCCCTGCAAGCCCAATCCCTCCCAACTGCCCTCCCCGTCTGGCCATCTTGTATCCACATGGGGGCAGCCATCTTTGACCACATGGGTGCAGCCATCTTGTGTGTTGGAGTGGCAGTCAATTTGCATATTACTCTTTTATTCAATAGCATAGAGGCCTGGTGCACGGGTGGGGGCCAGCTGGTTTGCCCTGAAGGGTGTCCCGGATCAGGGTGGGGTTCCCTTGGGGTGTGGGGTGGCCTGGGCGAGAGGCCTCTGGTGGTTTGCAGGCTGGCCACACCCCCCAGCGACCCAAGCGGAGGCCCTGGTATCTGGGATTTATTTATCTTCTATAATTGAATGTTTGTAGCCTTGAACAGAGCCAAGCCTCCTGCTTGCTCCGTGGCCACAGCCATTTTTGTTGGGATTTATCTATCTTCTATAATTGAAACTTTGTAGCCTTGAGTGGAGGCCTGGGCGGGCCAGGGTGTGCGGAAAGCTTGGCTTCCTCCATTAATGGGGAAACCTCCATTGCTTGCTCTGTGGCTGCAGCCATCTTGGTTGGGTTAATTTGCATACTCGCCCCTGATTGGCTGGTGGTGTTGCTTGTGGTTGTAGTGGAGTGATGGTTAATTTGCATGCTACTTTTTTATTAGATAGGATGAATGTGTTAACAACTAGATCAAGGAAGAAATAAAAAACTACCTAGACACACACCAACTTGAAATCTATGCATAAGCAGTCCTAAGAAGGAAATTCATAGCATTACAGGGCTACCTCAAGAAGCAAGAAAAATTAAATAAATAATCTAACCCTACACCTAAAATAACTAGAATAAGAACAGTAAACAAAGCCCACAGTAAGTATAAAAAAGAAAATAATAAAGATTAGAGAAGAAATAAATAACATAGAGACCAAAAAAAACAATAAAAAAGAACAATGAAACTAAGAACTGGTTCTTTGAAAAGTTAAGCAAGATTGACAAAACTTTAACCAGACTCATGAAGAAAAAGAGAAAAAACAAATAAATAAATAAAATCAGAAATGAAAGAGGAGAAGCAGCCAAACATAGGATTGTAAGAAAATACTATGAACAACTACGTATATGTCAACAAATAAGAAAACATAGGTGAAATGAAAAAATTCCTAGAAACACACAATCTTTCAAAACTGAATCAGCAAGAATAAAAAAATCTAAATAGATCAATTACAACTAATGAAATTGAAGCAATAATAAACAATTTTAAAAACTCCAACCAAACAAAAGTCCTGAACTGGATGGCTTCACAGGCAAATTTTACCAACCATTCAAAGAAGAACTAGCACATATTGTTCTCAAACTATTCCAAAAATCCAAGAGGAAGAAGAAGTCCCAAGCTCATTTTACAAGGCTAGCATTATCCTAATTCCAAAACCAGTTAAAGAGACTACAAAGAAAGAAAATGATAGGCCAATATTTCTGATGAACTTAGATACCAAAATCCTTAAAATATATTAGCAAACCAGACCCAGCAATACATTAAAAATATCATACATCAAAATCAAGTGATATTTATTTCAGGGATGCAAGGTTGGTACAGTATTTGCAAATCAATAAATGTGATTCATCACATAAACAAAGTTAAAGATAAATATCACATGATCATATATGACAAACACACAGCCAACATGGTTCTCAATGGGAAAAAACTAAAAGTGCTTGCTCTAAGATCAGGAACAAGACAGGGATGTCTGTTTTCACCACTCTTATTCAACATTGTACTAGAAGACCTACCCATACCAATCAGATAAGAAGAAGAAAGAAAAGGCATCCAAATTGGAAAGGAAGAAGTAAAAATCTCATTATTTGCAGATGACATGACATTGTATATTAAAAAAAAGCAAAACCCTAAAGACAACACCAAAGAAACTACTAGGACTGATAAATGAATTTGGTAAAGTAGCAGAATACAAAATTAATATTCAGAAGTTGCTGACATTTTTATACACCAATAATGAACTATGATAAAGAGAAATTAAGAAAATAATCCCATTTACAATTATAGAAAAAGTAAGTTATCTAGGAATAAATTTAACCAAGATAAAATACATATACTCAGAAAATTATAGGATACTTAAGAAAGAAATTGAGGAAGATACAAATAAGTGAAAGCATATACTATGTTCATGGATAGGAAGAATTAACATCATTAAAATGTCCATTATACCCAAAGCAATCTATAGTTTTAATTCCAAAAATGTATAGGGAACCACAAATGACCCTAAATAGTGTTATGGAGCGACCCGCAAGAGACCACCACCAGAGACAGAGATAAAAATTTATGAGCCTTTATTAAGCTGGCCAGCAACTACAGTTGCAGCACTTCACCACGGTAAAGGCCGAACTGCAGTGCAGACCACAGGTGTTACAGCAAATTTATACTCGGGAACCACAAGAGGGAGTTAGGACAGTTACAATGACAACCCAAAGGTTACAAAAGCTATTTCAGCTGTTTCTAAGAAACTCAGGGCACAGGTGCACCGCCTGGGCACACTTGGCCGGAGTGTGAACCACCACCTCCCTCCAAACTCCAACCGACCCATTGTTCGGTGACCTATTCCATCTCCCTCTGTCTTAAGGCATTCTACCCCCAGGCAACGGAGGAGCTGTGCAATGTTTGCAGCCCAGAACATTAGCTTCAGCAATCTTAAGAAAAAAGAACAAAATGGAGGTATCACACTACCTGACATCAAACTATATTACAAGGCCACTGTAATATAAAAAGGCATACAGATCAAAGGAACAGAAGAGAGAGCTCAGAAATAAACCCATGCCTTTATAGTCAATTAATATTTGACAAGGGAGGCCAAGAACACACAATGGAGTAGACAGTCTCTTCAATAAATGGTGTTGGAAAAATTGGACAGGTACATACAAAAAATTAAACTAGACCACCAATTTACATCATACACAAGAATAATCTCAAAATTGATAAAATCAGGGCAGGGGGAGGTAAGAGCTCAACCAAAGGACTTGTATGCATGCATATAAGCATAACCAATGGACACAAGACACTGGGAGGGGGATGAGGGCCTGTGCTTGGGGAATAGGGGAGGCTGGGGGAAGGTCAATTGGGGGAAAAAAAAGGAGACATATGTACTACTATTTGTAATACTTTAAACAATAAAAAAAGAAGAAAAAGAAAGAAAAAATACTCTAGGGACAACAACTTCTCTACCTTTATAGTAGCAGAGAATTCTTAAATTTCCCCTTCTGTGTCCTTAAAAATTTAGTGAACACCTCCTTTGTTCAAGACATGGTGTGAGCTGTTGTATAAAGCATTACTCCTGTCTCTAAACCAGGGCATCTGAATATAGCTCCTCCTAGAACAGAGGTGGGACAGGGATATCAATAATGACCCCCAGAGCATCCACTCATGTCAGTGTCAATCTCTGGGCTTTTCTGTATTTCCCATTTTTTTCTAATGAATAAATATGATTTAAAAAGTAAAAAAAAAAATCCTACAAGAAAACTATAGGTAGTAAAATCTCAGACACCTCTCAGGGCACTATATTTGCCGATATATCTCCTTGGGCAAGGGAAATAAAGAAAAAAAATACATGAAGGGGATTACATAAAACTAAAAAGCTTTTGCACAGCAAAGGAAACCATAAAGAAAGTGAAAAGGGAACCCTCTAAATGGGAGAACATATTTGGCAATGACACATTTGATAAGGGGTTAATTTCCAAAATACGTATAGAACTTATAGAACTCAATACCAAGAAGACAAACAACCCAATTAAAAAATGGGCAAATGATCTGAATACACACTTCTCCAAAGAGTACATTCAAATGGCCAATAGACATATGAAAAGATGCTCAGCGTCACAAACCATCAAAGAAATACAAATTAAAACCATGCGATATTACCTCATACCTGTCAAAATGGCTATCATCAATAAATCAACAAACAACAAGTGCTGGTGAGGATATGGAAAAAAGGGAATTCTTGTGCACTGTTAGTGGGAATGCAGACTAATGCAGTCACTGTGGAAAACAACATGGAGTTTCCTCAAAAAATTAAAAATGAAACTACCCTTTGACCTAATGATCCCACTTCTGGGAATATAACCAAGGAAACCTAAAAGACTAATTCAAAAAAACATATGCACACCTATGTTCATTGAAGTGTTATTTAAAATAGATCTGGAAACAGCCCAAGTACCCATCAACAGATGAGTAGAAAAAAAGATGTGATACATTTACACAATGGAATACTACTCAGTCATAAAAAAGAGAGAGCAAAGGAAATCTCACCTTTTGTGACATGGATGGACCTAGAGAGTATTATGCTAAGTGAAATAAGCCAGTCAGAGAAAGACAAATACTATATGATCTCACTTTTACAGTCAAACCTCGGTTCTTGAATGTCTCCCATGTTGAACAATTTGCTTCTCAATCAAGTTGTTCACAGAAACAAACAAAACTTTAGTTCTCAACCTGACAACCCTTTTATACATCACACAGGGAACAAAGGAAAGAATGTGCATGAGTCAGTTTACCACTAAACCTCTAATTGTTAACATCTCAGGAAATTGTACTGTGAATATTTTCGTGTTTTCCTGCTTTTGCTGCTGCTTATTATTATGAAACTAGAGGCCCAATACACAAAATTCATGCACTGGGGGGGGGGGGGGGCAGTGGCCCTCAGCCCAGCTTGCACCCTCTCCAATCTGGGACCCCTCCAATCTGGGACCCCTCAAGGAATGTCCGACTGCCCGTTTAGGCCCAATCCCAGTGGGCAGTTGTACATACCTCTCACAATCCAGGACTGCTGGCTCCCAACTGCTTGCCTACCTGCCTGCCTGATCGTCCCTAACCGCTTCTGCCTGCCAGCTTGATCACCCCCTTACCACTCCTTGCCAGCCTGATTGATGCCTAAATGCTCCCTTGCCAGCCTGATTGCCCCCAATTGCCCTCCCCTACTGGCCTGGTCACCCCTAACTGCCCTCCCCTGCTGGCCTGGTCACCCCCAACTGCCCTCCCCTGCTGGCCCAGTCACTCCTAACTGCCCTCCCTTGCCAGCCTGGTCGCCCCTATCTGCCCTCCCCTGCCAGCCTGGTCACCCCTAACTGCCCTCCCCTGCTGACATGGTCACCCCCAACTGCCCTCCCCTGCTGGCGTTGTCACCCCCAACTGCTCTCCCCGCTGGCCTGGTACCCTCTAACTTCCCTCCCCTGCCAGCCCAATTGCCCCTAACTGCCCTCCCCTGCTGGCCTAGTCCCCTCCAACAGCCCTCCCCTGTAGGTCTTGTCCCTCCCAACTGCCCTCCCCTGCAGGCCTGGTCCCCCCAACTGTCCTCCCCTGCAGGCCTGGTCTCTCCCAACTGCCCTCCCCTGCTGGCCATCTTGTGGTGGTCATCTTGTGTCTACATGGGGGTGGCCATCTTGTGTGTTGGAGTGATGGTCAATTTGCATATCACCTCTATATTATATAGGATACATACAGTAAGTCCCTATGTGTCCTAAGAAGTTAGTGATAGCAGCAAATTGAAAAGTTGCAAAAACAATGATAGAACTTTAAAAATAAACAATTGAAAACTATGATAGAGGTGTTCATGTGTCTTATCTGGCTATCAAGAGAGGCATGGTGAAATTGATGATTAACACAATTTTAAAACATAAAGAGACCATCAAGAATGCTAATGTTTCTATGGGTGTGAAAGTGCTCATGAAACAACAACCACAGGTAATTGAAGAGGTAGAAAAATTGTTGATTTTGATAAATGAAAAGCAGTTAGTAGGTGATAGCATTTCAGAGGCAATGATATGTGAAAAGGTGAAGTTACTGCATACTGACCTCATGAAAGACCGCCTTGGACCAAGTGCTGAAAGTGATTCGTTTAAGGCTGGTAGGGGGTGGTTCAACAAATTTAAGAAAATAAGTGGTATTTATAGTGCAGTGAGGCATGGGGAGGCTGCCAGTTCTAACAAAGTAGCTGCTGGTAATTTTGTGACAGAATTTCAAGAATACATTGAGATCAAGGGATTTCTTCGCCAACAAGTGTTCAATTGTGATGCAAAAGGCCTCTTCTAGAATAAAATGCCGAAGAGTATCTACATCACACAGGAGGAGAAGCGATTGCCAGGACCCAAGCCAATGAAGGACAGACAGATGTTATTGTTGCGTGGGAACATGAGTGGGGACTTTAAATTGAAGCTCCTACTCATCTACCATTGTGAAAACCTGTGAATTTTCAAGAAAAATAATGTCATGAAAAACAAATTGAATGTGATGTGGAGGGATAATAGCAAAGCTTGGTAGACAGGCAATTTTTTATTAAGTGGGTTCATGAAGTGTTTCCCCAACTGTGAAGAAATACCTCTGCCAAAAACAATTGCCACTCAGGACACTTCTTATAATGGTCAGTGCCCCTGCCCACTTCCAGTCTTGGAGGCCAAGTTGGTGGAGGAGTAGTGTCATCACTGTGAGGTTCTACCACCTAACACAGCTCCTGTCATCCAGCCCATGGGCCAGCAGGTCATTTCTAATTTTAAGAAATGTTATACAAAGGTATTGTTTCAGAGGTGTTTTGAGGTGACTTCTGAAACTAATTTAACCCTCAGGGAGTTCTGGAAGAAACATTTTAATATCCTCACTTGCTTGAAGCTCATAGACAAATCATGGGGGTGGAGAAAGTGTCTTCTAGACCATGCAATCAGCTTAGAAGAAATTATGGCCTGAGTCTATTGCTAAATGAGACTTTGAGGATGAGCTTGTGTCTATTGTGGAGGGCATTGTGTCTCTGGGCGAGTCCATGGCTTGGAGGTGGATGGTGATGATGTGGAGGAGTTGGCGGAGGACTACAACACTGAGCTGACCACTGAGGAGCTCCAAGACCTTCAGAGGGAGCAGCAGCAGGCGGCAGCTGAGGAGTCTCCTCAGAGGAGGAGGAGGGAAGGGGGGTGTTCCTACTTCACTAATCAAAGAAATGCTTTGCAAATGGAGAGAAATGCAAATATTTATTGAAAAATATCACCCTGACAAAGAAGTAGCAAACCGTATGATAAACTTTTTTAATGACAATGCAGTTTCACTTCAGGCATGTGTTAAAACGCAGGCAAAAACAATCATCATTGGATAGGTTTTTAGTGCCACAAAGGTCCAGGGTGCCTGAAGTAAGTTCTTGTGGAGCAAAGAGAGAAAGAACCCCAAAAGAACAGCCACCTGATGTTTTTATGGAAGGGTACTTCCATTACAAACAATAATATCCCTTCATCCCTCCATCCCTCTTCTCTGATTCAGTCATCACACTCTCAACATTAAAGGTAAGGTCTACTGTGTATGTCAATTTTTAGTTTTTACTGTACATATCATTTCCTTTTTGTTAAATTTTCATTTACATTTCATGACCTTTTTCAAAGTGTTTATTTATAGATTAAACAGTACATTAGTCAGGTACTATATATACAAAAGGTTAAAACAGGGAATCATTTGGGGGGTCTGGAATGGATTAATTCAATTTACATTATTTCTAATGGGAAAAAATAATTCGGTTTCCAATAAATCACTTCTCGAACAGCCTTCCAGAATGAATTAAATTTCATTCATATGTGAAATCTAATTAACAATATAATTTAACAAACAAAATAGAAACAGAAGCATAGATGCATAGAACTGAACGACAGCAATCAGAGTGGAGGTGGTTTGGGGGACTGGATGAAGAAGGTAAAGAGATTAAGCAATAGATATATGACATATAGACACAGATTGCAGTACAGTGACAGCCAGAGGGAAAGGGGGCATGAGGGAAGGCAGAAGTGGGCAAAGGGGGGATAAATGGGGATGGAAAGAAACTTTGCTTTGGACAATGGACACATGATGTAGTGTGTAGATGATGTTTTTTTGAACTGTATATTTGAAACCTGTATGTTTTTATTAACCAACTAGAAGCCCAATGCACTAAATTCATGCAAGAGTAGGCCTTCCTTCCCCCAGCTGCTGGCACTGGCTTCCCTCTGGCACCCGGGATCCAGGCTTCCCTCCAGCTGCCAGCAGGCACCCGGGACCCAGGCTTCCCTTGCAGCCCCAGCTTCATCCAGAAGGTCATGTGGAAGGATGTCCAGTCTAATTAGCATATTATGCTTCTATTATTATAGATGTCAACCAAATAAATTCAATAAAAAAACTATACACAGACCAACTTTATATGAATAATTTCAATTTAGTTTTACTTTCTTTACCTTTTTAGAAATTAAAACAAAACAAGAGTTGGGAAACACTGGTAATGCAATAGTAAAATCAATGCCAATAACAACATTATGATTCTGACTGCAACCTTAAGTCACCAACAAGTCGTGTAAGCTGCTCATTAGAAAACATAAGAAGCATTCTTATGTTTCCTGCAATGATACAAATTCACAAAAATTGTGTGCATATTAACTTCTGCATTTCTATCATTGGGGAGGTTATTAAATATACTTGACCTACTGTATTAATTTGGATGAAGTTACATTTGACAAATGTGCAGCATGTGTTTTCAGAGTTTAGTTTGGGTAAGAGTAGAAAACGGACTCTTTAAGTGGCACTCCAACAGACAATAAGTTATTACAGTCTCTCCTAGGGAAGTATAAATTATTGGATTTAATCCACAACAAAAAGTATTTGGCTTCTATCTAAAATAGATTTTTTTAAAAACTATATGACTACCCTAAACACTCTCCAACCACATCTTCCAGTGACAAGATTGTGAGGTATTATGGGTTTCACTAACCTTTGGGTAGAGCCACTTAATTCCCACTGCCTTTTTATGCCAGAGCTGTTGCCTTCAACATTGCTGACATATTTCCATCAGTGCTACAGGAGGAAATCATGAAATTCCATCCAAAGATACTTAGGAAATGCAAAATGACAGCAGGAGGAGCAAACATTGTCACACAAGCTCAGAACAGCAACAAGCTCTTGCCGCAACCTTTAATGGCTAGGGTTCAAGATCTGAAGAAGGTGCAGCACACAAATGAAAATGTTATACAAGGAATATGAATTTAGGAGGCATTGGGGACCAGGGGTGTCTCTTTCGTGAAGAGCACACACCGAAACTCTGGCCGGTCCACTTTTTATTCAGTTTAGATACACATCTTGCCCTCAGTAAAGCACAGCAAACAGATAGCAGACAGACCATCTCAAAGGTCAATAAAGATAAACATTTACTTTGAGGCTATCAGGTCAGGAAATTTCTTCGAGCCATTGCTGTCTCAACATGGAACAATTGGTGCATAGCTTTAGCCCTGCTAAAGCTCAAGGTTCATCAGCCTTCCAAGTTCCTTGATGCACTCTCATGATAGTATTGACAATGGATGGCTTACCGCATCTCCCCTTTTTGTTTTCTTAATAAATCTTGAAAAGTGTATGCCGTCTGTAGGGCTTGAGTCCTTTTAAGACTTTTTATTCTGCATTTGAAGACTAGAAATAAACATAAGAACAAGAATGAGACAGACACTAGTGGTTATGCTAAGAGACAAATGTAAGGAGATCCAATGAAAAGGATTGAGTTCTTTCATGTCCTTTTTAAATTGCTGCCAGGCATCTAAGGGACTAGTTTGCAGTAGGCTTCTTTCTGGGCCATCAGTTCTTTATGGGTCCCCTTCTTAATCACTGTCCCCTGTGACATGACAGCAATGATATTTGAGTTCTGGATGGTGGACAAATGGTAGTCAATGACAATGCAGGTTCGACCTTCTCTGGCTTTGTCCAGGGCAACCTGCACTGTCACACAACTGATGACTGCTAGCATGACAAGGCTTCTTCACCATTCCCCAGGTCTTCTCTGGACTGTTTCTCCTCTGTCTCATTCTCTCCCATTCCTTACTTTCAGCATGTTGCTTGAGGCTACTGATATGTGTGGTTGGAGTAGTCGATTGTCTACAACCACAGGTACAGGGTGCAAGGTCCTCGTTAGTCTGGTCAGTTCCTCTCCATGCATTCATGTTGGAGTTTGATGTTCCTTGCAGGAATCTACATGGGCTTGAAGGAGTTTTCTGGAAATACACAAGTATATCCTCAATCAAAGGTTAACACAGGGCCAGGGCCCTTCCATAAACTAGACTCGGGATCTTTCCATTCAACCAAACCATTTTCCTTTGGCTTATTCTGCCACCCATGTAATTTCATAGATATCTTGCCATCAGCGTTACAAGTGAAAAAAATTAAATTAAGACTTGGTGTAGTCTACTTACAGGAGATTTCTCCAGCACCACTATTCCTTTTTTCTGTTTTTCAAGTTGGGATTTTAGCTGCTGATGTTGGCATTCTATAATTACCTGTCCTTGGAAATTGTATAGTATTCCCGTCATGTACTGAATTTTCCACTTTTTACAAAATTGCTAGAAATGACAGCTTGTGTATGCAGGTCCATTATCAATTTTAATAGTTTTTGGAATTCCCATGACAGCAAAAGCAGCTAGGCAATGATTAATGACCTGTTTTTCCATTTCCTCTGTAGATGCAGTGGCCCATAGGACCTTGGAAAAACTGTCTACAGAGACATGCAATGCCCTAAGGCATCCAAAAGGAGTATGATGTTATATCCATTTGCCAGATATGGCCCCTTATCAATCTTGGAGAGTTAATTCCTGCATTAGGCCCTTAAGGCAGATGTAACATACAAGTGGGACATTCCTTGATAATGCTCCAGGAATAGGTTCCTGCCTAGTATTTTTTGGTATAATAATAGGGATGTAATATAAAAATTGTAGTAATTTGGTTTTTAGTCCGTGACAACTAAGTTGCCCTGAATATTCACTTAGTTCAATTTGCCAATTCAAGTCAGTCTGAAATAACATTTCTAATTGCTTCCCAGTGAGGGGAAGATAGATACATTGGGGTTCTTCTCCTCTAAGCTATCTGCAGTGCTTTCTGAGTTGAGATATTGAGTTATGAGTTTGATATATATGTAAACACAGTTTTAGAGAATTGATGCCCTAGGTGGACCCATTTGATAATAGTAGGACAATTTTTATTTTGGAAGATGACTCCAGTGGGACTATTTGCAGTAGGATTAATTTGTCCTAATAAAGGCAATTCAGGTTGTACCCATGCTACTTGGGCTGAGGAGATTGCTTTGCTTGCTCAATTCTTAGTAACTCCTTACTAGCTTCATCTGTTAATGTTTGGGGTGAGGAAAGATCAGAGTCACCCCTAAGTATATTGAATAAATTCGTCATTTCTTCCATAGAGATTTTTAGATAAGGTCTAAAAATGTCCTCTAGTAATTTCTGAAAGTCATTTAAGGTCTTAAGGCAATCCTTTCATATTTCTACTTTTTAAGGCCTAATGTATTGATTTTTAATTACAGTTCCTAGATATTTGAAGGGCATTTCCCTCTATTTCCTCCCAAAGTGATTTCTAAGCCACATTTAGGGAGTTGCTTTTAAAAACTTTTACTTTCTTTTAAACAGCAGCCAACTTGGTTGCCTTTCAGAAAAACAGGGAGGAGAGAGACATGCTGGTCAATACTGCAATGCATACATCTCAAGAAAAGTAACTCTCTTTTTACTTATGGTGTCTCATTAATGGTGAGATTTAATGCTTGAATAATAACTTTTAGTTTACTTTGTAAATAATAGCTGAAGAGATTTTAAAATTTCTCCTTTTTATTAAGCTTAAAATTTTACTTTTAAACAGCATTCTCTTTGGCTAGTGCTCATTTGCATATGTATGCAAATTTTACTTTGGAATTTACTAGAACCAATTGCTCATAAAATATTGGCTTCTCATATAAATGAGTTTATATGAGACCTTGATTATATTGTGAAAAGCTAACTTATTAAGTAATTAAAGTATACATCTTTATTGAAAAAGTAAAGTAAGCCCTAACTGGTTTGGCTCAGTGGATAGAGCGTCAGCCTGTGGACTGAAGGGTCCCAGGTTTGATTCCGGTCAAGGGCATGTACCTTGGTTGCAGGCACATCCCCAGTGGGGAGTGTGCAAGAGGCAGCTGAATCGATGTTTCTCTCTCATCGATGTTTCTTACTCTCTATCCCTCTCCTTTCCTCTCTGTAAAAAATCAATAAAATATATAGAAAAAAAAAAAGAAAAAGTAAAGTAAGCAAACCTATACATTTGACCTATAAAGTATAGATGCCGCCCCACCCCCAGCCAATTTGAAGAGCAGGCTGTCTGAGGCATTATGTATGCTTCTGTCTTAAAATTCCACTGCTGAATATTCTGGTTCTGCTTAAGAAATATTCAGCAATCTTGTCCTGCCCTCCCTTTCTGTATTAACCATTTACTCTGTCCTTGGCAGGGGAGATAAGGGTAGTGGTCTAGGCTTTGTTTAATAGATCTTTTTCTTTTTTTTCTTTTAAAATGTATGTCCTGCCTTCTATTATTAAAACCATACAATATTTAAACCTTAATTTTTCAATGATAATTAAAAGTAAATAGTTAGCATTTCTTAGATTGACATTTATTAACACATTTTTTGTAATTATTCTAAAAAAATTAATTAAATTTAGACCAGTTTTTATATTAAAAATTTGGTTCAAACCATAGAATTAATCCTTTTTTTTTAAATCAGGCCCATAAAATATTATATTCTAGGTTGAAATTTTACCATATGTTGTACACATAAGGACTACAATATATTTTGAACTACTAATTTCTCCAGAGAAAATACAAGAATTATTTTTCTCAAAAATGAATTTCTATACTTTATGTATTTTGTTATTACAACCATATAATTTCTCCCAACATAATTTGAAGTTTAAACTTTTTGAAGCCTCAAATTTTAGGTGGCAAGTTAAATACTTAACATTTCTTAGATTAGTAATATATTTATATCTTTAAGGATATATTTCAAATACAAGACATATTCAATTAATAAATTCAAATCTATCCTCTAGATTTTTCATATGAGGCAAACTCAGATTGATATTTCAATATTTTGTCATTTTAAAATACCTATATATTTAATAATTTTAATTATTTAATTTAACAATGTTCTAAAGTCTTTAAGTTACCAAAAACTTTGAAAAATTATGTTTAGACATATGAGGCTGGAGAAAAGGCAGGGGAGGAGGGGATGGAAGGAGGGTGCAGGCCTCTAGCTTCTTGGATTTTAAAACTGCCACATTCTTCCTTAAAGATAACATCTAAGGTTACTGCTGCAGCTTCTCTGCCTTTACAGGGAGAAGGGCAACTGGCCCTTTCCTCTAAGAGAGAACAGTCAGTCTCCTCTTGAGTGACTGGACTTTCATTATTAATATATTATTACTGAAAATCTTTATTACAAATTCTTCATTTTAGTTATATCTATTTATTTATGTTTTAAGAACTTTGAGATTTTAAAGCCAATTATTATTATCCAAGGCATTTGCTTTGGTAAATTCTGTAACAGAGAACACTCACTGGATTTCAGTGGCTTTAATGTTAAAGTATTATTTTATTTTATTTTCCTTTATAAAAAACAGGAGTGCCTCCAGGACCTGAGAGGCAATCTTGGAATGAAGTCCATTATTATTCAATAATTACCCATTATTATGGAAACACTAATCTTGTTGCCCAAATCCAGCCTGTATATTTTCCTTGTGTCATTTTTGCCATTTTTTGAAGAAAGATAGTCTTAGGCTATTCCATAGAATCTGTGAGGAGATGCGGCTTAGGTGAAAAGGCCACCCAAAATCAGGTGGGGCATGCCTTCTCTTAAGCTAGCCTTTTTCTCTTCATGGGTATTGAAATCCCAGATGCATTCCTAAATTGTTAGAAATGTCTCATCTATTCAAATTTCAAATGATGAACTGGGAAATAAAAACATGGCAAAAATGAGACGTTTAAGAATGTTCCCGCCCTAACCAGTTTGGCTCAGTGGATAGAGCGTCGGCCTGCGGTCTCAAGGGTCCCGGGTTCGGTTCCGGTCAAGGGCATATACCTTGGTTGCGGGCACTTCCCCAGTAGGGGTTGTGCAGGAGGCAGCTGATCAATGATTCTCTCTCATCCATGTTTCTAACTCTCTATTCCTCTCCCTTCCTCTCTGTAAAAAATCAATAAAATATATTTTAAAAAAAAAAAAAAAAAGAATGTTCCCAAGAGCGAGTGTCCATTTTACAGGATCACCAAGAGAACTAGTAATTAATGGTCTGGGTCTTTTTTTAGTTACCTCCCTCTGTCTATGGAATTTTCCTAGGACCTGTGTTATTGGCCACGTGTACCACTCATATTCTCTTCTCCATCCCCACATTCTGTTTGCTCAGGGAAATTTAGTAATTGCCTGGCCATCTACTGTTTCTTTTCTATTAAATTAAATTAAAGGCATGCTTAATAGACTAACAATAAACAAATTAAACCAAACAACAAAGACAGATAAAACAACAATCAACAGATAAGCATGCATAATATACAGTATAGACAAGATTTAATAAATCAGAGTTCTTTTCATGGATTTTTCAGATGTTTTACATTGCCTGGGACTTACAGCCAGAATGCAGCCTAGATCTCAGCCTGTTGTTCACAGATCTTATCCTATTCTGCTCTCCATAGCATTGACTGGCATCTAAAGTCGTTTTTGCTAAAATCTACCTGTCCCAAGGCATCATATTGTAATTTTCAGACAAAGAATTAAAGAGTCCTTTTGTAAAAGGACTCTTAGCCCCATTTCATCCAGCTGTTAAGCCTTCCCACACTAGAGGCAGAGGATATGGGGCCTTAGGTTTTACAGACTTTTGATCCCCAATACAAAGTGGGCATAATGCAATTTGAACATAGCCCACATAGTTAAAGATGACAAGGGCACTCATTTTTCTTGAGCCTGATTTAAGAGAGTACCTTTTGACACCTTAATTCCTTTATACTTGAGCAAGCTAAAAATTTACAATGATGTTTTTGCCTTTTACTCAAATTCTTCCCCATTATAACTTGGCTGATTAAAAATGTCCCCACCCACTTACAGTCATGACTCTGAAGCTGGCATGGGCTTTATGCATGGTGAACTTCCCCATCTTTCCAATGAATTTACACTTTTCCCTTTCCACTTTGTTTTTCGCTGAGGTGAATCTTCTTCTCCAGAATCCTGTTTGTGATGCCAAAACGCCACAACCTTTTATGGCTAGGGTTCAGGATCTGAAGAAGGGACCGTGCACAAATGAAAATGCTATACAAGAAATATGAATTTAGAAGGCATTGGAGGCCAGGGGTGTCTCTTTCGTGAAGAGCACACACCGAAACTCTGGCCAGTCCACTTTTTATTCAGTTTTAAATACACATCTTGCCCTCAGGAAAGCATGGCAAACAGGTAGCAGACAGACTGTCTCCAAGGTCAATAAAGATAAATATTTACTTTGAGGCTATCAGGTCAGAAAATTGCTTCGAGCCATTGCTATCTCAACACAGAACAATCGGTGCATACTTTTAGCCCTGCTAAAGCTCAAGGTTCATCAGCCTTCCTAGTTTCTTGATATACTCTCATGATAGTATTGACAATGAATGGCTTCCCGTAGCTCTGCAAGCACACTAACCAGAACCATAAGAGTGGGACCACCACCTTGAGAAAATGTGTAGTTAAAGGGTACAGAAATAGGGTACAAACTGTCTCATCTCTGATTCAGTTTCAGGACAAATAACTAGTTAGTAAGAAAAAAATTAAAGATTTTGGTGAGGTGGCCATGGCAAATGGCTAGAAACCTTTCTCAAATAAGACCTACAGGATACCCATGTTACCCAAATACCTCTTGAGATCTTTGATTCTAATTTTAAAAAAAAAAGGCATATAAATATATACAGATCTCAATTTTTTAAAATTATGTAAAGCCGAGTATAATGACAAAAACTAGAGCTTTGGGCATTAAGGCAGGCCTGGGTTCAGATTTTTTCTCCAAACTTTGCAGGAGAGTATGACCAGGGCTACTATTCTCCTAGGGACACCCTTGCTTTTTCTAGCAAGTAAGGGCCTGATGTCCTGACACTTTCTCTTGTTTTTCTCGTTTTGGTCTCTCAGGGGTCTCTTCTCTATCAACAAGCATGTGAAAGTCACCTTAATGGGAAAAGAGTTGCTTCTGATTGACTGATCAGCCTCCTGAAAAACTGCCAACTTGGGCCTGGGTTTGATAACAGAACATCAGGCTGAAAACAGAGCCTGAGAGGGAGTGCAACTCCCTCCACCAAGCTGGACCTCTGCCCAGTCCACACCAATCTAAGAGCAATGTCCATTCAGCCAGTGGATATTCACTTCGAAATAACCCTTCCCATGCCCTCGTCAGAGTTCTTGAGCACCTGTCCTATAGAGCACCTTTCAGAGGCCAAGGGACCCACACTTTGGGTTGAAAGACCATAGCCATGGACTTCGGTTCCTGCTGTCTTCTTTCCAAGGATGGGCTGGTGAGGTAATGAGGTCAGAAAGGAGAACTGTATTTCCCACATGCTCTGCCCTTGGCCAGCCAAAAAAGAACTGTCTGGTTTCTCAGGAATGTTTTGTCATAATAGCACACAGCCTGCGGAGCCCCTTCACAGAAGGGACTTATAATGACCATCTCTTGTTACTGTAAAAACTCTCCACTTTTGAGGGTTTTGCCTCACCTTCCTCTGTATTCCCCATTCTCAGAATAAAGGTATCCCCAAGGGAGACTTTCCTAATCATTCCCAAGCAAATCTGGCCTGGATCTGTTCTCCCTCAAAGTTTTTTCACATCTCTGTCACATTACTGACACCATTAGACAGTGTGTTCCTGGAGCCAAGATTGGAATTACACTTTTCTCTAAACCTTTGCACTTGACATAGTTCCTGAATTAAAATTTGAAATGTATTTTGCATCTTCTATTTAGCTGACATTTTATGCATTTAATTTAAAGTATTTGATTAAATCATTTAATTCTTACAATGATCAGTTAAGTACTATCACCATTTATAACTTAGGGAGACCCAGATCAATGAAATAATTTTCGAGAGAGTATACCAGTAACCTGTGACTAATTCCAGAGTGAGATGTTCCACTAACATCTATAATTATACACAGTAGGCACTCCATAAATGAGTGATAAATTAATAAATAGATGTATAAATATGTTTAAATGTTATCTACCTACCATACAGCATTTCATTTCATTTCTTTTAATTTTATGAAAAAATGCAAAGATAATGGAATTGCTCAGATATGATTACATAGTCACTTTTAATAATGTCAATATAAGAATGTTTTTCTTAAGGCAATGCTGATGAATAGCTCGCTCTCTCACAGAGAAATTTTTAAAAAGTGGGAACACTTGTCAATTGAAGCAGGAAAAAAAATTATCTACTATGAGAGTGCTTAACCATTGAAAAAAGTTACTTTGGAATCTCCATCTCAAGAGATTTTCAAAGAAGTGAATGGAGAAACGAGCAGGTTTGGCATCCACAGGGCTTAAGCATTGCTCTAGTGAGAAGCTCCCTGGAGAGCTGTTGCTCATCACTCCTCATTGGTGTCTGAGGCAGAGTTAACAGATTCTTGTTTGAAAATAGTGGGTCTTCTTGAAAAAGTAAAAGTATTCATCTGGAGCGTCACCCTCAACCACAGACCATGACTGGTCACCATTATACAGATTGGTTCTGGACAAAATTGACATAGAGTATTTTGAATTTGTTTAGGGATGTCAGTGCTCTCTTTCCTCACCTATTGCTGAGCCCTCCTCTTCTCCTACACACTTGTTCTCATTCTTTTCTGTGATTAAATCCTTCCCCATAAGCAGTTCTTACTGATTACATCTTTACAGGGTACATGATACAATGCCACAGCACCTGCCTTTTAAATACCTGCCTTCCAGAGCCACGATGGCTTCGTGGTCACCATGGCATCTTTCAGCACCAAACAGCCTTTTTGGTGGCTGAGGATCTCTTCCATGACCACATCTTCCACTGGCACCTTTAGTCAGTTTAAAGTTAGTTCCCACATGATGACAGTAGCACAAGAATAATTATACCTCACACATAACAGAATTAAGCACCCTCCTCACACTTCAGAAAAACAAAACCCACTCTCTTTGGCAATAATTTCATTACCAAAGTGATTGTTATTTATTTAATCTTTATTTTTATGACTAGCGCTTTACATGAATTCTCATGCAGAATCAGTAATCCAATTTATAAGAGAATATATGAACATTTCATCGGAAGCTTTTATCCTGAGCTGAGATCGTAATGAAGCACTGTCACAAAAGTCAGTATTCTGAGACTGATCTAATAACAACTATGCTCCCATTTTGTGGTGAATTTATCTACTAATGACTGATTTCCTTTTTTTCGTGGTTTTTTTTTCTTGTTGTTTACTTTGGTATTTTTACTCCTACTAATCAGGTATCTTACAAATAATAGCTTCTTTCTTATGTTTTCATTTTTTAAATTTATCTTTATTGTTGAAAGTATTACAGATGTCTCCTTTTTCCCCCATTCACCCCTCCTCTCCACTTTTTTTAAAGTAGGAAAGGTAAGAGGTATATCTGCTGCTGCAAGCAGGACTTGCAATCTAAGAGACTCCCACTTTTCCCTGTTGCTGTAATTTACTCTGTGTGGAACCTTACTGGAGTTAGTGAGCTCAAGTCTCATTGTAGCCCACACAGAGGACCAGTGGGAGAAAGCACTGCAAGTGTTTCTCTGGCCTCTTGTGTCTTCTCTGGGGCTCTTTGGCCACCAACCACCTCAGGACTCAGAAACAAGCCAGACAACTTGAAACACAGACCTGAAAGCTGGTGGTTAATGGGCTCAGCAATGATAAATCACTTGTTCTGTTGTCCCTGTTCTGGCTTTGAATTTGTAACATCTTTATACTGGCAAGTCCCAGCTAGCACAAGTTTAACTATTTAGAGTTGCTGCTAGATTCAATTTTTTAAAGATATGAGCATAAGTTAAAGTATACCATAGTCAATAAAGTGAGTAAGATAATATCAGGCTGAATATAATGTATAGAGAGAAAAGCTTTTTTAATATTTAACCAAAGTCCACTGTCTGCTATCAACTACAGGGTCTCACAATGCTTACCTTCCCAGTTCAGCTATGGCCCAATATGAAACAGAGTTAGTACAAGCATCTGGTAGCACATGTGAAACAAAGCATATAGAGGAAACAAAACAAAGTACAGAATTTTCAAGACAGCAAGCCTGGTATTACTCTCCTGAGTCACCGTTACTGCCTGAAATAATAAAGCTGATTTTTTTAACTGATTCAGTCTGCACATTCCAATGTCTGAATGATGGGTTCTTGCTTTTCGTTCTTTTATTAATGTGCTGAAAAATGTGGCTGGGTGAATATTTGACAATGTTTTCAGTGGTTATTCAGCACTCTTGATTATGCACTCTTCATATGCTCCTATATCTAAAACAAATTTTAAAAAGGGTAAACATCATTTAACTTAGAAGTTCTACTTTGAAACTGAAAAGGGAAAAGTAATGACTGGTACTCAAACAGCATTACTGATTGTTGGGAGTCAAATTGGGTAGGTACCTACTTTTAAAATGTCATTTAAGTTTTTATTCATTTTGTTTGTTAATTTTTGCTTTTTAAAATTGCTACATTTACTATTTATTTAATCTGTAATTAGGACCAAGACCTAGAAAAACACTCAGTTGTTTGATTCATTTATTTTTCAACAAATATTCACCAAGATTTTACTATGTGCAAGACACTCTGCTAGATATTGATGATACAGTAATGATTCAGAATTGATCCCTATCTTCAGAGGAGCATAAGACATCTTATATAATAAAGAGCTAATATGCAAATGGTCATCACGCCCTCATGTCATCACACCCTCACACCATCATGCCTTAACGACTCAGACACTCAACAATGGTGAGAAAGGAATGGGGACCAGCCAGGCATAAATGAGCTCTTGAGAGAGGAATGGGGACCAGCCAGGCTGCGACCCGGGAGAGGGACAAGCCACCCGCCCCGTGGTCCCGGATGTCAGCGGCTGCGCCTGTACCTGCGGCCCAGGAGAGGGACAAGCTGCACGTCCCACAGTCCTGGGTGCCAGCAGCTGCACCTGCACCTGCACCTGCAGCCCAGGAGAGGGACAAGCCACACACCCCGTGGTCCCGGGAGCCTGAGGCTGTGGCCCGGGCAAAGCCACCTGCCCATGGTCCCCTGTGGTTGCGGCCGGCCTGGGTGAAGCCGGCCCAGGTCATGGGTGCCTGTGGCTGGCCAGAGGGAGGTAATCCTGGGTCCTGGGTGTGGAGCAAGGTAGAGGCAGTTAGGGGCAATCAGGCCAGCAGGGGAGCAGTTAGGGGTGATCAGGCTGGTAAGGGAGCAGTTGGGGGTGATCAGGCAGGCAGGCAGGTGAGCAGTTAGGAATCAGTGGTCCCAGATTGCTAGAGGCAATCAGACAACCCCCAAAGGGTCCTGGATTATTGTAGAGGGTGCAGGTCAGGCTGAAGGACCGCCCCCCCAAGCACAAATTTTGTGCACTGGGGCTCTACTATATAATAAGGACTCTAAGAAATAATTGTACACATTGTCATATGGAGAAGGCACCACAATGGCTGCAAAAAGAAAGTAGTTAGCTCATCCAGGATGCTAATGGGATATACCACTGGAGGTAACTCTATAGATAGACCCTGACATATGAGAGGAGTCCATCTGGCCGAGAAGGTGGGGAGAATCAGTCCAGTGGAAGGAGACTAAGAAAATGCACTGAAGGCTGGAGGCTGAAGCACATACTCAAGGACTGAAAGGTGTGTGCCCCTGTAGTGTCACATGCCTACAGTAAAGTAGCAAAGGGGAGGAGAGGAAACCATGCAGGGCATATCATGCCAGACATGTGGGCACTAACCCTGAACAGGAAGGAGAGCTTCTGCTAGATTGTAAGCAGAGGAGTACATGTAGGAGGGACAACAGACATTTAGTAAAAAACAACACAGCCTCTTATAATGTAAATATTGTGTTTAAGTTAAGTGATCAATTCAAGAATCAACTTCCTGTCAGCCCTGGTTTAGATAGTCTCTTTTATAGAATTCCATCCTTTTGGATATACTCAGTTTTCTTAACTTTTTAAAGTAGGGTCTGAGTAGATGAGAGGAACTTTCTCTTGGCAGAAATAGAGATCTTGAAATCCACAGGCTGGCTGCCCTTCACAGCCTCCACTGGTTGCTGCTCACCAGGTCACATCACTTGATCCTCTCTGTCTTTTCAAGTAATCTGGCCAATTGTCTTTTTGAAACAGAAGAAAAGGCATGGCTTATTGACCCAGATGCAAGTGTTGGAGGGTAGACAAAATAGAGAGAATGTGAAAGTTTTCTGACCACCTCTGCTTTCTCTGTAAAATAGGAAGAAGGATGATCAGTAGAAGGCATGAGAGGACAAGGGCCAGGAAGACTAATAGACCAAAGAAATGTAGTTTGATGGCCACATGCAGTAAAGCCTACCACAGGTTTTTGGTCATAAGTTAGAGTTGGTCTAGTCAGCCTATGAATATGTTTTTCTCTGGCCACATTTAGCACAGAGTAGGCGGAAAATAAATTTAGTAAGTGTTCAGATTTTGCAAGATAAGTCTGATTAAAAAGGATGGGGAAAAGGTTGGAGGTAAGACAAGGAAATGATTATAATATTGAAACTGGAGTCTAAGCTGGGTATGGGTGAGGAAGGAGACATGAAGGGGGTGAGGGACAATGAAAGAGCAGCAAGATAAATGAGTTATTGGGTTAAAGTATTGTTGAGGAAAGGGTAGTAAAATATATGAGTGCAAGTGAAAGGAGGATGTGGCTGGAGACTGGATGTTTGTAGCTATTGTAGGGTGATGTAGAATAAGGGACGGAGGTGGTGTCTAGAGTGAGTTCTTTGGAGAAGAGGTCAAGGAACCAGAATATTGAAAGGATCATGTACATGGATATCTTAATCACCATAAATTAAGGTAATAGTTGTGGTCATGACATTTAAATCCAGGGATTCTGGAGAATAGAAAGGAAGACAAGGGAGAGTCTAGAAGTGGTGATGTAAAGAGAAACAAGGTAATCATCTATCCCATCCACAGGCTCAACATTAGGAATGTAGAAGATAGCTGTTTTTTGAAAAGATAGCAAGGGATTGAAGCATTAGCTTCCAAGCTATGAAATATAGCATTAGAAAATTGCTTTTTGAGAAATTTCTTCCCTCTCCACAGACTGCCTTGCCCATTACTTTTTTAAAAAGCATTTTAAAAGTTTATTTGAGCAAAAAATTTTTTTATTGTTTAAAGTTTTACGTATGTCTCCTTTTTCCCCAATTGACCCTCTCCCCACCCCCGCAGCCATTCTCACCTCAGGCAAGCCCCCACCACCCCAGTGTCTGTGTCCATTGGTTATGCTAATATGCATGCATACAAGTCCTTTGGTTGCTCTCTAACCCTCCTTCCCCTACCATTTGTCTCTGGACCTATTCTTGTTCATCAAATTATGTTGATCATTATATCCCACATATGGGTGAGATCATGTGATATTTATCTTTCTCCAACTGGCTTATTTCGCTTAGAATGATGATTCTGAGTGAAAAGGCAAAACATGTTAAATGTTGGCTTTGTGAAGAAGGGCATTATCCTCTCTTATAGCAAGTATGAGAGTCTGTTAATACTGAACTGGGCCTGTTGTATTTGGCTTCAGAGGCAAGAAATCTACAGCGGCAGATCTGAGTTTGTTATTACCATTCACTTTAGTTTTTGTCCTGAGGAAATATAATAGGCAGCTTGGAACAGTGTACTGTTTTCACATCATATAGATGGGAAGATTAAGTTCCTAATTAATCATGGAATGGGTAACTGATAATTCTAAGTCCCAGAAAGTAGTCACAATCACATATAAGTCCATGTAATTGATAGTTGACTTTTTTTTCCTGAAAATGGTGATAATTGTTTGTGAGAGCACTCACTGCTCCTTCTTGCTGACTGGCCAAGTGTGGGAGCACTCATTGCTCCATTATCCTCTGTTTGCTGGGTGCACAAGTCCTGATCCTGCTGAAGACTATGCCAATTGTCAGGAACTCACACATACTTCTGAATCCTGACACAGGGCCAAGTGTAAGAGCAAGTTCCTCCTTAAACTGTGCTTTCTGTACTAACTGTTGGGAACTCAGTTCCTCCTTTATCCTCTGCTCTACTATGCCAACTGTTGGGTCTGAGCCCCTCTGCCAGGGGCTGGATCTCCTTGGACGCTGGGTAGTAGATACAGAAGCTATGATACATTGTAGGTGTATAAGTGAATCTTTATTATAGGTGCCAGTGGCCAATAGCCATTGCCAACAAGGAGCCACTAGACAAAACAGTTCTTCAAAGCAAAGTCCCATACGGTAGGTAGCTGCACACCGGCTAGGTAACAATACATCTTTTCTACAAAACAGTAGCCTCCTACATAGGAGATAGTTATACAGGACCCATCCTTAGAGCTACAGCCTCTCTAAGCAACCACACCAGCCATCACCTGAGCAGCAGCAGCCTGCACCTGCAGCCTCACCATACAGCCATGCACTGGCTAGTCAGTAACAACTGTATAGTACTTAGACAACAGAGGCTTCTTTCCAAATAGTGACATTGATCATTTGGGTTATAAAAGGGCATGCTTTCACAGTGCATAGAATGCTGCATCCTTGCCCCTGTGAATAGCATCTTAGCCTTGAACATTCTGATTACATTTTCCATGCTCGGAGTGGCATTGAACATCTGGCATACTCTGAATACGGCCTTCACACTCTAATTGGCCTTTAGCATCCAGCGTACTCTGAATAGGGCCCCACATTGCTTAAGGGTCATTTTTTAAGAAATGCTGAGTCACTGTCCACTCACATGGGAATGGTGAATAGGTGGAGGTTAGGATTTTCTCAATGTGGAAGCCTTTCCACTCTTCATATCAGCCTCTTTTGGGAGAGAGATTTCCAAATTTAAGAAAAAGAAAATCAAACTTTCCAAGCAAAAGTGATTTGAATTCAATACCTAAGGAAACCTTGTGGCAAAATTACTTTAAGGATAAGAATTTAAAACCATCCCCAGCCAGATGGCTCAGTTGGTTGTACTGACAGCCCATGCACCAAAAATGTTTCAGGTTTGATTCCAAGTCAGAGCACATACCTAAGGGTTTTGGGTTTGATCCCCTGTCAGGGCACATACAGGAGGCAACCAATTGATGTTTTCTCTCTCACATTGATGTCTCTCTCTTTCTCTCTCTCTCCTTCTCTCAATAAATCTATCCTTGGTTAAGTATTTAAAAAAATTTAGAATCACATCACAATATTAAACCATATTTTTAGCTCTTTCCTCACTGGCACAATATGGGAAAGTATGGAGAGGAAGGGAAGTAATTACAAGTATGAATACAGAATAACAGCCAAAAGGATTGTTAAATTCATCTCCATTTCCTGGCTTTCATTGTCTCAAGTTAAGGATTAACTTTATCCATGTTCTTCAAGTTATTGTTTTCCCCAAATCCTTTCTTCGCTGTGTTGAGTTAAAAAAAAAAAATCAAAAAGTTCTTTCAAGTCATGGCATCAGTTCTGTGGCTTCAGCAGAAAATTTCTCCTTCTGTCTGACCTGCCATCTGGTATTGAGAGCACCATATAAATAAACATGAATGAATGCAGGCATGTATTTTGCACACACAGGCATTCCTGGTTATGTCATAGCATGAACTGCAAAAATGAAAGGTTCACCACGAGAATCTTTTTGAAGACATTATGTAAATTGTCAGTACCATTGGACATGGTAGCTAATGTTTTCAGTGCCTTGGGATCAGCCATTGTACAAATGTTTATTAAGACAGATTTAGAAGGGGAATTATTTATTTAGCCAACTTAACTTGCCTGTTTGGTCAGGTAGAACTTACCTTGCATTATGTGAGAAACTGAAGAGCTGTTCAGATTAGACCTGACATGATAAACTAGACATCTAATAGCACAAAGCACATTTTGCATACTAGGTAGGAATCAAGGCAGGTGTGCCCAGCAAACCTGATACAAGCAATAAAAATTTATGGAGCAGATGCAGTAAAGTGATTGCTTATTTGTTAATACAATGACAAAAAGTGTTTGCTTTATCAAAAAAATATCACCACATCTCTTTGAATAGCAACTTCTCCTAAAGCAACTAAATACTGTTTTTATTAAGATTGTGTTGACTATTGTGCAAAATAAAGCATCCCTGTAACTGAGGATTAATCTGCCTTCACATCCTCTTTCCCACTTCACCCCCATCAGGATTGGAAGAAGTGAGTAGAAACAAAGATTGAATTTCTTTGTCTCCCTGTCTGTGAACACAAAAATTTTCATTGAATATAAATACTTAGTTAAGACCATATGAGCTTTTCATACAGGGTTTGTTCAAGGATATGTTTTAAGAGGAAATATTTGCTGTGCAGAAGCTTTTTATTTTAATACTAGTGGCCTGGTGCACAAAATTCATGCACGGGCGGGGGGGTGTCTCTCCTGGCCTGCACCCTCTCCAATCTGAAATCTGTCTCACAAGCCAGAACCACTGGCTCCTAAGAACTCACCTGCCTGCCCGATGGCCCTAACTGCTCTCCCCTCCTGGCCTGATCTCCCTAACTGCCTATCTGTGCTCCCCTCCTGGCCTGATTCCCCTAACTGCCTATTTGCTTTCCCCTCCTGGCCTAAACCCCCTAACTGCCTATGTGCTCTCCCTTCCTCTCTGCACCTTCAGACCCTGGCACAGGAGTGCTGAGAGCACTCCAACGAGGCCCCGCCCCCATCCTGATGCCCCCCCCCCCCCCCCCCCGGGTCGGGCAGCACCGTTGACCTGCGTGCACCTCCGCCGGGGGACCATCCCCTGCAGCAGCCTCAGGTCCCAGTGGTGCAAGTCCCCGCCCCCATCCTGCCCACCAGCTCCTGTGCACACACAGCCTGGTTGTGACTGTGACACTTTTAGGACCAATTAGCATATTTCCTCTTTATCATATAGATAGTCCCATTTGTTTATTATCTTCTTAGTTTCCTTTGCCCTAGATGTATCTGCAAACATATTGCTATGCGAGATATCTGAGATTTTGCTGCCAAAGGTTTCTTCTAGGATTTTTATGGTTTCATGTCTTACATGTAAGTCTTTTATCCATTTTGCATTTATTCTAGTGTATGTTGTAAGTTGGTGGTCCAGATTCATTTTTTTGTATTATTTGTCCAATTTTCCCAACAACCTTTATTGAAGAGATTGTCTGGACCCCATTGTATGTTCTTGCCTCCTTTGTCAAATATTAATTGATGTAATGGCTTGGGTCCATTTCTGGAGTCTGTCTGTTTCATTGATCTATATGCCTGTTTTTGTGCCAGTACCAGGCTGTTTCTATTACAGTGGCTTTGTAGTATAACCTAATATCTGGTATTGTGACCCCTCCAACTTTGTTCTTCTTTCTCATGATTGCTGCAGCTACTTGGGATATTTTTGGTTCTATATAAATTTTTGGATTATTTGTTCTAGGTCTGTGAAATATGCTGTTGGCATTTTAACAGGGACTGCATTAAATCTATAGAGATAAAATGAAAAGGGAGCCCACTGTATGAGAGAACATATTTGGCAATGATGCATCTGATAAAGGGTTAATATCTAAAATATTTAAGAAACGCATACAGCTTAACAAAAGGAAGACAAACAATCCAATTAAAAAATGGGCAGCCTGACTGGCATGGCTCAGTGGTTGAACATTGACCTATGAACCAGGAGATCATGGTTTGATTCCTTGACAGGGCACATGCTTAGGTTGCAAACTCAATCCCCAGTGTGGGGCATGCAGAAGATAGCCAATCAATGATTCTTTCTCATCATTGATGTTTCTATCTCTCTCTCCCTCTCCCTTCCTCTCTGAAATCAATAAAAAAATATTTTTAAGAAATAGGCAAAGGACCTAAATAGAAACTTCTCAAAAGTAGACATACAGATGGCCAAGAGACATATGAAAAAATGCTCAAAGTCATTGATCATCAGAGATGCAAATTAAAACAACAATGAGGTATCACCTCACACCTGTCAGAATGGCTACCATTAGCAAATCAACAGATGACAAGTGCTGGTGAGGATGTAAAGAAAAGAAACCCTAGTACACTGCTGGTGGGAATGCACCACTGGTGCAGCCATTATGGAAAACAGTGTGGAGTTTCCTCTAAAAATTAAATATGGAATTGCCATTTGACCCAGTGATCCACCTTCTAGAAATATATCCTAAAAAAAATAAACCAATCATAAAGAATGTATGAGAGTGCTGGGGGGTAGGGGAGGCCGGAGGGAGGTCAGTTGGGGGGGGGGGGGGGGGAGACATATATACTACTATTTGTAATACTTTAAACAATAAATTTTTTAAAAAAGAATTTATGCACCCCTATGTTCATAGCAGTGCAATTACAATAGCTAAGATCTGGAAACAGCCCAAGTGCCCATCAGTAGATGAGTGGATAAAAAAGCTGTGGTACAGAGATTAAAAAAAAAAAAATAGTGGCTGAATAGGCAGACCTGTCAGGCACCTCATCCCAGGGCCAAACTGGGACTACAAGTAAATTGGAGATCATTCACCTAGGGTTACCAACTGAGGTCCAGCTGAGGAGGTGACTTATAGCAAGGAAGGACAGGCGACACCTGGAGACTGGTAGGAAGTGCGAGGTCTCTAGAGGAGTGGACCCAACCCCCACCAGCATGGAGAGTCGAGAGAGAGAGAGAGAGAGAGAGAGAGAGAGAGAGAGAGAGAGAGAGAGAGAGAGAGAGAAAGAGAGAGAGAGAGAACAGGCTATAAGAGACTCTGTTCTCTCAGAAAATAGAAGACTGGAGCCCAGGTTGCACACCAGAGCCACAACCCACAGCAGCACATGTAATATCCAACTGCAAAAGGGAAAAGCTGCCAGGCTGCTGGCTGCCAGGGAGTCTGGAGCTGAGACCCCAGCGGTTAAAGGCGGCACCGAGGCTGGCCTAGGCCGAATCTGGAGCCAGTGGCAGAGAAGGCTGCAGTTTTGTTGTTGCTTTTCTCTTCCTTTTCTTTAAACCCAAAGCACAGGATTTTCACTTGTAACTACTCACCTAAGGCTTTGGCACAGGGAGGGAGGCATAGACTTAAGGTACCTAAGGAGAAGTGGGGGAGGGAAGCAGGACAGGGAGATGTGGGAAAGCAGTAGTCAAGAGTCCAGCATTGTGTTGCTCATACTCTTCCAAACAAAAACTGTCATTTTTCCTGAGAGAAGCTATTTACTCCCAATAGCCAGAGAGCAGGCAAAGAATAAAGAACCCCACCCTAGGTGATACAGCCTGCCACACCCTGCATTTTGAGCTTTACAGAGGAAACAAAGGCAGAGGCCAAGCTTTAGGGTCTGGACAGTCTCTAGTAGTGCTCAGTGACTGTAGTGGAGGAGGGGCCATCTGCCCCACTATTCTGGGAACCAGACTGATAAAAACCCCAGGGTCCCAGACAGCCCCATTGGTTTACATACAAGGATCTATGTCCAGACAAGAGCAGAGTAACATTTTGGGACACTCTCAGAGGAGTAGCTCTGGGGCAAGAAAACACACCCACCATATTCCCTGAAATCTAAACAGCACCTCCCCTGAAGCATAGTAACCTCCATCTTGGGTAAAACTGCTGTTGAAAATTTTAACCCTGCTTTCTTGGATTCTGTAAACGTCTGCTTGCTTAAATAATAGGGAAAAATAAGACTACTCCCATTCCAGATAGGCCATAAACTATGCTCCAGAGTTGTCAGTGCTGGCGCCAGGCCAGGTCTTGAGATATGGTCTCATGGCCCTGTCCCAGCACACAGGACTTTTTCTCAGAAGGTCTGGAAGTCTCACTCCAAATTTGGAAGACAAAGAACTAAAAGATATATATAGGAAAGATTTCCTCTATTTGGGGCCCCAGAATTTGAGAAGCAATATTTCCTCTGAGCCTGCTAGTGCTAGCAAAATAGAAAGGACTCCAAATAAATTTGGCTTATTGATTAAGGCGTCTTCTGATTTACAATATAACATTTGGGGGCTCACCTGGGACAGTGTTTACCAGCACTTGGTCTCAGATGCCAAGGGCCTATGGCCTCCCCAGCCTGGCTACTGGCCCCCCTGGAAGGTCCCCAGGGGAGGCACCCCTGGAAAGCTTCCAGGGCCCCAGAGACACTCCTTAGTGGTTCTGGCAGACAAACGGAGGATGCCTGACATGCCCTTGCATTCTTTCGGGGTCAGAAAAAAAAGAAAAAACAACAACAACAATAAACCTCTGGGAGGTGAGTAAATCTGATTAAGTGAATTGTGACCAGTCATTTTGTTACTGAGAAGAAGGACTGGACGCAGTCGTAACTTCTCCAGGGGTTCTCACCGAGACATTGGTTGAGAATCCTGTTCTTGGGGCATGGATTCAGGGGGGCCCCCACATCTGTTTCTGTTAGGCCTCCAAGTCTGTTTTTATTAGGGGACTTGGGCAGGAATCCAATTAACTGTTTAACTTCTGAGCATATGTCTTGCTGAAGTGCAGTCCGAGTTCAAGCCTGCCTTTGGGGGCAGGGGAGGTGGCTCGGACTGACTGGTATGTAAAGTCTGAGAGCTGCTTTGTATTGTCCTATGCTTTTGTGTGCTTTTGTGTACTTTTGTTAATTGTGAAAGATGTCTGGCTAAAAACATAAGAGTATTTGTTGATGTCTTTGTCTCTTGGTTTAATTTGTTTGGGGCAAGCCAGCCCTGCTTTTTGGGGGAAGCCCAGTAGGACTGGACTGTAAGGGAGATTGCAGGAGGACATTAACTGTCCTTCTCTTTCTTTTTTAAGTATTAGTGAACTCTTAGCTAGGGATGTTTCTATCTGTAAAGTAGAAACTTCAATTTGCTCTTCCCTGATTTTGCTGTGTTGGACTAAATTTTAAAATTCTAAGGTTAATTTAAAGGTACAAAATTTGTAAAGATTGTAACCCAGGGAAATTGAAAACAAAAGCTGGCTAAGTTCCAAAGTACTTGTAAGGAAAAGCAAGAAAAAAAGTATAAAGTCATAAAAATGTCAAAGAGAAGTTTAAGACAAAGGGGCTTTTCAGAGAAGCTGGGGTATGGTTGCAGGGCACGTTTCTCTGGTCCACATGGGGGTCCCTGGTCCTCCCCCCCCCCCATCACCATTTCTGGCTAGAGGCAGAGGCAAGCGCCTTTCCTGGTGGAAAGAGAGAGAGGGAGAGTGATATGGGGGTCAGCTAAGGCTGTCTGGAAAAGGGGAGCCTTTGTATAAGGCTTGCTGCTGGTTCAGGGGACCCTAAGATCCAGATCCTAAAGAGTTAAAGAAAATGAAGCAGGGCAGTATGAGGAGTCAAAAACGGACCAGACCCTTGTCAGCAAAGCGGCTTGTAGCCAGCAAAAAATCAATAAAAACCATTTCTCCCTACTATCTTCGCCAACGCCCCCTTGGTCTCATCCCACCTGCAGAAGTACAGAAAAGCTGTTAAAAGAAGCTCAGACTATCTATGTACATAAAATAAGAAAGGCAAAAAAAAAAAACCTCTGAAACATTAACTGTTAGAGAAGTTTTAACTTACCTGTTCTTAGATTTATTACAGAAGGAATGCCTCTTATATGTTGTTAAAGGTATATTTTCTTGAAAGTAAAAGTACATTTAAAGTATGTTCATAAATGTTAATCTAAAAAAATGCTAGCTGTTTACTTTTTAATAATTATTAAAAATTAAGGTTTCTAAGAGTAAAGAATTCTAATATATTTTAAGGAAAGAAAAGGTATACAGGTTGCTAATAGTATGACAAAAAGGAAAGAATATTAGAATAGAAGGACTTAATAGAAGGACTGCAGCATGGTTATGAATTTTTGAAGGACATAGAAAGAAGGTTTAAAGGTTAATTTGAAAGTGTGAAATTTATGAAGGTTGTGTATGTGATAAAAAGGAAAAGGAGAAATATTAAAAGGAAATTGATTAAATAATACAGGCCAGTGACCCGACACTCAAGTTGCTGCCCATTGAGTTATGAGTGTTTTACGACACATAATAAATGACTTAGGCATTTGGCTTGCTGGTTAAAAGGAGACAATGGGCCCTGGGATCTGTAAAAGTGGGTGGGGATGAAGCTGGTAAAGTTTCCCATTTGCAACTGTGCTGAAAGGGTTAAACTTCAGCACTTCAACTGCAGCTGACAATGGCCTGCAGAAAACTGTGTAATGGACTTAGATGATACCTGCATCTTCATGGACATAACTCCAGAAAGACAAGGACAATTTTGTGTTATGTGGGAAGGTAAAAAAATATGTATATAGACTTTAGTCACCTCCTTGAGATGTTTCTATAGCCCTACCATGTGTCATGTATGGTAGCAGAAAATTTGACTGCTTGAAGTGGCCACAGTGCCAATACTGTACTGCATTATGTTAATATGTTATATTAACCTTTAATTCTCTTACCAATTTGAATGCAGTTGCCAAAAGGGCAGGTGCCCAAATGGGCAAGGAAAAATACCCAGCAGGATTTAGTCTCTATTGAAAGATAGTTGGCAGCCTGTGTACTGCCTTGCAGGCCTGTGTGACCATGCCAATGTCAGGGGTGGCACAAACCTTGACTTTAGGAAAGTGGGGGAGGCCTGTGTGGAACAGAGGGAAGTGGTGAGGACCAGCCCTATGTCACAGGAATTACAGACTTTGTGAGGTCCTGTGACATGTGAGACCCTGTGAATGGATAAAGCTCCCTTAGTCCATTCTGAGAGGGCATGTCATCCCTCCCAGAGATCATATATAGTTTAAGGACAAGTCAAGTAGGGGGAACTCTACTACAGGGACAACTGTGTCTATATATTTGAATATAGACACATTTTAAATTTCTTATTGCCACTTGAAAACAGTTACTGTTTTGTTATAATACATTTAGAAAATATTACTCTGAAGAGTCCATGAAAAAAACTGGCAAGGAAAATCAGAAGATCTTAAAGAAGGTCAGTATTCTCCTTATACAATTTCTCCAAAATTTGGCAATTCTTAATAAATAAATCATGGCAATGCATTTCTTTGCATAAATTCAATAAGACCAGTTTCCAGTAGTGGTTTTATTGACCAAAAACAGACTTGAGTATCATGTTTTAAAGAGCCCTGGCTGAACTCTGAAGACGTAAAGCCAATAAGAATTCCACGGAGAAAGCCTGGTACCCTGATTGATAGCACTGAAAATAGATGGCGCTGGAAAGTCAGGCTATACCCTAACATCACTGGCAGTTGGTCAGAGTAGAAGGGGGGCAATAAGGGTACCTCTGCATTCATGCGGGACCCCCGTGCACTCTGGACTGCAAGGAGTAGGAGGGCTACTGAAATGGGCCTTAAAGCCTAGGGCATGGCCCTGGATAGAGCCACTGCAGGTGAGGAATTCACCTAACCTAGCAGATACTGCAGGCAGGCCTGACAGCAATTGGATGGCTTGGCTTCCTGGCCCTATGGGGCACATAAAGATTCAATTATGAAATTCCAGCAAAGGTAGTCAGTTACCATTCTTGTTATGTTTATGCAAACAATCAGGCCAAATTGAATGCAATAGATAAATTGGTCTTGATTTTGCTCTTTTAATAAACATAAGGATAATTTTAAGGAGAAAAATTCTATTTCAATAGAAGTTATTAGAACTGAAATGCTTTCTTTCCCTTCCACCAGACCATTTGTTATAACTCTTGCTATTCTAAGTGCTCAATAATACTAAATTTTATAATACAGTTTGTCTCTGCCAGGTCACAAGCCCACGTCCTTCTGTGCCCAGGCCTCATTGTCCCTCTGACAGACAGCAAGGATCTCTTGGCTCAGAAAAGAAAACTTCATGCCTATTCAGCATGAAAGTAGCTAGAAGAGTCCACTGACGTCCATTTTCCCTAATAGAATTCAGAGCCAGTATCCTTGAGGGAATATATTAGGCAGTTAGACAGGCATGAGCAGAGCAAGGACAATGGGCTAACTAGTGCTGCCAGATGTAACTAAGTCTTTCCACCTTTATGTATGTTAGACAAGGGGCATAGCCAAAGGAGTACTCACCCAAACTCTTAGCCCCTGAAAAGGCCAGTAGCCTACTTGTACAGAAAACTTGACCCTGTTGGGTCTAGGTAGCCCGCCTGCCTCCGGGCAGTAGCAGCCACTACTAAGCAGCCAGGGAGGCTGCCCTAAAAACAGTGGGGCCTGCTCCAGATTCTAGTGACTCTTCCAGACCGTGACCTACCCATCTCACCAGCTTACACGAAAACCAAATCTAGAAAAGCTGAAATCCATAACTAATCTTTACTCGAGTTCTTACAGGCTTTATAGTCCATCCAGAAAGCAGTACAGAAGCGCGTCCGAGACGCTCTGCCTGTACCAACTTCTGATTCAGTCTGTCCCTTCCGCCATGGTGACTCTGTTTAGATAAAGAGATTTGCCACCCAAGGACTGACTTCTACCTGGAAAGGACCACACACCGTCATCCTGACCAACCCCATGGCAGTCAAGGTCGACGCGATCCTGATGTGGCTTCATCACACCTGGCTTAAGGCAGCCCAGGCAGAATAGAGAGTCCAGGACTCTTCAGACCCTCTAGAGATTACTCCTGGCCCTCATCCAAGCCCTTATGAACTGGCTTACTGGCTTACTGGCTTACTGACTATATGGCAGAAAATTAAAATTATAGTCCTCTGGGGTCAATATAACTCCCTCCCTGACAATAACCAAGAGTCAATGATTTGACTCATGTACATAAAACCAGTGGGGAATGAAGCATAGTAACCTCAATCTTGGGTAAAAACTGCTGTTGAAAATTTTAACCCTGCTTTCTTGGCTTCTGTAAATGCTTGCTTGCTTAAATAATAAGGAAAATAAGACTACTCCCATTCCAGATAGGCCATAAACTATGCCCCAGAAAGAGTTGTCAGTGCTAGCGCTGAAAGACCCCCGGAGGGAGACCCTCACTCTGTCCCACGGATCGACGGCGACCCCAATCAACCGCAGGAGGCGTCACTTGATGCAAACAGCAAGAGGATTTATTCCAGCGCGCTGGGGCTCGACTTGTAACTCACACTAGAGCAGCGAAAATGAGCCCTGAGCAGAAAATTTTACAGGCTTATAAAGGCAAAAATCACACATTGGGAGGGGTCACACATGTGAGGGAGGAAGAGAGGACAAAGCTGCCGGGAAATTCCAACAGGGCTCGTTAATAACATGTTTAATGACAGGGCTTAAGTTTTCAGTCAACAGTCCCATCTGGTAATCTCATATCTTATCTGTCAGAGCACTATTTGCTCTGTCTGCTCTTTACTCGGGGCTTGAAAAAGAAAAAATGTTTTATTCTTTCATTCCCCCATTTGTTTTTTGGTAAGTTCTAATCATGGAACTTCTGTCTCTATGTACCCTTCTCCGAGGCTGTCTCCCTGGCGGAGGGACTGGTAGTGCTGTCTGAGCACTAATACCTGTACAGCACTTATTCTTTCCCTGATGAAGGTGACTAGGCGATTTAAGATGCAGGGCCCCAAAGTGAGAATTAAAAGCAGTATAATAAGGGGACCCATCAGGGTGGATATGAGGGTTAGGACTACTTATCAGCGGGAGGTGTGCCAACAGGAGCAGGAACACGGTGAACGCGGAGCTTGAGGGGATTGTCCATTTTTCCACTTTCCACTCTGGGTCTGGTGGTGGTGCGGGCTTGACATGCGAAGCGTGGATCCAGGCTGCGATGCCATCGACCTTGATTGCAGTCGGAGTTGTGAGCAGCACTATGTATGGTCCTTTCCACCTCGGTTCCAAGTTGGCCGCACGGTGGCGCCGAATGTACACCGAGTCTCCGACCTGGAACTGATGAGGTACTTGCAGGTCTCCTGGCTTGTAGGCCTCGGCCAACCAATTCCACACCTCCCTCTGCACAGTCTCAAGGGCTTTCAATCTGGTGTACAGAGATTGAGAGGAGTAAGATTCTGGGGAAGGGAGGTGCTGGATGGTAATGAGTGGGGGGTGAGTCCCATAAAGAATTTCAAAAGGAGTTAGCTTGAGGGAGCCAGGGGTATTGCGTACCCGAAACAAAGCAAAGGGAAGGAGGACTGTCCAGTCTGTTATGCCAGTCTCTAAGGATAATTTAGTCATGACCTCTTTTAAAGTTCTATTCATTCTTTCTACTTGCCCTGAGCTTTGGGGCCTATAAGCACAATGTAATTTCCAATCAAGCCCCAGGATTTTGGCCAGTCCCTGACTTACCTGGGCAACAAACGCAGGGACGTTGTCTGACCCGATTACCTTGGGCACCCCGAATCTCGGGAAGATGTCTTCTAGTATTTTCTTGGCCACCACCTGAGCAGTCTCCCTCTTGGTAGGGAAGGCTTCAATCCATCCTGAAAATGTATCTATGAATACCAATAAGTATCTGTATCCATACCTGGCTGGCTTTACCTCAGTGAAGTCTACCTCCCAGTAACTCCCAGGGCGGTCTCCTCAGAGCCGCTTGCCCTGAGATAGCTTGCTGGGCTGGGCGTTCACCATCTGGCAAGGCTTGCATTCTTTTACAGTTGTATCTGCGAGCTCCCCTAGTTTCATGATATAATACAGTGAAGACTGGACTATAGTTTTTAAATGTTTTGGGCCCAGATGAGTTAGCTTATGAAGGTGTCTAAGAAAAATGATAGCCTGCTTTTCAGGGAGGATTCTTTTTCCTTCTGTAGTTTCCCAGATCCCCTCTGGAGTCTCCAGGCGAAATCCTAATCTGTCCATTCTCTCAAGGTCTGATTCTGAATATTCAAAGTTCCTAATAGAGGGATATACCGCATCCTCAGGGTGAGACCCCGGTTTTTCCCCAGACAAAGATAGGATGTTGAGTCCCTGAGCAGCCCACTTGGTTTCTCTGTCAGCCCTTTGGTTCCCTTCTGCAACCCTGGACCCTCCTTTCTGATGTCCGGGGCAGTGAATAATTGCCACTCTCTTAGGAAGGTGAACGGCCTCTAACAGGCTTAGAATTTCTTCTTTATTTTTGATTTCCTTCCCTGCCGAGGTCAGTAGCCCCCGCTGCTGGTAGATGGCCCCGTGGGCATGGGCAGTAGCGAAGGCATACCTGCTATCAGTGTAGATGTTAATCTTCTTCCCTTCTGCCAACTGTAGAGCCTGAGTCAGAGCTAGTAACTCGGCCTTCTGAGCTGACGTCCCTTCGGGCAGGCTGCTTGCCCAGATAATTTGCTCATCGTCTACTACTGCCGCCCCTGCCACCCTTTTACCTTCTATCATGTAGCTGCTTCCATCAGTGAACCAGGTCAGCTGAGCGTCTGGCAAGGGCTGGTCTCGGAGGTCTCTTCGGGTCCCCGTTTCTTCTGCCAGTATCTCTTGACAGGTATGCAGCACACTCTCCTGGGTGGACGTGTCAGGTAGTAGGGTAGCTGGGTTGAGGATGGCAGGCGGCCCGAACTGAATCCTGTCTCTATTCAGTAGGAGACTCTGGTAATGCATCATGCGGGCAATGGACAGCCACCGATCAGGGGGCTGTCTGATGATGCTCTCCAAGGAGTGGGGGGCAATGATCGTTAGCTTTTGTCCCATAGTTAATTTGTCAGCATCTTTTACCAATACTGCCACTGCCGCCACAGACCTCAGACAGGCAGGCCAGCCACTAGCAACAGGATCTAGCTTCTTGGAGAGGTAGGCCACCGGCCTCTTCCACGGTCCTAGAGGCTGGGTCAGCACCCCTCGGGCTACTCCCCTTCTCTCGTCCACAAATAGGACGAAGAGCTTCGCTACGTCCGGTAATGCCAGGGCTGGGGCTGACAGTAATGCCTTCTTGATATTATCAAAGGCCTGCTGTTGGCTGTTACCCCACTCAAACGGGGCACCCTCTCTAGTCAGAGGATAGAGGGGAGCTGCCAGGGTAGCGAACCTGGGGATCCACAAGCGGCAAAACCCCGCAGTCCCTAAAAATTCTCGCACCTGGCGGGGTGAGCGAGGGACAGGTATCTGAGTCACAGTTTGTTTTCTGGCCTCCGTTAGCCATCTCTGCCCCCCTTTGAGGGCCTACCCCAGGTACGTTACCTCCTTTTGGCAGATCTGGGCCTTCTTGGCGGAGGCCCAATATCCTAAGCGGGCGAGTTCTTCTAGCAGTAGTCCCGTGCCTCATTGGCACTCTTCCTCTGTGGCCCCGGCCAGTAGTAAGTCATCTACATACTGCAGAAGTGTTACCTGGGGATGGCTGGCATGGAAGTGGGCTAAATCTTGGTGAAGAGCTTCATCGAAGAGGGTTGGAGAATTCTTGAACCCCTGGGGTAACCGGGTCCAAGTCAGTTGTCCTGTAGTCCCAGATTCAGGGTCCCTCCACTCGAATGCAAAGATGTTCTGGCTGGAAGGGTGTAGTCGTAGGCAGAAGAAAGCGTCCTTTAAATCCAAGACAGTATACCAAATATGATCCGGGGGGAGAGAGCTCAACAAGCTGTAAGGGTTAGGTACAGTGGGGTGGATGTCCTGTACCCGCTTGTTCACTTCCCTTAAGTCCTGTACTGGGCGATAGTCTCCTGTGCCAGGCTTCTTAACAGGTAACAGGGGAGTGTTCCATGGCGACTGACACTTCACTAGGATGCCCTGCTGAAGGAGGCACTGGATATGGGGCCTAATTCCTTCCCGGGCCTCCTTAGTCATGGGGTATTGGCGTACAGCCACAGGAGTAGAAGTGGCCTTAAGCTCTATGACTACGGGTGGCCTTTCTGCGGCTAGTCCTGTTCCAGCCGTCTCGGCCCACGCCCCCGGATACCTGTTCAACCAGTCATCTATGTGACTTATCTCTGCTCCCTGTTTCTCAAAAAGTCTATGTTCATCATCTAGGCGGTAGCCATTCTCTTGCTTTGGGTCACCTCCGGGCCACTAGGGGTGAAGGTAATCTGGGCTCCCATTTTGGTTAGGAGATCTCTCCCAAGTAGAGGCGCAGGGCACTCGGGGATGACTAGAAACGAGTGGGTTACCCGTCCCGTTCCTAAGTCTACCATTCTTCAGGTAGTCCATGAGTACTGCTGGTGTCCTGTGGCTCCTATGACCCACAATTTCTTGTGGGAGACGGGTCCAGACGGTTTGAGTAGGACCGAGTGTTGAGCCCCAGTGTCTACTAGGAACTCAACTGGCTTCCCCTCCACCTCTAGCATTACCCTAGGCTCGGGGAGGGGTTCCGAGCCCCGTCCCCGCTAATCCTCCTCTTCCTCCAAAGCAAATACTTTCTTGGAGGGCCCGTTCTTCTTCTTCTTCTTCAGGCACTCTCTAGCCCAGTGACCTTTTTCCTTGCAGTAGGCACACTGATCTTTGTTTAATGGGGTGTGGTTGCCCAGGTTACCTGGCTTTTTAGCCCTGCCTTGGGTTTGTTCCTGGCCTCCCTCACCTACTACTGTGGCCAAAATCCGTGTCAGGTTCTTCTCCTGCTTGCGATCTCTCTTGTTTTCTCTCTCCTCTCTTTCCTTTGCTCTTTTTCCTCCTCAGTTTCCCTCTTATAATATACTTTTTCTGCCTCCTTAACTAAATCCTGTAGGGTATAATCTTGTAACCCTTCTATTCTCTGCAACTTTCTCTTAATATCTATTGCTGACTGCCCTATAAAAGCCATGGCCACGGAAGCCCTTTGCCCCTCAGAGGTAGGGTCAAACGGGGTGTAGCGCCTGAAAGCTTCCATTAAGCGCTCAAGAAATACTGACAGGGGTTCCGTGGCCCCCTGGATAACCTCTCTTACCTTAGCCAAATTAGTGGGGCATCTCGCTGCTCCGTGGAGGCCGGCCACTAGAGTCTGGCGATAGACTGTCAGTCGCTCCCTACCTTCTGCCGCGTTGAAATCCCAGTCAGGTCTGGAGAGGGGGAAGGCAGTCTCAATGATGTTGGGGAGCTGGGTAGGTCGTCCATCTGCTCCTGGTACATTCTTCCTTGCCTCCAACAAAATCCTCTCCCTCTCCTCAGTAGTGAAAAGGGTCTGTAGTAGCTGCTGGCAATCATCCCAGGTGGGCTGATGAGAGAACATCAAAGACTCCACCAGCCCGGTTAAGCGCTGGGGGTCCTCTGAAAAGGGAGGGTGATTAGTCTTCCAGTTATACAAGTCTGCAGAGGAAAAAGGCCAGTACTGGAGGGGCTGAAGAGGAGCTGGTCCACCATCCGTTGCCACCGGCGGGGGCCCATAAGCCCTTAGGGGGAGGGCAACGGTGGTGTCGGGAGTCATTCCGCGGCAGCTCCTGGTGCCCTGCGCAGGCCCCGGCAGAGACTCGTTAGGGGGAGCAGAGGGGGCAGCTGCAGGAGCCGGCGGTGCTTCTGGCTCTTCCCGACCCCCTACGGGAACCAGGGCAGGAGGATACGGTGGAGGTGAGTCAAGGAGAAGGAGGTCAGACTGGATTTCTGGATAAATCTTCTTGGGGGGGGGGGGGTCCGAGTGACTGGATTTCTCCCCAGAACTGGGAGATTGGACGACTAGAACTTGAGTGGCCGGCCGGGGCTTGGGTTTTACAACCCAAGGTCGAACCCAGGGGGGTGGATTTTGCACTAGGTCCTGCCAGACCACGATGTAGGGCTGCTGATCCGGATGGGCTCCAGGTTCTTTCTGAAAAACAATCTCCTTAACAGCAAAAATAACAGATAGGTCAAAGGTTCCTTCTGTTGGCCATCCTATATTAAAAGCAGGCCATTCTGAGGAGCAGAAGGTCCGCCATGGACCTTTCTTGATCTCAACTGATAGGTCGCGACCTCTTCCCTTAACTTCAGTCCAATGGTCTAAGGTCAGACTAAGAGGGGTTGTCACAGTCTGTCCCATCGTCAGTTCGTACGTCATCAGAAACACAAATAACAAAAATATTACAGACACGAGGACCCACTTACTCCACCTTGTCCGCCACAAACACGCAACAGAATCAGATGGGTGCGATTTTGACAATCTCTGATCCAACAGTAGAACCCGATCAGCGCCCTTACAGTAGGAGACTACCAGGCGTCCCTGGCTCTCCTCCACCCTTGGGGAGTCCCCCAGGGCTGCAACCTGAAGCCCTCCAGGCACGTCTACCAACCACTGTTCGGCCACTCTCACGAGTCGCCGAACAGCTGCAAAACCGAAAGCGCGCACACAGAGCCAGACCAACTAACAATACACAAGACAAAGACAGACAACTTCGGGGTACCCCTTCTTACCTCCAAGGTCGACTCCACAGATGAGGGGGGGGCCGTCAGATCCCGGACAAGCCCCCAAATGAAAGACCCCCGGAGGGAGACCCTCACTCTGTCCCACGGATCGACGGCGACCCCAATCAACCGCAGGAGGCGTCACTTGATGCAAACAGCAAGAGGATTTATTCCAGCGCGCTGGGGCTCGACTTGTAACTCACACTAGAGCAGCGAAGATGAGCCCTGAGCAGAAAATTTTACAGGCTTATAAAGGCAAAAATCACACATTGGGAGGGGTCACACATGTGAGGGAGGAAGAGAGGACAAAGCTGCCGGGAAATTCCAACAGGGCTCGTTAATAACATGTTTAATGACAGGGCTTAAGTTTTCAGTCAACAGTCCCATCTGGTAATCTCATATCTTATCTGTCAGAGCACTATTTGCTCTGTCTGGGGCTGTTTCCTGGGACAGCTTTAAGGGTCTCGTTCCCATTGTCAGAGCACTATTTGCTCTGTCTGCTCTTTACTCGGGGCTTGAAAAAGAAAAAATGTTTTATTCTTTCAGCGCCAGGCCAGGTCTTGAGATATGGTCTCATGGCCCTGTCCCAGCACACAAGACTTTTTCTCAGAAGGTCTGGAAGTCTCACTCCAAATTTGGAAGACAAAGAACTGAAAAAGGTGTATATAGGAAAGACTTCCTCTATTTGGGGCCCCAGAATTTGAGAAGCAATATTTCCTCTGGGTCCACTAGTGCTAGCAAAATGAAAAGGATTCCAAATAAATTTGGCTTATTGATTAAGGCGTCTTCTGATTTACAATATTACTCTTCCACCAAAAGCCTTGTCAGAAACAGACTTTTAAGTGATTAAAATTAACAGCTGACTAACAGGCAAACAAGAGCAGAGGTTTAGCCTGGGGAGCCAGTGGAACTTTGCTGAACCAACTATGGGCCACTTGCAGCTAACAAACCTACTTTAGAGGGCAGATTGACCCCTCCTGCTTGCAGCCAAGGCCTGTGGAGACAATTATAACCAGTGGATTTGATACGTGATTTTTGGACTGGAATACACAATGTTCCCCTGGGCAGGATAGTTTCTGGATTCTTTGTCCACCAGAGTCAAAGAATGAATCCACAGACAGAAGATGGTATAGCAAAGGTGGGCATTTATTGAAAAACAAGTACAGACTCCCAAGTGGGGAGGGGGAAAGAGTCCCACAGACTTCCTGTTTCCACAGTTTATAAAGGCTGCAAGTCCCTGTGTCCTGATATCCCTTCTGATTGGTCAATATTCCCTTTTTAATTGGTTACTATAGTAACTCCTGCGGCCCTCCTCCCTTATTGTCCTTCCATTCCTTCTGGGCTTTCTTCTTCCTTCTTTATTTTGTAAATATAGACCTCTTGGCTATTCCCAGTTTCCTTGTCTTATGTAAATGTAACTGCTGCCTCTCCCTGTCTTATGGAAATGTAACTGTTACTGCTTCCTTGTCTTATGGAAGTGTAACTTACAGTTTTCTTGTCTTATGTAAATGTAACTGTTGAGGCTCCCTTGTGTTATGGAAATGTAACTTCTCCCAGTCTGTAGCCCTGTGTTTTTTTTCCCATGGACCCCCAATTATAAAAATTCCCTAAAACTGCCTATATCCCCCTAAAATTCCTATTTCAGATCTGTGGATCAGTGGATCCCCTTGGGGTTTCAAGCATGTTGCTAAAAGCCAAAAAAAAACAGTGATTAGCACCTAAGTACTTAAAAGGAAACTCAGAACTGGCTGACAGAACAAAAGAGTGGAGTCTCAAGCAAGCTCCCAGGGGTCATTAAATTTGGCTGAAACAAATGCCACTTTACTTTTGTTTCCACCTTTTTTTTCTCTCTTATCTTTTCCCTCCCATTTTTTCTCTTATCTCCTTTTACTTTTTCTCTTTCCTTTCTTTTTCTCCTTCTTAAAGTTATCTAGTTTATCTGTTTTATTTTTTAAATATATTTTTATTGATTTCAGAGAGAAAGAGAGAGGAAGAGAGAGATAGAAACATCAATGATTAAAGCAGTGGTTCGTTGCTACTTCATAACTGTAATTTTGTTACTGTTATGAATCGTAGTGTAAATATCTGTGTTTTCCGATGGTCTTAGGCTCTACAGCAGCAGTTCTCAACCTGTGGGTCAGGTTGAGAACCGCAAGCAGGGTCACCTAAGACCATCGGAAAACACAGATATTTACATTACGATTCATAACAGTAGCAACATTACAGTTATGAAGTAGCAACGAAAATAATTTTATGGTTGGGGGACACCACAACATTAGGAACTGTATTAAAGGGTCACAACATTAAAAAGGTTGAGAACCACTGGAATAAAGGGAATCATTGATTGGCTGCCTTCTGCACGTCCCCCACTGGGGACCGAGCCCGCAACCCGGGCATGTGCCCTTGACTGGAATCAAACTTGGGACCCTTGAGCCTGCAGGCTGACGCTCTATACAATGAGCCAAACCAGCCAGGGCTTATCTGCTTTATTGATTAGTTATTATTCTAGTCTTTGTAGTTTCATTCGTATATGTAATTTTCTTTTTCCCTTTCTCTACTCAATTTTCCTTTCTCTTTTCTTTTTTCACTGCCCAATTTTTTGCTCTCTTTTCTTTATCTCCTAATTTCTTATCTTTTTTCTCTTCCTTAATTTAGACTATCTGCTTTCTCCTCTATTTGCCTTTTCAAAACTATTTTTCTTGTCTTTTCATTTCTTTTCTCCCTCCATTATTCTAAACTATTTTCCTTCCATTATTCCTCTCTGTATTCTTATTTTTCCATTTAAGCTCTGCATCTACACATTTGCCCCCTCTTTTTCTTATTGTTTTTTATTTGTGCTTTTTTGTTTATTTTTACCCCATATTTTGTCTTTTTTGTTTTTTTCTATCATTCATGCTCTCTTTTCTCTTTCCTAATTCTCTCTTCTCTGATGTTCACATTTGCTGGTGTATAAGGGTCTTGTGCACATTCTTGTTTTACTTCACCTGCGACGTGTTTTGTCTTTTTGTATTTTGTACTGTTTGGTCAGCACCTCCAAAAGAGCTTGCACAATGAGGTCGGGGGTGAGCCACATAGTTAGACAACCTGAGAGGAGACTCCATACATGAATAGGACAATAACAGTCAAGACACAACTCAACAGAAGAACCCAAATAACTCAAGTAAGAGGCTTTCCTAGAACACCCATCTCGGGATATCTAAGAGACTGAACCAATGGGTGCCACAAAATACCTACTACATAAAACCACCTGCAAAAATATGGGTGGCATAGCAATTTGACTTAATACATAAAAACAAATAAAAATGGAAAGCAAAATTGAGGCGACAAAGAAACAATCACCAAAGGGAAAAAAAGGAGGAATTGCCAGAAAATGAACTGAATGAAATGGAGCCAAGTAATTTGTCAGACAAGGAATTGAAATGAGATGCAAATCAAAATAACAATGAGGTACCATCTCACACCTGTCAGAATGGCTATCATCAACAAATCAACAAATGACAAGTGCTGGAGAGGATGTGGAGAAAAAGGAGCCCTCATACACTGCTAGTGGGAATGCAGACTGGTGCAGCCACTGTGGAGAACAGTATAGAGTTTCCTCAAAAAATTAAAAATGGAACTCCCATTTGACTCAGTAATCTCATTCCTAGGAATATATCCCAAGAAATTAGAAATACCAATCAGAAAGGATATATGCACCCCTATGTCCATAGCAGCACAATTTATAATAGCCAAGATTTGGAAACAGCCTAAATGCCCATCAGCAGATGAGTGGTTTACAAAACAGCTGTACATCTATACTAATAAAAAGGTAATATGCTAATTAGACCAGATAGACTGGACGTCTTCCGGTGTCCTTCTGGATGACCTTAAAGCCACAGCGGCTGCAAGGGCCAGGGGCAGGCAGCTGTGATGGCTGCGAGGGCTGAGGGCAGGCAGCTGCAGTGGCCAGCAGTGGCAGCAGCAGCGGGGTGATGGGGGTGGTTCCTTCCCCTGATTGGCCCAGTCACCTCCTGCAGAGGGAGGCCAGAGGCAGCAGCAGTGGTGGGGTGATGGGGGTTGCACCTTCCCCTGATCAGCCCTGTCACCTCCCGCAGAGGGAGACATACCCTGAGCTGTCAGTAAGACATACCCTGAGGGCTCCTGGACTTTCAGAGCAGGAAGGCAGGCTGAGGGACCACCCCAATGCACTAATTTTCATGCACTGGGCCTCTAGTCTATACAATATAATCCTACACTGTTGTAAAAAATAAAGAAGTCTTACAATTTGAAACAGCATGGATGGATCTGGAGAGCATTTTGATGAGTGAAATAAGGCAGTCAGAGAAAGATAAGAATCACATGATCTCACTCATTTATGGAATATAATGAACAACATAAACTGATGAACAAAAACAGATACAGAGACATAGAAGCATCAAACAGACCATCAAACTTCAGAGGGAAGGCAGAGGAGGGGCGTTAAGAGATCAACCAAAAGACTTGTATGCATGCATATAAGCATAACCAATAGACACAGGTTATAGGGGAGGTGAGGGCCTGTGTTGGGAGGCAAGAGCAGGCTGGGAGATGTCAATGGGGGGAAAAAGGGGTATATGTACTTAAGTAATGGTTATAAGGTTGTTCAAACATCTTACTAAGAATTACAAGCCACTCAATGAGAATTATAAGAAGCTGAATGGGAAATACACTAACATGAATAAGAATCAAGAGGAAATGAAGGATGACATAGCTGTGATAAAGAACACAATGGAAGGATTTGACAGTATTTTAGAAAACGCTGTGGACCAAATCAGCGAGTTAGAAGACAACATATAAAAACATCCAAGGAGTGCAGCAGTTGTAAAAAATAAAATAAAAAGCAGGAGGATATTTTAAGGCAGATTTGGGACAACATGAAATGAAGCAACATATGCATAATTGGGGTGCCAGAAAGAGAAGAAGGTGAGCAAAGAATAAAGAACTGTTTAAAGAAATAATGACAGAAAACTTCCCTGACTTGGAGAGGAAAAAAGACACACAAGTCAAGAAAGCACAGAGTCCCAATCAAGATGAATCAAAAGACCCACACCAAGACACATCATATTTAAGACTGCAAAGGTTAAAGGCAAAAAAAAAAAAAAAGAATCTTAAAGGCTGCAAGAGAGACAGAAAATTACATACAAGAAAACTATCATTACAATATCTGCTGATTTCTCAATAGAAACACCATTCTAGAAGGGAGTGGCATGAAGGATACAAAGTAATGACAAGCAAGGGACTGAGCCCAAGAATACTCAAACCAACAAGGCTATCATTCAAAACTGAAGGTAAAATCAGAAGCATTACAAACACAAAAAAGCTAAAGGGACTATTACAAACCAAACCATCAATGCTAGAAATGCTAAAGGGACTGTTCCAAGAACAAGCAATAGAAATAGAGAAATAAAGAATAACAGTGGCAAAAAAACAAGAACCTATAAATAATAAACTTAAACATAAATGGAATAAATGCTCCAATTGAAAGACATAGGGTAGCTGAATTGATAAGAAAACATGACCTATATATATGCTGTCTACAAGAGACCCACCTGAGACCAAAAGACTCACACAGACTGAAAATGAAGGATGGAAAAATTTTTTTCAGACAAATGAAAATGAAAATAAAGCAGATACTTATATCTGACAAGAAAGTCCTCAAAGTGAAGGGCATTAAGAATAGATATGGAAGGTCACTTCAAAATATTAAAGGATGGCTACATCAAGAAAATGTAACTCTGGTAAACATATATGTACCCAATACAGGAGCACCCAAATACATAAAAAAAACTTCTGGAGAATATCAAGGGAGAGATTGAGAGCAATACATTCATAGTAGAGGACTTTAATACTCCACTGACATCAATAGGTAACTCTTCTAGACAAAAAACCAACTATGAAACAGCAATCCTAAATGACTCACTAGATAAGATGGAACTAATTGACATCTTCAGAACATTTCACCCCATCTACAAAATATATATTCTTCTCAAGTGTACATGAGACATTTTTTGGGGTGTTTTTAATTATTATTATTTATTGTTTAAAGTATTACAAATAGTTGTATATATGTCTCCTTTCTCCCCATTGACCTTCCCTTGGCCCCTACTCCCCAGAACATGCTCTCCCCCGTCTCCCCCCAGTGTCTTGTGTCCATTGGTTATGCTTATATACATGCATACAAATCCTTCAGTTGATCTCTTACCCCCCGCAACACTCCCCAGCCTTCCTGCTGTAATTTGACAGTCTGTTCTATTCTTCTTTGCCTCTGTATCTATCTTTAGGTTCATCAGGTTATAATGTTCTTTATTATCCATAAATGAGTGAGATCATGTGGTAATTTTCTTTTACTGCCTGGCTTATTTCACTTAGAATAATGGTCTCCAGTTCCATCCATGCTGCTGCAAATGGTAAGAATTCCTTCTTTTTTATAGCAGTGTAGTATTCCATTGTGAAAATGTACCATAGTTTTCTGATGCAGTCATCTGCTGACGGGCACCTAGGCTGTTTCCAAATCTTAGCTATTGTAAATTGTGCTGCTATGAACATAGGGGTGCATATATCCTTTCTGATTGGTGTTTCTAGTTTCCTAGGATATATTCCTAGGAGTGGTATTACTGGGTCAAATGGCAGTTCCATTTTTAAATTTTTGAGGAAACTCCATACTGTTCTCCACAATGGCTGCACAAGTCTGCATTCCCACCAGCAGTGAATAAGGGTTTCTTTTTCTCCACATCCTCTCCAGCACTTGTCATTTGTTGATTTGTTGATGATAGCCATTCTGACAGGTGTGAGGTGGTACCTCATTGTTGTTTTGATTTATATCTCTTGGATGATTAGTGACTTTGAGCATGTTTTCATGTGTCTCTTGGCTTTCTGAATGTCCTCTTTCTAAAAGTGTCTTTTTAGGCCCTTTGCCCATTTTTTGATTGGATTGCTTATCTTTCTTTAGTTAAGTTGTATGAGTTCCCTATAAATTTTGGAGATTAAACCCTTATTGGAGATAACATTGTCAAATATGTTCTCCCATGCAGTGGGCTTTCTTGTTGTTTTGTTGATGGTTTCTCTTGCTGTGCAGAAGCTTTTTATTTTGATGAAGTCTCATTTGTTTATTTTCTCCTTAGTCTCTCTTGCCCTAGGATCTGTGTCTGTAAAGATATTGGTACGACATATGTCTGCAATTTTGCTGCCTATGGAGTCTTGTAGGATTTTTATGGTTTCCCATCTTACGATCAAGTCCTTTAGCCATTTTGAATTTGTTTTTGTGTATGGTGTAAGTTGGTGATCTAGTTTCATTTTTTTGCATGTATCTCACCAAATTTCCCAGCACCATTTATTAAAGAGGCTGTTTTGACTCCATTGTATGCTTTTGCCTCCTTTGTCAAATATTAATTGAGTATAATGGCTTGGGTCCATTTCTGGGTCCTCTTTCTGTTCCATTGCTCTATATGTCTGTTCTTGTGCCAGTACCAGGCAGTTTTGATTACCGTGGCTTGGTAATATAGCTTGATGTCTGGTATTGTGATCCCTCCAACTTTCTTCTTCTTTCTCAGGACAGCTGTGGCTATTCGGGATCTTTTTTTGTTCCGGATGAATTTTTGGAGAGTTTGTTCCAGATCTTTGAAAAATGCCATTGGTATTTTAATAGGTATTGCATTGAATCTGTAGATTGCTTTAGGTAGTATGGACATTTTAATGATGTTGATTCTACCAATCCATGAACATGGTATGTTCTTCCATTTGTTTATGTCTTCCTCTATCTCTTTTTTCAATGTCCTGTAGTTTTCCAAGTACAGGTCTTTTACGTTCTTGGTTAAGTTTATTCTTAAGTATCTTAATTTTTTTGGTGCAATGGTAATGGAATTTTTTTTTTTCATTTCTCTTTCTGTGAGTTTATTATCGGTGTATAAAAAGGCCATAGATTTCTGGGCATTAATTTTGTATCCTGCTACATTGCCAAATTCATTTATTAGGTCTAGTAGTTTTTTGATGGAGTCTTTTGGGTTTTCTATGTATAGCATCATGTCATCTGCAAATAAGGACAGTTTTACTTCTTCTTTTCCAATTTGGATGCCTTTTATTTCTTCATTTAGAGGCCCGGTGCACAAAATTCGTGCATGGGGTGGTGTGTCCCTCAGCCCAGCCTGAACCATCTCCAATCTGGGATCCCTTTCACAATCCAGGACTGCTGGCTCCCAAACTGCTTACCTGCCTGCCTTCCTGATTACCCCTAACCGCTTCTGCCTGCCAGCCTGATCACCCCCTAACCACTCCCCTGCCAGGCTGATTGATGCCTAACTGCTCCCCTGCCAGTCTGATCGCCCCTAACTGCCCTCCCCTGCAGGCCTTGTCCCCCCCCAACTGCCCTCCCCTGCTGGCCATCTTGTGATGGCTATCTTGTGTCCACATGGGGGCAGCCATCTTTGACCACATGGGGCAGCCATCTTGTGTGTTGGAGTGATGGTCAATTTGCATATTACTCTTTTATTAGATAGGATAGAGGCCTGGTGCAGGGGTGGGGGCCAGCTGGTTTTCCCTGAAGGGTGTCCCAGATCAGGGTGGGGATTCCCTTGGGGCATGGGCAGGCCTGGGTGAGGAGTCTGTGGTGGTTTGCAGGCTGGCTACACCCCCTGGCAACCCAAGCGGAGGCCCTGGTATCTGGGATTTATTTATCTTCTATAATTGAAACTTTGTAGCCTTGAGCGGAGGCCAAGGCCAGCCAGGGCGGGCGGGAAGCTTGGCTTCCTCCATTGCCGGGGGCAACCCAAGCCTCCTGCTTGCTCTAGATCTGTGGCCGCTACCACCTTGGTTGGGTTAATTTGCATACTCACTCTGATTGGCTGGTGTGTGTAGTGGAGTGATGGTCAATTTGCATGTTTCTCTTTTATTGGTCTAGATCTTGTCTGATCACTATGGCTAGTACTTCTAATACTATGTCGAACAGGAGTGGTGAAAGTGGGCATCCTTGTCTTGTTCCTAATCTTAGGAGAAATGAGTTTAGTTCTTACCCATTGAGTATGATGTTGGCTGTAAGTTTGTCACATAGGGCTTTTATTATGTTGAGGTATGATCCCTCTATTCCCACCTTGCTGAGAGTTTTTATCAAGATAGGGTGTTGGGGGAGAGGGAATAATGGCGGCGGAATAGACAGACGTGTTCCGAGCCTTGTCCCGGAGCAGAAAGAAAGAACAGCTGAGGGTCGCACTAGGAGTGTTTGTTGGCAAGTTGGGAGACAGCTGAATTCCAGAAGGAGGTGGGGGACTGCTGAACGGGGTTCCCCTGACCTGGCAGCACCAACTGTGGCTGGGTCCCCTCCCGGAGCTGCGGGGTTGGACGCGGAGTCTGCACCATCTTGATCCGGAAAGTGGAGCTTATCTGAAGCCTGAGAATCCACAACGGCGGCACCCCAGGAACAGCTGCGAGCCCCAGAACAACGCTCCCCAACTGGCGCAAGCACACGGGTTCAGAGGAGCTCTACACTCCACCACGGAAAGGTCAGATTTCGCCTGGGATAAGGTGAGGTCTCTGGTCCCGGTGGGAGAGAGGAACGCGCATTTTGCGGGAGCTGGAGGACCAGGGAAGTCTGTGCCTAGAAAAATCCGTGGCTGTAGGGGCTGGCGTGATCTGTGATTGTGGAAAGGGGTCCTCAGAGCTGCTAAGAGAAGGGCACTCTAAAAAGCAACCCATTTTGATCTGAAGTGCAGGGACACCCTAAGAATTTCAGGCAGTCCAGACTTACGCGCAGCCCCTGCGTTCCCTGGGTGCCTGGGCTTACGCGGAGTGCCGGAGTACGCACAACTTGGCTTTTTCCTCTTGAAATTCTTGCTTCTGATTACTAAGCCCAATACATAGGATCACCCAGTTGGGGACACCCTGGGAGACTGCAGGGGAAGGTTGTTTTTCTGGAACCTGGGGATCAGAGCGGGGAGTGACCATCAGAGAGTCAGCTCTGAGGCAGACCACTCCCACAGGCCGGTGACGAGTGCCACAGGGAAAGAAGGCTCTAACACTGCCTAGAGAGGCCATAGATAGACCCGGAAGTTAATCCAGAAACACTGCCACCCAGGGGCTGAATCACAAATCGACTCTTGTGTAATCAAAAATAAAGGAATACGAGAACTTAAGACACACCGCCTGCTTAAAATCAGGACTGGCTTACAACACCGAAGAGCAGTGGATCGCAGGGAACTGCAATACTGTCTGGACTGAGAAACAGGCGTGCCAAACAGAAAAACAGAGGAAGTGAATGACCTTCACTACTTCACATTTTATTTTTACCTTTTATTTTTTTATTTTTTTTATTTTTTTTTATTTTCATTTTTTGCATCTTTTAATCAAGAAACTTTTTTTTCTTTTTTCATCACTTGATTTTACCTTTTTAATGATTACATTTTTATTTTCAATCCGTATTATTACTACTGCTATTTTATCTTTTTTTTTTTTTTAAAGTGTCATTTTATTTTCTCTTCATTTTATTTTGGGATTAGGGTTCTACATTCTATTTTTATCTTTCCTTTAGCATCGTTTTACTCTATCTTAACTCTACCTTTAGGCCATCACTCTCTTCCTAACCTCCCCCTTTTCAGTGTCCTGTTTATATTACCCTTTTACTGCTTTAGATTTTCCCTATTCTTTCTGTTTACCCCTTGTTAAAATTTCACCCTACTTACATATCTAATCTCCAATCCTCTGCTCCAAGTCCACATACACCTCTCCCTTCGCTGTCTGAGCTATCCATAAACTTGTCCTTCTCTCTGTCCTTTTGTTGTTGTTTGCTTGAATGTAGATTATATCCAATTTTTATGCTTTTTTGTGAGATTGTTTTGCTTATTCTTCTTTTGTTTATTTTTTTGTTTGTTTTGTGCTTCAGCTTTCCCTTGCCTCACTCCATATTAGTTGGTGTGGTAGTTTGTACTAATCCCCAGGCACTTGTTGCTGGCATTTGCTGGGATTAGTGATTGTTCTATTGGAGTTTTATCCCCAATATATATAGTCTGTTCCCCTTTCTCTCTTAGTCACTTTCTTGTCTCTCTTACTTTTTTTTTTTCTCTTTACTTTCCCTTGTCCCAATTTCATTCTCACACTCCTTTTTTCTTTCTTTCTTTCTTTCTTTCTTTCTTTCTTTCTTTCCTTTTTCCTCTTCTTCTTTCTCTCCTATCACCTAATTTGCCTTTCTCTGGTGGTCACCTTTATTGGAGGTTATTAATATCGTGAATACATTCCTGTTCAGTGCCTTGTGAGTTGTACCTGGTAGTGCTGTATTTTGTGCCTTTAAATCAACCCAGGAGAGAGAGAACTACATAACCAGACACCCAGAGAAGAGAGACCATGGGGAGACAAAGAAGCAGCACGCATATGAAAGAAAAGCAGGCATCACCAGAAAAGGAAGTAAACGAAATGGAGGCAAGCAACCTTCCAGAAAAAGAATTCAGAGAAATGGTCATAAGGTGGCTGAAAAGAATGGAAGACAAATTCGACAATATGAGCAAGAACCAAGAGGAAATGAAGAAGAACCAAGAAGAAATGAAAAATGACATCGCTGCTGTAAAGAACTCAATAGAAAGCATCAAGAGTAGACTAGAAGAAGCAGAGGACCGCATCAGTGAGCTAGAAGACAAGATGGAAAAAAATACCCAAGAAAAGCAACTTCTAGAAAAAAAAATTAAAAGGCAGGAGGAGAGTCTAAGGGAACTTTGGGACAACACGAAACAAAACAACATCCGCATAATAGGGGTTCCAGAAGGAAAGGAAGCTGAGCAAGGAATAGAAAACCTCTTTGAAGAAATAATGACAGAAAATTTCCCAGATATAGGGAAGAAAAAACACACACAAATCCAAGAAGCTCACAGAGTCCCAAGCAAAATGAACCCCAAAAGACCGACGCCAAGGCACATTATAATTAAATTGGCAAACACCAATGACAAAGTAAGAATCTTAAAAGCAGCAAGAGAGAGACAGAAAGTTACATACAAAGGAACCCCCATCAGACTAGCAACTGATTTCTCAACAGAAACTCATCAGGCCAGAAGGGAATGGAATGAAATATACAAAGTCATGCAAAGGAAGGGTCTGAATCCAAGAATACTGTACCCAGCAAGGCTGTCAATCAAAATTGAAGGTGAAATCAGGAGCTTCACAGACAAAAAAGGACTAAGGGAATTTATTACCACCAAACCAGCAATGCAAGAAATGCTAAAGGGTCTGCTGTAAAAAAAAAAAGAAAGAAAGAAAGAAAGAAACAGGAAGCGAAGAAGTAACACAGGGGTAAAGAATAGGAATGGCGACAAATAAGTACCTATCAATAATAACTTTAAATGTAAATGGATTAAATGCCCCAATCAAAAGACATAGGGTAACGGATTGGAAAAGAAAACACGACCCATATATCTGATGTCTACAAGAAACCCACCTCAGAAAAAAAGACGCACACAGACTGAGGGTGAGGGATGGAAAAAGGTTTTCCAGGCAAATGGAACTGAAAAAAAAAGCTGGGGTAGCAATACTTATTTCTGACAAATTAGATCTCAAACTGAAGGACATAACAAGAGATAAGGAAGCCCATTTCATAATACTAAAGGGAGCAATCCAACAAGAAGAAATAACTCTGGTAAACATATATGCACCCAATACAGGAGCACCCAAATACATAAAAAAACTCCTGGAGGATATCAAGGGAGAGATTGACAGCAATACAATCATAGTAGGGGACTTTAATACCCCACTATCACCATTGGACAAATCCTCTAAACAAAACATCAGCAAAGAAACATCAATTCTAAATGACTCACTAGACCAGATGGAATTAATTGACATCTTTAGAACATTTCACCCCAAAGCCACAGAATATACATTCTTCTCAAGTGCACATGGGTCATTTTCAAAGATAGACCATATGTTGGGACATAGGCAAAGTCTCTTCAAATTCAAGAAGATAGAAATCATATCAAGCATCTTCTCAGACCACAGTGGCATAAAACTGGAAATCAACTACAATAAAAACAACCCAAAGAAATCAAACACATGGAGACTAAACAGCATGCTATTAAACCATGACTGGGTTACCAGAGAGATCAAAGAAGAAATAAAAAACATCATGACAACAAATGACAATGAAAACACTACAATCCAAAATCTATGGGACACAGCGAAAGCAGTCCTGAGAGGGAAGTTCATAGCTCTACAAGCCTACTGCAAAAAACAAGAAACAGGGGTAATAAATTACCTAACCCAACAACTCAAAGAGTTAGAAAAAGAGCAACAAGAAAAGCCCAGTGTAAGCAGAAGGAAGGAAATAATAAAGATCAGAGCACAGATAAACGACATAGAGACCAAAGAAACAATACAAAAGATCAACAAAACCAAGAGCTGGTTTTTTGAAAGGATAAACAAGATTGATGAACCTCTAGCCAGGCTCACCAAGAAGCAAAGAGAGAGGACCCAAATAAACAAGATCAGAAATGAAAGAGGTGAAATAACAACAGATCCCGCCGAAATACAAAGGATTGTTAAAAAATACTACGAACAACTCTATTCCAACAAACTGGACAACCTGGAGGAAATGGACATATTCCTAGAAAAATATAACCTTCCAAAACTCAATCAGGAAGAATCTAAACAGCTCAACATGCCAGTAACTATGGAAGAAATTGAAGCAGTCATCAAAGAGCTTCCAGCAAACAAAAGCCCGGGGCCAGACGGCTTCACAGGAGAGTTCTACCCAACATTCAAGGAAGAACTAAAACCTATCCTCCTCAGACTATTCCAAAAAATTCAAGAGGAAGGAACACTTCCAAGCTCCTTCTATGAAGCCAGCATCACCCTAATACCAAAACCAGATAAAGACAACACAATGAAGGAGAATTACAGGCCAATATCCCTCATGAATGTAGATGCCAAAATCCTCAATAAAATTCTAGCAAATAGGATCCAGCAGTACATCAGAAAGATCATACACCATGACCAAGTAGGATTTATCCCAGGAATGCAAGGATGGTTCAATATCCGCAAATCAATAAATGTGATACATCACATAAACAAATTGAGAGATAAAAATCACATAGTCATATCAATTGATGCAGAAAAAGCATTTGACAAAATCCAACACCCTTTCTTGATAAAAACTCTCAACAAGGTGGGAATAGAAGGATCATACCTCAACATAATAAAAGCTATATATGATAAACCCACAGCTAACATCATACTCAATGGGCAAAAACTAAAACCATTTCCCCTAAGAACAGGAACGAGACAAGGATGCCCACTCTCACCACTCCTGTTTGACATAGTACTGGAAGTATTAGCCATTGCAATTAGACAAGAAGAAGAAATAAAAGGCATCCAAATTGGAAAAGAAGAAGTAAAGCTGTCCTTATTTGCAGATGACATGATATTGTACATAAAAAACCCGAAAGACTCTATCAAAAAACTAACAGACTTAATAAATGAATTCGGCAAGGTAGCAGGATACAAAATTAACGCCAAGAAATCTATGGCATTTCTATACACCAACAGTGAACTTACAGAAAGAGAGACTAAAAAAGCAATCCCATTTTCCATCGCACCAAAAAAATTAAGATACTTAGGAATAAACCTAACCAAGGAGGTAAAAGACCTATATGCGGAAAACTACAGGACACTGAAAAAAGAGATAGAGGAAGATGTAAACAGATGGAAGAACATACCATGTTCATGGATTGGTAGAATCAACATCATCAAAATGTCCATACTACCCAAAGCAATCTATAGATTCAATGCACTCCCCATTAAAATACCAACGGCGTATTTCACAGACCTAGAAAGAACTCTCCAAAAATTCATCTGGAATAAAAAAAGACCCCGAATAGCCACAGCAATCCTGAGAAAGAAGAATAAAGTAGGAAGGATCTCAATACCAGATTTCAAGCTGTATTACAAAGCCACTGTCCTCAAAACAGCCTGGTACTGGCACAAGAACAGACATATAGATCAATGGAATAGAATAGAGAATCCAGATATCGACCCAAACCAATATGCGCAATTAATATTTGACAAAGGAGGCATGAGCATACAATGGAGTCAAGACAGTCTCTTCAATAAATGGTGTTGGGAAAATTGGACAGATACATGCAAAAAAATGAAACTAGATCACCAACTTACACCATACACAAAAATAAACTCAAAATGGATACAGGACTTAAATATAAGACGGGAAACCATAAAAATACTAGGGGAATCCTCAGGCAGCAAAATCTCAGACATATGCCAAAAGAACTTTTTCAGTGATACTGCCCCTAGGGCAATGGAAGCCAAAGAGAAAATAAACAAATGGGATTACATCAAAATAAAAAGCTTTTGCACAGCAAAAGAAACCATCAACAAAACAACAAGAAACCCCACTGTATGGGAGAACATATTTGCAAATGGTATCACTGATAAAGGTTTAATTTCCAACATCTACAGGCAGCTTATACAACTTAATAAAAGGAAGATAAAGGATCCAATAAAAAAATGGGCAACGGACCTAAATAGAATCTTTTCGAAAGAAGACAGAAGGAAGGCCAAGAGACACATGAAAACATGCTCAAAGTCACTAATTATCCGAGAGATGCAAATCAAAACAACAATGCGATACCATCTCACACCTGTCAGAATGGCTATCATCAACAAATCAACAAACGACAAGTGTTGGCGAGGATGCGGAGAAAAAGGAACCCTCGTGCACTGCTGGTGGGAATGCAGACTGGTGCAGCCACTGTGGAGAACAGTATGGAGTTTCCTCAAAAAACTGAAAATGGAACTCCCATTTGACCCAGTAATCCCACTCCTAGGAATATATCCTAAGAAACCAGAAACACCAATCAGAAAGGATATATGCACCCCTATGTTCATAGCAGCACAATTTACAATAGCTAAGATTTGGAAACAGCCTAGGTGCCCATCAGCAGATGACTGGATCAGAAAACTATGGTACATCTACACAATGGAATACTATGCTGCCGTAAAAAAAGAAGGAATTACTACCATTTGTAGGCACTTGGATGGAATTAGAGAACATTATGCTAAGTGAAATAAGCCAGTCAATAAAAGAAAAATACCACATGATCCCACTCATTTGGGGATAATGAAAAACATTATAAACTGATGAACAAAAAGATAGTTACAGAGGCAGTAAAGCATCAAACAGACTGTCAAATTACAGGGGTAAGGTTAGGGAGAGGTGGGGGAAATAAGAGATCAACTGAAGGACTTATATGCATGTATATAAGAGTAACCAACGGATGCAAAACATTGGGGGGTGAGGGCATGTATGGGAGTGGGGTGGGGGTGGGGGGCAATGGTAAGATATGTACACATATAATACCTTAATAAAAATTTGAAAAGAAAAAAAAAAGATAGGGTGTTGGATTTTGTCAAATGCTTTTTCTGCATCATTTGATATGATTATGTAATTTTTGTCTCTCAGTTTGTTTATGTGATGTATCAGATTTATTGATTTGCGGATATTGTACCATCCTTGCAGCCATCTCAGGTCTATTTCCACTGACCTAACCACCTTTACTAAGGAATTTGAGTGCTTGACCCAGTCCTATGACCTGACCTGGTACAACATCTATGTCCTCCTGTCCTCCTCTACAGAAATTTACCACCTTAGACTCCACCTCCCCAGAGGAAGCCTTTCTTCTGAACACCCATTTTATATCCCAGTCAGCCCCAACACACACCATAAACTTTGAAAAATAGACATAGGTCCACAAACCCCTCAAAAAGACCTCGTTAACCTTTAAGGTCTTTAATAATAGAGATGAGGAGACCCAAATCCAAAAACAAAAGTGAGATCAGGCCAAGGCTGAGTCCCAGAAGGAAGCCTTCTAGCTCCTAGCCACCACTCTCATGAACCCCAATGAAGTGCTGGTCCTCCAACCAAGGGTAAGTCAGGTGCTAAGCCTCCTCTGCACCCATGCTTCAAATGCAACAAGGAAGACACTGAGCCAAGTCCTGCCCAAATCTGAGACCCCCACCTGGGCCCTGCCCAAGGTGTGAAAGGGAAGGCCACTGGAAATCAGACCGTAGTTTGGCCTCTTCGGATCGGACCTCAACCAGTTCAGCAAGGCCACCCTCTGGATCCTGTTTGGAGCTCCCAGAGACTGGCCACTGAAGAAGCTGCCCAGGCCCTGACAGGGCCCCACAGACTTACATCACCAGGACAGAGGTTTGGGTAACGACTGTGGTAGCAGGTAAGCTGATCTCCTTTTTAATTGACACTGGGGCCACTTACTCTGCCCTCTCTGAATTCACTGGGATCCTTGTCCCCTCCTCAGTCTCTATTATGGGGGTTGAAAGATTAGTCTCACAGCCATTAGCCACCTCAGAGACAATGCATCTTACTAAATACCCCTGTTCATTCTTTTCTCATTCACCTAAACCTTAGCATGTTATCTCTAAGGAAAAAATTGGCAGTTTTAAATCCAAGCCACTAGAGGCCTGGAAATAGGCTGCTGGGCCTGCTCCCTCCTCCCCTCGCCTTTTCTTCAGCCCCATATGCCTATACATAATTTTCCAAAGTCTTGGATAACTTAAAGGCTTTGGGGCATTGCTGGGCTAAATGATAAACATCTTAAATGTTTTAAAATAACATAAAATACTGAAACATTGATTGCTAGACATGTTTTAATTTGCCTGCTCTTAGTTTTTATTACAGAAGGTCTCTTGTACTTTGTTGAATGTATATTTTCTTGAAAGTAAGAGTGTGTTTAAAGTTAGTTCAAAAATGTAAATGCTGGCTGTTTACTTTTTGTTTATCATTGAAAAATTAAGGTTTCTAAGAGTGAATAATTCTCATACATTTTAAAGAAAAAAGAAAAGGTCTGTACAAGTTGCTGAAAGTATAACAGAAAGAAAGAATATTAGAGTAGAAATACTTAATGGAAGGTCTAAGGTATGGTTATGCATTTTTGAAGGACATAGAAAGAAGATTTGAAGGCTATTTTGAAAGTGTGACATTTGTAAAGGTTGTGTATGTAATGAGAAGGAAAAGAGAAATGTTAAAAAAAGAAATAAGCTCTAAAGTTAACTATTTAATGTTTAAACAAAGGCCAGACCACTAGCTCATTCATAGCCTACCTGTAACTAAAAAGCCCTTACCTCCCCCCTGAAAAGGAGGGGGAGAGGAAGGAAGAAAGAAAGAAAAAAAGGGGGAGGCCAACAGCCATTTTACTCTAAGCAGGAAAGCCTGAGGTTTCAGTCTCCAAGCCTGGCAGGACAAGGTTGCTAGATACTTCTGAAGCTAAACCAGAATTTTCAGCAGCAGAATTTTAAGACAGGAGCATACATAATTTCTTAGACCCCCCGACCCAGCCTGCTCTTCAGATTGCCTAAGCGGCGTAGCATCTGTACTTCATGGGTCAAATGTATAGGTTTGCTTACTTTGCTTTTTAGTAAAGGTGCATACTTTAAGTTAGCTTTTCACACTATAATCAAGGTCTCATATAAACTCATTCACATGAGAAGCCAATATTTTATGAGCAATTGGTTCTAGTAAAGTCCAAAGTAAAATGTGCATATATGCAAATGAGCACTAGCCAAAAATAATGCTGTTTAGAAGTAAATTTAAGCTTAAAAAGAAGAAATTTTAAAATCTCTTACACTACTATTTACAGAGTAAACTAAAAGTTATTATTCAAGCATTAACTCTCACCATTATGAGACACCATAAGTAAAAAGAAAGTTACTTTTATTTGAGATGTATGCATTGGAGTATTGGCCAGCATATCTCTTTCCTACCTGCTTTTCTGGAAGGCAACCAAGTCGGTTCCTTTGTTTGAAAGAAAGTAAAAGTCTTTAATGTAGCAATTTAAGGTTTAAAAGAAAAAACAGCCAGGATTAAGGTTCAGTTAAAATAAGAAGTTAAGCCAGTGAATAGGTAGAAATGCTTGTGAAAGTTCTAGAAAAGTTTGTCCACTGAGTCAGGGCCTGATCAACCCTGATGTCCAAAGGGGGATGGACCACTTCTCTCCTAGTAAGCTAAAGCAACCCCTCTCAGGCTCGCTAAACCTATACTTTATTTCTACGGTTCATTCCCAGTCCTTGACATTATCACTGAAAGCCTCACAGGTCTTCCTGCTTGATATTTAGGAACTTCCCGCCCCTTTTCTAGCCTTCTTAAAAGTCATACACTGCAAAGGACAGAAAGTAGGGAATGATCCCATAATACAGGGAAATAACAAAGCAGACCAGGAGGTCAAGGCAGCAGCTCAGAGGAAGCCTCCATCTCCCCAGCTCTTAGCTCTACCTCATCTAACACCCAATACACTCCAGAGGAACTTCAGTCCCTATTAGCTCTTGGGGCCACTCAGGAAGATCCATTGTTAAAATTTCAGGGAAAATATATCCTTCCCCAGGGACCGGCCCCTGATATCTTACAGGCTATTCACAATTCCCTACATATAGAATACAGACAACTTCTACAACTCCTAAAACTCCTTGTCACATGTCCTAGCCTACCCTCCCTACTGTAAGATATCACCAAAACCTGTTCTACTAGTTACTCAGTATCTCCCCAAGGAAAGGTTAGGTTAGACCTCCTTTTTCCACACTCATCAGTCAAGGGGCCAAATCTCTGGACAAGACTAGCAGATTGACTTCACTCACATGCCCCCTATTTAAAACAACACACAAATATCTCTTAACCCTTGTAGATACCTCCTTAGGCTGGGTAGAAGCATTCCCCACTAGGTCTGAAAAGTCCTCCAAGGTCACACAAGCTCTCATTTAGCATATTTGGCCTACCCACCACACTATAATCAGATAATGGACCTACCTCAAATAACTCAACAGGTCCCCTCCACTCTGAACATCCAGTGGAAGTTACATTCCCCTACCAGCCCCAATCTCCAGACAAAATAGAAAAGGCAAATTCTTAATTTTCACCTAACTAAATTAACTCTCAAAACTAAAGAATTTTAAACTACTCTCCTACCTCTGGCCTTTATGCACATCAGGGCAATCCCCCCATGCACCCTCCTTCCTTAGTCCCTTTGAACTCATGTATGGAAGACCCTTCTTATTAGGAAACTTCCCTTCCACAAAGACCCCTCTCAGAGACTGCATCCCCATTTTAAATTTCATCTGACAATTACTGAAGAGCATGCTGATCAGATCTTCCCTCAACCTTTTATAGGAAACATCCCCCTACTCCTCCTAAAGGAAATCCATCAATAATTTACATCCCTGATTGCAAGACCCTCATCAGGTACTCTTAACTGCCCCAACTGCAGCTAAACTATCAGGACATACCCGACAGTTCTACCTTTCCGGATTAAAACCCATCCCCAGAACACCTCCATTGCATGAGCTGGAGTCCCTTAAGTATTACAGCCACCAGATTGGGCCCACCAGACTCCGCCTTACCACATCCCAGAAGAAGAGGACGAATGAGTGAGCACTCCTCAGGTGCTTCCTATGTACCCTAATACCCCTGACTTCCCTGAAAGCCCACCTCTTCTCCCAATACAAATCTTCCAGGTCCTAGCTACTGCCGCCTCTCCCTTTGCATCAGGATTCTCATCTTTCTATGGGACTCCCTTTTACAAAGGGACTTCAGTTACCCATGGGTCAAGATTTCCTTCTTTCTAGATCAGCTTGCAACACCACAGTTAACCAAGAACTGTCAAACAGCCATTGGTTCCAATGGGTTGACTACCAGGTCTCCCTGGAAGCCAATGGTTATTTCCTACAGCTGGTCTGTTTTACTTCTTATCCAACCATCCAGGCCCCATGCTTCAACTTCTCTTTTCCTTCCTTTTCACTTTTCTCTTGGATAACAGCTCATTCTAGCATTTCTGCTCACTTTCACTGCAGTGGAATCTCAACCACTCATCTGTCACCCTTATTGGTAATGCCATAGCAACCACCCTCTCGGTTTGAAGTGCAGAAGCAGGAAAAGGAACCTTATACTTTTAGTCCACCTCTTCTCCTTACACCTATCAGCTTGTCTCCATGATCAGGGATTCTTCTTCCTCTGTGGGGAAAACACATACATCTGTCTCCCCACCAACTGGAGACAGGGACCTGTACTCTCATCTACCTCTCACCCAATGTAGATGTAACCCCTAATAATCAGTTTTTGCCTGTCCCCATAACCCACCATATCTGACACAAAAGAGCAGTCCAGATAATCCCCCTCCTCATAACCCTTGGCATCACAGCAGGGGTTGGAACTGGCATGGGGGCCTCACCACTGCTCTAACATATTTTGAAATTTTGTCTCAGGACTTCCAAGAAAGCCTAGATCAGCGATCGCCAACCTTTCAGACCTCACGGCCCACCAGTGGTCCATGGACCACCAGTTGGCAACCGCTAGACTAGATGACATTGCCAAAAGTTTAGTTCAAATTCAGGATCAAATAGACTCAATAGTGACTGTCACTCTCCAGAACAGAAGAGGACTAGATCTCCTAAGAGTGGAGAAAGAGTCCTATGCCTCTTTCTGGAGGAAGAATGTTGTTTTTATGTCAATCAGTCTGGCCTAGTCGGGTATGCTGCCCAAAAACTAACAGAGGGGGCCACAAAGATCAGGGAACAGCAATCAAATTCATGGGACTACTGGCTAAAGAATATAAATTGGTATACCTGGCTACTTCCCTTCATAGGACCATTAACATTTCTATTCCTCATCCTCGTTTTTGACTCATGTATTTTGTGTCATTTTTCATCTTTCCTTAAGGACCACTTTCAAGCCTTCATCAACTGAAGGGAAAAATAAGACACTGGGGGGCTAGCTATCTGAATCTGTGCCAGTAACCTGCCTTTTGCCTTCTGACACAAATTCTTGCTTGTCGATAAACTCCATTCTTATCAAACTCCATTCTTATCTGTGATGCCTGTCCTGCCTTGCAGAACCTGTTTCCTGGAATACTCCCATTTTACAGAGGCCATAAACCATGAACCATATATAATCCCCAGAGGGGCTGGCGCCAGTGCTGGCCAAGCCTGTGGGTGTGGTCTCACTTCCCCCATCCCAACTCACGGGGGGCTGCAAAGCCCACGAAGAATCCAGAAGCCTGATCCATATTGGGGGACAAAGGAACTAAAGGGTATAAAGGGAAAGCTTCGTCCATATTCATCACTCAGGACTTGGAGACTGACTCCCCTGAGTCACGGCACTAGTGCAATCTGCAATAAAGGCTACCTTTCTGAATATTCTCTGAGAGCCCGGCTGATTAATTCTCCCATACCACCTGGCAGCTTACCTGCAACACAACCAGTCTCTCAGGGAGATCATGCTGCTGCAATCCCTCGCTCCAACCAGGAGGACTCTAAACAGCATTCCAGCTGACTACAATCCAAGCCCAACCCCTGTGATCTCAACGTCCAAACTCAGCAGGAAATAATTACAGAAGATTTGACCTTAGTCCCTATTCCATAAAACAAAAAGACAGGAATGTTAGGTCTGATCAAATAATTGAATCAATACCCACCCCCCCCGAGAACTGACCTTTGGTCCACTTCATAATGGACATTCCACTTGTCTAGACCACAGTCCACTTGCTAAGACCATTATCTCTCCTCTCCAGACTGCCCAGAATCCAGACCTGCACAGAGAAAATTCTCTGCCCAAAAAAAGCCCACCAAAAGTCCTTTAAAAGCCGCTGACTCCCATCACTAGGGGCTGGAGCCATCCATGCTCAGCCACCTGGTGTGCTGATGATCGAATAAGTTCATAATCCCTCACCATTCTGGCCTTGTGCATCCCTCCTTCAGCAACCTAACAACTTTAACTATAGATATTGTGAAATCAATTTCCTAATTATGAGTATATACTAAATCATTTTCCCCTCAGCCAGAAAACTAATTAATGAGCAAAACACAGGCAGACTACACCATCTCTAACAGATGCTTATTTTTAATTATCAGGATACCAGAGAGGTTGTGTTCAGCAGAAACAAATTTCAGTTTCTTCCAATTCCAGTCTTCCTTTTCTGGTTAACAATTGCTGTACAGAGAACCGTAGCTCCCCTGAAGGAGAATAATCAGTGCACTATCAGCTTAGAAGCCCGGGTACTGATTAATAATTCAAGAGCAATATGCTATCAAGTTGTTTCTGTGTGCTTTTCCCACTTTTTGGGCAAAGGATCGCCTAGAGAGGTTCCCATCATTTGCACCAGAGAGGATAGCAGAGTGGGAGAAAAATGCCAAATCCAGACCCAGGGAGTGAATTTGAAGATGCACTACAGATATTACAAAACAGAGGCCATATTTTCAAGGATTTTACTCCTCTTTTGTTGACTAGCCAGCCTCAAAAAAAAAAAAAAAAAAAAAACCATGTTCCCCCTTGTGAATACATTATTTAATTTGAATAATAAATACTTTTTGCACCTGCCCAGACTGTTAAATGTTTGCAAGAGAGTTACAGCGACTAAGTGATTTCTCTCAGCCCTCCAGGCTTCCCTGCCTGGGAGTGATCTCATCTCTGACCCTGCAACCCTCCAGCACTCACTGCTGCAGCTCAGCTCATACACAGTGACATTGGGTTCCTTGCTGGCTTTCTCTTTCAGTCTTGTTCTTTTCCTGAATTCTTCAGAATCAGTTAGCTATTCATGCAATTCACATCTTGGCTCCTTCACTGGACTGAAAACTCCCAGAGGGCAAGTATTATATGAGTGGGTCTATCAGCAGCTATTTCTTCAGACCAGTTTCTAATAAATTAACCTTTCTTTTTCAATGCTTAGGCTCCCAGCCGTGGGCAAACTACGGCCCACGGGCCGGATCCGGCCCGTTCAGCTGTTCTATCCGGCCCGCGGAGCCGAAAGAGCGGAGGGTTCTCTTGCTCTCCCCTCCACTCCTTTACTTTGAATTTATATTAGTTCACACAAACACTCCATCCATGCTTTTGTTCCGGCCCTCCGGTCCAGTTTAAGAACCCATTGTGGCCCTCGAGTCAAAAAGTTTGCCCACCCCTGCCTAGTCTCTCCTTGGTTATAGCAAAAGGGATTCCATGAAAGTAAAAGGAGTATGCAGATGCATGTAGGGTTTCCTAGAGATGGAGAGAACTAGAATCTCAGTCATTTAAAGGAAACTTAACTTCTTTGGGTAAGAATTGTGAAATTCAGATCCATAGAAGTTCCCTGACTAATTTCTGTTCTAGCCAACATCTCAAGGCACCCAGTTAATACAAGATAGAAATGGCCCTCAATCTACTTGTTACAAAAATCATAATACAGCCAACAATTATTGCACATAGCCATGTGCCCTGCACTATTCTAAGTTTATCTCCCAGGTAGCATCTTAATTCATTCTCAGTGGCCTTCTGAGTAGATACTACCAGCACCTCTGTTTCCCAGAGCCAGGAAACATTGTCCATGGCCACACAGCTGGAACTCAAAGACCAGAATGCAGGACCAGGAAATCAGCCCTGCCCAGTGGCTGCTGCTCATCTGTGTACTTCACTAACTTTCCTCCACTTCTGCCTGACCCAAAGAGCTACCCCACTTCTAATCTTTATGTACCTAGTCTTCATCTCCCGTATAAGAAGTCACCACAGGATTGCTGGAACTGATCAAAATTCTCTAAAACACATTTACTTGGTCACTGGGAATTCTTGATTCATCAGGCCACATGATAAGTTCAGGTATGAGTGTATAACCTACTCTGTTTAATCAGAGCCCTACCAGACTCATTTCACTTAGAGTCTAAGTGAAAGAGAGTGGAGTTTTTTAGACAGTGCCCCCTTTCCACCCTAACAATTCCTGAAGTACTGCTGCACATCTACAGGGGCTTTCAAACTATCTTCTGGGTGAATAGCGCCATCTGAATTTGCACAAGGCAGCAGCCCAAAGTCCTGCCCTGCTTCTTTCCTCCTTATTTGAGAATCATAGGTGATATTCATTTGAGCACTGTGGATGCACACAAATGCTGAAGATTCTTATGTTCCTTGGACACTATATAACAGTATTCTTCATGTTGTAAGTATCAGAAACCAAGTCCAACTAACCTCAGCACAGAAAATTTTATTGGTGTGGGTAAGAAGGAAGGCAGCTGGAGGAGCACCTGGCTTCAGGTACAGTGGACTCTATACAGTCAAACAATGTCATCAAGACATGGTCTTTCAGTTTGCTGGTCTTCTTCTGTTGGTTTAATTCCCTTAAGACAATCATCTGAAATTTTAGGCTTAAAGATAGTAATTACAGGGTAGAGATTATGACTTTTGTATAGCTCTAACAATGAGTCTGGTAGGGCTCTGATTAACCAGAGTAGGTTATACACTCATACCTCAAGTTATCATGTGGCCTGATGAATCAAGAATTCCTAGTGACCAAGAAAATGTGTTTTGACCTCCTGTGGGGATATCATCCCCACCTTAACTCACATGAAATGGGATTCATGAAAAAAGAGAAAAGGATGGTGAACAGATAAAAACAACAAATATTAATAGATTTGCCATCAACATACATCAAAATGCATTTTTAAAAAGATTCCCAATTACATTCTTTACATGCAATACTTTTTGCAGAATCCAATAAGCCAGGCAAGCTACAAAGGTATTCAAGCAGGTTTATGACAATGGAGCCTAAATTTTAAGGGACTAAACTATTCTAAATGACCATTAAGGACTTTAGTTCTCCTAAAAAAGATTACATAATTTAAGTAGTTTTCTTCATTAAAAATATACCAATTCAAGAAATTATATTGTACTGACAAAACTGCATTCTGTCCCATTTGCTAGATCACAGAATTATGTAAATTCTTTAATGCCTTAAATAATTTGAATCACAACTGCAAAACAGTGCAGTTGCTTTTGTTTATAGAAAAATTTTATCTATAGAGAATCATACATGGCAGCTGTATTTGCAATCTGACTTTACATTTTTGAAATGTGTCCTAAAAAATTACTTAGATTTGGGGGCAAAATTTGTTTTTTATATTCATTCATAAAGTGAAACCATCTTTATGGAATGTTATTTTCTGGCAAGAAAAATAATGATATGCACCACCTTAAGTTTGTCACTCAGACTATGTCTTTTTCCATTCAGGCTGCTATAACAAAATACAAGAAAGTTATTTCTCACAGTTCCGAAAGCTGGGAAGACCAAGATCAAAGAACCAGTATGGTCAAGTTCTGGGGAGGATTCCAGGATCATAGCAGGTGCCTTCTCACTAAGTACTCACATAATGAATGTGGCTTGGGACCTCTGTCAAGTTCTTTCATAAGGGCACTAATCCTATTCATGAGGGCTCCAGCCTCATGACATAAGCACCAACCAAAGGCCCCACCTCCTAACACCATCACCCTTTGGGATTAGAATTTCAACATGAATTTTGGAGAGACACAAATATTCAGACCATATCAGACTACATTTCCAATCTATAGCCCCATGATTTTTAACAAGGGGAACTGATTTGTTTCATAACAGAAAGGAAATTATGTGCACATGTAAAACCAAATGCAAGGATGAACCATGTAGATCTTAAAAAGTCATCTTGGATTTTGACCTAAATCATTGAAATATTGCTTTTAAGAAATCAAGTTGGTTGATATTTTTCTGTAAATAGTCATTCTTTTTTTTTGTTTTTTTTTTCAAATTATTTATTAAGGTATTATATGTGTACATATCTTACCATTGCCCCCCCCCACCCCACTCCCATACCTGCCCTCACCCCCCAATGTTTTGAATCCGTTGGTTACTCTTATATGCATGCATACAAGTCCTTCAGTTGATCTCTTATTTCCCCCACCTCTCCCTAACCTTACCGCTGTAATTAGACACTCTGTTTGATGCTTTACTGCCTCTGTAACTATCTTTTGGTTCATCAGTTTATAATGTTTTTCATTATCCCTAAATGAGTGAGATCATGTGGTATTTTTCTTTCATTGACTGGCTTATTTCACTTAGCATAATGTTCTCTAATTCCATCCAGGTGTCTACAAATGGTAGTAATTCCTTCTTTTTTATGGCAGCATAGTATTCCATTGTGTAGATGTACCATAGTTTTCTGATCCAGTCATCTGCTGACGGGCACCTAGGCTGTTTCCAAATCTTAGCTATTGTAAATTGTGCTGTATATGATTTTGTATCCTGCTACATTGCCGAATTCATTTATTAAGTCTAGTAATTTTTTGATGGAGTCTTTTGGGTTTTCTATGTACAGTATCATGTCATCTGCGAATAAGGACAGTTTTACTTCTTCTTTTACAATTTGGATGCCTTTTATTTCTTCTTCTTGTCTGATCGCAATGGCTAATACTTTCAGCACTATATTGAACAGGAGTGGTGAGAGTGGGCATCCCTGTCTTGTTCCTGTTCTCAGGGGAAATGGTTTTAGTTTTTGCCCATTGAGTATGATGTTGGCTGTGGGTTTGTCATATATGGTTTTTATTATGTTCAGCTATGATCCTTCTATTCCCACCTTGCTGAGAGTTTTTATCAAGAAAGGGTGTTGGATTTTGTCAAATGCTTTTTCTGAATCAATTGATATGACTATGTGGTTTTTATCTCTCAATTTGTTTATGTGATATATCACGTATATTGATTTGCGAATATTGTACCATCCTTGCATCCCCGGGATAAATCCTACTTGGTCATGGTGTATGATCTTTCTGATGTACTGCTGGATTCGATTTGCTAGAATTTTGTTAAGGATTTTGGCATCTATACTCATGAGGAATATTGGCCTATAATTCTCTTTCATTGTGTTATCTTTTTCTGGTTTTGGTATTAGGGTGATGCTGGCTTCATAGAAGGAGCTATGAAGTGTTCCTTCCTCTTGAATTTTCTGGAATAGTCTGAGGAGGATAGGTTTTAGTTCTTCCTTGAATGTTTGGTAAAACTCCCCTGTGAAGCCATCTGGCCCCAGGCATTTGTTTCCTGGAAGCTTTTTGATGACTGCTTCAATTTCTTGCATAGTTATTGGCCTATTGAGATGTTTAGATTCTTCCTGATTGAGTTTTGGGAGGTTATATTTTTCTAGGAATATGTCCATTTCCTCCAGATTGTCCAGTTTGTTGGAATAGAGTTGCTCATAGTATTTTTTAACAATCCTTTGTATTTCGGTGGGGTCTGTTGTTATTTCTCCTCTTTCATTTCTGATTTTGTTTATTTGGGTCCTCTCTCTTTGCTTCTTGGTGAGCCTGGCTAGAGGTTCATCAATCTTGTTTATCCTTTCAAAGAACCAGCTCTTGGTTTCATTGATCTTTTGTATTGTTTCTTTGGTCTCTATGTCGTTTATCTCTGCTCTGATCTTTATTATTTCCTTCCTTCTGCTCACTGTGGGCTTTTCTTGTTGCTCTCTTTATAATGCTTTGAGTTGTTGAGTTAGATCATTTATTAGCATGTTTTCTTGTTTTTTGAGGTAGGCCTGTAGAGCTATAAACTTCCCTCTCAGGACTGCTTTCATTGTGTCCCATAGCAATTGAATTGTTGTGTTTTTATTGTCATTAGTCTCCAGGATGTTTTTAATTTCTTCTTTGATCTTGTTGATCACCCAATCATTGTTTAATAGCATGCTATTCAGCTTCCAAGTGTTTGAATTTTTTGGAATGTTTTTATTATAGTTGATTTCTAATATTATGTCATTTTGGTCTGAGAAAATGCTTGATATGATTTCAATCTTTTTGAATTTGGGGAGACTTTGCTTGTGACCCAATATGTGGTCTATTTTTGAAAAAGTCCCATGTGCACTTAAGAAGAACGTATAGCCCTAGCTGGTTTGGCTCAGTGGATAGAGCGTCGGCCTGCGGACTGAAGGGTCCCGGGTTCGATTCCAGTCAAGGGCATGTACCTTGGTTGCAGGCACATTCCCAGTGGGAGGTGTGCAGGAGGCAGCTGATCGATGTTTCTCTCTCATCGATGTTTCTAACTCTCTATCCCTCTCCCTTCCTCTCTGTAAAATATCAATAAAATATATTTAAAAAAAAAAAAAGAAGAAGAAGAACGTATATTCCGTGGCTTTCGGGTGAAATGCTCTGAAGATGTCAATTAGGTCCATTTGATCTAGTGCGTCATTTAGAATTGCTGTTTCTTTGCTGATTTTTTGTCTAGAGGATTTATCCAGTGATGTCAGTGGTGTATTAAAGTCTCCTACTATGATTGTATTGTTGTCGATCTCTCCCTTGATATCTTCTAGGAGTTCTTTTATATATTTGGGTGCTCCTGCATTGGGTGCATATATGTTTACCAGAGTTATATCTTCTTGTGGAATTGTTCCCTTTAGTATTATGTAGTGGCCTTCCTTATCTCTTTTTATGGCCTTTACTTTGAGGTCTATTTTATAAGAGATAAGTATCACAACCCCAGATTTTTTCTCATTTCCATTTGCCTGAAAAATGTTTTTCCATCCCTTCACTCTAAGTCTGTGTGAATCCCTTGCTCTGAGGTGGATCTCTTGTAGACAGCAAATATATGGGTCATGTTTTCTTATCCATTCAGCTACCCTATGTCTTTTGATTGGTGCATTTAATCCATTTACGTTTAATGTTATTATTGACAAGTACATGTTTGTTGTCATATTTTTCCTTAGTGTTTGTGTTTCTTTTTGCCTTTCTCTTTCTTCTTTTTACAGCAGTCCCTTTAGCATCTCTTGCATTGCTGGCTTGGTAGTGATAAACTCTCTTAGCCCTTTTTTGTCTGTGAAGCTCCTGATTCCACCTTCAATTTTGAATGATAGCCTTGCTGGGTATATTATTCTTGGATTCAGTCTTTTGCTTTGCATCACTTTGTATATTTCATTCCATTCCCTTCTGGCCTGGTGTGTTTCTGTTGAGAAATCAGTTGATATTCTGATAGGAGACCCCTTATAAGTAACTTTCTGTCTCTCTCTGGCAGCCTTTAAGTTCTTACTTTGTCATTGTTGTTCACCAGTCTAATAATGATGTGTCTTGGTGTCGGTCTTTTGGCTTCAACTTGTTTGGGACTCTATGTACTTCTTGGACTTGCGTAGTTTTTTTCCTGCCAATATCAGGGAAGTTTTCTGTCATTATTTCTTCAAACAAGTTTTCTATTCCTTGCTTCTCTTCCTCTCCTTCTGGTATCCCTATTAAGCAAATATTGTTTCATTTTGTGTTGTCTCAAAGCTCCCTTAGGCTCTCCTCTTGCTTTTTAAGTCTTCTTTCCAGTTGCTGCTGTGTTTGTGTGTTTTTTCCTACCTTGTCTTCTAATTCGCTGATGCGGTCCTCAGCCTCTTCTAGTCTACTGTTTAAGCCTTCCAATGTATTCTTTATTGCAGCTATGTCATTCTTCATCTCTTCTTGGTTTCTTTTCATGTTGGTGACATTCTTATTCAGCTCCTTATAGTTCTCATTGAGTTGTGTGTATTTGTCATCCATCCGTTTAAACATCCTTATAACCGTTACTCTGAATTCTTTCTCTGTTAAGCTACTAGCCTCATTTTCATTTAACTCCCTTCCTGGTGGTTCCTCTTTTTCTTTCCTTTGGGGATTGTGTTTTTGTCTTCCCATGTTTTCCTGTAATGTTTTAATTGTAGATCCAATTGCTTTTCTACCCAGGTTCTTTTGGGGATGGTGCTACTGGTGTAATCTTTCAGTTCTCCTGGACTTGGTAATCTAGTGTAACTCCCTACTTGAGCTATTTGGGTTCTCTTGATGTAGGCCTGTGAGCTTGAGAGGCACAACTGCGGTGTCTAGAAGTCAGCAGCCATGGAGGGGAGTATCCCAATTTTTGCTGTCTTGCACCCTTAATTGAAACCTCGCGTGCCCAGTGGGGACTCACAGTGGCACCAAGGAACTGTCTGTTGGGGTGATGTGGCTCAGGGAGCCTGCAGTCTGGAAAGGTGTGACTGTGATGCCCAGAGTTCTGTAGTTATGGGGTGGGCAGACTCAGCTTTCACTGCTGCCCCTGTGATGGATAGGCGCTTACTCCCAGTGGTGGCTCACAGGAGCACCCGCAGTAAGTTTGCCAGTGAGGCACACTGAAGCACTCTGAAGGGCTCTGGCAGTGTAGCTGTGTAATTGAGGTGCTTAACTTCTAAAGATTTCTCTTTAGGGCAGATCCTATGGCCTCAGGGAATATTGAGATTCCATGGTGTTAATCAGTGTGGGATCTGGGTGTGGCTATATTGGTTGCCTGGAGACTGGAGGGAGGGGCTATCTCTCAGGAGAAAATGGCGACTGGGCCTAGATATGACTCAGCACCAGACTTGCTTCCACCTCTCCTGGACCATCCGCTGCCTACTCTTCCCAGATTCCACAACCCCACTCCCTCTTCTGCACCTCAACTACAGGTAAGCGTCTGTATCCTTAGGGTCCTATGAACCAGGTTCAGTGGAGAAAGGCACAGGCCCCAGCGCAAGGAGGGACCACGTCTCTGCAAGTTCCTTTCTTGCCGGCACTGTGCGGTCCAGCAGCTCTTCAGGGCTGCCTTAGAGCTCAGATCCCAAATCCAGACTCCAAGGTCTAAAATCCCCTACCTCCCGCAGTCCGGTGGACCTTTTTTTTTTTTTTTTTTTTTTTTTTTTAGTCATACGCTTTGCCTGTCCTCAGGGACGTGGCTTGGTGCTCCGTAGTTTCTCCCTGACCTGGGCTCAGAGGTCCAGCAGATTCTACTGCCTAGATCTTTGACTTTACCTTTATCGGGGGGATCTCTGCCCTTCCCGGCTGCAAACTGTCTCACCAGCTGTGCCTCCTTCGCCAATTCAGGCTGGATTTCACTTGTTTCAGCTGCTCCCCTATCTGCTCCAGGACAAGGCTCAGGACACATCCATCTATTCTGCCGCCATTTTTCCCAATCGTGTCACATTTTTTTATTTGAGAATATTGCACCAGCCTTGCATCCCAGGAGTAAATCCCACTTGGTCATGATATATGATCTTTTTAACATATTGCTAGATCTAATTTCCTCATATCTTATTGAGGATATTAGCATCTATATTTATCAGGAATGATGCTGTAATTTTCCTTCTTTGTAGTGTCTTTATCTGATTTTGGAATTAAGATAATGCTGGACTTGTGAAAAGAGCTTGGAAGTGTTTCTTCCTCTTTAATTTTTTGGAATAGTTTGAGGAGGATAGGTGTTAGTTCTTCTTTGAATGTTTGGTAAAACTCCCCTGTGAAGCTATCCAGTCCAGGACTTTTGTTTGCTAGGAAGTTTTTTAAAATTATACTGCTTTCAATTACATTACCTGTTTTCTGCCTATTCAGGTTTTCTGAATATCCTTGACTGAGTTTTGGAAGATTGTATGTTTCCAGGAATTTGTCCATTTCACCCAGGTTGTCCAATATTTTGGCATATGGTTGTTCATAGTATTTTTTTATAATCCTTTGTATATCTGTTGTGTCAGTTGTTACTTTGCCTTTTTCATTTCTTATTTTATTTATTTGGAACCTCTCCTTTTTTCTCTGATGAGTCTGGTTGGAAGTATGTCAATCTTTCTTATATTTTCAAAGAACAAGCTCTTGGTTTGATTGATCTTTTGTATTGTTTTGTGTGTGTGTTGCTGTTTTTTAGGTTTTATGTCATTTATTTCTTCTCTGAACTTTATTATTTTCTTCCTTCTACTTACTCTGGCCCTTTCTTGTTGTCCTCTTTCTAATTCTTTTAGTTGTAGGGTTAGATCATTTATTTGAGCCTTTTCTTATTTCTCAAAGTAAGTCTGTAATGCTATGAACATCCCTCTCAGAACTGTTTTTTCTGTGTCTCATAGATTTGGGGTTGTGTATTCATTTTCATTTGTTTCCAGAAAGTTTTTTATTTCTTCCTGATTGTTAGTTTCAGTCACTTAATGAGCCTCAGGCTGTAGAGCTTTGCTGGATGTAAACTCTACATGGTGGGATGTGGGACAAGAGAGTTTCCAATGGGAGGGGCAATTACTTCTACTCAGGCTAAAGCTTCATTGATGGGAAAGGTCTGCCTGTGAAAGGTGGCTTCTGCTATATAGGGGAATGACTCAGCACAGGGATCCTTGCAACTGTAATTTCAGCTTTCTCCCTCAAGCCACCAATCCCAGACTATCCTCATGCAGCTCTATTCCACTCTGCTCTCCCACTGCTGGATCCCAAGGAAAGTGGCTGCAAACAAAATTTAGTGTGTTGGCCCTTTAAGGAGGTGCCTGGATTTCTAGCTATCTCTCCCTGCTGGACAGAACCCCTAGTGCTTTTCACAACCAGATGTTATGTGGCACATTTCCCAGTACTGTTAATCTGGGATGGGGAATCCAGCTTGGGGTTTATATCCCAGGCTTCTCAGGGGGAACTTCCCACAGCTGAGATATCCATCCAGAACTTCAGCTGATTCCTGTGGGAGCCCATTAGCCCTCTTGTACCTCAACATTTCCTACCAGTCGCAATGTGGCCTCCTCTTTACATCCTTGGTTATAAGGGTTCTCTCCAGCTAGTCTTCAGTTGGTTATTCTATATTTGAGTTGTAATTCTAGTTTGGTTCTGGGAGAATGTCAGTGTAGCTTACCCTTAATCAACTGTCATCTTGGAATCTCAAGAATAATTTCTTGCTTGAGTTCATCAGTGATTGTAGGGTTAGATAATTTATTTGAGCTTTTCCTTATTTCTTGAAGTAAGCCTGTAATGCTATGAACATCCCTCTCAGAATCACCTGCCTACAGTCTCACTCATCTGTGATCCATCCTCTTCATCATCAGCTGAAAAAGCTCCTTAAAGTTCCTTTAGAGGGGTCATATCTATAAAACAAATGATAGGGATTGGCTTCACACTGCAATTTGCCCACTTATTATTGATTTCACTTTCATCCTTATCAATTAACTCTTCATTTATATAGAGTGGCAATTTGTCCAGTTAAAAATACTTGTTTCCCATGGCTCACCACGACCAGTGCTAGACAACGAAATTTCAGTAGAAGTCTCTGGGTGGCACTTCTAGAAATGCTTATTATTGTAATCAAATGGGAGAATTGACATGGACTTTTAACCATTTTCCCTTCCTTCTCATACCCATCTGGAAGTTATCAAGAATAGCAAGTGGTGTAGCAGCCTCTCTAACACCATCAGCAAGGAATACAACAAACCAAGTTAGAAGAACAGGTTCATATAAGAAGCTGGGTCCTCTGAGCTATCAGATAAACCTGGGCTGCACTTCATACCTCTGGCCATACATCCCACTTATAACATGAAAAAAAAAAACACTGTTATTTGTTTAAAACGCTTTTTTAGTTTCTGTTTCTACCAGTCTAACACAATCTCACTGATAGAGTAGTTCAGAATAAAAGCCTTGTAAATTCCTTCCAGGTCAAATGCTACATGGTTTCAGGATTCATTGCAAATTCACTTCATAGAAGGTTACAAATAGTAACTCAGGATTTAATCAAAGGAAAACTCATGCTAGGTTATCTTACTTCTAACAACAAAGTGCCCATTTCTCAACAACTAGAGGGTATATCCTGATCAAGTGGTTCCCCTAAGTAGAGTTCACTAAGGTAAGTGGCTGCAAACTTATGTAGAATAATCATGTAGAATTATTATGTTTTATGTAGAATAATCAATGCAACAAAAATATAGAGAGCATTTATTCTATTCAAAGCCTTACTTATGTACTGTCGAGTCATAAACAACATCAAATACAGAATCATTGCACTTAAGAAACTCATAATCTGGTTGAAAAGATAAGAAATAAACATTAAAAAATTATTGCAATGAAAATAGCAGATTATGAAAAGACTTGATAAGACAGACTTAAGATTAATATATTTTAAAAACTAGAGAACTCATACAACTCAACACCAAACAATCCAATTTGAAAATAGGCAGAGCACCTTAACAGACACTTCTTCCAAGAAAACATACAAATGGCCAACATATATACAAAAAGATAATCAACTTCACTAGCTATTAGGGAAATGCAAATCAAAACTTCAATGAGATGCCACCTCACGTCTGTTAGAATGGCTATTATCAGAAAGACAAGTAATAACAAGTTTTAAAGAGGTTGGAGAAAAAGGAACCCTCTTTCACTACTGGTGGGAATGCAAACTGGTACAGCCACTATGGAAACCAGTATGAATGTTGCTCAAAAAATTAAAAATAGAGTTACCATATGACCCAGGAACTCTGCTCCTGAGTATTTACCTGAAAATTTTGAAAACATTTATTCACAAAGATACATGCACCCCTATGTTCACTGCAGCATTTTTCATGGTGTATGAGACATAGAAACAACTGAAGTGTCCTTTGATAGATAATTAGATAAAGATGTAATAAATATATACAATGGAATACTACTCAGTCAACAGAAAAGATGAAATACTGCCATTTGAAACAACATGGATGGATCTTGAGAATATCACACTAAGTGGAATAAGTCAGAAAGAAAAAGTCACAAACCATATGATTTCACTCATATGTGAGGTATAAAACTGAAAACAACAAATTAACAGTGACTCAGACACAGACATTAGTATGGTGGTTACCAGAGGGAACGAAGGTAGGGGAGTAGTAAAGAGTAAGGGGGGGAAATATATGGTATCGGAAGAAGATTTGATGTTGGGTGTGTCAATGCAATGTACAGATGATGTATCATAGAATTGTACACGTGAAACCTATATAATTGTATTAACCAATGTCATCCCAATAAATTTAATTTAAAAGAAAAGAAAAAAATCTATAGAGACAATGACAGTGTTGCAGCTTAAATAAAAAAGAATGCACTTTCATGAATGTATTGAATAAAAAATTTTAAGTCTTCTGGCCCAATAACATGGTATGTTCTTATTTTGAAGTGTTCTATTGGTTTCAAACACATAGCAATTATAAATAAAACATAGAGATTAAAAAGAAAAAGACAGAACCAGTTTCAAAACAAGAGAAGGAAAGCCACAGAAGAGAGAATCAAAACAGCATGTATGATTAAAGCCATAAGCCTGTTTGAAGTGGTAGCTAGATGTTGACTCCAGTGGGTGAGACAAAACAAAATATTCTTTACATCACATGGCTGGCCAGAGCAAGGTTTGAAGCCAGAGGCTGGCAAATAAGAAAACAGTACTAGACACTCCCTTAAAAAAATTTTTTAACAAGTTCCAGACCTAAAAAATTCAGATACAATCTCATGACCAAAAACTGGTCAAGGCACCTACTGATCCAGTGACTGAATCTGCAAAATGAGTCTGAAAACCTAAATTCCAAAAACTATAGAAATATCTAATAAAAATAAGATAGCCATAAATTTAATAGAGATAAACATATTTCAAGTAAAAATAATGTGATGAAACAGTATAATATTGACTTTACATAGGTATTTTTAGATGTTTAAAAAGATAAATGAAAAAACTTCAATTAAAAGACACTAAGAAAGTATTGGGGAGGGAAAATGATTAAAAAAAGCAAAAATAGAAATAAATTATGAAAAATACAATAAAAATGTTGGAAATTAAAAAAAATGTACTAAATTTTGAAAAGAAAACCTAACTGTATAAATGTTCAGAATTCATCAAGAACAACAAAAATTAGTGGACAAGCAAAGAAACAAAGAAGTATGACCAAAAACTCAAATAAATGAGAAGAGAATAAATGAAAGAACTAGAACATAGTACTGAGGAACCTAAAGTACAGTATAAAGTAATCAAGATTATATTTTAAATATGTGAAAAATAAATTTAAGATTTGACAGTATATTTGGGGTAAGTTCTTCAGCTAGACCCTATTGAGGTTTTGTGGAAGGTAATTCTTTGTTATGGGCAACTGTCCTAGTCTTTGTGGGATGTTTAGCAGTATCCCTGGCTTCTACTCACTAAAAGTCAGTAGTATCCCCTACTTTTGGGGAAAAAAAAAATAATGACTCCAGACATTTTTCCCTGTGGGGCAAATGCCTTCTTGTTGAGAATCATAGCTCTAGCACACATCTAAAATGAATTATAAAAATACAATGGAAAAAAACAAGATAGAAAGAAATAAGAGCTGAGAACTTTTAATAATGTGTGCACAAATGAAAAAATGCATACCAAGTACTAAACAGGAATAAAAATAAAGAAAATGTAAACATAGGTACATTGTAATAAACATTAAAGTGACATAATTATAAATAAGCATAAAAAGTAATTACAATAAGCATAAAGAGAAATCTAAAAAGCCACTAGAGAGAAAAGACAAATTACCTACAGAGAAAATAATTAGATTGACATCTACAACAGATATCAAAAGAATGGTGTAAAATACATGAATAAAGCAAATCTTAATGTAGAATTTTATAACAAATGACCACTCAAAATTAAGAACATAAGAGAGTTTAATCTACTGAGAGCCTAACTTAAAGAACTTCTAAAGCATACAATAAATAATATTAAAAACAGTAAATAACAAAAGCATATCATTTAAATCAGTTAAACTTTAGTAGAAAAATTAATTTTACTTTTTTTATACTAAAGGGACACATCAAAGTAAAACTCTAGATGACAATTATAGAGGAGGGTTAAGAGTTGTGTTTAATGGGAAATATTTATGTCATGCTCAGGAGAGAAATATTGAATGACCTTAGTCTTGTTAGAAAAATATGATTTAGGGTGTTTTTTAAAAAATAAGATAATAAAAAAATATAACAATGTAATCTATAACCTCTAAGCCATCAGATATATAATAAATAATAATTGTTTATTGAGAGGCTCTGAATTTTCATTTTACACTAAAACCTGCAAATTACATAGTCAGACCTGGTAAACAAAAAGCAATATTGACTCTACTTATCTAAGGACGAAGTCATGCTATAAGCAAGCAATTATCCAGCAGACTATACTAGTACTTAGGAAGTTCTAGGAGATGAGATAGGCATAGAGGTTTGAGAAGTTCTCCACATAATCCAAGTTTACTCAGGGCTTGTATGCATTCACAGCGGAGACCAGAACAGGTGCAGGCTTCCAATGTATCCCTAGCTGGAAGAGCACATTGACCAGAACAGAGGAGATATAAGAGGCCCAGCATAACATAAAAGTTGGGACCAACTTAAAAATGGGCTGAATCTGAATGTGCTTCTGGACCACATGGAACAGAAGTCTTCCTGGCTTAAGGTGTTTGAACACAACCTGCTGGTCTTTGACTGAATGCTAAGTATACAGACACTCAAACAAACCCTAGGAAATGAGGTTTAAAATTTTTTAAAGTAACTGAGCAGAGCCATTAGTAGTCACACATTGTGAGGAGACAAACTTAGTCTAGGCAAGTCATTAAACAAAAGACTGACAACTGTCTGGGAGAAACTCAGAATCTAGAGTTGCAACAATATTTAACCTAAAAAGGCCCAGAATTCATCAAGAACAATAAAAATTAGTGGGCATGCAAAGAAACAAAGAAGTGTGACTGAAACTCAAATAAAGCAGTGGTCCTGGTCAAAGAGTTCAGTTGGTTGGAATGTCATCCCATCACCAAAAAGGTTGAGGGTTTGATTCCCAGTCAGGGCACATACCTAGGTTGTAGGTTTGATCCCCAGTTGGGGCACATTTGAAATAAACCAATTAGTGTTTCTCTTCTCTCTCCTCTCTTCCTCCCTCTCTCCCTTCCTTCCCCCCTCTAAAAAAAAATCAATAAAAACATATTCTTGGATCAGGACTAAAAAAAAAAAAGCAGTGAATAGAAACTATATGAATGTCCCCAGATGATGAAGTTAGTAGACAAAGACTTCACAGCAGCTATAATAAGTATGTTCAAAACCTTAAAGGAAACCAGGTTTAAAGAATTAAATGAAAGTATAATAACAATGATTCCACAAATAATCTTAATAAAGAGAGAAAATTTATTTTTAAAAGAACCAAATGAAAATTCTGAAGTTAAAAAGTAAATTAACCGAAATAGAGAATATACTAGGAGAGGTCAATAGCAGATTTGAGCTGAAGAAAAAAAAATCAGTGAACTTGGAGATAGATCAGTAGAAACTATCCAATCTCAAAAAAAAAAAAGATTGAAAAGTCATAAGAGCCTCAAAGAACTACAGGACAACATCAAGTGAACCAACATACTTGAAGTGGCAGTCCCAGAAGAAAAGAAGAGAAGAGGGGGCAGAAAAAATATTTTAAAAAATAATGGCCTGGCCATGACCAGGTGGCTAAATAGGTTGGAGCATTGTGCCATAAAGGAAAATTTTGTGGATTTGATCCCAGTCAGACTGCAGTTTTGATCCCAGGTCAGAGCATGTATGGAGGCAACCAATTGCTGTGTCTTTCTCATATTGATGTTTCTTTCTTTTTCTCTCTCTCTGATCCTCTCTCTCTAAAATGAATAAACATATCCTTGAGTGAGAACAATAACAACAATAATAATAATAGCCTGAAAGATTCTAAACTAATGAAAATGCTTCAATATATAGGTCGAGGAAGCTCGACATATCTCAAATAAGATAAACACAAAGAGATACACATTGGAGAGATCCAAGATGGCAGCTGACAAGGCAGCAGTGAGGGAGTATGAGTGAGTGAGGGAGCAAAAGGGGAGTGCGTGGATGTGTGTGGTGTGTATGTGTGTGAGTGAGGGACAGTTATATTCCACAGGACTTTTGGGGGCAGGCAGACCAGGCTCCCCTAGCCGGGCAGCCTATGCTATTGCTGCAATCTCTTCCAGGGTGATGAGCTCTGCTGCAGAGGCCATGCCATCTTGAAGGGGAGAGCTGCTGTGACTGGGAGCCCAGCTTCACCTCCACCCGGGGAGCCGTCAGACACTACCCAGGACTCCACAGCCACATTATCCAGGGACCTGCTGCCTTGGCTGAGAACCCATGAACACCAAGACTCCAGCCTCCCTGGCCACGGGCTTCTAAAAAGTTTGTCCAGGGGGAGACAAAATGGCATCTGAATAGGATGTCCTGTGCCCTCTCTTAGAGCAGATATAGGAAACAGCTGAGTCAAATAACATCCACTTGGATATGGCAAATTAAACACACCTGGTGAGACAGTCTGTGGCCAGAAAGGACAGAGGATGCCTGGAGAATGGTAGGATAGGGGATCTGGGCTGGACACTCAGAGACACCTTACTACCAGGACAAGAGGGTCAGAAGAAAACTGCGCTGCACCAAGTCCTCGTCCCTAGGGACACGCATAGCACTGGACTGTAGACGGGGGTCCAAAGGGCTGCTGGCAGCCAGGGAATCTAGATCTAAGCCCACAGCTGTGGGAGCCTTCATCCAGAAAGGCAGCCTGAAGTTTTGCACTGACCATGCAGTGCCGGGGGGAGAGAAATGCACAGTGGCATGATTGCTCTGTCTTTATATTTTCCTTGCTTTTACTCGCTAAAACCAGTACATAGGATATTTCAATTACAAATACTCACTGAGGCTGCAGTGCAGGTGAAGGTGCAGTTTTGTGGATGCTGGGGAGCAAGACAGGGAGAGGTGACCAGGAATCCAGCTCTGGGACACTCGGGTTCCTCCAACCCTAAACAGCCATTTTTCTGCTGAAGAGCCAGCCCCTCCTAGCAGCACAGCCACACACAGCCTCGAGTTCTGCAGGGAAACAAGGAATCTGAATACCCCCAGGGAGCTCTCGGGGACTGGATTGAGGGGCCATTTGGTCTTGGAAACTAATGTAGCAACACCCCCACCTAGAGCCTGTGTCAGAAATAAACGCTTGTGTAAATATGATTGAAAGAAAGCAGACAAACAAAGTGGGCAAATTGGTCTTGCCTGCCTGAAACCAAGGCTGTGTACACAGACAAAGAGGAGCAGTGGATCACTGGGAACTTCAACATGGTGCTGATTACCTAACAGGAAACTGAGAAGTGGCAGACAGAACAGTAGAGAGGGGTCTTAAACCAGCCCCCATGGGACATTAAAAATCAGCTGAAGAGAACAACACTTCACTACTTCACTCTTTTATTTTTTATCTTTTACTTAAGAAAGAAAAGGGAAAAAATGTTTTCTTTATTTTATTTTTTGTTTTTTAACCATTTTTTGGATTAGTGTTCTTCAATTTTTATTTTTATCATTATTTTACTTTATCTCATTTTGTCCTTTTTGCCAACCTTTTCTTCCTCACTTCTTCCTTTTTCATCGAGTTTCTCTTGTCCTATTCCTGCTTTAGTTTTTTTCCTCTCCTTTGTTTTTACCCCTTGTTAAAAATTGATCTTCTTTATCTGCTTCATTGACACACTAGAGGCCGGGTGCATGAATTCGTGCACCAGTGGGGTCCCTCGACCTGGCTTGCAGGATTGGGCCAAAACTGGTTCTCCGACATCCCCCAAGGGGTCCCAGATTACGAGAGGGTGCAGGCCAGGCTGAGGGACCCCACTAGTGCACGATTGGGGCCGGGGAGGGACGCGGGAGGTTGGCCAGCCAGGGAGGGACCGCAGGAGGGATCCAGGGCATATCCGACACATCTTGCTCAGTCCTGATCAGCTGGAACCCAGCAGCAAGCTAACCTACTGGTCAGAGCGTCTGCACCTGGTTGTCAGTGCATGTCATAGCAAATGGCTAAGCATCCTTAGTATATGATTAGCATACTATGCTTTGATTAGTTCAACAGATGATGGGACACTTTTATTATATAGGATTACTATTATCATAGTCTCTGTTGGATTACTCATATATCTAATTTCCTCTCCCCTGCTCCAAGTCCATGCACCTTTCTCTTTTCTCTTTCTTCAATAGCCAACTTTTTTTGCTTTTGTTTTTCCTCTCCTCACTTGTTCTCTTCTTCTCCTATTTGTTCTCTACTCTATTCTCCCTTTCCAAAAAATGCATGCATATATAGATAGATAGATTAATGAAAGGGGATTTTTTTGGTCTTTTTACTTATTTTTACTTTTTATTTATTTTTATATTTATTGATTATTTTGTTTTTTACTTTTCTTCTTATCCACTCATTCTCTTTCTACCTCCTCTATACTGAACCATGGCCATTCCCCCATTCATTCAATTCCTTTACCTTACTTTCTGGAAATAATCTCTGCCTCTGCAGATTCAGTTCCCCCACTTTTTTATGGGTGTTTTTTCTTTGCATTTCTTGGCTTATTTGTTTGTTTTGTGAAGTTTTCTCCCCATATATGTATATTTTCCCTTATTTTTTATTCTTTTGCTTTTCTCTCTTACCTTTTTTCATTTTCTCAATATCATTTTTACACTCTTTTCTCTCCCCTAATATTCTTTTCTCTGGTGGTTGCTTTTATTGGGGTTTTGTTCCCTCAGTGTCAGGTCTTGTCGAGTTGTATTTTGTGACTTTTGATCAATGTGGTAGAGTGACCCACATAACCAGATACCCTGAGAGGAGTAAAAATGGGGATACAAAGAAATAGCCCTCATATGAAAGAAAAGGAGGAGTCACCAGAAAAAGAAGTAAATGAAATGAAGGCAAGCAATTTGTCAGAGAAAGAATTCAGAGCAATGGTCATAAGGACATTAAAAAGGATGGAAGACAAATTCAACAACATCCTATCTAATAAAAGGGTGATATGCAAATTGACCATCACTCCAAGACACAAGATGGCTGCCCCTATGTGGTCAAAGATGGCTGCCCCCATGTGGACACAAGATGGCCACCACAAGATGGCCATCGGGGGAGGGCAGTTGTAGGTGATCAGGCCAGAGGGGAGGGCATTTGGGAGGGACCAGTCCTGTAAGGGAGGGCAGTTGGGGGTGATCAGGCCTGCAAGGGAGGTAGTTAGGGGTGACTGGGCCAGCAGAGGAGGGCAGTTGGGGGCAACCAGGCCTGCATGGGAGGGCAGTTGGGGGGGGGGACCAGGCCTGCAGGGGAGGGCAGTTGGGGGTGACTGGGCTGGCAGGGGAGGGCAGTTGGGGTGGACCAGGCCTGCAGGGGAGGGCAGTTGGGTGGGACCAGGGCTGTAGGGGAGGGCAGTTGGGGGCAACCAGGCCTGCAGGGGAGGGCAGTTGGGGGTGACCAGGCCTGCAAGGGAGGGCAGTTGGGGGCAACCAGGCCTGCAGGGGAGGGCAATTAGGGGTGACCAGGTCAGCAGGGGAGGGCAGTTGGGAGGGACCAGGCCTGAAGGGGAGGGCAGTTGGGGGGGGAACAGGCCTGCAGGACAGGGCAGTTGGGGGGGGAATAGGCCTGTAGGGGAGGGCCATTGGAGGTGACCAGGCTGGCAGAGGAGGGCAGTTAGGGGTGACCAGGCCCACAGGGGAAGGCAGTAAAGGGTGACCAGGCCAGCAGGGTAGGGCAATTAGGGGCAATCAGGCTGGCAGGGGAGCAGTTAGGCGTCGATCAGGCTGGCAAGGGAGTGGTTAGGGTGTGATCAGGTTGGCAGGCAGAAGTGATTACGGGCAATCATGCAGGCAGGCAGGCAGCGGTTGGGAGCCAGCAGTCCTGGATTGTGAGAGGGCAGTCGGACATCTCTCGAGGGGTCTCAGATTGGAGAGGGTTCAGGCTGGGCTGAGGGACACATACCCACCCCCGTGCATGAATTTCGTGCACCAGGCCTCTAGTGTGTAATAATCAAGAGAAAATGAAGAACCAAGGAAGAAATGAAGAATGACATAGCTGCAATAAAGAACACAATAGAAAGTATCAACAGTAGACTAGAAGAAGCAGAGGACCACATCACTGAGCTAGAAGACAAGGTAGGCAAAAGCACCCAGGCATACTAGCAACTGGAAGAAAAAAAACTTAAAAAGCAGGAGGAGAGCATAAGGGAGCTTTGGTACAAAATGAAATGAAGTAACATCTTCATAATAGGGGTGCCAGAAGGAGAGGAAACTGAGCGAGGATTAGAAACCCTGTTTGATGAAATAATGACAGAAAGCTTCCCTTATATTGGGAAGAAAAAACTCACACAAGTTCAATAAGCACACAGAGTCCCAAACAAGATGAACCTAAAAAGACTGACACTAAGACACATCATAACTAAATTGGCAAACACCAACAACAAAGTAAGAATCTTAAGGCTGCCAGAGAGAGACAGAAAGTTACCTATAAGGGATCTCCCATTAGACTATCAATTGATTTCTCAATAGAAACACATCAGGCCAGAAGGGAAGGGAATGAAATATACAAAGTAATGCAAAGCAAGGGACTGAATCCAAGAATACTATACCCAGCAAAGCTATCATTCAAAATTGAAGGTGAAATCAGGAGCTTCATAGACAAAAAATGACTAAGGAAGTTCATTACACCAAGCCACCAATGCAGGAAAAGCTGAAGAGACTGCTGTAAAAAGAAGAAATAAAAAGGTAAGAAGGAACACATGTACAAAGAATAAAAGTGGCAACAAACAAGTACCTATCAATAGTAACCTTAAATGAAAATGAATTAAATGCTCCAATCAAAAGACATGGGGTAGCTGAATGGATAAGAAAACATCACCATATGTCTGCAGTCTAAAGGAGACCCACCTCAAAACAAAGGACTCACATAGACTGATAGTGAAGGGATGGGAAAAAAATTTCAGGTGAATGTAAATGAAAAAAAAAAAAAAGCTGGGGTAGCAATACTTATATCTGACAAAATAGACCTCAAAGTGAAGGCCATAACAAGAGATAAGGAAGGCCACTTCATAATACTAAAAGGAGCAATTCAATAAGAAGATATAACTCTGGTAAATATATATGCATCCAATAGAGGAGCACCCAAATACATAAAAAAAAACTTCTGGAAGATATCAAGGGAGAGATTGACAGCAATAGTCATAGTAAGGGACCTTAATACCCATTGAGCCACTGGATAAATTCTCTAAACAAAAAATTAGCAAAGAAACATCAATCTTAAATGACTCGCTAGATCAAATGGAATTAATTGACATCTTTAGAACATTTCACCCTGAAGCTACAGAATATACATTCTTCTCAATTGCACACAGGACATTTTCAAAGAAAGACCACATATTGGGACACAGGCAAAGTCTCTTCAAATTCAAGAAGATAGAAGGCAATCAAGCATCTTCTCAGATCACAATGGCATAAAATTAGAAATCAACTACAATAAAAACAACGAAAAAAATCAAACACTTGGAGGCTAAATAGCATACTATTAAACAATGACTGGGTTACCAAAGAGATCAAAGAAGAAATAAAAAGCATCCTGGTAACAAATGGCAATGAAAACAGAACAATCCAAAATCTATGGGACACAATGAAAGCAGTCCTGGGAGGGAAGTTCATAGTTATATAGGCCTACCTCAAAAAAAAAAAAAAAAACAAGAAAAAAATTGTAATAAATTACCTAATGCTACAACTTAAAGAATTAGAAAGAGAGCAACAAGTAAAATCCAGAGTAAGCAGAAGGAAGGGAATAATAGAGAAGAGAGTGGAAATAAATGACATAGAGGCCAAAATAAACAATACAAAAGATCAATGAAACCAAGAGCTGGTTCTTTGAAAGGATAAACAAGATTGATGAACCTCTAGCCATGCTCACCAAGAAACAAAGAGAGATCACAAATAAACAAAATCAGAAATGAAAGAGGTGAAGTAACAACAGACCCCACAGAAATACAAAGGATTGTAAAAAATAACTATGAACAACTCTACTCCAACAAACTGGACAACCTAGATGAAATGGACATATTCTTAGAAAAATACAAGCTTCCAAAACTCAATCAGGAAGAATCAATAAACCTGAATAGGCTGATAACTACTGATGAAATTGAAGCCGTAATCAAAAATCTTCCAGCAAACAAAAGCCCTGGACCAGATGACTTCACAGGGAGTTTTACCAAACATTCAAAGAACTAAAACCTATCTTCCTCTGACTATTCCAAAAAATTTAAGAGGAAGGCACACTTCCAAACTCTTTCTAAGAAGCCTGCATTCCAAAATCAGATAAAGACACCACAAAGAAAGAGAACTACAGGCCAATATCCCTAATGAATATATATGCTAAAATCTTCAACAAATTTCTAGCAAGTCAGATCCAGCATTACATTGGAAAGATCATGCACCATGACCAAGTGGGGTTTATTCCCGGGATGCAAGGATGGTACAATATCCACAAATAAATAAATGTGATACATCACATAAACAAACTGAGAGATAAAAATCACATCATCATATCAATCAATACAGAAAAAACATTTGACCAGTGTTCAGTGCACCTTTGAGCCTGGAGACTTCCCAGTGTTCAGATCCTCAGACTTTCTTCACAGCGTGGCCTCCAAATGCCAGTTCTCGCTCCTACCTCAAATGAAGAAACCAAAAGTGCCTCCAGCCCCCAAGCTGGAGAAGAAGCCAACTCCTCAGGACTTGCCAAAGGGAGAAAAAGAATAGCAAGAAGCAATTGAATATAGTGATGAAGTACAGAATGAAATAGACAGACTTAATGAACAAGCCAGTAAGAAGATTTTGAAAGTAAAACAGAAATATAACAAACTCCACCAACCATTTTTTCAGAAGAGGTCAGAATTGATTGCCAATATCCCAAATTTTGGTGTAACAACATTTGTCAACCATTCACAGGTGTCTGAACTGCTTGGGGAAGAGGCTGAAGAGGCACTGCATTATTTGACAAGAGTTGAAGTGACAGAGTTTGAACATATTAAATCAGGTTACAGAATAGATTTTTATTTTGATGAAAATCCTTACTTCAAAAATAAAGTTCTCTCCAAAGAGTTTCATCTGAATGAGAGTGGTGATGCATCTTCGAAGTCCACTGAAATCAAATGGAAATCTGGAAACGATGTGACCAAACATTCAAGTCAAATGCAGAATAAAGCCAGCAGGAAGAGGCAGCATGAGGAACCAGAAAGCTTCTTTACCTGGTTTACTGACCATTCTGATGCAGGTGCAGATGAGTTAGGAGAAGTCATCAAAGATGACTTTTAACCAAATCTATTACAGTACTACTTGGTTCTTGACATGGACGATGAAGAAGGGGAAGAAGAAGATGATGATGATGATGAAGAAGATGAAGGGTTGGACAATATTGATGAAGAAAGGGATGAGGATGAGATAATGAGGGGGAAGGTGAAGGAGAAGATGACTAATGAACACTGATGGGTTCCAACCTTTTTTAATTTTCTCCAGTCCCTGGGAGCAAGTTGCAGTATTTGTTTTTCTTTTTATTTTTTCCCCCTTGTGCTCAGTTGCCCTGTTTTTGATGTCTCTTTTCTCTCCTTTACACCATGATTCCTACCTTATTGGGGGGGAGGGTTGTACCTTGAGCAGAATACAGTGGGAAAAGAATCTTTGTCCCTTTCTGTTCCAAATTCATTTTTATCCCTCCTGTCTCAAGAAAAACTTAATGGAATCAACACCACAATGCTCTGTGGGGGAAAAAAAGAAAAACCTTCTACTCCCTTAGCTCTGCTGGGAGCTGGAGGTTGCTAGGCCCCTGTGTGGTAGTGCATAGAATTGTTGCTTTTTTCCTCCTTTCTCTGTATATTGGGCTCAGAGATTAGACTGTGCCACTATGTGAATATGGACGGTTAGCATTTACCAACATGTATCTGTCTACTTTCTCTTGTTTAAAAAAATTAAAAAAATACTTTTAAAAGGTGGTGGGTAGTTATAGAAGGTGAGCAAAGGATGGGCTTGAGATATTTGGGTGGGTTAAGTGGGCATTTAGACAACATGGATTCTCCTTAGGCATGTTTAATTGTAGTGTTTAACAGACATCCTTGCAGTCTAAGATGACGCTTTTAAAATAAAATTCTCTCCTAATGATGACTTAAGCCCTGCCACTCAATGGGAGAATCAGCCAAACCTGTAGGATCTTATTCAGAATTGACATTTCTCAATTGTAATTTTGTTCTTGTTTATTTTTAAATTTTATTTTTGTTTCACTGGAAAGGAAATATGATGCTCAGTTTTAAATGTTAAAAGTATACAAGTTGCATTATTACAATAAAACCAAATGTGTACACACACACACACAAAAAAAAGAGACAGCATTTGACAAAATCCAACATCTTGTCTTGATAAAAACTCGAAGCAAAGTGGGAATAGAGGGATCATACTTCAACATAATAAAAGCCTTATATGACAAACCTACAGCCAACATCTTGCTCAATGAGCAAAAACTAAACTCATTTCCCCTAAAACAGGAAAAAGACACTTTCACCACTCCCATTGGACATAATATTGGAAATGCTAGCCATAGTGATCAGAAAAGAAGAAATAAAAGGCATCCAGATTGGAAAAGAAGAAGTAAAATTGTCATTATTGGCAGATGGCATGATATTGTACATTCAAAACCCTAAAGACTCCATCAAAAACCTACTAGACTTAATAAATGAATTCAGCAATGTAGCAGGATACAAAATTAACACCCAGAAACCTATAGCTTTTTTATACACTAATAATGAACTCACAGAAAAAGAAACTTTAAAAAAATCCCATTTACCATTACAACAACAAAAAAATTAAGATACCTAGGAATAAACTTAACTAAGGAGGTAAAAGACCTGTACTCAGAAAACTACAGGATATTGAAAAAGGAGATGGAGGAAGACATAAACGAATGGAAGGACATACCCAGTTCCTGGATTGGTAGAATCAACATCGTCAAAATACCCATACTACCCAAAGCAATCTATAGATTCAATGCAATCCCCATTAAAATACGAACGGTATATTTCACAGATCTAGAACAAACTCTCCAAAAATTCATCTGTAATAATAAAAAAAAGACCCTGAATAGCCATAGCAATCTTGAGAAAGAAAAACAAAGTTGGAAGGATCACAATACCAGATATCAAGCTATACTACAAAGCCACTGTTCTCAAAACTTCCTGGTACTGGCACAAGAACAGATGTATAGACAAGTGGAACAGAACAGAGAACCCAGAAATTGACCCAAGTCATTATGCTCAAATAATATTTGACAAAGGAGGCATGAGTATACAATGGAGTCAAGACAGTCTCTTCAATAAATGGTCCTGAGAAAATTGGTCAGATACATGCAAAAAAAATGGTACTAGACAACCAACTTACACCATACAGAACAATAAACTCAAAATGGTTAAAAGACTTAAATCTAAGAAGGGAAACCATAAAAATCTTAGAAGAAGCCATAGGCAGCAAAATAGCAGACATTTGTCATATCAATATTTTTACTGATACAGCTTCTAGGGTAATGGAAACTAAAGAGAAAATTAAAAAATGGGACTACATCAAAATAAAAAGCTTCTGTACAGCAAAAGAAACCATCAGCAAAACAATAAGAAAGTCCACTCCATGGGAGAACATATTTACTAATGTTATCTCAGAAAAGGATTTAGTCCCCCAAATTTACAGGGAACTCATAACCTTAACAAAGGAGAGATAAACAATCCAATAAGAAAATGGGCAAAGGACCTAAATAGACACTTTTTGAAAGAGGACATACAGAAGGCCAAGAGACATATGAAAACATGCTCAAAGTCACTAATCATCTGAGAGATGCAAATCAAAATAAAAATGATATACCACCTCACACCTGTCAGAATGGCTAACATCAACAAACAACAGGTGCTGGCGAGAATGTGGTGAAAAAGGAATCCTCATATTTTAGGGGGAAATGCAGACTGGTGCAGCCACTGTGGAAGACAGCATGGAGATTCCTCAAAAAATTAAAAATGGACCTCCAATTTGACCCAGTAATCCCACTTCTTGGAATATATCCCAAGAAACCAGAAACACCAATCAGAAATGACATATGCACCGCTATGTTCATAGCAGCACAATTTATAATAGCTAAGATTTGAAAACAACCTAAGTGCCCATCAGCAGATGAGTGGATTAAAAACCTGTGGTACATCTACACAATGGAATACTATGCTGCTGTAAAAAGAAAGAAACTTTTACCATTTGCAACAGCATGGATGGAACTGGAGAACATTATGCTAAGCGAAATAAGCCAGTTGGAGAAAGATAAATATCACATGATTTCGCTCATATGTGGGATATAATAAATAACATAAACGGATGAACAAAAATAGATCCAGAGACTAAGAAATACTGATAAGACCATCCATCCAACCTCAGAGGGAAGGTGGGAGGAAGGGTTAAGAGATTAACCAAAGGACTTGTATGCATGCATATGAGCAAAACCAATGGACACGGACAACGGGTGGTGGGGTCTTGTCCTTGGGTGTGGGAGTGGCAGGGGTGGGGTCAATTGGGAGAAAAGGAGACATATGTAATACTTTAAACAATAGAAAAAGAGGAGGACAGCTTCAGGGAGGAGTGGGACACCATGACATGGAATAATATCTACATAATAGGTGTGCCCGAAAAGGAAGAAAGGAAGCAAGGGATAGAAAACATATATGAAGAAATAATGGTAGAAAACTTCCCTAACCTGGTGAAGGAAAAAGTCACACAGGTTCAGGAGGCACAGAGTCCCAAGCAAGAAGAACCCAAACAGGCTCATGCCCAGATACATCATAATTAAATTGCCAAAAATTAAAGACAAAGAGAGAATCTTAAAGGGAGTAAGAGAAAAGCAATTTGTTGCCTACTAAGGAGCTCCTATAAGGCTATCCGCTGATTTTTCATCAGAAACTCTATAGGCCAGAAGGGAATGGCATGAAGTATGCAAGGTGATGGAGAGGAAAGATCTGAAACCAAGATTACTTATCCAGCAAGGCTATCATTCAAAATAGATGGTGAAATAAAGAGCTTCCCAGACCAAAAAAAAAAAAAAAAAAAGGCTAAAAGAGTTCATCACCACCAAGGAAGCATTAAAAGAAATGTTAATGGGTCTGCTGTAATGAGAAGAAAGAGAGAGAAACCTAGGCTTACAGAATTAAAATGGCAATAAATAATCACCTATCAATAATAACCTTAAATGTAAATGGATTAAATGCTCCAATCAAAAGACATAGAGTAGCTGAGTGAACACAAAAACATGACCCATTTATATACTGTCTACAAGAGACCTACCTCAGAACAAGACTCATACAGGTGAGAGTGAAGGGATCGGGAAAAAATCCATGCAAAAGGAAACGAAAAAGCTGCGGTAGCAATACTCATATCTGATGACATAGACTTCAAAATAAAGGCCATCACAAGAGACAATAAAGGTCACTACAAAATACTAAAGAAATCGATGCAATAGGAGGATAGAACCCTGGTAAACATATAGGCACTCAATATAAGAGCACCTAAATACATCAATAAAACTTCTGGAGGACTTTAAGGGAGAGATCGACAGCAACACAGTTATAGTAGGAGACTTTATCACCCCACTGACTTCACTGGATAGATCTTCCAGACAAAAAATTAACAAATAAATAGTGACTTTAAAGGACACTCTTGTTCAGATGGATTTAATTGATATTTATAGAACATTTCACCTCAAATCTGCAGAATATATATTCTTCTCAAATGCACATGGGTCATTTGCAAAGATAGACCACATGTTAGGACAAAAACTACGTTTCTATGAGTAAAAGAAGATTGAAATCATATCAAGCATTTTCTCAGATCACAATGGAATGAAATGTGAAATCAACTACAGTAAAAAAAAAAGCAATTCAAACACATAAAGGCTAAATAGCATGGTATTAAACAATGAATGGGATATTAATAAGATCAAGAAAGAAATCAAAAACTTCCTGGAAACAAATGAAAATGAACACACAACAACCCAAAATCTCTAGGATAGAGCAAAAGTAGTCCTGAGAGGGAAGTTCATAGCATTACAGGCCTACCTCAAAAAACAAGAAAAATTAATAATAAACTATTTAACCCTACAACTTAAAGAATGAGAAAGAGAACAACAAGAAAAGCCCAGAATAAGTAGGAGGAAGGAAATAAAGATTGGAGCAGAAATAAATTATATATGGTTCTTTGAAAAGATAGACAATATTGATGCACCATTAGCCAGATTTATCAAGAAACAAAGAGTGAGAACCCAAATTAATAAAATTAGAAACAAAAACAGTGAAGTAACAACTGACCCCACAGAAATACAAAGGATTGTAAGAAAATACTATGAACAACTATATGCCAGCAAGCTGGACAAAATGGATGAAATGGATAAATTCCCCCCCCAAAAAAAATACAATCTCACAAAACTGAATCAGAAAGAATCAGAAAACCTGAATAAGCCAATAACAACTGATGACATAGAAGCAGTAATCAAAAACTCCCAGCAAACTAAAGCCTTGGTCCAGATGGCTTCACAGGGGAATTTTACCAAACATTCAAAGAACTAACACCTAAATTCCTGAAACTATTCCAAAAAATCTAAGAGAAAGGAACACTTCCAAGCTCTTTTTATTAGGCCAGCATTATCCTAATTCCAAAATCAGATATATACACTACAAAGAAATTACAATTGCAGGCCAATATCCCTGATGAACACAGAAGATAAATTCCTCAACAAAATATTAACTAATAGTATCCAGCAATATATTAAAAAGGTCATACACCATGACCAAGTGGGATTTATTCCAGGGATGCAAGGCTGGTACAATATTCACAAATCAATAAATGTATTATATCACATAAATGAATTGAAAGACAAAAATCAAATGATCATATCAACAGAGGCAGAAAAGCATTTCCCAAAAATCCAACAACCATTTCTGATAAACACTCTCAGCAAAGGAGGATTAGAAACAGCAGCATATCTCAACATGACAAAGGCCATATATGACAAACCTACATACAATATCAAACTCAATGGGCAAAAATTAAAACCATTTCCCCTAAGAACAGGAACAAGACAGGAAGGCCTGATTTCACCACTCTTATTCAATACTAGAGGCCCAGTGCATGAAATTCATGCACAAGGGGCTCCCCTCAGCCCAGCTTGCACCCTCTCCAATCTGAGACCTCTCAGGGGATGTCTGACTGCCGGGGATTGGGCCTAAACTGGCAGTCAGACATCCCTCTCACAATCCTGGATCGCTGGCTCCTAATTGCTCACCTGCCTGCCTTCCTGGTCACCCCTAACTGCCCCCTCCTGCTGGCATGATTGCCCCTAACTGCCCCCCCTTGCTGACCAAGTTGCCCCCAACTGCACCCGCCCCCCTGCAGGCCTGGTTGCCTCTTACTGCCCCCCCTGCCAGCCTGGTCACCCCCAACTGGCCCCATCTGCTGACCTGGTTGCCCTAACTGCCCCCCTTGCTGGCCTGGTCACCCCCAACTGCCCCCCCCCTGCCAGCCTGGCATCCCCTTACACCCGCCCCGCCAGCCTGGTCACCCCACACAGCCTGCTGTTCAGTCATTTGGTTGTCCCTCACTAACCCCCTGCCGGCCTGGTCGTAGGCAACCATCTTGTGAGGGTGTGATGGTCAATTTACATATTACCTCTTTATTATATAGGATAGTACTGGAAGTCTTAGCCACAGTGATCAGACAAGAAGAAGAAATAAAATGTATCCAAATTGGAAAGGAGAAAGTAAAACTCTCATTATTTGCAGATGGCATGGTATTATACATAGAAAACCCTAAAGACTCCACCAAAAAACTACTAGATTTAATAAATGAATTTGGCAATGTATCAGGATTCAAAATCAACACCCAAAAGCAATGGCACTTTATACACCAATAATAAATTCTCAGAAATAGGAACTAAACAAATAATCCCATTTACCATCACAATAAAAAATTAAGATACTTAGGAATAAACTTAACCAAGGAGGCACTCAGAAAACTATAGAATGTTGAAAAAAGAGATACAGGAAAATATAAAGAAGTGGAAGAATATACCATGTTCATGATTTGGTAGAATTATCATCATTAAAATGTCCATACTACCCAAGGCAATCAATAGTTTCAATACAATATCATTAAAATACCAATGTTGGGAAAAGATGGCAGCTGGCAGGATGGAGGTGACGGAGAGGAAGTGAGTGAGTGAGGGTATGAAAGGAGAATGTGTGGATGTGCATGGTGTGTGTGTGAGTGAGTGAGGGAAAGTTAAATATCACAGGAGCAGCAGGGGCTGGCAGACAGGCTCTCCTTGACAAGGAGAGACTACCACCGCTGCGGGCACTCCCTGGACTCCAGCACGGATCCCACACCATCTTGAACGGGAGAACGGCCTTTTTTAGGAACTCATCAACACCACCAACCAGACAGGCCTTGGAGCTGCCCCGTGACCCAGCAGCCACTCCAGCCAAAATCCTGCTACCCCAGCTACAGACCCGCGGACCCTGGGACCTCCACCTTCTAAGGTGCACCGCTCGGCAGCAGTAAGTGCAACTTCCCCCTCCCCAGAGGCAGAACTCCAGATTCGCGAGTATCCGGATTCCAGCGTTTCCAGCCAGATTCGCGCGTTTCCAGCTGTGCAGGGCACTCCACTCCTTAGGCAGCATTTGGGAGCCTCTGAGAGCCCCCGAGGGTGTGATTCTGCACAGACAAGGGTGCGCAGCCCTGCATTAGAAATTCTGAAATCCGAAGAGGATCCAAGATGGCAGCGTAGGTAAACACCTAAACTGCTGCCTCGCACAACAATTTCAAAACTACAACTAAAAGACAAAACGTCTATCACCCAGATCCACGGGAAAGCTGGCTGAGTGGAAGTTCTACAACTAGAAGGAAAGAGCAAACAGCATTGAGGGGTGCACAAGCCCTGAAAAGCTGAGGTATGGAGACGCGCGAATCAGGAGCACTGCTGTTTTCAACCCGAAGGGAGATAAGCTCCCGATTACTCCAAACTCCAGTTTCTGGGGAGATGCGGGGGACCCAAACTCCTAGGGGAGAAGCTGGACTATCTGCCGTGGAGTCGGAAAGTGAGGGAGGCGTGCTTGCAGGGCTGCGCGCAAGAATAATTGTTTACTGTGCTGGGGCGCGGGACATGGGGACACGGTTGGAGACACAGAGCCGACTTCTGGCAGCCATCGCTGTTTGCCACGCTCTAGCCTAGTGACGCCCTGAGACTCCGCCCCGCACAACCTACAAACCCACCCAAGCTCCAAGCAGCGGCTTTAGCATATGAATGGTCTGCCCTATCGTAGCTTAACCTAGCAAACTTGCAGCCTGGGTCAGATAGCTCCAAAACCTCCAAACCCCAAGCAAAGAGGAGAAAACTGTAGTTCTCGCTGTAGCGCCTGCTGGGTGGCCTCAGACAGTAGCTGACCTGTACCCCATTGGAGATCCAGAAGCCAGTGTACCTAGTGGTCAGAGTGAGACACCAGATTTCAACTCCTCATATCCATAAGTGACACATTCAAGAGGCAGATTCAGTGAGCACTAAAGACCCACTGAAACAAGTCCTGCACCATAAGCGTGTCTCCAGCACAGCAGTTCTTCCATTATAGACACAGCAGGTCCTCACAGCCAATTGGCCTGGAGGTCAATTCCTCCCAGTGTACCAACAGCAATCAAGGCTTAACTACACCAAGACTTTGCACTCAGCCCACAAAGGGGTTTACCAAAGCGTCCACCTCAAGTGATTGGGGAGGCTGAGCTATTGGCCCCTATAGGTCACCTACCACACAAAGCCACTCCATCAACACAAGGAAGCAGCAAAATGCGGAGACCAGGAAACATGTCACGAATGAGAGAAATGGAAGAAAGCAAACTACTGGACGACATAGATTTCAGAACCACATTTACAAGGTTACTCAAGAATCTTCTAAAAACCGCTGAGGAACTTAGTGAGACCTTTAAGGATCTTAATGAGAATACCAAAAAAATGGAAAAGCACCAGGCAGAAATTAAGCATACACTGTCTGAAATAAAGAATATACAGAAACTCAACTGTAGATCAACGTACCCCAAGAATCAAACCAAAGATCTGAAATATGAGGAAACAAAAAACACCCAACCAGAAAAACAAAAAGAAAAAATCCAAAAATATGAAGATAGTGTAAGGAGCCTCTGGGACAACTTTAAGCGTACCAACATCCGAATTTTTGGGGTGCCAGAAGAAGAGAGAGAGCAAAATATTGAAAACATATTAGAAGAAATAATGACAGAAAACTTTCCCTACCTGGTGAAAGAAATAGACTTACAAGTTCAGGAAGCACACAGAACCCCATACAAGAGAAATCCAAAGAGGACCACACCAAGACACATCATAATTAAAATTCCAAGGGCAAAAGACAAAGAGAGAATCTTGAAAGCAGCAAGAGAAAAATGGTTAGTTACCTACAAGGAAGCACCCATATGACTGTCAGCTGATTTCTTGGCAGAAACTATGCAGGCCAGAAGGGAGTGGCAAGAAATATTCAAAGTGATGAACAGCAAGAACCTACAACCAAGATTACTCTACCCAGCAAAGCTATCATTCAGAGTTGAAGGTCAGATAAAGAGCTTCACAGACAAGAAAAAGCTAAAGGAGTTCATCACCACCAAACCAGGATTACATGAAATGCTGAAGGGTATTCTTTAAGAAGAGGAGGAAGAATAAAAAGGTAAAGATAAAAATTATGAACAACAAAGTGACATCAAATACATACCTACCAACAAGTGAATCTAAAAATCAAGTGAATAAAAAATCTGAAGAACAGAATGGGCTGGTGAATATAATAGAATCAGGGACATAGAAAGGGAGTGGACTGACAATTCTCAGGGGGGAGGGGGTGTGAGGGGTGCGGGAAGAGACTGGACAAAAAGCTTACACCTATGGATGAAGACTGTGGCGGGGGGTAAGGGCATGGGGTGGGGTGGGGAATCAGGTGGAGGGAAGCTATGGGGGAAAAAAAGAGGAACACCAGTAATAATCTGAACAATAAAGATTTTTAAAAAAATGAAAGAGAGAGAGTTTTAGATGAGAAAAAATGTACTTAGTTTTCTTGACCAATTCCCACAATAAAATCATTCCTAAAACCAAAAAAAAAAAAAAAAGAAATACTGAAATCCCTCTTCCTGGATAACTGCCCACATTTACCCCAGTGGCTCAACTGCGGTGCCAGGACCCCTCAGAGTGCATCAGAACTCTGCGCCCCAGCAAGCGCACCTCCACAGAGGCGAAGTTGCAACAGGCAGGCACCATGAGCCCATCTACCCACAGGGTGCTAGTGGGAGCCACTGTGAGCTTTCCCTGGGTGCAACCTTGAACAAGTGGGGGTGCACTCCCCCCCACAGTAAAAGTTTTGAATTCACTCATCCTGGATACTGGTCCACAGGTGCCTCAATTGCGCGGCTACACTGCCAGGGCCCTTCAGAGTCCTTCAGTGTGCCTTGCTGGCAAACATACCGTGGGTGCTCCTGTGAGCCGTCACTGGGAGTAAGCGCCTATCCACCACAGGTGCAACAGCAAAAGCTGGGTCTGCCCACCCCAATACTGCAGAAATCTGGGCACCACAGTCACACCTTTCCAGAGCAGGCCCGCTGAGCCCCATCACCCCAACAAATGGTTCCTAGGTGCCACTGTGAGTCCCTGCTGGGCACGCGTGATTTCAATTAAGGGTGCAAGACAGCAAAAATTGGGACACTCCCCTCCACGCGGCTGACTTCTAGACACTGCAGTTGTGCCTCTCAAGTTTGCAGGCCTACAGCAAGAGAACCCAAATAGCTCAAGTAGGGAGCTACACTAGATTACCAAGCCCAGGAGAACTGAAAGATTACACCAGTAGCACCATCCCCAAAAGAACCTGGGTAGAAAAGCAATTGGATCTACAATTAAAACATTACAGGAAAACATGGGAAGACAAAAACACAATCCCCAAAGGAAAGAAAAAGAGGAACCACCAGGAAGGGAGTTAAGTGAATTCAAGGCTAGCAGCTTATCAGAGATAGAATTCAGAGTAATGGTTATAAGGATGTTTAAATGGATGGATGACAAATACACACAACTCAATGACAAATACACACAACTAATGAGAACTATAAGGAGCTGAAAGAGAATATCACCAACATGAAAAGAAACCAAGAGGAGATGAAGAATGATATAGCTGCAATAAAGAACACAATGGAAGGCCTAAACAGTAGACTAGAAGAGGCTGAGGACCGCATCAGCGAATTAGAAGACAAGGTAGGAAAAAACACACAAACACAGCAGCAACTGGAAAGAAGACTTAAAAAGCAAGAGGAGAGCCTAAGGGAGCTTTGAGACAACACAAAATGAAACAATATTTGCTTAATAGGGATACCAGAAGGAGAGGAAGAGAAGCAAGGAATAGAAAACTTGTTTGAAGAAATAATGACAGAAAACTTCCCTGATATTGGCAGGAAAAAAACTATGCAAGTCCAAGAAGTACATAGAGTCCCAAACAAGTTGAAGCCAAAAGACCGACACCAAGACACATCATTATTAGACTGGTGAACAACAATGACAAAGTAAGAACTTAAAGGCTGCCAGAGAGAGACAGAAAGTTACTTATAAGGGGTCTCCTATCAGAATATCAACTGATTTCTCAACAGAAACACACCAGGCCAGAAGGGAATGGAATGAAATATACAAAGTGATGCAAAGCAAAAGACTGAATCCAAGACTACTATACCCGGCAAGGCTATCATTCAAAATTGAAGGTGGAATCAGGAGCTTCACAGACAAAAAAGGGCTAAGAGAGTTTATCACTATCAAGCCAGCAATGCAAGAGATGCTAAAGGGACTGCTGTAAAAAGAAGAAAGAGAAAGGCAAAAAGAAACACAAACACTAAGGAAAAATATGACAACAAACATGTACTTGTCAATAATAACATTAAATGTAAATGGATTAAATGCACCAATCAAAAGACATAGGGTAGCTGAATGGATAAGAAAACATGACCCATAATTTTGCTGTCTACAAGAGACCCACCTCCGAGCAAAGGATTCACACAGACTGAGAGCAAATGGATGGAAAAACATTTTTCAGGGAAATGGAAATGAGAAAAAAGCTGGGGTTGTGATACTTATATCTGATAAAATAGAACTCAAAATAAAGGCTATAATAAGAGATAAGAAAGGCCACTACATAATACTAAAGGGAGCAATTCAACAAGAAGATATAACAATGGTAAACATATATGCACCCAATGCAGGAGCACCAAAATACATAAAAAATGTCCTGGAAGATATCAAGGGAGAGATCGACAACAATACAATCATAGTAGGAGACTTTAATACACCACTGACATCACTGGATAAATCCTCTAGACAAAAAATCAGCAAAGAAACAGCAATTCTAAATGACACACTAGATCAGATGGACCTAATTGACATCTTTAGGGCATTTCACCCCAAAGCCATGGAATATACGTTCTTCTCAAGTGCACATGGGACATTTTCAAAAATAGACCACATATTGGATCACAGGCAAAGTCTCCCCAAATTCAAAAAGATTGAAATCATATCAAGCATTTTCTCAGACCACAATGGTATAATATTAGAAATAAACTACAATAAAAACATTCCAAAAAATTCAAACACTTGGAAGCTGAATAGCATGCTACTAAACAATGATTGGGTTATCAATGAGATCAAAGAAGAAATTAAAAACATCCTGGAGACTAATGACAATAAAAACACAACAATTCAATTGCTATGGGACACAGTGAAAGCAGTCCTGAGAGGGAAGTTTATAGCTCTACAGGCCTACCTCAAAAAACAAGAAAAAATGCTAATAAATGATCTAACTCAACAACTCAAAGCATTATAAAGAGAGCAACAAGAAAAGCCCACAGTGAGCAGAAGGAAGGAAATAATAAAGATCAGAGCAGAGATAAACGACATAGAGACCAAAGAAACAATACAAAAGATCAATGAAACCAAGAGCTGGTTCTTTGAAAGGATAAACAAGATTGATGAACCTCTAGCCAGGCTCACCAAGAAGCAAAGAGAGAGGACCCAAATTAACAAAATCAGAAATGAAAGAGGTGAAATAACAAGAGACCCCACAAAAATACAAAGGATTGTTAAAAAATACTATGAACAACTCTATTCTAACAAACTAGACAACCTGGAGGAAATGGACACATTCCTAGAAAAATACAACCTTCCAAACCTAACTCCGGAAGATTCTAAAAATCTCAATAGTGTGATAACTATGGAAGAAATTGAATCAGTCATCAATAAGCTTCCAGCAAACAAAAGCCCGGGGCCAGACGGCTTCACAGCGGAGTTTTACCAAACATTCAAGGAAATACTAAAACCTATCCTCCTCAGACTATTCCAGAAAATTCAAGAGGAAGGAACACTTCCAAGCTCCTTCTATGAAGCCTGCATCACCCTAATACCAAAACCAGATAAAGACAACACAATGAAGGAGAATTACAGGCCAATATCCCTCATGAATGTAGATGCCAAAATCCTCAATAAAATTCTAGCAAATAGGATCCAGCAGTACATCAGAAAGATCATACACCATGACCAAGTAGGATTTATCCCAGGAATGCAAGGATGGTTCAATATCCGCAAATCAATAAATGTGATACATCACATAAACAAATTGAGAGATAAAAATCATATAGTCATATCAATTGATGCAGAAAAAGCATTTGACAAAATCCAACAACCTTTCTTGATAAAAACTCTCAGCAAGGTGGGAATAGAAGAATCATACCTCAACATAATAAAAGCCATATATAACAAACCTACAGCCAACATCATACTCAATAGACAAAAACTAAAACCATTTCTCCTAAGAACAGGAACAAGAAAGGGATGCCCACTCTCACCACTCCCATTCAACATAGTGCTGGAAGTACTAGGCATTTTGATCAGAAAAGAAGAAGAAATAAAAGGCATCCAAATTGGAAAAGAAGTAAAACTGTCCGTATTTGCAGATGACATGATAATGTACATAGAAACCCTAAAGACTCCATCAAAAAATTATTAGACTTAATAAATGTATTAGGCAATGTAGCAGGATACAAAATTAATGCCAAAAATCTATGGCATTTCTATACACCAATAATGAACTTACAGAAAGAGAGACTAAAAAAACAATCCCATTTACCATTGCACCAAAAAAATTAAGATACCTAGGAATAAACTTAACTAAGGAGGTAAAAGACCTATATGCGGAAAACTACAGGACACTGAAAAAAGAAATAGAGGAAGACATAAACAGATGGAAGAACATACCGTGTTCATGGATTGGTAGAATCAACATCATCAAAATGTCCATACTACCCAAAGCAATCTATAAATTCAATGCACTTCCCATTAAAATACCAACAGCATATTTCACAGACCTAGAACGAACCTTCAAAAAATTCATCTGGAATAAAAAAAGACCCCAAATAGCTGCAGCAATCCTGAGAAAGAACAAAGTAGGGGGGATCTCAATACCAGATATCAATCTGTATTACAAAGCCACTATTCTTAAAACAGCCTGGTACTGGCACATGAACAGACATATAGACCAATGGAATAGAATAGAGAACCCAGAAATTGACCCAAACCACTATGCTAATTAATATTTGACAAAGGAGGCATGAACATACAATGGAGTCAAGATAGTCTCTTCAACAAATGGTATTGGGAAAATTGGACAGATACATGCAAAAAAATGAAACTAGATCACCAACTTTCACCATACACAAAAATAAACTCAAAATGGATAAAGGACTTAAACATATGATGGGCAACCATGAAAATACTAGAGGAATCCACAGGCAGAAAAATCTCACACATATGCTGAAGGAACTTCTTCACTGATACCACTCCTAGGGCAATGGAAACTAAAGAGAAAATAAACAAATGGGACTACATCAAAATAAAAAGCTTTTGCACAGCAAAGGAAACCATCAATAAAACAATATGAAAGCCCACTGCATGGGAGAACATATTTGCCAATGATATCAACGATAAGGGTTTAATCTCCAACATTTACAGAGAACTCATACAACTTAACAAAAAGAAGATAAACAACCCAATCAAAAAATGGGCAACTGATCTAAATAGACACTTTTCGAAGGAGGACAGAAGGAAGACTAAGAGATGTATGAAAACCTGCTCAAAGTCACTAATCATCTGAGAGATGCAAATCAAAACAACAATGCGGTACCATCTCACACCTGTCAGAATGGCTATCATCAACAAATCAACAAATGACAAGTGTTGGCGAGGATGCGGAGAAAAAGGAACTCTTGTGCACTGCTGGTGGGAATGCAGACTGGTGCAGCCACTGTGGAGAACAGTATGGAGTTTCCTAAAAAAACTAAACATGGAACTCCCATTTGACCCAGTGATCCCACTTCTAGGAATATATCCCAAGAAACTAGAAACACGAATCAGAAAGGATATATGCACCCCTATGTTCATAGCAGCACAATTCACCATAGCTAAGATTTGGAAACAGCCTAAGTGCCCATCAGCAGATGAGTGGATTAAAAAACCATGGTACATCTACACAATGGAATACTACACTGCAGTAAAAAAGGAGTTCCTACCATTTGCAACAACATGGATGGAGATGGAGAGCATTATGCTAAGTGAAATAAGCCAGGCAGAGAAAGATAAATATCACATGATCTCACTCATTTGTGGAATATAATGAACGGCACAAACTGATGAACAAGAACAGATCCAGAGACAGAGAAACGTTGATCAGAACCTCAAACCTCAGGGAAAGAGGGGGTCGGTGGGAGTAAGGGGGAGCGATCAACCAAGGGACTTGTGTGCATGCATATGAGCCTAATCAATGGACACAGACAATAGGGGGGTTGGGCCTGAGTGTGGGGTGGGGAGTAATGGGAGAATAAGGACACATATGTAAAAAAAAAATAATAAAAATAATTTTAAAAAGTAAAAAAAATAATAATAATAGAAAAGAAATTGTGAGGAAACCAGAACCCCAAGAATGCCTGAGAACATCTTTCTTGCCATGCTAGCAGTCATCAGCTGTACGGTCATATTACCTGGGGAAAATGGGGAAGTATTTTGGACTTATGTTCCTGACCCTTCATGGGTAAGAGCCCTTATGTGGGCTGATCCCCCACCTAATGTAGTCACCAATAATACCAAACACCTTGGTCATCCAGGAGGACCATGGGTGGGGCAAGGAAGTATAATTACACAGGGGTGGCCACCCAGCTTCCCTTTTGTATGACACAAAATCAAACCACTGCTTCTTTGTGTGTAAAATTAAAGAGAGGTTTCTGGCTTGCGCGGACACCAAAGGAAGGGGCTATCACTACTTGCTCCTGGGAGAGGTGCAGAAAATGTAACTAAGACCTTGTCTATACAAAAAGAAATTGACAACCAGTTTGAAATGGAATTTCCATGGCCTAGAGCAAAGAATATCCTTACATGATATTATTCTACAATGTCATTATAATTTTTCCCAGATTTGTATTACCTCCATTACCTATAATAGTACCTTGCACCCTTGGGAATCAATAAAAAATCATCTTTTTGGTGCTTGGAGACAAAGGTAACACATCTCTTGATATTTTAGAATTACAATAGCATAATGTACAATTATCCCAAACAAACTTACAAACTAATTCTTTGAATGTCTAGCAGCAATTTAAAAAGGACATGAAAGGATTTAATCCCTTCCACTGTGTAGAGGGCGCCCTGGGAAGGCAACTGAACGTTCTATATTGGCCCCTCTTGCCCTTTTGGCCAAGAGGGACCCTCTTCTCACAATCCAATTGCCCACAGCTGTTGCCTGTGCTTTCTTTTCATGCTGAGGTTGAAGCCTTGTGGTGGCTGGTACCATGGATCTGTCTCTCACCCAGTGGGGTGAGCTGGACCCTCCCTGGAGAAGAAACCTGGGTTCCCCAAGGTATGTGATTAGTGCCAGGGCCCAGCCAGCAGGCAAGGGGATCCCAAGGCAGGTTCTGGGTGTGGAGGCCATGAGGGCATAGGCTACCAAGGAGACAGAACCTCACCTCACATCACCCTGCTTGGCCCCGGAGGATGGCTGGTTAGCCAGAGATGGGTAAGATTCCTCAGGGAAGGAACAACTTAAGACAGGCACAGTCGCAGAGGGGCCATCAGGAGAGAACATGGGGGTCAACAGAGGTGGGGCACAGACCCTCACTCCCCAACTTTGCAGGGGCCTGAACCCTCACCCCTTCTGAGGGAGGTCTCCTGCCCCCATGGCTGCTTTGCTTCCCATGCCCAGCTCAAATCTGGACCCAGGTAACAGACAGAGACTTGGCTGACATCAGCTGCCCTCTCACTGCAACAAGACTTGTTTGAGTTGTCTTGTACCCATGGTGTGGGGAAGTGGGTTTTTGATATCTAAATCCAACCTAGCACCAGGAATGCTCAGGGCCTACTCAAGAAGGCAAATAATCCTTTCCACTAATATTTGCAGGGTAAAATAAGATTGTTGTTAGAGTATTAAATTTGACAGTAAAACAGTAGTCAAGTTCTCAGACTAATTTAAATTGGCTAAGTGAAATAAGCGAATATTCTAGAAAAATTAATGGTACTAGACAAAAAGCTATTCCTAAAGTGTTAACTAAAATTTTTATTGGTAGTTCATCTCATGGTAAAATTGTATAACATGTAATGAACCTAAAGCAGTCATATTTTAGTGCAAAAAATTAAAATTTAAAAGCTATCAAGACTACATTATAAAATTTCCAAAAGCCTCCCAATATTTAATCAAAAAAGGGGGGATAGTAGAATAATATCATGTAAGGAAAAATATCCTGTAAGTAAATTACATCTAGAAAATTTTTATTTTAGAAAATTAACTTTCATTTGTAATGCTAACAGCAAGACACCCATGAAAAACACAAATGGTGTCAAAAAAAGCCAAAGGAAAATCATTTGGGCAAAAAATGAAAAAGGATCCCAAGTAAAATTTATAGAAAAGATTCCTTTATTAATTTTTGGTCGAGAATATGTTTGTATATTTTCAGAAAACACATCCAAGACCACGTGAATTCCTGCAACAGAGAGGAATTGACAGGACTGCTCCAGCCATGAAGACAGAAGAGAAACAGTCCAGAGATGGAAGACGCTGACGATGCCTTGCCATACTAGCAGTCAGCAGCTGTGCATCTCTACACATCGCCCAGGACCAAACCAGAGAGGGTCGGACCTGCATTACCACCATTTGTCCACCATCCAGAACTGAAATATCATTGCTGACATGTACACATAAGGAACTGTTTGACATTGAAATTGGGACTCAAAAGAACTGTTTGCCCAGAAAGAAACTCACTACAGACTGATTCATTTGCCTCTCAGCATAACCATTATTGCTTGTCTCATTTTTGGTTCTTATAAGTGTATTTCTGGTATCACATGATTTCACTCATCTAGGGGAAATAATGAACAACATAAACTGATGAACAAAAACAGACCAGGAGACTGGGAAGCATAGATCAGACTGTCAAACCTCAGAGGGAAGGTAGGAGAGGGTGGGGGTAAGGGGGAGAGATCAACCAAAGGACTTGTATGCATGCATATAAGCCTAACCAGTGGTCACGGACAACAGGGGTGTGGGGGCATGCATGGGGAGGGTTTTGGGATGGGAATGGGGGGATGAGGACAAATATGTGATACCTTAATCAATCAATCAATCAATCAATCAATCAATAAAAATTAAAAAAATAAAATACTAATGTCATATTTCACAGATCTAGAAGAAATTTACATGGAACCAAAAAAGACCCCGAATAGCTGCAGCAATCTTGAAAAAGAAGAAAAAAGTTGGAGGAATCACAATACCAGATATCAAGGTATACCACAAAACCACCATAATCAAAACACCTTTGTACTGGCACATGACCAGGCACAAGAACAGAGATCCCAGAAATCGACCCAAGCCATTATGCTCAATTTATATTTGATAAAGGAGTCAGAACACACAATGGAGTCAAGGGAGTCTTCCTAGTAAATGGTTTTGGAAAATTAGACACATGAAAACAATGAAACTAGACCACCAAATTGTATTATACAGTAGAATATACTCAAAATGTTTAAAAATACTTAAATGTAAGTCATGAAACCATAAAAATCTTAGAAGAAACCATAGGCAGCAAAATAGCAGACAAATGTCATAGCAATATCTTTACAGACACAGCTCCTAGGGCAATGGAGACTAAGGAGAAAATAAACAAATGGGACTACATCAAAATAAAAACCTCTGCACATCAAAGAAACCACCAACTAAAGGAAAAGGGAACCCACCGTATGGGAGAACATATTTGCCAATGATACATCTGATAAAGGGTTAATATCTAAAATATATACAACTGAACCATAGAAAGACAGATAATGCAATCAAAAATGTGCAAAGGACCTAGACACTTCTCCAAATGAAGGCCAAGACACATATGAAAAAAATGCTTAAAGTCACTGATCAGCAGAAAGATGCAATTTAATACAACAATGAGGTACACATCACACCTGTCAGAATGGCTACCCTCAACAAATCAACAAATAATAAATGCTGGTGAGGATGTAGAGAAAAGGGTGCTATAGTACAGAGCTGTTGGAAATGCAGCCATTATAAAAAATAGTACGGATTTTCCTTAAAAAAATTGAATATGGAACTGCCATTTGACCCAATGATCCCACTTTTAGGAATAAATCCTGAGACCTGAAACACCAATCAGAAAGAATGTATTAACCCTTATGTTCATAGCAGCACAACTTACAATAGCTTAGATCTGGAAACAACCCTGGTGCCCATTAGTAGAGAAAAAGCTGTGGAACATTTATACCATGGAATACTATGCAACAGTAAAAAAGACGGATCTCTTACCCTTTGACACAGAATGGAGGGACCTGCAAAGTATTATGTTATGCAAAATGAGCCAGTCAGGGAGAGACAAGTATCACATGAGCTCACTCATATGTGGAATCTAATTAGTAAATAAACTAATAAATGGAGTAGATCTAGAGACATGGGACAAAGTGCAGCATCTCAGAGGGAACTGTGGAGGAGGATGGGTGTGTGGGAGGTGATCAACCAAAGAACTTGTACATATATATGCATAGCCCAGGGACACAGTCAATAGGGTGGTGAAGGCCTGGGGCAGTGGCAGGGGCAGGCTGGAGGAGGTCAATAGGGGAAAAAGTGAGACATATGTTATACTTTCAACAATAAATATTTTTAAAGAAAGAAATAATATAGTGTTTTGTGTATCATTTATACTGTTTACTCAAGGGTAACATTTTGCAAAACAAAAATACAACATTACAACTAGGATTTTTAAATTGATAGAATCTACCAATCTTAAATTTCCCCACCTTTACTTGTGCCCATTGTGTGTGTGTTTGTGTGTGTGCGTGCGTGTGTGTGTGTGTGTGTGTGTGTGTATACATGTGCACACTCTACAATTTTATCACATGTACCCACCACCACAATCAAAATATTGAATGTTCCATCATGGCAGGAATCCCTAGTTTTTCCATTTTGTGTTCACACCTATCTCACTCCTTAATCCCTGGAAACCACCAATCTGCTCTCCATTCTAAAATTTCCACATTTCAAAAATGTCATATAAATGGAATCATAACTTGTGGAGATTGGCTTTTCACTCAGCATAATTCCCCAAAGATTTATCCAAGTCATTGAGTGTATTAATAATTTGTTCATTTGTATTGCTGAGTAATATTCTATAGGGTGGATGTTACACTATTTGTTTACCTGTTCAGCTGTGGAAGCGCATGAAGGCTAGGTTTTGGTTATTACAGGTTTTGGTTATTACAAGTAAAGCTGCTATGAACATTGACATACATGGATTTTTTTTAACATAAGTTTTTATTTCTCTGAGATAACAGATTAAGAGTTCAATTGCTAGGTTATAACATCTCTAGTTTTTTAAAGAGACTGTCAAGCTGCTTCCCAGACTAACTGTGACATTTCACATCCCACCAACAATGTAAGAGTAGCCCAGTTTTTTCACATCCTTTTCAATATCTGACATTATCATTTTTTATTTTAGCCATTCTGATAAATGAGTAGTAATATTTCATTGTGGTCTTAATTTGCATTTTCCTGATGGCTAATGATGCTGAACATCTTACAGAAGCTTATTTTCCATCTGTATGTTGACTTTGGTGAAATGGCTCCATGTATTTTGCCTACTTTCTAAGTGGATCATTTATTTCTATTAATCATAGAAGTTTTTATATATTCTAGATACTAATCTTTGTTGGATATGTGGTTTGCAAATACTTTCTCCCAGTATATAGTTTGTCTTTTCCCTTCACATGGGCCTTCACAGAGCAAAAGTGTTTAATTTTGATGAGGCCCAATCTATCAATTTTCTTTTTGTGAATTGCATTTTTGGTTTTATATCTATAAACTCTTCCTAGCTCTAGATCCAAACAATTTTCTTTTGCATTCTCTACAAGGTTTAGTTTTACATTTATGTCTATGATCCATTTTGAGTTAATTTTTGTATTGGTTGAGATTTCTAGTTGGCCTATAGATATCCAATTGCTACAAAATCATTTGTCACTTCACTTTATGGGAAATTTTTTCTTTGACACATTTTATGGTTGACAATTTGTCTTTATGCACAAGGCTTCTAGTTAGTGCACAGGATAAAATGCCGTAACAAAGTATTATGTGCTCAGACAAGGTAGAAGTCTATTTCTATTCAATGTAACAGTCCAAAGGGAATAATCAGGACTTGCTAAGAACCTCCAAAGCCCAGGGTCAATCAGGACCCTTTAGTGTATAGCTCCACCATCTCCTCAGATACTGACCTCCCAGTGGTCCAGGCTGACATTCCAATCTAAGGGAAGAAAGAAGAAACCCTAACTCAAGCAGCCTCATCTTTCAAAGGGTGACTGGACACTACTTCTGATCCCATCCTACTGGCCTGCATGTTCTTATGGCCACACCCAAGTTGGGGCAAGGCTGTAAAATGTAGAGTCTCCAGCTAAAATGAAGGGGCTTTTGTTTGGAAAAGGAATAAGGGGAGAATGAATATGTGGGTACAGTGATCGGTTTCTGCCTCACTGGGTCTGCATATTTTCTTAAAAGTTCTCTATCCAGGGCCATTTCTTTTGTGGAAGTAACTGTTTCAAAGGCATAACTATTATTATCCTCATGGCCTCATGGCTTTCTTTTCTAAACTCTTATTTTCTTTTCGATGTCTTCATTGTTTAAAATTTTCATTATGATTACTATGAGTAGGCCTGCATGAATTTTACCTAGATCATTTTAAACATTTTCATTGAAGTCTTCATTTAGATTAGGAAATTTTTTTTTAGTGTTTTCTTATTATTTATATTAAATTTGATCTCTTATCAGCAAACCTATTATCTTTACATTGACTGCATCTCTGATAAATGCCCTCCATAACTATTATTTTCTCTTTCATGTTTTCATCCTTTTATATTTTTTTCTTTTTGTTTTCTGAAGGTATTCCACTTCGCTTTCTATTTCATTTATTTGTTTTTCTTTACTTAGCAAGCTATTCATTGAATTTCATGTTTTTTATAATAACTTTTCAGAAAAAAATGCAACCACTTCAAAAATTAATCAACAGGATACTTTTTCTATGTTCCTGTCATTCATAGGGAGACCTAATGCATGCCAATTATTGAGTATTGCCAAACAGAAGTCAAGCATGTTAATGTTTCAAATTCAAAAGGCAACCTCTATTCAAAGAAAAAAATATTGAGCAGATCATTGGGGTCTAACATGGCAGCAGCCAGGTCCAGAATGAGGATGAGTATGTGAGTGTGTGAGTGTATGAGAGGGAGAGTATGAGTGTGGGAGGGCATCTGTTTGTGGAGGGGAGGTTAGGGTGGTGATTTGGGCGCTCCAGATGGAGGAACCACCACTGCAGCATGCTGCTCTCCCAGACACTTCTCTCCACTACAGGGTAAAGTGCATCATTTTGAGGGAGCCTCAGGGTGCTCTGTGGGGGGATGCTGCAGGGAGTGATCCTGCCCCAGTGCCCCTAAGTCACAGACAGATGCCTGCAGCTCCACTGCTGAGACCTGAAATCCCTGGTCACACAGATCAGCCATACCAGCTCAGTTAGCCTGAACTATGCATCTTGGAGGACCTGCTGGCTGACTTGACTGGCAGTGAGCGGGGCCTTCCCTGCCATATTGATGAATGGGAACCCTGACTTCCCAGGGCCCTCCACAGCAGAGCAACAGGTCAGCAAGGCCATATTGGCAAATGGAGCACCCCATCTCCTCCTCAGCAGTGAGCACCCAGCTGTCCCAACACCTCAAAGCAGAGGTATAGGCCACCCTGCATTATCAGAAGCAGAGCTTTCAGCTGCCCCAAACCCTCTGTGAGCAGAGTGACAGGCCAGCCTTGCCATAAAGGTGAGCAGGGCAAAAGCCTGCCCTCTGCACCAGCAGAGTAGCACTGACCAGGCCCATCCCCTGCACCAGTGGAGCAGCACCAGCCTGCCCTCTTCCACCCCTCCCCCAGCAGCAGAGGGCCCAGCTTACACCACCACCCTGACAGGGGCACAGCCTGGGCCAAGGACCTGCCACCCTGAACCAGCATGCCCAGCCTGGTGCCCCTGGATGACTGGACCCACTGTCTTAATGTGAGCAAAGCTGTGCCACCCAAACTCAATGCACCCAGATGCATACACATCATGACCCACTGTGTCTTACCTGGTGGCCCAGGTTAAATGTCTCCACTGCCTAACACCACCCGGTAGATGTGACCTAACACCCCGCCACACACACACACACACACACACACACACACACACACACACAAGGACTTTCCACAGAGATCAGACAGGCCTAACCCAGTGCCACCAGAAGATCAGATGCACTTCTGGGACCCAGTGCGCCCAGTCACCACTGAATGCACTGACACACTGCAGCAATGACGCCAGCCTCACCGGGCTCCCCAGACTACCAGACTGCTAAAATGGGAAGAAAAAGTAACAACCCCCAAATGAAAGAAAATGGAGAATCACCAGAAAATGAGCTATATGAAATGGAGGCAAGTAATTTGTCATATGAAGAATTCAAAGTAATGGATATAAGGATGCTCAATCATCCAAGTGAGAATTACAAACAACTTAATGAGAATTATAAGGAACCACTTAGCTCCTTATACAACATGAATAAGAATCAAGCAGAAATGAAGAATGACATAGCTGAAATAAAAAAAAAAAAATACCCTGAAAGGATTAAACAGTACAGTAGAAGAAGCTGAGCACCGAATCAGTGAGTCAGAAGACAAGGTAGAAAAAAAAAATCCAATAAGAGCAGCAATTGGGAAAAAATTAAAAAGCAGGAGGAGAATTTAAGGACATCATGAGATGAAACAATCCACATAATAGGGGTACCAGAAAAAGAAGAAGCTAACCAAAGAATAGAGAACCTGTTTGAAGAAATAATGACAGAAAACTTCCCTGACATGGTGAACAAAAAGTCACACAGTGTAGGAACCACAGAGTCCCAATCAAGATCTACCCAAAAAGACCCACACCAAGATACATCATAGTTAAAATGGCAAACATTAAAAACAAAGGAAGAATCATAAAGGCTGCAAGGGAGAGACAAAAAGTTACCTACAAGGGAATTACCATTAGAATATCCACTGGTTTCTCAATGGGAACACTTCAGGCTAGAGGGAAGTGGCATGAAGTATACAAAGAAATGAAAAGCAAGGGACTGAACCAAAAATACTCTATCCAGCAAGGCTATCACTCAAAATTGAATGTGCAACTAGGAACTTTGAAGACAAAAAAAAAAGGCTAGAGGAATTTATTACCAGCAATGCAAGAAATGCTAAAGGGATTGCTGTAATGAGAAGAAGAAATAGAACACAGGCATAAAGAATAAAAGTGGCAATAAATAAGTACCTGTCCTGCTAAAGAACCAAGATGGTGGCATAGGTAAACACCTGTACTCGCTGTCTCTCACAACCACATCAAAACTCCAACTAAAAGACAAAACAAATATCATCCAGAACCATGGGAAACCTGGTTGCATGGAAGTTTTACAACTAGAAGGAAAGAAAAAAGCACATTGAGACTGGTAGGAGGTGCAGAGGTGCAGAAGTGCGGAGGTACGGAAGCACACATGAAAAGGGCTGGCAACTAGGTGCGCTGTTGTTTTCTTCAATTGGGAGGGAGATACAAGCTCCTGATTGCTCTGAACTCCAGTTTCAGGCTAGACTCTGGGGACCCAGACTCATACAGGGAGAAACTGGACTGTCTGGCATTGGGCAGGAATGTAAGGGTGGCTTTCTCTCAGAGGTGCTTACAGCAATCATTGTTCCTGCACAGGGCCACGGGACACAGAAACCTGGAGACCTCTCCAGGGCAGGGCTGATTGGCAGCCATTGCTGTTTGCTCTGCCCTGGTGATTAACTGAGACCCTGCCCCACCCAATTTACAACCCCACCCAAGCTGTCCGCAGCGGCTTTTGCATATGAATGGCCCGTCCCTCTTGCAACCTAAAATGTAACAAACTGCAGTTGTGTCAGAGAGCTCCAAAGTATCCAAAAGAAGGCCTCAGGCCCTACAGCAGCAACCTGCATTGCTTCACAGCTGAGCTTCATCTGGGTACTTCCAAAACCCAAACAAAGAGGAGGAATCTGCAGCTCCTGCTGGGTGACCTCAGGCAGTGGCTGACTTTGTACCTCCTTGGAGATCCAAGAGCCAGTGTACCCAGGGGTCAGTGTGAGACCATACCAGATTACAACTCTTCACATCCGTAAGTGACACACTCAAGGGGGCATACTCAGTGAGCACCAAAGCCCCACTGAAGCAAGTCCTGTCCCATAAGGGTGTCTCCAGCACAGCAGTTCTCCCATTGGAGACACAGCTGGTCCTCACAGCCAATGGCCTGGTGGTCAATTCCTCCCAGTGATACTAACAGCAATCAAGGCTTAACTACAACAAAACTGTGCACACAGCCCACAAAGGAGTGCACCAAGAGTGTCCATCTCAGGTAATTAGGGAGGCTGAGCCACTGGGCCCTATAGGACACTTAGCACACAAGGCCACTCTTTCAACACAGGGAAGCAGCCAAAATGCAGAGACAAAGAAACATGTCACAAATAAAAGAATTGAAGGAAAGCAGATGACTGGATATAGAGTTCAAAACCACAGTTATAAGGTTACTCAAGAATCTTCTAGAAACCTCCGAGAAATTTAGTGAGACCCTCAAGGATATGAAAAAGGACCAATCAGAAATTAAGCATACACTGACTGAAATAAAGAAAAATATACAGAGATCCAACAGCAGACTAGAGGATCCCAAGAATCAAGTCAAAGATTTGAAATACAGAGAAGCAAAAAACACCCACCTGGAAAAGCAAAAAGAATCCAAAAATATGAAGATAGTGTAAGGAGCCTCTGGGACAACTTCAAGCATACCAACATCTGAATTATAGGGTGCCAGAAGAAGTGAGAGAGTAAGATATTGAAAACCTATTAGAAGAAATAATGACAGAAAACTTCCCTACCTGGTGAAAGAAATAGACTTACAAGTCCAGGAAGCGCACAGAACCCCAAACAAAAGGAATCCAAAGAGGACCACACCAAGACACATCATAATTAAAATGCCAAGGGCAAAAGACAAAGAGAGAATCTTAAAACCAGCAAGAGAAAAACAGTTAGTTACCTACAAGGAAGTGCCCATATGACTGTCAGCTGATTTCTCAACAGACACTTTGCAGGCCAGAAGGGAGTGGCAAGAAATATTCAAAGTGATGAACAGCAAGAACCTACAACCAAGATTACTCTACCCAACAAAGCTATCATTTAGAATTGAAGGACAGATAAAGAGCTTCACAGACAAGAAAAAGCTAAAGGAGTTCATCACCACCAAGCCAGTATTATATGAAATGTTGAAGGGTATTCTTTAAGAAGAAGAAAAAGGTAAAGATAAAAATTATGAACAACAAAGTGACAACAAATACGTATCTATCAACAAGTGAACCTAAAAATCAAGTGAATAAAAAATCTGAGGAACAGAATAAACTAGTAAATATAATAGAATCAGGGGCATAGAAAGGGAGTGGACTGACAATTCTCAGGGGAAACGGGGTGTGGGAGTGCAGGAAGAGATTGGATAAAAATCTTACACCTATGGACGAGGACGGGGGTGGGGGGAAGGGCAGAGGGTGGGGTGGGGACCCGGTGGAGGGGAGCTATGGGGGGAAAAAAGAGGAACAACTGTAATAATCTGAACAATAAAGATTTATTAAATTAAAAAGAAATAAGTACCTATCCTAGCCTAATATGCTAAGTGTCCGATGACCAGTCTACTGTTCAACCAATCAAAGCCTAATATATACTAATGATATGCTAAGGCTTCTCAACCGCGCTCTATGAGGTGCACTGACCACCAGGGGGCAGACGCTCCAACTGGCATGTTAGCTTGCTGCTGGGGTCTGGCCAATCTGGACTGAGCAGACAGATTGGATATGCCCTGAAGCCCTCCCATAGTCCCTCCCTGGCTGGCCAACCTCCCAAGTCCTCCCTGGCTTCAATCATGCACCAGTGGGGTCCCTTGGCCTGGCCTGCACCCTCTCGCAATCCTGGACCCCTTGGGGGGATGTTGGAGAGCTGGTTTCTGCCCAATCTTGCAGGCAGGCCAAGGGATCCCACTGGTGCACGAATTCGTGCACTGCGCCTCTTGTCAATAATAACCTTAAATGTAAATGGAGTAAATGTTCCAATCAAAAGACATAGGGTAGCTGAATACACACAAAAATATGACCCATATATACACTGTCTACAAGAGACCCACATTAGAACAAAAAACTAACACAGAATAAAAGTGAAGGAATAGAAAAAAATTTTTCCATGCAAATAGAAAAACTCATATCTGACTAAATAGATTTCAAAATGAAGACCACAAGAAGAGACAATGAATGCCATTTTATAACTAAGAGAATCGATACAGCAAGAGGATATAACCCTGGAAAACATACATGCACCTAATATAGGAGCAGCCAAATACATAAAGAAAAACTTCTGAGGATTTCAAGGGAAAGACTGACAGCAATAGTGGGGGACCCTAACAATCCAATGAAATCACTGGAAAGATCTGGGAAAAAAATCAATAAGGAAACAAGAACCTTAAACGACACAATAGATCAAATTGATTTAATAGATATTTACAGAATAGTTTACCAAAACGATACAGAATTAACATTCTACTCAAGTACATATGGGACATTTTCAAACATAGACATGCTAGAGCACTAAACAAGTCTCTACAAATACAAGAGGATTGAAATCATATCAAGCATCTTCTCAGATCACAATGACATTATACTAGAGATCAACTACAATAAAAACAACCCAAAAGATTCAAACACATAGGCAGGGGTGGGCAAACTTTTTGACTCGAGGGCCACAATGGGTTCTTAAACTGGACCGGAGGGCCGGAACAAAAGCATGGATGGAGTGTTTGTGTGAACTAATATAAATTCAAAGTAAAGGAGTGGAGGGGAGAGCAAGAGAACCCTCCGCTCTTTCGGCTCCGCGGGCCGGATAGAACAGCCGAACAGGCCAGATCCAGTCCGCGGGCCGTAGTTTGTCCACGGCTGACATAGAGGCTAAATAGCATGTTATTGAATAATGAATGGGTCACCAATAAAATCAAGGAAGAAATTAGAAACTTCCTGGAAACAAATAAAAATGAACACCCAAAACCTGTGGCACACAGAGAAAGCACTCCTGAGAGAGAAGTTCATAGCACTACAGACCTATGGCAAGAAACATGGCTAATAAATGATATAACACTACAAGTTAAATCTACAAAGAGAATAACAAGAAAAGTCCTGAGTAAGTAGAAAGAAGGAAATTATAAAGATCAGAGCAGAAATAAATGGCATAAACACTAAAAAAAAAATAACAATACAAAAGATTAAAAAAAAAAACAAGAGCTAGTTCATTGAAGATAAACAAGATTGATGCACCTTTAGCCTGACTCAGCAAGAAACAAAGAGAGAGGACCCAAATAAATAAAGTCAGAAATGAAAGAGGTGAAATAACAACTGATACCACAGAAATACAACGGGTTGTAAGAAAATACTATGAACAACTGTATGCCAACAAGCTGGACAACCTGGGCAAAGTAGACAAATTCTTAGAAACACACAACATCCAAAATTCAATCAGGAAAAAGCTGAAAACCTGAATAGGTTGATAACTATTCATGAAAATGAAGCAGTAATTTTAAAAATTCCCAGCAAACTAAAGCCCTGGTCCATATGGCTTCAAGGGGGGGTTGCCAAACATTCAAAGAAGAACTGACACCTATCCTCCTCAAACTATTCCAAAAACATCCAAGAGGAAAGAACACTTCTAAGCTCTTTTTATGAGGCCAGCATTATCCTAATTCCAAAACCAGATAAAGATACTACAAAGAAAGAGAATTACAGGTCAATATCCCTGAAGAACATAGATGCTAAAACCCTCAAGAAAATATTTGCAAAACAGATCCAGCAATACATTAAGAAGGTCATACACCATGACCAAGTAGAATTTATTCCAGGGATGCAAAGCTGGTACGAAATCCACAAATCAATAAATGTGATACATCACATAAACAAACTGAAAGACAGAAATTATATCATCAAATAAATAGATTCAAAAAAAGCATTCAACAAAATCCAACAGCCATTTTTTATAAAACTCTCAGCAAAATGGGAATAGAGGAACCATACCGCAACATAAAAAGGGATGACATATGACAAACCTCCAGCCAACAGTATATTCAACAGGCAAAAACTAAAACCATTTCCCCTAAAAACTGGAACAAGTCATGGTTGTCCACTTTCTTCACTTTTATTCAACATTGTACTGGAGGTTTAACAACAGTGATCAGACAAGAAGAAAAATAAAAGGCATCTAAATTGAAAAGGAGGTTGTAAAATTGTCAATATTTGCAGATGACATGATATTTTACAGATACACCCCTAAAGACTCCACCAAAAACTACTAGATTTAATAAAAGATTTTGGTAATGTAGCAGAATACAAAATTAACAACCAGAAATCATTGGCATTTTTATACACCAATAATGAACTCTCAAAAAATAAAAATAAAAAAAATAAAAAGAATTCCATTTACCACTGCAACAAAAAAATTAAGAATCAGACTCCAGGCAGAAGTGTGTCTCTGGAGGCTTTGAGTATTTGCCTGATGTGATTCAGGGCCCAGCGCTAGGAAAAGCAGACCTTGGCACACATCTTGATCCTTTCTAAAGACACCAGCCCCAGAAGAAGGAATCATAAGCTATGCATTGCTGATAGCTCCAAACAGGGTACTCAGGACCAGTCACAAACACAGTCTGACACTATCCTGCACTAGATATTGGGAAGTGTAGCAGATCCACTTAACACATAGACGTAAACTCAAACAGGCAGTTAAAATAGGGAGACAAAAAATAATAATAAGCCCCAGACAAAAATTCAGAGAATTCTCCAGAAAAAGAGATAAATGTTATAGAGATAAGACATGTATCTGATACTAGTGGCCTAGTGCATGCAATTTGTGAATGAGGGGGGGGGGGTCCCTCAGCCCGGCCTGCACCCTCTCCAATCTGGGACCCCTTGGGGGATGTCCAACTGCCAGTTTACAGGGATCAGTCCTAAACCGGCAGTTGGACATCCCTCTCACAATCTGGGACCGCTGGCTCCTAACTGCTCACCTACCTGCCTGCCTGATTGCCCCTAACCACTCTGCCTGCCAGCCTGCTTGCCCCCATATGTCCCCCCCACCAGCCTGATTACCCTCAATTGCCCCCCCACCAGCCTGCCCACCCCAACTGCCACCCCTGCCAGCCTGCTTGCCCCCAACTGCCCCCCTGCTGGCCTGTTCACTCCCAACTCCCCCCCTGGTAGCCTGATCACCCTCAACTGCCCCACCCTGCAGGCCTGATTGCCCCCAACTTTCCCCCACTGCTGGCCTGCTCACCCCCAACAGCCACCCCCTCACCAGCCTGCTTGCTCCCAACTGGCCCCTCCTGCCAGCCTGCTCACCTCCTACTGCCCCCCCACTGGCCTGCTCACCCGCAACTGCCCTCCCCTCCTGACCTGATCACCCCTAACCTCCTCTGCCTCAGCCCCACTACCATGACTTTGTCTGGAAGGACTTCCAGATGGTCTCCCAGAAGGTCTTCCAGTCTAATTAGCATATTACCCTTTTATTAGTATAGATAGAGTTCAGAATAATGATGGTAATGATGCTCAACAGCATGAGAAAAGATACAGTTAGGGGAAGCCGAGGACCAGATCAGTGAATGAGAAGATAGAGTAGAAAATAATCACTCAATCAGAGAACAAAAAAACAAAAAAATTAAAAACAGGAGAACAGCTTGAGGGAGCTATGGTACAACATGAAATGGAACAATATTCACATAACAGATATGCCAGAAGGGGAAGAAAGTAACCAAGGGATCAATAATGTGTATGAAGAAATAATGGTAGAAAACTTCCCTAACCTGGTGAAGAAAAAAGTCACACAAGTTCAGGAGACACAGAGAGTCCCAAGCAAGAAGAACCCAAACAGGAGCTCCCATAAGGCTATCAGCTGATTTCTCATCAGAAACTCTTCCAAAAGGGAATGGCATGAAGTACTCAAGGTAGTGAAAAGCAAGGATCTGAAACCAAGATTTCTATTTGCAGTGAGGCTTTCACTGAAAATAGTTGGTGAAATAAACCTGACCAAAAAAAAAAAAAAAAAAAAAAAAAAAAAGGCTAAAGGAGATTGTCACAACCAAACCAACATTGCAAGAAATGCTAAAGGAACTGCTATAATGAGAAGAGGAAAAAGAAAGAGAGAGAAACATGGGCATTAAGAGCTGAAATGGCAATAAACAAGTACCTGTAGATAATAACCTTAAATGTAAGTGAATTAAATGCTCCAATCAAAAGACATAGGGTAGCTGAATGGATACAAAACATGACTCATATATATGTTCTTTATAAGAGAGCCATATTTGAAAAAAAGGGAAAAAAGACAAACAGGATGAAATGGAAGGGATGTAAGAAAATTTTCCATGCAAATGGAAATGAAAAATAGCTGGGATAGCAATACTCATATCTGACAAAGTAGACTTCAAAATGAAAGCCATTACAAGAGACAATAAAGGTCACTACATAATACTAAAGGGATCAATGCAACAGGATAGAACCCTGGTAAACATATATGCACCCAATATATGAGCACCTAAATATATAAATAATACTACTGGAGGACTTCAAGGAAGAGATCAACAGCAATACAGTCATAGTAGGAGATTTTAACACCCCACTAACTTCCCTGGATAGATCTTCAAGAAAAAAAAAATTAACAAGGAAACAGTGACTCTAAATTATGCACTGTATCAGATGGATTAAATTGACATTTATAGAACATTTCACCCCAAAGCTGCAGAATATATATTTTTCTCAAATGCACATGGTTCGATCACAAAGGTAGACCACAAATTAAGTCTCTACAAGTTCAATAATATTGAAATCATGTCAAGCATCTTCTCAGATCACAGTGTATGAAATAAGAAATCAACTACCATAAAAACACTCAAAATCATTCAAACACATGGAAGCTAAAAAATGTTATTAAACAATTAATTGGTTATCAATGATATCAATAAATAAATAAAAAATTTCTTGGAAACAAATGAAAATGAACACACAACAACCCAAACTCTATGAGACACAGTGAAAGCAGTCCTGAGAGGGAAGTTCATAGCACTACAGGACTACAAAAAAACAAAAACAAAAAAAAAAAAAAAAAAAGAAAAATTAATAATAAACTCTTTAACCCTACAACTACAAGAATTGGAAAAACAACAAGAAAATCCCAGAGTATGGTGAAGGAAGGAAATAATAAAGATCAGAAACCAAGAGCTGATTCATTGAAAAGATAAACAAGATTGATGAATCATTAGCCAGACTCATCAAGAAACAAAGAGAGAGAACCCAAATAATTAAAATCAGAAATGGAAAGGGTGACATCACAGAAATACAAAGGATTGTAAGAACATATTAACTGACATCACAGAAATACAAAGGATTGTAAGAACATATTATGGCAACAATATGCCAACAAGCTGGACAATGTTAATGAAATGGAAAAATTCCTAGAAAAATATAATCTTCCAAAACTGAATCAGGAAGAATCAAAAAACCTGAACAGGCCAATAAGTATTGAGGAAATTAAAACAGTAATCAAACAACCAGAAAAGCCCTGGTCCAGATGACATCAAAGGGAATATTTACAAAACACTCAAAGAACAATTAACACCTATATCCCCAAACTATTCCAAAAAATCCAAAGGGAAGGAACACTTTCAAGCACTCTCTTTGAGGCCAGCATTATCCTAATTCCAAAACCAGATAAAGACACTACAAAGAAAGAGAATTACAGAATAATATTCCTGATGAACATAGATGCTAAAATCCTCAACAAAATTCTAGCAAATTGAATCCAGCAATACATTAGAAAGATCATACACCATGACCATGTGTGATTTATTTCAGGGATGCAAGTCTGATACAATATTTGCAAATCAATAAACACGATACATCACATAAACAGATTGAAAGACAAAACTTAGATGATCATGTAAATAGATATAGAAAAAGCATTCAACAAAATTCAACACCCATTTTTGATAAAAACTTAGCAAAGTGGGAATAGAGGGATCATACCTCAACATAATACAGGGCATATATGACCAAACTACAGCCACCATCATACTCAATTAGCAAAAATTAAAACTATTTCCCCCAAAAACAGGAACAAGACAGGAATGTCCACTTTTACAACTCTTATCCAACACTAGAGGCCTGGTGCATGAATTCATGCATGGGTGGGGTCCAGCCGGCCTGCCTGATGGGGGTCCATCTGGCCAGGCTGGCAAGGGAGAGGGGCAACAGGAGGTTGACTGGCTGGCCCTGCCCCAAATCGGGGTGTTGGGGGCCAATCAGGGGCCAGGCCAGCCAGGGGGCAAGGGCCATTTGGGCCCAGATCAGGCTGGTTGGCTGCCACAGTGCAGGTCATAGTCACCAGTCATTCTGGTCATTCTGGTCATTACACCATTCCGATCACTGGGCTTTTATATATATAGACTAGAGGGCCAGTGCAAAAATTCATGCACAGGAGGAGTCCCTCAGCCCGGCCTGCACCCTCTCCAATCTGGGACCGCTGGCTCCTAACTGCTCACCTGCCTGCCTGATCATCCTTAACTTCTTTGCTTGACTGCCTGATTGCCTCTAACCACCTCTGCCTGCTGGCCTGATCTCCCCTAACCACCTCTGTCTTGGCCCCCACCACCATGGCTTTGTCCAGAAGGACATCCAGAAAAATGTCCAGAAGAGTCTGGTCTAATTAGCATATTACCCTTTTATTAGTATAGATAGTACTGGAAATCCTAGCCATAGTGATCAGATAAGAAGAAAACATAAAACGCATCCAAATTGGAATGGAGATACCTTCCAATTATTAATAAAAATAAAATATCTTACCTAATAATAGACAAACATGTAAATTGACCATACCTCCACTACACCCACAGCCAGAGTGAGTATGCAAATTAACCCAACAATGATGATGGGTTAATTTGCATATGCAGGCATGGAGCAGCCAGGAGGGGCGGGGCGGTGGAGGAAGCTACAGGAGCGGTGCTCTGGTCAGAAGCAAGGACTTGCCGGCTCCCAGGCTGGCTGGGAGCAGGGATGTGCCGGCTCCCGGCGGGGGGGTAGGGGCCAGGGTGAAAGTAGGGACTTGCTGGCTCCTGGGTGGCTGGGAGTGAAGCCAGAGGGAGGAAGGCCTATTCTTGCACGAATATCGTGCAACGGGCCTCTAGTATTATTATATAATGTAAATATACAAATTTGAAAGGAGGAAGTAAAACTCTTATTACTGGCAGAGGACATAATATTATACATAGAAAATCCAAAAGACTCCACCAAAAAAACTAGTAGATTTAATAAATGAATTCAGCAATGTGGCAGAATACAAAATTAACATCCAGATATCAATGGCATTTTTATACACCAATAATAAACTCACAGGAAGAGAAACTAAACAAACAATCCTATTTACCATAGCAACAAAAAAATTAAGATACCTAGGAATAAACTTAACTAAGAATATAAAATACTTGTTCTCAAAAACTATAGGATATTGAATAAAGAGAAAGAGGAAAATATAAACAAGTTGAAAAACCTACTGGGTTCATGTATTGATAAAATTAACATCATTAAAAAGTTCTTTCTACATAAAGCAATATATAGATATAATTCAATCCCTATTAAATTACCAATGTCATATTTCACAGATCTAGAATAAATACTCCAAAAATGTATATGGAACCAAAAAAGACCCCGAATACATGCAGCAATCTTGAGAAAGAAGAACAAAGTTTGAGGGATCACAAGACCAGATATCAAGCTATACTACAAAGCCACTATAATCAAAACAGCCTAGATCTGGCTTAAGAACAGACACATAGCCAAAACCGGTTTGGCTCAGTGGATAGAGAGTCGGCCTGCGGACTGAAAGGTCCCAGGTTCGATTCCGGACAAGGGCACGTAACTTGGTTGCGGGCACATCCCCAGTAGGAGGTGTGCAAGAGGCAGCTGATCGATGTGTCTCTCTCATCGATGTTTCTAACTCTCTATCCCTCTTCCTTCCTCTCTGTAAAAAATCAATAAAATTTATTTAAAAAAAAAAAAAAAAAAAAGAACAAACACATAGATCAATGGAACAGAACAGAGATGCCAGAAATCTACCCAAGTCATTACACTCAATTAATATTTGACGAAGGATGCAAGAGCATACAATGGAGTCAAGCCAGTCTCTTCAATAAATGGTGTAGGGAAAATTGGACAGATACAGGATTAAAAAAAATGAAAATATACCACCAAATTACACCATACACAAGAATAAATTCAAAATGGATATAAGACTTAAATGTAAGTCGTGAAACCATAAAAATCTTAGAAGAAACCATAGGCAGCAAAATCTCAGACATCTCTCATAGCAATATGTTTGCTGATACCTCTCCAAGGGTAAGGGAAACAAAAGAGAAAAATAATAAATGAGACTACATCAAAATAAAAACATCCACACAGCAAAAGGAACCATCAATAAAATGAAATGAGAGCTTACTGTATGGGAGAACATATTTGGCAATGATATATCTGATAAAGGGTTAATATCCAGAATATGTAAAGTACTCATACAGCCTAACAAAGGAAAGACAAACAATCTAATTTAAAAATGGGCAAAGGACCTAAATAAACAATTTTTGAAGTAGACATACAGATGGCCAAGAGACATATGAAAAAAATGCTCAAAGTCACTGATCATCAGAGAGATGCAATTTTTTTATATTTTATTAAATTTTTTACAGAGAAGAAGGGAGAAGGATAGAGAGTTAGAAACATTGATGAGAGAGAAACATCGATCAGCTGCCTCCTGCACACTCCCCACTGGGGATGTGCCTGCAACCAAGGTACATGCCCTTGACCGGAATCAAACCTGGGATCCTTCAGTCCACAGGCTGATGCTCTATCCACTGAGCCAAACCGGTTAAGGCAAAGAGATGCAATTTAAAACGACAATGAGGCATCACTCACACCTGTCAGAATGACTACCATCAACAAATCAACAAATGACAAATGCTGGTGAGGATGAAGAGAAAAGGAAAACCTAGTACACTGTAATTGGGAAACAGATTGATGCAGCCATTATGGAAACCAGTATGAAGTTTCCTCAAAAAATGGACTATGGAACTGCCATTTGACCTAGTGATCCCACTTTTAGGAATTTATCCTAATAGAACTGAAACACCAATCAGAAAGAATGTATGCACCCTAAGTTCATAACAGCACAATAGCTAAGATCTGGGAACAGCCAACGTGCCCATCAGTAGATGAATGGATAAAAAAGCTGTGGTATATTTATGCCATCGAATACTATGCAGCAGTACAAAAGAATCTCTTACCCTTTGAGACAGCATGGAGGGATCTGGATAGTATTATACTAAGCAAAATAAGCCAATCAGTGAAAGACAAGTATCACATGATCTCACTCATATGTGGAATTCAATGAACAAAATAAATTGTTGAACAAAATAGATTCAGAGACATAGAAGCATGGAACAGACTGTTGAATCTCAGAGGGAAGGCAGTGGTAGATGAGTTGGTATGTAGAGATCAACCAAAGAACTTGTAGGCATATATTCATAACCCATAACCAATAGCATAGTAGAGGCCTGGGATGGGAAGAGGGGACAATAGGAGAAAAAGTGGACATAAACAATTAAGATACTTAGGAATACACTTAACCAATGAGGTAAAAGTACTGTACTCAGAAAACTTAGAAAAAAAATTTTTTAAAGATACAAGAGAATATAAACAAGTGGAAGAATGTACCATGTTCATGGATTGTTAGAATTAACATCATTAAAATGTCCATGCTACCCAAAGCAATTTATAGATTCAATGCAATCCCTATTAAAATACCAATGACATACTAGTACTTCACAGATCTAGAACAAACACTCCAAAAATTTATATGGAACCAAAAAAGACCCCAAAAAGCTGCAGCAATCCTGAGAAGGAAGAACAAAGTTGGAGGGATAATACGATCAGATATCAAGCTATTTTACAAAGCCACTGTAACTAAAACAGCTTAGTACTGGCACAAGAACAGACATATAGATTAGTGGAACCGAACAGAGAACCCAGAAATTGACCCAGGTCATTATACTCAATTAATATTTGATAAAGAAATCAAGAGCATACAATGGAGTCAAGACAGTCTCTTCAATAAATGGTGTTGGGAAAATTGGACAGATGCATGCAAATAAATGAAAGTAGATCACCAAGTTATACCATACATAAGAATAAACTCAAAATGGATAAAACACTTAAATGTAAGTCATGAAACCATAAAAATCTGAGGAGAAACCATAAGCAGCAAAATCGCAGACATCTCTAGTAGCAATATGTTTATGGATTCATCTCCCAGGGCAAAGGAAACTAAGGAGAAAATAAACAAATGGGATTATATCAAACTAAATAATTTATGCACAACAAAAGAAATTAGCATCAAGATGAAAAGGGAACCCACTGTATGGGAGAACATATTTGCCAATGATAAATCTGATAAGGGGTTAATATCCAAAATATATAAAGTACTCATACAAATCAACAAAAGGAAAACAAACAACCCAATCAAAAAATGGGCAGAAGACCTGAATAGACACATCTCCAAAGCAGACATACAAATGGCCAAGAGGCATATGAGAAAATGCTCAACATCATTAATCATCAGACAGATACAAAGTAAAACGACAATGAGGTACCACCTTGCACTTATCAGAATGGCTAGCATTAATAAATCAATAGCCCTAGTTGGTTTGGCTCAGTGGATAGAGCATTGGCCTGTGGACTGAAGGGTCCTGGGTTCGACTCTGATCAGGGGCACATGCCTGAGTTGTGGGGTCGATCCCCAGTGGGGGGCATGCAGAAGGCAGCCAATCAATGATTCTTTCTCATCATTGATGTTTCTATCTCCCTCTCCCTTCCTCTCTGAAATCAATAAAAAAATACTATAAATAAATAAATAAATAAATAAATAAATAAATAAATAAATAAAAAACCAATGAACAACACGTATTGGTGAGGATGTGGAGAAAAGGGACCCAAGTACACTGCTGGTGGGAATGCAGACTGGAGCAGCCACTATAAAAATCAGTGTTGAATTTCCCCAAAAAATTAAAAATGGAACTGCCATTTTACCCTGTGTTTCCACTTCCAGGACTATCTAATCAGAAAGAATAGATGCACCCTTGTGTTCATAGCAGTGCTATTTAAATAACTAAGATCTGGAAACAGCCCATGTGCCCCTCAGTGGTACATTTACACAATGGAATACTTTGCAGCTGTAAAAAAGAGTGATCTCCTACCCTTTGAGATAGCATGGAGGGACCTAGAGAGTATTATTCTGAGATAAGTCAATCAGAGAAAGACAGGTATCACATGATGTTACTTATATGTGGAACCTAATGAACAAATGAAACTGACAAACAAAATAGATCCAGAGACTTGGAAGCATGCAACAGACTGAGGATCCTCAGAGGGAAGGCAGGAGGGGAGGGAGAGAGAGAGAAGAGATTAACCAAAGAGTTTATATGCATACTAGAGGCGCGGTGCACGAAATTCAGGGGAGGGAGCCTCAGCCCGGCCTGCACCCTCTCGCAATCCAGGACCACTGGCTCTTAACCCCTCACCTGCCTGCCTGCCTAAGGCCCCTAACTGCTCCCCTGCCTGCCTGATTGCTCCTAACCACCTCTGCCTGCCTTTCTGGTTGCCCCTAACGACCCTCTCCTGCTGGCCTGGTCGCCCCCTATGTGCATATGTCTGGGGTCCCTCAGCCTTGCCTGTGCCCTCTCACAGTTCAGGGGCCCTCGGGGGATGTCCTTGGGGGAGCAAGCCTAAGCCAGCAGTCAGACATCCTTAGCTCTGCTATGGAGGTGGGAGAGGCTTAGGGCTTCTGGCTGAGCAGCACTCCCCACTGTGGGAGCACACTGACCACTAGGGGCAGCTCCTGCATTAAGCATCTGCCCCCTGGTGATCAGTGTGCATCATAGCGACTGGTTGTTCCACCGTTTGGTCTATTTGCATATTAGCTTTTTATTATATAGGATGGGAGGGACTGACAGAGGTCAGAGGGGAGGGGGATGGACATAGACAAAAGTGTGGTGATGGCCTGAGGTGGGGGGGGGGTGGAGGAGGATAAAGGGGGGAAAATGGGAGACATCTATAATAGTGTCAACAATAGAATAAAACAACAATGATATACCACTACACTATACACCTATTAGGAAAAAAATGATACATTATGAACTATGTATTTACTACTTTGATAAAATTAAAAAATTTAAAAAGGAATAATTTTGTCCAGAAAACAGTGTTGTTGGAAATGTGGTTTTTTTTTAATTTTTTATTTTATTTTTATGGTAAAGCTAAGGATGCTTCAGAGCCCCTGTGAGGGCTGGATTTGTTCTGGGGGAGACAGCAAGCAAGTTGCAATCAGCAGCATTTTGGATAACCTGCCTGAAATGACTTAAAAGAGAAAGTGACCGATTCCCCAAGCCTACAGTTATTTGTAATTTATTTTCTTATTCTAAATAAAGTCATTTTTGAACCTTATTTTTAAAAAAAAATCTCCCCGCCCCCCCTAAAATTAGTCCTTTAGGTTCAGTAAACTTTAGGCCTCACAAAACCTGTGTTAATCCCTTAGGGTTGGGGTCCCCAAAGGAGTTCGGATTCATTCATTATATTTATTTGCTCCTTTTAATTCTTGTTCTAGAGGGAGAGTGAGGACAGTTTTTTACTCGGTAGTTTTTATAATAAGAATTGTATTGGAACCTGCTCCTTCTGTGGCTGTTTACGGGTTTACCTTATTGGGAATGCACAGAGACTTTAAGCCCTTTGAATATAGGGACAGAGCTGTATTGTGTTTCTATAATACAGGCACAAAGTTAATACAACTTTTATAAATATTTGTTGAAGAAACTGATAAATTTCAGTGCCATGAGGCATTACTTTTCCTTCTGCTCCATCTCTTCATTGAGACTTTTATGCAAGCATAAGGCTGAGGGGATGAGCAGGTAGAGCAGAGTAAAGCTGCTTTTTCCAAACCCTAGATCCCATACTTTGATTTTACATAGTAGATGCATTTCTGAATGACATTTTGAATTGGGTATATTAGATTTTGCTAATATCAACTTCCTTTACTCATAGACATTATTTTTAATGATGTTTAAACATTTTGTACTAAGAGGTGCAAAATATTTTGCTTATTTCAAGAATCTTTGCGCATTCTTTCTGTAGTAAAGTGAATTATCAACATGGTAAGTCTGTTTGGGGGGTCTGCTTAAAATGGGGCACACCAGTACTGAATTCGGCTCTAACAATGACTAATTCGCACACCACGTGTGGAGTTAGATAGCTGTTGGACATAATTATTTCTTTTGGTCACTTTGCTACCACAGCACCTGCTTCAACCAGAGGCAGTGTCTTACCCTCCATGACCTCTTTGTCATGGCAACCGCGGGGTCTACTGCCTGAGGCCTCGGCAGTCAGCCAGGTGTTGACCTTCCCAAGAGGGCAGCAACCCGAGGAACTCCAGTCAGGGGCGGGGTCCCCTTGGCAGAGGCGGAGCAGGGAGGCACATGGAGAGAGCTTTCAGGCAGGCTGGCTGAACCTGACAGAATCACACCGACAGCTTCCCTCCGCCTCTCCTCTCCTTCCCATGCAGGCGGGCTGATGGCTGAGGGGAGTGGGCAGCCACTGGCGAGGCCGGGTGAGGGCTCGCAGGGTGGGGGTCCTTAGGCGGCATCCAGGCTGGGCGGGCGGGCACTTCTTCCCAGGATTTCAGAGGGTGCTGGGGGCGGAGATAGAGCTGGAAAGGAGGGAGACTGCTCCCTCCCCCATTGCTGGGTGGGACGTTGGGAGGAGGGGCTGTGGATCCCTAGCCCAGAACCACCCTCCAGGGGCAGGTCCTGGGCTCAGTTGCTGCAGAGACCACCAGATGCTTGGGGGCGGGAAGGAGCTTCTGGGCCTGCCCTGCAGGGAGTCCCTGGCTTGAGTGTTTGAGCAATGCGTGGGCAGCAAGTGGCAAGAGTAGACTGAGAAACTGGCCCCGGGCCAGATAGGTGAGGCACACAAAACTTCTGCCTGGACAGCACCGAGGCCACAGCGTTGTGGTGGATAACAAAGCGCTGGCATGCTAGGCCTCGTTGCTGGCACGGGGGTCAGAGAACCTGGTGGGCGCCTCTCCTGCCTCCGCCTGGCACAGGCTCCATTATGCCACTGGCGGGGGAAGGTAGGGGCTGGCCCAGTGTGAGCCACTGGCTGCTTGCCACCTGCTGCAGCTCGCCAATCCTCTATGGGCTGGGAGGAGGCGACAGGTCGTTCCTTTGGTTGTCCTGGTCGTGACAGACATTGCCTTTTTATATAGAGAGATAGACTTAACTCATAGACATAAATACTAGTCTGGTGAAGAGCTGGGGAGGGGATGGGAGTGGGTGGGGTGGTCTATGGGGGAAAAAGAGACATCTGTAATACTTTTAAAAATAAACATAAACTTTTTTTAAATAAAATAAAATATTTGGTCATTGTCAATAAAGAATATGCCACACCCATAAAAAAGGAAAAAGAAAGAAAAGTGAGTCAGTACAAACTCATTTTGTTTGTAATGACAGGTCGGGGAAGAGGTTTGATTTTTTTCATTTTTTTCTTATCTCCTGCTATGGTTTGGAAGGTAGATACTCTGTAAATCCTGGCAGAATGGCTGCCTTACAGAGCATGGAATAGCATCCATCCATAAAATAGATGGATCCCAAATGAAGGCCTCTCCATGCTCAAGTCTCTGTTTTGTGAGACGGCCTTTTCAGGATTAAGCAAGTGGGAAGAAAAACTGTTGAGATCTTAAGAATACTGGTTCAGCCCTTGCTGGTTTTGCTCAGTGATTAGAGCGTCGGCCTGTGGACTGAAGGGTCCTGGTTCAATTCTGGTCAAGAGCACCTACCTTGGTTGCAGGTTCCCTGGCCCTGGTCAGGGTGCATGCAGGAGGCAACCAATTGATGTGTCTCTCTCACATAAATGTTTCTCCCTGTCTCTGTCTCTTCCTTCCACTCTCTCTAAAACTCAATGAAAAAACATCCTTGGGCGAGGATTAGCAACCATAACAAAAAAAAATAAATATAAAAAAGAATACTGGTTCAGGAGGTCAGGAGAAGCCTAGAATTAAACATCCCAAAGTCCCTGCCGAACACTTTTACATTTCTGTGGCAGGAGTTATCGATAAGTTATGGTCGGCACTTCTCTCAGTTGAAAGTATGCCATCATTCTCTCAGGAGTGTCGTTATTTTGTCATCTTGGGGTTTTTCCCCCTTCATTTTAAGCCCATTGGCAAGTACTTAGCTAAAATGTATCTAGGTTTCTGGAATAGGTACACATGAGAGAGACTGAGAGCAAGTGAAGGGAGTCAGGCAGAAAGGGTGAGAAAGAAAAACTGGTTATTTAAATGGTATTTATGAGTGGGGAAAAGTTTTCTCTATGCCTCAAGGCTCCCAAGTTAGCCTACTACTTAAAATGTCCAAATGTCCCCAAATAGCAGTATATCAATGGTCACATACAGTTAAATCTGGCACTGATCGGTTCAGTTGCACCCTCTTGTGTACCTTCTATGCCAGGTCTGTAGTTTCCAGTCCCAGTCTGACATGTGCTCTGGAGAACCCATCCTGTGTGGTTTATTTCTCAGCCATCAGTGTTCCTCAGGTTTTGGACTCAAAACATTCACTGGAACCCAGACTGCAATGAAATGCCTTATCTAACTCTTAACTTAGCAGATGTGGTGTGTTTTTCCCCTAATGTTAAAACCAGGTTCAAAATGGTCCAAAATAAGCAATTTTCTGTCATTAGATATTTCCCTTGTCCCCGGAAAGAATTTACACACCATACCTATACCATCAGGAATCCAGAAACATCTCATATTTAATCCAAAGACCCACTATTCTGCACCTAAGGTCACTCGTGAATTTTTTGTTATTCAGGAATTGAACAGCTTTGAGACCTTTTGGTCCCTGTTATAGTACAGAGCCAAGTATTATGTTACAAGGACAAAAATTAATCATAACAACTCAACAGGGAAGAGAGGTGTCAGACTGGCTCACGGTTTCTGGAGCAGAGTTAAGTTACCACACATGGATTATACAGAATCTTGTTGTTGTCAGCATTCTTTAAGGACAATTTGGAGCTTGGATGCCTACATTTTAATTTCCTTTGTAATTTTTAAATCCCAAACTGCTATTCTCTTAACAGCAACAATAAAAAATACTGCCTTAATCTGAATTTGAGTCACCTAGATCTCTTCTAGGTTGCATTTCTTAATGAAGATTATTTTCTAAGTCATTTTTCATCACACAAAATATATAGTAAGCTCAAAAAATCCCTACCAAGGGATAGGGAAGATGGCGACAGGCAGGAAGGTAGGGAGGGAGAGAGTGTGAGAGAGTGAGGAACCCATAGAGGAGATTGTAGACGTGTGGTGTGTATGTGTGTGTATGAGCTAGGGACAGTTAGATTCTGCAGGTCCTCCAAGGGGCTGCCAAACCGGGCAGTCTTAGACGGCAGAGCACGGCGCACAAAGCAGACACTTCTGGGCAGCCGGTGCAGGCATGGAGACCACACCATCTTGAGACACAGAGCTGCTTGAGACTAGGATCCTGGTCTCAGACACAAACCAGGACCCTGCAGCCATTGAGGACAGAGAACTGCAACCACAGCTTCAGACCAACAGACAACAAGAATCCAGACTTCCCAGCCACAGATTTCTGTGAGTCAAAGAGCCTATCCCCCTCCCTGCAGGCTCCCGGAAAGCGCCATAGTAACTGATAGACCCACCCCTCTCTCGAGCAGCAGCACCCCTACAAGAAATTGAGCTTGAGAGTGTGCACAGGATGCAGCTCCCCTACGGGGAATTTCAGCTTGAGAAAGCACGCACAGACCACAGCACTGCTACTAGAATTTGAGAGACTGGAATTTGCTCCCTGCAATGCAATTGGACGAACAAACCCAAAGCCCACGCAGGGCGGCAGTGCCACCTGACTTTGATTCTGGGCAAGCGCACACGGAAGTCAGTTTTCCGCAGCGCAGGCATGCCACAGGGCTATTGTGCAACCCAGTCCCCCATAGTGACCTGGACCCAAATTCTCCTGGCAAGAGGCAGCACTGAGCACCACCGACTTGACTCTGTTTCTTACCGTGTGCACCTGGGATTCCTGACTCACAGCACACTCACACTAAGAGCCAGTGACTCAAATTCTTGGTTCATGCACACACGGGGACCCTGATTCTCAGCGAGAAGCCACACAAGGCAACAGAGACTCTGATACTAGATTCTTGGTGCAGACACAGGGAAACTCTGACTCCTGGCATGCACTAGGGGACTCATTTTCAGCACACGCCAACAGTGCGGTGCAGGCAGGGTCCCTGATTCTAGGTGCGCACACGAGACCACACTGAAAGCTGGGAACACTGACCCTGGGCAAGCCTGGTTCCCACCAACCCACGGCAGCCACACGTCCTAGTGTCGGAGCACTTCAGTGAAACTCGGGTGGTACAAAGTTCCCATGGCACATGGCCCAGGTCCACGCAACTAGAAGTTTGAACTTTCTGTTGATAGTCAGAATGGGGAGACGACACAATCCCCAGAGGAAAGAAAATGAGGAGTCGCCAAGAAAGGAAATTAGTGAAACTGAAGCATGCAATATGACTGAAAAAGAGTTCAGAGTAATGGTCATGGAATTTATACATCAGATGGATGAGAAAATCAACAACCTATGCAAGAATCAGGAAGAAATGAAAAGTGATATAGATACAATCAAAAACACCATGAAAGTTTCAACAGTAGACTAGAAGAAGCAGAGGACCGAATTAGTGAGTTAGAAGATCAGGTACAGAAACAAGCTCAATCTGAACAGCAATTGGAGAAAAAAATTAAAAAGCAGGATAAAAGCCTAAGGGAGCTTTGGGACAACATGAAATGAAGTAACATACGTATAATAGGGCTGCCAGAAGGACAAGAAGAGCAGCAAGGATTAGAAAATCTATTTGAAGAAATAATGACAGAAAACTTCCCAGATATGGGGAAGAAAAAAGTTACACAAGTACAGAGAGTCCCAAGCAGGATCAACCCCAAAAGACCCACACCAAGACATGTCATAATTTCAATGGCAAATATCATCGACAAAGAGAGAATCTTAAAGGCGGCAAGAGAGATACAGAGAGTTACCTACAAAGGAACCCTCATCAGATTATCAAATGATTTCTCAACAGAAACACATCAAGCTAAAAGGGAATGGAAGGAGGTATACAAAGTGTTGCAAAGCAAAGGACTGAATCCAAGAATACTCTATCCAGCAAGACTATCAATCAAAATTGAAGGGGAAATCAAGAGCTTTGCAGACAAAAAAAGGCTAAGGGAGTTTATCACCACCAAACCAGCAATGCAAGAAATGCTAAAGGGAATACTGTAAAAAGAAGAAATAAACAGGTAAGAAGGAACACAGACACAAAAATAGATATGACTACAAACAAATACCTTTCAGTAATAACTTTAAATGTAAATGGACTAAATTCTCCAATCAAAACACATCGAGTGGCTGAATAGATAAAAAAAAATGACCCATATATATGCTGTCTACAAGAGACCCACCTCAGAACAAGAGACTCACACAGATTGAAAGTGAAGGGATGGAAATATCTTTCAGGGAAATGGAAATGAATAAAAAGCTGGGGTAGCAACACTTATATCTGAAAAAATAGACCTCAAAGTGAAGGCCATAACAAGATATAAGGAAGGCCACTTCATAATACTAAAGGGATCGATACAACAAGAGGATATAACCCTGATAAACATATATGCACCCAACACAGGAGCACACAAATACATAACAAAACTACAGGAAGATATCAAGGGAGAGATCTACAACAATACAATCATAGTAGGAGACTTTAATACACCACTGGCATCACTGGATAAATCCTCTAGACAAAAAATCAGCAGAGACACAGCAATCCTAAATGACTCACTAGATCAGATGGACTTAACTGACATCTTCAGAACATTTCATCCCAAAGCCACAGAATATACGTTCTTCTCAAGTGCACATGGGACATTTTCAAAAATAGACCACATATTGGGTTACAAGCAAAGTCTTCCCGAATTCAAGAAGATTGAAATCATACCAAGCACCTTCTCAGACCACAATGACATAAAATTAGAAATAAACTACAATAAAAACAATCTAAAAATCTCAAACACTTCAAAGCTGAATAGCATGCTATTAAATAATGACTGGGTTACCAAAGAGATCAAAGAAGAAATTAAAAGCATCCTGGAAACTAATGACAACAAAAACACAACAATCCAAAATCTATGGGACACAATGAAAGCAGTCCTGAGAGGGAAGTTTATAGTTCTACAGGCCTACCTCAAAAAAAACAAGAAAAAATGGTAGCAAATCATCTAACTCTACAACTCAAAGAATTAGAAAGAGATCAATAAGAAAAGCCCAGAGTGAGCAGAAGGAAGGAGATAATAAAGATCAGGGCAGAAATAAATGACATAGAGACCAAAAAAACAATACAAAAAATCAACAAAACCAAGAGCTGGTTTTTTGAAAAGATAAACAAGATTGATGAAACTCCAGCCAGGCTCACCAAGAAGCAAAGAGAGAGGACCCAAATAAACAAAATCAGAAATGAGAGAGACGAAAAAACAACAGACCCCACAGAAATACAAAGGATTGTTAAAAAATACTATGAATAACTCTATTCCAACAAGCTAGAAGACCTAGAGGAAATGGACATATTCCTAGAAAAATACAACCTTCCAAAACTCAATCGTGAAGATTCTAAAAATCTCAATAGGCCGATAACTAAGGAAGAAATTGAATCAGTCATCAAAATGCTCCCAGCAAACAAAAGCCAGGGGCCAGACGGCTTCACAGGGGAGTTATACCAAATATTCAAGGAAGAACTAAAACCTATCCTCCTCAGACTATCCCAAAAAATTCAAGAGGAAGGAACACTTCCAAGCTCCTTCTATGAAGCCAGCATCACCCTAATACCAAAACCAGATAATGACAACACAATGAAAGAGAATTACAGGCCAATATCCCTCATGAACATAGATGCCAAAATCCTCAACAAAATTCTAGCAAATCGGATCCAGCAGTACATCAGAAAGATCATACACCATGACCAAGTAGGGTTTATCCCAGGAATGCAAGGATGGTACAATATTCACAAATCAATAAACGTGATACATCACATAAACAAATTGAGAGATAAAAATGACATAATCATATCAATTGACGTAGAAAAAGCATTTCACAAAATCCAATACTGCTTCTTGATCAAAACATTCAGCAAGGTGGGAATAGAAGGATCATACCTCAACATAATAAAAGCCATATATGAAAAACCCACAGCCAACATCATACTCAATGGACAAAAACTAAAACCATTTCCCCTAAGAACAGGAACAAGACAGGGATGCCCACTCTCACCACTCCTGTTTGACATAGTACTGGAAGTATTAGCCATTGCGATCAGACAAGAAGAAGAAATAAAAGGCATCCAAATTGGAAAAGAAGAAGTAAAACTGTTCGTATTTGCAGATGACATGATATCGTACATAGAAAACCCTAAAGACTCCATCAAAAATTATTAGACTTAATAAATGAATTTGGCAATGTAGCAGGATACAAAATTAATGCCAAGAAATCTATGGCATTTCTTTACACCAATAGTGAACTTATAGAAAGAAAGACTAAAAAAGCAATCCCATTTACCTTCGCACCAAAAAAATTAAGATACCTAGGAATAAACTTAACTAAGGAGGTAAAAGACCTATATGCGAAAATCTACAGGACACTGAAAAAAGAGATAGAGGAAGACATAAACAGATGGAAGAACATACCATGTTCATGGATTGGTAGAATCAACATCATCAAAATGTCCATACTACCCAAAACAATCTACAGATTCAATGCAATCCCCATTAAAATACCAACAGCATATATCACAGACCTAGAACGAACCTTCAAAAAATTCATCTGGAATAAAAAAAGACCCTGAATAGCGGCAGCAATCCTGAGAAAGAAGAACAAAGCAGGTGGGATGTCAATACCAGATAACAATCTGTATTACAAAGCCACTGTTCTTAAAACTAACTGGTACTGGCACAAGAATAGACATATAGATCAATGGAATAGAATAGAGAACCCAGAAATCAACCTAAACCACTATGCCCAATTAATATTTGACAAAGGAGGTATGAACATAAAATGGAGTAAAGATAGTCTCTTCAACAAATGGTGTTGGGAAAATTGGACAGATACATGGAAAAAAATGAAACTAGACCACCAACTTACACCATACACAAAAATAAACTCAAAATGGATAAAGGACTTAAACATACGACGGGAAACCATAAAAATACTAGAGGAATCCACAGGCAGAAAAATCTCAGACATATGCCGAAGGAACTTCTTCACTGATACTGCTCCTAGGGCAATGGAAACTAAAGAGAAAATAAACACATGGGACTAAATCAAAATAAAAAGCTTTTGCACAGCAAAAGAAACCATCAACAAAACAACAAGAAAGCCCACTGCATGGGAGAACATATTTGCCAATGTCATCACCGATAAGGGTTTAATCTCCAACATTTACAGGAAACTCATACAACTTAACAAAAGGAAGATAAACAATCCAATCAAAAAATGGGCAATGGACCTAAATAGACACTTTTCAAAGGAGGACAGAAGGAAGGCTAAGAGACATATGAAAACATGCTCAAAGTCACTAATCATCTGAGAGATGCAAATCAAAACAACAATGCGGTGTCATCTCACACCCGTCAGAATGGCTATCATCAACAAATCAACAAATGACAAGTGTTGGCGAGGATGCAGAGAAAAAGGAACTCTTTTGCACTGCTGGTGGGAATGTAGACTGGTGCAGCCACTGTGGAGAACAATATGGAGTTTCCTCAAAAAACGAAACATGGAACTCCCATTTGACCCAGTGATCCCACTTCTAGGAATATATCCCAAGAAACTAGAAACACGAATCAGAAAGGATATATGCACCCCTATGTTCATAGCAGCACAATTCACCATAGCTAAGATTTGCATACAGCCTACATGCCCATCAGCAGATGAGTGGATTAAAAAACTGTGGTACATCTACACAATGGAATACTACACTGCAGTAAAAAAGGAGTTCTTACCATTTGCAACAGCATGGATGGAACTGGAGAGCATTATGCTAAGTTAAATAAACCAGTCAGAGAAAGACGAATACCACATGATTTCACTCATTTGTGGAAAATAATGAACAACTTAAACTGATGAATAAGGACATATCCAGAGGCAGAGAAGCATCAATCAGACTGCCAGACATCAGAGGGAAGGTAGGGGAGGGTGGGGAAAAGCACGAGAGATCAACCAAAAGACTTGTATGCATGAATATAAGCCTAACCAATGGACATGAACACCAGGGGGGTGAGGGCATGAGTGGGGAAGAATTGGGGGGTTAAGGGAGGGATGAGTACACATATGTAATACTTTAATCAATAAAGAAATTTTTTTTAAAAATCCCAACCAAAATGCTTTTTAATCCCTTTATGATTTGCTTTCACCTAAGTACATTCACTTCTAGAAAGGCATACACTGTGAAACCAGGTACTAAACTATTCAGGAAGTGCAACAGAATGTCAGCAAAGAAAAAAGTTACAGGGGTGCAGTAGTGAAGAATTAAAGCCTTGAGTGAGACTCTGAGAGTTAAGTGGACTGTGGAGAGGTGGTTAGGAAGGAGAAGATACTATAGTTTCAGGAACAGCATATACAAAGGCATGGGAATCAAATAATTGAATAAAATAGATGCAAGCTGCTGCTTCACACTCTATGACAGCCGTGGGCAAACTACGGCCCGTGGGCCGGATCCGGCCCATTTGGCTGTTCTATCCGGCCCACGGAGCCGAAAGAGCAGAGGGTTCTCTTGCTCTCCCCTCCGCTCCTTTACTTTGAATTTATATTAGTTCACACAAACACTCCATCCATGCTTTTGTTCCAGCCCTCTGGTCCAGTTTAAGAACCCATTGTGGCCCTTGAGTCAAAAAGTTTGCCCACCCCTGCTATGGGATAAACAAAGAGAATCCAATCTTTCCTTAAAATGGATGGAAAATACTTTTAAAAATACACACATTTTGCATGAGCAATGCATTACAGAATCCTATCTAATAAAAGAGTAATATGCAAATTAACCATCACTCCACTACACCACAAGCCACGCCCACCAGCCAATCAGGAGTGAGTATGCAAATTAACCCCAACCAAGATGGCTATGGCCACAGAGCCAGCAGCAGGCTAGGGTTGCCCCGGCGATGGAGAGAGCCACACTTTCCATACACCCTGGCGGGCCCAGGCCTCCACTCAAGGCTACAAAGTTTCAATTATAGAAGATACATAAATCCCAACAAAAATGGCTGCTGCCAGGAGCAAGCAGGAGGCTTGGCTCCGCTCAAGGCTACAAAGTTTTAATTATAGAAGATAAATAAATCCCAGATACCAGGGCCTCTGCTTGGGTCACCAGGGGGCATGGCCAGCCTGCAGACCACCACGGGCCCCTCTCCCAGGCTGCCCCATGCCCCAAGGGAACCCCCACCCTGATCCAGGACACCCTTCAGGGCAAACCAGCCAGCCCCCACCCATGCACCAGGCCTCTATCCTATCTAATAAAAGAGTAATATGCAAATTGACTGTCCAACACACAAGATGGCTGCCCCTATGTGGTCAAAGATCCTGCCTCCATGTGGACACAAGATGGCCACCATAAGATGGCCAGCAGGGGAGGGTAGTTGGGAGGGACCAGGCCTGCAAGGGAGAGCAGTTGGGGGTGATTAAGCCTGCAGGGGAGGGCAGTTAGGGGTGACCAGGCCAGAAGAGGAGGGTAGTTGGGGGCGACCGGGCCTGCAGGGGAGAGCACTTGGGGGGGGGACCAGGCCTGCAGGGGAGGGCAGTTAGGGGCAAACAGGCTGGCAGGGGAGCAGTTAGGCATCAATCAGGCTGGCAGGGGAGTGGTTAGGGGGTGATCAGGCTGGCAGGCATAAGAGGTTAGGGGCAATCAGGAAGGCAGGCAGGCGAGCATTGGGAGCCAGCAGTCCTGGATTGTGAGAGGGATGTCCCATATTGGAGAGGGTGCAGGCTGTGCTGAGGGACACCCCCCCCCCCAAGCACGAGTTTCATGCACTGGGCCTCTAGTTATATATAAAAAGAATTTCAATGATAGGTTGTTATAAGCCAAGGTGTGGATATGAGAATGACTGAGGAATGAGAGGTTAGTACATGAATGTCTGGTGGGAAACAGAGTAAAAGGAGAGTGGGGCCAACTTAAAGAGAACCTTGAAGTCAGTCAGGGCTTGAGTTTGATAAATTCAGAAAATCTCTGTACATTGTTGGTTCAAGAATTGACACAACAAAACTTTATAACACTTCAAAGTTTACACAATTACTTTAACTCCATTTTTTCTTCTGGTCCCCACAACAACACTGTATGGAAAGTAGAGTGGATATTAAACCAAAGATAAGAAAATCAAGACTCAGATTTATCAAGATTGCAAACACTAGTTTTCTTGATTTAAAGACCAATGTCCTTTCTACTCTTGTTTCTTTTTATGAGGCAGAAAATTGGGCTCACTTACCTTTTATAGAGGACCTCCTCTCTGTCCAACCCATTCATATGTATTATCCTAGAGTACCAATAGTACTCAGCAGGTATTTTCATAAATGAGGAAATAAGAAACTATATTAAGATGATCAAAAGGAAAGGGATAGATACATCACAAGAATCAGTAAGACTCAAGGATTAACTAATCACAAGGTTAAGAACTTTATATATATACTAGAGGCCCGGTGCATGAATTCTTGCATGGGTGGGGTCCCTCAGCGTGGCCTGTGGGCACTGAGCAGAAACCAGCAATCCAATGCCTCCTGCTGCTCCGGCCTGCTGCTCCTGCTCATCTCGGCCCTACCGCACCTGCCACAGGCTTGCGCCCAGTCAGTCCTGATAGGTAGAAGCTCACGCCTCCACAGCGGTGCTCCCCAGCCATGAGCCCTGCGTCTGGCACCCATGGTGAGGGGGGTGGGGGATGGGGGAGGCAGGATGCAATCGGCCCTCCAGGCGAGTGGTGGGACACCCTTGCCAGCCCAGGATCCAGATCTGTCCTGCTGAGTTTCACACCGGTTGTGTGGATCTACCTGGTGGCTGTTTTTATGTTTCTTCCTGTTGAGCGTCTAGGAAGGGGAAGTGGCCATGTTGTCTGAGGCCAACTTCCAGGAGGCCAGCAGCGCTGTCAGGATTGTGTCGGTGGTGCTGGTCCATCAGTGCCTCACCCATTCTCTGGATATTGGATCTGCAGGATTACTGAGGGAGGGAGTGGCTGCCACTGGGCTGGTGGGCCGCTGGGAGGGATTGGTCAGCTGAGTGTCACTCCTACTATAGGAGCACACTGACCACCAGGGAGCAGCTCCTGCATTGAGCGTCTGTCCCCTGGTGGTCAGTGCATGTCATAGCAACCTGTTGACTGGTTGTTTGGTCATTCAGTCACTTAGGCTTTTATATATAGATATATATACAGGTATTTTTACCTAAAATTTTTATTTGCATTTTAAGAGGAATTAAAATTATCATAGACCCTAGGCACTGTGTTTACTGTGTCTAATAGATAAATTAGTCCTTGCTGAGGGTATAGAAGAAAGATGAGTTTTAAATGATTGCAAAATATCAGGTGTACTGGTTAATAATGCGGATTTTTTTCAATAGATGGAGTTACACATATATTGACATATGTGTGATTTGATATGTATGCTATTTTATTGTATTGACAGCAAGCTTCAAAATTTCATGTCAAATTTTCTGAAGGTGTTAACATCATAGATACTTTTATGCTTAAAAATGTCAAATTTCATGCCAAAAAAAGAGCATTTGTGGGAAGTTTTAATTCATTACTTTATTTTGAAGAAAAGTGCTGCTGAGAGTTATCATATACTTCAGGAAGCTTATGGTGAACATGCTCCATCTCAAGATACTTGTGAACACTGGTTTGAATGCTTTAAAAGTGATGATTTTGATGTGAAAGACAAAGAACGCCGAGGTCAACCGAAAAAATTTGAAGACCAACAATTACAAGCATTATTGGTTGAAGATGCATGTCAAACTCAAAAACAACTTTCAGAAAGATTAACCGTTGCTCAGCAAACTATTTCTGATCATTTACAAGCAATGGGAAAGATTTTAAAGGAAGGAAAATGGGTGCCACATCAACTGAATGAAAGACAAATGGAAAACCAAAAAGTCATCAGTAAAATGTTGCTTCAACGGCAGGAAAGAAAAAGTCTTTTTTTTTTTTTTCATCGAATTGTGACTGGCAATGAAAAATGGATTTATTTTGAGAATCCCAAATGCACAAAATCATGGGTTCATCCAGGTCAACCATCAACATCAACTGCAAGGCCAAATCGCTTTGGAAAGAAGACAATGCCCTGCATTTGGTGGGATCAGGAAGGTGTGGTGTATTATGAGCTTCTAAAACCAGGTGAAACTGTTAATACTGATCACTACCAACAACAAATAATCAATTTGAACCACGCTTTGATCGTAAAATGACCAGAATGGGCGAGAAGACACAGCAAAGTAATTTTGCTTCATGATAACGCACCATCACACACTTCAAAACCAGTTAAAGACACATTAAAAGATCTTGCCTGGCAAGTATTAACCCACCTGCCGTATTCAACAGACCTTGCTCCTTCAGTTTACCACTTGTTCCGATTGATGGCACACACACTTTCTGAGCAGCACTTCAAAACATACGAAGAAGTGGAAAAATGGGTCTCTCAATGGTTTGCCTCAAAACAAGAAAAGTTCTATTGGAACGGTATCCACAAATTACCTGAAAGATGGGGAAAACATGTAGCTAGCAATGGACATTACTTTGAATAAAGCACTTTTGATGCTTCTCTTGAAATTATCATGTTTTCTTTGATTACAAAATCTGCATTATTAACCAGTAAACCTGGTATTTAACCAGAGAATCTAGAAAAATGGTAGCATTCTCTAAAAGAAGCAAAGGAGTTAAAAATAAAAAATAATTTGAAAAGAAAGATAATTTTGATTTTGAACTTGTGGAACTTGAATGAACTAAAGAAATCCAGATGAAGATGGCCAGTAAGTAACTTGCAATGTAGAATGTAGGGCCATGTATATTTGAAAATTAATAGTATAAAGGTGTTTTTAAAAACTATGATAGCTAATGATCTCCTCAAGCAAGTGGATTATAGAGTGAGGCCCTCGAAACTAATGCAAAAAGCTTATGAGGCATGCCACAGTTAAGAAGATAAGAAGATAAAGAGAAGAGGAATTTTCAGAACCTACAGAAATGGTGGGTTCTTGTGCTCCTGAGAGTGGTTGTTGGTGTTGTGATTGTGACCGAATTTAATTTCAAAATGGAATCCTAATTAAAAGTGGCATAATTATGAAAGTGAAGATGAAGGCAGCAAGCATGTCTTTTTTATTTTTTCTTCCATGTCCTTCACTGACCCAACACACACACACACACACACACACACACGCACACACACGCGCGCACACACATACACACACAGGCTACCCAAAGGCACTGTCTGAGTGAAGACTCAACTGAAGGAAACAATTTGTCAACTCAGCAATCTGAGGCATACAGAGTGACTCACAAAACAAAAGTTACAACAGTACGTTTACGATCAAGACATGAGCAGATAGGAAATATGGAGCTTTTTCTTTTATCTCAAAAATATTTCCTTGCTGAGTAAACTACTAGTTCTAATGTGTGCTGTTCAAATCATCATAATCATAGTCCCTGGTTGTGTTGAAGTACATACCAATAATGGCAGTCACACTTACAATCTATATATATAAAACCCTAATATGCAAATAGACCAAACGGCAGAACAACTGAACAACTGAACAACTGGTCACTATGATGTGCGCTGACCACCAGGGGGCGTACACGGAACATGATAGGCATTGGCTGTGGCAGGATGGTGGAGCAGGTGAGTGGGGGTGCCAGACGAAGGTGGGGTGTCAGTCACTGTCATCGGGGAGAGCCTCTGGTGGTTACGGAAAATTCTTTGCTCTTGCCGGGCGCTTGTACCTGCTGCCAGCACCAGCCCTATTAGTTCGGCACCGTCAGCAGGTACGAGCAGCAGCTGCTGGCCCCAATTGCCCCTCAGGCCTTCTCCACCTCCCCCTGCTCCTGAGGGGCTATCAGAGCAGCAGCTGCCACTCACACCTGCTGCTGGCACCAGATCCAATTACTCTACACCATCAGCAGGTGCTAGCAGGGCTGGTGCCATCAGCGCCTGGGAGCAGCAGCGGCAGGAGTGGAACTGCTGGCATACAGGGGACTGGGGGCTGCGGCAGGAGGGATCAGGCAGGGGCATGGAGGATGCACCAAGACCCGCCTCTGTGCCCACTGCAGCTTCACAGCCCACAGTTCCTTTCAAGGTTCATGAATTCGTGCACTGGGCCCCTAGTCTTATATAATAAAGAGGTAATATGCAAATTGACCATAACTCCAACACACAAGATGGCCACCCCCATGTGGTCCAAGATGGCCACCCCCATGCAGACGCAAGATGGCCACCACAAGATGGCCGGCAGGGGAGGGCAGTTGTGGGCGATCAGGCCAGCAACAGAGGGCATTTGGGAGGAACCAGGCCTGCAAGGGAGGGCAGTTTGGGGCTATCAGGCCTGCAGGGGAGGGCAGTTGGGGGCAACCAGGCCGGCAGGGGAGGACAGTTAGGGGTGACCAGGCTAGCAGGGGAAGGCAGTTGGGGGCGACCAGGCCAGCAGGGGAGCAGTTAGGCGTTGATCAGGCTGGCAGGGGAGTGGTTAGGGGGTGATCAGGCTGGCAGGCGGAAGCAGTTAGGGGCAATCAGGCAGGCAGGCAGGTGAGTGGTTGGGAGCTAACTGTCCTAGATTGTGAGGGGGATGTCCGACTGCCCGTTTAGGCCTGATCCCAGTGGGATAAGGCCTAAACGGGCAGTCGGACATCCCTCAAAGGGTCCCAGATTAGAGAGGGTGCAGGCTGGGCTGAGGAACACACACACACACACACACACACACACCCTGTGCACAAATTTCATGCACCAGGCCTCTAGTCTATATATATAAAAGCCTAAGTGACCATTCAACCAGTAACTATGACACTCACTGATCACCAGAGGGCAAATGCTCAATGCACAGGCATGGAAACATGGAACAAACTGATGAATCTCAGAGGGAAGCGGGAGGAGGGAGGGCAGGAAGAGATTAACCAAAGATTTTATATGCATACTAGAGGCCTGGTGCATGGATTCATGCACCAGTGAGGTCCCTCAGCCTGGCCTGCACCCTCTTGCAATCCAGGACCCCTCAGGGATGTCGGACTGTTGGTTTCGACCCGATCCCAACAGGCCAGGCCAAGGGACCCCACTGGTGCACAAATCCATGCACTGGGCCTCTAGTTTATTATAAAACGATTGCTTTTTGTACTGAATTTTCCTTAAAGAAAAATACCATTGATGAGGATTGTGACACATTCCCCCTGAGATTGTAGATGCTAGGTATGCTGGTGGAATTGTAATAACCTGCTCAGAAACAGCTGAATTTGTGAATGATTCATGGATGAACAGGGTGGTGGTTGTTTAAGGTCAGTCATCTGAATCATGTCTTGGGAGAGTTCCCACGAAGTTACATAGAATGAAAATCTGGGCCAGTATTCACATGCCTGACTATTGAAGTAAGAACAGCTGCATTTATTTCAACATTCTCAGCCTCACACATATATACAGGTCAGTGAATCATAGAGGTTAAATGTAAGAGGAATATCACAAGTAGGATAATAAGAAAATAGAACTGAAAAGATTACCCTGGAAAACTAAATACATACCTCAGCTAGGTTGGAAGATGAAACTGAATAAATTACTAGGATATAGTACAGAGGAGAAAAAGAAGGGGAAATGTGAGAGGTTATAAGATGTGGAGGCAAGAATAAGAAACTCTAACATGTGTCTATGTAATTGGAATCCTAGCAAAAGAGAGTAAAGTATAGAGTACAGGAAATATGTAATGAGGTCATAGCTGAAACTTTTCCATAATTAATTAAAATCATTAATCCACCAAAAAAGGAACCACAAAGTATACTCAAGAAATTAAACATTAAAAAACAATTCTTCAAAACATAGTTCAATTGAGGAACAATTTTAAGAAGGGGGGGCGGGGGGGCCGGGGAGAGATCTTACTAGTAGAAGCACCCAAAGAGAAAGTCTAAATCAGCAACAAAAAGACAATTAGACAGACAGCAGACTTCTTGGCAGCAATAGTGGAAGATAAATAAGAGTGTAATATCCTCAAAATGGTGAAATAGTTCTTGTCAGTATGGAATGGTATATCAAGCAAAACTCTCTTTCATGAACAAAATAATAAAACATTTTCAGATTTAAAAAAAACAACACTGAAGAACTGCTAAGGGAAGAACTTTAGGAAGAAAGAAATTATTTCAGAAATAATATCTATGATATAAAAAGAAATAGCCAACAAAGAAATTGGTAAACGTGAATAAACATAAGATTTTTATTAAAAACATACATTGGTAACTAATTTGTGAGGTCTCAAAGACTAGGCAACAATAGCATATGGGCATTTATGGGTGATTAGAGTTCAGTTTTAAGTCCTTGTATTTTTACAGAGAAAGAAAGCACTGATATACTTTACAGTTAATAAGTACAACTTCAAAGGAAGCCAATAAATAATAGGAATAAAATTTATTTTCCACTCTGCGCCATCAGCGGGTGCAAGCGGGGCTGGTGCCGTCAGTAGGAGATGAAATAAAATGGAGAGGTGGGTATATTAAAGACAGGAAGAAGAAAGGAAGTGGTTGATGTATAATGAAAGTAGGACAAGCAGCAATTAAATAAAATAGTAGAAAAATTCAGAGGTAGATAGATACACTCACCAGTTAAGAGACACAGGATGATTACAATCTCTTTGAATGAGTGGTATCTAGTCACAGAAAATCAAGAGTAGTCCAGAGAGCAAAAAACTCTTACTAAAATTAGAATATGAATCACTAATATAGATGCTAAAAGTGTGTAGAGAAGAGAGATGGAAGACAATGTGTCACAGTGGCAGCAGACATAAGATGGTTTTCCCAATCTTCTCCTCAATATCTGTGTGATCTTGGCAAATATTCAACCTGAACTTTATTTTCCAAAGCAACAGAATTGAAATAATAATAGTACTTACTTCGTAGAGTTATTGTGATGATTATATGAAATAAAATATGTAAAGTAGTGCCTGGCACATAGGATGAACACAAATAAGTGATTATCAGTGTGGAGAGAACTGGGGGAACTAGGGCAGGTGAAAAAACATTGAATTTGAGGAAAATTGGTGGATGGAATTAGGGAAGGTAAAACTGTAAGAAGAACAGAAAATAGCAAAAAGCAAGCAAAGCCTGAGGCAGAACTACAAAGCTGAGATGCAAGTGGCCTAGGGCAGAACACAGGCAGGCTGGCTGGAGAAGGCTTCCTGCTTCCTGAGTGTTCCAACTCCTATTTAGTCCCTCCAGGATGTCTTGCTAGAAGTCAACAGTTACCATGAGAAAACATCTGTATCTGAAAACAGCTGTATATGCATTTGTCTCATTAAAAAAATACTCTTTCAGAGTTTGGACATTAATGTTGTGTATCACGAGCAATGGCAGGAGAAATCCAGTAATATGATCTGTGCAATTAATAGCCCTCAGGCAATAAAGCTTCTGTTTCAGACACTGTCAAAACACTGAAAAGTCCAGAGAAAATTGCTGGAGCATATACCTAAACTCACACTATTTCTGGCTTCACAACTCACAAACACACATGCATGCACACATGTACATACAGGCACAGTGCATGCACATACCACAGATGCACACATACCACACAAACACACACAAATACAAATAGTAAATGCACACACTCCCTGGGCACACAAATGTGTGCACATACATACATGCCATACACATGTACACATACACACATGTACACACAGCATAGGCTTGCACAATACATTGTGTACATGCCACACATGTAAGCACACATGGCATACACATGTATATGCACACATAACATGCATACGCATGTATACACATACCACATATATATACACAGCACACATGATGAATACACCTACTATCAAAATAATTATTTGAACATAGCACTTAACAACCAAATGTTCTTATAGACAGCTTTTTTTTTTTTCATCCTCACCTGAGGACATTCTTACTGACTTTAGAGAGAGAGAAAGGAAGAGAGAGAGAGAAACATTGATGTGAGAGAGATATTTCAACTGGTTGTCTTCCCATATGCACCCAGACCAGGGATCAAGCCCAAAACCATTCAGTGTACAGGATGATGCTCCAATCAAATGAGCCACAATGGCCAGGGCTTATTTTCATTTTATATTAATATTCCTTGCAGACTTCCCAATTTTTGAATCATGGAAACAAGCCAAATCAATGTTAGAAATAATTAAGTGAAATCTTAAGGGCTTACATTATTCAAATAGTATGCTATGCTTAAATCTGTCCTGAGTGATGAATTCAGTTATGTACCTAGAGAATACAGTTATTGTAATTTTATAACTATAACATTCTCTCTGTCTAAACAGATGGTGAAATGTTTTATTACCTTACAATATTATGCTTATGGTCAAATTGTAGCAATATAATGTAAAACATATTTCTGTGTAGGCCATTAAATAGTGTTAAATTTGAATAGAAAATCCTTGACATAAAGAATCGACACTTGTAGAACATACCACAACAACTTTCTGAATTATCAACTTGTTTTTATGCCAATATCCAGCAATTTTCTGTCTTTTCCAGTATTTTTCCAACTCAGTTATGAGTCTAAAATAGTTGGACATTTCATCACTTCCCTTGGCAGCATAGTAGAAAACAAAACTGCATATTATTTTTCTATAGTTTACCCTGAACTTTGTAGGAAATTTGTGTGTGTGTGTGTGTGTGTGTGTGTGTGTGTGTGTGTGTGTGATCCAACAGGTCAGCTAGCTCAAGAGAGTGTATAGTCTTGGCAATTCGTGTTTAGGTTTCTCACTAAATAACATAATTTGTAAAATATATATGAGACTGCATCTTTTGTCAAACACCATTCTCTCAATTAAAGGAGGTTTATATTGAATCAAGAAGGCCACACTAACATTACTGACAAGACTCTGCAACACACATTGATGTGTGCTGCTGCTGAAAAGCTAGAATGGATCTGGGACGTTATCACAGGGCAATGACACACACGTGCTAGAATAGGTCAGAACTCTACTTCACTTAAGTCAGTCGACTATTGAAGGTATTGTGTTTAGTTTTGTCTCCCATTTTAAGAGGAATGTGAACACATGAATGAAGACCCAGGGAAGATTAAAGACTAACCAAGATGTAGAAAACAGGCCTAAGAAAAATAAATGGGATGGTGTTTTCCTTGGATGCAGAAAGCAGAGGACAAACTTCTTTCTCTCTTTAGCTCTAGAAAAGCTGATTCTTCTTTGCCTCTTGTTCAAGGGGGAGGGACTAAGGGAGAGTCATGCATTGAAGGTGAAGGCATTAATTACGGAGAGGCAGGGGAGACTCATCCTGATGGGAGCTCCAAACTGGGTCAGAATCCCCTCAGAAAGCCTATTAGTTTTCTGGTACGATTGGATTTAGTAAGGCGCATACTCCATTAACTAAAATAAGTGAGAGCATGAGGACTCCTGAATTAAGAGCATAGGTTCTAGCAACAGATGGCCTGGAGCCACAGCCCAACTCTGCCACTTGCTAACTGAAGAAACTCAAGCAGGTTATCAAGTAGGTTACTTTACCTCTCTGTGCCTCTGATTCCTCATCTGTAATATGAGGATAATTATCATATGTACCCAGTGGGTTGTTGTGTGAATAAACAAGTCAATGTGTAGAGAATACCCAGATCATAATACAGGGTGGTCCTGAGTCAATTAGTTCATCTGATTTCACCCCATGGTCAGTGGGGTGGTTGACAAAGATGAAAATAAGACTTAGGGGTTCTTCCAGAACATCCTGTATGCTTATCTAACCAACTATTTAAACCACTAATGACAGTTCCTCATCATGATGAAATAAACCCTGAGTTGAAGTTGTAAGGCCTAGGTTTGAGTTCTGGCTTCCTCGCACTCCACTGAGGCTGTGAGCTGTTCATGCCCTCTGTCTGGGCCTGAGTTTCTTCACCTCTGCCCTGTTTATCTCATGGTTGTTGTGAAAATCAGATGAAAATATATATTCATCATGACCCTGGTGCCATCACTGCACCTCTACCTGGGACTCCTCTGAAGAGGGCCAGTCTGGTGAAGATAGCCAGTGCATGATAATCTCACCAGAGGCTGAAGTGAACTGCAAAGTGCCGAGCAAATGTTAGTTGTTGATAGGCATATTGCCATTTCTAGGGCATGATTGTAAAGTGGTAGTCAAAGAAGAAACTTTTAAAAGTTCTTAAAGTTCAAAGTGGTATCAATCGAATGTAAGCAGTCTACATGTTTAGTCAATGAACTCAAATTTACTTGTGAAACCAAGGTCAGAAAGACTGTGTTAGGGGTGTGCAGTCATGAAAAAATAGTAAATTCAAAGCTTAACACCAATGCTATAGACTTTTCCAATATTTAAGCTAATATTTTTCTGCTAAATTTGTTTTGGTGTGGTTTCAACTATTCTTTTCAGTTTTGTTCTACCCTTCCCATAATTGGCCAGTCAGCTCACAATGAATAAGTGCATTCTCAGACAGTCTCATGTAGACACTTCAAAGTAGAAGAATATATTTGACACATGTAGAATATATTTGACATCCTTGAGACAACAAAATATTTCTCCCTCAGGAAAGAATTACTATATCAATAAAAAAGAAACTTTTAAACCAGCCTTGCTACTATATTATATTTATTATAATATAGCTCAAAAATTATTTAGGTCATTTACTGCGGTTGATAGAATTGTTCATAGTGTGACAATGTTTGTATTCCAAGAGTCAAGGAGACTTAATTTACTCCTTTGGAATATTAACAAGCATCAAACAGTTCTTCTCCTAGAAACTTATTTACTATGACAATATATAAATGTTTTAAAATAATTAATTCCCAAATATCAGTTAACATATGGACAACTTAAACAAAGATAGTCACCGCTGCTGGGTTTCACCAGTTTGTACTAGGATGTGGATAGTAGTGCAAAGCAGGGACAGGAGGAATCTGACCACACCAGCTCCAAAGAAATCCTTTCCATATCCTGTGACTGGCTGACCTCCCAATCATTAACAAAGAAAGACGCTTTTTTCCATTTCCTAATGATGCCCACAGTTGAAGTGCAAACTGACTACAGCTGAGTATTTAAGTGCAATATTTCAATGACATTCATTACAAGTGAATACAGAGAGATAAGACTCCTGTTTCAGCTCCAAGGTTTAAACGTCAAACACCTGGAGATATAATTATTCAACCTTGAAATCATTGTATGACTTCATTGCTCTGGTTCAGGGAAAGTCAAACTAGTGAGTTAAGTTCAAGACACTGTTTGGGCTGGGGAAGACAGCGTGCAGAAGGGTGTGGGAGGGCAATGAGGGAAGAGTCCATGATTATGTACTTAACGTAAAAGCACACTTGACTCATTACACTATAGCAGTGGTCCGGCAAACTGCGGCTCACGAGCCACATGTGGCTCTTTGGCCCCTTGAGTGTGGCTCTTACACAAAATATCACGGCCTGGGCGAGTCTATTTTGAAGAAGTGGCATTAGAAGAAGTTTAAGTTTAAAAAATTTGGCTCTCAAAAGAAATTTCAATCATTGTACTGTTGATATTCGGCTCTGTTGACTAATGAGTTTGCCGACCACTGCACTATAGCAAAGAGTTCACATACTGACAAGCTACATTAATATAGTACTTGGATGGGAAGATGAAGAATTCCATATGTGCTCATGGAATAAGGTACAAGCAATTGAAAATACACTTAACTAAAAGTAAAGTCATCTAAAATTTGTTCATAAAGAATTTTCTGGTAGGACAAGGATTCTCATATTAAAATAGCCTCCTCTTTGATTCAAATTTAAATCAACTGCTATTTTAACTTTTTAGACAAAAGGACCATTTACTAGCATCAACAAATTTCCAGAACAGAGCGGACATTTGTCATATATTTAAAATGCACACAAAAAGAAAGTATAGTATCTTTCTGCAGATTAAGGGTGGTCTGATTAATTCCACATATTTTCAGAAACACTTGGCTTAAAGATGTTTCAGAATTATGAAGGGCAGGACTCACATATATCTGAATATACTCTTCTCAACTGACCAAATTCCATAGTGTCTTATTACTCATAAAAGATACTTTTTCATTTCTATTGAGCATATAAAAGGATTCCTGCTATACTTGTGCAAAAATTCCACACAGAAAATAGTCCCTTATCTGCCTAATAACCCACAGCAGTCAGAAACTATCCTCTCACCCAGGATGACTACTAACTCTCACTAGTTTGTGCCTTAGCACATGTTATGGAAATGACAAGAGTGGCTAAGTAAATAAGGGGGGAGGAGTTCAAATCTGAAGACAGGTCACACAGAAATGGTGATTGATAAGTCAAACCAGAGGCATTTCTAAAGCTATGATTTTACCTAATGCCATGAAACAACTGAATTCTAGTATATTTTCATATGTATTCAAAATACTTATAATTTCTATTGTTTATTTTAAAAATCTAACCAAAGGAGATCCAAGATGGCTGCCAACAGGACAGCAGGCTGCAAGATAGTGTGAGAGTGAGAGAACGAGAGGAGAGTGTGTGGATGTTAGGGAGTGTCAGTACTTGTGAGTGAAGGACAGCTATATTCCAAGGGACTGTTGGGGACTGGCGGATGGGATCCCCTGACCTGGCAGCCTCTACTGTGGGTAAAATCTCTCCCAGAGCAGCTGGCTCTGCCGCAGAGGCCACACCATCTTGAAGGGAAGATGGCTGTGATCAGAACCCCAGCCTTACCCTCAACCGGGGAGATCTCAGATACTGCCCGATCACAGGCACCTGGGAGGTCTGCTCAGGGGGAGACAAAGTGGCACGAATTTGCTGATGGGCCCTGCGCCTTCTCACAGAGCAGAAGGAACAGCTAAATCAAAGAGCACCCACCAGGAACTGGAGAATTAAACACAGCTGGCAATCCTCAGATAAAGGTGAGATTTGGGATCCAGGCTGGAGGGAGAAACGCACACAGCAGGAACTAGAGCTGCAGAGGAAGACTGCCCCCACAAAATCTGGGGCATTGGGGTCAGTGTAGCCCTCGAATGTAAAAGGGGGTCCACAGAACTGCTGGCAGAAGGGGATTCTAGATATTAACCCACAGCTGGACTGGACCAGAAAGGGAGCCTGAAATTCTGTACGGGCTGCACAGACCCAGGGGGAAAAGACATGTGCAGAGTCTTGCAAAGAGTCACGCGCAGAGTCGCTCACAGAGTAGCCACAGAGCCAGGGTAGGGAGGCCTTTTTTAGCCCAGGATATTAAGACAGAAACACTGCCACCCAGGGGCTGTGTCAGAAATTGACTCTTGTGTGTAAATACAACTAAAGGCACACTGAGAACCAAAGCGAGCAGAGAGTTCCTGCCTGCTTGAACACAGTGTTGTGGCTTATGACACAGAGGAGCAGTGGATCACAGGGAACTTCAATACTGTGCTAACTACCTGCAAGGAAACAGATGTGCCAAGCAGAACAGTGGAGGAGGTGAACGAACTTCACTGCTTCACATTTTTATTTTTTATCTTTTACTTAAGAAACTAATTTTTTTCCTCTCAGTTGATTTTACCTTGTTTTTTATTACATTTTTATTTTTAACTATTAGTATTAATACTATTATTTTACCCTTTTTAAAAAGATTTATTTTATGTTTTTATGTTATTTTTTCTTTATTTTATTTTATTTGGGAATTAGTGTTCTACATTTTATTTTCCCTTTAGCATTATTTTACTGTATCTCAATTTTTATTTTATGCCAATACTCTCTTCCTCACTTTCCCCCTTTTTTGTCCTGTTTCTCTTACCCTGTTCCTGCTTTAGTTTTTCTCTACCCTTTCTTTTTACTCCATGTTAAAAATTGATCTCACTCATATATCTAATTTCTGCTCCCTGCTCCAAGTCCACACACACTTCTCTCTTCTCTTTCTTCACTATCCAAATTCTTTTTATTTTTTTGCCTTTTTCTTTCTGTCTGTCTTGTTGTTTGATTATTGGTTAGTTTTTTTGTGTTTTTTTGTTTTTTGTTTTTTTGCTTCTGTTTTTCCTCTCCTCGCTTGTTCTCTTCTTCTACTAATAGCATAATGAATTCCAATCACCAACTCAGGCCTATCTACTCTCTCTTCTCCTTTTCCAATAGCAAACAAATACATAGGTAGATAGATTTAAGAAGGAGGAAAATTATATATATAAAAATTTTATTTCATATATATTTTTAAATTTTTTTCTTTTTTTGGTATTTTGTTTTTTACCATTCTTCTTATACACTCATTCTCTTTCTACCTCCTCTATACTGAATTGTGGCTATTTCCTCATTCATTCAATTCCTTGACCTTACATTCTGGAAATAAGGGCTGCCTCTTCAGATTCATCTGGATGTTTGTTGTTTGGAGGTATGCTGTTTGCATTTTTGGATTAATTGTTGTTTGTAGTTTGCATTAATCCCTGGGTGTTTGTTGTTTGCATTTTTTGGATTAGTTGTTGTTTTATTGGAGTTTTCTCCCCATGTGCATATATTGTTTCATCTCCTTTTTTCTTCTCTTTTTTTCTCTCTTACAGTTTTCCTTTACACAATATCATTTTTGCACTCTTCTCTATTCCCTAATTCTCTTTTCTCTGGTGGTCACCTTTATTTGGGGGTATTAGTATTGTGAATACATTTGTGTTTGGAGCCCTCTGCATTGTGTCTTGTTGTATTGTATTTTGTGCCTTTAAGTAAATGCAGGAGAGAGAGAGCTACATAACCAGAAACCCTCAGAGGAGCGATCATGGGGAGACAAAGAAACAGCCCACATATGAAAGAAAAGGAGGAAATAATATCAAGCATCTTCTTAGATCACAATGCCAAAAAACTAGAAATCATCTACAATAAACACAATTTAAAAAATCAAACACCTGGAGGCTAAATAGCATGCTATTAAATAATGATTGGGCTGCCAAAGAGTCAAAGAAGAAATAAAAAAACATCATGGCAACAAATGACATTGAAAACACAACAATCCAAAATCTATGGGACACAGTGAAAGCAATCTTCAGAGGGAAGTTCATAGCTCTGCAGGTTTATCTCAAAAAAAAAAAAAAAAGAAAAGAAAAGATGGTAATAAATTATCTAACCATACAACTCTAAAAGTTATAAAGAGAACAACAAGAAAATCCCAGCATAAGCAGAAGAAAGGAAATAATAAAGATCAGAGTGGAGATAAACGACGTAGAGAACAAAAAAATATATACAAAAGATCAACAAAACCAAGAGCTGGTTCTTTGAATAAGGATAAACAAGATTGATGAACCTCAAGCCAGGCTCACCAAGAAGCAAAGAGAGAGGACCCCAATAAAAAAAAAATCAGAAATGAAAGAGGTGAAGTAACAACTGACCCACAGAAATACAAATGATTATGAAAAAAAACTATGAACAACTCTATTTCAACAAAATGGAAAACCAAGATGAAATGGACATATTCTTAGAAAAATACAAGCTCCCAAAACTCAACCAAGAAGAATCAAAAAACCTGAATAGGTAGATAACTACGGAAGAAATTGAAGCAGTGATCAAAAAATCTTTCAGCCAACAAAAGCCCTGGTCTGGACAACTTTACAGGAGAGTTCTACCAAGCATTCAAAAAAGAACTAAAACCTATCCTCCTCAGACTATTCCAAAACATTCAGAAAAAAGAGGAAGGTACACTTCCAAGCTCTTTCTATGAAGCCAGCATTACCCTAATCCCAAAACCAGATAAAGACACCACAAAAAAGAGAACTACAGGCCAATATCCTTGATGAACACAGATGCTAAAATCCTCAACAAAATTCTAGCAAACTGGATTCAGCAATACATTAGAAAGATCATACACCATGACCAAGTGGGATTTATTCCAGGGATGCAAGGATGGTACAATATCCGCAAATCAATAAATGTGATACATCACATAAACAAACTGAGAGACAAAAATCACATAATCATATCAATCGATGCAGAAAAAGCATTTGACAAAATCCAACACCCTTTCTTGATTAAAAAAAAAATAACTCTCAGCAAAGTGGGAATAGAGGGATCATACTTCAACATAATAAAAGCCTTATATGACAAACCTACAGCCGACATCATACTCAATGGCCAAAAACTAAACTTATTTCCCCTAAGAACGGGAATAAGACAGGGATGCCCACTTTTACCACTCCTGTTCCATATAGTACTGGAAGGGCTAGCCATAAATATCAGACAAGATGAAGAGATAAAAGGCATCCAAATTGGAAAAGAAGAAGTAAAACTGTCCTTGTTCACAGATGACATGATACTATACATAGAAAACCCCAAAGACTCCTTCAAAAAACTACTTGACCTAATAAAAGAATTTGGCAATGTAGCAGGATACAAAATTAATACCCAGAAATCTATGACCTTTTTATATACTAACTAGTGGCCCAGTGCACAATACTCATGCGTGGGGGGGGGGGGTTCCCTCAGCCTAGCCAGCACCCTCTCCAATTGGTGACCTCTAGGGGGTTGTCTGATTGCTGGCTTCGTACATCCCTCTCACAATCTGGGACCACTGGCTCCTAACCACTGACCTGCCTGCCTGCCTGATCGCCCTTAACTGCGCTCCCCTGCTGACCTGATCTTGCCCCCAACTGCTCCCTTCTGCCGGCCTGATTTCGCTCCCAACTGCCTCTGCCTACCTAATCACCCCTAACTGCCCTTCCCTTGCTGGCCTGATCTCGCCCCCAACTGCCCTCCCCTGCTGACCTGATCTCGCCCCCAACAGCCCTCCCCTGCCAGCCTGATCTCGCCCCAACTGCCCCCCCTGCTGGCCTGGTCGCCCCTAACTCCTCTGCCTGGCTGATCACCTGTAACTGCCCTCCCCTGCCAGCCTGATCTCTCCCCCAACTGCCCTCCCCTGATAGCCAATTTGGTTCTGATTGGTTGGTTTCTATGCCAGTCAGCATCAAAATCTCCACCTCCTAGGCAGCCATTGGCTCCTCACAGTTCACCCAGATTTGGTTCTGATTGGATAGTTTCTATGCCAGACAGTGTCTCCAGGCCTATATCCAGGCCTGATCAGAGGTGCGGGGCTGATCAGCAGCCCCCGTGGAGGCCAGGAGAGAAACAGAGGCACGGCTTCTGGCGAAGCCCAGAGAGAAAGAGAGAGGCAACGGCTGATCAACAGCTGCCATGGATGCTGTGGATCAGACCCTGCATTATTCTTTAGGCCTCTCTCCAGGCCTGATCCTCAGCCCCCTCAGAAGTCAGTGCTGGGTCACAGCGCCTGCAGCAGTGGCAGTCAGTGCTGGGTTGCCACAGCAACCTAGCACTAACTGCAGGACTGACTTCCGGTCACTCAAGCCTTTGGTCATTTTGGACATTTTAGACCCCAGGTTTTTATGACTTACCTAATAATAGAGAAACATGTAAATTGACAGTACCTCCGCTACGCCCACAGCCAATCAGAGTGAGTATGCAAATTAACCCAACAAAGATGGCGGTTAATTTGCATACATACCTGGGTCCCGGGAACCTCCTCTGCACCCAGATCACTCCCAGCCGGCCATTGGATTGGGGGTCCCCCTTCCCAAGCCTAAAGCCTGGGGTGGAGGCTTGAGACTTGGGAAGGGGCTGAGCCTGTGATCGGAGGTGAGGGGGGGTGGTGGTGGTGGTGGAATCCCTTCCCAAGCCTAAAGCCTGTGGTGGAGGCTTTAGGCTTGGGAAGGGGCCGAGGTTGCGTTCGGAGGTGCCGGGGGTCCCCCTTCCCAAGCCTAAAGCCTGGGGCGGAGGCTTTAGGCTTGGGCAGGGGATGAGCCTGGGATTGGAGGGAAGGGGAAAAAGTCAATGGAAACATATCCTCAGGTGAGGATAAAAAGAAAAATAAAGAAAGAAATATCATATCCTATGAAAGACACATCTTGAAAATGCTTACAGAAAGTTGTCATTTTTTCATGGTGAAGGGACTGGAGTCCGTGTTAATGAAAATATCTTGGCAGCTGCTGTGACTGGCAGTGGCTGCAGCAGCAGGGTGATTGGGCTGGCACCTTCCCCTGATCAGCCCGGTCACCTCCCGCAAAGGGAGACCAGACTGCGGCTTAGGTCCACTCCCAACGGGTTGTGGGCCTAAGCCATCAGTAGGACATCTCCTGAGGGCTCCCAGTATGTGAGAGGGGGCAGGCTGGGCTGAGGGACCCCTCCCCAGTGCACGAATTTCATGCACCAGGCCCCTAGTAGTATTATAATGAACTCACAGAAAGAGAAGCAAAAAAAAATCCCATTTACCATTACACCAAAAAAAATTAAGATGCCTAAGAATAAACTTAAATAAGGACATAAACGACCTGCAGTTGGAAAACTACAGGACATTGAATGAAGAGATAGAGGAAGACATAAACAAATGGAAGAACATACAACATTCATAGACTGGCAGAATCAACATCATTAAAATGTCCATATTACCTAAAGCAATCTACAGATTCAAATGCAATCCCCATTAAAATACCAACAGCATATTTCAAAGATCTAGAATAAACTCTCCAAAAATTTATCTGGAATAAAAAAAGACCCTGAATAGCCACAGCAATCCTGAGAAAGAAGAACAAAGTCAGAGGGATCACAATACCAGATATCAATCTATATTAACAAGCTGCGATTCTCAAAACTGCATGGTACTGGCACAAGAACAGACATATAGACCAATGGAGCAGAACAGAGAACCCAGAAATCGACCCAAGCCATTATGCTCAATTAATATTTGACAAAGGAGGCAATAGCAAACAATGGAGTCAAGATAGTCTCTTCAATAAATGGTGCTGGGAAATTTGGTCAGATACATGCAAAAGAATGAAACTAGATCATCAACTTACACCATACACAGAAACAAACTCAAAATAGCCTAAGGACTTAAATTTAAGATGGAAAACCATAAAAATCCTACAAGACCCCATAGGCAGCAAAATAGCAGACATATGTTATAGCAATATCATTACAGACACAGCTCCTAGGGCAATGGAAACTAAAGAGAAAATAAACAAATGGGACTACATCAAAATAAAAAGCTTCTGCACAGCAAAAGAAACCAACAAAACAACAAGAAAGCTCACTGCATGGAAGAACATATTTGCCAATGATATTTCCTATAAGGATTTAATCTCCAAAATTTACAGAGAACTCAGACAACTTAACAAGAGCAAGATAAACGATCCAATCAAAAAATAGGCAAAGAATCTAAATAGACACTTTTCGAAAGAGGACATACAGCAATCCCAGAGACATATGAAAACATCCAAGAGATGCAAATCAAAACAACAATGAAATACCATCTCACACCTGCCAGAATGGCTATCATCAACAAATCAACAAATGACAAGTGCTGGTAAGGATGTGGAGAAAAAGGAACCCTCATGCACTGCTGGTGGGCATGCAGACTGGTGCAGCCACTATGGACGACAGTATGGAGTTTCCTCAAAAAGTTAAAAACGGAACTCCCATTTGACCCAGTAATCCCACTTGTAGGACTATATCCCAAAAAACCAGAAACACCAATCAGAAATAATATATGCACCCCTATGTTCACAGCAGCACAATTCACCATAGCTAAGATTTTGAAACAGCCTAAGTGCCTATCAGCCGATTAGTGGATTAAAAAACTGTGGTACATCTACACAGTGGAATACTATGTCGCTATAAAAGAAAAGGAACTTTTACCATTTGCAACAGCATGCATGGAACTGGAGAGCATTATGCTAAGAGGAATAAGCCAGTCAGAGAAAGGTAAATATCACATGATCTCACTCATAAGTGGGATATAATGATCAACGTAATTTGATGAACAAGAATAGATCCAGAGACAAATGGTAGGGGAGGGGGGTTAGAGAGCAACCAAAGGACTTGTATGCATGCATATTAGCATATCCAATGGACAAAGGCACTGAGGAGGTGGAGGCTTGCCTGGGGTGGGAATGGCTGCGGGGGGTGGGCGTCAACTGGGGAAAAAGAAGACAAATGTAAAACTTTAGACAATAAAAAAAAAAAAATCTAACCAAAAATTTCTTTTCTTTTCCTGAACACCCCGTAGAAGCCCAACTTGAGAATATTCCCAGGAAGAAAGAAGAGAGCTTTCTTAATCCACTCATTGTGAACACCAAACAAGGTAAAATAATTTAATGTTTAGCCTAATAAAATCTCTATATCTGCTTTAAGAATTTAATTAGTGCCATATTATCAATTAATAAGGATTGCAAACAAGAATGTAAGGAGACCAGCTGTGTTAGAAAGCAAGGAGCCATTTCCCATCTCGGTCTTTTAAAGTTAAAGAGTCAGTAGGAAACTAAAACCAGTTTATCTACAATACAAGTAGATCTGAGGTTCATCATTCCACTTGACATTTTGGCTTATGCAACTTTCTTCCTTTTAGAATGCTCTCCCTCCTCCTGACTGACTGCTGAAGAACATAAACTCAGTTGCAGTCTCTTTCATCAAAACTGCATGTGATCATTTGAAATCCTATCCTATCTAATAAAAGAGTAATATGCAAATTAACCATCACTCCGCTACACCCACCATCCACGCCCACCAGACAATCAGGAGCGAATATGCAAATAAACCCAACCAAGATGGCTACAGCCACAGAGAGCAGGACGGAGGCTTGGGTTTCCCCGGCAATGGAGGAAGCCAAGCTTTCCGCCTGCCCTTGCCAGCCTAGGCCTCCACTCAAGGCTACAAAGTTTCAATGATAGAAGATACATAAACCCGAACAGAAATGGCGGCAGCCACAGAGCTGGAAAGTGCAGGAGGCTAGCGTTGTTCCTGGCGGTGGAGGAAGCCAAGCTTTCCGCACACCCTGGCTGGCCCAGGCCTCGCTTAAGGCTACAAAGTTTCAATTATGGAAGATACATAAATCCCAATAGAAATGGCTGCTGCCATGGAGCAAGCAGAAGGCTTGGCTCCACTCCAGGCTACAAAGTTTCAATTGCAGAAGATAAAGAAACCCCAGATACCAGGGCCTCTGCTTGGGTCACTGGGGGGCGTGGCCAGCCTGCAAACCACCATTGGCCCCTCGCCCAGGCCTCCCCACACCCTAAGGGAACCCCCACCCTGATCCAGGACACCCATCAGGGCAAACCAGCTGGCCCCCACCCATGCACCAGGCCTCTATCCTATCTAATAAGAGTAATATGCAAATTGACCATCACTCCAACAGAAGATGGCTGCCCCCATGTGGTCAAAGATGGTTGCCCCCATGTGGACACAAGATGGCCACCACAAGATGGCCAGCAGGTGAGGGCAGTTGGGAGGGACCAGGCCTGCAAGGGAGGGCAGTTTGGGGTGACCAAGCCGGCAGAGGAGGGAAGTTGGGGGTAACCAGGCCTGCAGGGAAAGGCAGTTGGGAGGGACCCAGGCCTGCAGGGGAGAGCAGTTGGGGGGGACCAGGCCTGCAGGGGAGGGCAGTTAGGGGTGACCAGGCCTGTAGGAGAGGGCAGTTAAGGGAAAACAGGCTGGCAGGGGAGCGGTTAGGCATCAATCAGGCTGGCAGGGGAGTGGTTAGGGCAGGGGTGGGCAAACTTTTTGACTCGAGGGCCACAATGGGTTCTTAAACTGGACCGGAGGGCCGGAACAAAAGCATGGATGGAGTGTTTGTGTGAACTAATATAAATTCAAAGTAAAGGAGTGGAGGGGAGAGCAAGAGAACCCTCCGCTCTTTCGGCTCCGGGGGCCAGATAGAACAGCCGAACGGGCCAGATCCGGCCCGTGGGCCGCAGTTTGCCCACGGCTGGGTTAGGGGGTGATCAGGCTGGCAGGCAGAAGCGGTTAGGAGCAATCAGGAAGGCAGGCAGGCGAGCAGTTGGGAGCCAGCGGTCCTGGATTGTGAGAGGGATGTCTGACTGCCCGTCGGACATCCCTCAAGGGGTCCCAGATTGGAGAGGGTGCAGGCTGGACTGAGGGACACACCCCTCCCCCATGCATGAATTTTGTGCACTGGGCCTCTAGTATAATAAAAGCCTAATATGCTAAGTGTCCAGTCATCTAGTTTTCCATTCAACCAATCAAAGCATAATATGCCAATATGCTAAGGCTACTCAACCACTCACTATGATGTTCACTGACCACCAGGGGGCTCTGACCGGTAGGTTAGCTTGCTGCTGATGTCCGGCCGATTGGGACTATGTGAGACAGGCTGAATACACCCTGGAGCCCTCCCACAGTTCCTCCCTGGGTGGCCAACCTCCCACATCCCTCCCCGGCCCCAATTGTGTATTGGTGGGATCCCTCAGCCTGGCCTGTGCCCTCTCACAATCCAGGACTCCTTGGGGGGTGTCGGAGAGCCAGTTTCAGCCCAGTCCTGTAGGCCAGACAGAGGGAACCAGGCCTCTAGTCTGTATATATAAAGAGCCAGGTTCTGTCACATCCAAAACGACCAGAGGGATGACCAAACACCAGGAATTTTATTCACCTGCAGTGCGGACCTTGACAGGAGGGAGCAGGGAGCCCCATTCCCCATGGAATCAGCCATTGGATACCTTGTTGTCAGCAGCCAGCCAACAAAGAATCCCATTCACCTGCACCCTGGACCCTGACAGGAGGGTGGAGGGAGCCCCATTCCCAATAGAATCAGCTGTTGGACACTTTCTGTAAGTGGCCATCCAGCCAGGAATCCCATTCACCTGCACCCCGGACCCTGACAGGAGGAGGATGGAAGATGTCTAAAGACCAACTATTGGAACAAAGTACCTCTGAAGCCTAAAGAAGCCATTGTTGGCAACAGGATGTATCTGAAGGACAACTATTGGCACAAGGTATCTCTGCAGCCAAAAGAAAGCATTGTTGTTAACAGAATATGCCTGAAGAGCAAGTATTGGCACAATGTACCTCTGTAGCTGAAAGAAAGTGACAGCATCAACAGAATATGTCTGAGGAACAACTATTGGCACAACATACCTCTGAAGCTAAAAGAAGCCGGCATCAGTGACAGAATGTATCTGAAGACCAACGATTGGAGGAGGGAAAAATGGCGGCGGAATAGACAGACGTGTTCCGAGCCTTGTCCCAGAGCAGAAAGAAAGAACAGCTGAGGGTCGCACGAGGAGTGTTTGTTGGAAAGTTGGGGGACAGCTGAACTCTAGAAGAAGTTGGGGGACTGCTAGACAGGATTCCCCTGACCTGGCAGCCCCCACTGCGTCTGGGTCCCCTCCCGGAGCTGCGGGCTTGGATGCAGAGTCTGCACCATCTTGAACGGGAAAGTGGAGCTTATCGGAAGCCTGAGAATCCACAACTGCGGCACCCACGGAACAGCTGCGAGCCCCAAACAAAGCTCCCCAATTGGCGCAAACACACGGGTTCAGAGGAGCTCTACACTCCACCACAGAAAGGTCAAATTTCGCTTGGGATAAGGAGAGAGAGAACTACATAACCAGACACCCAGAGAAGAGAGACCATGGGGAAACAAAGAAACAGCCCGCATATGAAAAAAAGCAGGCATCACCAGAAAAGGAAGTAAACAAAATGGAGGCAAGCAACCTTCCAGAAAAGGAATTCAGAGAAATGGTCATAAGGTGGCTGAAAAGAATGGAAGACAAATTCGACAATATGAGCAAGAACCAAGAGGAAATGAAGAAAAACCAAGAAGAAATGAAAAATGACATCACTGCTGTAAAGAACTCAATAGAAAGCATAAAGAGTAGACTAGAAGAAGCAGAGGACTGCATCAGTGAGCTAGAAGACAAGATGGGAAAAAATACCCAAGTAGAGCAACTTCTAGAAAAAAAATTAAAAGGCAGGAGGAGAGCCTAAGGGAACTTTGGGACAACACGAAACAAAACAACATCTGCATAATAGGAGTTCCAGAAGGAAAGAAAGCTGAGCAAGGAATAGAAACCTGTTTGAAGAAATAATGACAGAAAATTTCCCTGATATAGGGAAGAAAAAACCCACACAAATCCAAGAAGCTCACAGAGTCCCAAGCAAAATGAACCCCAAAAGACCGACGCCAAGGCACATTATAATTAAATTGGCAAACACCAATGACAAAGTAAGAATCTTAAAAGTGGCAAGAGAGAGACAGAAAGTTACATACAAAGGAACCCCCATCAGACTAGCAACTGATTTCTCAACAGAAACTCATCAGGCCAGAAGGGAATGGAATGAAATATACAAAGTCATGCAAAGGAAGGGTCTGAATCCAAGAATATGGTACCCAGCAAGGCTATCAATCAAAATTGAAGGTGAAATCAGGAGCTTCACAGACAAAAAAGGACTAAGGGAATTTATTACCACCAACCCAGCAATGCAAGAAATGCTAAAGGGTCTGCTGTAAAAAAAAAAAAAAAAAGAAACAGGAAGCGAAGAAGTAACACAGGGGTAAAGAACAGGAATGGCGACAAATAAGTACCTATCAATAATAACTTTAAATGTAAATGGATTAAATGCTCCAATCAAAAGACATAGGGTAACAGATTGGATAAGAAAACATGACCCATATATCTGCTGTCTACAAGAAACCCACCTCAGAAAAAAAGACACACACAGACTGAGGGTGAAGGGATGGAAAAGGGTTTTCCAGGCAAATGGAACTGAAAAAAAAAGCTGGGGTAGCAATACTTATATCTGACAAATTAGATCTCAAAGTGAAGGACATAACAAGAGATAAGGAAGGCCACTTTATAATACTAAAGGGAGCAATCCAACAAGAAGAAATAACTCTGGTAAACATATATGCACCCAATACAAGAACACCAAAATACATTAAAAAAAAAACTCCTGGAGGATATCAAGGGAAAGATTGACAGCAATACAATCATAGTAGGAGACTTTAATACCCCACTATCACCATTGGACAAATCCTCTAAACAAAAAATCACCAAAGAAACATCAATCCTAAATGACTCACTAGACCAGATGGAATTAATTGACATCTTCAGAACATTTCACCCCAAAGCCACAGAATATACATTCTTCTCAAGTGCACATGGGTCATTTTCAAAGATAGAACATATGTTGGGGCATAGGCAAAGTCTCTTCAAATTCAAGAAGATAGAAATCATATCAAGCATCTTCTCAGACCACAGTGGCATAAAACTGGAAATCAACTACAATAAAAACAACCCAAAGAAATCAAACACATGGAGACTAAATAGCATGCTATTAAACCATGACTGCATTACCAGAGAGATCAAAGAAGAAATAAAAAACATCATGGCAACAAATGACAATGAAAACACTACAATCCAAAATCTATGGGACACAGCGAAAGCAGTCTTGAGAGGGAAGTTCATAGCTCTACAAGCCTACTGCAAAAAAACAAGAAACAATGGTAATAAAATACCTAACCATACAACTCAAAGAGTTAGAAAAGGATCAACAAGAAAAGCCCAGTGTAAGCAGAAGGAAGGAAATAATAAAGAACAGAGTGGAGATAAACGACATAGAGAACAAAAAAAAAATATATACAAAAGATCAACAAAACCAAAAGCTGGTTCTTTGAATAAGGATAAACAAGATTGATGAACCTCTAGCCAGGCTCACCAAGAAGCAAAGAGAGAGGACCCAAATAAACAAAATCAGAAGTGAAAGAGGTGAAATAACAACAGATCCCGCCAAAATACAAAGGATTGTTAAAAAATACTACGAACAACTCTATTCCAACAAACTGGACAACTTGGAGAAAACGGACATATTCCTAGAAAAATATAATCTTCCAAAACTCAATCAGGAAGAATCTAAACAGCTCAATATGCCAGTAACTATGGAAGAAATTGAAGCAGTCATCAAAGAGCTTCCGGCAAACAAAAGCCAGGGGCCAGACGGCTTCACAGGACAGTTTTACCAAACATTTAAGGAAGAACAAAAACCTATCCTCCTCAGACTATTCCAAAAAATTCAAGAGGAAGGAACACTTCAGGCTCCTTCTATGAAGTTAGCATCACCCTAATACCAAAACCAGATAAAGACAACACAATGAAGGAGAATTACAGGCCAATATCCCTCATGAATGTAGATGCCAAAATCCTCAACAAAATTCTAGCAAATCGCATCCAGCAGTACATCAGAAAGATCATACACCATGACCAAGTAGGGTTTATCCCAGGAATGCAAGGATGGTACAATATCCGCAAATCAATAAATGTGATACATCACATAAACAAACTGAGAGATAAAAATCACATAGTCATATCAATTGATGCAGAAAAGCATTTGACAAAATCCAACACCCTTTCTTGATAAAAACTCTCAACAAGGTGGGAATAGAAGGATCATACCTCAACATAATAAAAGCTATATATGATAAACCCACAGCTAACATCATTCTCAATGAGCAAAAACTAAAACCATTTCCCCTAAGAACAGGAACAAGACAGGGATGCCCACTCTCACTACTCCTGTTTGACATAGTACTGGAAGTATTAGCCATTGAAATTACACAAGAAGAAGGAATAAAAGGCATCCAAATTGGAAAAGAAGAATTAAAGCTGTCCTTATTTGCAGATGACATGATATTGTACATCAAAAACCCGAAAGACTCCATCAAAAAACTAACAGACTTAATAAATGAATTTGGCAATGTAGCAGGATACAAAAGTAACGCCAAGAAATCTATGGCATTTCTATACACCAACAGTGAACTTACAGAAAGAGAGACTAAAAAAGCAATCCCATTTACCATCGCACCAAAAAAATTAAGATACTTAGGAATAAACCTAACCAAGGAGGTAAAAGACCTATACGCGAAAAACTACAGGACACTGAAAAAAGAGATAGAGGAAGATGTAAACAGATGGAAGAACATACCATGTTCATGGATTGGTAGAATCAACATCATTAAAATGTCCATACTACCCAAAGCAATCTATAGATTCAATGCACTCCCCATTAAAATACCAACGGCATATTTCACAGACCTAGAAAGAACTCTCCAAAAATTCATCTGGAATAAAAAAGGACCCCGAATAGCCACAGCAATCCTGAGAAAGAAGAATAAAGTAGGAGGGATCTCAATACCAGATTTCAAGCTGTATTACAAAGCCACTGTCCTCAAAACAGCCTGGTACTGGCACAAAAACAGACATATAGATCAATGGAATAGAATAGAGAATCCAGATATCGACCCAAACCAATATGCACAATTAATATTTGACAAAGGAGGCATGAGCATACAATGGAGTCAAGACAGTCTCTTCAATAAATGGTGTTGGGAAAATTGGACAGATACATGCAAAAAAATGAAACTAGATCACCAACTTACACCATACACAAAAATAAACTCAAAATGGTTACAGGACTTAAATATAAGACGGGAAACTATAAAAATACTATAGGAATACACAGGCAGCAAAATCTCAGACATATGCCAAAAGAACTTTTTCAGTGATACTGCCCCTAGGGCAACGGAAGCCAAAAAGAAATAAACAAATGGGACTACATCAAAATAAAAAGCTTTTGCACAGCAAAAGAAACCATCAACAAAACAACAAGAAACCCCACTATATGGGAGAACATATTTGCAAATGTTATCAATGATAAAGGTTTAATCTCCAACATCTACAGGCAGCTTATACAACTTAATAAAAGGAAGATAAATGATCCAATAAAAAAATGGGCAACAGACCTAAATAGAATCTTTTTGAAAGAAGACAGAAGGAAGGCCAAGAGACACTTGAAAACATGCTCAAAGTCACTAATTATCTGAGAGATGCAAATCAAAACGACAATGCGATACCATCTCACACCTGTCAGAATGGCTATCATCAACAAATCAACAAACGACAAGTGTTGGCGAGGATGCGGAGAAAAAGGAACCCTCGTGCACTGCTGGTGGGAATGCAGACTGGTGCAGCCACTGTGGAGAACAGTATGGATTTTCCTCAAAAAACTGAAAATGGAACTCCCATTTGACCCAGTAATCCCACTCCTAGGAATATATCCTAAGAAACTAGAAACACCAATCAGAAAGGGTATATGCACCCCTATGTTCATAGCAGCACAATTTACAATAGCTAAGATTTGGAAACAGCCTAGGTGCCCGTCAGCAGATGACTGGATCAGAAAACTATGGTACATCTACACAATGGAATACTATGCTGCCATAAAAAAGAAGGAATTAATACCATTTGTAGGCACCTGGATGGAATTAGAGAACATTATGCTAAGTGAAATGAGCCAGTCAATGAAAGAAAAATACCACATGATCTCACTCATTTGGGGATAATGAAAGACATTATAAACTGATGAACAAAAAGATAGATACATAGGCAGTAAAGCATCAAACAGACTGTCAAATTACAGCAGGAAGGTTAGGGAGAGGTGGGGGAAATAAGAGATCAACTGAAGGACTTATATGCATGCATATAAGAGTAACCAACAGATGCAAAACATTGGGGGGTGATGGCATGTATGGGAGTGGGGTGGGGGTGGGGCAATGGTAAGATATGTACACATATAATACCTTAATTAAAAAATAATAAAAAAGACCAACGATTGGCAGAACATACTTCTGCAGCCAAGAGAAGCTGGTATTATCAACAGAAAATGTCTGAAGACCAACTATTAGCACAACGTACCTCTGAAGCTGAAAGAAGCTGGTGTTGGAGACAGAATGTATCTGAAGATCAATGATTGGCACAACATAGCTCTGTAGCTGAAAAAAGCCGCTGTCATTGACAGAAAATGTCTGAAGACCAACGTGCCTCTGAAGTTTAAAGAAGGCAGCAGTGACAACAGAATATGTTTAAAGAAAAGTCATCAACAAGTACTGCTAGTACTGGTAAGAACTGCCTTCACAGCGAAAATGGAGTAAATTAGGATGCAATTATCGAACATAGTTGTGGTGGAATGACTGTTAGATGTCAATTTTGCCTATCACTACATTTCTCTGATAATACTTGATGCTATAGCAAAGGTAAAGTTTGTCCAAATGATATACATTTTCCAGAATACCCAGCATGTTTAAAAAATTCAATGATAAACAAAGATTCCTACAGTAAAAATTTCATGGAAAATATTCATTCATAAATGGTTCTTTTGCTTTTGCTTCAATTGGTACAAATATTGCATCACCATCAGGATATGGGCCATACTATTTTAGAATACACAGACAAGTTTATCACTGTACTGGAACTTTACATCCTTCAGATGGTGTTTCTCGGAAGTTTGCTCAACTCTATATTTTAGATATGGCGGAAGCAACAAGTAAAAGATTAGCAATGCCAGAAAACCAGGGCTGCTCAGAAAGACTCATAATCAACATCAACAACCTCATGCATAAAACAAATGAATGAACAAAATCATACAAGATGCTACATGAGGTAGAAAAGGAAGCCCAATCTGAAGCAGCAGCAAAAGGTATTGCTCCCATGAGAGTAACAATGACAATTAAATACGATCGTAACAGTGATCCAGGTAGATATAATTATCCCCGTGTAACTGAGGTTGCCATCATATTCAGAAACGAAGATAGAGATCCTCCTTTTGAAAGGGACTTGCTCATTCATTGTAAACCAGATCCCAATAATCCAAATGCCACTAAAATGAAACAAATCAGTACCATTTCCTACATTAGATGCAATGACATATCCTATTCTTTTTCCACATGGTGAAAAAGGCTGGGCAACAGATATTGAATTTAGACTCAGAGACAACAGTGTAATCGACAATGATACTATACAAAATGTAAGGACACGAGTCACACAAATGCAGTATTATGGATCTCATTTCTCTGTTTGGGACACGTTCAATCCTATTTTATTTTTTTAAATATACTTTATTGATATTTTACAGAGAGGAAGGGAGAGGAATAGAGAGTTAGAAACATCGATGAGAGAGAAACATCGATCAGCTGCCTCCTGCACACCTCCTACTGGGGATGTGCCCGCAACCAAGGTACGTGCCCTTGACTGGAATCGAACCTGGGACCTTTCAGTCCGCAGGCTGATGCTCTATCCACTGAGCCAAACCGGTTTCAGCACAATCCTATTTTAAATGCAGGAAAATTAACTCAACAGTTTATTACCAATTTATATTAAAAAATGGAAGCCAATTGAATAAATTTCATTAAAGCAAACCAATTTAAGTTGAGAGTTGAAAAATATAGTTGTTTGATGGATTATCTCACATCTAGATTTGAAAATGACCATGTGCCAATTGGTAAAATGATAATACTTTCATCATCTTTTTTTTTGGAAGGCCCATACAATGTTTTATTGTGAATGAAGCCCCAAGGGCCTTGCTTACGATCCTCAGGTGTGTGCCACCCAATGGAGAAAGGGCCTGCCTGGTGTTGCATGTGGAGGCCACGGGAGGCTGGTGTGCAGTGAGCTGTCACTTCACCCACCCAGTGCTGGCCCTCCATGAGCTGATGGTTCCAAACTTTCCAGGACATTTATTCTACAGCCTTCTTTATACTTTGTTCACCTTCTTCTCTTTCTTTTTTTCTTTTCTATTTATTTTTTATTTTTTATTGTTTCTTTTTTTTAATAAATCTTTATTGTTCAGATTATTACAGTTGTTCCTCTTTTTCCCCCCATAGCTCCCCTCCACCTGGTTCCCACCCCACCCTATGCCCTTGCCCCCCACCACTGTCCTCATCCATAGGTGTATAATTTCTGTCCAGTCTCTTCCTGCACCCCCTATATCCACTTCTCCTGAGAATTGTCAGTCCACTCCCTGTCTATGCCCCTGATTCTATTATATTCACCAGTTTATTCTGTTCCTCAGATTTTTTATTCACTTGATTTTTAGATTCACTTGTTGATAGATATGTATTTGTTGTTCATAATTTTTATCTTTACCTTTTTCTTCTTCTTCCTCTTCTTAAAGAATACCCTTCAACATTTCATATAATACTGGTTTGGCAGTGGTGAACTCCTTTAGCTTTTTCTTATTTGTGAAGCTCTTTATCTGGCCTTCAGTTCTAAATGATAGCTTTGCTGGGTAGAGTAATCTTGGTTGTAGGTTCTTGCTATTCATCACTTTGAATATTTCTTGCCATTCCCTTCTGGCCTGCAGAGTTTCTGTTGAGAAATCAGCTGACAGTCGTATGGGTGCTCCCTTGTAGGTAACTAACCGTTTTTCTCTTGCTGCTTTTAATATTGTCTCTTTGTCTTTTGCCCTTGGCATTTTAATTATAATGTGTCTTGGTGTGGTCCTCTTTGGATTCCTTTTGTTTGGGGTTCTCTGAACTTCCTGGACTTGTAAGTCTATTTCTTTCACCAGGTAGGGGAAGTTTTCTGTCATTATTTCTTCAAATGGGTTTTCAAAATCTGACTCTCTCTCTTCTTCAGGCACCCCCATGATTCGGATGTTGGTACGCTTGAAGTTGTCCCAGAGTCTCTTTACACTATCTTCATATTTTTGGATTCTTTTTGCTTTTACAGTTGGGTGTTTTTTGCTTCTTCGTATTTCAAATCTTTGACTTGATTTTTGGGATCTCTAGTCTGCTATTGGATCTCTGTATATTATTCTTTATTTCAGTCAGTGTATGCTTAATTTCTGATTGGTCCTTTTTTATATCCTTGAGGGTCTCACTAAATTTCTCGGAGGTTTGTAGAACATTCTTGAGTAACCTTATAACCGTGGTTTTGAACTCTATATCCAGTCGTTTGTTTTCCTCCATTTCTTTTATTTGTGACATGTTTCTTTGTCTCTGCATTTTGATTGCTTCCCTGTGTTGATAGAGTGGCCTTGTGTGCTAGGTGTCCTATAGGGCCCAGTGGCTCAGCCTCTCTAATTACCTGAGGTGGACACTCGGTGTACCCCTTTGTGGGCTGTGTGCACAGTCTTGTTGTAGTTAAGCCTTGATTGTTGTTGGTATCACTGGGAGGAATTGACCTCCAGGCCAAATGGCTATGAGGATCAGTTTTGTCTACAATGGGAGAACTTCTGTGATGGAGACACCCTTATGGGATAAGACTTGCTTCAGTGGGGCTTTGGTGCTCACTGAGTCTGACCCCTAAGTGTGTCGCTTATGGATGTGAAGAGTTGTAATCTGAATGGTCTCACTCTGATCCCTGGGTACTCTGGCTCTTGGATCTACAAGGAGGTTCAAATTTAGCCACTGCTTGAGGCCACCCAGCAAGAGCTACAGAGAGATCTGCAGATTCCTCCTTTGTTTGGGGTTTGGAGTTGCCCAGATGAGGCCCAGATGTGAAGCAATGCAAGCTGCTGTTGAGCCTTGGGCCTTCTATTGGAGGCTCTGGGGCTCTCTGACCCAGCTGCAGTTTGTTAGGTTTTAGATTACAAAAGGCCAGGCCATTCATATGCAAAAACCTCCTTTGGTGGGGTTGTAAATTAGGTGGGGCATGGTCTCAGGGAATCACCAGGGCAGAGCAAACAGTAATGGCTGCCCATCAATCCTGCCCTGGAGAGGTCCCCAGGGCTCTGTGTTATGCAGCACCGTGCAGGAACAATGATCGCTGCAAGCACCTCTGAGAGAAAGTCGCCCTTGTGTTCCGGCCCGATGCCAGACAGTCCAGCTTCTCCCAGAATGAGTCTGGGTCCCCAGAGTCTTGCCTGGAACTGGAGTTCAAAGCAGTCAGAGCTTGTATCTCCCTCCTGATTGAAAAAGACAAAAGGGTAGCCAGTTGCCAGCCTGTTTCTGTACGTGCCTCCGTACCTCCACGCTTCACTTCTGCACCTCCGCACCTCCTCCCAGTTTCAGTGCACTTTTCTCTTTACTTCTAGTTGCATAATTTCCACTCAGCTAGCCTTCCCGTGGTTCTGGATAATATCCGTTTTGTCTTTTAGTTGTAGTTTTGATGTGGTTGTGAGAGGCAACAAGTTCAGGTGTTTACCTATGCCGCCATCTTAGTTCCTCCACTTCCATCATCTTTTGAGGGTAGTCCCAGAAATATGCAGCAGCGATATCAGGATGCTATGGTAATTGTAACAAAGTTTGGCAAACCCAATTTATTCATAACCACGACGTGCAACCCCAAATGGGCAGATATTACAAACAATTTACAACACTGGCAAAAAGTTGAAAACAGACCTGACTTGGTAGCCAGAGTTTTTTAATATTAAGCTGAATGCTCTTTTAAATGTTATAAGTAAATTCCATTTATTTGGCAAAGAAATAGCTAAAATTCATGTCATTGAATTTCAGAAATGTGGACTGCCTCATGCTCACATATTATTGATATTAAATAATGAATCCAAATTACGGACAGAGGATGACATTGACCGTATAGTTAAGGCAGAAATTCCAGATGAAGACCACTGTCCTTGACTTTTTCAAATTGTAAAATCAAATTGTACAGGGACCATGTGGAATACATAATCCAAATAGTCCATGTATGGAAAATGGAAAATATTCAAAGGGATATCTGAAAGTATTTCAAAATGCAAATTGAAAATATTGATGGATATCCCAAATACAAACGAAGATCTGGTTGCACCATGTCTATTGGAAATAAAGTTATCAATAACACTTGGATTGTCCCTTATAACCCATATTTGTGCCTTAAATATAACTGTCATATAAACGTTGAAGTCTGCGCATTGATTAAAAGTGTCAAATATTTATTTAAATACGTCTATAAAGGGCACGATTGCACAAATATTCAAATTTCTGAAAAAAATATTATCAATCATGACGAAGTACAGGACTTCATTGACTCCGGGTATGTGAGCGCTCCTGAGGCTGTTTGGAGACTTTTTGCAATGCTAATGCATGACCAATCTCATGCAATCACAAGATTAGCTATTCATTTGCCAAATGAACAAAATTTGTATTTTCATACTGATGATTTTGCTGAAGTTATAGATAGGGCTAAAAGGTATAACTCGACTTTGATGGCTTGGTTTTTATTGAATAGAGAAGATTCCAACACACGTAATTATTATTATTGGGAGATTCCACAACATTATGTGTTTAATAATTCTTTGTGGAGAAAACACCAAAAAGATGGGAATAAATTATTAGATAGACTGTTCACTGTGAGCTTTAGAGAGCCAGAATGATATTACCTTAGACTTTTGCTTCTGCATGTAAAGGTGCAATATGTTTTGATGATCTGTGAACTGTAAGAGGTATAATTTATGATACATTTCATGAAGCTGCTAAACCTCGAGGATTATTAACCAACGACGCTATCTGAAAAGATACGATTGACTATCCAATCATCCTTAATAGGTCCAAACAACTACAGCAACTTTTTGCATATATGTGTGTGTGTGGATGTCCTTCTGATGCAGACAAATTATGGGATGAGAATAAATCTCATTTTACTGAAGATTTTTGTTGGAAATTACACTGAAGAAAAGGTGCCTGTGTGAACTGTGAAATACATGCCCTTAACGAAATTCAAGAGGTATTCACATTGCATGAAATGAAATGTTCACATTTCAAACTTCCGGACTATCCTTTATTAACGAATACAAATACGTGTGATGAATTGTATGAGAGACAACAGGCAGAGGTTTTGATAAATTCTCTGAATGATGAACAGTTGGCAGCCTTTCAGACTATAACTTCAGCCATCGAAGACCAAACTGTACACCCCAAATGCTTTTTCTTAGATGGCCCAGGTGGTAGTGGAAAAACATATCTTTATAAAGTTTTAATACATTATATTAGAGGTCATGGTGGTACTGTTTTACCCACAGCATCTACAGAAATTGCTGCAAATTTACTTCTTGGTGGAAGAACCTTTCATTCCCAATATAAATTACCAATTCCATTAAATGAAACTTCAATTTCTAGACTCGATATAAAGAGTGAAGTTGCTAAAACCATTAAAAAGGACCAACTTCTCATTATTGATGAATGCACCATGGCATCTAGTCATGCTATAAACACCATAGACAGATTACTATTATTGAAGCTACCTTTGGAAACACTATATCTATAGATAATATTAAAAATATATCTAAACATAAGATTCTTTGTCCAAAAATGAGCACATTCAAAAATTAAATGAAGAAATTTTGAATATACTCGATGGAGATTTTCACACATATTTGAGTGATGATTCCATTGATTCAACGGATGATGCTGAAAAGGAAAATTTTCCCATTGAATTTTTTAATAGTATTACTCCTTTGGGAATGCCATGTCATAAATTAAAATTGAAAGTGGGTGCCATCTTCATGCTACTGAGAAATCTTAATAGTAAATGGGGTCTTTGTAATGGTACTAGATTTATTATCAAAAGGTTGCGACCTAACATTATCAAAGCTGAAGTATTAACAGGATCTGCAGAAGGAGAGGTTGTTCTGATTCCAAGAATTTATTTGTCTGACTCTGGCCTCCCATGTAAATTAATTCGAAGACAGTTTCCTGTGATATCAGCATTTGCGATGACTATCAATAAATAACAAGGACAAACTCTAGACCAGGGGTGGGCAAACTTTTTGACTCGAGGGCCACAATGGGTTCTTAAACTGGACCGGAGGGCCGGAACAAAAGCATAGATGGAGTGTTTGTGTGAACTAATATAAATTCAAAGTAAACATCATTACATAAAAGGGTACGGTCTTTTTTCTTTTTTATTTCAATAGTTTTATTCATTTCAAACATTTTAACAAGAAGAATGTAAACACTAATTATTATAATTTGAAACTTCAAAAAATGGAGGAATCATAGCACAATAACATACCTTATATTGAAGATGGCAAAGGCAAAATAAAATTGCCTAACAAAGGAAAGGTACAAAAGCCTTTCAAATTAAACTTAAATATAATAAAATAATTTAAAACTAAAACAAATAGAAAAGAACAAAATGTGTAAACAGTAAATTAAACATCTTCTTTAGTGCAACTTCCAAATTATGCCCGGGACGTAGATGTAGATGGCAATGTAGACTGGGTTGAAAGGTTTTTTTGTTTTTTTTTAATATATTTTATTGATATTTTACAGAGAGGAAGGGAGAGGGATAGAGAGCTAGAAACATCGATGAGAGAGAAACATCGATCAGCTGCCTCCTGCACACCTCCCACTGGGGATGTGCCCGCAACCAAGGTACATGCCCTTGACCGGAATCGAACCCGGGACCCTTCAGTCCGCAGGCCGACGCTCTATCCACTGAGCCAAACCGGTTTCAGCGGTTGAAAGGTTTTTGGTCTTTAAAACGTCAACTTCAGTGGGAACAGTGTTGTTGGTCTCCTTTTTTAGCTAATGCATCAAAGTCTGGAGTTAGTTTTGTTGTGGCTATTCTCAGGATAGATCTGAGGTGTTCGTCAGTTAAGCTGGATCTGTGAGGGGTTTTGTTGATGTTCATGACGCTAAATGTCTGCTCACAAACATAGGTTGACCCAAACAGCACCAGTATCTTCTGTGCCATCCTCCGGATGTTTGGAAAAGTGGCTTCATTAAGTGAAGCATAAAAGTCTCTTAGTTCAAGAGAGCTGAATTTCTCCTTTAGGACAAAGTCAGACTGAAGATCGATGAGTTCCAGTTGCACCTCTTCTGGTGCTGTTTCAGGGTTTTGTGACAAAGGACAGGCCACCAGTTGAAGTGACTGGTCAATTTTTTCAACATCAGAAAACTGACGACAGAATTCTGCATGCAGGTCATCCAGTGATTTGCTGTATTTCTTCACGTTTTGGATGGTCTCCTTCTGTGTGGCTAGTGTGGCAAAATGAGTGAAGACTTTGTCTGAAATTTGTCTGGAAAAGAAAATCAGCTTCGATTTAAAGGCTTTCACATTAGTGTACATGTCATGTACATACTGATCTTTTCCCTGTAGCTTCACATTTAGCTCATTCAAATGTGAACATATATCTACAGCAAATGCAAAGTCACACAGCCAAGTCTTGTCACTCAGCTCAGTAAATTCGTCAGACTTCCCCTTTAATTTCAAAAATGCACCAATCTCTTCTTTGAGCTCCCACACTCGTTGGAAAACTTTGCCCAAACTCAGCCAGTGGACACGAGAGTGGTAAAGTAAGTCGTGGTGATCTGCATCAGTTTCCTCCAGAAACTTAATAAACTGACGGTGCTGAAGTCCCTTTGCGCAAATGAAATTAACAAGCTTTACGACTGGATTAACAACATGATTAAGTTGTAATATAAACTTGCACAATGATTCCTGGTGAATAATACAGTGAAGAAAAATAACATCTTGGTTAGGGTTCTCCTCTTTCACTTTATCCTGAATTCTTTTTAGAAGTCCAACATTTTTTCCAGTTAAATTTGGAGATCCATCTGTCGTGACATTAGCAAGTTTACTCCATGGTAGCTTCATTTTCTCGATGACAGTAGACACCTGGTCATACAAGTCCTCTCCCCGTGTTTTTCCTTTCAGTGGCTCCATGGCTAAAAACTCCTCCATAATTTCAAAATTGTCACTAATCCCTCGGATAAAAATTAAGAGCTGAGCAGTGTCCTTTACGTCATTACTTTCATCCAATGCTAGTGAATAAAACTTAAAGAACTCTGCCTTACTATTTAACTTGCTGGCCAAGTCTTCATCAATCAGTTCCACTCGACGAGTCACTGTCCTGCGCGATAAGCTGAGTTTTTCAAACTTGCCTTTGCTCTCTGGACACAAGAGACCTGCTGTCTCTATCATACATTCTTTCAAAAACTCACCTTCAGAGAGAGGTTTGCTAGCTTTTGCTAATTTGAATGATAGCCTAAAACTTGCTTTGGTAGTTGTCTCTTGAATTGCAGTTTGTCTGTGAAAGACATTTTGCTGAGCCTGTAATTTAGCCATCAACCTCTGTGCAGTAGCCTCCCGTTCTTGAGGTGACTGCTTGCTAGCATAGTTGCCATGCTTTGTGGCAAAGTGACGGCTGAGATTGTACTCTTTGAAGACTGCAAGTGTTTCCTGGCATATCAGACATACCGGCATTGATTGAACTTCGGTGAAAAAATATTTTGTTGTCCACTCCCTCTTAAACACTCGGCATTCACTGTCCACTCATGTTTAATATTGGGCTAAAACCAATAGTACCGTTCTCTTATTAAATTCTTTACTAAAATAAGACAGTAAAGTATAAATACAAGTGATTAAATTTGCTCTACTATAACATTTTTGGTCTTCTAAAAATATATATATATAACAAAAACATCTGAAAAAGCTCAGACATGAGACAGAGACACACCCTGACCATAGAGAACAACCCCTTTCCTCCATAGGAAACCTGTGTATCTTTCACACAGGCCCTTTGTTTATGGTAACACACATAGCTGCACATTGCTGTGTCTTCCAGACACACTTGTATGGGAGGTGCTAGGGCAGTGCAAAACATGGGTAACCAGTAGTTACCACTAGCACTTCTGTTACTGGCAAAAAACAGCCACAGTGCACATAGTGTGAAAGAGCCCATTATCAATGTCAGATTGCATCCACTGGACTCTATAAAAACAACCAAGTGCCACTTTTAAATGCCCATTGCAATAGTTTTTCTTATTAAAAGCTGGAAATGGCAGGATATTTATATATATACCTGTGACAGCCTGGCAGAGCATTACAAAGGAGAAAACCCAGCATCTGGTGATGTCCATAAGTACAAGACTTCAGGCTGTCATTACCAGGAAAGGGTTTCATCCAAGTAATAGATATGAACATTTGATTTTCAGTTTTTCATTTGTCCAATTACTTCTGAAACCCTGAAATTAAGCGATTTTGTAATAAAATCTTTAGTTCATCACATTTCTATACAATCTTTTTGTTCAACCCACTGAATTAGGGTTCATTCACACTAGCCGTGCTGCCGTTGCAGTGTGGTGCAGTACTGCAATGCAGCGCAGCTAGGGTTAATGCAGGGTACACAGGTTTCCATCATGTTTGTGTTGATGCTAATGTGCAGTGGTGCATGTTAACACAAATGCCCTGTAGCACGCATTTTTACAGGCACAAGGGGGAGAAGCAAACGCAGCGCAAAATGCATTTGTTTTGCTGCTAACACATGCGGTTAGTGGCCACAGTAGCGTTATTGATACCGCATCCGTATCAGCAAAAAAATGCAGCCGCAGCATGGCTAGTGTGACATGTCCTCTGTGTGTCTTTTTCCCTGCTGCGCGCGTCCACAGTGGGAAAAAAAACTGCAGTGGATACAAGCCCTAAAAGCTGAAAGTCTTTGTTGTTTTATTAACAAGTCATTGTGATGTACAGAATGTGGGAACAGGAAAAAATTGTGTTTGAGTAGAGCTCTTAATCTTACCTCAGAAAGGCTCTGATACTGTGCTCTCCAGGGGCGTGTCTCCCTACATCACCACGATAACGTGTCTATGCATTCCCAGGGTGATGTCGGGAGACGCGTCCGCAGGCATTTCAAGGAGCCTCTGGAAGATTGAGAGGTTGTTCCTTCTACTGAATGGGCAGATATAAATCCGCCCACTCAGAAGAAGGAGCTGCGGCCATGTTTCCCCACGTTGCCATGTTAACACTGCTGCTGGTGAAGGAGCGGAGGGGAGAGCAAGAGAACCCTCCGCTCTTTTGGCTCCGCTGCCGGATAGAACAGCCAAACGGGTCAGATCCGCCCCACGGGCCGTAGTTTGCCCACGGCTGCTCTAGACAGAGTAGGAATATTCCTACCTAAACCCATTTTTAACACATGGTCAGTTACATGTTGCTTTCTCTCGAGTTCAAAGAGCATGTGATGTTAAAGTTAAAGTTGTTAATACTTCATCACAAGGGAAATTAGTCAAGCACTCTGAAAGTGTTTTCACTCTTAATGTGGTATACAGGGAGATATTAGAATAAGTTTAATCAATTTATAAGTCATTGTTTGTATCAGTATTGTTTTTACATCATGTTTTTGTTGTTTTTATATCATGTTTTTGTTGTTGTTATATCATGTTGTGATTATTAATAAATTTATATATTATTTTCATATACATTTTACTAATTTTCTTTCATCTCTGACACTTCTATTATAGAGAAAGGGCAATAGCAATATTAAAATATTTCTTTTAATTAATTCCCTTTTAATGTGCACAAATTTTGTGCACCAAGTCACTAGTAGATTAATTAGAATCCTGGGGATATATGTGGTATCAATGTAAAAAGTGGTTAATATGAAGCAACCTGGTTGCAAAGTTCATAGTCTGCTTTCACATAAGAAAGAAGATTGTGGGCCAGAAGGTTAACTATAATTTATTATTGTTAAAGTTGATGGCCAATTTACTTATGTGGGAAATGTCCTCAAAATAATTGTTTCATTTCCCAAAAGTAAGAGCTCAAAAATTCAGATTCCTATAAGAGTCAAAGGTAAATAACTGTCCTTTTACAGCTTTCACTTGGAAATGATTGGCTCTAACCCTTTATGCATGATCATTCATTAAAAAAATACTGGTCCAGCCCTGGCTGGCATCACTCAGTGGTTAGAGTGTTGGCCTGGACATCCAAGGGCCATGGGTTTGATTCCTGGTCAAGGGTACATATCTGGGTTGTAAGTTCTATCCTCAGTCAGGGGGCAACCAATTGATGTGTCTAATTCCTTCTCCCCACTCCTTTCTACTCTTTCTGAAAAATCAATGAAAAAATATCCTCAGTGAGGATTCTAAAACAAAAAAAAATACACTTGTCCAAGGACACTCTGCTCACTGCTAGAAACACAAGGATAATCGGATGTGGCCTCTTCCATCAAGGAGTTGATTATCTGAGAAGAAAGATAAATATATGACTATTTTATATTTTAGGACAATGTGATATAAGTTGTAATATAAGTATGAACCAAGTGTTAATAGGAGCAGCATTATATGAGATTCCCTTAATCAAAATTACTTTCAGTAGGAATGAATGAATGGATGGATTTTGCACATGAGGAAGTAAAGCTCAGAAAGGCAAAGCAATTTTCCCAGAATCACACAGCTAGTCAACAGCATGATAAGACTAGAACCTGCATCCCCTGCATCACTTTTCCACCTCATCATTTATATTTCCTCTCCAAAGGCATGACCTGTGAGACCTTCCAGCCAATGAGAGTTTCCTTTTATTCTCTAGTATACAATCTCTCCTGCTGGAATCACAAGGATGCACAAATTTGGATAAGTGTTCTTTCCTCTACATGAGTTAAAATCCTATCTCAAGTGTCCCCAACATCTGAACAAGCAAAAATGAAACAAGACCCAGAGCCTAAGACAAAACCCAAAAAAGGGGAAAATCATCCTAAAAGGACAATTTTAATGAAAATTACTTTTGAAACAAATGTAAAATACGATTGATACAAAATTAAATTATCAACAACTTTTAAATGACACAGTCCACAGCCTTGATAAATTTAACTGTAGAGACCAGAAATAGATTTGGAAAAGGTAAATGACAATAATAGGCAATATATATTGAAGCCTAACTAATGATCAGACAGAAGTGATACAGCATTCAGATAAAAATTTTTCAAAACAACTTTCAGTGGTGAGGGAAGCTTCAGTGAGAAAAATAAAGAAAAACGGGGTTTTGGCAACTGGATATAGATGACAGAAGGTAGGACATGACAGGCCAAGAGGTTTCATAAAATCAGAGTGTGCAAAATTTGTTGAGAAAACAGCATGTCTAGCTAGAGCATATTTTTACACAGGAACTACTGGGTTTAAACTATTGAAAATTCTGAATACCAAGTGAATAAGTTTGGGCTTTGGACTTTAAGCAAGCCCCCCCCCCCCTTGATATTTTGAGCCAGGATATGACATGATACAAAGTAGTTCATTAGGAAGATTAGTATGAATAGAGGAAGCCATAGCAGACCCAATTCTTGACAACAGGAAAATCACTGAAGAGGCTCATAGAATTGTCCAAATGAGGACTTAAGTAGGGTAGTGGCAGATGGAATAAAAAAGAACAGAGATATTATTCATAAAATGCTGAATATGACAGCAATTGGTTGGAATTGGAGGAAACAGAGATATCTAGACTCCATGGCCGATAAAATGGTAGTTTCATGAATAGAAATAGGGTCTTTGAGGATGAAAATGAATTCTATTCTAGATAAATGTCTTAATGTTTGAGAAGAATTGGGTGCATCTGGGTTGAAGTAATAAACAAAGAATTGAAAATATGAGACAGAAATGGAAATCAAATTATGACACCATTTACTTTTGTGCACTGAAGGTTATAACTGAGACCCCAAAGCAGAAAAGAGTCATCAAAGGGCAGGTGTACAACATAAGGGCAGAAGCTGAAAAGGGGCTGGAAACTATGGGATGAGAGTCAGGAGAAAACAGTCACAGAAAGCCAGGAGCAGGCAATTTCCAAAGGAGAAGTAAATGAGCATGAGTGGCACCTCAAGGTCAACTGAGAGACTTACACATGTCCTTGCCTCAAACACAAAGCCAGCCACACACTACTGTGCTCCCCACAGAAAGCCAGGTTAGTGTTTGAAAAGAAAAGGCTAGTACTCACTCGCTTCCTAAGTTCAGCTTCCATTCAGTTCATGTAACCACTTATTGAGCATCCACAGGGAAGCAGTTCTGTTAAAGGGTGTTTCCTCTCCAAAGTATGTCACAACATTCTCAGCTTCTGCAAATATCCTAAGATAGAATATTCATGTTCATTATTTTCCAATATTATAAGCTTTAGAAGTTTAAAGGTAGACCAAGGTGAGGGCAGATTAGTGGAAGCTACAGTAACTTCCTCCCAGGACCAAAATGAAATTACAACTAAGTTATACAAAACCATCCTGAATAACTGAACACTAGCTGGAAATAAGCCTTATAACTATGGCCTTACAAAAGAACCCACATGGAGGCTAATAGGAAGTGTGGAGGTGTGAGAGGATTGGATGGGCTCCCATGGGTGGCAGCTGAAGTTACAGAGGGATATCTCAGATGAGGGGGCATTCCTCTGAGAAGTGTTGGGTCTAAACACCAAGCTGGGACCCCAAGCCTAGAGCACCAGAACCATGAAAGGCACCAACATAACATCTGGCTGTAAAAGCAGCGGTATTTCTGTCCAACAGGTAGACACAGCATGGATACATAAGTACCCTTTTAAAGGGGCAACATACACAATTTTGTTCACAGCCACTCATCTTGGGCTCCAGCAGAGGAAGGGCAGAGAGGACTAACGCCTCTTGAGGAGAGTCTGGGGTTGATGGCTCTGGGGAGAGAGCTGAAGCATCCACCAACAGAATCCCTATGCTGAGTCATTCCCCCATACTGCAGAAGCCAGTTTTCTTGGACAGAACATTACCCTCCATGCAGTATTAACCTGGAGGAAGCAATATCCCCACCTGTTAGAATTCCTCCACTCCGTCCTGTGGAGCTTATGCCTTGCTGAAGAGTATAATCTTAGGATCTTTCAGTGACTAAGCCTAACAAGCAACCTGAAAGTGGAGGCAGATTTCTGGGTATTTTGAGACCTTTGCTGACCTGTCCTCAGAGCTGGTGCTGATAAAAACCTTGGCGCACAGCTTGGTGCATTCTGCACACACTCAGACCCAGAAGAGGTAGATGCAAGCTGTGAATCACTGATAGCTCCAAAGAGGTTGCCCAGGGACAGTCACAGGCAGTGTCTGACATAGGCCTCAATGGAGTCACTCTGAAAGGGCTCAGAACCAATACACCTCATGGCCAGTTTCAGATAACAACAGAATATGATCAAATAAGCATCAAAAACAGAATATCCACAGGGAGATATCAGCAGGCACTAAATACTGCCAAGGCAAATTCCACTTTGTGTGATCAGTACCTGCACAATAGTTTGCATACTGTGTTGGTGGTTGAGCCTCATAGTCGGCCAACCTGAGGGTCGATCCACACACAAACAAGTCAATAGCAATAAAGACTCAATTACAACAGGAGAGCCCACATAACACACACAAGGAACATTCCTAGAGCACCTTAGGTGAACAGGGAAACTGTGTCACTGGATCCCACAGGACACCTACTACATAAGGACACCCTACCAAGACTGGGAGTCATATCAGATCTACCTAATACATACAAACAAACACAAAGAGGCAGCCAAAATGGGGAGACAAAGAAACAAGCCCTAAATGAAAGAAAAAGAGAATTCTCCACAAGAAGAGCTAAACGAAGTAGAGGCAAGCAATTTATAAGCTATAAAATTCAAAGTAATGACTATAAGGATGCTCAACAGCATGAAAAAAGACATACAAATCACAAAAAGGACCAGTAGGACAGCGGTCACCAACCTTTCGGACCTCACGGACCACCAGTGGTCTGCAGACCACCGGTTGGCAACCGCTGCAGTAGGAAGTGAAGAATGCACTACCTGAAATAAAGAATACACTGAAAGGAATAAACAGTAGGTTGGATGAAGTGTAGAATTAAATAACTTATTTGGAAAACAAGGTAGAAAAAAGCACCCAATCAGAACTGCAAAAAGACAAAAGAATTTTTTAAAATGAGGATAGTTGTTTTTTGTTTTTGTTAATCCTCACCTGAGGATATTTTTTCCAATGATTTTCAGAGAGAGTGGAAGTGAGGGGTAGAGCAGGAAGAGAGAAACATTGATGTGAGAGAGATACATTTACAGGTTGCCTCCCCCACACACCCTGACTGGGGCTGAGGCTCGAGCCTGCAACCAAGGTATATTCCCTTGAGCAAAATCGAATCTGTAGACCAATGCTCCAACCACTGAGCCAAACAGACTAGGGCAAAAATGAGGATAGTTTAAGGAGCCTTTTGGATAACATGAAGCATAACAACATGCACATGATAGGGGTACCAGGAGAAGAGAGAGAGCAAGGAATCAATAAACTATTTGAAAAAATGATGGAAAATTTACCTAACCTGGTAAAGTAAAAAGACACACAAGTCGGGGTGGGGGTCCCCGCTGGGGGGTAGGGCTGGCCGGGGCGAGGGGCCATGGGAAATTTGTAAGCCAGTCATGCCCCCAGTCAGGCTGAGGGTCCCTGCTGGGGGCTGGGGCCGGCCAGGATGAGGGGCCACGGTCATTCTGGTTATTGTGGTCCTTCTGGTTGTTCTGCTATTTTGGTCACTGGGCTTTTATTATATAGGATTGCATTACACAGCACTAGAACAAATATTCCAAAAATATATATGGAACTACAAAAGCAACAGCAACCTTGAGAAAGAAGAACAAAGTTGGAGGAATCAAGCTACCTAATATCAAACTGTACTACAAGGCCATAGCTATCAAAATAGTAAGGTACTGTCATAAAAACAGACATATAGATTAATGGAACAGGATAGAGAGCCCAGAAATGCTTTTATAGTCAATTAATATTTGACAAAGGAAGAAAGAAGATACAATGGGCTAAAGATAGTTTGTTTAATAAATGGTGTTGGGAAAATTAGACATGTGCAAAAACAGGAAACTAGATCACCTTTTTACACCACACAAGAATAAACTCAAAATGGATTAAAGACTTAAATATTAGATTCAAAACCATAAAAATTCTAGAAGAAAACATAGGCAGTAAAATCTCAGATATTTCTCAATGCAGTATTTGTTTGGATATATCTCCTGGGGCAAGGGAAACAAAAGAAAAAATAAACAAATGGGACTGCATCAAACTAAAATGTTTTTGCATAGCAAAGGAAACCATCAACAAATTGAAAAGAACCCACTGAATGGGAGAACATATTTGCCAATACATCTGATAAGGGGTTAATATACAAAAGTTATAAAGAGCTTATAAAACTCAACATTAAAAAAAAGCAATCCAATTAAAAATGGGCAAAGGGCTGGAGTAGACACTTACCCAAAAAGGACATACAAATGGCCAATAGACATATGAAAAGCTGCTCAATGTCACTAATCACCAGAGAAATGCAAATTAAGACCACAATGAGATATCACCTCACACCTGTCAGAATAACTATCAATAAATCAACAAATAACAAGTGTTGGCGAGGATGTGGAGAAAAGGGAACCCTCATGCACTGTTGGTGGGAATGCAGACTGGTGTAGCTACTGTGGAAAGCAGTATGAAGATACCTCAAAAAATTAAAAATGAAACTGCCTTATGACCCAGCGATTCCGCTTCTGGGAATTTGTCCAAAGAAACCCAAAACACTAATTGGAAAGAATATATACACTCCTATGTTCATTGCAACATTATTAATTTGTCACTAAAACCTGAGGGGTCTGGCTCCACATATAGGTGATAATTAATGTTTTGCATGTAATTAGCAAGAATAATTAGCACAAGATTTGGAAGCAGCCCAAGTGTCCATCAGTAGAAGAGAGGATTAAACAGCTATGATATATTTACACAATGGAATACTACTCGGCCATAAAAAAGAATAAAATCTTACCCTTTGTGACAGGATGGATAGACCTGGAAAACATTATGCTAAGTGAAATAAGACAGCCAGAGAAAGACATGTACCATATAATTTCACTTATGTGAAATCTAATGAAAAAAATGAAGTAACAAACAAAATAGAGACTCATAGATAGAGAGCAAGCTAACAACTCTACGGGGGACTGTGGGTGGAAGGATTGAGCAAAAAAGGAAAAAAGGACAAAGGACTCATGGATACAAACAACAGTGTGGTGATTCGGGGGAGGGAGTGTGTGGATGGAGGTCGAGGAGGATATAGGGCAGATAAATGGTGATGGGAAAAAATAAAATAATAATTAAAAAATGTTTCAAAGTTAGGAAGAAACAAGCCTACAGTGTATATAAATTTTACATGTTGTTTAAAACACTTTAATGAACTATGGAATGGATCCCACCATGTTTACTCTTAGCAGCACAATTATAAGCCTACAAACACAAGCAGTGCAGACTGAGGTTAACAGAAATCATCTCAGGTGCATCAGGAGAACCTAACTTAATGTTTCCCCCCTCTCATTACTAGTTCAATATTTTTATATAGTATTTTTCCTAGGAAGGTTTTTTAAAAGTTCCCAGAGTTTAAAATATCAGCATTTGACTGATGAGAGTAGCTTTTCCAGCTTAACCACTGAATTGATTTGAACAGTTCATCCATTAATACAGTTAAACATGTGTTAAAGATTACAAATTGTTTAGCAATTTTTGACAAACAAGTCCCCTGGTGGTCCCAAAATTTCTGAGAAGCAGATGGAAGAGGTACAACTTAATCAATTCCCCTTCCTAGCTGCACAAAACTGCAGAGATCTAAAGTAGGTATTAGTACAAATAGGGACATAGTCAGACACAACAAAGAGACACAATTCCCTCTTTTAGCACAATTAATTTGTGTGCAGAGGAACATTCAGTCTATTTGTTACCAGGAATGTGTTAATTATTCTTGCTAATTGCATGCAAAGCATTCATTATCACCTATATGTGGAGCCAGACCACTCAGGTTTTATTGACAAATTAATTACTGTGTTTTCCTTCTGAATGTATTTCTAGTCAGTTCCTGGTATTATCTGAAATATAAATGGTTTAGCAGTCCTCAGAACCACTGATTAAAATGAAAAGTAAGCATGCAGAACTATATCAGTTGTCCTTCCCTGTTCTATTCAGGTTGTGGTTCCTGAAAGTCTGTAACTCCATTCACAGATTTATAAGCCAGAAGCCTGGTGAAACGCATGCAGCTGAGTTTTGACTAGGTGCATATTTGTACCAGTAATCACTCACTGAACCTCGGGAAGAAGGCAAACTGTCCGTACCTGAGAGGAGAAAAGGACCCTTCCCCCACCACACACACACACCCTCTTCAGGCCTTGCCTTTCAAATGGTTGGGATAACATTTTGTAATCTGGTCCAAATTTGGGGTAATTGAGTTTTATTCCTCATTTTCATCTCTAATATGGAATCTAGTCAAGCACAAAATAAATTCTGAATTTCAAATTTATGGTCCTTCTATTTGAGAAGCACACCTAACAGCAAAGATGCATACATTTTCATTCTAAATGTGCATTACATTAAATTTTTAAAAAAACAGGGTCTACACATACAATTTTGCCTTGCCTTTCCAGGAGTCATTCTCTAATAGTCTTGACTATTTTTAGCAGGCAAGAAGCCAGTCTTCCTTTTCTACTCTCTCCCCACCTACACTTGCTCCCCTCTGTGGCAGCCAACTAAAGGTTTATGGAGTAAGAAGATGGACTTGCGGGGCTTTGGGTACATTCTGAGGTGCATCCTCAGTGAATAATTCATGGTTAGCCTCACCTATATTCTCACCATTCAAACTCAATTTCTGGAAAGTCATTAATAGAAAGCATTTCAAAGTAAAAAGTTTGCACCTGAAAGAGATGATGCCACCATCTCTACAAGCTTGGAAGCCCATCTAAGAGTCTGGACTTTCCACGGGTCTTTCAAACCCTAAAGGGTCCAGATTGGACCAGAGCCTATATCATGCACAGGAGAACATAGCTACACATTAATCATTTATATTCCTTAACCTACGACATACCCACCATTGCAGTGGCCCATTTTGCAAAAATCAAGGTTCACATGGTCCCACAAGTCTATATCTCTTGTTCTTTCTAAAGCTTACTCTTATTGGCCCCTATTTGCTGTAGCTCCTTTCAAGTCTGTGTGCCTTTTGTCCTTCAACATTTCGTCTTTTTCTATAGTAGCTCTAACACAGATACAAACAGTTCTTGATCATAAATAAAGTAGAAAGGAAGTTTCCATTGTTCCATAATTTACCTTTTCCACCACTTACAATTTAAAACATTATTTGGAAACAGGAACTATGGTAAGCTAGTAGGTGCTTAAGATGAACGTAAATTTAACATCTGTTTAACCCACTGTATTTGATTTTATCAGAATTTGGGTTTATGACCTTAGGACTTTCATGTTTTATAAAGAAAGACATTTAGAATTTTTGTTTATTTGTTTTTAATATCACATGTATCTCTTCCTCTAATTTCCTTAAGTTTGTGATCATCTTGTCTGAGATGTGTAAGTTAAAATAACTGAAATCAAGTTTTGTATGTCCTAAGACAGTGGAACTAGAAAATACCCATAAGAGTCAGACTGTGGTCACACTTCTGCATTATTTCTGCTATTTTAACAGAGAGAGGGCACACAATTGAATTTGATGTCAGGGCAGGTCAAATCTGCCTCATCCTCCCTTTCTTCACCGCCCTGCCCCTCTGTAATGCATTATTTCCTATTGAGTCACCATGTCCACACTTTTCTTCCTCCACCTTTCCAAAATCCCATCCCTGGTTTTCTCTCATTTATCAGTATTTTCTGTTTTTCTATATATTAGGCATGGTTAAATACCTTTGTACACCTTATAATTTATCTGTCTTGTTCCTATTATTTCAAAGTTTTGCAAATATAATCAAATCACTCAGGCAAAACTTTTAATATTATTTCAGTCAGTTTCCTTTCACTTCCAGATTATCAAGAGAGTTAAAGAGACCATTTTTAACTCAAAGGGGTTTCTAATGCTGGGAATGTCTAATAATGTAGCAGTGTGATGATGGAATTATTTTGGAAGTGGCAGTAGACTCGTGGCAGCCCAACTAAATCATACACAGTATGTGTCCATGTGGTCAACTGAAGCAGTAAGCCCCACCTTCCTGCTTTCTATGCTTAAAGACCTTCAGGGGAAAAAGACTTTCCTCAGAAATGCTCTGAAGGAATTCTCTATACTTACTCTGAGGTTATTCAATCAAATACCTAATGAAAGTTTCAATTTCTTAAAATTACAGTTCTTTTAAAATAGAAAGTGACTGTGCTATCCTGAGGGTAATCGTCCAACTTGAAATCCTGCAATTTCAGGCTAGAGAACCTTCAAAATCATTCTGCCTACAACTGATCCCGCAGAGAGGATTAAAAGCTTGTACCTGGGAGTCACGGAGACCTTGAGCTTGCACCAGCTGTTACTAATTTCGTGACAAGTCTTGTTTCTACAAGAGTAAAACATGAACATATCACAAGGTGGTGAAAGAATTAAAGGTGAAAAATATCTCACATTCAACTGCCCTTTTGGCCTAGTAACTCCAGATATAATTGAGTAACATCTTCACCATCTTTGCATGTTATATTGTTGGGGAAAATGAGACATTTTGGGGGGGCCTAGCAATCTGAATCTAGTCACTGCCCCTTTAATTATCTGGTCCTGCAAGACCTGTTTACCCAATACTACTTCCATTTTAGAGAGGCCATAACCATCCCAGATGGAGTTATCAGTGCTGGCACCAGGCCAGGCCTCGAGATGTGGTCCCACTGCCCTCATCCCAACACATGGGGCTTTTTGCAAAGCCCACAAAAGGTCCAAAAGCCTCATTCCATATTTAGGAGACAAAGAAACCTAGAGAATATCAAAAGAGAAATCCTCCTCCATGTTGTGGCTCAAGATTTGGAGTCACTGTACCGGTACATGTAAAATGTCTGGAAATAAATGGGTTTTTCCTCTATCTCTGGTACTCCTGCTTATTTTTTCAGTCACCTGGTAAATTCTGTAACAATATGGGCAATGCATGTTGTTGTCTCACCCAACTCCAGGGAATTAAAGAAATAAGCAAACAGATCTGACTAAGCTTAAATATGAAGATTTTTTTTTCATTTCACTTACCTTTTCAAAAAATAAAAAACTCTTCTCACAGGAGATTTTTTAATGTTTCATGAATTTAATTGATAGCATTATATTGTGGGCCCAGGGCCTATAGAGGATTTGGGGACAAGTAGGAGTGGAGAAAAAGCATAGAGGGGCAGAACAGGGAAGGGGCCAGACTCCAGGCTGCTTTTGAGAATGGTGGGCATAAGCTACAGCAACCTTTTTTGACTAGTACTAAAGTTATACTAAAGCTCTCACACTCTCATACAGCACAGAAATATACCACCCTCCACCACTAATCTTCCAACCTAAAACATACATGTGCTACTGTTGTGGCAGAATGCATGGGAGAACAATCAGCCAGCACTCTAAGGGAGGAATGTTTAACCTTTATTTTGCAGATCTGCTAGTCCAGGGGAATTCTGGATCCAAAGCCTGAACTGAACTCGTGGGGAGGCTCTGGCCTATATATCTCCTCCTGTGGAGGACCCCTCAGGGTCCCTGCAGCTCCACCCAAGTCAGTCTTGGCAGGGCCTTGGGGGCATGCTCCACAGCTCAACCCAAGTCAGTTGTGGTGGGGCCTTGGGGTTAGGCTCTGCAGTTTTAACCAGATACTGAACTAGGTTGCCAGTCCCCCACCCCATTTTCCTTTTCATTCCCCCCTCTTTTTCCACAAGCTATTCTTAGCTGTGGGGATTACAAAAGACTCAGGGATTGGGGATAAGGTCGACAACCACTCTAGCTACTTCCTGCTGAAGGGGGGGGGGCATGAAAAGGAAAATGGGGCGGGGTGGGGGAGCTTGCAACCTAGTTCAGTATCTGGTTAAAATTGTAGTCTTACTTCCTCACTCTGACTGACTTGGGTGGAGCTGCAGAGCATAACCCCTGGGCCCTGCCACAGCTGACTTAGGGAAAGCTGCAGGGACCCTCAGGGGCCCACCACAGGAGGAGATATATAGGCCAGAGCCTCCCCACGAGTTCAGTTCAGGCTTTGGATCCGGAATTCCCCAGACGAGCAGATCTGCAAAATAAAGGTTAAACTTTCCTTCCTCAGAGTGCTGGCTGATCATTCTCCCGTGCATCCTGCCACATTTGGTGCATTGGCCGAGAAATGTCAGTTGAGCTGACTCCTAGGCCACTGCTGACAAGAGCGGGCACTTGCTTCAAGCTCTGGGACCCAAGGAAGGCACGCCACCAACACATTCACTGGTTCCTGAATTCACCGGGCCCGGAGGGACTGCGGCAACCCCGTGCTCCAGCAGACCCAAAGAGGCAGGAAACACTTTTCTGGGACTCCCTGGGAGGGAAGTCAAAATCAGAAGTCTGAAACTGTAAGTTTTTCCCCCGGGGAAACGGGTCTGAGTTCTGGCCTGTCCTATGGGACAGAAGAGGTAGCTGGCCCCTATCTAGGTAATTATTTACCCCAGGATAGCTCGGATCATCTGGAGGAACGGCTTCTAGATGGTATTCATCATCTCTGGGACTTCCTGGGAAGGAAGTCAAAACCCGAACTGGCTAAGGGTCCAAATCCAGCCTGCCTTTGAAAAAGGTAGAAGAGAAGCATTCCTAGGCAGTTTTCTACTGCCTCTGTTCAGGGACTTGTTCTGTATCTCTGCACAATTGAAACTGATTTGGTGGTATTCTGTGGTGTAAATGAGGTGTGCACTGGTGTAAAAGTGTTTTTATGTTTGTTTGTTTCTGTTTGTTTGTTTTTTAAAAAACCCTTCTAAACCTCTCCTGTGTTTCCGTGTGATTCAAATTTTTTAGTGGGGATGTTATCTGTCTTTATTGTTTAAATATGTTTCTTTATTTGTTTAAATTGTTTAGCTGATGTAATTTCTGTTTGTGTCTCTTTAAAAAATATGAATGTATTGCTAATCTGAGGAATGTTAATTATTTTGATTAGTTCACCTAAAAAATAAGGAACTAACTGGAAAGAAAGTATGGCTTTGGTGTAATGGAGGAAGGTAAAGAGAAATGTTGAAAGGAAGTTGAATGGATGACAGGCCAGTAAGCCAGGACAAGTAGAATCGGGAAACTGAGCAGAAATCCTATCTTCCCTAAATCAAGGCATCTTGTAAATCCTGTCTTCCCTAAAGCAAGGACATTGGAGCCATCTTGTAAATCCTGTCTTCCCTAAACCAAGGACACTTGGGAGTAAATGATTTGCATTTTGCCTCCCTAAAGAGAGGTTAAATAGCTTATGTCAATATACTCAGGGAGACTGATAGCAGAAATCTGGTTAGTGTCATTTGCTGTCCACACCCAAGGACAAATGAAGTTAGAAAATAAGCCTTATTTTGATTAGTTCTTTTATTCAGGCATTTAAATTAAAAAAGAGGAGGCAACCCAGTCCCTCCCTGCAACATGGGTAATAGCTTCTCCTCAAACTCTACTGTCTTAGAATGTATGTTAAGGAATTTTTAAAAGGGGTTTATTGGGGACTACAGGGTAAAACTAGTCCCCAGGGAGTTAAAAAGGATGTGTGAAATAGACTGGCCATCTTTTGGAGTAGGATGGCCACTGGAGGGCACATTGGATGTCCCCACAATCAGAAATGTTCACAGAATTATTACAAGAAATCCAGGTCATCCCAACCAGTTCCCTTATATCGAACAGTGGCTAGAAATAGCAGAACTTAAGCCACTTTGGATCCAGTTTTGTGTATATAAGGAAAAAAGGCAGGCCCCTCAGAAGGAGAATAAGCCTCCTATTCTGCAGGAAGCCCTGCCAGTTCTACCACCTCCATGTGTGCCTCAAGCGGTACCCAGTGCCCCTCTGCTTAGCCAGGGAAGATTAGATACACCACCTCCTTCCATCTCCCCACAACCAGACTCTCCAGAGCCATTGGACGATGTTTGCACTCAGCTGATCGGGGACCCAAACCACTTCCAGTTTTCCAGATGCATCTCTGAGAAATGTGGGGTCCTCATATAATTGGAGAAAACGGGACCCCACAAGAGGGGGACATCAGTCTTTCACTACCAGCTGATCACTTGAATTAGAAGCATCATGCTCCCGCTTATTCTGAAAAACCTCAAGCCATAGTTGACCTTCTGGAGTCAATTTTTCAGACCCATAAGCCCACCTGGGTTGACTTTTTAAAAGTGAGGAGCGCATGAGAATAATAACATAAATGGCTCCAGACCCAGGGCCCGCCAGGGACATTAGACACAGGCAGATGGGCCAGAAAGGCTCTCCCAGATGTGGAACCCAGATGGGACGTGAATTCAGAGAATGTGATGGCCAGATTAGAGAGATATCGGCTGGCCTTCCTCCAGGGGCTCTGGGCCAGCCGATATGGCCAAGACCTCTGAGGTTTTCTCATCAGACTGGTGGCAGCCGACTCCAACTAGGACTGACCAGGCTATTTCCAACTGGGCCCTCATGAGCCCATGATTGAAATGAAAATCGGGGGCCAGATTGTGAACTTTATGGTTGATACGGGGGCAGAGCACTCGGTAGTTACTCAGAAGGTACCTCCCCTCTTAGGACGGGAAGTCACCATTATCAGAGCTGCCGGGACCACACCTGCAGACCATTCTGCCACCCCCATCAATGTCAGTTAGGTGGCCACCAGGTGGTTCATGAATCCCTGTACTTGCCAGATTGCCTAGTCTTTCTAATGGGCAGAGACCTTTTAGCCAAAATGGGAGCAGCATTCTGTCAGAAGTTGAATGGTTTACATGTCTAGATCTAAAAGATGCCTTTTCTGCCTTCAGCTGGCACCCTCCAATCAGCTCCTATTTGCCTTTGAGTGGGAAAACCTAAACACAGGGGCTACGGAACAGTTCACCTGGACCAGACTGCCACAAGGGTTCAAGAACTCTCCAACTCTTTTTAGTGGAGCACTAGCAGCAGATTTTTCCAAATGTCCAGGACAGGACGTGGGGTGCGTTCTATTCCAATATGTAGATGACCTCCTACTGGCTAGCTTCATGTGAACTCAGTGTTGGGAAGGAACATGAGCCCTTCTAAGACTCTTAACTGAAACAGGTTACTGGTGTCCAAAAGGAAGGCTGAAATCTATCAGAGGGAAGTCAGATACCTAGGTTTCCTAATTACCCAAGGGAAACAAAGACTAGGGACTGAAAGAAAACAGACAGTATGTGTCATACCAGTCCCCAGCACCCAGCGACAGATTCGGGAATTCCTAGGGGTAGCAGGGTTCTGTCAAATTTGGATCCCAGGATTCTCAGATCTAGCTAAGCCCCTCCATGAAGCCTTAAAAGGAGAGGAAAAGGCACCCATTAACTGAGGTCCTGAACAAGAAAAAGCCTTCGCGACCATAAAGACAAAGCTCACCAAGGCGCCAGCCCTAGGGTTCCCAGATGTGACATAGGACTTTAACCTTTTCGTTCACAAGAACAGTGGGGACGGGGTAGTCCTAGGAGTTCTGACTTAGGAGTTGGGACCCTGGCAGAGGCCAGTAGCCTACCTCTCCAAACAGATTGACCCAGTTGCCTCCGGGTGGCCCTCATGCCTCAGGGCCCTTGCAGCCACAGCCTTATTAGTCAAAGAGGCAGATACGTTCACTCTGGGACTTCTCCCAGCATGTTAAAGTGCCTCATGCTGCTGGCACCATAATGGAAGCTAAGGGACAACATTGGCTGACTCATGCTCAGATGACTCAATACCAAGTACTCCTATGTGAAAATCTATGAATAAGATTAGAGGCAGTAAGAACTCTTAATCCTGCCACTTTCTTATCCATTGCATAGGGAACTCCTGAGCATGATTGTCTAGAAGTCCTAGAGGAGGTTTACTCCAGCCGGCCAGATCTAACAGAAAGGCCTCTACAGAATCCAGACTTAGTATTGTTCATGGACAACAGTAGCTTCCTAGATGAAGGAAAAAGATGAGCCAGGTATGCAGTGGTATCAAACTTTGAGATAACAGAGGCACAGGCCCTGCCTGAAGGATGGTTAGTGCAGAGGGCAGAACTTTGGGCCCTAGTCAGAGCTTTAAATCTCAGTAAGGATAAGCACACCAACATCTACACTGACTCGTGCTATGCCTTCGCTACCTTGCATATCCATGGGGCCATATACAAGGAAAGGGGGCTCCTGATAGCCAGAGGAAAAGGATTCAAAAATCAGAGCGAGATTTTAAAGTTACTAGAAGCAGTCTGGGAGCCCAAGGAAGTAGCAGTCATTCATTGTAGAGGACATCAGTGGGGAAAAGACTCAGTGTCAGAAGGGAACTGTCACACAGATGCAGCGGGGCAAGGCTAGCTGCTAAGGAGAGGGCAGTGCCATCAAGGATCGTTCTTGTTCCTGAATTACCTGAACTTCTAAAATACACCCTTCAAAAAGAAGAATGGGCCCAATGAGAAGGGGGTAAAAGGACGAAGGAAGGTTGGTGGATATTCCCAGATCATAGGATCTATGTTCCAGAACAGTTAGCTCATAGAGTAGTCCTCCAGCAGCATGAACTTATCCATTTAGGGAAGACGGTTCTAAAAGCCTTGTTAAGCAGATACTATCTAATTGCCCATCTCCCCTCCTTATGAACCTCAGTCTCTCAGCGCTTCCTCCTCTGTGCACAGAACAATGCAAGGCAGGGTCCTATAGGACCAATAGGAATTCAGCACCGTGGGCAGGCTCCGTGTAGAGGTAGACTTTAGAGAAATAGGGCCTAGTAGAGGAAATAAATATCTTTTAGTTTTTGTCTGCACCTTTTCAGGTTGGGTTGAAGCATATCCTACCCTCATAGAGAAGGCAAGAGAAGTCACTAAGGTGTTACTGAAGAACATAATTCTGCGGTATGGAATGCCATCAACCATAGGGACAGATAATGGCCCAGCCTTTATAACTGAGGTATTATAGCAGGTAGATAAGGCCTTAGGAATTAAGTGGAACTTACATACAGCCTACAGGCCCCAGAGCTCAGGGAAAGTAGAACGCATGAATCGGACTCTCAAGCAGGCTATGGCTAAGCTATGCCAGGAGACGAACTTACCCTGGACAGATATCTTACCACTTGTGCTCCTGTGGCTACACTGTGCCCTGAGAACCAGGGTAGGGTTCTCTCCATTTGAAATTCTATATGGCAGTCCCCCTCCCTTAATTAGGCCAAAGAGAGATTTGGGGGAAGTAGGGAAGTTAGAAATTCAGAAAGAGCTACAAGGACTTGGGAAAACTATCCTTGAAGTCCACAGATGGGTTACTAATTGATTGCCCATCTCTCTAGGAACAGCTGTGCACCCTTACAAGCCTGGGGACCAGGTTTGGGTAAAAGATTGGAAAAAGGAACCTCTTAAGCCAATCTGGAAGGGACCTTATCCAGTCATACTAACCACCCCCTCAGCTCTCAAAGTTGCAGGACTGAACACCTGGATCCACCTCTCCTGAGTAAAAGCAGCCCACCAGCTGGACAACCAGCATCCAGAGTGGAAGGTGATCTCTGACCTGAACCACCCCTTATGGATCATCCTCAAGAAGATGGCATATCCGGCTGACCAACCTGAATCTCCTTATCCCCTCCTAGCTGGCTAACAATTTTATTTTGGCTAACCATTTTATTTTGTCTTCATACAACTGTCACCAGAACCCCAGACTGGTACCAGAAGGAGAACTACTCTGCCCTTGCTACTCTGACGACCCCCTTGGGGAAGATGGGGAAGACTTGGGATACTGAACCCCCTTTTTCATTGCCCCCCTTTAGCAGGAAGTAGCTAGAGTGGTCGTCAATCTTACCCCCAATTCCTGAGTCTTTTGTAATCCCCAAGGCGAAGAATAGCTTGTGTAATGTGCCATGCCAGCATGGCCATGGGTGAACCTGAGGAGGAGTGGCAAAGGATTGAAGAAAAGACAGACAAGAGAATACAGCTGGGGCTCAGTGGATCTCCCATGCCTGGATGAGGAAACAAAAGACCCAGCCTGCAAGCCGATGCTTTATTTTATAGTCTGATTAAAACAAGGGTAGATTAACATGTATACAAATGTTCTTGTTTTGGCAACACTTGCTGCACCTCCCACAGCCCATTAGTTACTTAGGAAGGAATTAGGGAGGGCTACAAGGTCAGGCTTAATTATGCTAGGAGAGCTCTGCCCTCCAGGTTGGGACTTCTTTGTGGCCCTACCACATGTCAGCCCGAGGCTTGACCCAAGAGCCACTTCTTACAGTGGAACAAGATGGGGGAATGGAAAGGAAAATGGGATGGGGGGCTGGCAACCTAGTTCAGTATCTGGTTAAAACTGCAGAGCATAACCCAGGGTCCCACCACAGCTGACTTAGGCAGAGCTGCGGAGCATGCCTCCAAGGCCCTGCCAAGACTGACTTGGAGTGGAGCTGCAGGGACCCTCAGGGATCCACCACAGGAGGAGATATATAGGCCAGAGCCTCCCCACGAGTTCAGTTCAGGCTTTGGATCCGGAATTCCCCTGGACTAGCAGATCTGCGAAATATAGGTTAAACTTTCCTCCCTCAGAGTGCTGGCTGATAGTTCTCCCGTGCATTCTGCCACAATACTACAGGCAGCACAGAGAGAGAGAGAGAGAGAGAGAGAGAGAGAGAGAGAGAGAGAGAGAGAAAATATCTTTGCCCTAGGATTGAATTTCACCAGGCAAGACCATGCTTCTAAAAACCATCAGTTTTTTTCTCCCTGTGGAGCTAAATTAACCCTGAAATTCTACTTCAGAGCACCATTTTTTCTTCCTACACAAATTAAAACTGCACACTGTTTCCCTCAACAGCATTCCCCCTTTTTATCAATTCTTGCAGGTAATATGAGGTTCCACTCCAGCATGAGGGATCATTTGGCATACCTCTGGTAGGAACTCACAACCATAATGAATGTTCTACTCCACAACTCTGTCCTTCTCCAGTTGCCAGTGGTATAACTCACTCTCTGCCCTCTTTGGAAGACCAGCAATATTCTGTTTCACTGATCACAAAGGCATCTTCTTTAAGACACATAATCCATTACCATTTGGTAACTTTAAAGTCCTTTCATTGAGAATGATATAGAAAGAATAAACCTAATAAATGACCTTTTTTAAGAAATACTAGTAATGTCAGAACATGATTTCTGCCTCCTCTCCCCCTCCAAAATTTCACACAGAAAGATCTTAATGTAATCAGTGTTTCTTTAAGTTTTGTTACCAAAAACAAGTAATAATTAATATCAGCATGCACTATTTTCTCTAGCACATGCAATGAAATAGATTTTAATCATTGCATTTATATCCAAATAATGGATTGCTGAAAGAAAAAATGAAAATTCATTTCAAAAGAGTGTTGAAATAAAGTTTTACAGACATTTAATTTTCAGATCTGGTTGGCAATTTGTGAATCAGGAAGTATTCCAGTCTTGAAAATACAAAGGAACTCCAAAGAGCCATACAAAGCAACAGGGATTTATGACCTAAGGAAAGCAGAAATCAGGAAGTTACACTAGGCAAACATAGGCTGTTAATGCATGGCTACTCTCCTTCTCTGGAATAACAAGGAATGTTTAGGCTAGGTTAGGTAACAAGACTAGCTGAGCAGGCAAGTTCTGATTGGCTGGCTTGGGTTTTGGTTTGCTTACATAGTCTGCTAAGATATTATAACCACTTCAATCTAATGACTGTCTGGTTAACAAAAGATATTCTTTAGTTCTGGTTACTATAACCAAGTACCATAGGCTAAGTGACATATAAACAACAGAAATTTATTTCTCATGCTCTTGGAAGCTGAAAGTCTGAATTCAGGATGCTAACATGGTCTAGTTCTGGTGAGAGCTCTCTTCCAGGTTGTAGACTGACCACTTATTATATCTTCATGGTGGGAAGAAAAAAGAGAGTTCTTTCCTCTTTTTTCTAATCCCATTCATGAAAGCTGCACCCTCCCAAAGGCCCCATCTCCTAATAACATATTGGGAATTAGGATTTCAACATATGAATTTGGGGGGAACATAAACATTTAGCCTACATCAATCACCTATGAAACTGAATCACTTTCTCCCACATGCTGAACGTGGTCAGCATGTAACAAGAATTTAATGAGTTCTGGGAGAATTGAGTTGCTAGGTGTCAATTGGGAATTTTTCTGAAATCAAACCAGCTATCATGTACCTTGTTTACCAAAAGTCAGGTAACCATATAGGATATTTACAGTAAAGGAAAAGATTCACTAGCAGATGACATGATACTGTATAAAGAGAGCCCAAAATATTTCACCAAAGAACAAAATTAGAACTGACAGAGTCAGTAAAGTATCATGACAAAAAGTTAATATTCAGAAATCAGTTGCATTTTATACACCAGTAATGAATTACTACGTAGAGGAATTAAGAAAACAATCCTATTTACAATTGTATCAAAAACATATAAAAATATCTAGGACTAAACTTAACTAAGGAGGTAAAAGACCTGTACTCAGAAAAATATAAGATATTGAGGAAAGATATTGAAGAAAATGCAAAAAAAAATGGAAGCATATATTGTGTTCATTGACAGGAAGAATTAACATCATTAAAATAGTCATTCTACCCAAAGCAATCTATAGATTCAATACAATCCCTATCAAAATACCAATGGTATCTTTTAGAGAACTAGAACAAATAATCCTAAAATTTATATGAAACTACAAAACACCCAAATAGCCACAGTAATCTTGAGAAAGAAGAACAAAGTTGGAAGTATCATGCTACCTGATATCAAACTAGACTACAAAGCTATAGTAATAAAAACAGCATGGTATTGGCATAAAAACAGATACATAGACCAATAGAACAGAATAGGGGGGAGGAGAGAGAAACCACAGAACTTATATACTTACATGCATAGCCCATGGACATGAAAAATAGGGTGGTGGATATCTGGGGAGGCGGGAGGCTGAGAAGAGGGGGATAAAGGGAGGGAGAAATGGAAGACATCTGTAATACTGTCAACAGTAAAAAAATATTTTTAAAAAAGAATAAAGGACCCAGAAATAAACCCATGTCTATATGGTTGATTAATTTATGACAGAAGAGTAAGAATATACAATGAGTAAAGACATGTTTGTCTATTATTAGGTAAGATGGAAGCAAGCAGCACCTGTTATTTATTGCATGATGTGAAGGTGATCAGCTGTCATAGGTGTAATTTATTTGGCCAGGACAATGTGTAGATTTTTATGAACTAATACTTGAAAAATAGGGTGGGTTCATGTGAAATCTGCATTTCAAACTTCCTGGAAGAAGAAGAAGAAGAAGAAGAAGAAGAAGAAGAAGAAGAAGAAGAAGAAGAAGAAGAAGAAGAAGAAGAAGAAGGAGGAGAAGAAGGAGAAGAAGAAGAAGAAGAAAAAGAAGGAGGAGAAGGAGGAGGAGGAGGAGAAGGAGGAGGAGGAGGAGGAGGAGGAGGAGGAGGAGGAGGAGGAGGAGGAGGAGGAGGAGGAGGAGGAGGAGGAGAAAAAGGAGCTCTGACAGTATCTAGCTGTGTCCCCATATGGAGATTATTGGCTGGACTGAGTGCAGGTTGCTCTCTTTAGCAGAGGCTGGTAGTCCTGAGGGCATTACTGCCTCCTACCGCCTTCTGTAATTTTCTATCTGGCTTACTTTATTCCAGCTTATCTGCTGGACCCATGCTGATTCTGAGCTATAAATAAGTAATAAGTATATTTATCATTTATTTGATTTTTCTTGTGTTTTTTAAAGGTCATACTGATCCTGAAGAAAACCTTGGTAGAAACAAAAGGAAAGACTTTTTTGCCCAGTACAATCTAAATAGCAGAAAGGATCCCTAAAATGTGAAAGGTTGTTAAAGAGTTAGAAGAAGAGAAGTGGTCACATTAAGACTTAGAAGCACAAGGACTGAGTTGACCATGGAGCTGAGCAAGACCAGAAAGTCTAGCCAGGAAGTCTAGCAAGGAAGGGGTGTGGCCACACTGTGTGTGAACAACTCTTTTCCTGAGTGGAGTAAAGGGTTGAGGTGAAACCAAATCATTTCTGATGAGAAACTGAACATGTTGATAGTTCTAAGATGTATTCCACAGCAGATTGCTTTGTAAAGCAATGTGCAGCCAAAAAATATTATCAGTCTTACAAGAGGGTCTTGAAGTCAACTTGTTACTGGTTTATAATATAGTATATTAAAAGCCAGCCCAGGAGAGACCACTCACAGATACAAACAGGCCAACAATATGTTACGAAAAAGACCAAGGTATTAAAACAATCTCCAGAAAGATGAAGAAGTCTTACTCATTAGGAAATAAGGTAGATTGTTAGCAATTAGGCAAATCAGGACAATGAAGAAAAAAGTGATCAGAAAGGAAGCCCTTTCACAACTAATTTGATGACAGTATCAGCCTCTAACAATGCCCATAGCCCATAGCAGCAGAGACAGCAGCTGCAAACCCAAATTATGGTTTCTATAGCTTGTAAGTACTATGTTTAAATTCCAGGACACAACACTCGAAATAGTTTCACTATTGGTCTACAGGAGTCAAACAGAGCACAGTTAAAAGAAAACTTAGAGCTCTAACCAATTTGGCTCACTGGTTAGAGCAGCCTTGGGCAAACTACAGCCCGCAGGCCGGATCGGGCCCGTTCGGCTGTTCTATCCGGCTCACGGAGCCAAAAGAGCGGAGGGTTCTCTTGCTCTCCCCTCCGCTCCTTCACCAGCAGCAGTGTTAACATGGCAACGTGGGGAAACACGGCCACAGCTCCTTCTTCTGAGTGGGCGGATTTATATCCGCCCATTCAGTAGAAGGAACAACCTCTCAATCTTCCAGAGGCTCCTTGAAATGCCTGCGGACGCGTCTCCCGACATCACCCTGGGAATGCATAGACACGTTATCGTGGTGATGTAGGGAGACACGCCCCTGGAGAGCACAGTATCAGAGCCTTTCTGAGGTAAGATTAAGAGCTCTACTCAAACACATTTTTTTCCTGTTCCCACATTCTGTACATCACAATGACTTGTTAATAAAACAACAAAGACTTTCAGCTTTTAGGGCTTGTATCCACTGCAGTTTTTTTTCCCACTGTGGACGCGCGCAGCAGGGAAAAAGACACACAGAGGACATGTCACACTAGCCATGCTGCGGCTGCATTTTTTTGCTGATACGGATGCGGTATCAATAACGCTACTGTGGCCACTAACCGCATGTGTTAGCAGCAAAACAAATGCATTTTGCGCTGCGTTTGCTTCTCCCCCTTGTGCCTGTAAAAATGCGTGCTACAGGGCATTTGTGTTAACATGCACCACTGCACATTAGCATCAACACAAACATGATGGAAACCTGTGTACCCTGCATTAACCCTAGCTGCGCTGCATTGCAGTACTGCACCACACTGCAACGGCAGCACGGCTAGTGTGAATGAACCCTAATTCAGTGGGTTGAACAAAAAGATTGTATAGAAATGTGATGAACTAAAGATTTTATTACAAAATCGCTTAATTTCAGGGTTTCAGAAGTAATTGGACAAATGAAAAACTGAAAATCAAATGTTCATATCTATTACTTGGATGAAACCCTTTCCTGGTAATGACAGCCTGAAGTCTTGTACTTATGGACATCACCAGATGCTGGGTTTTCTCCTTTGTAATGCTCTGCCAGGCTGTCACAGGTATATATATAAATATCCTGCCATTTCCAGCTTTTAATAAGAAAAACTATTGCAATGGGCATTTAAAAGTGGCACTTGGTTGTTTTTATAGAGTCCAGTGGATGCAATCTGACATTGATAATGGGCTCTTTCACACTATGTGCACTGTGGCTGTTTTTTGCCAGTAACAGAAGTGCTAGTGGTAACTACTGGTTACCCATGTTTTGCACTGCCCTAGCACCTCCCATACAAGTGTGTCTGGAAGACACAGCAATGTGCAGCTATGTGTGTTACCATAAACAAAGGGCCTGTGTGAAAGATACACAGGTTTCCTATGGAGGAAAGGGGTTGTTCTCTATGGTCAGGGTGTGCCTCTGTCCCATGTCTGAGCTTTTTCAGATGATTTTGTTATATATATATTTTTAGAAGACCAAAAATGTTATAGTAGAGCAAATTTAATCACTTGTATTTATACTTTACTGTCTTATTTTAGTAAAGAATTTAATAAGAGAACGGTACTATTGGTTTTAGCCCAATATTAAACATGAGTGGACCAAAGAAAAGGAAAGTGGACAGTGAATGCCGAGTGTTTAAGAGGGAGTGGACAACAAAATATTTTTTCACCGAAGTCCGATCAATGCCGGTATGTCTGATATGCCAGGAAACACTTGCAGTCTTCAAAGAGTACAATCTCAGCCGTCACTTTGCCACAAAGCATGGCAACTATGCTAGCAAGCAGTCACCTCAAGAACGGGAGGCTACTGCACAGAGGTTGATGGCTAAATTACAGGCTCAGCAAAATGTCTTTCACAGACAAACTGCAATTCAAGAGACAACTACCAAAGCAAGTTTTAGGCTATCATTCAAATTAGCAAAAGCTAGCAAACCTCTCTCTGAAGGTGAGTTTTTGAAAGAATGTATGATAGAGACAGCAGGTCTCTTGTGTCCAGAGAGCAAAGGCAAGTTTGAAAAACTCAGCTTATCGCGCAAGACAGTGACTCGTCGAGTGGAACTGATTGATGAAGACTTGGCCAGCAAGTTAAATAGTAAGGCAGAGTTCTTTAAGTTTTATTCACTAGCATTGGATGAAAGTAATGACGTAAAGGACACTGCTCAGCTCTTAATTTTTATCCGAGGGATTAGTGACAATTTTGAAATTATGGAGGAGTTTTTAGCCATGGAGCCACTGAAAGGAAAAACACGGGGAGAGGACTTGTATGACCAGGTGTCTACTGTCATCGAGAAAATGAAGCTACCATGGAGTAAACTTGCTAATGTCACGACAGATGGATCTCCAAATTTAACTGGAAAAAATGTTGGACTTCTAAAAAGAATTCAGGATAAAGTGAAAGAGGAGAACCCTAACCAAGATGTTATTTTTCTTCACTGTATTATTCACCAGGAATCATTGTGCAAGTTTATATTACAACTTAATCATGTTGTTAATCCAGTCGTAAAGCTTGTTAATTTCATTTGCGCAAAGGGACTTCAGCACCGTCAGTTTATTAAGTTTCTGGAGGAAACTGATGCAGATCACCACGACTTACTTTACCACTCTCGTGTCCACTGGTTGAGTTTGGGCAAAGTTTTCCAACGAGTGTGGGAGCTCAAAGAAGAGATTGGTGCATTTTTGAAATTAAAGGGGAAGTCTGACGAATTTACTGAGCTGAGTGACAAGACTTGGCTGTGTGACTTTGCATTTGCTGTAGATATATGTTCACATTTGAATGAGCTAAATGTGAAGCTACAGGGAAAAGATCAGTATGTACATGACATGTACACTAATGTGAAAGCCTTTAAATCGAAGCTGATTTTCTTTTCCAGACAAATTTCAGACAAAGTCTTCACTCATTTTGCCACACTAGCCACACAGAAGGAGACCATCCAAAACGTGAAGAAATACAGCAAATCACTGGATGACCTGCATGCAGAATTCTGTCGTCAGTTTTCTGATGTTGAAAAAATTGACCAGTCACTTCAACTGGTGGCCCGTCCTTTGTCACAAAACCCTGAAACAGCACCAGAAGAGGTGCAACTGGAACTCATCGATCTTCAGTCTGACTTTGTCCTAAAGGAGAAATTCAGCTCTCTTGAACTAAGAGACTTTTATGCTTCACTTAATGAAGCCACTTTTCCAAACATCCGGAGGATGGCACAGAAGATACTGGTGCTGTTTGGGTCAACCTATGTTTGTGAGCAGACATTTAGCGTCATGAACATCAACAAAACCCCTCACAGATCCAGCTTAACTGACGAACACCTCAGATCTATCCTGAGAATAGCCACAACAAAACTAACTCCAGACTTTGATGCATTAGCTAAAAAAGGAGACCAACAACACTGTTCCCACTGAAGTTGACGTTTTAAAGACCAAAAACCTTTCAACCGCTGAAACCGGTTTGGCTCAGTGGATAGAGCGTCGGCCTGCGGACTGAAGGGTCCCGGGTTCGATTCCGGTCAAGGGCATGTACCTTGGTTGCGGGCACATCCCCAGTGGGAGGTGTGCAGGAGGCAGCTGATCGATGTTTCTCTCTCATCGATGTTTCTAGCTCTCTATCCCTCTCCCTTCCTCTCTGTAAAATATCAATAAAATATATTAAAAAAAAACAAAAAAACCTTTCAACCCAGTCTACATTGCCATCTACATCTACGTCCCGGGCATAATTTGGAAGTTGCACTAAAGAAGATGTTTAATTTACTGTTTACACATTTTGTTCTTTTCTATTTGTTTTAGTTTTAAATTATTTTATTATATTTAAGTTTAATTTGAAAGGCTTTTGTACCTTTCCTTTGTTAGGCAATTTTATTTTGCCTTTGCCATCTTCAATATAAGGTATGTTATTGTGCTATGATTCCTCCATTTTTTGAAGTTTCAAATTATAATAATTAGTGTTTACATTCTTCTTGTTAAAATGTTTGAAATGAATAAAACTATTGAAATAAAAAAAAAAGACCGTACCCTTTTATGTAATGATGTTTACTTTGAATTTATATTAGTTCACACAAACACTCCATCCATGCTTTTGTTCCGGCCCTCCGGTCCAGTTTAAGAACCCATTGTGGCCCTCGAGTCAAAAAGTTTGCCCACCCCTGGGTTAGGGGCAATCAGGAAAGCAGGCAGGCGAGCAGTTGGGAGCCAGCAGTCCTGGATTGTGAGAGGGATGTCCGACTTCCCGTTTAGGGCCGATCCCACCGGACATTCCTCGAGGGGTCCCAGATTGGAGACCATGCAGGCTGGGCTGAGGGATAGCTTCCCCCCCACCACCCCGTGCACGAATTTCGTGCACTGGGCTCTAGTTTTTTATAAGCCTTTGTATTCCTGTGGTGTTACTGTTGTAGTATACCCCCATCTTACAAAGGACGCCGCAATAAGTCCAATTATGGAGTCATTTATTAAAGGCTGGCGGCATACGAGGGGTTAAAGTGCTCAGACTTCGCAGCCCCGAACAGCTTGCCACATCTGGTTTATATGTGCAGAATATCACAAAGGTATCGATTACATCTTTGGGTCTGGAATGAGGAACCTGTTTCGCGAAAAGCATTTTTACAGAAGCGAAATTGAGCAAGTTAGTTATCTAAAGTATCTACAAATCACTGAATCAACAGAAACACATTATCTGGGACCACTGGGGCAATTTAGAATAATTGTGCTGTCCAGATTCCGGGACCACTGAGTCAACCAAAACTCGTTATCTGTAGCTACTGAGACAATTTAGGATAATTGAGCTGTCCTGGTTCCCAGAAGAATGTGCTTCGATGACCAGTGAGATCACAATCCATGGGATATTCAAACCCATCAATGGATATTGGGATAGCATACATAAGTTCAGAAAATCAAAATAACTTTCTATTGTTTTAGCAAACAAATAAGTACAGAACCCAAACAGCAGTTTTACTACTATACTTCATTACTTCTCCTCTTTCATTTCTGATTTTATTTGCTTTTGTCCTCCCTCTCTCTCTCTCTCTCTCTCTCTTTCTTGACATGACTGGTTAAAGGTTTATCAATCTTATTTATCCTTTCAAAGAACCAGCTCTGGTTTCATTTATTTTTTATATTGTATTTAGACTCAATGTTGTTAATTTCCACTCTGGTCTTTATTATGCCCTTCTTTTTGTTCACTTTGAGCTTTGTTTGTTGGCTTTTTATTTAGTTCCCTTAGGTTTAAGTTTAGATTATTTATTTACATTTTTTTCATTTGTTTCTTCTTTATTAATCTTTATTATTGAAAGTATTACATATGTTATGGAATCTAAGTAACAAAATAAACTGATGAATGGAGTGGATCAAGCGACATGGAAGCATGGAACAGAGTGCAGAATCTCAGAGGGAAGGTGGGGGAGGGTGAGTGGATGGGTGGTAATCAACCAAGGACTTTATATGCATACTAGTAGCCCTGCTCACGAATCCGTGAGCGTGTAGCTTGCTGCCGCTTGCCTCAGCTGGCCACCCGCCCACTGCCGCTGGTAGCTCTCCGCTGCTTGTAGCTCCCTGCCCCACCCTCCTGGAGCTCTCTGCCCCCTGCCCCATCCTCCTGGAGCTCCCGTCCCCCCCCACCCCCCTCATAGCTCGCTACCCCACCCTCCTGCTGATCCGTGATCCAGTCATCACACGGATAATTAGCATATTCCTCTTATTATATAGGATATGCATGATCCATGGAAACAGACAATGGGGCAGTGAGGGCCTGGAGTGGGAGGTGGGGTTGGGCTGGAGGGAGTTAATGGGGGAAAAAGAGGGACATATGTAATACATTCAACAATAAAGAATTAGTTTGTTTTTTTTTTAAAAAAAGGAAGTATTAAATATATCCTCTTCTTTCCCCCATTAACTTTTTTCCCCCATTACCTCTTGTAGCCTGCCCTGCACCCCATTCCAGGCCTTCACCACCCTATTTTCTGGGTCCATGGGTTATGCATATATGCATACAAGTTCTTTGGTTGATCTCTTCCCATCCACTCACCCTCCCCGCCTTCCCTCTGAGGTTAGAAAGTCTATCCCATGCTTCTATGTCTCTAGATCTATTTTGTTCACTTGTTTCTTGAAGTAGACTTATACTTCTATGAAGTTTCCTCTTAGGACTGCTTTTGTTGTGTCCCACAGATTTTGTGTTGTGTTTTCATTTTCATTTGTCTCAAGGTATCTTTTGATTTCTTCTTTGATCTCATTTTTAAGCCATTCGTTGTTTAATAACATGTTATTTAGCCTCCATGTGTTTGTGTGTCTTTCAGTTTTTTTCATGTTATTTCTAGTTTCATTCCATTGTGATTAGAGAAGAGGATCAATATGACTTCAAACTCCTTAGATTTATTAAGACTTATTTTGTGACCTAACATGTGATGTATCCTGAAAAAATGTTCCCTATGCTCTTCAAAGAATGTATATTTCAGGGATGAAATACTCTGAAGATATCAGTTAAGTCCATCTGGTTTAATGTGTCATTTAAGGCCACTGTTTCCTTCTTAATCTTCTGTCTCGAAGATCTATCCTTTGATGTCAATGGCATATTAAAGTCCCCTACTATAACTGTGTTACTGTCAATCTCTCCTTTTATGACCATCAATATTTGCTTTATACAGGGGTAGGCAAAAGTAGGTTTATAGTTGTTTGTATGTGAAAAGACATGCCAATTATGATTATTACAATAGCTTTATTAACTCAAAAAAATGTCACAATGCAACTGTAAACCAACTTTTGCCCACTTCTGTATATTTATGTGTTCCTATGCTGGGTGTGTAAATCCTTGTAAGTGTTATATTCTCTTATTGGATTGATCCCTTTTTCATTATGTAATTTACGTTTTTGTCTCTTATTATAGCTTTTGTTTTAAAGTCTATTTTGTCTGACATAAGTGTTGCTACTCTAGCTTTTTTTCATTTTTATTTGCTTGAAATATCTTTTTCCAATCTTTACTTGTAGTCTATGTGTGTCTTTTGATCTGAAATGTGTCTCTGATAGACACCATATATATGAGTTTTGTTTTCCTATCTATTCAGCTACCCCATGTCTTTTGATTAAAGCATTTAATACATTTACAGTAAAAATTATTATTGATAGGTAAATATTAATTGCCATTTTATTATCTTTTGTTTATATCTCTTTTTTTTCCTTTCTACTTCTTAAAGAAATCCCTTTAACATTTCTTGTAATAGTGGGTTGGTGATGATGAACTTCTTTAGTTTTTCCTTGTCTGAGAAGCTCTTTATTCCTTCTTCAATTTTAAATGATAGCCTTTCTGGATAGAGCAGTCATGGTTGTAGGTCATTGCTTTTCATCACTTTGAATATTTTGTGCCAAATTTTTCTGGCCTGAAATGTTTCTGTTGAGAAATCAGCTGATAATCTTATAGGAACTTCATTGTAACTGTCTTTTTCTTGCTGCTTTTAAGATGTTCTCTTTGTCTTTAACCTTTGCCATTTTAATTATAATTTCAATCCTTTGCTCTCTCTCTCTTCTGATTGTGGTACCCTTATGATATTGATGTTGTTACACTTGAAGTTGTCCCAGAGGTCCCTTAAGGTGTCCTCATTTTAAAATTTGTTTTCTTTTTTCTGCTCTGATTGGGTGCTTCCTGGTACCTTGTCTTCCAAATCACTGATTTGATCCTCTGTTTTATCTAATATTTTTATGGTTTCTATGTGGGTTTTTTTTAATGTTTTCTATTTTTTTGTTTAAGTTCTCACTGAGTTCATTCATTCTTCCCCTAACTTACTTGAGCATCCTTATAAGCTTTGTTTTAAATTCCATATCTGGTAGCTTGCTTGCTTCCATTTCATTTAGTTCTTTTTGTGGAGATTACTTCTGTTCTTTCTTTTGGGGCCTGTGTTTTGTCTCCCTATTTAGGCTACCTCTCTGTATTTGTTTCTATGTATTAGGTAGATCAGCTATGTCTCCCAATCTTGGTAGAGTGGCGTTCTATAATAGGTGTCCTGTGGGAGCTTAGTGGCACAATCTCCCTGATCACCTGATCTGGGTGCTTCGAGAGTGTCTCTTATGTAGGTATGTGAACTCTCCTGTTGTAATTAAGTCTTGATTGATGTTGGCCTGTCCATGGGTGGGTTTGACCCTGAGGCTGGCTGTCTTTGAAAATTGTCCCCAACTTCAGTGTATGAGCTGCTGTGTGGGTGAAGTATCCATCTTATATAAAAACTGCTGTTTGAAATTTTAACCCTGCTATTTGGCTTCTGTAGATGTTTGCTTGCTTCAATAATAAGGAAAATAAGACTACTCCCACTTCAGAGAGGCCATTAAACCTTCTCCAGATGATATTATCAGTGCTGGCACCAGGCCAAGCCTTTGATTGAGGTCTCAAGGCCCCAGCACATAGGGGCTCTTTAAGAACTGGCAAAGGGGACCGGAAACACCCCATATTTGGGAGACAAAGAAGGTAAAAACATATAAATAGGGAAAATTCCTTCATGTTGGAGCCCGGAACTTGAGAGACATTTTCCTCTGGACCCACGTGCAATAAATGTAACTCCATCTCTCTAAGTATTGTTTGGTTCTTCTCCAGTTTTCTGTAACATTAATGGTTCCCTGACCGGGAAACAACTGTGCTTGGCCTTTTGGCCTCTGGTGAATGGGCCAGGTTTGGGGCCTGGGGGAGGTGGATAGGCCTCCGGGAGGCACTGCTCTGCTGAATTAGCAGAATTGAACCAGGGGACTCCGGGTGCTCCCGGACCTCAGCCCAGGACCCGACCAGCATCTGGAGAGAGTGGATGGACACTTCTGGACCTATTGACAGAATCAGTAAGGTAGGGGCCCTTATCAGTCAGGCCCACTCAGAGTGAGTGGAAGGGGGAACTTGATCACCTCCCTGGAAGTCAAGGACTTCCTCAGGCAAATAAACCAGGAATCAGGTGGACTGTTTAACCTCTGGGTAAATATCTGGTAAAATTTCTCTCTATGTTTGTATCTTGGACCCCGTTAACCCTGGTTGTGTGTCTTGTGTGGTCTGTTGTCTTCGTGGTTGTGTGTTTTGTTTGACTTGCTGTTTTCAGTTATTTATTAGGATCCTCATAGAGGACATAACCTGGTCTTTCCCTTCCTCCCTCATCTTGATTCTAATAGCATCTGTAACTGGATTAAAGATCTTTTCTTTCAGGAGGCCATCCAGGCTTTCAGTTCACAAGAAATCTCCCTACACCCCCTTATACTCATCCGCTATCTTTCCAGGCCGACTAAGAGTCATTTTTCTCCACAGGTCGGACCCAGCCTCTGAGAGGGAAGATTACTACAGTGTAGTTTTCTCCGAAATTCCCACTGTTTCTATTTCTTCCCCTCTGTAGGAATTGTCTTCCTCTGACTCACAATCAGAAAGGGAGACAAGCAACTGGATTGGGGGACGGGATGGGATTGGGGGGTGGTCAGAGAAATCAAGAGTGGTAAAGGAGGAGGATTTAAGATCCTCTAGGGGCTTAGAGTAAAAATCTATGAGGGAAAACAATGGTTACAGAAAGAAAAAAAGTATCCTTAAATGTAAAAAGCCTAAATATACAGGATCTCAGACCATTTGATTTGTTTCAGGACAGAGTAAATGGTTAATGCAGAAGGGTCAGGGGCGGTGCCGGCAGTTAATTATGAAGCAGGGAGAGATAGGTTTTTGTTGATTTTTACTGGCTGCAGACCGCTCTGCTGGCATAGGGGTCTGGTCCAGGTGTCTTATCAAAACTTCACTAGATTCAAGGTCGCAAGTTTTCTGCAAGCATAATTAATCTAGCTGCCCCATTTTATTCTTTTTAACCCTTCCAATACTAAATTAGACTGATACAATATATTTAAAATTGCATAAGGAAAAATAAAACAGTTTTTACTAGACTAATTTACCTGTTCTTAGTTTTATCACAGAAGGTCTAGATATATTTTCTTGAAAGTAAAAGTACATTTTAAATGTGTTCATAAATATTAATCTAAAAATGCTAACCGTTCACTTTTTTTTTTTTAACCGTTCACTTTTGATAATCCTTAAAGGATTAAGGTTTCTAAGAATAAAGAATTCTAATACATTTAAAAAAATAAATAAATAAATAAAAAATAAACTCCCAGGAGCCAAGCGGAGGAGAAACAGAGCTGAAGTCCGCAGCTGCCCTGGTGATTTAAAACTGGTTGCTAGGCAGACTCAGCCCCCGAGAGCCAGGTAAGAGAAGGGGGGCTGGATGCCCGAGCTGCCTGCAGTGGCCCTAAAAGAAGCCACAGCAGTGAGAAAAGTGGGGGACAGCAGATATTTACCTGACACTAGAGCTGCCCCGCTGCTGCCCAGTGAGTAATGAGCATTTTACAACAAGCAATACAAGACTTAGGCCTTTGGCTTACTGGCTACAAACCAGAAGCCAGTGACTGCTACTGGCCTTCCAGCAGCCCCAGGAATAGAGCAGCAAGCCCGGGATCTGTGAAAGCAGCAGATAGAGCTAGTGGAAGCTCCCTGTTTGCAAATGTACTGAAAGGGTTCAGTACCTGTTGCTGCTGGAAGAGGAGGGGCTGAGATCCCTTTCCAGTGCACTCCCTTGGGAGAGGCCTGGTCACTGCTCTGCCACAAAGAAGACTGGAGGGAAGACAAGGGGCCTAATACCCAAGCCACTGCCACAGAAGCACTTTGCAATATGCAGTTTCTAACTGCAACTCTGGCTGTTTTGGACTGGTAGCTTAAGGTCACAGGGCAAAGGAAAGGCACTCTCCCTGGACTGGGGAGCCTTCAGGACTTTGAGATTCTCCAAGAGAGGAGGTGTCTGACTGAGGGATGGCAGAGATCCTGTTGGATTGGAAGGACCTAAGGCTGCATGTTAAACTTATAAATTATGGCTTTCTAGGCAGATGTCTAAGCCCAGTTATGTAGGGGTTAAGCTGCCTGTTTACAGGAAAACAACTTTCTCCTGTGCCAGAATACATTTTAAGGAAATTAGACAGACTGTGTTTGTGGCTAGAAAGAAAAACTGGCCACTATGCACAGCCCTGACAGTGGACTGCAGAAAACTGTGTAATAGACTTAGATGATGCCTGTGTTTTCATGGACATAGCTCCAGAGAGACAAGGACAATTTTGCTTTGTGTGGGAAGTTCAAGAATAGACTTTAGTCACCTCTCTAAGATAATTGTATAGCCCTAGCATGTGTCATATTTAGTAGCAGAAGATTTAGCTGTAAGAAGTGGTCACAGTGCCAGTGTTACTGTCTTGCAGGGCTGTGTGACCATGCCCATGTCAGGGGTAGCACAAACCTCAATTTTAGGAAACTGGGAAAGGCCTGTGTAGAACAGAGGGAAGTGGTGAGTACCAGCCCTCTGTTATAGGAATTACAGACCCCATGAGGTCCTGTGACATGTAAGACCCTGTAAAAGAATAAAGCTCCCTGAGTCCTTTCTGAGAGGGCATGTCACCCCTCCCAGAGACCATATAAAATTTTAAGGACAAGTCAAGTAGGGGGAACCCTACTACAGGGACAGCTATACCTGTCTATTTGAATATAGACACATTTTGAATTTCTTCTTGCCATTTGAAGACAATTATATTACTCTGAAAAAAATCCATAGAAAGGACTGACAAGGGAAATCAAAAGATCTTAAAGCAGGTCAGTATATTTTTCTCCTTATACAATTCCTCTGAAATTTGGCAATGCTTAATAAATCATGGCAATAATTTCTTTGCATAAATTCAATAAGACCAGTTTCCAATAGTAGTTTTGTTGACCGGAAACTTTGACTAGAATATCATGTTTTAAAGAGCCCTGTCTAAAATCTGAAGACTTGAAGACAATAAGGGTGCCAAGGAAAAGCCTGGTATCCTGCTTGGGAGCCCTGAAAATGGCTGGCGCTGGAGCATCAGGCCCATGCCCTACCATCACTGGCGGTTGGTCAGAGTAGAAGGGGAGCAATGAGGACACCTCTGCGTCCCTGCGGAACCACCACGCACTCTAAGCCATGACGAGTACGAGGGCTACTGAGATGGGCCTTAAAACCTAGGGCGTGGGCCCAAGTGGAGTCGCTGCAGGTGAGGGATTCACCTAACTCAGCAGATACTGCAGGAAGGCCGGATGGCAACTGGATGGCTTGACTTCCTGGCCCTATGGGTCACACTAAAATTCAATCATGAAATTCTGGCAAAGGTAGTTAGTTACCATTCTTGTTGTGTTTATGCAAACTATCAGGCCAAATTAAATACAATAGGTAAAACTGGTCTTGATCTGGCTCTTTTGATAAACATAGAGGTAATTTTGAGGAGATAATTCTATTTCAATAGAGGTTATTAAAACTAAAATGTTGGGAGAAACCAAGATGGCGGCATAGGTAAACACCTAAACTGCTGCCTCGCACAACAATTTCAAAACTACAGCTAAAAGACAAAACGGAAACCATCCTGAACCACAGGAAAGCTGGCTGAGTGGGAATACTACAACTAGAAGGAAAGAAGAAAGCACATTGAGACTCAGAGGAGCTGCAAAGGCTGAGATACGGAGATGCGTACGCAGTGAGGATGGGCGGCTGAATGCATGGGTGGCTGAGTGCGCGGCTGGCTTTCTAAAGTGGGAGGGAGATGGAAGCTCCTGACAGCACTGAACTCCAGTCCTGGGCGAGACTCTGAGAAACCAGATTCATTTGGGGGGAATCCGGACTATCAGGAAAACAGAAAGCACACTGAGACTCAGGAGTTGCAGAAGGCGGAGGTCTGGAGGCGCATGCGCAGAGATGACTGACTGCTGAATGTATGGGCGGCTGAGTGTGTGGCTGGCTTTCTAAAGCAGGAGGGAGACAGAAGCTCCTGACTGTGCTGAACTCCAATTCCGACCGAGACTCTGGGGACTCAGACTCATTCGGAGTCTGGACTTTCTGGCAGCAAGCAAAACTCGAGGGCAGCTTTCTCTCAGAGGTGCTTGCAGTAATTACCGAGGGACACTGAGACCCAGGGGCCTCATAGGGCAGGGCTGACGGGAAGCCAAGGCTGTCGGATCCTCCCTGAAACTCTGCCCAATCCAAGCTGAGCACAGAGGCTTTTGCAATTTTGCAAGTCTTGTCCCATAAGGGTGTCTTTAGCACAGAAGTTCTCCCATAGTAGCCACAGCTGATCCTCACAGCCAATTAGCCTGGAGGTCAATTCCTCCCAGTGATACCAACAACAATCAAGACTTAACTACAACAAGGCTGAGCACACAGTCCACAAAGGTGTGCACCAAGAGTGTCCACCTCAGGCAACTTGGAAGGCGGAGCTACTGTGCCCTATAGGACACCTACCACACAAAGCTACTCCACCAACTCAGGGAAGCAGTGAAAATGTGGAGACAAAGAAACAGATCACAAACGAAAGAAATGGAGGAAAGCAAACAACTGGATATAGAGTTCAAAAACCACAGTTATAAGGTTTTTCAAGAATTTCCTAGAAAAGGCTGATAAATTTAGCGAGACCCTCGAGGATATGAAAAAGGACCAACTAGAAATTAAACATACACTGACGGAAATAAAAAATATTATACAGAGACCCAACAGCAGACTAGAGGATTGCAAGAATCAAGTCAAAGATTTGAAATACAAAGAAGCAAAAAACACTCAACAGGAAAAGCAAAAAGAAAAAAGAATCCAAAAATATGAAGATAGTGTAAGGAGCCTCTGGGACAACCTCAAGCGTACCAACATCCAAATTATGGGGGTGCCAGAAGAAGAGAGAGAGAGCAAGATACTGAAAACCTATTTGAAGAAATAATGACAGAAAACTTCCCCAACCTGGTGAAAGAAATAGACTTACAACTCCAGAAAGTGCAGAGAACCCCAAACAAAAGGAATCCAAAGAGGACCACACCAAGAGACATCATAATTAAAATGCCAAGAGCAAAAGACAAAGAGAGAATATTAAAAGCAGCAAGAGAAAAACAATTAATTACCTACAAGGGAGCACCCATACGATTGTCAGCTGATTTCTCAACAGAAACTATGCAGGCCAGATGGGAGTGGCAATAAATATTCAAAGTGATGAATAGCAAGAACCTACAACCTAGAGTACTCTACCCAGCAAAGCTATCATTCAGAATTGAAGGTCAAATAAAGAGCTTCATATATAAGAAAAAGCTAAAGCAGTTCATCACCACCAAACCAGTATTATATGAAATGCTGAAAGGTATTCTTTAAGAAGAGGAAGAAGAACAAAAAGGTAAAGATAAAAATTATGAACAACAAATACATGTCTATCAACAAGTGAATCTAAAAATCAAGTGAATAAAAAATCTGATGAACAGAATAAACTGGTGAATATAATAGAATCAGGGGCATAGAAAGGGAGTGGACTGACAATTATCTGGGGGAAAGGGGTGTTGGGGGGGCAGGAAGAGACTGGACAAAAAGCGTACACCTATGGATGAGGACAGTTGTGGGGAAGTAAGGGCAGAGGGTAGGGTGGGAACCGGGTGGAAGGGAACTATGGGGGGGGGGGGGGAAGAGGAACAATTGTAATAATCTGAACAATAAAGATTTATTAAATTAAAATAAATAAATAAATAAACAAACAAACAAACAAACTGAAATGTTTTCTTTCCCTTCCACCGGACCATTTGTTACAGTTTGTCTCTGCCAGGTCACAAGCCCACCTCCTTCTGTGCCCAGGCCTCATCGTCCCTCTGACAGACAGCAAGGATCTCTTGGCTCTGAGAGAAAACTCCATCCCTCTTCAGCACAAAGCAGCTACAGAAGAAATTCAACGTCCATTTTCCCTAAAAGAATTCAGAGCCAGGATCCTTGAGGTAATATATTACGCAGTTAGACAGACATAAGCAGAGCAAGGACGATGGGCCAACTAGAGCTACCAGATGTAACTAGGTATTTCCACCTCTATGTATACGAGACAAGGGGCATAGCCAAAGAGGTATTCACCCAAAGTCTCAGCCCCTAGAAAAGGCTGGTAGCCTATTTGTTCAAACGACTTGACCCCTTTGCATTTGGGTGACCTACTTGCATCCAGACTGTAGCAGCCACTGCCCTGCTTATCAAAAAAGCAAATAAGTTAACCCTAGGGCAGTAACTAATCCTAACTGCCCCACATGAGGTCGAGGCTTTACTCTGGAACACACTGAAGTACTGGATGTCAAACACTAGAGTCACCCAGTTTCAGGCTCTCCGGTGGACAAAAGAAAAATCAGTAACAATTTATACTGATAGCAGGTACGCATTTACAATGGCTCATATACATAGTGCTATTTACAAGGTAAGGGGACTCCACAGAAGCAAGAGGGAACCGGGTCACAGAGGAAGCAGCCCAGAAGGCTACCCTAAAACCAGTGGGGCCTCTACAGATTCTAGTGACTCTTCCAGACTCTGACCTACCCAATCTAGAAAAGCTGAAATCCATAACCAGTCTTTACTCAAGTTCTTACAGGCTTTACCGTCTACCCAGGAAGCAATCCAGAAGCACGTCCGAGATGCTCTGCCTGTACCAACTTCTGATCCGGTTCATCCCTTCCACCCTGGTGACTCTGTTTGAGTAAAGAAATTTGCCACCCAAGGACTGACTCCTACCTGGAAAGGACCACCTCCACGGCAGTCAAGGTCAACAGAATCCCAACGTGGCTTCATCACACCCGGCTTAAGACAGCCAGGCAAAATTGAGAGTCCAGGACTCTTCGGACTCTCTAAATATTACTCCTGGCCCTCATTCTGGGCCCTTATCTTATAAGCAGGCCACTAACTTTATTAGGCAGACAATTAAGATTATAGCCCTCAGGGGTAAATATAACTCCCTCCCTGACAATGACTAAACATCAATGATTTGACTCATGTACTTAAACCAGTGGGGAATGAAGCATCCATCTTATATAAAAACTGCTGTTTGAAATTTTAACCCTGCTATTTGGCTTCTGTAGATGCTTGCTTGCTTCAATAATAAGGAAAATAAGACTACTCCCACTTCAGAGAGGCCATTAAACCTTCCCCGGACAAAATTATCAGTGCTGGCACCAGGCCAAGACTTTGGTTGAGGTCTCAAGGCCCCAGCACATAGGGGCTCTTTAAGAACTGGCAAAGGGGGCCGGAAACACCCCATATTTGGGAAACAAAGAAGGTAAAAATATATAAATAGGGAAAATTCCTCCATGTTGGGGCCCAGAATTTGAGAGACATTTTCCTCTGGACCCGCGCGTAATAAATGTAACTCCATCTCTCTAAGTATTGCTTGGTTCTTCAGTTTTCTGTAACATGGGGGCTGACACCATAAAGCAGAATTTGCACCAGCAGTGCTTGCCAAGACCTGCCTATAGGTGTGCTGCTTGTGGAGCTAACCAGGACATGCTTTGATGTGGTCTGAAGCCAGCCACCAGGTGTGTTGTTCTGAGGCTTCTTAGAAGGAATTCCATACAGGTCAATATTAGACACTGCCTGTGACCTGCCCTGGGCTACATGTTAGGAATACAAAGTGATCCACAGCGGGGTCTGGGTGCTCATGAGAGGTGCCAAGCTATATTCTAAAGCTGTCTTCCACCAGTATTAATCCTGTGGCAGGTCAATAAAAGGCCCAAAGCACCCTGAGATGCACCTCCATCTACTAGCTGATTGTTAGCCTCAACCACTGCTAGATCCTCAGGTGGTATACAAGGTGCATGAGGCAAATTCTCAGTGGTGTTCACTAGGTTAATACAGATTCATACTTAGCACAAATGCTGGTTCTGAGGCCACTCAGCAAAATCTCAGAGTATACCAAGGCCAGCTGCCACTCACCTGGGGCTTGTGGACCTTTGTGGTGGTGTGGGATGTCAGGGAGTCACCAGGGTGAAGCTAAAACAGATTAAGATTTGGCCATGTGGAGGGAAGGCACTGCACAAGAACAGTGATTGGCACCTGTCAGGCACACAGGAAGACATCCCCCACCCTAAAGCCACACAACTCAGCTTCTCCCTATGTCTCTGGAAACCACCCCCTCCCCCAAGCTTTCCCAAAATCCCTGGAGAGGTTTTTAAGAAATACTGCAACGTGGACCTAGGCTGGCTACCATCAGCAGATACCACAGTCATGTGCAAGCTTGGCAAGGTGGAGCCTCAGGAAGTTGGCAGGGTGTAGCCAGTTAGCTTCCCAGGTTAATGCCATATGTAGGGGAGTGTTTGACACAGAAAATATAGTGATATGGGAGATTGACTCAGCACAGGGACATTGGCAGCTATCTGTCCATCCCTCTCCCCAAAAGCCACACAACTCAGTCTCTCCCTATATGACTCTAGTCCCCTCCAAACCACCATCACTCCGCTGGAGCACAGCGTGAGTGCCTGCAAGTGAGATTTTGTGTGCTGGCCCTTTAAGAGGATGCCTGGGCTTTTAACATGCTCCTGTCTCTCCCTGGCAGACAGAAACCTTGCTGATTTTCATAAGCAGATATGGGCTCTTATTCTTGGCTCTAGTGTTCTGGGCTGAGGAGCCCAGCATGAGGTTGAGAGCCCATGCTCCTCAGGGGGAAGCTTTGCAGCTGAAATATCCTTCTGGATTCTCCACCACCACATGTAGGAGCAGGGCCAGCCCTTTTCTTGTCTCTACCCTTCCTACCAATCTCGATGTGGCTTCTTTTGTATATTCTTAGTTATAAGACTCTGTTCAGCTGGTCTTCAGATGGTTATGTAGGTTGATCGTTCTGTAATTTAGTTGTAATTTTTATGTGGTCCTGGAAAGAGATGAGTGCAACTTCCCCCATTTTGGATCTTGTAGGGAGTAACTTTATACCTTATTTATAGGGTAGGCAGAAGAGGTCTTTCTGAGAGGGTAGTGTTTAAGCTAAAAGCTGAGTGACAAGAAAGTGCCTGTTGTGGAGCAACCTGCAAGAGACGACCACCAGAGACTGAGATCAAAATTTATGAGCCTTTATTAAGCTGGCCAGCGACTACAGTTGCAGCACTTCACCGCGGTAAAGGCCGAACTGCAGTGCAGTCCACAGGTGTTACAGCAAATTTATACACGGGAACCACAAGAGGGAGTTAGGATAGTTACAATGACAACCCAAAGGTTACAAAAGCCATTTCAGCTGTTTCCAAGAAACTCAGGGCACAGGTGCAACGCCTGGGCACGCTTGGCCAGAGCATGAACCACTGCCTCCCTTCAAACTCCAACTGACCCATTGTTCGGTGACCTGCTCCCTCTCCCTCTGTATCCTGCCCCCAGGTAACGGAGGAGCTGTGCAATGTTTGCAGCCCAGAACATTCCCTACTGGTCTTTACAGTGAATCAAATCGTTGATTCAGATTCCTCCCCTCCTTCCCCGGGGATTTGCTGGTAATGGGTGTGGAGGACCATGAGCTTTACAGCCTGTATTCTACTTTGGATGAAGTTTATTAAGCACTTGGCAAAGCACGGGCCAAACAGCAAAATGAGGAGCAGGAGGACCAGAGGTCCGGCTATGGCTGACAAGAGGGTAGTTAGCCATGGTGACCAAGTGAACAGGTTTTCATACCAATTTCCTTCGGCCCTTCTCCTTTCTTCCCGACCTAAGAGGCGTTTCCTAAGCTGGCTTAGACTTTCCCTGATGACGCCGGAGTGGTTTGTGTAAAAACAACAGGTCTCTCCTAGTGCTAAGCATAAGCCTCCTTGTTTTAGGAACAATAAATCTAATCCCCTCCGGTTCTGCAGGACTACCTCGGCTAGGGAGCTTAAGGAGTCTTCTAGTTGTCCTACCGATTTTTCAAGGGTGCTAAGGTCCTGATCGACCTGTTGTCCTAGCTCTTTGTAGTTCTGATGTCCTGTTATTAGAGTGGCAGTTCCAACGGCGGTAGATCCAGCCAGGCCTAGCCCCACTAGGAGGGGGACCAGGACAGGTGCCCTCTTATACCTTCTAGGTTCTAATCTTAAGTGTTCCCTGCCTCCTTCCCCAGAGTAATAGTATACTTGTGGTAGGATATGAGTAAGGATACATATGCCAGGATCTGTTGGTGAAAGCAAAGAAGCGGGGAAGGCACAAGGTACTATCCCATTGCTGCACGCCCACCAAGTTCCCTCTGGTGCTACAAAATACCTATTGAAGGACTCATCATACTCTTGAGGCAATTCTATTACCTGAGTGCATGAGGAAGAGTATGGAGAGGACCCTAAGGGGTAGTTCACTGGGGCTATGCATGTTCCAGCCCCCTGTAGGTCCTCCAGAGTGGGGCGGGATTGATGTCCCCATACACAGAGGCCTTCTGGCAGACTTTGGACAGAATAATTACGGATCTCAGATACATTCTGCCCAAAGGAAATATTTGCCCCGATACCCACATAATACGGGGGTTCAGGATTTAGGCATAGCCAGCAGTCTTTGGTTATGTTGGGGGAGGTCTTATTGAGGAAGCGGAACATGGCCTCCAGTGTTCTTAACAGGCCTCGATGGGACGTCTCTGGTACGAGCCTAGGTTCTCCTGGTGCCTCGGTTGGTCCTGGAGCTGGTTTTGGCGTCTCCGTGTTGTTCCATCTGGGGGTTCTCGTCACCACGTGGGCTGGTGTCACCTTAGGGGGTCTTGGAGGTTCGGGTTGGAGAATGGGACGTAAGGGACCTACAGGGTTTCGGGTCCGGGTAGAGTCCGTCTTTGGACGGAAAAAAGTGCTCCAGGGTCTCGGCCAGAGACATATAGCCGGATACCCCAGGTCTTACCTCCATCCCAATAGTCTGCCCTCCAGTTTAAGGGTTGGATTATAATCGGGTTACAGTTCCCAATCGTGCAATTAGCGGTGGGGGCCCCTGGCCTTACTACCCGGGTGAGCCGGAGTATCGGGTCAACTGTCTTCCATAGGGCTAATGTCTCACATCCCCACGAGGCATAAAAATAGTCCTCTTCACTTCCACACCCGGGGGGTCCTTCTCGAGGACATATATAATGTTGGGTTCTCCAAAGTCCCCTCTCAAGGTCTAGCGTCCCGCACCCATAGGTTTTTGTAGCAACATACCCGGTATTTCCTCTAGACATCCCCGTACCCCTTACTGTAGGGGGGCGATTCCATCCTTCTCCGAATATCTTACATAGGTCAGCCCCAATTGTGGGGACTCCAGAGGTGGTTACCCTACCGATGGTTTTTCCATCTAGGGTGCGGGTGACTTCCCACGTATAAACTGGAGCTTGGTGGGGGTTTCCATTTGCTTGGGTATTCCCTGCACAGGCAAGGAGGCATAAAAGAAGGGTACTTATGTGGGATCCCGCGTTAGTCTGACCTTGAGGGGGTTCTCGGTGCGCCTTGCTGTCCATCTTTCAGCAGTCTCGTCAGCTTTCTTGACCTGAGTCCGATGGATCCAACGCTTCTTTCCCCCAACCTTAACGGCAGTTGGGGTGCTCAGGATGACCTGGAATGGCCCTTCCCACCATGGCTCAAGAGTACCTGGGTCGTGCCTCTTCACCCAGACTAGGTCGCCAGGAGCACACACAGGTGGGCTATCCGGGTCCGGTGGGTGGGCTTCCTGGTGTGCTGCCCTGACGATTCGCCTTGCAGCCGCTGTGCTGCTCTGGAGTGCCTGCAAAGACCTGAGGAGATTTCTATTAGATAACACAGCTAGCTCTTCCTCCCTCAGCCGCAGGAGAAGAGGTGGCGGATGGCCAAACACGATTTTAAAAGGAGTCAGCCCTTTTACATATGGGGTGCAGCGAGACCTGAGTAGGGCAAAGGGGAGGAGACTTACCCAGTTCTCGCCAGTCTCTAATTTTAGTTTAGTTAGGGTTTCCTTAAGTGTCCGATTCATTCTTTCTACCTGTCCAGAACTCTGAGGTCTATAAACACAATGTAATTTCCATGTGACCTTAATGGCCTTAACTAAAGATTGGGTTACCTTAGCGATGAACGCTGGGCCATTGTCAGACCCCATGATTAAAGGCAGTCCAAACCGGGGGAGAATTTCAGAGAGGAGTTTCTTAACTACTACCTGTGTTGTTTCAGCCCTGGTAGGGTATGCCTCTGGCCAACCGGAGAAAGTGTCCACAAATACTAGGAGATATCAGTATCCTCCCAATCCACTGGGCAATTCAGTAAAGTCGACTTCCCAGTGTTCACCTCGAAACCGGGTTCCTGGCAGAGCGGTTATCGGAGGTCCTGGGTTCGCTTGTGCGCAGATCTGGCATCTCCTGGCTATGTCCCGGGCCATTTTATGCAACCCAGGGATATAGTATTCTCTTTCTAGAAGCTCAGCTAACTTAGTTCCTCCCAGATGTGTGCTCCTGTGCGTTTGGGAGGCGATAGTCCGTCCAAGGGCTTCTGGGACTAATGGTCTCCCACCTGGTAACTATAGCCACCCATTGGTGGCTTCCTTCGCCTGTAACCTCCTGGCTGTATCCTCTTCCTCAGGGGTGTACCTGGGGTTGGGCTCCAGATTCTGAGTAGGTATGGCTGCCAGTACTTCTAGGGGCCCTACTGGTCTTTTTGCAGTCTCTTTAGCCGTTTTGTCGGCAAATTGGTTCCCCTTTGTCACAGGGGAATTGTCCTTTTGATGCCCTTTGCAGTGGATGACTGCAACTTCTTTAGGGCCCCAAATGGCTGAAAGAAGGTTTAGTATCTCTGGAGCATTTTTAATATCCTTTCCCCCTGAGGTAAGGAGGCCCCTCTCCTGATATAAGGCTCCATGTACATGCACTGTGGCAAAGGCATATCTACTGTCCGTGTAGATATTGATTCTCTTGTCCTTTCCCCAGCGTAAGGCCTGGGTGAGGACTATGAGTTCTGCCTTCTGTGCTGAAGTCCCATGCCCTAAGGATTGTGCCCATATGACTCTTTCTTGTGTAACTACAGCTGCCCCGGCATACCTGACACTGTCCTCCACAAAGCTGCTCCCATCAGTGAACAGGGTCTCCTCAGGGTTGGAGATGGGCTGGTCTGTCAGGTCGGCCCTCAAGGAGGTTAGGGTAGTCAGGGTCTCTTCACAGTCATGGAGGGGAGTTTCAGCTCCCTCATCGGGGAGGAGAGTGGCCAGGTTTAGGGCTGTAGTCTTCAAGAAGCTTACCCTCAGGGGGTCAAGCAGGAGTACCTGGTACTGGGTAATACGAGCATTTGATAACCAGCGCTCAGGTGGGCTGTGCAGTAGGGTTTCTACTGCGTGGGGCGCAACCACTTGTAAGTCTTGGCCAAAAGTCAGTTTAGAGGCTTCTTTAACCAGTATGGCCGTGGCTGCTATAGCCTTCAGACAGCCCGGCCATCCTGCAGCCACTGGGTCCAACCTCTTAGACAAGTAGACAACTGGCCTCCTCCAGGGCCCCAGAGTTTAGTTAGTACCCCTTTGGCAACCCCCTGAGATTCTGCCACATAAAGCTGGAAGGGCTTGGTGAGGTCAGGCAGTGCCAGGGCTCGAGCACTCGCAAGGGCCTGCTTTAACTTTTGGAATGCCTTTTCCTCTACATCCGTCCAGGAGAGGCTTGGGTTTTTACCCCCTGTAGCTGAATATAGGGGCTTGGCTATTGAAGCAAAACCCAGGATCCAAAGTCTGCAGTACCCTACGGCTCCCAGGAATTCCCGTACCTGCCGCTTCGTCTTTGGGGTGGGTATTGAGAGGATGGCCTGAACTCTACTTTTTGAGAGGGTCCGCTTACCTTCTTCGATGTTGTATCCTAGGTACATTACCTTGGTTGAGCAGAGCTGGGCCTTCTTGGCCGATACACGGTACCCAAGTTGATCCAGCGTCACCAGCAGGTCCCGAGTTGCCTGTTGACATTTCTCCCGGTTCCCAGTAGCAAGTAGGAGGTCATCAACATACTGGAGTAGGGTGACGCCTGGGTGACTATGACGGTACTCCTTTAAGTCCTGGTTCAGAGCCTCATCAAACAAGGTAGGGGAGTTCTTGAATCCCTGGGGAAGCCTTGTCCAGGTTAACTGTCCTGATTCCCCCTCTTCTGGATCTGTCCATTCAAAAGCAAAGATTGGCTGGCTCTGTGGCACCAATGGGAGGGAGAAAAAGGCATCCTTTAAGTCTAAGACCGTATAATATCGGTGCTCAGGACGGAGCAGGCTCAGGAGGGTGTACGGGTTGGGCACCGTTAGGTGGATAGTCTCTACTCTTTTATTAACTTCTCGTAAGTCCTGGACTGGTCTAAAGTCCTCTGTCCCAGGCTTCTGGACGGGGAGTAAAGGGGTGTTCCATGCCGACTGGCAGGGAATCAGGATCCCAGCCTCCCTTAATCTTAGGATGTGCTTTGCTATCCCTATTTTTGCCTTCTGGCTCATAGGGTACTGCCGCACTCTAACTGGGGTGGCTGTACTGGTTAGTTGGATCACTATCGGGGGTCTGTGAGCTGCTAATCCAGGTGGGTTCCCTTCCGCCCAGACCCCCGGTATTTCCTCTCGGAGCCTCCTGAGGTAAGGATCCTGCGGAGGGGCCTCTGAAGGTCCTTCATGCAGTCTGTATTCCTCTTCTAGAGGACAAGTGAGGAGGAGGGTCATTTTTTCCTGGTCTGCGGGTGCCCGAAGAAGCACCTGAGGCTCCCCTCCTTCAAAGGAAATTGTGGCCTGGAGTTTGCTGAGCAGATCCCTCCCTAAGAGGGGATAGGGACATGCAGGCATAACGAGGAAGGAATGGGTAACAGTCTTTTTCCTGAGGTTAGCAATCCGGGCTTGTGTCCAGGGGTAAGACTTTACTCGTCCTGTGGCCCCCTGGATGGGAGTTCTGTCCTTAGAAATTGGCCCGGCCGGGTGTTGCAGGACAGAGAAGGTGGCTCCGGTGTCTATCAAAAAATCTACTGGCTTGCCCCCCACATTTAGCGTTACCTGGGGTTCCTGGGGGCCCACGGAGCCCTGACACCTTCAGTCGACTTCTTCCACTAACACAGGGACTGCCTTATTCCCTGGCCGCTCAGGACACTCCCGTTTCCAGTGTCCTTCTTTCTTACAGTAGGCACACTGGTTTTTCCCCAGCCGGGTCTTTTGGTTCTGTCCTCTCTTCTCCCATTCTTTTCTTCCTGTCCCTCTTTGCTGTCCCTTCACTTCATTCACGGCTAGAAGGACCTTTGCCATTCTGGTATTTAGGTTAGCAGTCTGATCTTCTCGGTTGTTAAAGACCTTCTGGGCAACCTCGACCAGTTCTGAAAGTGACTTCCCCTCAAAGCCTTCTAACTTCTGTAATTTTTTTCTAATATCTGGGGCCGACTGGGACACAAACACTATATTGATAGCCCGCCGATTCTCTGGGGCATCAGGGTCTATTGGGGTGTACACCCGATATGCCTCACAGAGCCTCTCGAGGAAGGCGGTGGGGCTCTCGTTTGGTCCCTGGACTGTTTCTGTTACCTTGGAAAGGTTGGTGGGCTTCCGAGCTGCCGCTCGGATGCCCCTCAGGAGAGTCTGGCGATACCTGTCGAGAGCCTCCCTTCCCCGATCAGTGTTGTGATCCCATTGTGGCCTTCTGGATGGAAAAACAGCCTCGATCCTCCCTGGGTCTGTGGTGGGTTGGCCATCTGGCTCAAGGACTAACTTCCTCCCTTCCCCTCTCACTCTCTCTCTCTCTTCTGAGGTGAAAAGGGTCTGAAGTAGCTGCTGGCAGTCGTCCCAGGTTGGCTGGTGGGTGAAAAAGACCGACTCTAGGAGTGAAATCAAACCTTGGGGATTCTGGGAGAACGATGGGTTTTGGTTCTTCCAGTTGTATAGGTCACTGGTTGAAAATGGGACATAGACCATAAAAGGCTGACCATCAGGTCCTAAATCAGGGGGACTCGCCTGGCATAGAGGGAACATAGGAGCAGGGCCACCGAGACCCGTCTCTCTCTCTCTCTTCTGCTGGTCATGTCCGGTGGGCCATAAGGGGTCCCGGTCCGGGTGTGGGGCGGACTGAAAGGGTTGTTTGCAGACAGAGTCTGAGTGGGAGGCCAATTGTCCGGCCCCCCCAGGGGCCATGGACTTGGGTCCGGATCTTTTCTCTCTCCGGGTGGAAGCGCCTGTGGGAGCGCAGGGTAGAGGGGTGCCGCCGGGGTCGGGTTCCCAGGGGCTCCTCCTGTCTGTATAGGAGGCATTTGTGAGGGTATTGGGGCCTCTTGTGAGGCCGAGGGGCCCACCTCTGGGTGGGGCTCCGGAGGGGGAACATAAGGAGAAGGCCAGCGGTCAAGGACCCTGTCCTCCGGATCATTTGGTAGGACCTTAGGGTCTACCTTCTTGTCTCCTTTTGGGGGACGAGCCAATAAAACGGTCTGTCTCTGTCCCAATTTCCCTTCTTGGCCCTGGCAATTTTTCAACCACCGGGGTTTTTCAGTGAGAATGTCAATCCAAATTTGAATATAAGGGATTTGGTCAGGGTGGCCTGGACGGCCATAAACAATATGATGAACCTTATAAGCCGTTCCTAAGTCACAGGTCCCGGTGGATGGCCACCCAACCCCAAATGTGGGCCATTCTAATTCACACAATTTCTGCAAATCAAAACCATTAACCGACGTCCCGTAATCCTCTCCACGCCGTTTGAAGTCCTGAAAATTCTTAAGAAAACATTGTAAGTGGGTAGACGTAGACGACTGGCCCTGACCCATTTTGACAAAGACAAGGACAACAAAGACAAGACAAACCAGACACGTGCACCCTAAGGTCACACGTAACAGGGACCCCAGACGCCATCGCTCCCAGGTGTCCGGACTTGGAGGCTCCGCTGTGTCCAGCCCTCCTGCAGTCCACCAGGGGAACATTCCACAAACAGAAACCAGGTGCTTACCTCCCCACTGGAGGTCCAGGTGGCTCTCACTTTCGGATTGCGAATTTTGGAGGAGACACTCCGCCTCCCTGGAACCCGGGACGGAGACTGGAGTGTCCTCACCTGGGGCGTCCACCGGCAACGTGGCCGGAGTGTATCTCGCTGGGGCAAGAGACGACCACCAGAGACTGAGATCAAAATTTATGAGCCTTTATTAAGCTGGCCAGCGACTACAGTTGCAGCACTTCACCGCGGTAAAGGCCGAACTGCAGTGCAGTCCACAGGTGTTACAGCAAATTTATACACGGGAACCACAAGAGGGAGTTAGGATAGTTACAATGACAACCCAAAGGTTACAAAAGCCATTTCAGCTGTTTCCAAGAAACTCAGGGCACAGGTGCAACGCCTGGGCACGCTTGGCCAGAGCATGAACCACTGCCTCCCTTCAAACTCCAACTGACCCATTGTTCGGTGACCTGCTCCCTCTCCCTCTGTATCCTGCCCCCAGTAACGGAGGAGCTGTGCAATGTTTGCATCCCAGAACAGTGCCCACTATGAAAAGTTCAAATGAAGTGGGGTAAGGGTCATTTGGGAAAGGAAGCATTCCAAGCAGAGATATGCAGAGCAAAGGCCCTAAAAAGGTCATAATCCTGGTAAATCTGAGGATCCCAAAAGCCAGAGGTGCCTAAGTCACAAGAACATAGTCTAATTGATCACAAGCTGAGGTTGTGACAATGTCCTGGATGCCAGAGCAATGGGAATGGGGCTAGAAAAAGAGTGTGGATCTGAAAAAAATTTCCAAGTGGAATCAACAGGTCTTGTTGATACTTGGATCAGGAAAGTAAGTAAAACTGAATAGCTCTCATATATCATATACGTAGCAAAGCACTAGCCAAACTTCCACTACTGGCATCTCTCTTCTTTGTGCAAATAACATCTCTCCCAATCCTCCAAACAGCCTCTTGTGTTAGGCACTATATGCCCACATATTTCCTGAGGATACAAAAATTAAATGAAAATGAATAATTTGACTACTATCATACAGCTAGTATGTATTGCAGCAGGCATAATATTCAATACATCTGAATCCAAAATCTTTTCTCTATAATAGAAATTTATAAAACAAATTTAGAGACTTAAGTAATTATAACGTGTTGCCATTATAGAGAACTATGTTCACTTCTACCTCTAATTCATGATCACTAGTCAAACAAATTTTTCAGCAATGAATGTAAATAGTTGAATAATTTATATTTTAAACAGGTTTAAAATATCATAACTTTAAAGTATCAAAAATACTCAGAAATCAAATTTTTAAAGTGTTTTTTATCTTTATTGTTGAGATTATTGTAGATGTCCCTCTTTTTTTCCCCCATAGCTCCCCTCCACTCAGTTCCCACCCCATCCCAAGCCCTCACTACTCTATTTTCTGTGGCCAGAAGTAATGCATGCATGCATATAAGATCTTTGTCTAATCTCTTCCCGCACCCCCAACACACACACCCTCTTCCCGCTGAGAATCATCATTCTGTTCCATTTCCATGCCCCTAATTCTATTCCATTCACCAGTTTATTCTGTTCATCAGATTTTTTATTCATTTGATTTTTATTTTTTTTATTAAGGTATTATATGTGTACATATCTTACCATTGCCCCCCCACCCCACTCCCATACATGCCATCACCCCCCAATGTTTTGCATCCGTTGGTTACTCTTATATGCATGCATATAAGTCCTTCAGTTGATCTCTTATTTCCCCCACCTCTCCCTAACCTTACCACTGTAATTTGACAGTCTGTTTGATGCTTTACTGCCTATGTATCTATCTTTTTGTTCATTAGTTTATAATGTCTTTCATTATCCCCAAATGAGTGAGATCATGTGGTATTTTTCTTTCATTGACTGGCTTATTTCACTTAGCATAATGTTCTCTAATTCCATCCAGGTACCTACAAATGGTAGTAATTCCTTCTTTTTTATGGCAGCATAGTATTCCATTGTGTAGATGTACCATAGTTTTCTGATCCACTCATCTGCTGACGGGTATGTAGGCTGTTTCCAAATCTTAGCTATTGTAAATTGTGCTACTATGAACATAGGGGTGCATATATCCTTTCTGATTGGTGTTTCTAGTTTCTTAGGATATATTCCTAGGAGTGGGATTACTGGGTCAAATGGGAGTTCCATTTTCAGTTTTTTGAGGAAAATCCATACTGTTCTCCACAGTGGCTGCACCACCAGCAGTGCACGAGGGTTCCTTTTTCTCCGCATCCTCGCCAACACTTGTCGTTTGTTGATTTGTTGATGATAGCCATTCTGACAGGTGTGAGATGGTATCGCATTGTCGTTTTGATTTGCATCTCTCAGATAATTAGTGACTTTGAGCATGTTTTCATGTGTCTCTTGACCTTCCTTCTGTCTTCTTTCGAAAAGATTCTATTTAGATCCGTTAACTATTTTTTTAATGGATCATTAATCTTCCTTTTATTAAGTTGTATAAGCTGCCTGTAGATGTTGGAGATTAAACCTTTATCATTAATAACATTTGCAAATATGTTCTCCCATATAGTGGGGTTTCTTGTTGTTTTGTTGATGGTTTCTTTTGCTGGGCAAAAGCTTTTTATTTTGATGTAGTCCCATTTGTTTAATTTCTCTTTGGCTTCCATTGCCCTAGGGGCAGTATCAGTGAAAAACTTCTTTTGGCATATGTCTGAGATTTTTCTGCCTGTGAATTCCTCTAGTATTTTTATGGTTTCTCATCTTATATTTAAGTCCTGTATCCATTTTGAGTTTATTTTTGTGTATGGTGTAAGTTGGTGATCTAGTTTCATTTTATTGCATGTATCTTTCCAATTTTCCCAACACCATTTATTTTTTAAAAAAAATATATTTTATTGATTTTTTTACAGAGAGGAAGGGAGAGGGATAGAGAGCTAGAAACATCGATGAGAGAGAAACATCGATCAGCTGCCTCCTGCACACCTCCTACTGGGGATGTGCCCGCAACCAAGGTACATGCCCTTGACCAGAATCGAACCTGGGTCCTTTCAGTCTGCAGGCTGATGCTCTCTCCACTGAGCCAAACCGGTTAGGGCTTCCCAACACCATTTATTGAAGAGACTGTCTTGACTCCATTGTATGCTCATGCCTCCTTTGTCAAATATTAATTGCGCATAGTGGTTTCGGTGGATATCTGGATTCTCTATTCTATTCCATTGATCTATATGTCTGTTCTTATGCCAGTACCAGGCTGTTTTGAGGACAGTGGTTTGTAATACAGCTTGAAATCTGGTATTGAGATCCCTCCTACTTTATTCTTCTTTCTCAGGATTGCTGTGGCTATTCGGGGTCTTTTTTTTTTTTTAATATATTTTATTGATTTTTTACAGAGAAGAAGGGAGAGGGCTAGAGAGAAACATCAATGAGAGAGAAACATCCATCAGCTGCCTCCTGCACACTCCCCGCTGGGGATGTGCCCGCAACCAAGGTACATGCCCTTGACCGGAATCGAACCTGGGACCCTTCAGTCCGCAGGCCGACGCACTATCCACTGAACCAAACCAGTTAGGACGGGTCTTTTTTTATTCCAGATGAATTTTTGGAGAGTTCTTTCTAGGTCTGTGAAATATGCCGTTGGTATTTTAATGGGGAGTGCATTGAATCTATAGATTGCTTTGGGTAGTATGGACATTTTAATGATGTTGATTCTACCAATCCATGAACATGGTATGTTCTTCCATCTGTTTACCTCTTCCTCTATCTCTTTTTTCAGTGTCCTGTAGTTTTTCGCGTATAGGTCTTTTACCTCCTTGGTTAGGTTTATTCCTAAGTATCTTAATTTTTTTGGTGCGATGGTAAATGGGATTGCTTTTTTAGTCTCTCTTTCTGTAAGTTCACTGTTGGTGTATAGAAATGCCATAGATTTCTTGGCGTTAATTTTGTATCCTGCTACATTGCCGAATTCATTTATTAAGTCTGTTTTTTTTTTTTTTTTTTTGATGGAGTCTTTCAGGTTTTTGATGTACAATATCACGTCATCTGCAAATAAGGACAGCTTTACTTCTTCTTTTCCAATTTGGATGCCTTTTATTTCTTCTTCTTGTGTAATTGCAATGGCTAATACTTCCAGTACTATGTCAAACAGGAGTGGTGAGAGTGGGCATCTCTGTCTTGTTCCTGTTCTTAGGGGAAATGGTTTTAGTTTTTGCCCATTGAGTATGATGTTAGCTGTGGGTTTATCATATATAGCTTTTATTATGTTGAGGTATGATCCTTCTATTCCCACCTTGTTGAGAGTTTTTATCAAGAAAGGGTGTTGGATTTTGTCAAATGCTTTTCTGCATCAATTGATATGACTATGTGATTTTTATCTCTCAGTTTGTTATGTGATGTATCACATTTATTGATTTGCGGATATTGTACCATCCTTGCATTCCTGGGATAAACCCTACTTGGTCATGGTGTATGATCTTTCTGATGTACTGCTGAATCCGATTTGCTAGAATTTTGTTGAGGATTTTGGCATCTACATTCATGAGGGATATTGGCCTGTAATTCTCCTTCATTGTGTTGTCTTTATCTGGTTTTGGTATTAGGGTGATGCTGGCTTCATAGAAGGAGCTTGGAAGTGTTCCTTCCTCTTGAATTTTTTGGAATAGTCTGAAGAGGATAGGTTTTAGTTCTTCCTTGAATGTTTGGTAAAACTGTCCTGTGAAGCCATCTGGCCCTGGGCTTTTGTTTGCCAGAAGCTCTTTGATGACTGCTTCAATTTCTTCCATAGTTACTGGCATATTGAGCTGTTTAGATTCTTCCTGATTGAGTTTTGGAAGGTTATATTTTTCTAGGAATATGTCCATTTCCTCCAAGTTGTCCAGTTTGTTGGAATAGAGTTGTTCGTAGTATTTTTTAACAATCCTTTGTATTTCGGCGGGATCTGTTGTTATTTCACCTCTTTCATTCCTGATTTTGTTTATTTGGGTCCTCTCTCTTTGCTTCTTGGTGAGCCTGGCTAGAGGTTCATCAATCTTGTTTATCCTTTCAAAGAACCAGCTCTTGGTTTTGTTGATCTTTTGTATTGTTTCTTTGGTCTCTATGTCGTTTATCTCTGCTCTGATCTTTATTATTTCCTTTCTTCTGCTTACACTGGGCTTTTCTTGTTGATCCTTTTCTAACTCTTTGAGTTGTATGGTTAGGTAATTTATTACCATTGTTTCTTGTTTTTTGCAGTAGGCTTGTAGAGCTATGAACTTCCCTCTCAAGACTGCTTTCGCTGTGTCCCATAGATTTTGGATTGTAGTGTTTTCATTGTCATTTGTTGCCATGACGTTTTTTATTTCTTCTTTGATCTCTCTGGTAACCCAGTCATAGTTTAATAGCATGCTGTTTAGTCTCCAAGTGTTTGATTTTTTTGGGTTGTTTTTATTGTACTTGATTTCCAGTTTTATGCCACTGTGGTCTGAGAAGATGCTTGATATGATTTCTATCTTCTTGAATTTGAAGAGACTTTGTCTATGTCCCAACATATGGTCTATCTTTGAAAATGACCCATGTGCACTTGAGAAGAATGTATATTCTGTGGCTTTGGGGTGAAATGTTCTGAAGATGTCAATTAATTCCATCTGGTCTAGTGAGTCATTTAGGATTGATGTTTCTTTGCTGATTTTTTGTTTAGAGGATTTGTCCAGTGGTGATAGTGGGGTATTAAAGTCTCCTACCATGATTGTATTGCTGTCAATCTCTCCCTTGATATCCTCCAGGAGTTTTTTTATGTATTTTGGTGCTCCTGTATTGGTTTCATATATGTTTACCAGAGTTATTTCTTCTTGTTGGATTGCTCCCTTTAGTATTATGAAGTGGCCTTCCTTATCTCTTGTTATGTCCTTCAGTTTGAGATCTAATTTGTCAGATATAAGTATTGCTACCCCAGCTTTTTTTTTTCAGTTTTATTTGCCTGAAAAACCTTTATCCATCCCTTCACCCTCAGTCTATATGCATCTTTTTTTCTGAGGTGGGTTTCTTGTAGACAGCAGATATATGGGTCGTGTTTTCTTATCCAATCCGTTACCCTATGTCTTTTGATTGGGGCATTTAATCCATTTACATTTAAAGTTATTATTGATAGGTACTTATTTGTCACCATTTTTATTCTTTACCCCTGTGTTTCTTCTTCGCTTCCTATTTCTTTTTTCTTTTTTTTTCTTTTTTTACAGCAGACCCTTTAGCATTTCTTGCATTGCTGGTTTGGTGGTAATAAATTCCCTTAGTCCTTTTTTGTCCATGAAACTCCTGATTTCACCTTCAATTTTGATTGATAGCCTTGCTGGGTACAGTATTCTTGGATTCAGACCCTTCCTTTGCATGACTTTGTATATTTCATTCCATTCCCTTCTGACCTGATGAGTTTCCTTTGAGAAATCAGTTGCTAGTCTGATGGGGGTTCCTTTGTATGTAACTTTCTGTCTCTCTCTTGCCGCTTTTAAGATTCTTACTTTGTCGTTGGTGTTTGCCAATTTAATTATAATGTGCCTTGGCGTCGGTCTTTTGGGGTTCATTTTGCTTGGGACTCTGTGAGCTTCTTGGATTTGTGTGGGTTTTTTCTTCTCTATATCAGGGAAATTTTCTGTCATTATTTCTTCAAATAGGTTTTCTATTCCTTGCTCAGCTTCCTTTCCTTCTGGAACCCCTATTATGCGGATGTTGTTTTGTTTCGTGTTGTCCCAAAGTTCCCTTAGACTCTCTTCCTGCCTTTTAATTTTTTTTCTAGAAGTTGCTCTACTTGGGTATTTTTTCCCATCTTGTCTTCTAGCTCACTGATGCGGTCCTCTGCTTCTTCTAGTCTACTCTTGATGCTTTCTATTGAGTTCTTTCAGCAGCGATGTCATTTTTCATTTCTTCTTGGTTCTTCATTTCCTCTTGGTTCTTGCTCATATTGTCAAATTTGTCTTCCATTCTTTTCAGCCACCTTATGACCATTTCTCTGAATTCTTTTTCTGGAAGGTTGCTTGCCTCCATTTTGTTTACTTCCTTTTCTGGTGATGCCTGCTATTCTTTCATATGCGGGCTGTTTCTTTGTATGCCCATGGTCTCTCTTCTCTGGGTGTCTGGTTATGTAGTTCTCTCTCTCCTGTGTTGATTTAAAGGCACAAAATACAGCACTACCAGGTACAACACACAAGGCACTGAACAGAAATGTATTCACAATATTAATAACCTCCAATAAAGGTGACCACAAGAGAAAAGCAAATTAGGGGACAGGAGAGAAAGAAGAAGAGGAAAAAGAAAGAAAGGAAAAAAAAAAAGGTGTGTCTAAATGAAATTGGGAAAAGGGGAAAAAAAGTAAGAGAGACAAGAGGGAGACTAAGAAATAAAAGGGAACAAACTATATATATTGGGAATAAAACTCCAATAGAACAATCACTAATCCCAGCAAATGCCAGCAACAAGTACCTGGGGATTAATACAAACTACAACACCAACTAATATTGAGTGAGGCAAGGGAAAACAGAAGCACAAAACAAACAAAAAAATAAACAAACAAAAGAAGAATAAGCAAAACAATCTCACAAAAAAGCATAAAAATTCGATATAATCTACATTCAAGCGAACAACAACAAAGGACAGAGAGAAAAACAATTTTTTGGATAGTTAAGACAGCGAAGAGTGAGGTGTGTATGAACTTGGAGCAGTGGATTGGAGATTAGATATGTAAGTAGGGTGAAATTTTAACAAGGGGTAAACAGAAAGAATAGGGAAAATCTAAAGCAGGAAAGGGGTAAGATAAACAGGACACCGAAAAGGAGAAGGTTAGGAAGAGAGTGATGGCATAAAGGTAGAGTTGAGATAGAGCAAAACGATGCTAAAGGAAAGATAAAAATAGAATGTAGAACACTAATCCCAAAATAAAATGAAGAGAAAATAAAATGACACTTAAAAAAAAAGATAAAATAGCAGTAGTAATAATACGGATTGAAAATAAAAATGTAATAATTAAAAAGGTAAAAATCAAGTGAGGAAAAAAGAAAAAAAAATTAGTTTCTTGAGTAAAAGATGCAAAAAATGAAAATAAAAAAATAAAAATAAAATGTGGAGTAGTGAAGGTCATTCACTTCCTCTGTTGTTCTGTTTGGCACGCCTATTTCTCAGTCCGGACAGTATTGCAGTTCCCTGCATTCCACTGCTCTTCAGTGTTGTAAGCCAGTCCTGATTTTAAGCAGGAGTGTGTCTTAATTTCTCGTATTCCTTTATTTTTGGTTACACAAGAGTCAATTTGTGATTCAGCCCCTGGGTGGCAGTGTTTCTGGAATGACTTCTGGGTCTATCTATGGCCTCTCTAGGCAGTGTTAGAGCCTTCTTTCCCTGTGGCACTCACTACCGGTTTGTGGGAGTGGGCTGCCTCAGAGCTGGCTCTCCGATGGTCACTCCCTACTCCGATCCCCAGGTTCCAGAAAAACACTTTCCCCTGCAGTCTCCCAGGGTGTCCCCAACTGGGTGATCCTATGTATTTGGCTTAGTAACCAGAAGCAAGGATTTGAAGAGGAAAAAGCCCAACTGTGCGAACTCCGGGGCTGCGCGTAAGTCTAGGCAGCCGGCACACCTTTGAAATTCTTAGGGTGTCCCTGCACGTCAGATCAAAATGGGTTGCTTTTTAGAGATCCCTTCTGTTAGCAACTCTGAGGACCCCCTTCCACATTCACAGATCACGCCAGCCCCAACAGCCACGGATTTTTCCAGGCACAGACTTCCCTGGTCCTCCAGCTCCCACAAAACGCGCGTTCCTCTCTCCTGCTGGGACCAGAGACCTCACCTTATCCCAGGCGAAATCTGACCTTTCCGTGGTGGAGTGTAGAGCTCCTCTGAATCCATATGTTTGCGCCAATTGGGGAGCGGTATTCTGGGGCTCGCAGCTGTTCAGTGGGTGCCACAGTTGTGGATTCTAAGGCTTCCGATAAGCTCCACTTTGCTGTTCAAGATGGCGCAAACTCCTCGTCGGAGCCCTCAGCTCCGGGAGGGGACCCAGCCGCAGTGGGGGCTGCCAGGTCAGGGGAACCCCTTGTAGTAGTCCCCCACCTTCTTCCAGAGTTTAGCTGTCCCTTAACTTGCCAACAAACACTCCTCGTGCGACCCTCAGCTGTTCTTTCTTTCTACTCCGGGACAAGGCTCGGAACACGTCTGTCTATTCCACCGCCATTTTTCCTCCGAGCTATTCATTTGATTTTTAGATTCACTTGTTGATAGATATGTATTTGTTGTCACTTTGTTGTTCATAATTTTTTATCTTTACCTTTTTCTTCTTCCTCCTCTTCTTAAAGAATACCCTTCAGCATTTCATATAATACTGGTTTGGTGGTGATGAAATCCTTTAGCTTTTTCTTGTCTGTGAAGCTCTTTATCGGACCTTCAATTCTAAATGATACCTTTACTGGATAGAGTAATATTGGCTGTAGGTTGTTGCTATTCATCACTTTGAGTATTTCTTGCCACTCCCTCCTGGCCTGCAGAGTTTCTGCTGAGAAATCAGCAGACAGTTGTATGGGTACTCCCTTGTAGGTAACTAACTGTTCTCTTGCTGCTTTTAAGATTCTCTCTTTGTCTTTTGCCCTTGGCATTTTAATTATGATGTGACTTGGTGTGGTCCTCTTTGGATTCCTCTATTTTGGGGTTCTCTGAACATCCTGGACTTGTAAATCTATTTCTTTCACCAAGTAGGGGAAATTTTCTGTTATTATTTCTTCAAATAGGTTTTCAATATCCTGCTCTCTCTCTCTCTCTTTTTCTGGCACCCCCACAATTTGGATGTTGGTAAGCTTGAATTTGTCCCAGAGGCTCCTTACACTATCTTCATATTTTTGGATTCTTTTTTCTTTTTGCTCTTCCAGTTGGGTGTTTTTTGCTTCCTCATATTTCAAATCATTGACTTGATTCTCACGATCCTCTAGTCTACTGTTGAATCCCTGTATACCATCCTTTATTTCAGTCAGTGTATGCTTAATTTCTGACTGGTCCTTTTCCATTTTTATGGCATTCTCACTAAGATCCTTGAAGGTATCACTAAGTTTCTCAAAGGTTTCTAGAAGATTTTTGAGTAACCTTATAACTGTTGTTTTGAATTCTATATCCAGTAGTTTGCTTTCTTCCATTTCTTTCATTGTGTTATGTTTCTTTGTCTCCATTTGGCTGCTTCCCTGTGTTTGTTTCTATATATTGGATAGCTGCTAAGTCTCCTTCAGTTGATAGAGTGGCCTTGTGTAGTAGGTGTCCTATAGGGCCCAGTGGCTCAGCCTCCCCAATCACCTGAGGTGGACACTCTTGGTGCACCCCTTTGTGGGCTGTGTGCACAGTTTTGTTGTAGTTGAGCCCTGATTGCTGTTGGTGTCACTGGGAGGAATTGACCTCAAGGCCAATTGGCCATGGGGACCAGCTGCGACTACAGTGGGAGAGCTGCTGTGCAGGGACACCAGTATAGAGCAGGACTTGCTTCAATGGGGCTTTGGTGCTCACTGAGTCTTCCCCTTGCGTGTGTCACTTATGTATGTGAAGAGTTGTAATCTGGATGGTCTCACACTGACCACTGGGCACACTGGCTCTTGGGTCTTCAGGGGCCACTGCCTGGGGCAACTCAGCAGGAGCTACAGAGAGAGCTGCAGATTCCTCTTCTTTGTATTGGGTTTGGAAGTGCCCAGATGAGGCCCAGCTGTGAAGCAAGGAAGGCTGGTGCTGATGTCAGTCTTGGGCCTTCTTTTGATAGCTTTGGGGCTCCCTGACCCAGCTGCAGCTTATTTGACAGGTTTTAGGCTGAGAAAGGATAGGCCATTCATATGCAAAAGCTGCTGCTCACAGCTTGGGTGGGGTTGTAAATTGGGTGGGGCGGGGTCTCAGGGAATCACCAGGGCAGAGCAAACAGAAATGGCTGCCAGTCTGCCCTATACCAGGGAGGTCCCAGCATAGGAACAATGACCACTGTGAGCACCTCCATCTGGAAGAAAGCCACCCCAGAGTTCCTGCCCTGATGGCAGACAGTCCAGTTTCTCCCCATATGTGTCTGGGTCCCCCAGAGCCTCGCCCAGCACTGGAGCTCAGAGGAAGTGGGAGCTTGTAAATTCAGTTCACGGTGCTGGCCTTTTTTAGAGGAGAAGCTGGGTCTCCAGCAGCCTGTGTGTCACTCAGCCCCAATCTGCACTGGTTTTTACAGTCCGTAGTTCTTACTGCCATAGTGACTTCTTTCCCCAGCTCTGGGCCCCTGGGCTGGGGGTCTGGTGTGGGGCTTGGATCCCTTGCTCCTCCAGGCGGCCTCCACAGAGGCAATCTCCCTCCCAATTAAAAAAGTGGCACACTCAGATGCTGGACCAGCCCGTACCATGCCTCCGCCCCTCCTACCAGTCTCAATGTGCTTTCTTCTTTACTTCTATAGTTGTAGTACTTCCACTCAGCCAGCTTTTCCATGGTTCTGGATGATATTTTTATGTGGTTGTGGGAGGCAGCAAGTGTAGGCATTTACCTATGCTGCCATCTTGGTTCCGCTCAGAAATCAAATTTTTATTGAAAATATCTCTATTACAACACCATAAGTATTTATCCATGATGAGATACATATACTTTTCTTTAGAATACATTATTACAGTCCATTTAAATCAGACTAAGTAAATAATCATAGACGTGCCTAAGGATATAATGCATGGCGATTTACCCTGCAGGATTTTTTATAATTATTAACAACAAAAAAATGGAACAAACCAAATGTCCAACAATATGGTCCTGATTCAATAAATTATGGGTGGTTTTTAAAAAGTAATTACCATGATATGGAAGAATACCTAATAATGTGAAAAGATAGTAACCATATAATAACTGAATATAGAAGGTTATTTAAAAAATAGCTTCTCTGTGATTTAATACTAACGGATGCATGCAGGTATACACAGATGAATCGCTAAGTGGTTAAGAATCTAGCCAACATTAAATAGTTACATTTGAATAGTTGAATTATGGATGATAGTGTATGTGTATATGAGTGTACATTTATGTTTATCCAAATTTTATAAAGTTATATATGAATGTTTATAAGTATGCTATAGAAACATAAATTTTACTCTGTGAGAATAAATAAAATAGCCTGGCTGGTATGGCTCAGTGGTTGAGCATCAACCTATGAACTAGGAAGTCACAGTTGGATTCCCGGTCAAGACACCAGTGCCGAAACCGGTTTGGCTCAGTGGATAGAGCGTCGGCCTGCGGACTAAAGGGTCCCAGGTTTGATTCCGGTCAAGGGCATGTACGTTGGTTGCGGGTGCATCCCCAGTGGGAGGTGCGCAGGAGGCAGCTGATGGATGTTTCTCTCTCATCGATGTTTCTAACTCTCTATCCCTCTCCCTTCCTTGCTGTAAAAAATCAATAAAATATATTTAAAAAAAAAAAAAAAAAAAGACACCAGTACTCAAGTTCATGCCCAGGTTGCGGGCTCAATCCCGTGTGGGGTATGCAGGAGGCAGCCAATCAGTGATTCTCATCACTTATGTTTCTATCTCTCTCTCCCTCTCTCTTCCTCTCTGAAATCAATAAAAATATATTTTTAAAATATGATAAATATATCTATAAAGAAATATATATATGTATATATATATATACATATATATATAAAGAATCAATAAAATAAAAACATCAGTGTTTTACCTTAAATTAATATAAAGAAACTGAAATATTAGGAGGCTTTATAATGCCTACAAAGTTACAAAACAAAATGAGCAAAAATGTCAGGAATGAAGAAACTCTTGATTTCTAAATTCCTATTTGAACCTTTAGCCACAATTCAAAATACTATACTCTTTATCTAAGAAATTAAAAATCGATCAATCGGTTTACACAGTGTTGAACTCTACTTCAATTAATGCTTTCCTTCCTTTGTACATATTAAAAACAATTTCAATTGAAATGAAACATAAAAATGTTACAAGCTTTACTTACTGTCAAAGTTGTAAATAATATTTAAAGCCTTCAATTGATTTTATCTAAACACAAAAATTAAGAATTCAGCCTTGTTTCACTTTTTCCCCCAGAAGATAGACTCAGAATAAAAGTTTTCACCTTTCCAAATTGCTAGCTCTGTGTTCTGCACACTTTCTTGACTATATTTGTCCAGAATGCTCTTTATCAGACCAATTACTTTACTTTCAGTTGCTTCCAATAATAGTTATCTTAATTAATTGTGAAGTGTTTTAATAGTTTTCTGATTTTTAACCAACTATTTTATCTAGTGTACTGCAGTTTTCACTATTTGAAGACAATTTTAAATGTTAACAGCAAAATATTTTTACACCTACATCAGTTGCAATATTATTTCTCCCAGTAAGAACTCCAGCACTTACAAAGAACACATTATGCTCTAAAAGTTACTATCTAAATAGGAACCAACCATACACACACACACACACGCACACACACACACCTGGTTGAAAAAGCTTTATGCCACACCTCATAATTCATAGGTGTGTCTGTGTCCAATTAGTACCATTGGTTCTGTGATGTTACCCAAAAAAATCTTAGAAGCTAAGATTTCCTCAGAAACTAGACAGCCCCACCAAATGTAGAATAAGTGTAAGTGAGCAGTACATCCCTCTTTTATCTTGCGGCAAACAGGTCTTCTTTAGATGAATGAATAGAGTTTCATGTGTGTGTCTGTGTTGTATAGTAAAACGATATATATATACAAGAAAAACAGTAGGAGAAGAGAAGAGCACTAATTCTAAAACATGCAACTTGACATAGGTAAAAAACTATATTTAAAATGTTTCCTTCAAGATAATAAATCAATAATATAAACATATTATCAGGCACAGATCCAAAAAATCAATAAGAAAATTATCCTATATAATAAAAGGCTAACATGTAAGTTGACTGAACAGCAGAATGACTGGTCACTATGATGTGCACTGACCACCAGGAAGCAGACACTCAACGCAGGAGTGCTCCCTGGTGGTCAGTGCATTCCAATAGGGGGAGCGACGCTCAGCCAGAAGCCCTGAGTTGGGCTCACAGCTGGCAAGCGCCTCTCCTGCCTCCGCAGCAGCGCTAAGGATGTCCCCCAAGGGCTTTGGGACTGCGAGAGGGTGCAGGACAGGCTGAGGGACTGCCACCCCCCCACCCCCCAGTGCACAAATTTCATGCATTGGGCCTTTAGTACTATATAATTATATCACTAATAGTAAGTGGTTTCTGAAACAAATAGTTGTAACTCTTCTGAGTTTTTATTCTTAGTTGCCATTTGTTTATATTCTAACTAAAGGCTCGGTGCATGGATTTGTGTACTGGTGGGGTCCCTCGCCCTGGGCTGAGAGGATCGAGCAGAAACTGGCTCTCCAACATCCCCCAAGAAGTCCTAGATTACAAGAGGGAGGTTCTTGGGTGATGCTCCCTCCTCTCTTCTCCCAATATTATGACACTTTCTCTCTGTAGCTATCTCACTTCTTTCATCACACTTTACCCTAAGTTTGGGGGTAACTGATGACTTGTGGGCATTTAACTTCAAAATGCAATTATTTAGCGAACAGGATTTACTTAGCCTGGAATCTAGTCAGCCTAGCGCAGAACGCTGCTCAATGTCAGGTTCCCATACAGGCCCTTCCACCTAGGCAGAGTCCTGTGGCAGCGGGAACCTCCTTCTTCCCACCTGAGCTGCTCCTTCGCCTCCTTCCCTCCCTGGAGGTTGCCCGCTAGCACTACCACCTGGAAGGAGGGAAGCCACAGCAGGGTCAATTTCCCAGCTGAGAATGGTAGTGGGAAAATTTGCTGCCTTCCCTGGAAATCGATATTAAGTGGATGGGCCGGCACAGGCTCCAGACGTTGGGGCCACAGCCAGTAGGTCCTGCACATCTCATCGTTTAGCTAATCAAGTCAAAAAGTTTCTGTAAGGGCCAGACCCATGACCTCTGCAATGGGCTAGAGGCCCAGTAGGGAGCCAGACCTGAAGTGGGCAGCCAATGGGCTGGAGGCCTGGTGCATGGATTCATGCACCAGTGGGGTCCCTTGGCCTGGCCTGGAGGGATCGAGCTGAAACCGGCTCTCCGACATCCCCAGAGGGGTCCTGGATTGTGAGAGGGTGGTTCTCGGGTGACACACCCTGGAATCAGGCTCCCTCCTCTCTAGTTCCAGGTGCATCACCCAAGAACTGCAGCTGCCAAGTCACCGCAGCTCGGCAGTTCCTTCATTGAGCATCTGCCCTCTGGTGGTCAGTGAACATCATAGCTACCAGTCAGATGGTTGAACAATCGGCCAGACACTTGCGCATTTTTTTTTTTTGTCAGAAGAAAGTAAACCCGCTGACACTTTCAACTTGGACTTCTAGCAACCAAATTGTGAGAAAATGAATTTATGGGTTTTTTAATTGAATTTATTGAGTTGATATTGGTTAATAAAATTATAAAGACTTTAGTGGTACAATTCTATAATATATCATCTGCATATTGTATTGTCTGTTCACAACTTCAAGTTAAGTCTCCTTCCATCACCATTTATCCTCCCTTTACCTTCTCCTACCACCCCCCACACCCCTTTCCCTCTAGTATTCATCATATTATTGTCTATCTATGAGGTTTGTGGGGTTTGATTGGTTTTTGTTTTGTTTTGTTTTGTTTTAATTTAATTTAATAAATCTTTATTGTTCAGATTATTACAATTGTTCCTCCTTTCCCTCCCGCATAGCTCCCCTCCACCCGGTTCCCACCCCACCCTTTGCCCTTACCTCCCCCAACACTGACCTCATCCATAGGTGTACGATTTTTGTCCAGTCTTTTCCTGCACCCCCCCATACCCCTTTCCCCCTGAGAATTATCAGTCCACTCCCCTTCTATGCCCCTGATTCTATTATATTCACCAGTTTATTCTGTTCCTCAGATTTTTAATTCACTTGATTTTTAGGTTCACTTGTTGATAGATATGTATTTGTTGTTCATAATTTTTCTCTTTACTTTTTTCTTCTTCCTTTTCTTAAAGAATACCTTTCAGCATTTCATATAATACTGGTTTGGTGGTGATGAACTCCTTTAGCTTTTTCTTATCTGTGAAGCTCTTTATCTGACCTTCCATTCTGAATAATAGCTTTGCTGGGTAGAGTAGTCTTGGTTGTAGGTTCTTGCTGTTCATCACTTTGAACATTTATTGCCACTCCTGTCTGGCCTGCATAGTTTCTGTTGAGAAATCAGCTGACAATCGTATGGGTACTCGCTTGTAGGTAATTAATTGTTTTTCTCTTGCTGCTTTTAATATTCTCTCTTTGTCTTTTGCTCTTGGCATTTTAATTATGATGTCACTTGGTGTGGTCCTCTTTGGGTTCCTTTTGTTTGGGGTTCTCTGCATTTTCTGGAGTTGTAAGTCTATTTCTTTCACCAGGTTGGGGAAGTTTTCTGTCATTATTTCTTGAAATAGGTTTTCAGTATCTTGCTCTCTCTCTTCTTCTGGCACCCCCATAATTCTGATGTTGGTACACTTGAAGTTGTCCCAGAGGCTTCTTACACTATCTTCAACTTTTTGGATTCTTTTTTCTTTTTTTTTTTTTGCTTTTCCGGTTGAGTGTTTTTTGCTTCTTTGTATTTCAAATCTTTAACTTGATTCTTGCGTTCCTCTAGTCTGTGTTGGATCTCTGTATAATATTTTTTATTTCAGTCAGTGTATGTTTAATTTCTAGTTGGTCCTTTTTCATATCTTCGAGGGTCTCATTATATTTATCGGCCTTTTCTAGGATATTCTTGAAAAGCCTTATAATCGTGGTTTTGAATTCTATATCTAGTCGTTTGTTTTCCTCCATTTCTTTCGTTTGTGATCTGTTTCTTCGTCTCCCCATTTTTCACTGCTTCCCTGAGTTGGTAGGGTAGGTTTGTGTGCTAGGTTTCCTATATGGCCCAGTGGGTCGGCCTCCCCAGTTAACCTGAGGTGGACACTCTTGGCACACCCCTTTGTGGACTATGTGTACAGCCTTGTTATAGTTAAGTCTTGATTGTTGTTGGTATCACTGGGAGGAATTGACCTGCAGGCCAGTTGGCTGTGAGGATCAGCTGTGTCTACCGGTTTGATTGTTTTTTGTTTGCTTGTTTGTTTTGTTTATTTTTTATTGTTTAAGGTATTACAAATAGTAGTACATATGTCTCTTTTTTTTCCCCCCATTGACCTCTCCCTGCCCTCCACTACGTCCCGGCACTTGCCCTGGTCCCCCGCCCCCACTGTCTTGAGTCTGTTGGTTGTGCTTATATGCATGCATACAAGGCCGTCAGTTGATCTCTTACCCGCCCCCAACCCTCCCCGACCTTCCCCCTGTGGTTTGACAGTCTCTTCAAAGCTTCGTTGCCTCTGTCTATTTTTGTTCAACAGTTTGTAATGTTCTTTATTATCCATAAATGAGTGAAATCATGTGGTATTTATCTTTCACTGACTGGCGTATTTCACTTAATATAATGCTCTCCAGTTCCATCCATGCTGTTGCAAAGGCTAAGAATTTCTTCTTTTTTACAGCAGCATAGTATTCCATTGTGTAGATGTACCACAGTTTTCTAATCCATTAATCTGCTGATGGGCATTTAGGCTGTTTCCAAATCTTAGCTATTGTCAATTGTTCTGCTATGAACATAGGGGTGCATATATCCTTTCTGATTCCTGTTTCTGTTTTTGGGTGGGATATATTCCTAGAAGTGGTATTACTGGGTCAAATGGGAGTTCCATTTTTAGCTTTTTGAGGAAACGCCATACTGTTTTCCACAATGGCTGCACCAGTCTGCATTCCCACCAGCAGTGAAGAAGGGTTCCTTTTTCTCCACATCCTCACCAGCATTTGTCATTTGTTGATTTGTTGATGATAGGCATTCTGACAGGTGTGAGATGGTACCTCATTGTCATTTTGATTTGCATCTCTCAGATGATTAGTGACTTTGAGCATGTTTTCCTATGTCTCTTGGCCTTCCTTATGTCTTCTTTTGAAAAGTATCTATTTAGGTGCATTGCCCATTTTTTTACTGGATTTTTCACCTTCCTTTGGTTAAGTTGTATGAGTTTCTTGTAAATGTTGGAAATTAAACCCTTATTGGAGATAACATTGGCAAATATGTTCTCCCATGCAATGGGATTTCTTGTTGTTTTGTTGAGGGTTTCTTTTGCTGTGCAGAAGCTTTTTATTTTGATGTAGTCCCATTTGTTTATTTTCTCTTTAGTTTCCATGGCCCTAGGAGCTGTATCGGTAAAGATATTGCTACGACAAATGTCTGCTATTTTGTTGCCTATGGTTTCTTCTAAGATTTTTATGGTTTCCCATCTTACATTTAAGTCCTTTATCCATTTTGAGTTTATTTTTGTGTATGGTGTAAGTTGGTGGTCTAGTTTCATTTTTTTGCAAGTATCTGTACAGTTTTCCCAACACCATTTCTTTAAGAGACTGTCTTGTCTCCATTGTATGCTCTTGCCTACTTGGTCAGATATTAATTGAGCGTAATGGCTTGTGTCGATCTCTGGGTTCTCTGTTCTGTTCCACTGGTCTATATGTCTATTCTTGTGCCAGTACCAGGCAGTTTTGAGAACAGTGGCTTTGTAGTATAGCTTGATATCTAGTATTGTGATACCTCCAACTTTGTTCTTTTTTCTCAAGATTGCTGCAGCTATTCGGGGTCTTTTTTTTATTCCAGATGAATTTTTGGAGTTTGTTCTAGGTCTTTGAAGTATGCTGTTGGTATTTAATGGGGATTGCATTGAATTTATAGATTGCCTTGGGTAGTATGGACATTTTAATGATGTTGAGTCTACCAATCAATGAACATGGTATATTCTTCCAATTTTTCATATCTTCCTCTATCTCTTTTTTTAGCATCCTGAAATTTTCTGAGTATAGGTCCTTTGTCTCCTTGGTTAAGTTTATTCCTAGGTATCTTAATTTTTTTGTTGCAATGGTAAATGGGATTGCTTTTTAAATTTCTCTTTCTGTGAGTTCATTATTGATGTATAGAATAGCCATAGACTTCTGAGTGTTAATTTTGTATCCTTCTACATTGCCAAATTAATTTATTAAGTCTAGTAGTTTTTTGGGGTTTTCTATGTACAATATCATGTCATCTGCGAATAAGGACAGCTTTACTTCTTCTTTTCCAATTTGGATGCCTTTTATTTCTTCTTCTTGTCTGATCACAATGGCTAATACTTCCAGTACTATGTCGAACAGGAGTGGTGAGAGTAAGCATCCCTGTCTTGTTCCTGTTCTCAGGGAAATGGTTTTAGTTTTCGCCCATTGAGTATGATGTTGGCTTTGGGTTTGTCATATATGGCTTTTATTATGTTGAGGTATGATCCTTCTATTCCCACCTTGCTGAGAGTTTTTATCAAGAAAGGGTGTTGGATTTTGTCAAATGCTTTTTCTGCATCAATAGATATGATTATATGGTTTTTATCTCTCAGTTTGTTTATGTGGTGTATCACATTTATTGATTTGCAGATGTTGTACCATCCTTACATCCCTAGGATAAATCCCACTTGGTCATGGTTTGTGATATTTCTGATGTACTGCTGGATCAGATTTGCTAGAATTTTGTTAAGGATTTTGGCATCAATGTTCATGAGGGATATTGGCCTGTAATTTTCTTTCTTTGTATTGTCGTTATCTGGTTTTGAGATTAGGGTAATGCTGGCTTCGTAGAATGAGTTTGGAAGTGCTCCTTCCTTTTGAATTTTTTGGAATAGTCTGAGGAAGATAGGTTTTATTTTTTCTTTGAATGTTTGATAAAACTTCCCTGTGAAGCAATCTGGTCCACAGCTTTTGTTTGTTGGAAGTTTGTTATTACAGCTTCAATTTCCTCCAGAGTTATTGGCCTATTCAGACTTTTTTATTCCTCCCAGTTGAGAATTGGAAGGTCGTATTTTTTAGGAATATGTCCATTTCTTCTAGGGTGATGAGTTTGTAGGAGTAGAGTTGCTCATAATATTTTTTTATGATTCTTCATATTTCTGTGGGATCTGTTGTTATTTCACCTCTTTCATTTCTGATTTTGTTTATTGGGGTCCTCTCTCTTTGCTTCTTGGTGAGCCTGGCTAGAGGTTCATCCATCTTGTTTATCCTTTCAAAGAACCAGCTCTTGATTTCATTGATCCTTTGTATAGTTATTTTGGTCTCTATGTCATTTATTTCCATTCTGATCTTTATTATTTCCTTCCTTCTGATCACACTGGGCTTTTCTTGTTGCTCTCTTTCTAATTCTTCAAGTTGAAGAGTTAGATGGTTTATTACCAATTTTCCTTGTTTTTTGAGGTAGGCCTGTAATGCTATGAACTTCCCTCTCAGGACTGCTTTCACTGTGTCGCAAAAATTTTGGATTGTTGTGTTTTCATTGTCATTTGTTTCCAGGTTGTGTTTTATTTCTTCTTTGATGTCTTTGGTAACCCACTCATTGTTTAATAATGTGCTATTCAGCCTCCAAGTGTTTGAATTTTTGTGGTTGTCTTTACTGTAACTGATTTCTAATTTTATGACATTGTGATCTGAGAAGGTGCTTGATATGATTTCAATCCTTTTGAATTTGGAGAGACTTTGCCTGTGTACCAATATGTGGTCTATCTTTGAAAATGTCCCATGTATGCTTGAGAAGAATGTATATTCTGTAGTTTGGGGATGGAATGTTCTAAAGATGTCAATTAAGTCCATCTGATCTATTGAGTCGTTTAAGACTGAAGTTTCTTTTGTAATTTTTTTGTCTGGAGGATTTATTCAGTGATGTTAATGGTGGTATTAAAGTCTACTACTATGATTGTGTTGCTGTCAATCTCTCCCCTGATATCTTCCAGAAGTTGTTTTATGTATTTGGGTGCTTTTGCATTGGGTGCATAAATGTTTACCAGAGTTATATCCTCTTGTTTTATCGATCCCTTTAGAATGATGTAGTGGCCTTTCTTATCTCTTGTTATGGTCTTCACTTTGAGGTCTATTTTGTCAGATATAAGTATTGCTACCCCAGCTTTTTTTTTCATTTCCATCAGCCTGGAAGATATTTTTCCATCCCTTCACTTTCAGTCTGTGTGAGTCCCTTGTTCTGAGGTGGGTCTCCTGCAGACAGCACATATATAGGTCATGTTTTCTTATCCATTCACTCACTCAATGTCTTTTGATTGGAGCATTTAATCCATTTACGTTTAATGTTATTATTGGCTAGAGCCCCAGTGCACAAGGTTCGTGTGCTGGCGGGGAGGGTGGGGGGAGGTCCCTCAGCCCGGCCTGCCCCCTCTCACAGTCCGGGAGCCCTATGGGGATGTCTTACTGATGGCTTAGACCTGCTTCCCCTCCCCCCCCCCCACAAAGCAGGTCTAAGACATCAGTTGGACATCCTTAACACTGCCACAGAGGCAGAATAGTTCCCACCACCGCTGCTGCGCTCAACAGCTGCAATCCTCGCTCTGGCTGAGTGGCACACCCCCTGTGGGAGTGAACTGACCACCAGGGGGCAGCTCCTATATTGAGTGTCAGTGTGCATCATAGCAACTGGTCATTCTACCGTTTGGTTGATTTGCATTTTAGGGTTTTATTATATAAGATAGGTTCTTGTTTGTAGCCATTTCTGTACTTTATGTCTGTGTTCCTTCCTCCCTTTCTATTTATTCTTTTTACAGCATTCCCTTTAGCATTTCTTGCATTGCTGGCTTGGTAGTAATAAACTCCCTTAGACTTTTATTGTCTGCAAAGCTCCTGATTTCCCCTTCAATTTTGATTGATAGTGTTGCTCGATAGAGTATTCTTGGATTCAGTCCCCTTTGTTTTGCATCAGTTTGTATACCTCCTTCCATTCCCTTCTAGCTTGATGTGTTTCTGTTGAGAAATCATTTGATAATCTGATGGGGGATCCTTTGTAGGTAACTCTGTCTCTCTCTTGCAGCCTTTAAGATTCTCTCTCTGTCATTAACATTTGCCATTGTAATTATGACGTGTCTTGGTGTGGGTCTTTTGGGATTCATCTTGCTTGGGATTCTCTGTACTTGTGTAATGTTTTTCTTCCCCACATCAGGGAAGTTTTCTGTCATTATTTCTTCAAATAGATTTTCTAATCCTTGCTGCTCCTCTTGTCCTTCTGGAAGCCCTATTATATGTATGTTGCTTTGTTTCGTGTTGTCCCAAAGGTCCCTTAGGTTCTCCTCCTGCTTTTTATTTTTTTCTCCAGTTGCTGTTCAGATTGAGCTTGTTTCTCTACCTTATCTTCTAACTCACTAATTCGGTCCCCTGCTTCTTCTAGTCTACTGTTGAAACCTTCCATGGTGTTTTTGATTGTAGCTACATCACTTTTGATTTCTTCCTAATTTTTGCATAGGTTGTTGATTTTCTCATCCATCCGGTGTATGAATGGATGCCATTACTCTGAATTCTTTTTCTGTCATGTTGCATGCTTCTGTTTCACTAATTTCCTTTCCTGGTGACTCCTCATTTTCTTTCCTCTGGGGAGTGTGTCGTCTCCCCATTCTATCACCAGAAGTTTCAAACGAGTTGTGTGGGCCTGGGCCATGTGCAGTGGGAGCTTCACACCACCCAAGTGTCACTTTAAGAGCTCCGACACCAAGATCTGTGGCTGCCGTGGGTTGGTGGGAGCCACGCTTGCCCAGGATCAGAGTCACCGATGCTCAGTGTGGCCTCATGCGTGCACCTAGAATCAGGGGCCCCGCCTGCGCTGCACTGAAACAGAGACCCTGCTGGCATGTGCCAAAAATCAGAGCCCCCTAGTGCATGCCAGGAGTCAAAGTTCCCCTGTGCCAACACCAAGAATCGAGTATCAGAGTCCCTGTTGCTTGGCGCAGCCTCATGCCGAGAATCAGGGTCCCTCTGTGTGCATGCACCAAGAATTGGAGTACCTGGCTCTTGGTGTGAATGCACTGAGAATCAGGAATCCCAGGTGCATGCAATGAGAAACAGAGTCAAGTCACTGATGCTCAGTGCTGCCTCCCTCCTGGAGAATCAGGCTCCTGGTCAGTTTGGGGGACTGGGTTGCACAGTAGCACTGTGTCAGCAGGAGGTCCACTCCTGCGCTGTGGAAAACAGACTTCCATATGCGCTTGCCCAGAATTGAAGTCAGGTGGCACTGCTGCCCTGTGTGGGCGTGGGGTTTGGTCACCTGATTGCGTTGCAGGGAAAAGATTCCCAATGTCTGCATGCTCCCAGGCTCAAATTCCTGTAGTTGCGCTGCAGTGCCTATGAGGGGCGGGTCTAGCAGTTCCTATGGCACTGCAGTGAGCCTGCGGGGAGGAGGATGGGCTCTGTGACTCACTGAAATCTGTGGCTGGGATATCTGGATTCTTAGTGTCTGTGGGTCTGCAGCTGTGGTCGCAGGTCTCTGTCCCCAGTGGCTGCAGGGTCCCAGTTTGCATCTGAGACCAGACTGGGTGGTGCTGAGGCCAGGATCCTAGACTCATGCAGCTCCGTTGGTCAAGATGGCATGGTCTCTGTGCCTACACTGGCTGCCCCCAGAGTGTCTGCCGTGGCAGTGGGGCTCCGCTGTGTAAGACAGCCCGGTTTGGCAGCCCCTTGGAAGACCTGCAGGATCTAACTTTCTCTAGCTCATACACACATACATCACACATGTCCACACACTCCTCTATCACTCCCTCACTCTCTCAAACTCTCTTCCTCCCAACCTTCCTGCCAGACGCCATCTTCAGAATCTCGAAGCTTTTATATAGAGAGATTGTTCAATAAAAAAAGCATTTCTTGCCCTGCTTTCTGTAAATTATATGGGCATGCCAAAGGGACAAGTTTGGTGTTTTATATGGCATTACTTTTTCCAAATAGAACCATAAAGGGATAGTATAGAGAGAGAAAAAATGAAATGCTTAGTCAGTCCCTATGGACATTGAACTAATTTCTATACTACACTATGGAAATAAAAAATTTTAGAAAACAAAGATTTTGACTGGAATAAGCAAGAAACACCAAAAATGTAATTTCTACTTCTGTTAATCTCAAAATTATAATTAACTAGATTCTACATGTTTCACAAAAGAGTAATTACCAAGAGAAACCAAGATGGCGACATAGGTAAACACCTAAATTGCTGCCTCGCACAACAATATCAAAACTACAACTAAAAGAAAAAACGCACATCATCCAGAACCACAGGAAGGTTAGCTGAGTGGAAATTCTACAACTAGAAGGAAAGACAAAAGCACACTGAGACTCAGAGGAGCTGCAGGAGGCAGAGGTACAGAGACGCGTGCTCGGAGAGGGCTGGCAACTGAGTACACGGCTGGCTTTCTCAAGGGGAGGGAGACAAAAGCTCCCAACTATGCTGAACTTCAGTTCCGGGCGAGACTCTGGGGACCCAGACTCATACAGGGTGAAACTGGACTGTCAAGAAAGAGAAAAGCACAGTGAGACTCAGAGGAACTGTGGAAGGCAGAGGTACTGAGGCACATGCATGGAGAGGGCAGGCAACTGAGTACGCGGCTGGCTTTCTCTAGCAGGAGGGAGACAAAAGCTCCCAACTGCTCTGAACTCCAGTTCCGGGCAAGACTCTGGGGACCCAGACTCATTCAGGGAGAAACTGGACTGTCTGGCAGTGGGCAGAACTCGAGGGTAGCTATCTCTCAGATGTGCTTGCAGTGATTACCATGGGACACTGAGACCCAGGGGCTTCTTAGGGCAGGGCTGATGGGAAACCAATGCTGTCTGCTCCACCCTGAGACTCTGCCCCATCCAAACTGAGCACAGAAGCTTTTGCAAGTCTTGTCTCATAAGGGTGTCTCCAGCACAGTTCTCCCAGCATAGACACAGCTGATCCTCATAGCCAATTGGCCTGGAGGTCAATTCTTCCCAGTGATACCAACAACAAATCAAGACTTAACTAAAACAAGACTGTGCACACAGCCCACAAAGGGGTGCACCAAGAGTGTCCACCTCAGGTAACTGGGGAGGCTGAGCCACTGGGTCCTATAGGACACTTAGCACACAAAGCCACTCTATCAACTCAGGGAAGCAGCCAAAATGCGGAGACAAAGAAAGAGATCACAAATGAAAGAAATGGAGGAAAGCAAATGACTGGATATAGAGTTCAAAACCACGGTTATAAGGTTTTTCAAGAATTTTCTAGAAAAGGCTGATAAATTTAGCGAGACCCTCGAGGATATGAAAAAGGACCAACTAAAAATTAAGCATACACTGACTGAAATAAAAAAATATTATACAGAGATCTAACAGCAGACTAGAGAATCGCAAGAATCAAGTCAGAGATTTGAAAAACAAAGAAGCAAAAAACACTCAACAGGAAAAGCAAAAAGAAAAAAGAATCCAAAAATATGAAGATAGTGTAAGGAGCCTCTGGGACAAATTCAAGTGTACCAACATCCAAATTATGGGGGTGCCAGAAGAAGAGAGAGAGAGCAAGATACTGAAAACCTATTTGAAGAAATAATGACTGAAAACTTCCCCCACCTGGTGAAAGAAATAGACTTACAAGTCCAGGAAGCGCACAAAACCCCAAACAAAAGGAATCCAAAGAGGACCACACCAAGACACATCATAATTAAAATGCCAAGAGCAAAAGACAAAGAGAGAATATTAAAAGCAGCAAGAGAAAAACAGTTAGTTACCTACAAGGGAACACCCATACGACTGTCAGCTGATTTCTCAACAGAAACTATGCAGGCCAAATGGGAGTGGCAAGAATTATCCAAAGTGATGAATAGCAAGAACCTACAACCTAGAATACTCTATACAGCAAAGCTATCATTCAGAATTGAAGGTCAGATAAAGAGCTTCACAGATAAGAAAAAGCTAAAGGAGTTCATCACCACCAAACCAATATTATATGAAATGCTGAAAGGTATTCTTTAAGAAGAGAAAGAAGAAGAAAAAGGTAAAGATAAAAATTATGAACAACAAATACATATCTATCAACAAGTGAATCTAAAAATCAAGTGAATAAAAAAATCTGATGAACAGAATAAACTGGTGAATATAATAGAATCGGGGGCATAGAAAGGGAGTGGACTGACAATTCTCGGGGGGGAAAGGTGTGTGGGAGGTGCGAGAAGAGTCTGGACAAAAATCTTACAGTTATGGATGAGGACAGTGGTGGGGGGGTAAGGGCAGAGGATGGGGTGGGAACCGGATGGAGGGGAGCTATGGGGGGAAAAAAGAGGAACAATTATAATAATCTGAACAATAAAGATTTATTAAATTTAAAAAAAAGAGTAATTACCAACTAACTTCAGACTATGTTGAAAATTATTTGAGAAAAATGATACCATAACATTTTGCATGGTATTTACAGTTAAAACTCTGAAACTACACAAGCAGGAATTATGCTGGCTGGCACTTTGGGCACCATAATGACTAGGCTGAATATTGTATTCTTAAGAGGATAAGTCCCAGAGAAGTTTTCTCTTACTTGAATCCAGTTTACAAACCTTGAACCACTCCAACCATATGACTGCAGGGAAATAAGGAAAGGAGAATAAAGTCTCTGCACAAAACACTATATCCACAGTTACTCAAATGATTAAAACTAAAGCTCATGCATGAGTATCATACTAAATGCTTCCTTTTTCTAAATTTAAATTTTATTCATTTGTGTGTGTGTGTGTGTGTGTGTGTGTGTGTGTTCGCAGCTTAATCTGAAATAGCCAAAAAGTGGAAACAACCCAAATACCCATCAAAAAGTAAACTGATAAGCAAATTGTGGTATATCTATATAATGGAATATTACTCAGCAGTAAAAAAGAATGAACTATTGATACACAAAACAATGTGAAGGAATCCCAAAACAGCTGTGATGGGTGAAAAAAGACAAAAAGAATTACGTACTATATGATTTCATATATAAAATAAAATTCTGGAAAATGCAGACTAACTTATAGTAACTAGAAAGAGATCAATGGTTGCCTGTGAGGGGTGGGGTGGGAGAGAGGAGAGGATGATAAAGATTTATAAGGAAACTTCTGGAATAATAGGTATTTTCATGATCGTGATAGTGGTGGTTTTACAGTTGTATATCTATGTTAAAAATTAAATTGCATACTCTAAATATGTTCAGTTTAGCACAGGTCAACTATGACTCAGTAAATCTGTAAAAAATCATTTTTTTTCAATTACTGTAAACATACAATATTACATTAATTTCAAATGTCCACCCCAATGATTAGATATAAAACTTATTAAGTGATCATCCCCAAAAATCTCATACCCACCTAACACCATACTTAGTTATTAGAATATTATTGACTGTATTCCCTATGCTGTACTTTACACCCCCATGACTACACTATAACTACTAATTTGTATTTCTAAATCCCTTCACCTTTTCCACCTAGCCTCTAACCCCCTCCCATCTGGCAACAGTAAACATGTTCTTTGTATCTATGAGTCTGTTTTTGTTCTGCTTGTTCATTTATTTTGATTTTTAGATTCAATTGTTGATAGGTATGTATTTATTGCCATTTTACTGTTCATATTTTTTATATTTTCTTCTTCTCCTCCTCCTCCTCTTTTTTCTTCTTCTTCAAGAAGGTCCTTAAACGTTTAATGTAATACTGATTTGGTGGTGATGAATTCCTTTAGTTTTCTCTTGTCTGGAAAGTTCTTTATATGACCTTCAATTATAAATTACTAGAGGCCCGATGCACAAAGATTTGTGCAAGAATGGGCCTTCCTTCCCCTGGCTGTCAGCACTGCCTTCGCTCTGGCTGGAGCCGCCTTTTCGCCTTCCCACACTGCCCAGAGGCCCAGAGCGGCTGGGGTGGTGCGGAACGCCTGCATCGTCACCAAGTGTCCTGCCCCACCCCCGGCCGCTCGGTGCCTGCATATGTAAATTAACCCATCATCTTTGTTGGGTTAATTTGAATACTCACTCCTGATTGACTGGTGGGCATCTCGAAGGTATGGTCAATTTGCATCTTACTCTTTTATTGGTATAGATTATTTCACTGGGTAGAATAATCTTGGTTGTAGGTTCATGGTTTTCATATTTCAAATTTCACTTTGAATATTTCTTGCCACTTCCTTCTAGCCTGCAAAGTTTCTGTTGAGAAATCAGCTGACAGTTGTATGGGCACTACTTGGTAGGTAACTAACTGCTTTTCTCTCACTGCTTTTAAGATTCTCTCTTTGGCCCTAGCCAGTTTGGCTTAGTAGATAGAGTGTTGGCCTGCTGACTGGAGACTGGAGAGTCCCAGGTTTGATTGCAGTCAAAGGCACATGCCCAGGTTGTGGGCTTGGTCCCCAGTGGGGGGAGTGCAGGAGGCAGCCAATCAATGATTCTCTCTCATCATTGATGTTTCTATCTCTCTCTCCCTCTCCCTTCCTCTCTAAAATCAATAAAAATATATTTTTCTAAAAAAAGAGTCTCTCGCCCTAACTGGTTTGGCTCAGTGGATAGAGCGTCGGCCTCTGAACTGAAAGGTCCCAGGTTCGATTCCGGTCAAGGTCATGTACCTTGGTTGCGGGCACATCCCCAGTGGGGAGTGTGCAGGAGGCAGCTGATCAATAAAATATATATTTTTATAAGCAATAAAATATATATTTTTTAATATATTTTATTGATTTTTTACAGAGAGGAAGGGAGAGGGATAGAGAGCCAGAAACATCGATGAGAGACATCAATCAGCTGCCTCCTGCACACTCCCCACTGGGGATGTGCCCACAACCAAGGTACATTACCTTGACCGGAATCAAACCTGGGACCCTTGAGTCCGCAGGCCGACGCTCTATCCACTGAGCCAAACCGGTTAGAGCAAAATATATATATTTTTTAAAAGATTCTCTCTCTGTCTTTAACCTTTGGAGTTTTAATTATGATGTGTCTTGGTGCGGGCCTCTTTGGGTTCATCTTATTTGAGGCTCTCTGTGCTTCCCAGATTTGAATGTCTATTTCTTTCACTGGGTAAGGAAAGTTTTCTGTCTTCATTTTTTCAAGTAAGTTTTCAATTTCTTGCTCCCTCTATTCTCCTTCTGGCACCCCATACTCTACTGTTGATTCCTTGTAAATTATTCTTTATTTCAGTTAGTGTATCTTTCATTTCTGACTGGCCCTTTTTTTATGTTGTTGATGTTCTCACTAAGTTCCTTGAAGTTCTCAATAAGTTCCTTGAGCATCCTTATAATCATTGTTTCGAACTCTGTATCTGATAGTTTTCTTGCTTCCATTTCATTTAGTTATTTTTCTGGAGATTTCTCATGTTCTTTCATTTGTAACATGATTCTTTGTCTCTGCATTTTGCATGCATCCCTGTGTTTATTTCTATATATAAGGTAGATATGCTATGTCTCTTGGACTTGGTAGAGTGGCCCTGTATAGTAGGTGTCCATTAGGGTTCAGTGGCTCAGCCTCCCCAGTCACCTGAGCTGGGCACTCCAGGTGCACCCATTTGAGCTGTGTGCACTCTCCTACTGTCGTTGAGCCTTGATTGATGTTGGCATCACTGGGAAGAATTGACCCCCAAGCCAATCAATTGTGAGGATCTGCTGTGACTACAGCAGAAGAGCTGCTGTGCAGGAGCTGATCTTATGGAGCACAACTTGCTTCAGTGGGGCTTTGGCTGTGTAGGTATTTCTCTCTTTCCACGTCCAGTGTGGCTAGAGAGTGGGTCCAATTCCTGAATAGGGCAGCTGGGGATTGAGAAATAAAAGAAAGAGACAAGACACAGAGATAGAAGGAAAAAGCTGGGACCGGGTGTGCCAGAAACCAATCATTATACCACTCATAGAAAGATGTGGCCAGGAAACTGGGAAGGCTGGTCAACAACCTTAATTGTTTTAATCGCTCACTGTTTAGTAAAAACATTGTTAGCTGAAGCAGCCTCCACCTGTTTCTCCTATGTAAATTTCTGTTATTGGAATTTCCTGCCTAAAGGTTATGGGTGTATCCCATAGTCTCAATAAAAGGGATTGCAAGGCCAGAGCAAGGAGTAGTCCTCCCACTAGAGGTGGGCTCCTGCCCGGCCCCCCATTTTCCCAAATTAATACTTTTCCAAGTCTCTTTTCATTTGTGTGCAGCCTTCTCCAGAACCCAAACCCTGAACCGGAACCCTGAACCACACGGGACATGAAAGGGGTTCCCACATCTGGCGCCTTCAACGTGGGACTTCTGGAGGAGAAGGTATTTTTCGCCTAAGAGAGAAGGAAGGAAAAAAAAAATTACACCGAGAAAAGGTGTGGAAATTCACCAGAAAAAGGTGAGGGAAATTCACCGGAAAAAGGTGAGGAAAATTCACCGCAAGCAAAGCCCACAAACTAGCTGCAGAGTCGCAATCTGTAAGTAGGGTGGGAACGTCTTTTTCAGCCAGGCTAATGGGGAAGAATTAGGTTATAAAATAATGTGGCTTCTTGTTCAAATTAAAATCTTAATTGGTATTTGGAATTTAAAATCTGTAATACAAAATGAAAGTCCACTGCTAAAACCACCTCTGGTGCGGAGAAATTCAAAGATGGCAGGAGAGGGCAGGGATATCCGCTCTTCCACAATGAGATTACTTAAGGTTTCGTTTAAAAATTATAAAAGAACTCGCAGGGAAATGCAAATCTTGGCCAAATTGGGTGCTAGTTATTACTTCGGAAAGTGAAAAAGAAAGAAAAAATTTAAGATCTGTCTATCTTTTAGGCATGAAAAGAAATTCGGCCAGATCTGTTACTGAAACTTCCCCCAAAGTAAGCAGGATGTAGGGGAAGGGAGACACGTGGAGATCCAATATGGAAGCCCACTCTCCCAGTATGCTAATTTAAAGTTTCCTTTCTCGCCATGAAGAAGTCTTAAAAATTTAGAAATGTGTCTGGAATTTCTGTGCTCGTGGGGAGAGAACCTAGCTGTAAGACAGAATGCGCACATGGTCCGATTTCAGACATTTAGATTGTCTTCAGCTGGAATCTCTCTGCAAAAGCTATAGAAAATGAGAAACCCAGAACTGGTTCTTTTTCCTAAGAAAAATGGCGAAAAAGTCTTCTCGAAAGAAATTCAAGCTAATTCCAGCAACAGTAGTTTTCAAATGCTAATGAACCTTGTTAAAAATTAACTTTAAAGGCCTATGAGAAAATAAGTAAATTTGTCTCTGTTATAGAATTTATCCAAAGTGAATGCTTGAAAATAATTATAATTGACTCTAGAATCTCAAAGAAATTGTTGAAATATAGATAAATAATGTATTGATTTTAAAGAGCTAAGTAGCCCAGGTAACTGGCTAAGCCCTTTGTTAATGGAGGAAGGGGTAGACGCCCTTCCCCCAGCAGACAGGTAATCTAGTTTCCTGCCAGGAACCATCTTTGAAAAATGTGGTAATTTACATTAGAATAAACCAAACTGGGTTTTACAGAGCTACTGGCAAATAAAAAGTAAAGTTTAAATTTGCCTCATAAAAAACCTAGAGGACAGAATTGAATCTATTAATTGATTATGTCTTGTATTTTTCTTAAAAATGTAAAGTGTTATTAATCTAGGAAATACTAAATATATTTGACTTGCCAGCTTTAAAAGTTCAAAGTGCAAATTAAATTGGGAGAAATTATATAGTTGTGGTAATTAAATGTCTAAAGTATAAGAACTTATTTTTGAGAAAATAAAATGTTGTGTTTTCTCTAATAATTAGGAATTCAAAATAAGTTGCTTATTATTGGTCTAATTAAAAAAGGATTAATTCAAATTTTTCTATGCAAAAACTAGTTTAAAATCTAATTGATATCTTAAGATAATTATAAATATTATAATCTTTAAATCATATATGGATATATATATATATATTTGATCGTTTTTTCCATGTTAAAATTTCAAGGCTTTAACAGAGATGATTCTTGGAAAGCTCCAAGGGCCCAGAGTAATACAGGAAATTTGTTCTCTCTTCTTAAAGGAAATCTTTTTAAATTTAACAGATCTAATATACTTGAAATTGCATGGAAAGACTTATCAAATAAAAATTAATAACTATATTTTAAATGTTATGAAGGTTTTGTCCTCTAAGAAGGGCAAAATGAAGTAACTAAATATTTCTTATAATCCAACAGCAGAATTTAAAATGACAAAAAGCCCATAGCCGCCTGCATTCTTAATTAAGCTAAGAGGTGGGGCAACATTTGCTGCTCGTGAATCAGACATAAACATTTACTAAATTTGCTTTGCTTTTTAAATGAAGATACCTACTTTAATTACTTAAATAAATTAGCTTTTTAAATTATAATCAAGGTTTTCAGCTAAATGAAAAGCCAATATTTTTATAAACAATTCTAATAAAGACCAGAAATAGCTAGTGAGATTTTTGTTTGTCTGCAATATAAATTTGACTGTCTTTTAAAAGAACGGATTAGACGGCCACCATGATGGCCACATGTCTTGCCGTTCCCCCTGGGGCCGCCATCTTGGAAGCCGTAGGGGCCAACCCTTTCCTTTGGAATAAGCCAATGCCTTTGTAAGCAATTTGATTAAGTATTCTAAGAAAGTTACTGAAGGCTTCCCATGATCCCTCTGTATATGCAAATTAGCTAATGGGGATACTCTTTAAAAAAACAAAATTCCACCTTAACAAAAAAGGAGAAATTTGAAAATTTTGAAATCTCTTTCACTGGTATTTACAGGATAAACTGAGGATTGTTATTAAAATATTAAATCTAATCTGTACTAGTGGTCACCATAACCTTAAGAGAAATTGTTTCATGTGACAAAGATTTTTAAATGAAACTCTCTGTAGCCTGAAAATTATTTTGGAAGGAAATAAAGAGATTTCCTTCAAATATCATAAGGATTGTAATTGATAACCAATGCATTAGACCTCAGAAGGTGGAGATAAGAAAAGATTGTCTTAAAACTTTAAATGACTTTCAGAAATTATTAGGGGACATTAACTGGTTAAGACCTTATCTGAAGATCTCTCCAGAGAAATGACAAACTTATTTAATTTACTTAGAGGTGACGCTAATCTTTCCTCTCCCCGAACATTAACAGATGAAGCTAGGAATGAGTTGCTAAGAATTGAGCAGGCAATTTCCTCAGCCCAAGTAGCACAGGTATAGCCTGAATTACCTTTATTGGGACAAATTAACCCTACTGCAAATAGTCCCACTGGAGTCATCTTTCAAAATAAAAATTCTCCTGCCATTATTGAATGGGTCCACCTAGGGCATCAATCCTCTAAAACTGCAGTGACTTATGTAGAACTATTGGCCCAATTAATATTTCAAATTAGAAAACGTTGTAAACAGCTTAGAGGGGAAGAGCCCCAGTGTATCTACCTCCCCCTCACTGGGAAGCAATTAGAAATGTTATTTCAGACTGATATAAATTGGCAAATTGGGCTAAGTGGATATTCAGGGGAACTTAGCTGTCATCTATTAAAAGGTAAATTACTACAATTTTTATATAATACCTCCATCATTATACCAAAAAATACTAGGCAGGAACCTATTCCTGGAGCTTTAACTGTTTTTACTGGTGGATCATATAATGGGAAAGCTGCCTATCATACAATAAATTCAGACCAAGTCATACTGACCAATCATACTTCTGTACAAAGAATTGAATTAGAAGCCATTAAGGCTGCATTGCAGGATTTCCAAGAGCCTCTTAATATCGTCTCTGATTCCTTTTACGCTTCGAACTTAGTGAATAGAATTGAAACTGCCCGGTTGAAATGGCTCAGTGACCAGTTTATTTTTACTATTTAAACAAGTTCAGCAGATTGTACAACAGAGACAATATCCTTTTTATATCACGCACATCAGGGCTCATAGTGTCTTACCTGGTCCTTTCACAAAAGGAAATGCACATGCTGATCAATTGGTTGCTTTATTAAAAGAAGCCTTAGAATCTCATCAGCTTTTACATCAGCCTGCCAAAATGCTGTCTAAATAATTCTCAATCACTTGATAACAGGCAAAACAGATTATTAAGGAATGTCCCACTTGTATGTTACATCTACCTCAAGGGCCTAACACAGGAGTCAACCCTAGAGGTTTGCTAAGAGACCATATCTGGCAAATGGATATAACGCATTATAATTCCTTTGGACGCCTTGGGGCATTACATGTCTCTGTAGATACCTTTTCAAAAGTCCTATGGGCTACTTCATCTACAGGAGAAACGGCAAAACCGGTTATTAATCATTGCCTAGCTGCTTTTGCTGTCATGGGAATTCCAAAAATTATTAAAACTGATAATGGGCCTGCTTACACGAGCTGTCAATTCCAGGAATTTTGTAAAAGGCGGGAAATTCAGCATATTACAGGAATACCATATAATTCCCAAGGACAGGCCATTATTGAACGACAGCATCAGCAGCTAAAATCCCAACTTGAAAAACAAAAAGGTGGGTTGATGGAGAAATCACCTGCAGGTAGACTGCACCAAGCCTTAATTACTTTAAATTTTTTCACTTGTGATGATGAAGGAAGGACACCTATGGAAATACATTGGTGTGAGAACAAAACAAAAGAAAATGGTCTAGTTAAATGGAAAGATCCCGAATCTGGTTTATGGAAGGGACCCGATCCATTATTAACCTTTGGCAGAGGGTATGCTTGTATATTTCCAGAGAATTTTTCCAAACCCCTGTGGATTCCTGCTAGAAATATTAAACTGCAACAGGGATCCAAGAGAGAAACTAGCCAGACTGAGGACCTTGCGCCTAGAGCCACACCATGCAGCTGCAGACAATCAACTACCTCAGCCACAGAGAGCAGCGACTCCACTGAAGATGAGGAGCAGGAGGAGGACGAGCTGGACAATAAACAGCCCGGAGACCACTTGGCATGGTAAAGAAGACGGTACAGACTCCTGAGAACGTCTTTCTTGCCATGCTAGTAGTGATCAGCTGTACGGTAATATTACCTGGGGAAAATGGGCAAAAATGGGGAAGTATTTTTGACTTATGTTCCTGACCCTTCATGGGTAAGAACCCTTATGTGGACTGATCCCCGCCTAATGTAGTCATCAATAATACCAAACACCTTGGTTCATCCAGGAGGAACATGGGTGGGGCAAGGAAGTATAATTACACAGGTGTCGCCACCCAGCTTCCCTTTTGTATGACACAAAATCAAACCACTGCTCCTTTGTGTGTAAAATTAAAGAGAGGCCTCTGGCTTGCGTGGACACCAAAGGAGGGGAAGCAAAAGCAAAAACACGTCTACTATCATTACTTGCTCCTGGGAGAGACGCAGAAAATGTAACTAGACCTTGTCTATATAAAAAGAAATTGCCAGCCAGTTTGAAATTGAATTGCCATGGCCTAGAGCAAAGAATATCCTTACATGATATTATTTTACAATGTCGTCATAATTTTTGATATTTTACAACAGCATATTGTTCAATTATCCCAAATAAACTTACAAACTAATTCTTTGCATGTTAGGCAGCAATTTAAAAGGACATGAAAGGATTTAATCCCTTCCAGAAAGGAATTGAGGCCTCCCTGGGAAGGCACTTGAGCATTCTATACTGGCCTTTTTGCCAAGAGGGACCCTCCCACAGCTGTTGCCTGAACTTTCTGTTTATGCTGAGGTTGAAACCTCGTGATGGCTGGTACCATGGATCTGTCTCAGGCCCAATGGCATGAGCTGGGCCCTCTCTGGAGAAGAAACCTGTGTTTCCCAAGATATGTGATCAGTGCCGGGGCCCGGCCAGCAGGCAAGGGGATCCCAAGGCAGGTGCTGGGTGTGGAGGCCACGGGGGCATAGGCTACCAAGGAGACAGAACCTCACCTCACATCACCCTGCTTGGCCCCGGAGGATGACTGGTTAGCCAGAGACGGGTAAGATTCCTCAGGGAAGGAACAACCTAAGACAGGCACAGTCGCAGAGGGGCCATCAGGAGAGAACTTGGGGATCAACAGAGGTGAGGCACAGACCCTCACCCCCCCTCAACATTGCAGGGGCTTGAACCCTCGCCCCTTCTGAGGGAGGTCTCCAGCCCCCATGGCTGCTTCCCGCTTCCCACGCCCAGCTCAGATCAGGACCCAGGTAACAGAGCCCAGCTCAGATCGGGACCCAGGGAACAGACCGAGACTTGGCCAGCAGCAGCTGCCCTATATCTAAATCCAGCCTAGCACCAGGAATGCTCAGGGCCTACTCAAGAATCCAAATAATCCTTTCCACTAATATTTACAGGGTAAACTAAGATTGTTGTTAGAATATTAAATTTGACAGTAAAATAGTTAAGTTTTCAGATTAATTTAAATTGGCTAATTAAAATAAGTGAATATTCAAGAAAATTTAATTGTACTGGACAAAAAGCTGTTCCTAAAGTGGTAACTAAAATTTCTATTGGTAGTTCATCTCATGGTAAAATTGCTTAACATGCAAAGAACCTAAAGCAGTCATATTTTTGAGCAAAAAATTAAAATTTAAAGTTACCAAGACTGCATTATAACATTTCCAAAAGCCTCCATTAATCAAAAAAAGGGGGGATAGTGGAAAAATAGCATGTAAGGAAAAATATTCTGTAAATAAATTACATCTAGAAAATTTTTACTTTAAAAAATTTTTAATTTTCATTTGTAATGCTAACAGCAAGACACCAATGAAAAACATATATGGTATCAAATAGGCCAAAAGGAAAATCGTCTGGGCAAAAAATAAAAAGGATCCCAAGTAAAATTTATAGAAAAGATTCCTTTATTAACTTTTGGTTGAGAATATGTTTGTATATTTTCAGAAAACAACTCCAAGACCATGTGGATTCCTGCAACAGAGAGGAATTGACAGGTCTGCTCCAACCACGAAGACAAGAGGAGAAACAGTCCAGAGATGGAAGACGCTGACAACGCCTTGCCATACTAGCAGTCAGCAGCTGTGCGACGCTGCAGGTTGCCTAGGACCAAACCAGAGAGGGTCGGACCTGGCATTACCATCATTTGTCCACCATCCAGATATCATTGCTGACATGTACACATAAGGAACTGTTTGACACTGAAACTGGGACTCAGAACTGTTGGACATTGAAATTGGGACTCAAAACATTTTTGTTCTTATGTGTTTATTTCTGGTCTGCAGATGCAAGATTTTTTTTTAAGGAAAGAAATGGGGGAGATGCCGGAAACCAATCATTCTACCACTCATAGAAAGATGTGGCCAGGAAACTGGGAAGGCTGGTCAACAACCTTAATTGTTTTAATCGCTCACTGTTTAGTAAAAACATTGTTAGCTGAAGCAGCCTCCACCTGTTTCTCCTATGTAAATTTCTGTTATTGGAATTTCCTGCCTAAAGGTTATGGGCGTATCCCATAGTCTCAATAAAAGGGATTGCAAGGCCAGAGCAAGGAGTAGTCCTCCCACTAGAGGTGGGCTCCCGCCTGGCCCCCCATTTTCCCAAATTAATACTTTTCCAAGTCTCTTTTCATTTGTGTGCGGCCTTCTCCAGAACCCAAACCCTGAACCGGAACCCTGAACCACGCGGGACGTGAAAGGGGTTCCCACACGGGTGGGACCACCATCCTCTTCTGATGGAGAGACAGGGACAGTGACCCAGAGCCAATCCAGCGAGTTTATTTTATATCCCAAATATCAGGAAGTTTCACCAAAAGGTCAAGACAAAAGGACACTATTTGCATTCTTGAGTAGGCCCTGAGCATTCCTGGTGCTAGGCTGGATTTAGACATCAAAATTACTTCCCCACACCACGGGCTGAAATGAAGGTCAAGCTGACAACACCCTTGCCCTTTTGGCAAGGCATGTTCCCAGGGTGTGGCTTTGCCTACGCCACTGGGTTCAGCTGACAATAATTAAGGAATGCCCATGTGCTTTCCCAGGCGCTGTCTACATGGCTGCACACCAAGTCTGCCTCTTGGGTGTGTCACTCATGGAGGTGGTAGAGTTGTAATCCAGCATGGTCAAAGCTGACCACTGTGTACACTGGCACTGGGGCCTCCCAGGAGGTGCAAAGTCAGCCACTACCTGTGCCCTGCCTGGGGCCCCTGAGCATGAGCTACAAAGCAATCTTTAGATGGCTGCTACTTGACTTGGACTTGGAGGATCCTAAGAGTGGCAAACCAAGGTGGGTTGACACTAGTGCCAGGCCTGGGACCACTTAGTGAGAGGTACAGGGCATGCTGAGGCCAGATGCTGCTTGTTTGAGAGATTTTAAGAATGAGGCAAGAGAAGCAGGTTGTGTGGAAAAGCCACTAGAAATGGCTTGGATGAGCCTGCAGTTAGGGAGGGTGGTGTCTCAGGTAATCACCAGGGTGGGGTGAAAAGTGAACCAGGTTGATGGAGATTCAGATATGGTGCCTGCCTCTTGGCTCTGTGGCAGGAGGTATCAGCAAAGGAACAACAGACTCTGCCAGCACTTCTGCCTGGGAGAAAGCTACCCCTCCAGCTCTTCCCCTGATTCCAGACAAGTTAGTCCTCCTTGAATGCCCCTGATTCCTTTCAAGCTACTGCCCCAGTGTTAGAGTTCAGAGGGAGTGAGTCTGAGTAAACCTGTTTACCATCCCTTTAAGAGGGACTCCAGAAGCCTTCTGTCTCCCTTGGCCTCAATCCCCACTGGTTTTTACAGCCCACAGTTATGGGGACTTCTCTTCCTGGCACTGGAATACTGGGCTTGGAGACCTGTAATGGGTTAGGAACCCCTCCTTCCTCAGGGAAACCTCCACAGACAAGATATCCCTCCCAATTTTAAACTGCCACACGTGGGTATGCAATCAGACAATTCTGAGATTCTGCCCCATCTCCACTCCTCCTACCAGTCTCTATATGCTTCTTCTTTAATTCCCTATATGTAGGACTTACTTTTAACTAGATTTCAGGTGGTTCTGAATGATGGTTGTTCTGTAGTTTAATTGTAACTTTGATGAGGCCGCAAGTACCATGTGTACCTATGCCGCCATCTTGACTGTACTAAATTGTATTCATTTTTAAATAAACAATCCATAAGTGCATTAATTTTGTGAAAAATACAAATGATCCCCCCAAAAATTAAAGCTCCAATGACTATCACTCAATCCCACCCCTCCACAGAGGTAACCTAGTATGTACACTTGGGAACACGTTATTATGCATATGCATGACTGATGTATATGTATCTTCTGGAATTTCATTTTTGTATGTATGTTGGGAGGTATAAAATGTGAATGGTTGAGAAACTGGCTTTTTTAAAAAATATATGTCTTTTAAGGGTTGTTTACATGAATCTATCACATTTAACTGCTTTATAGTGCATCTCAGTTTTCAAATTTTTTGCTATTATGAAAAGAGACGTGGACATAAACATTTTTGTACACACCTAACATACACTATGCACTATGTGCAAGGGTCCTCTAGCTCAGACACCAGAAAGAATGTGAAGTTGATTTCCCAGGGTATACAAAAGAATGGCTAATTACCAGCTTATCTGACTTGTCAGTCAGAGATCTTTGCCCTTTTTAAACAATGTAGGAAACTTGAATTCCAGACATTCTAAAAGGCATGACTTCCAAAAGTACAGTTTACAGTTCTCTTAAAAAATCTTAATGAAAAAATATTTAAGGTATATAACTTAAAGACTGACTAGGTAAAATCTTTATTGCCATGGCCTCAAAAACTTAGCTATGAAGCATTATTCCATAGGATTAACTGTCATTAAGTGACAGTACTGTTTTCAAAGGATTTTGAGTACTTGCCTATTGATGGCCATGTAACTAATATAGCCTCAATCCATCTCAGGACAATTGGATTATTGTAAAATTTAGAAAGCAGCCAATCACAAAGCATTTGTTACTCAAAACACTAATATATGGTGGCTTCCTCAAGGTTTCTGGAATAATTAATAAAAACTGTTAGCCAAGTGAGATATAACAAACTAGAAAAGAAGCTGGAAATTGCAGTAAGAAGGAAGGTCGTAGGCAAATTTGAGAGGCTCATTGAGAAAACATTTGACTCAGAATACTTCTTTTATATGACCATCAACACCTACCTGAGTGCTTTGACCATAGGAAATGCTTAGTTAACACTTTTCCAAGGGGTGAAAAAGTAGCACTATAAACAGTGTCTGGAGAAAGATAATTAAAACAGAATGTTGATTGATTTTTCAATTTTTCAATCTGAGAAGATGCAAGTAGAATGTCACCAAAATTGTATGTTGGCATTTAAACTCCCCATGACACATAGGGCTTTTGCCTAAATAAAACTTAAGCACCTTTGTCACATATATTAAAAACATGCCCTTCAAAAAATCAGATTTGAGGGAGCAGAGGCAGTGGGAGCCCAGAAGCCTGTGAGCTGGCCAGGAGCAAGTCAGCTTCCAACCAGTTTAATAATGAGGTTCTGAGGGCCCACAGGCTCACCCCAGCAGCATGGCCTACCCCTGCGGATGCTCTGAAAGAAGCTCATCCAGGAGGATCAGCAATATTCAGAGGCCCTGGCCAGCATGAGGATCCTCAAGCACACCCCGGAGTCCAGTCCCAGCCAGTGCAGAGAGAACCTGGCCTGGGCATCCTACGGTCAGGCAGGAGGGGAGGTGGCTGATAGATGGTACAGTGTAATTAAGAATTGCAACTTCCAGCAGCCTGGCTTCAACTCTGAAACTGGACACTTCAGTCCCTGGTATGAAAGAACACAAAGAGGACGGGAGTAGAGAAAGCATCTGCAAGTGATGGGTCCTCCTTCGTGGTGGCTAGACACTTCCGAGTAGGGAATGTCCTCAACTAGGGCTTCTTTGAAGAAAATGTCCTGCCTCCAAAGAAGTAGCTTGCCAAATGTAAAGGGCAGCTGGCAGACTTAGAACGTGGATATGAAAGGTGTATAGTACAACAAAAACCCGATGCGTGTCTCTCTTTGTGGGTGTATATGCTTGTGTGTGATGCGTATGTGTGTCTCATACACACACACTTGGATATACAGTTTGGCATGAACTAATTCTTATCAAAGGAATGAGCCAATGAAGCCTTTACTCTGATGGTTAGACCACAATTATTTGGACTTGGGGAAAATCAATTTTTAAACTTGTTTGTTATTTTTAAAGTAAACTTTTCTTACTTGTAATATTCATCCTTGGACTTTTTGTATTCCAAATGTTTGTGATGTTGAGAAGTGAAATTCATTTCCTGTGATCTTCCTGCATTGCAATCTACTAGTAGTAGATATTTAAGAATATTAAAGCCTTGAACCAAGATGGCGGCATAGGTAAACACATGAACTTGCTGCCATGCACAACCATATCAAAACTACAACTAAAAGACAAAATGAATATCATCCAGAACCACAGGAAAGCTGGCTGAGTGGAAATTCTACAACTAGAAGGAAAGAGAAAAGTGCCTTGAGTCCGGTAGGAGGTGTGGAGGTGTGGAAGTGAAGTGTGGAGGTACAAAGACACACATGAAAGGGGCTAGCAGCTTGGTACACTGTTGTCTTTTTCAACCAGGAGGGAGATACAAGCTCCCAACTGCTCTGAACTCCAGTTCCGGGCGAGACTCGGGGGACCCAGACTCATACAGGGAGAAACTGGACTGTCTGGCATCAGGCAGGAATGTGAGGGCAGGTTTCTCTCAGAGGTGCTCACAGCCATCATTGTTCCTACATGGTGCATGGGACAGAGAGACCCAGGAGCCTCTTTGGGCAGGGCTGATGGGCAGCCATCGCTGTTTGCTCTGCCCTGGTGATTCCCTGAGACCCCGCCCCACCCAAGCTGTGCCCAGAGGCTTTTGCATATGAATGGCCTGGCCTTTTGCAGTCTAAAACCTAACAAACTGCAGCTGGGTCAGAGAGCCCCAGAACTTCCAAAAGAAGGCCCAAGGCTCCACAGCAGCTTGCATTGCTTCACAGCTGAGCCTTATCTGGGCACCTCCAAAACCCAAACAAAGAGGAGGAATCTGCAGATCTCTCTGTATCTCCTGCTGGGTGGCCTCAGGCAGTGGCTGACTTTGCACCTCCTTGGAGATCCAAGAGGCAGTGTATCCAGTGGTCAGAGTGAGACCATCCAGATTACAACTCTTCACATCCATAAGAGACACGCTCAGGGGGCAGACTCAGTGAGCACCAAAGGCCCACTGAAGCAAGTCCTGCCCCATAAGGGTGTCTCCAGTACAAAAGTTCTTCCACTGTAAACACAACTGGTCCTTATAGCCAATTGGCCTGGAGGTCAATTCCTCCCAGTGATACCAACAGCAATAAAGGCTTACCTACACAAGACTGTGCACACACCCCACAAAGGGGTGCACCAAGAGTGTCCACCTCAGGTAACTGGGGAGGCTGAGCCACTGAGCCCTATAGGACACCTAGCACACAAAGCCACTCTATCAACACAGGGAATCAACCAAAATGCAGAGACAAAGAAACATGTCACAAATGAAAGAAATGGAGGAAAGCAAACTACTGGATATAGAGTTCAAAACCACGGTTATAAGAGGAGCCTCTAGGACAACTTCAAGTGCACCAACATCCGAATTATAGGGGTGCCTGAAGAAGAGAGAGAGCAAGATACTGAAAACCTATTTGAAGAAATAATGACAAAATTCCCCCCACCTGGTGAAAGAAATAGACTTTCAAGTCCAGGAAGTGCAGAGAACCCCAAACAAGAGGAATCCAAAGAGGACCACACCAAGACATATCATAATTAAAATGCCAAGGGCAAAAGACAAAGAGTGAATCTTAAAAGCAGCAAGAGAAAAACAGTTAGTTACCTACAAGGGAGCACCCATACGACTGTCAGCTGATTTCTGAACAGAAACTATGAAGGCCAGACAGGAGTGGCAAGAAATATTCAAAGTGATGAATAGTAAGAACCTACATCCAAGATTACTCTATACAGCAAAGCTATCATTTAGAATTGAAGGTCAGATAAAGAGCTTCACAGATAAAAAAAATCTAAAGGAGTTCATCACCACCAAAACAGTATTATATGAAATGCTGAAGGGTATTCTTTAGGAAGAAGAAGAAGAAGAAAAAGGTAAAGATAAAAATTATGAACAACAAAGTGACAACAAATACATATCAATAAGTGAATCTAAAAATCAAGTGAATAATAAATCTGATGAACATAATAAACTGGTGAATATAATAGAATCAGGGGCATAGAAAGGGAGTGGACTGACAATTCTCGGTTGAAGGGGATGTGGGGGGTGCGGGAAGAGACTGGACAAAAATCGTACACCTTTGGACGAGGACAGTGGGAGGGGTAAGGGCAGGGGGTGGGGTGGGACCTGGGTGGGGGGGGTATGGGGGAAAAAAGAGGGACAACTGTAATAATCTGAACAATAAAGATTTCTTATAAAAATAAAAATAAATTTTAAAAAAGAATATTAAAGCCTCATTTAAATGTGGGAAAAAAAAGAATGTGAAGTTGATCCTTGAGCAACACTGTTTTGGACTGTGTAGTTCTAGTTACATGTGGATTTTTTTTTTCAATAAAAATATTGGAAATTTTGGAGATTTGCAACAATTTGAAAAAACAGATGAACCATATAACCAGAAATGTCAAAAGAAATTAAGAAGTTAGGTACATCATGAATGTATAAAATATATGTAAATACTAGTCTATATTTTATCAGTTACTATCATAAAATATACACAAATCAATTATAAAGTTAAAATTTATCAAAATATGCACACAAACACAGATCACACATGGCGTCATTTGTAATTGAGAGAAACGTAAACAAATTTAAAGGTGGTATTAACTGTAATGCATACTCTACTACTATCATTTCATAGCCACCTGTTGCTATTGCAGGGAGCTCGTGTTTCATGCATGCACTTAAAACGCCATGTGACACTAATTATTTTCTCATGAGCAGCTTGCCTTTCCAGCAAATTGCATAGAACAGTAATCTCTTGCAGTTCTCGCATATTTTTCATTGTATTTAGCGCAATAACATAAACCTTAAATAACACCATGGGACCCATACCAAGTGCCACTAGTGATAATGAAAGTGGTCCCAAGAAGCAGAGAAAAGTCATGACATTACAAGAAAAAGTTAAATTGCTTAATATGTACCATAGATTAAGATGTGCAGCTGTAGTCTCCTGACAGCAGAAGATAAATGAATCCAGCTTAAGAACCACTATAAAAAAAGAAAAGGAAACTCATGAAGCCTTCGCTGCAACTATGTCAGCAGGCTCAAAAATCTTGCACTTTTTTTTCAAATACCTTTTCATTTTGTATTGAAAACACAGCTTTTTATGTGGGTACAGGGTTGCTATTAGAAAGGCATACCCAGAAAATCTATGATTTGAGAAAATGTAGTCATAATATGACAACTTAAAGTAAAATAAAGGTGAAGGACCTAAAGCTGGAGGATTTGTTGTTGTTGTTGTTAATCCTCACCCAAGGATATTTTTTCCATTGATTTTTTTAGAGAGTCAAAGGGAGATGGAGGATTGACTAGAACCTGGGCCTGTCCGTCCACAGGCTGATGCTGAGCCACTGAGCCAAACATGCTAGAGCTAAAACTGGAGGATTTAATGCTAGCAAAGGGAGGTTTGATAATTTTAGAGAGAGATTTGGCTTTTTGAAATGCTAAAAAAAAAAAAACAAAAAACAAAAAACAGGATAAGCAGCTTCTGCAACCAAGAGGCTGCAGACCAGTTTCCAGGCCCCATTAAGAAAATCATGGAGGAGAAAGATTATCTGCCTGAATAGGCTTTTTTAATGCAGACAGAAATGTCCTATTTGGGGGGGAGGAGTGCCATAAAGGACATGTATTACTAAGGAAGAGAAACTAGCACCAGGATTTAAGGCACGAAGGGACAAGCTAACTCTACTGCTTTGTGCAAATGCAGTTGGGTTTGTACTCAGGACTGCCTTATCTATAAAGCTACTAACCCCCAAATCTTAAAGGAAAATGATAAATAGTAGCCACCAGTCCTTTGGTTGTATAATAAAAAGGCCCCCACAACAATAATATTTTCTCTGGATTGCTTTTATTGATGCTTTGTCCTGAAGTCAGGATGCTCCTTGCCAGTAAGGAACTACCTTTTAAAGTTATTTTGAAAAAAATAAAGTTATTTTGATATTGAACAATACCCCTGGTCACCCAGATCCCCATAAGTTTAACACCAAAGGTGTAAAGCACTCTACGTGCCCCCAAGCACATTGTCTCTAATCCAGCCTCCAGATCAGGGGGTCATAAGATCTTTAAGACTCATTACACATGGTATTCTATTGTCAACTCTGTGGAAGAGAACCCAAATAGAGAGGACATTTTAAAAGTCTGGAAGGATTACACCATTAAAATGTCATCATTGTTATAAAAAGACCTGTACTCGGAAAACTACAGGACACTGAAAAAAGAGATAGAGAAAGACATAAACAGATGGAAGAACATACCGTGTTCATGGATTGGTAGAATCAACATCATTAAAATGTCCATACTATCCAAAGCAATCTATAGATTGAATGCACTCACCCATTAAAATACTTACAGCATATTTCACAGACCTAGAACGAACTCTCCAAAAATTCATCTGGAATAAAAAGAGACCCTGAATAGCTGCAGCAATCCTAAGAAAGAAGAACAATGTTGGAGGGATCGCAATACCAGATATCAAGCTATATCACAAAGCCACTGTTCTCAAAACTGTCTGGTATTGGCACAAGAACAGACATATAGACCAATGGAATAGAATAGAGAACCCAGAAATTGACCATAACCACTATGCTTAATTAATATTTGACAAAGGAGGCAAGAACATACAATGGAGTCAAGACAGTCTCTTCAATAAAGATACTGGTGTTGGGAAAATTGGACAAATACATGCAAAAAAATGAAACTAGACAACCAACTTACACCATACACAAAAATAAACTCAAAATGGATAAAGGACTTATACATAAGATGGGAAACCATAAAAATATTAGAGGAATTCACAGGCAGCAAAATCTCAGACATATCCCAAAGCAATATCTTCAGCAATACAGCTCCTAGGGCAATGGAAACTAAAGAGAAAATAAACAAATGGGACTACATCAAAATAAAAAGCTTCTGTACAGCAAAAGAAACCAACAAAACAACAAGAAAGCCCACTACAAGGGAGAACATACAGTATTTGCCAATGATATCATCCATAAGGGTCTAATCTCCAAAATTTACAGGGAACTCTGCAACTTAACAAAAGGAAGATAAACAACCCAATCAAAAAATGGGCAATGGACCTAAATAGATACCTTTCAAAAGAGGACATAAGGAAGGCCAAGAGACATAGGAAAACATGCTCAAAGTCACTAATCATCTGAGAGATGCAAATCAAAATGACAATGAGGTACCATCTCACACCTGTCAGAATGGCTATCATCAACAAATCAACAAATGACAAGTGCTGATGAGGCTGTGGAGAAAAAGAAACCCTCGTGCACTGCTGGTGGGAATGCAGACTGGTGCAGCCACTATGGAGAACAGTATGGAGTTTCCTCAAAAAACTAAAAATGGGTAGAGAAACCAAGATGGCGACATAGGTAAACACCTAAACTGCTGCCTCGTACAACAATTTCAAAACTACAACTAAAAGACAAAATGGACATCATCCAGAACCACAGGAAGGCTGGCTGAGTGGAAATTCTACAACTAGAAGGAAAGAAGAAAGCACACTGAGACTTACAGGAGTTGTGGAAGGCAGAGGTACAGAGGCGCGTGTGCAGAGAGGGCTGGCAACTGAGTATGCAGCGGGCTTTCTCAATCAGGAGGGAGACAAAAGCTCCCAACTGCTCTGAACCCCAGTTCCGGGTGAGACTCTGGGGACCCAGACTCATACGGGGAGAAACTGGACTGTCTGGCAGAGGGCGAAACTTGAGGGTGGCTTTCTCTCAGAGGTGCTTGCAGCGATTACTGCAGGACTCTGAGAACCAGGGGCCTCTTAGGGCAGGGCTGACAGGAAGCCATCGCTGTTTGCCCCGCCCTGTGATCCCACCCCATGAAGCCATAGCTGTTTGCTGCGCCATGAGACTCTGCCCCATCCAAGCTGAGCGCAAAGCCTTTTGCATATAAATGGCCGGGTCTTTTGAATTTTAAACTTTCCTACAGCTGAGTCAGTGAGACCCAGAACATCCAAAAGAAGGCCCAAGGCTCCGCAGCAGCTTGCATTGCTTCACAGCTGGGCTTCATCTGGGCACCTTCAAAAACCAAACAAAGAAGAGGAATCTGCAGATCTCTCTGTAGCTCCTGCTGGGTGGCCTCAGGCAGAGGCTAAATTAGCACCTCCTTGGAGATCCAAGAGCCAGTGTATCCAGGGATCAGAGTGGGAACATCCAGAGTACAACTCCTCAGATCCATAAGGGACACACTCAGGAGGCAGACATAGTGTGCACCAAAGGCCCACTGAAGCAAGTCTTGTCTCATAAGGGTGTCTCCAGCACAGAAGTTCTCCCATGGTAGCCACAGCTGATCCACACAGCCAATTAGACTGGAGGTCAATTCCTCCCAGTGATACCAACAACAATCAAGGCTTAACTATAACAAGACTGTGCACACAGCCCACAAAGGGGTGCACCAAGAGTGTCCACCTCAGGTAACTGGGGAGGCTGAGCCACTGGGCCCTATAGGACACCTAGCACACAAAGCCACTCTATCAACTCAGGGAAGCAGCCAAAATGTGGAGACAAAGAAACAGGTCACAAATGAAAAAATTGAAGAAAAGCAAATGACTGGATATAGAGTTCAAAACCACAGTTATAAGGTTTTTCAAGAATTTTCTAGAAAAGGCCAATAAATTTAGTGAACCCTCGAGGATATGAAAAAGACCAACTAGAAATTAAGCATACACTGACTAAAATAAAAAATAATATACAGAGACGCAACAGCAGACTAGAGGATCGCAAGAATCAAGTCAAAGATTTGAAATACAAAGAAGCAAAAAACACTCAACCGGAAAAGCAAAAAGAAAAAAGAATCCAAAAATATGAAGATAGTGTAAGGAGCCTCTGGGACAACTTCAAGCATACCAACATCCGAATTATGGGGGTGCCAGAAGAAGAGAGAGAGAGCAAGATACTGAAAACCTATGTGAAGAAATAATGACAGAAAACTTCGCCACCTGTGAAAGAAATAGACTTACAAGTCCAGGAAGCACAGAGGACCCCAAACAAAAGGAATCCAAAGAGGACCACACCAAGACACATCATAATTAAAATGCCAAGAGCAAAAGACAAAGAGAGAATATTAAAAGCAGCAAGAGAAAAACAGTTAGTTACCTACAAGGGAGCAGCCATACAACTGTCAGCTGATTTCTGAACAGAAACTATGCAGGCCAGACAGGAGTGGCAATAAATATTCAAAGTGATGAATAGCAAGAACCTACAACCAAGATTACTCTACCCAGCATTGAAGGTCAAATAAAGAGCTTCACATATAAGAAAAATCTAAAGGAGTTCATCACCGCCAAACCAATATTATATGAAATACTGAAAGGTATTGTTTAAGAAGAGGAAGAAGAACAAAAAGGTAAAGATAAAAATTATGAACAACAAATACATATCTATCAACAAGTGAATCTAAAAATCAAGTGAATAAAAAAATCTGATGAACAGAATAAACTGGTGAATATAATAGAATCAGGGGCATAGAAAGGGAGTGGACTGATAATTCTCAGGGGGAAAAGGATGTGGGAGGGTGCAGGAAGAGACTGGTGAAAAATTGTACACCTATGGATGAGGACAGTGTGGGTGGGGGATAAGGGCTGAGGGTGGGGTGGGAACTGGATGAAGGGGAGCTATGGGAGGAAAAAAAAGGAACTAAATTTTAATAATCTAAACAATAAAGATTTATTTTAAAAAAAAAAAAAACTAAAAATGGAACTCCCATTTGACCTAGTGATCCAACTTCTAGGAATATATCCCAAGAAACTAGAAACACTAATCAGAAAGGCTATATGTACCCCTGTGTTCATAGCAGCACAATTTACCATAGCTGAGATTTGGAAACAGCTTAAGTTGATTAAAGCAGATGAGTGGATTAAAAAACTGTGGTACATCTACACAATGGAATACTACACTGCTGTAAAAAAGAAGGAAGTTTACCATTTGCAACAGCATGGATGGAACTGAAGAGCATTATGCTAAGCGAAATAAGCCAGTCAGAGAAAGATAAATATCACATGATCTCACTCATTTGTGGAATATAATGAACAACATTAACTGATGAACAAAAACAGATCTGGAGACAGAGAAGCATTGATCAGACTGTCTCAGAGGGAAGGCAGGGGACGGTAGGGGAAAAGGGGAGAGATCAACCAAAGGAGTTGTATGCATGCATATAAGCCTAACCAATGAACACAGACACCAGGGGGAGAGGGCATGAGTGGGGGGGGGGGCAGGGAGGCATTGTGGGGGGCAGGGGGGTGTGTAATGACACATATGTAATACCTTAATCAATAAAGAAAAAAAATTTTTTTAAAGAGCAATGAAGGCCTTTAAGCCTAAAACAATAAATTCCTACTGGAGAAAACTGTGTCCAGATGTTGTACAAGATTTCATAGGATTTATGACACAGCTGATCAAGAAAATCATTAAAAATTCAGTATGCCTCTCTTTATCATAATTGGTGAAATTATGTATCAGCCTATCATCACAGGTAAATGTTTTTTTTAATGTAACAATGTTTCTAATACTGTATTATTAATATGATTGTAATGCTATATGCCATAACATTTTGTAATGATTCATTCATTAGTGTATAGGCTAACCTACAATGAAGCAATTATTGATTACACTGGGCTACCATAAAGCAATCATGCTGTTGCTTCTTCATTACCAAAGCATGAATCATACCTGTAAATAAATACGAATTTATTTTTCACATTATCATTTTATTTTCTATGTCTAGTCTTAGTAATACATATAACACAGTGTTTTGTATCATATAGGACAAGATTGCTGTGGTTCTAAACAATTTCTCTTGTAAACAGATGATGTAAACTTAAATATTGATAAATACAGTACAGTATTATAACTGTATTTTCTCTTCCTCATGATTTTTATCACATTTTCTTTTCTCTAGCTTACTTTATTGTAAAAATAAAGTATGTAATATATATAACATATAAATATGTGTTAATCAACTGTTTCTGTTTTCAGTAAGGCTTCCAGTCAACAGTAGGCCATTAGTAGGAAAGTTTTCGGGGAAACAAAATTTATATGTGAATTTTCAACTGACCCAAGTGTTGGCACCACTAACTCCACATTGTTCAAGTGTCAACTGTATATATTTTATACTATGGGAGATTAAAGCAATGGACAAAATGTCATTTCCACCCTTACCTGTACACATTTTTGCAACATGACTTTTATATCCTCCTATCATATGACTTGCTTTAGCTCATAAGACATTAAAAACCATAACACACAGAAGGATCCAAGATGGCGGCATAGGTAAACACCTAAACTTCTGCCTCGCACAACAATTTCAAAACTACAACTAAAAGACAAAACGTCTATCACCCAGAACCACGGGAAAGCTGTCTGAGTGGAAGTTCTACAACTAGAAGGAAAGAGAAAAGAGTATTGAGATGTGCACAAGCGCTGAAAAGCTGAGGTACGGAGGCGCACGATCTGGGCTGGCAGCAGGCATTGCTTTTTGCAACCCGAAGGGAGACAAGCCCCCGATTACTCTGAAATCCAGTTTCTGGGGAGACGCGGGGGACCCAAACTCCTACGGGGAGAAGGTGGACTGTCTGCCATCAGGTCAGAAAGTGAGGGTGGCTTGCTTGCAGAGCTGCATGCAGGAATAATTGTTTACTTCCCTGGGGCGTGGGACACAGTGACGCGGTCGGAGAGAGACGCAGAGCCAGCTAACTGGCAGCCATCGCTGTTTGCCACGCCCTAGCCTAGTGACGCCCTGAGACCCCTCCCCGCACAATCTACAAACCCACCCAAGCTCCAAGCAGCGGCTTTAGCATATGAATGACCTGCCCTATGGCAGCTTAACCTAGCAAACTTGCAGCCCAGGTCAGACAACTCCAAAACCTCCAAATCCCAAGAAAAGAGGAGAAAACTATAGTTCTCACTGTAGCTCCTGCTGGGTGGCCTCAGACAGTAGCTGACCTGCACCCCATTGGAGATCCAGAAGCCAGTGTACCTAGTGGTCAGTGTGAGACACCAGATTTCAACTCCTCACATCCATAAGTGACACATTCAAGAGGCAGACTCAGTGAGCACCAAAGCCCCACTGAAATAAGTCCTGCCCCATAAGCGTGTCTCCAGCACAGCAGTTCTTCCATTATAGACACAGCGGGTCCTCACAGCCAATTGGCCTGGAGGTCAATTCCTCCCAGTGTACCAACAGCAATCAAGGCTTAACTACACCAAGACTTTGCACTCAGCCCACAAAGGGGTGTACCAAGAGCGTCCACCTCAGGTGATTGGGGAGGCTGAGCTACTGGCCCCTATAGGTCACCTACCACACAAAGCCACTCCATCAACACAGGGAAGCAGCAAAATGTGGAGACAAAGAAACATGCCACGAATGAAAGAAATGGAGGAAAGCAAACTACTGGATGACATAGAGTTCAGAACCACATTTATAAGGTTACTCAAGAATCTTCTAAAAACCTCTGAGGAACTTAGTGAGACCTTTAAGGATATTAATGAGAATGCCAAAAAAATGGAAAAGGACCAGTCAGAAATTAAGCATACACTGTCTAAAATAAAGAATATACAGAAACTCAACTGTAGATCAACATACCCGAAGAATCAAACCAAAGATCTGAAATATGAGGAAACAAAAAACACCCAACCAGAAAAACAAAAAGAAAAAAGAATCCAAAAATATGAAGATAGTGTAAGGAGCCTCTGGGACAACTTCAAGCGTACCAACATCTGAATGATTGGGGTGCCAGAAGAAGAGAGAGAGAAAAAATATTGAAAACCTATTAGAAGAAATAATGACAGAAAACTTTCCCTACCTGGTGAAAGAAATAGACGTACGAGTTCAGGAAGCACACAAAACCCCATACAAGAGGAATCCAAAGAGGACCACACCAAGACACATCATAATTAAAATGCCAAGGGCAAAAAACAAAGAGAGAATGTTAAAAGCAGCAAGAGAAAAACGGTTAGTTACCTACAAGGGAGTACCCATATGACTGTCAGCTGATTTCTCAACAGAAACTACGCAGGCCAGATGGGAGTGGGAAGAAATATTCAAAGTGATGAACAGCAAGAACCTACAACCAAGATTACCCTACCCAGCAAAGCTATCATTTGAGTTGAAGGTCAGATAAAGAGTTTCACAGACAAGAAAAAGCTAAAGGAGTTCATCACCACCAAACCAGGATTACATGAAATGCTGAAGGGTATTCTTTAAGAATAGGAGGAAGAAGAAAAAGGTAAAGATAAAAATTATGAACAACAAAATGACATCAAATACATACCTACCAACAAGTGAATCTAAAAATCAAGTGAATAAAAAATCTGAAGAACAGAATGGACTGGTGAATATAATAGAATCAGGGACATAGAAAGGGAGTGGACTGACAATTCTCAGGGGAAGGGGGTGTGAGGGGGTGTGGGAAGAGATTGGACAAAAATCTTACACCTACGGATGAAGACAGTGGCGGGGCGTATGGGCATCTGGTGGGGTGGGGAATCAGGTGGAGGGGAGCTATGGGGGGAAAATAAGGAGGAACACCTGTAAGAATCTGAACAATAAAGATTTATTTAAAAAAAAAATAACATAAGCCCTAGCCAGTTTGGCTCAGTGGATAGAGCATCGGCCTGCAAACTGAATTGTCCTGAGTTAGATTCTGGTCAAGGGCACATGCCCGGGTTGCGGGCTTGATCCCCAGTAGGGGGCGTGCAGGAGGCAGCGGATCATTATTGATATTTCTATCATTATTCTGATTATTGATTTTTCTATCTCTCATTATTGATGTTTCTATCTCTCTCTCCCTCTCCTTCCCTCTCTGAAATAAAAAAATAAAAATAAAAAAACGTAACACAAGCACATCACAATGCTTGAAAAATACTTGTGCAGTGAGCTTAACTCCTCTTGCTGCTTTTTTGGAAGGATGAGATCACTGTGTGAAGAAGCCCGGGCTAGCTCACATGAAGCAGAATCAAGATGTTCCAGCTGAGACCCACCCACATCAATCAGCCCAGCACCCTCAGACTAGTGAATGAAACCATCCAAGGCCAGAAGACCTGCACAGCCAACTCACAAAGTGTGAAAAATAATAAATGTTTATTGTTTCTAAATTTTCGAATGGTCTTTTACACGCCAAAAGCTAACTGACTGAAAAAGATAGTCAAAATGGCAATATGATTTTATATTCCCATCAGCTGGCTATAACTTTGAAAAGGAAGCTTAAGGTGTCCTCATCTACTGGAAACTAAGATGTATAAAACCATAGTAGTTGAAATTCATGTTATTACCTCTGGTAAGGGATTAATATCCAAAATATATAAAGAACTCATACAAATCAACAACAACAACAACAAAATCCAATGAAAAATGGGCAGAGGACCTGAATGGACATCTCTCCTATACAAATGGGCAACAAATATATGAAAATATAATCAACTTCACTAGCTATTAGGGAAATGCAAATCGAAACTACAATGAGATACCACCTCACACCTGTTAGAATGGCTATTACCACCAAGACAAGTAATAACAAGTGTTGGAGAGATTGTGGAGGAAATGAACCCTCATATACTGCTGGTGGGTGTGTAAATTGATACAGCCACCATGGAAAACAGTATGGAAGTTCCTCAAAAAATTAAGAATAGGGTTACCATATCATCCAGCAATCCTTCTTTTGGATATCTATCTGAAGACTTTGAAAACTTTTATTCTCAAAGATATATTCACCCCTATGTCCATTGGAACATGGAAACAACTGAAGTGTCCTTCAATAGATGATTGGATAAAGATGTAATACATATATACAATGGACTCAGCCATCAGAAAAGATGAATTACTACCATTTGCAATAACATGAACATATCTTGAAAATATTATGCTATGCAAAATAACTCAGATGGAAAAAGTCAAGAACTATATAATTTCACTCTTATCCTATATAATAAAAAGGTAATATGCAAATTGACCCTAATGGCAGAACCACTGGGAATGACCTGTCGCTATTATGCACACTGACCACCAGGGGGCAGACGCTCAATGCAGGAGCTGCCCCCTGGTGGTCAGTGCGCTCCCACAGGGGGAGCTCCACTCAGCCACAAGTTGGGCTGACTGCAAGTGCAGCCACCGTGGCAGGAGCCTCTCCCACTTCCTCCTCAGCGCTAAAGATGTCCAACTGTGGCTTAGGCCTAAGCCACAGTTGGACATCCCCCGAGGGCTCCCTGGCTGCCAGAGGGATGTCTGAATGCCAGCTTAGGCCCAATCCCCGGGAAGCAGGCCTAAGCCGGCAGGTAGGACATACCCCAAGGGGTCCAGACTGTGAGAGGGCTCAGGCCAGGGTGAGGGAACCCCCCCCCCCCGCCCTGAGTGCATGAATTTTCATGCACTGGGCCTCTAGTGTAGGATATAAAACTGAAAGCAACACATGAACAAACAAGACAAACAAATAAAAACTCATAGACACAGACAGCAGTTTGGTGGTTACCAAAGGGAAATGGAGTTGTGGGGAAGTAGAAAAGGTAAAGGGGGTCAAATATATGGTGACGGAAGGAGATTTGACTTTGGGTGATAAACACACAATGCAATATACAGATGATATATTGTAGAATTATACACTTGAAACCTATATCATTTTGTTAACAAATGTCACCCAATTTAATAAAAAATTTTAAGTATATTTTATAAGTGCAGAGATAGAAAATAAATCAATGTAGCTAGATAAAACCTAGTAACAAACCCAGGTACATGTAAAATATACATATATACTGGAGGTAGCATTACAAATAAAGAGAAAAAAATATTATTCAATGACTGTATCATCTTAACTGGCAAGACATATGGGAAGAAATAAAAATAAATATCTACTTCATGCTAAGCACACAAATAAGTCCCTTATGAATTAAAACTTAAATATGACAAGAAAAACCTCAAAACTTTTATAAAAACTATAACATGATAACTTTACAACATGTTAGGGAAGGATTTCTTAAATAACAGCAAAAAAATATAGGAAAAGATTGATAAACTTGAGCAGATTAAAAATTTTATGACTCTAGATCAGTGGTCAGCAAACTCATTAGTCAACAGAGCCAAGTATCAACAGTACAATGATTGAAATTTCTTTTGAGAGCCGAAAACCGACTTCTGCACATGGGCCATGAAGTTTCAATTACACTGTACATGCACTCCCGCATGTGGTATTTTGTGGAAGAGCCACACTCAAGGGGCCAAAGAGCCACATGTGGCTCGCGAGCTGCAGTTTGCCGACCAGTGCTCTAGATAATAAAAATGGCGGCTGGCAGGATGGAGGTGAGGGAGAGGGTGTGAGTAAGTGAGGTGGTGAAAGGAGAGTGTGTGGATGTGTGTGCTGTGTGTGTGAGTGAGTGAGGGACAGTTAAATCTCGCAGGAGCAGCTGGGGCTGGCAGACCAGGCTCTCTTGGACAGGGAGAGACTACCACTACTGCAGACACTCCTCAGACTGCAGGACTCAGGCACAGAGCCCACATCATCTTGAAAAGGAGAGTGGCCTCTTCTAGGAACTCATCAACACCACCACCCAGACAGCCCTTAGACACCGCCTGGAACCCAGCAGCCAATTCAGCTAAAATCCTGCTACCCCACCTGCAGACCCGCGGGCCCTGGGACCTCCACCTCCAAAGGTGCACTGCTCCCGCAGCAATAAGTGCAACCTCCCCCCTCCCCAGCAGCGGACCTCCAGATACCACAGTCCTGTGTTTCCAGCACGCAGGACTACTGGGCACACCACTCCACTGGCTGCTCTTCAGAGCCACTGTGAGCCCCCACTGGGTGTGATTTTGTAAAGACAAGGGCACGCTACCCTGCAGTAGAAATTCTGAATTCCCTCTTCCTAAATAACTGCCCACAAACAACCCCAGCTGTGCAACTTCAGCACCAGGGCCCCTCAGAGTGCGTCAGAGCTCTGCACCGGCAAAGGCACTACCACAGTCACGCATTTCTAGCACACAGGCCTCCTGGGCACACCCCTTCACAGACAGCTCTTGAATGCCTCTGTGAGCCTCCATTGGGTGCAATTTTGTATAGACTAGGGTGCACTGCCCCGCAGTAGAAATTCTAAATTCTCTCTTCCTGGATAATTGCCCACAGACACCTCAGCTGTGCAACTTCAGCACCAAGGCCCTTCAGAGTGCGTCAGAGCTCCACGCTGGCAAACGCACTATGGGTGCCCCTGTTATCCAACCACGAGTGCAGCAGCAAAAACTGAGTCTTCCCTCCCCACAGCTGCAGAACTCTGGACTCTACAGTCGTGCTTTTCCAGCGTTCATGCTTCCAAAGCCCACCGCTCCACAGGCAGCTCTTGGGTGCCACTGTGAGATCCCGCTGAGAGCCCCCACTGGGCACACACTTATACAAAAAGGGTGCACCACTGTCACACCTTTCCAGAGCGCAGGCCTCCTGAGACCCTCCACCCCGACAAATGGATCCTGGGTGCCACTGTGAGTCCCCACTGGGCAGGTGCGATTTCAACCAAGGGCGCAAGGCAGCAAAAATTAGGACACCCCCCTCCATGGCTACTGACATCTAGACACCACAGTTGCGACTTTCCAGCTCACAGGTCTACATCAGGAGAATCCAAATAGCTCAAGTAGGGCGCTACGCTAGATTACCAAGCCCAGGAGACCTGAAAGATCACACCAGTAGCACTATCCCCAAAAGAACCTGGGTAGCAAAGCAATTGGATCTACAATTAAAACATTACAGGAAAACATGGGAAGACAAAAAAGCAATCCCCAAAGGAAAGACAAAGAGGAATCACTAGAAAGGGAGTTAAATGAAAAGGAGGCAAGTAACATGTCAGAGAAAGAATTCAGAGTAATGGTTATACCAGGGGTGGGCAAACTTTTTGACTCGAGGGCCACAGTGGGTTCTTCAACTGGACCAGAGGGCCAGAACAAAAGCATGAATGGAGTGTTTGTGTGAACTAATATAAATTCAAAGTAAACATCATTACATAAAAGGGTACGGTCTTTTTTTTTTATTATTTCAATAGTTTTATTCATTTCAAACATTTTAACAAGAAGAATGTAAACACTAATTATTATAATTTGAAACTTTAAAAAATGGAGGAATCATAGCACAATAACATACCTTATACTGAAGATGGCAAAGGCAAAATAAAATTGCCTAACAAAGGAAAGGTACAAAAGCCTTTCAAATTAAACTTAAATATAATAAAATAATTTAAAACTAAAACAAATAGAAAAGAACAAAATGTGTAAACAGTAAATGCGGTTAGTGGCCACAGTAGCGTTACTGATACCGCATCCGTATCAGCAAAAAAATGCAGCCGCAGCATGGCTAGTGTGACATGTCCTCTGTGTGTCTTTTTCCCTGCTGCGATCGTCCACAGTGGGAAAAAAAACTGCAGTGGATACAAGCCCTAAAAGCTGAAAGTCTTTGTTGTTTTATTAACAAGTCATTGTGATGTACAGAATGTGGGAACAGGAAAAAATTGTGTTTGAGTAGAGCTCTTAATCTTACCTCAGAAAGGCTCTGATACTGTGCTCTCCAGGGGCGTGTCTCCCTACATCACCACGATAACGTGTCTACGCATTCCCAGGGTGATGTTGGGAGACGCGTCCGCAGGCATTACAAGGAGCCTCTGGAAGATTGAGAGGTTGTTCCTTCTACTGAATGGGCGGATATAAATCCGCCCACTCAGAAGAAGGAGCTGCGGCCATGTTTCCCCACGTTGCCATGTTAACACTGCTGCTGGTGAAGGAGCGGACGGGAGAGCAAGAGAACCCTCCGCTCTTTCGGCTCTGCGGGCCAGATAGAACAGCCGAACGGGCCCGATCTGGCCCGCGGGCCATAGTTTGCCCACGGCTGGGTTATATGGATGCTCAAACAGCTGGATGACAAATACACACAACTCAATGACAAAAACACACAACTCAACGAGAATTATAAGGAGCTGAATGCAAATGTCACCAACATGAAAAGGAACAAAGAAGAAATGAAGAATGACAAAGCTGCAATAAAGAACACAATTGAATACTTAAACAGTAGACTAGAAGAGGTGGAGGATCACATCAGTGGATTAGAAGACCAGGTAGGAAAAAACACAGCAACTGGAAAGAAAATTTAAAAAGCAAGAGGAGAGCCTAAGGGAGCTTTGGGACAACACATAATGATAAAACATCTGCATAATAGGGGTAGCAGAAAAAGAGGAAGAGAAGCAAGGAATAGAAAACCTGTTTGAAGAAATAATGACAGAAAGCTTCTATGACATTTGCAAGAAAAATAATACACAAGTCCAAGAAGCACATAGAGTCCCAAACAAGATGAACCCCAAACGACCAACACCAAGACACATCATAATTAAACTGGCAAACATCAACGACAGTAAAAATCTTAAAGGCTGCAAGAGAGAGACAGAAAGGGATCTCTTATTAGAACATCAACTTATTTCTCAACAGAAACACACCAGGCCAGAAGGGAATGGAATGAAATATACAAAAAGATGCAAAGCAAGGGACTGAATCCAAGAATACTATACCCAGCAAGGCTATCGTTCAAAATCAAAGGTGGAATCAGGAGCTTCACAGAAAAAAAGGGCTAAGAGAGTTTATTACCATCAAACCAGCAATGTAAGAAATGCTAAAAGGACTGCTGTAGAAAGAAGGAACAGAAAGGCAAGAAGAAACATAAATATTAAGAAAAAAATGATGACAAACAAGTACTTATAAATAATAACATTAAACATAAATGGATTAAATGCTCCAATCAAAAGTCATAGGGTAGCTGAATGGATAAGAAAACATGACCCAAATATTTGCTGTCTGCAAGAGACCCACCTCAAAACAAAGGATTCATACAGACAGATAGTGAAGGAATGGAAAAAATTTTTCAGGCAAATGGAAATGAGAAAAAAGCTGGGTTTGCAATACTTATATCTGACAAATAGATCTCAAAGTAAAGGTCATAACAAGAGATAAGGAAGGCCACTACATAATACTAAAGGGAGCAATTCATCAAGAAGATATAACTCTGGTAAACATTTATACACCCAATACAGGAGCACTCAAATACATAAAACAACTTCAGGAAGATATCAAGGGAGAGATCAATAGCAATACAGTCATAGTAGAGGACTTTAATACACCACTGACACCACTGGATAAATCCTCTAAACAAAAAATCAGCAAAGAAACAGCAATCCTAAATGACTCACTAGATCAGATGGACTTAATTGACATCTTCAGAATATTTCACCCCAAAGCCTCAGAATATACATTTTTCTCCAGTGCAACAGGACATTTTCAAAGATAGACCACATATTAGGACATAGGCAAAGTCTCTTCAAATTCAAGAGGATAGAAATCATAACAAGCATCTTCGCAGATCACAATGGCATAAAACTAGAAATCAACTACAATAAAAACAAAGAAAAAAATCAAACACTTGGATGCTAAATAGCATGCTATTAAACAATGATTGGGTTACCAACGAGATAAAAAAAAGAAGTAAAAAGCATCCTGGAAACAAATGACAATGAAAACACAACAATCCAAAATCTATGGGACACAATGAAAGCAGTCCTGAGTGGGTAATTCATAGCTCCACAGGCCTACCTCAAAAACAAGAAAAACTGGTAATAAATTATCTAACCTTGCAACTTAAAGAATTAGAAAGAGAGCAATAAAAAAAGTCCACAGTATACATATGGAAGTAGATAATAAAGATCAGAGCAGAAATAAATGACATAGAGACCAAAAAAACAATACAAAAGATCAACAACACCAAGAGCTGGTTCTTTGAAAGGATAAACAAGATTGATGACCCTCTAGCCATGCTCACCAAGAAACAAAGAGAGAGGACCCAAATTTTTAAAAAAAATCAGAAATGAAAGAGGTGAAGTAACAACTGACGCCACTGATATACAAAGGATTGAAAAAAAAATACTATGAACAACTGTACTCCAACAAACTGGACAAACTCGATCAAATGGACACATTCCTAGAAAAATACAAACTTCCAAAACTCAATCAGGAAGAATCAATAAACCTAAATAGGCTGATAACTACTGATGAAATTGAAACAGTAATCAAAAAGCTTCCAGCAAACAAAAGCCCTGGACAAGATGACTTCACAGGGGAGTTTTACCAAACATTCAAAGAAGAACTAAAAGCAATCCTTCTCAGACTATTCCAAAAAATTCAAGAGGAAGGCACACTTCCAAGCTCTTTCAATGAAGCCAGCATTCCCTAATCCCAACACCAGACAAAGGCACCACAAAGAAAGAGAATTACAGGCCAATATCCCTGATGAACACAGACACTAAAATCCTCAACAAAATTCTAACAAACTGGATCCAGCATTACATTAGAAAGATCATACACCATGACCAAGTGGGATTTATTCCAGGGATGCAAGGCTGGTACAATATCCACAAATCAATAAACATTATACATCACATAAACAAATTGAGAGACAAAAATCACATAATCATCTCAATTGATGCAGAAAAGGCATTTGACAAAGTCCAACACCTTTTTCTGATAAAAACGCTCAGCAAAGTGGGAATAGGAGGATCATACCTCAACATGATTAAAGCCATATATGACAAAGTACAGCCAACATCATACTCAATGGAAAAAAACTAAAATAATTTCCCTTAAGAACAGGAACAAGACAGAGATGCCCGCTTTCACCACTCCTGTTCAACATAGTACTGGAAATGCTAGCCAAAGAGATCAGACAAGAAGAAATAAAAGGCATACAAATTGGAAAAGAAGAAGTAAAATTGTCATTATTTGCAGATGACATGATACTGTACATAGAAAACCCTAAAGACTCCATCAAAAAATTATTAGACTTAACAAATGAATTCGGCAATGTAGAAGAATACAAAATTAACGCCAAGATATCTATGGCATTTTTATACAACAACTAGAGGTCCGGTGCATGAAATTTGTGCATGGGGGAGGGGAGGTGTCCCTCAGCCAAGCCTGCATCCTCTCCAATTGGGCCTAAACCAGCAGTCAGACATCCCTCTCATAATACAGGACTGCTGGCTCCCAACTGCTCACCTGCCTGCCTGCTTGCCTGATTGCCCCTAAACGCTTCTGTCTACAAACCTGATTACCCCCTAACCACTTCCCTGCCAGCCTGGTCAATGCCTAACAGCTCCCTTGCCAGCCTGATTGCCCCTAACAGCCCTCCGCTGCAAGCCTGGTCACTCCCAACTGCCCTCCCCTGAAGGCCTGGTTGCCCCTAACTGCCCTCCCTTGCTGACCTGGTAACCACTAATTGCTCTCCCCTGCTGGCTTGGTTGCCTACAACTGCCCTCCCCTGCAGGCCTGGTCCCCCCAAACTGCCTTCTTGTGCAAGCCTGGTCACTCCCAACTGCCCTCCCCTGCATGCCTGGTTGCCCCTAATTGCCCTCCCTTGCTGGCCTGGTCGCCACTAATTGCTCTCCCCTGCTGGCTTGGTTGCCCCTAACTGCCCTCCCTTGCAGGCCTAGTCACCCCTAACTGCCCTCCCCTGCAGGCCTGGTCACTCCCAACTGCCCTCCCTTACTGGCCTGGTTGCCCCCAAAAGCCCTCCCCTGTGGCCTGGTTGCCCCCAACTGCCCTCCCCTGAGGCCTGGTTGCCCCTAACTGCCCTCCCTTGCTGACCTGGTTGCCCCTAATTGCTCTCCCCTGCTGGCCTGGGCACCCCCAACTGTCCACCCCTGCAGGCCTGGTCCCCCCCCCCCACAACTGCCCTCCTCTGCAGGCCTGATCACCCCCAACTGCCCACCCTTGCAGGCTAGTCCCTCCCAACTGCCCTCCCCTGCTGGTCTGATCATGCACAACTGCCCTCCCGTGCTGGCCATCTTGTGGCGGCCATCTTTGACCACATGGGGTCGGCCATCTTGTGTGTTAGAGTGATGGTCAATTTGCATATTACCTCTTTATTATATAGGACAGTGAACGTACAGAAAGAGAGATTAAAAAACAATCCCATTTACCATTGCACACACAAAAAAATTAAGATCCCTAGGAATACTGTCAGAATGGCTATCATTAACAAATCAACAAACGACAAGTGCTGGAGAGGATACGGAGAAAAAGGAACCCTCCTTCACTGTTGGTGGGAATGCAGACTGGTGCAGCCATTATGGAAAACAGTATGTTATTTCCTCAAAACTTTAAAAATGGAACTGCCATTTGACCCAGTAATACCACTTCTAGGAATATATACCAAGAAAACAGAAACACAAATCAGAAAGGATATATGCACCCCTATGTTCATAGAAGCACAATTGACAATAGCTAAGATTTGAAAACAGCCTAAATGCCCATCAGCAGATGAATGGATTAGAAAACTGTGGGAGAAACCAAGATGGCAGCATAGGTAAGCACCTAAACTGCTGCCTCACACAACAATTTCAAAACTACAACTAAAAGACAGAACAGACATCATCCAGAACCACAGGAAGGCTGACTGAGTGGAAATTTTAAAACTAGAAGGAAAAAGGAAAGCTCATGGAGAATCAGAGGAGCGGCAAAGGAGGGCTGAGGTATGGAGACATGCGCAGAGAGGAAGGGCGACTGAGTTCCTGGCTGACTTTCTCAGGCGGGAGGGGGAAGGAAGCCCCCGACTGCACTGAACCCCAGTTCTGACTGCACTAAAACCCAGTTCCGGGCAAAACCCCATGGACCCAGGCTCATACAGGGGGAGTCTGGACTGTCAGGTAGAGAGAAAGGCACCCGGAGACTCGGAGACCCGGGAGAGCTGCGGCGGGTCAGGAGGCGCACGCGCAAATGCGCACACACACGAATGCTCTCAGAGAAAGCTGATTGTGGAGGTTGCTGCAGGCATTCCCTAGCAGAAGGGAGTTGGAAGCTCCTGACTGCACTGAACCCTAGTTCTAACTGCACTGAACCCCAGTTCCAGGCGAGCCCCTGGGGACCCACGCTCTTACAGGGGGAATCTGGACTGTCAGGAGGAAACTCAGGGGAGTCACGGAAGGCAGAGGTCTGGAGGTGCGCATGCAAGGGCAGGGCTGACGGGAAGCCAAGACTGTCTGCTCCGCCCTGAGACTCTGCCCCATCCAAGCTGAGCACAGAGGCTTTTGCAATTTTGCAAGTCTAATCCTATAAGGCTGTCTCCAGCACCGAACTTCTCCCAGCTTAGACACAGCTGATCCTCACAGCCAACTGGCCTGGAGGTCTATTTCTCCCAGTGATACCAACAACAATCAAGACTTAACTACAACAAGGCTGTACACACAGTCCACAATGGGGTGCACCAAGAGTGTCCACCTCAGGTTAACTGGGGAGGCCGACCCACTGGGCCCTATAGGAAACCTAGCACACAAAGCTACCCTACCAACTCAGGGAAGCAGCAAAAATGTGGAGGCAAAGAAACAGATCACAAATGAAAGAAATGGAGGAAAACAAACGACTGGATATAGAATTCAAAACCACGGTTATAAGGCTTTTCAAGAATTTTCTAGAAAAGGCCAATAAAGTTAGTGATATCCTCGAGGATATGAAAAAGGACCAACTAGAAATTAAACATACACTGACTAAAATAAAAAATATAATACAGAGACCCAACATCAGACTAGAGGAATGCAAGAATCAAGTCAAAGATTTGAAAAACAAAGAAGCAAAAAAACACTCAACCAGAAAAGCAAAAAGAAAAAAGAATCCAAAAAGTTGAAGATAGTGTAAGAAGCCTCTGGGACAACTTCCAGCATACCAACATCAGAATTATGGGGGTGCTAGAAGAAGAGAGAGAGCAAGATACTGAAAACCTATTTGAAGAAATAATGACTGAAAACTTCTCCTACCTGGCGACAGAAATAGACTTACAAGTCCAGGAAGCGCAGAGAACCCCAAACAAGAGGAATCCAAAGAGGACCACACCAAGACACATCATAATTAAAATGCCAAGGGCAAAAAACAAAGAGAGAATATTAAAAGGAGCAAGAGAAAAACAGTTAATTACCTACAAGGGAGCACCCATACAATTGTCAGCTGATTTCTCAACAGAAACTATGCAGGCCAGATGGGAGTGGCAAGAAATATTCAAAGTGATGAAAAGTAAGAACCTACACCCAAGATTACTCTACCCAGCAAAGCTATCATTCAGAATGGAAGGTCAGATAAAGAGCTTCACAGATAAGAAAAAGCTAAAGGAGTTCATCACCACCAAACCAGTATTATATGAAATGCTAAAAGGTATTCTTTAGGAAGAGGAAGAAGAAAAAAGTAAAGATAAAAATTATGAACAACAAGTACATATCTATCAACAAGTGAACCTAAAAATCAAGTGAATTAAAAATCTGAGGAACAAATAAACTGGTGAATATAATAGAATTAGGGGCATAGAAAGGGAGTGGACTGACAATGCTCAGAGGGAAAGGGGTGTGGGGGTGCAGGAAGAGACTGGACAAAAATCGTACACCTATGGATGAGGACAGTGCGGGGGAGGTAAGGGTAGAGGGTGGGGTGGGAACCAGGTGGAGGGGAGCTATGGGTGGGGGGGAAAGGAGAAACAATTGTAATAATCTGAACAATAAAGATTTAAAAAAAAAAAAAGAAAACTGTGGTACATTTACACAATGGAATAGTACGCTCCTATAAAAAAAGAAGGAATTCTTACCACTTGCAACAGCATGGATGGAACTGGAAAGCATTATGTTAAGTGAAATAAGCCAGTCAGTGAAAGAAAAATACCACATGATCTCACTCATTTATGGATAATAAAGAACATTATAACCTGATGATCAAAAAGATAGATACAGAGGCAGAGAAGCATCGAAGAAACTGTCAAATTACAGTGGGAAGGCTGGGGAGGGGCAGAGGGAGGTAAGAGATCAACCGAAGGACTTGTATGCATGCATATAAGCATAACCAATGGACTCAAGATACTGGCGCGGGTGGGGGGGAGAGTGACGGCATGTGCCGGGGGGTACAGGGATCCAGGAGAAGGTCAATGGGGGGAAAAAAGGAGACATGTACTACTGTTTGTAATACTTTAAAGAATAACAAAAAAGATACCTAGGAATAAACTTAACTAAGGACGTAAAAGACCTCTACTCAGAAAACTACAGGATGTTGAAAACAGAGATAGAGGAAGACATAAACAGATGGAAGAACATACCATGTTCATGGATTGGTAAAATCAACATCACTAAAATGTCCATACTACCCAAAGCAATCTATAGATTCAATGCACTTCCCATTAAAATACCAGCAGCATATTTCACAGATCTAGAAAGAACTCTCCAAAAATTAATCTGGAATACAAAAAGACCCTGAATAGCTGCAGTGATCCTAAGAAAGAAGAACAAAGTAGGAGGGATTTCAATACAAGATATCAAGATGTATTACAAAGCCATTGTTCTCAAAACTGCCTGGGTTCCCTATTTCTGGGTTCCCTATTCTATTCCATTTGTCTGTTTGGCACAAGAACAGACAAACAGACAAATGGAATAGAATAGGGAACCCAGAAATCAAACCAAACCACTATGCTCAATTAATATTTGACAAAGGAAGCAAGAACATACAATTGGACTCGAGAAAGTCTCTTCAATAAATGGTGCTGGGAAATTTGGTCAGACACATGCAAAAAAAAAAAAAAAAAAATGAAACTAGACCACCAACTTACACCATACACAAAAACAAACTCAAAATGGCTAAAAGGCTTAAACGTAAGATGGAAAACCATAAAAATATTAGAGGAATCCACAGGCAGCAAAATCTCAGATATATGCTGAAGCAATATCTTCACCTACACAGCTCCTAGGGCAATGGAAACTAAAGAGAAAATAAACAAATGGGACTACATCAAAATAAAAAGCTTCTGCCAGCAAAAGAAACCATCAACAAACAAGAAAATCCACTACAAAGAACATATTGCCAATGATATTTCAGATAAGGGTTTAGTCTCCAATTTCTGCTTTTAGAAATTTAGATATCTTTTTTAGAGAAACTCCTGAACATGTACACAAAGAGATATATACAAAGATATTCTCTGCAACAATAAGTATACTAATGAAATGTGGAAGCCATCAAACTGCCGGTCAATAGTGGAGTAAATTATAAAGTGAGGCTTATTCATACAATGGATTACTATGATCAGGTTAAAATTTGTACTCAGATCAATAGCAATATAATGTTGAGTTTATAAAGCTATGTGTAAAAGAATAGATACAATGTCACTTGTAAAATATTTGAGTCTATTCAAAACAATACTATATAGCTTATATATGTATAAAAAGTGCAAAAACAACTAAGGGTTCAACTCATAGTGTCTTTAGGATAGTGTTTACTTCTAGGGAAGGAGTATGGGGTGTGGGATTTTAGCCATATTTGTAAAGATTTATTTATTTAAAATATAAGAGATCTGAGACAATTGTGTCAAAATGTTAACACATTAAATATGGCTTGGATACTAGTATTTGTTGCATTTTTTGTATTTTCTAATATGTTTGAAATATTTTATAATATATATTTTTTTCTTTTATAAAAGAAAACAAACCAAAGTATTATGATGGTGGGAAGAATACAGTAGAATATATTACTACCTGGATTACAAAAATGTTTTTTATTTAATAAATCTTTATTGTTCAGATTATTACAGTTGTTCCTCTTTTCCCCCCATAGCTCCCCTCCACCCAGTTCCCACCCACCCTCTGCCCTTACCCCTCCCCACACTGTCCTCATCCATAGGTGTACAATTTTTGTCCAGTCTCTTCCTGCACCCCCACACCCCTTTCCCCCTGAGAATTGTCAGTCCACTCCCTTTCTATGCCAGATTCTATTATGTTCACCAGTTCATTCTGTTCCCCAGATTTATTATTCACTAGATTCTTAGATTCACTTGTTGATAGATATGTACTTGCTGTTCATAATTTTTATCTTTACCTTTTCTTCTTCTTCCTCTTCCTAAAGAATACCTTTCAGCATTTCATATAATACTGGTTTGGTGGTGATGAACTCCTTTAGCTTTTTCTTATCTGTGAAGCTCTTTATCTGACCTTCCATTCTGAATGATAGCTTTGCTGGGTAGAGTACTCTTGGTTGTAGGTTCTTGCTATTCATCACTTTGAATATTTCTTGCCACTCCCGTCTGGCCTGCACAGTTTCTGTTGAGAAATCAGCTGACAATCGTATGGGTGCTCCCTTGTAGGTAACTGTTTTTCTATTGCTGCTTTTAATATCCTCTCTTTGTCTTTTGCTCTTGGCATTTTAATTATGATGTGTCTTGGTGTGGTCCTCTTTGGATTCCTTTTGTTTGGGGTTCTCTGCGCTTCCTGGACTTGTAAATCTATTTCTTTCACTGGGGGACGGGGGTTGGGGATTTATTTCTTCACATAGGTTTTCAGTATCTTGCTCTCTCTCTTCTTCTGGCACCCCCATAATTTGGATGTTGGTACGCTTGAAGTTGTCCCAGAGGCTCCTTACACTATCTTCATATTTTTGGATTCTTTTTTCTTTTTGCTTTTCCTGTTGAGTGTTTTTTGCTTCTTTGTTTTTCAAATCTCTGACTTGATTCTTGCAATTCTCTAGTCTGCTGTTAGATCTCTGTATAATATTTTTTATTTTAGTCAGTGTATGCTTAATTTCTAGTTGGTCCTTTTTCATTTCCTCGAGGATCTCACTAAATTTATCGGCCTTTTCTAGAAAATTCTTGAAAAACCTTATAACCGTTGTTTGAACTCTATATCCAGTCATTTGCTTTCCTCCATTTCTTTCATTTGTGACCTGTTTCTTTGTCTCTACATTTTGGCTGCTTCCTTGAGTTGATAGAGTGGCTTTGTGTGCTAGGTGTCCTATAGGGCCCAGTGGCTCGGCCTCCCCAGTTACCTGAGGTGGACACTCTTGGTGCACCTCTTTGTGGGCTATGTGCACAGTCCTGTTGTAGTTTAGCCTTGATTGTTGTTGGTATCACTGGGAAGAATTGACCTTCAGGCCAATTGGCTATGAAGATCAGCTGTGGCTACCATGGGAGAACTTCTGTGCTGGAGACACCCTTATGAGACAAGACTTGCAAAATTGCAAAAGCCTCTGTGCTCAGCTTGGATGGGGTGGAGTCTCAGGGCGGAGCAGACAGCATTGGTTTCCCATCAGCCCTATCCTAAGAGGCCCCTGGGTCTCAGTGTCCCGCGGTAATCGCTGCAAGCACCTCTGAGAGAAAGCCACCCTCGAGTTTCGCCTGCTGCCAGACAGTCCAGTTTCTCCTCAAATGAGTCTGGGTCCCCAGAGTCTCAGCCGAAACTGGAGTTCAGAGCAGTCGGGAGCTTTTGTCTCCCTCCCGCTTGAGAAATCCAGCCGCGTACTCAGTTGCCAGTCCTCTGCACGTGTGTCTCTGCACCTCCAACTTCTGCAGCTCCTCTGAGTCTCAGTGTGCTTTTCTCATTCCTTCTAGTTGTAGAATTTCCACTCAGCCAGCCTTCCTGTGGTTCTGGATGATATCCGTTTTGTCTTTTAGTTGTAGTTTTGAAATTGTTGTGCAAGGCAGCAGTTTAGGTGTTTACCTATGCCGCCATCTTGGTTTCTTCTGGATTACAAAAATATTGAAAAATAAGATATGATGCAGCCAATGGAGGATAAAATAACTCTTTATAACCAACAAAGCTGATCGTAGAAAATGTGGCTTTTATTTATGGACTATTTTCCACCACAAAGCAGACTTATTCTAGGTTGCTGGCAGTCCTGGGGAAAGGCATACATTTATCTATTGGAACAGAGTATTCTAGAGGGGTATCAGGTGGAAAACAGAGAGCAATACATATCTCAGACCTCCAAAACCACAGCCAAATAAGGGGAGGGGGACAAGTTTGCAGCCAAGAGTGCTATGCCAGGGAAGATCTTTACTTAAATGGAAATGTCAGAATGGGGAAAATACACTCCCCAAAATTGAAAACCCTCAACACAATAATTCTGCTGTGAGATCAGCATTTGTGTGAAGCACTCAGAATAAAGCTGCTTTGCCAAAACCGGTTTGGCTCAGTGGATAGAGCGTCGGCCTGCGGACTGGGGGGTCCTGGGTTCGATTCCGGTCAAGGGCATGTGGCTTAGTTGCGGGCACATCCCCAGTGGGGGCTGTGCAAGAGGCAGCTGATCGATGTTTCTCTCTCATCGATGTTTCTGACTATCTATCCCTCTTCCTTCCTCTCTGTAAAAAATCAATAAAATATATTAAAAAAAAAAAAAAAAAAAAAGCTGCTTTGGTCATTTCTGTTGATACTAGAGGCCCGGTGCATGAAATTTGTGCACTTGGGGTGGGGGAGTCCCTCAGCCTGGCCTGGGCCCTCTCACAGTCCAGGAGCCCTGGGGGGATGTCCGACTGATGGCCGTCAATTAGACATCCTTAGTGTTGCCACGGAGGTGGGAGAAGCTCCCACCACTGCTGATGTGCTCGCCAGCAGTGAGCCCAGCTTCTGGCTGAGTGGCGCTCCCCCTGTGGGAGCACACTGACCACCAGGGGGCAGCTCCTGCATTGAGTGTCTGCCCCCTGGTGGTCAGCACACATCATAGTGACCAGTCATTCCACCATTTGGTCATTTTCATATTAGCCTTTTATTATGTAGGATATGCTATAGATGAGGCCCCCTAGAACCATAAGAAATGCAAAAAAAAAAAATCACTGTTAATTCATTCTTGAATTGCCCCCACTTAAAATCAAATTGCTTCCCCCCCACCCCCAACCCCATGAGGCGTGTGGTGCACCTTGGGAACCACTGGGCTTGACACTTTTCCTCTCGGACCTTCATTTCTGAATACATACGCATATACCATGGGAATTATAATCTCTTCTCCGCCTACCTCACTGGGTTATCATGAGGAGGTTCTGAGCTAATAAACCTAGAAATGTTTCATCAAGTGATGTTTAAATGGGAAGGGATTGTTATTTTTAAGCCCAGGGGTACCCTTGCAGGTAGCAGGTGCTGATTAGGGGAGGAGGGCATGATTGTTTCCTGGGACTGTAGCTATGGAAGCTTTGCAGAGGGTTCTGCAGGCCTCGGAGTGGTGGGCTCTGGCCAGCAGCCCTGTAGCGGTGGTCGTCCCTGGAGGCGCTGGCAGGGGGCAAGGAGTTAGGGGGGCGCTAGGGGGGTGGCGAGGCCGAAGGGGGAGTAACTGTCAAACCTTCCTGTTTGGCGCCATTCTTTAAATTGTACGTGGTGGTTTCACAGCTGTACCTGCTCAGGGCGGGGCTCCAATCTCCTGGAGCCGGCTGGGGGCTGGGCCAGGGCGGAGCCAGGCAGGCTAGGAGGGTGGGTTTAGCTGCACCCCCAGCAAGGTTCAGTGTGCTTCTGCTGCAGAGATGGCACTGCTGCTGTGGGGCGGGAGGGTCTGACCCTGGGGGGCCACTCAGGACTGCCTCCACCCAGGTCTGGAGTTGTAGGGGGGAGAGGCATGCCTGGCCCCAGCAGAGGAGGCCCAGCAGTGGCGGGCCGTGGGTCCTGGGTGCCTCAGGGGCGCTGACGGGTGGTCGCTGGCATGCTATTGTGGGCGCCCCTGGCAGGGGTGGTGGGGGGAAGAGATCGGGAGTCAGAGGTGGGGGCTGCAGCTACCCCCAAGGCTGGGTCTTCTCCCCATCTGGTCAGCCTCCACATCCCCTGGGGGTGCTGGGGCTGGGGTAGGGTGTCTGTGCAGGGGGATTAGAAGAGCTCCCCATGGCCGCTTCCTCTTCCTTCTTTGCAGTCTAGGCTCCTGTCAGGCAGTCTCCTCAGACCCCTGGGAACTTGGCTCCGGCTGCTTGCCCCCTGCTGCGCATGCATCAATATGCAAACTGGTCATTATGGGGACACCGTCACTGACAAATTAGCATATTACCTCTTTATATATCTAAACTTCTTATGAGACATTGGTTAGGAGAGGTAAGGTCAGCACTGGTATTTTTCTGAATTTGGGTGTTCATATGACATCATAAATATCATCCATAACTGATATTATCAAATTTTTGTGTTCATCAAAATAGCCTCATTTGGGGTTCTTTAACCCATTGTACGCCATAAGCATCTGTAGAAGCAAGCGGCGGACCTTCCCTACACACCACGCGTGTCTATAAAAAAAATGTTTTCCCTAAGTGTCGGCCCTGACCAACTTTAAAATCATTTTTTGTAAGAATTTTCAGCTGAAAATATTCAAGAACACCTGAATTGTGAATAATATATTTATTTTTATAGTATTCATTGAAAATTGATTTTTTAAATTAAATTCAAAATATCGTGGCATGTAGGGATGTTTCCATTTTGGATACGTGGCAGTTAACTGGTTAGTTGATATTTTTGTCCATTTCATCATTGGAACACATATATTTTTTATCTATTTATATATTGTAGTTTGGTGCAAGATTTTCTTGGAAGATTTCACTGTTTAAAAACACTATGATATGCCCTGGCCGGTTTTTCTCAGTGGTTAGAGCATTGGCCAGGGGACTGAAGGGTCTCGGGTTCGATTCCTGGTCAAGGGCACGTACCTGGTTTCCAGCCCAGGTAGGGACACATCTCTCATGTCGATGTTTCTCTCTCTCCACCTCCCCCTTCTCCCTCCCTTCCACTCTCTATAGAAGTCAATGGAAAAAATATCCTCAGGTGAAGATTAAAAAACAAAAACTGTGATACAAAATGTGGTAGTGGAATGAGCCTCACCTATAAAACATGTCTTTTAACATCTATCACGTAAATTTTCCATGAGGCTTGGACATTATATAGAGATGGAGATAAAGATGAATACTGTTATGGTGCAGAATATTGGTTGCCCAGCCAACATCCATCTTTTACTTCCCCTCTTCCTTCTTATAAACCCCAATTTTATTCAGTTTTTCACCCTCCTCCACATGGCCAGGTCCTTCAGAAAAAGAGGAACTACCATGTTTTCCCGAAAATAAGACAGTGTCTTATATTAATTTTTGCCCCCAAAGACACGCTAGGTCTTATTTTCAGGGGATGTCTTATTTTTCCATGAAGAAGAATACGGTACACATTTATTGTTAAATGAAAATAAAGGAAATTTATTACCTGTGTACGGTGGTACAGTAGTACGGTAGTTGTCAACACAAACCAGACAAACTGTGAATCCTACAGTATCAAGAATTTACTCATTTATTCAATGACAATCATGTCATCATATTCTGGAACATCATCATAACAATCCAATTCCTGAATTTCCTGGTGAATTTCTTGTGACTCCATTTCTTTCAGAATCAGTGGACCAAATCTCTCATGTTTAGCAATAGCACTGTCTTTAAATGAGTACTTCTTGTCAAGGTACCTGCTCGCAGTGCATTTGCAATGCAACTGTCAGTGATTTTCTCCCATGAATTCTTCACCCAAGTCACAACTTCTTGCAGTTTAGGTTTCACAAAGTTTCCACGCTGATTTCTCTCCATTCTATTTTCAATGTAGTCATTAATTTCCATGCGCAAATTGTCTTTGAATGGCTTGTTTATTGCAATATCAAGAGTCTGGAGATAGGCCGTCATTCCTGCAGGAATCATTATCTGATCTATTTTTCTTTCGTGAAGAAATGTCTTCATGTCTTTAGCGCGGTGAGTGCTGGCTGCATCCCAGACTAGCAGACCTCTTTGGCTCCCTCACATAACAAGCGGCAGCATTAAATCGACCCACTTCCTTATAACTGCTTGTGTGGCCCAGGCTTTTTCAGTTTCAAGAATAAAAACGCCCAAAACACATTCAATCTTTTCCTTCTTGCCCTTAGAAATTATTAAAGGTGGGATTTTAGTGCCATCCAGACGAATTGCCAAAATACAGGAAACACGTGCACTTTTGTAAGCAGTGGAGGGAATGTACGCTAAGAAGGCACCCCGCTGTTCAATTGTTGTTTGAGATGATTGGCCCATAAACACTGCAGTTTCATCCATAGCAATCATGTTGGAAAGATTGTATTTAGAGAAGTCAGCATCGTCAATAAAGGACTTGAATGCAAGTGCTCGCTTAATAACTTGAGTATCTTCCAACCTAAACAATGTTGTAGATCTTCTTAAAGACAATTCACTTCGCTGAAGGAAATTATCCAGCCAGTGTTGTGATGCTTTGAAGTCTTCGGGGGCTATGTCAAACTGTGGTGCCATTGCAAGGGCAAATTCTTGAATCTGAGCCCTATTCACAACCAAAGCCTTTGCTCTCCTGTCAACAACCCATTCACAGATCAGGTCTTCCAGCTCGGAAAATAATGGTTGCCGACCTGATCCACACTTGCGCTTTTTAGCATTTCCCTTGTGCACTTGTTCAATGAGGTTACCATACTCTGCTCGCCATTTTCGGAACAATCAGATACTCAACATCTTCTCTTTGCAGAAAGCAGTAAGATTTTGGCCCCAAGAGTCTTCCACGATTCCTTTCTTGTACTCCACGGAGTAGCTTTTTCTTTTTGCGCTCATTTCTAGGGGTACAAAAAAAGGAATTGGGGTATCAAGGTGGGGGGGAGGGGGATCACTCAAAATGACACAGGGGGGATCAGAGGGGAGAATCAAAATAACACAGGAGAATCAGAGGGGGGATTACCATTTTAGTAACCCCTTTTGATCCTCCTGTGTCATTTTGATTGCCCCCTCTGATCCTCCTGTGTCATTTTAAGTGATCCCCCTCCCCCCACCCCTGTGCCACTGAACACCTTCACCAGACATCCCCCCTACCCCTTTATCAGACATTTACCCCCTGGGGCCTGCCTGGGGACTGTCACTGGGCTTGCTGGGGCCTGGATCTGGGCTGGAGCAGGGTCTTCCACTGACTGAGAACCTTCAGTCATCATGAAGGCAGCCGCAAGCATCAGGTAGTGTCACCAGAGACAGACCAGCACTCACCACCTTCGCCGCGTCCTGTCCGCTCTAATCCTCCTGTTCTTCTACACGCATCTGCGAAAGTCTCCTCCTCTCTCCCGCCCTGCACTCACCGCTCACTCCGACCTCCGCTCCGCCTCCACACAGCAGTGATGTCAGGACTCCACATAACGTCACTGGTTGCTAGACGCCAGTCGGGGCGGCCCTAGCAACCAGTTTACGGTAAATTAATTTTCATTCTGAGACAGAGCCTGGGGGCCTTATTTTCGGGGGATGCATTATATTTCACTCAGAAGGAAACCTGTAAGTAGGTCTTATTTTCGGAGAAGGTCTTATTTTCGGGGAAGCACGGTATTAGGCAACATTTTGATGAACTTTTTTAATGCATATATAGTAATATAATTGGGCTCATACCATAAGTTTTATATCCTGTTTTATTTCACTTACTGGTATATTTTTAACAGATTCTAAACTAGGATTTTTCAAACTGGACCCTACTGGATTGTTTGAGAAAGCATAACAGGACTTCATATTAATGTTTAGGTATTATTGCAATAAACTCAATACATTAATGCAATCAATTTTACTTTATCTTTATTAATTACACTACAAATTATACTTATTATAAGCTACAAGATTAATCCTGTTGAAATACATTTTTTTCTAAGAGCAAGGAAGACTCATACCAGAATGATAATCAAGTGCTGTCATCTCTTGAAAAAAATTACACCTGTTTATCTGAATCTGGTCAAAGAGAAACAAAATAGAAATGCCATTATCATCTCCACCACCTCCATACCCTTAGTACTCTAATAATTATTTGTATTGCTAATGTAAATTTTATTATTGTTTGAGATCACATTTTATTGTTACCAGAGTAAACTCTTACCTGTACCAAAATTTTTCTGGTATACAGGTTCTTTCACATTCATAAGCCCTTCAGCGATATTAATCAATAGTTTCTCCTACATTATATTTAAACTAGAGGCCCAGCACACGAAGTAGTGCATGGGTAGGGTCCCTAGGCCTAGCCTGTGATCAGGGCCATCTTCTGCCCGCTCGCCAGTTCCCAGTGCCACCCCGCCACCACACCCCAGTTCACCGTGGTTCCCCGATCACAGTATAGCTCCAGTTCCCTGGAGCCTGCAGGCTAGGGGAATGGACCCAGAGGTCGGCCATTCAGCCCACTCACCAGTCCCGCCCCGCCGCCACTCACTTAGGTTCGCCGTGGTTCCCTGTTTGCCATGCTGCAATCCGAGCCTGAGGCTGGGGTGCTGGGGGGGCCTGAGAGGTGGTCAATACACCTCAGGGCCACTGGTCAAGCAGTCGCTCCAGTCATTATGCTTATGGTCGCTGGCCTTTTATTATATACAATATTTTTAAAGTTATATGGTATTAGACTAAAAAGACTAAAAAATAAGCTTCCAAAATTGTGTTCATGTTTTTAATGAAGTCTCCAAAAGGGAGGGGAGATGCTTAACAAAAAGGAAATAAGGAGTTACACTCTGAAGTTTATACACATTTAAATAAAATAAGTAGTCAGCTGTTTGACATTTGTATCAACTGAATAGAGAACTATATGGTGAGAACTTCAAAATGGAAAAAAAATGTAAGTACGAAGTTCTTCTTGAATCTCAATAATTCATAGCCCTGAAGAAAATACTTTTGAAAACTAGGAATGTTGGCTGTATAATATTGCTTGAAAGTTAATCCCAAATAGTAATGTGTGGATGAGTGCTGTTTGTCTACTCAATAGCCATTCTCCCCTCCTCTGCCTCCTTGCCACAAGAGCACCAGCCACCCACAAGACCTTAGCTTTCACAGCCTTCCTTGCAGTTAAGAGTGGGGTGACAGGTTCAAATAAGTGGGACCTAAGGGGTAGTTAGTCAAAGTCCTTCCAGGAAGGGTTTTCTTTTCTAATAAGTGAGCTGCACAAGGGGCGGTCCTGCCAGCCTTCCTGCTCAGCTGCTGTCCAGTGAAATGTAATGATTCAGCAGAGGGAGGCCCCATGTAACTAGAGGGCAAGCCAACAGACTAGAAACCCACTCTCAGGCCTGACATTGTTGAGTGACAGAATGAACCAGTGGTGGACCTTCCTGCTTCTGGACTTATTGATACATTAAATTGTGTCCTTCTTGGCTAAGCAAGTTTTACCTAGGAGGTCTTTATTGTACCTGAAAGATCCCAAAGTATATTCTATGTCATAAGAGTTTCAGTATCTAGTGTGATTGATGGGAAAAATCAATTATTGATTTTTAGAACTTATTTTAGAATAATTATAAAATTAAATAATGACAGTACAGTTGCCACTTTTCAAAATGGCAGTTGCATATAAAATGAGAATCTGATTCCTGGCCAGTGGCACATATTTGCCTCATTTATCTCTATCCATTCACAAGATGGCCTTGTTACAGCAGACACAGAATCCTTTTCCTAGTGATGGAGAAAATAAGAGGATGACCTTTACTACAGTTTAATGTTAATATGAAAGAATATAAAAATAATCTCACCCATTCTGATTCTAATAGAGATTGAAGCAAGACCAGTTAATCACTACCTTGCCTTCCAGTCATAAAGTGGTAGGTAACTCAAGAGATATCAGCCTTTGAAAGACAGATTTTAAAACACCAAGAAACCCTAAAATTACTCAGTGGGGTTTTATATTATTTAATAATATAGCATTTCATTGTTTCCCTGAAAGAAAATAAACTTTTAGGAGAAACAATTATTGTTTTATAAAACACCTGAGAAATAGCATTAGTTAGCAGAGTTCTCTGCTTCATTTCTGGGACATATCATTTTATTGGCATGTTAGACCCAGTCTTGTATCAAGAATTTTATGATGCATTTTTAAATTAAAATCCACTGAAACATAATTTTTTGAAGTTTCTTAAATTCAAGACAGACAATATATCTAACTTAGAATAATTATAAAATTAAATAATGATGTTTTGTAAAGGATTCCCTCTTCTGAGTTAGATTCGTGCCTTCATCTATTTATGTTATTAAGCTTGCGGGGCTATTCTGGAACAAGATATCTGTTCAGAAATCCCTCTAGAAACTTTCTTACATTATTTATGTCACTACTAAAGCTATTTCCCTTCCCTTAAAGAACAGCTGCTTACGTACAAAAGAACAAAATCATTATTAAGCCAACAATGTTGATAAACAATTCTGGTTTGCTCCTAGCTGTACCATAGTTGCCTTTTATACACTAACTGGAGGCCCAATGCACAAAATTTGTGCAACAGTAAGCCTTCCTTCCCCTGGCTGCTGGCACAGGATTCCCTCACAGAGGGAGGCCCCACCCACCCACCACAGCCCACTGGTCAGTCGCCTGGGCCTCCCTCTGCAGGGTGATCATGGGGAGATGGCCAGGCCAGACCAATCGCATCGCACCCGCCTTGGCTGTCCTGGCGCCAGTGGGTGTCATAGCGTGGTCCCAAATGGTCGTTTCGAGGCCGTTGGGTTAATTTGCATATTATGCTTTTATTATATAGGATTGATTTCCTAAATCTCTGCACTCAAAGATTGTCAAGTATAGCCAGTTAATTTAATAGTATATTTTAAATGCTATTCTCATTTTCTCTCAGTTAGAAGTAAATTTTAATGATTTTTACATAAATGGTTTTAATCTCACAAGTCAGATCCCCTAAATAGCTTATACAATTTTTGAAAGCTCTGAACTTTTATTTGCTTATTTTCTCCTGCAAGCTTAATATACTTAACAAAAAGTTCCATATTCCACATCATCAAAGCTTTCATCTTGACTCAAAGGAAAAAAAGAAAAAATTAAAAGCCAAAATCAACTATTTTCAGCCTCAATTTTCAAATGTCATTTGTTTTCACCTAATTCTAGTAAATTTATATAGTGTAATTCTAAACTTCGCTATTTGACATTTCCCTGCTGAAGAAAAGCAGTAGAAACTTTTCACCATCTGTGCTGTTTTTGGAAACCAGCCTCTCCCATCTGTGGTCTGGGCCAAGCATCACGGGGTAGCGGGGCGGGGGTGGGTGGGGGGGAATGGAGGGGGGCGCGTTGCCTTCACAACTGCTCTCAGAACGCTAACTCTAGGAATTACCAGTTGTTACTCTGCAGTTGAATGTTCTGGAGAATGGCCCTCTATTAATAAGGTACCAACAAAAGAAACAGGTAACTTTCTTAAAAGAGAATACCAATTAGGAGAGGGGAAAAGAATTGATAGAAAGACCTAGCAAAAGTCGAGTCTTTACATTTTTAATAGACCATTTTCTGCTAAATCAGCTAATTTCTGAAGCCTTTGAATTTCAAAATCTTATGGAATTCAGTTTTTCCAAACTAAGGTGCTAAAGAAGTGTTGTTTTTCAGTATAAAGAGTTTCTAACTAACCAGACTTCAGTTGAGGTGGGTGGGGGGGGGGGGGGGTATGGTGAGTATACAGAACTTGCCAAACGGGGGCGGGGGGAGCGGCGCGGGGAGGGGCGGTCTGCCTTTCTTTAGAACGTGGTGCAAAATGAGGTTGCTAAACTAGAAATAACAGAAGGAGGAAGACATAGAGTCCATTATCTCAAGCAATATACAAATGTGCTAGTAATTTTTGTTTCGTGAGAGTTGTTTTTGAACAACTACCACCACCACCACCACCCCCCCCCGAAAAAGTTAACTGGCCTCAAACGTACCTTTAATTCTTCTTCTATTTCCAAACTCTCAATAACTTTGGTTCTCAAGCTCTACTCACACCTGTGAAACCTGACAAATGGCAAAAATCTTGACAAGACAACAAGAGAGGGAAGAGGATAGGAAAAGGGACAGGGGATGGGAGACGGGATGGGAGGGAAGGGGAGGGAGGGAAAGGAGGAGGGAGGAAAAAGGTAGAGGGTAAGGGAGAGGGAGGGGGAGGGGAGGAAGGTAGAGAGGGAGGAAGAGGGAAAACGAGAACAAGCACTTTGCCACCCTCCTGGCCAAGTGAAATGCTGGTTCCAGAGATTACAGTAATTACAGCCCCAGCATGAATTCCATACAAGCGCTAAATGAAACAGCACATCAATTAAAAAAAATAAACACTCCATTCTAGGAGAAAGACAACCCCCTGGGAAGTCCTAACTAGCGTAAATGAACCTGCCAGGCCGCAAGCCCCACGTCCCCCCACCCCCACCTCCCCCCGCCCACCACCACCGTCCCCTCCACTCCCCACTCCCAACCTCCCCCCGCCCACCACCACCCCCCCCACACACACACCACCATCATCACCACCAACAACTTAAGGTGGTCGCGGGGCTAGCGCGGGCACAACTGGTCGGCGGCGTCCCCAGTGGCTGCTAAAAGCAGCCAGGGACCCTCTCCACTCTGCAGACCACGAAGACGCGTCCTCACGTCAGCTCCAGGGCGCAGCACCACCTCCCAAAGAAGAGAAGGCAGCTCTGGCAAATACACGTGAACTTTGCATAGATGTACGTGTTCCAAAAGTACAAGGTGGAGAGTGAATCCAGCCGCAGTTTCCAGTCTGTCCTATTTATAAGTTTTTCATTCTTTTTTAAGGTGAAGGGAATTATTTTCCTTAAGGAAGAAATGGGTCCCGGGTGCCTTACATATTTATCTCATCTCATTATCAAAATCCCCTTTGAGATATTACCTCGCTCTCCCAATTAGGACACGGAGGCCCGCCCAGGTCACTCGGCAGGCAGAGGCAGGAGAACCCCGGGGCCGCCCGGGTACCGCGCGACCCTCGCGTGTCCGCAGGTGGGCGCCGGGACACCTCCGTCCGAGCTGTCCCCGGCCTACCCCACCATCCAAAATATACTGCCATCTTTCCCGTTTCTCCCACATTTCCAAGCCTCAAAGACCATTATTTTGAGAAATCCAAGTAGGGTACCCTTTCTCGGATTTCCCACCGTGCCCGGCCCCAGCTCACGGAGGGGCGCGGGCCCCCATGGCCCATAGGCCACAAACCACATTCGGAGAGACTCTTAAACGGGGACTTAATTTGTTAAAAACGGGCCTAGAAGAGCGTGCACTGAGTTAAAACTTCGTCCCCAGTCCCCAAGTGCAGATTTATAAATGTAACCGAGAAAAAAAGAAATGGAACCGAGTCCTCAGACGCGCATTGAGCGGGCGGGCAAGGGGCGGCAGTCGTGGCCAATTCTCCGTCTCTGTGGTCGATCCCAAGGTTACCCAAACTCTCCAGCCGCAGATACCGCGCATGACTGTGCGGCCACTTGGACGGCCTTAAGGAAGGCAGGGCCTAAGGAGCGAGAAGACTCCGCCCCGTTTCCTGAGATTGGCGTGCCAGGCCGAGGGCGGAAACCGAGTCCGCGCGGTATAAATATTCATGAGACGGCGCGGAGACTGGCGGGGCCGCAACGGGGAAGTTCGGTGAAGGGCGCAGCTCCGGCCGAAGAGGAGGTAGCTGTGGGCGCCAATCGCGCCGCTCAGGTGTCTGCTCCGCCTTCCGGTCTGGATTTGGTTCTGCATGTCTAGCGAGAAGGGGGCAGCCTGCACTTCGCCGATTGCTGGCTGGAGCACGAAGCGGACTTTTACCGGACCGACGCCGTGGAGAGAGGGATACGGCCTCGGTGAAGGCGGGTCCCTACTCCGGAGGCAGCAGAGCGGCTTTGGGAACGAGCATGAACCCCCGGGGGGGCGTAAGGGGCCATAGGGGCTGACCCCGCGCGGAAGCGGCCTGGCCCAGCCATCTTGACTGCGCGCGGCGGCCCGAAAGGAAACTTGCTGCGCCGCCGCCCTCTGCGCTGGGCCAAGTCGCCGGCGCCGGCGAGACGCGGAGAGAACGCGAGAGAGTGGAGGACGATGAGCCGGGGGCCAGCCACTCTGCTCCAAAAGGGCTGAGCTCGACCAGGGCAGACCCTCGGGGACTGTAGCGCACTCCTGCAGCCACCCTCAGCTCCCCGGAGCGGCGGGCTGCGCTGTGTGGACGTGTCCTGAGAAGGCATTAGGGACTAGGCAGATAAACAACCTCTCGAGAGAAGCAGGAGAAAGACGAGTAGGGCACTCACTCTCTTCTCCGGCTCTCTCTCTCTCTTTCTGGGTCCTCCGGAGCCCCTCTGTTCACTGCCAGGAGGGCGAGGGGACGAAGCATGGAGTGGAGTTACCTGTTGGAAGTGACCTCCGTGCTGGCCACCTTGACGCTGTTGCAGCGCTCCAGCGGCGCTGCGGCCGCCTCGGCCAAGGAGCTGGCTTGCCAAGAGATCACTGTGCCGCTGTGCAAGGGTATCGGCTATAACTACACCTACATGCCCAACCAGTTCAACCACGACACGCAGGACGAGGCGGGTCTGGAAGTGCACCAGTTCTGGCCGCTGGTAGAAATCCAGTGCTCGCCCGATCTCAAGTTCTTCCTGTGCAGCATGTACACGCCCATCTGCCTGGAGGACTACAAGAAGCCCCTGCCTCCCTGCCGCTCTGTGTGCGAGCGCGCCAAGGCCGGATGCGCACCCCTCATGCGCCAGTATGGCTTTGCCTGGCCGGACCGCATGCGCTGCGACAGGCTGCCCGAACAGGGAAACCCGGACACGCTGTGCATGGACTACAACCACACCGACCTCACCACAGCTGCGCCCAGCCCGCCGCGCCGCCTGCCGCCGCTGCCGCCTCCCGGGGAACGGCCGCCCTCCGGCAGCGGCCACGGCCGCCCGTCAGGGGCCAGGCCCGCGTCCCGAGGAAAGGGCGGGGGCATCGGGGACGCGGCGTCTCCCCCGACACGCGTCGGCGGGAAGGCGCGGCCCCCTGGCGGCGGCGCGGCGCCCTGCGAGCCGGGCTGCCAGTGCCGAGCTCCAATGGTGAGTGTGGCCAGCGAGAGGCACCCGCTGTACAACCGCGTCAAGACTGGCCAAATTGCCAACTGCGCGCTGCCCTGCCACAATCCCTTCTTCAGCCAGGACGAACGAGCTTTCACCGTCTTCTGGATCGGCCTGTGGTCTGTGCTCTGCTTTGTGTCCACCTTCGCTACCGTGTCTACCTTCCTCATCGACATGGAACGCTTCAAGTACCCGGAGCGGCCCATCATCTTCCTCTCAGCCTGCTACCTCTTCGTGTCCGTTGGCTACCTGGTACGCCTCGTGGCGGGGCATGAAAAGGTGGCGTGCAGCGGTGGCGCGCCCGGCGCAGGTGGCGCGGGCAGTGCGGGTGGCGCGGCTGCTGCGGGCGCGGGCACGGGCGCGGCCGGGACTGGCGCAGGCAGCCCAGGCGGGCGCGGTGAGTACGAGGAGCTGGGCACGGTGGAGCAGCACGTGCGCTACGAGACCACAGGCCCGGCCCTGTGCACCGTGGTCTTCCTGTTGGTCTACTTCTTCGGCATGGCCAGCTCTATCTGGTGGGTGATTCTGTCGCTCACGTGGTTCCTGGCAGCGGGCATGAAATGGGGCAACGAGGCCATCGCGGGCTACTCGCAGTACTTCCACCTGGCCGCGTGGCTCGTGCCCAGTGTGAAGTCTATCGCGGTGCTGGCTCTCAGCTCCGTGGACGGCGACCCGGTGGCGGGCATCTGCTACGTGGGCAACCAGAGCCTCGACAACCTGCGCGGCTTCGTGCTGGCGCCACTCGTCATCTACCTCTTCATTGGCACCATGTTCCTGCTGGCCGGCTTCGTGTCTCTCTTCCGCATCCGCTCAGTCATAAAACAGCAGGGCGGCCCCACCAAGACGCACAAGCTGGAGAAGCTCATGATTCGCCTGGGCCTCTTCACTGTGCTCTACACAGTGCCCGCTGCAATAGTGGTCGCCTGCCTCTTTTACGAGCAGCACAACCGCCCGCGCTGGGAGGCCACGCACAACTGTCCGTGCCTGCGGGATCTGCAGCCGGACCAGGCACGCAGGCCTGATTATGCGGTGTTCATGCTCAAGTACTTCATGTGCCTGGTCGTGGGCATCACCTCAGGTGTGTGGGTCTGGTCAGGCAAGACGCTTGAGTCCTGGCGGGCCCTATGCACCCGCTGCTGCTGGGCCAGCAAGGGTGCCGCGGTGGGCGGGGGTGCTGGCGTGAGAGACACTAGCGGGCCAGGCGGGGGCGGGGGGGCCGGCGGGGGGCCGGGTGGGGGAGCGGGCTCGCTCTACAGTGACGTCAGCACAGGCCTGACGTGGCGATCTGGCACCGCCAGCTCACTGTCTTACCCAAAGCAGATGCCTTTGTCCCAAGTCTGAGCAGAGGGAAGGAAAGGGCGGCGAGGAGGCCAAGAACTGCGAAGGGACACTCCAAGGGCTGATGTTCCCACCCCTTCGCCGTTATTTTGACTGCTATTAGCATGATCATGAACTCTTAATGGTATCCATTAGCTGACACTTAAATGACTGGCTTAGAACAAAGTACCTGGCATTGGGGACTCCCAGACCCAGCCTCCTTTCCTCCATTGATATGCGAGGAGCTCCTCTAGGGAGGTGGGAGACATACATCTCTATTGGCAGAGAAGGGTGGACTCTGCAGCGTTCCCAGAACCCAAGGCTTGGAGCCCTCCTTGGTTGCCATTCGTGGAACTTGAAGCCAGATCTACAGATTTTACCCGAGGGACCTATTTTTCTCCTATGTAAACTCTTACTCCTTATGCATCCTGAAGGAGGGATGATCACGATCTAACTGGATTGCATGGTTTGGGTATTCTTAATGACCAGGCAAATGCCTTAAGTAAATAAACATGAAATGTCTTAATTATACACCCCAAGTAAATATGGGTTTCTTACATTAGAGGATGTATTTATATAATTATTTGTTAAGTGTAAAAAAATGTAAAAATATGTACATATCCAGAGATATACAGTCTGTACATTTTTTGTAAAAAGTTTAGAGGTCATTCCTGTAAAAAATATAAGTATTCTATTTTGTCAATAAAATGACTTTTGATAAATGATTTAAACATTGCCCTCTCCCCCTACCTCTTCTAAGCTGTTACCTTTAAATTACAATTTTGTAACTTAGGTTCCTTTAAAGTGTTTGCTAAGAACATGTTGGAAAAATGGACCCTTTCTGGTTTCTCTGTACACTGATCTTAGGTATGGAGAAAATGACCTGTTAATTCCAGTTCTTAAGTTGTTAGTAACGTAAAAATCACTGTTGAACTGAAATCAAAACTGAGTTTTTCACCTTCCAAAGAGACGGTGTTTTTAATGGTAGCTCTTTTTTGATCCATGGATAACGCTCACCTTAGCATGTGTATATGGACTATTGCAAGGAAGTAATTCCACTCAGGCCTTGTTATTTATCTTGTATAATATTACTAAACGATTTAAAACTCCACATTTTTTTCTCTCTAATGTCCATAATTTTGAAAGCACCTGGACTGAACATGCTGTTGAAGTGTAAAGGTGAATGTTTTAAACCCTCAGAATACACTGTACAGTATGTATAAGTCACTTGACACTCTGTGGTGGAACAGGCATCCTTAATGGATTAAACTAATGGGTTAACATCTTAATGACCTTCCAGGCTTGTGTATATCAAATGTGCTGCTTTTCTTGGAGAAAAGGCTATTGTTCTTCTGTCAACACTAAACTAATTTATTTGAGCAGAAGGCTGTTGAATTAGCAGAAGAATGCTTTGGCAATTGTTGAACTTTTTACCTGTCTGCCCAGTAGCCCAGCACATCATTTCTTTCAGAGGAGCTAAATGAATAGTGTTAATCTGTAGGGAACTTGGTCTTTTGAGTTTGAAAAACTTTGATCTTTTCTCTCCAAATGTGCTGTAAAACTGACGTTTCTTTAGCTGTTGCCAGGCTCCTCTTGGTACATACCAGTTGGCCACCATGGAGCCTTAAAGTTCTTCCATTAAAGGGATGTGGGACTTTTACTTTAAAAGGGAGAGAGCTAAGGAGAGGAAGACTTGTAACAGTGAAGACCAGAAGCATAAGTATGCTCAGCCTTTTAAACAGCTTTTCCAGGCATTGTTAGCCAGCCTGCAGGCAGCTAGGAATGGGTTGAAGCATCATAGAAAAGGGCTCTGAATGCCCTACAGGTGGTCTGCACACATAATCCCCCAATTTAAAGCATTTTCCTTTGCTGGACAATTGTATTACAAAACTCCCTTCTTTTTTGCTCCTAATTGAACCAATGAACTATTTATTATGCATTACAAGTTTTTCCTTTTTTAAAAAAACCTTCAGCGCCTAAATTTTATTGACTAAATTCTGACAGGTTTTCTGAACTGAACCTTTAAAATCACACCAGGAGTAAAATCTTCAGCAGACATTTCTCTTTTTCACATATTTTTATTTCTCATGCTTGTTATTTTCTGACAGATTAGCAATAATTTAAAAGTAATTGGTAAGGTTGTATGTTCATACTGAAAGGATAGCCCCAGGTCCCTTATTAACCTGTCAATCAAGATAAGAAATGGGCAGCTACCCTGCTAATGATGGGGACATCAAACTGTGAGGTGGGGAACTTATTCTCTGCAGCCTGCTAAGACGTTTGTTCTCTTTACTTTTCCTAATAGGAATATTTAGTGGTTTTAAAAAATATGTTTTAATTAATAGGACAGAAACTACTTCCCTGGCTTATCTTGGAGGCTTTTTAAGAAGTTTCTTGATAAAAACATTTTGCAAATCCTTTCCAGAGTTATTCTTGGTGTTAATTGAATTGTTGAAATTAGATATGCAATACTAGTAAGAACACCCACTTTAGCTGTCATGCAAATTTTATTTTTTTAAGTCAGAGGCACTGTAAAATATTCACCTCCCAGCAGTTTTATTCATTAAAAAATTACAATTTTGTAACTTAGGTTCCAGTAATTGGCCTGCATCTAACCCATGTGGTGATCACTATGTGGTTTATGTACTGTATATAAACCAGCCATAAACTTTACATTTTCAGTTATAAAGTAGGATTTGAGGGCATTCCTATAACCTACCACATATGTTGGATGGAGGAAGAGCTAAAAGTCACTAGTTAGCATGTGGGTTTTCTTATAATATAGCAGTATTTCCATTATAGACACATTTTCAACTATGACAGTGGAAAATGTTCCACTTTGAAGCTCTATTTCTTTATTAATTTCTTCAATATATCCTTGTAAAATGCCATATTTGATAACATATAAAATGCTTGTAAGTGTGCTAAATATAAACAAGCTTAATAAAAAACAAAAAAGCCCTATTGACATTCTGGGGACAGCTCTCAGTAAAAAGATCCATACCTATAATAACTAGAGGCTGATATTAAAACACAAGTGCCACTTCTTTTGCCTTTAAAGCTAAACCTTGAGTTACAAAATTGCTAATACTCAAATTGTATCTATTAAGGGAATAAAAACCCAAAATCGATTGGGGGTGAAAAATGAGAAGAGAATTTGGCCATTAGACAAATGAATGGGTCCCTTGCCAGGTGTGCTATACAGGTGTGTCCTTACTAACTATATGGGGCAAGTGCTAGTTTTTTGTGTTTTTTTTTTTTTTTATCTTTTCAAATATAGGGGATTGAGAGGGAATGTAGTTATTCTGTGGCTAGGTCAATGTAAAAAAAAAAAAATCTAATATGGTTAAAACCATTAAAGCCAAAGCTCTTTAAAATTACTTATGGCAGAAGTTATGTGAAACACTTTCTACTTTATAGTAAATGCAATTTGAATGCAACATAAAACAGAAGAGGGGAAAATGTAGAAGTTTAAAGAACAAACTCACCAGTACAGTTTCTTTTTTTTTTTTTTTTTTAAGTAGATTTTTATTGGTTTCAAAGAGGAAGGGAGAGGGAGAGATAGAAACACCAATGACGAGAATCAGTGATCAGCTGCCTCCCGCACGCCCCTACTGGGAATGGAGCCTGAAACCCGGGCATGTGCCCTTGACTGGAATCGAATCCAGGACCCTTCAGAACGCAGGCTGATGCTCTATCTACTGAGCCAAACCAGCCAGGACACCAGTACAGTTTCTTAATATGTGTTGATGGCATTGCAGATTCCTTCAGAGTTTGGGGGGAGGAATTCAGATTGTCTCGCCAAAAGGGAAAGAAAAAATCACACAAAGAGACAAATAGAGCATGGGATGCAATTTAAAGTACAGGGGCAAACATTCAGTTCTCCAAACAGCCAAGTGTGGTGATCCATCTTCCACATTTGATACTATACTGCCACCTTGTGGTACCACAAAGTTCCAGAACCAGGGGATGAGCCCCACACAGACTCCACCCAGAGGAGGGCCTGCAAGCATTTTGTATTCATAATTTTGAATTTTCTCTCTCAAGAACAGAAACCCCAAACTTCATCAGTTTAGGGCCCCACAAGACTACAATTGAAGTAAATCCTTATATTAAGGGTTATAGTAAAAATATAATTAAGCTGTGTTGAAGTCCAAAGGTTTAACTTCTTAAAATTATCTTCTGAGTTACTTTTTTTAAAGAATGGGCTGCTTCCCAAAGATCCACTATACCTTTTAATGGGAGAAGGAATGAGTTCCGAGACATGAAGAATAGTCTGAGATGACTTGTAGTTGACTTGGCTATTTAAATGTGTTACTTTACTGTTTCCCATATAAAGTCTATCTACTGAGTCCGGTGGACACTCTTCAGTGCTGCACATGAATGCTGTTGGGATGGGTAGGATGCAGGCTCTCCACAATATCTAGCCAGGTGTTTGTGGAAACACACCAAAGAATGGAAACTGTGCTGCAAAACAAGGTCACCCAAAAAGGAAGAGAAGAGGAGCATGTGCTGTGCAATGCTTGAGCGCTGTGGGAGAAAGATTTCCATAGCATAGCTGGGTGGGAAGTCCAGGCCTTTAATGGTGCATGTGGAGAAGAGGCATCCTTACAGAGCCCACTGTTGAACTTCCTGTTCCTGAGGGTCAGGTGGCCGGTGGAGATTAGAGAGGGGGAAAAAGCACTGTTCAAAAGGATGCAGACTAAAGATCTTATATTATTGCAAACGTAGGCAGCAGCAGAGAGGAGGTGAAGTGGTCCAAGTCAGCCAGGGGCCTGAGAGGCAAGCTTTGCTGGCAGCCTCTGAGGCTGTGTGTTCAGATATTCCTATCATGATCAGGAAATTTTAAAGACAAAGATCCCAGGGGCCATCGAAAATCTCACTACTCCATAAACAAGTAGCAGAGGCAAGGCCCAGCACTATGATGGAAATATAGACTCTCAGGTCTTGCTCACTGAATCAGAAGCTGTATTTTAATAAGATCCCTAAGTGATTACACAGGTTAGCCCTACACTGAAGCCCAAAGAGGACTGGACTTGCCAAAGATCATACATACAGCGCAGAGCAGGGTAGGGCCTGGAAGACATGGATCCTACTTGTCACTCCTATTTCTGCCTTTCCCAGTTGTAAATCCCTTCAGCCACCACTATGTGCATTCTTCCCTGAACATCAACTGACCTAGTTGTTCAATCGTGTCTACCTAGTCCCAGAATCACACCAGAGTACAGCTTTCCCCATGGTTGGTGCTGACCTATACAGGAATATCTGAACACACAGCCTCAGAGGCTGCCAGCAAAGCTTGCCTCTCAGGCCCCTGGCTGACTTGGACCAGTTCACCTGTTCTCTGCTGTTGCCTATGTTTGCAATAATATAGTCATTGGCATAGTGAACTTTTTCCTAGGTGATACAAAAGGCCCAAGGACAGAGTCTGTCTTCTAGCTTAGTGAGGAGCTACAGTGACCTGGATGTGAGAACTCTGTTGCTGATAGCTAGAGTTCATACTGGGGAATGGGGCCAGGAGTGGAAACATCTGCCTTGGTCAGCAGAGGCCTAGGAGCCCTTCAGGGAGAGCCTGGCCAGGGCCAGGGATGGAGCCAGACAGCAGAGCCAATGGGCAGTGAAGCCAGGGCAGGCAGGGAGCATCATGGAAATCTCTGGAATGAGAGAACAAACCAAAAAGATTAGCTCTGCTGATTTAAACAGCAGACCCTGGGAGATGCTAAGGAACTGCATGGTATCTGAAAAGAGAAAATGGCCAGAGAAGGATGGAAGTAAATGTGCAAAAGCAAAATTAGAATAAATTTGAACACCAAGTTTTAATGGCTTCACAAGCCTTTGGGAAAACCATTATTCACAGAAGACAAAAGTACCTATTTAGCCCTAGCTGGTTTGGTTCCATGGGTAGAGCGTCAGCCTGTGGACTAACGGGTCCCAGGTTCGTTCAATTCTAGTCAAGAGCACATGCCCGGGTTGTGGGCTCAATCACCAGTGGGGAGCATGCAGGAGGCAGACGATCAATGATTCTCTCTCATCATTTATGTTTCTATCTCTCTCTCCCACTCTCTTCCTCTCTGAAATAAAAAAAAAAAAAAATTAAGTACTTATTTATATCACTTTAAACACTTAGGTGAACCATACACTAAATTAGAAAAATAATTTCCAATGTTTATCCCCTAGCAAATTCATTTCTTTCTTTTTTTATTATTATTATCCTCACCCGAGGATATTTTTCTCTTGATTTTTAGTGAGAGTAGAACAGGGATAGAGAGAAATATCAGATGTGAGAGAAACACATCAATTGGTTGCCTCCTGCACGCGCCCTGACCAGGGTCCAGGGAGGAGCTTGCAACTGAGGTACATGTCCTTGACCAGAATCAAACCCAGGACCCTTCAGTCCGCAGGCTGATGCTCTATCAACTGAGCCAAACCAGCTAGGGCTAACGAATACATTTCTAATTAACTAACACCCTGGCTGTAGTTCTTACGCCTGCCTACACATAAACACTTGAAGTGCCTAAAAATACTGATGCCCCGGCAGCATCCCAGACCAACTGAATAACAATTTCTGGGGATGGAATCTGAGAATTCAAATTTTTCTAGAACTACCCCAGGTGATTCCCATGTATAGCCACAGTTGAAAACCAATGCATGCCATTCATTGAAGGTGGTGTTATGATCTAAAAAGCAACAACCAAATAGAAGTCAAAATTAAGCAAACTAGCTATTGTATCCAACTTGACTAATTTAAATGGAAGTGATTTTTTTTCCCCCCTATCACCTTGGGAGAGGACAGGAGTGCCCTCACCTGGTCCAAACAGAAAAATTCATTCTTTTTTTTTTTTTTTAATAAATCTTTATTGTTCAGATTATTACAGGTGTTCCTCTTTTCTCCCCCCAGCATAGTTTCCCTCCACCTGATTCCCCACCCCACCCATGCCCTTACCCCCATCGGGTTCCCACCCCCCTCTGCCCTTACCCCCCTCCCCCACTGTCTTCATCCATAGGTGTAAGATTTTTGACCAATCTCTTCCCACAACCCTCACACCCCCTTCCCCCTGAAAATTGTCAGTCCACTCCCTTTCTATGTCCCTGATTGTATTATATTCATCAGTCCATTCTGTTCATCAGACTTTTTATTCACTTGATTTTTATTTTTATTTTTTTTAATAAATCTTTATTCAGATTACAATTATTTCTCCTTTTTCCCCCCAGAGATCCCCTCCACCCAGTTCCCACCCCACCTTCTGCCCTTACCTCCCCCCCACTGTCCTCATCCATAGGTGTATGATTTTTGTCCAGTCACTTCATGAACCCCCCCATACCCCTTTCCTCCTGAGAATTATCAGTCCACTCCCTTTCTATGCCCCTGATTCTATTATATTCACCAGATTATTCTGTTCCTCAGGTTTTTAATTCACTTGATTTTTAGGTTCACTTGTTGATAGATATGTATTTGTTGTTCATAATTTTTCTCTTTACTTTTTTCTTCTTCCTCTTCTTTAAGAATACCTTTCAGCATTTCATATAATACTGGTTTGGTGGTGATGAACTCCTTTAGCTTTTTCTTATCTGTGAAGCTCTTTATCTGACCTTCAATTCTGAATGATAGCTTTGCTGGGTAGAGTAATCTTGGTTGTAGGTTCTTGCTATTCATCACATTGAAAATTTCTTGCCACTCCCGTCTGGCCTGCATAGTTTCTGTTGAGAAATCAGCTGACAGTCGTATGGGTGCTCCCTTGTAGGTAATTAACTGTTTTTCTCTTGCTGCTTTTAATATTCTCTCTTTGTCTTTTGCTCTTGGCATTTTAATTATAATGTGTCTTGGTGTGGTCCTCTTTGGATTCCTTTTGTTTGGGGTTCTGTGCGCTTCCTGGACTTGTAAGTCTATTTCTTTCACCAGGTGGGGGAAGTTTTCGGTCATTATTTCTTCAAATAGGTTTTCAGTATCTTGCTCTCTCTCTTCTTCTGGCACCCCCATAATTCTGATGTTGGTACGCTTGAAGTTGTCCCAGAGTCTTCTTACACTATCTTCAACTTTTTGGATTTTTTTTTTTTTTTTTTTTTTTTTTTGCTTTTTCGGTTGAGTGTTTTTTGCTTCTTTGTGTTTCAATTCTTTGACTTGATTTTTGTGTTCCTCTTGTCTGTTTTTGGGTCTCTGTATAATATTTTTTATTTCAGTCAGTGTATGTTTAATTTCTAGTTGGTCCTTTTTCATATCTTCGAGGGTCTCGTTATATTTATCGGCCTTTTCTAGGATATTCTTAAAAAGCCTTATAACCGTGGTTTTGAATTCTATATCCAGTTGTTTGTTTTCCTCCATTTCTTTCATTTGTGATCTGATTCTTTGGCGCCGCATTTTCACTGCTTCCCTGAGTTGGTAAGGTAGATTTGTGTGCTAGGTTTCCAATATGGCCCAGTGGGTCTGCCTCCCCAGTTAACCTGAGGTGGACACTCTTGGTGCACCCCTTGGTGGACTGTGTGTACAGCCTTGTTGTAATTAAGTCTTGATTGTTGTTGGTATCACTGGGAAGAATTGACCTCCAGGCCAGTTGGCTGTAAGGATCAGCTGTGTCTATGCTGGGAGAAGTTCGGTGCTGGAGACAGCCTTATAGGATTAGACTTGCCAAATTGCAATAGCCTCTGTGCTCAGCTTGGATGGGGTGGAGTCTCAGTCTTGGCTTCCTGTCAGCCTTACCCTTGCGTGCACATGCGCGCCTTCAGACCTCCACCTTCCCTGGCTCCTGAGTCTCTGCCCAAGAGTCCAGACTCCCCCCACAAGAGCGTGGGTCCCCAGGGGCTCGCCTGGAACCGGGGTTCAGTGCAGTCAGGAACCTCCGACTCCCTTCCACTAGGGAAAGCCTGTGGCAACCTCCGCAGCCTTTGTGCGCACTGGCACGCGCGCGCGCGCTTTCAGTCCTCCGCCTTTCCGGGCTCCCGAGTCTCCACCCGAGAGTCCAGACTCCCCCCACAAGAGCGTGGGTCCCCAGGGGCTCGCCTGGAACTGGGGTTCACTGCAGTCAGAACTGGGGCTCAGTGCATTCAGGAGCCTCTGACTCCCTTCCACTAGAGAAAGCCTGTGGCAACCTCCGCAGCCTTTGTGCGCACTGGCACGCGCGCGCACGCTTTCAGTCCTCCGCCTTCCCCGGCTCCCGAATCTCCGCCCGAGAGTCCAGACTCCCCCCGTAAGAGTGTGGGTCCCCAGGGGCTCGCCTGGAACTGGGGTTCAGTGCAGTCAGAACTGGGGTTCAGTGCGGTCGGGGGCTTCCTTCCCCCTTCCACCAGAGAAAGTCAGCCAGGCTCTCAGCCGCCCTTCCTCTCTGCGCGCACAAAGCCCCTTTGCCGTACCTCCAATTCTCTGTGAGCTTTTCTCTTTCCTTCTAGTTGTAGAATTTTCACTCAGCCAGCTTTCCTGTGGTTCTGTATGGTGTCCGTTCTGTCTTTTAGTTGTAGTTTTGAAATTGTTGTGCGAGGCAGCAGTTTAGGTGCTTACCTATGCCGCCATCTTGGTATCTCCCTCTATTCACTTGATGTTTAGATTCACTTGTTGGTAGGTATATATTTGTTGTCATTTTGTTGTTCATAATTTTTATCTTTGCCTTTTTCTTCTTCTTCCTCTTCTTAAAGAATACCCTTCAGCATTTCATGTAATCCTGGTTTGCTGGTGATGAACTCCTTTAGCTTTTTCTTGTCTGTGAAGCTCTTTATCTGACCTTCAACTCTGAATGATAGCTTTGCTGGGTAGAGTACTCTTGGTTGTAGGTTCTTGCTGTTCATCACTTTGAATATTTTTTGCCACTCCCTTCTGGCCTGCATAGTTTCTGTTGAGAAATCAGCTGACAGTTGTATGGGTACTCCCTGGTAGGTAACTAACTGTTTTTCTCTTGCTGCTTTCAAGATTCTCTGTCTTTTGCTCTTAGCATTTTAATTATGATGTGTCTTGATGTGGTCCTCTTTGGAGTCCTCTTGTATGGGGTTCTCTGCACTTCCTGGATTTGTAAGTCTATTTCTTTCACCAGGTAGGGAAAGTTTTCTATCATTATTTCTTCTAATAGGTTTTTAATATTTTGCTCTCTCTCTTCTGGCACCCCAATAATTCGGATGTTGGTACACTTAAAGTTGTCCCAGAGGCTCCTTACACTATCTTCATATTTTTGGATTCTTTTTTCTTTTTGTTTTTCTGGTTGGGTGTTCTTTGTTTCCTCATATTTCAGATCTTTGATTTGAGTCTTGGGGTCCTTTGATCTACAGTTGAATTTCTGTATATTCTTTATTTCAGACAGTGTATGCTTAATTTCTGACTGGTCCTTTTCCATTTTTTTGGCATTCTCATTAAGGTCCTTGAAGGTCTCACTAAGCTCCTCGGAGGTCTCATCAAGTTTCTCAGCAGTTTTTAGACGATTCTTGAGTAATCTTATAAATGTGGTTTTGAACTCTATGTCCAGTAGTTTGCTTTCCTCCATTTCTTTCATTCGTGACATGTTTCTTTGTCTCCACATTTTGCTGCTTCCCTGTGTTGATGGAGTAGTTTTCTGTGGTAGGTGACCAGTGGTTCAGCCTATCACCTGAGGTGGACACTCTTGGTGCACCCCTTTGTGGGCTGAGTGCAAAGTCTTGGTGTAGTTAAGCCTTGATTGCTGTTGGTACACTGGGAGGAATTGACCTCCAGTCTAATTGGCTGTGAGGACCTGCTGTGTCTATAATGGAAGAACTGCTGTGCTGGAGACACGCTTATGGGGCAGGACTTGCTTCAGTGGGGCTTTGGTGCTCACTGAGTCTGCCTCTTGAATGTGTCACTTATGGATGTGAGGAGTTGAAATCTGGTGTCGTCTCACATTGACCACTAGATACACTAGCTTCTGGATCTCCAATGGGGTGCAGGTCAGCTACTGTCTGAGGTCACCCAGCAGGAACTACAGCGAGAACTACAGTTTTCTCCTCTTTGCTTGGGGTTTGGAGGTTTTGGAGCTGTCTGACCAGAGCTGCAGTTTGTTAGGTTAAGCTGCGATAGGGCAGACCATTTATATGCAAAAGCCACTGCATGGAGCTTGGGTGGATTTGTAGATTGTGCGGGGAGGGGTCTCAGGGAGTCACTAGGCTAGGGCGTGGCAAACAGTGATGGCTGCCAGTCAGCCGTCTCTGCGTCTCCGCATTTCCAAGTCCCCGCGTCTCATGCCCCAGCGCAGTAAACAATGATTGCTGTGTGCACCTCTGCAAGAAAGCCACCCTCGAAGGGAGGAAAAATGGCAGCAGAATAGACAGACGTGTTCCTAGCCTTGTCCCAGAGCAGAAAGAAAGAACAGCTGAGGGTCGCACGAGGAGTGTTTGTTGGCAAGTTAAGGGACAGCTAAACTCTGGAAGAAGGTGGGGGACTGCTAGACGGGGTTCCCCTGACCTGGCAGCCCCCACTGCAGCTGGGTCCCCTCCCAGAGCTGCGGGCTTGGACGCGGAGTCTGCGCCATCTTGAACCGGAAAGTGGAGCTTATCAGAAGCCTGAGAATCCACAACTGCGGCACCCACGGAACAGCTGCGAGCCCCAGAACACCGCTCCCCAATTGGCGCAAACACACGGGTTCAGAGGAGCTCTACACTCCACCACGGAAAGGTCAGATTTTGCCTGGGATAAGGTGAGGTCTCTGGTCCCAGCAGGAGAGAGGAACGTGCATTTTGCGGGAGCTGGAGGACCAGGGAAGTCTGTGCCTAGAAAAATCCGTGGCTGTTGGGGCTGGCATGATCTGTGAATGTGGAAGGGGGTGCTCAGAGCTGCTAACAGAAGGGCTCTCTAAAAAGCAACCCATTTTTATCTGACGTGCAAGGACACCCTAAGAATTTCTGGGGTGTGCTGGCTGCCTAGACTTACGCGCAGCCCCAGAGTTCGCACAGTTTGGCTTTTTCCTCTTCAAATCCTTGCTTCTGATTACTAAGCCCAATACATAGGATCACCCAGTTGTGGACACCCTGGGAGAAGGCAGGGGAAAGTGTTTTTCTGGAACCTGGGGATCGGAGCAGGGAGTGACCATCGGAGAGCCAGCTCTGAGGCAGCCCACTCCCACAAACCGGTACTGAGTGCCACAGGGAAAGAAGGCTCTAACACTGCCTAGAGAGGCCATAGATAGACCCAGAAGTCATTCCAGAAACACTGCCACCCAGGAGCTGAATCACAAATTGACTCTTGTGTAACCAAAAATAAAGGAATACGAGAAATTAAGACACACTCCTGCTTAAAATCAGGACTGGCTTACAACACTGAAGAGCAGTGGAACGCAGGGAACTGCAATACTGTCCGGACTGAGAAACAGGCGTGCCAAACAGAACAACAGAGGAAGTGAATGACCTTCACTACTCCACATTTTTTTTTTATTTTCATTTTTTGCATCTTTTACTCAAGAAACTAATTTTTTTTCTTTTTTCCTCACTTGATTTTACCTTTTTAATTATTACATTTTTATGTTCAATCCATATTATTACTACTGCTATTTTATCTTTTTTTTAAGTATCATTTTATTTTCTCTTCATTTTATTTTGGGATTAGTGTTCTACATTCTATTTTTATCTTTCCTTTAGCATAGTTTTACTCTATCTCAACTCTACCTTTATGCCATCACTCTCTTCCTCACTTTTCCCTTTTCGGTGTCCTGTTTATCTTACCCCTTTCCTGCTTTAGATTTTCCCTATTCTTTCTGTTTACCCCTTGTTAAAATTTCACCCTACTTACATATCTAATCTCCAATCCCCTGCTCCAAGTCCATACACACTTCTCTCTTCGCTGTCTTAACTATCCAAAAAATTGTTTTTCTCTCTGTCCTTTTGTTGTTGTTTGCTTGAATGTAGATTATATCGAATTTTTATGCTTTTTTGTGAGATTGTTCTGCTTATTCTTCTTTTGTTTGTTTATTTTTTTGTTTGTTTTGTGCTTCTGTTTTCCCTTGCCTCACTCAATATTAGTTGGTGTTGTAGTTTGTATTAATCCCCAGGTACTTGTTGCTGGCATTTGCTGGGATTAGTGATTGTTCTATTGGAGTTTTATTCCCAATATATATAGTTAGTTCCCCTTTCTCTCTTAGTCTCCTTCTTGTCTCTCTTACTTTTTTTCCCCTTTTCCCAATTTCATTTTGACACTCCTTTTTTTTCCTTTCTTTCTTTTTCCTCTTCTTCTTTCTCTCCTATCCCCTAATTTGCTTTTCTCTGGTGGTCACCTTTATTGGAGGTTATTAATATTGTGAATACATTTCTGTTCAGTGCCTTGTGTGTTGTACCTGGTAGTGCTGTATTTTGTGCCTTTAAATCAACACAGGAGAGAGAGAACTACATAACCAGACACCCAGAGAAGAGAGACCATGGGGATACAAAGGAACAGCCCGCATATGAAAGAAAAGCAGGCATCACCAGAAAAGGAAGTAAACGAAATGGAGGCAAGCAACCTTCCAGAAAAAGAATTCAGAGAAATGGTCATAAGGTGGCTGAAAAGAATGGAAGACAAATTCGACAATATGAGCAAGAATCAAGAGGAAATGAAGAAGAACCAAGAAGAAATGAAAAATGACATCGCTACTGAAAGAACTCAATAGAAAGCATCAAGAGTAGACTAGAAGAAGCAGAAGACTGCATCAGTGAGCTAGAAGACAAGATGGGAAAAAATACCCAAGTAGAGCAACTTCTAGAAAAAAAATTAAAAGGCAGGAAGAGAGCCTAAGGGAACTTTGGGACAACACGAAACCCACCTCAGAAAAAAAGATGCATATAGACTGAGGGTGAAGGGATGGATAAAGGTTTTTCAGGCAAATGGAACTGAAAAAAAAGCTGGGGTAGCAATACTTATATCTGACAAATTAGATCTCAAACTGAAGGACATAACAAGAGATAAGGAAGGCCACTTCATAATACTAAAGGGAGCAATCCAACAAGAAGAAATAACTCTGGTAAACATATACGCACCCAATACAGGAGCACCCAAATACATAAAAAAACTCCTGGAGGATATCAAGGGAGAGATTGACAGCAATACAATCATAGTAGGAGACTTTAATACCCCACTATCACCATTGGACAAATCCTCTAAACAAAAAATCAGCAAAGAAATATCAATCCTAAATGACTCACTAGACCAGATGGAATTAATTGACATCTTCAGAACATTTCACCCCAAAGCCACAGAATATACATTCTTCTCAAGTGCACATGGGTCTTTTTCAAAGATAGACCATATGTTGGGACATAGGCAAAGTCTCTTCAAATTCAAGAAGATAGAAATCATATCAAGCATCTTCTCAGACCACAGTGGCATAAAACTGGAAATCAACTACAATAAAAACAACCCAAAGAAATCAAACACATAGAGACTAAACAGCATGCTATTAAACCATGACTGCATTACCAGAGAGATCAAATAAGAAATAAAAAACATCATGGCAACAAATGACAATGAAAACACTACAATCCAAAATCTATGGGACACAGCGAAAGCAGTCTTGAGAGGGAAGTTCATAGCTCTACAAGCCTACTGCAAAAAACAAAAAACAATGGTAATAAATTACCTAACCATACAACTCAAAGAGTTAGAAAAGGAGCAACAAGAAAAGCCCAGTGTAATCAGAAGGAAGGAAATAATAAAGATCAGAGCAGAGATAAACGACATAGAGACCAAAGAAACAATACAAAAGATCAACAAAACCAAGAGCTGGTTATTTGAAAGGATAAACAAGATTGATGAACCTCTAGCCAGGCTCACCAAGAAGCAAAGAGAGAGGACCCAAATAAACAAAATCAGAAATGAAAGAGGTGAAATAACAACAGATCTCGCCAAAATACAAAGGATTGTTAAAAAATACTACGAAGAACTCTATTCCAACAAACTGGACAACCTGGAGGAAATGGACATATTCCTAGAAAAAATATAACCTTCCAAAACTCAATCAGGAAGAATCTAAACAGCTCAATATGCCAGTAACTATGGAAGAAATTGAAGCAGTCATCAAAGAGCTTCCGGCAAACAAAAGCCCAGGGCCAGACGGCTTCACAGGACAGTTTTACCAAACATTCAAGGAAGAACTAAAACCTATCCTCCTCAGACTATTCCAAAAAATTCAAGAGGAAGGAACACTTCCAAGCTCCATCTATGAAGCCAGCATCACCCTAATACCAAAACCAGATAAAGACAACACAATGAAGGAGAATTACAGGCCAATATCCCTCATGAATGTAGGTGCCAAAATCCTCAACAAAATTCTAGCAAATCAGATTCAGCAGTACATCAGAAAGATCATACACCATGACCAAGTAGGGTTTATCCCAGGAATGCAAGGATGGTACAATATCCGCAAATCAATAAATGTGATACATCACATAAACAAACTGAGAGATAAAAATCACATAGTCATATCAATTGATGCAGAAAAAGCATTTGACAAAATCCAACACCCTTTCTTGATAAAAACTCTCAGCAAGGTGGAAATAGAAGGATCATACCTCAACATAATAAAAGCTATATATGATAAACCCACAGCTAACATCATACTCAATGAGCAAAAACTAAAACCATTTCCCCTAAGAACAGGAACAAGACAGAGATGCCCACTCTCACCACTCCTGTTTGACATAGTACTGGAAGTATTAGCCATTGCAATTACACAAGAAGAAGAAATAAAAGGCATCCAAATTGGAAAAGAAGAAGTAAAGCTGTCCTTATTTGCAGATCACATGATATTGTACATAAAAAACCCAAAAGACTCCATCAAAAAACTAACAGACTTAATAAATGAATTTGGCAATGTAGCAGGATACAAAATTAACACCAAGAAATCTATGGCATTTCTATACACCAACAGTGAACTTACAGAAAGAGAGACTAAAAAAGCAATCCCATTTACCATCGCACCAAAAAAATTAAGATACTTAGGAATAAACCTAACCAAGGAGGTAAAAGACCTATACGTGGAAAACTACAGGACACTGAAAAAAGAGATAGAGGAAGATGTAAACAGATGGAAGAACATACCATGTTCATGGATTGGTAGAATCAACATCATTAAAATGTCCATACTACCCAAAGCAATCTATAGATTCAATGCACTCCCCATTAAAATACCAACGGCATATTTCACAGACCTAGAAAGAACTCTCCAAAAATTCATCTAAAATACAAAAAGACCCCGAATAGCCACAGCAATCCTGAGAAAGAAAAATAAAGTAGGAGGGATCTCAATACCAGTTTTCAAGCTGTATTACAAAGCCACTGTCCTCAAAACAGCCTGCTACTGGCACAAGAACAGACATATAGATCAATGGAATAGAATAGAGAATCCAGATATCGACCCAAACCAATATGCGCAATTAATATTTGACAAAGGAGGCATGAGCATACAATGGAGTCAAGACAGTCTCTTCAATAAATGGTGTTGGGAAAATTGGACAGATACATGCAAAAAAATGAAACTAGATCACCAACTTACACCATACACAAAAATAAACTCATAATGGATACAGGACTTAAATATAATACGGGAAACCATAAAAATACTAGAGGAATCCACAGGCAGCAAAAACTCAGACATATGCCGAAAGAACTTCTTCACTGATACTGCCCCTAGGGCAATGGAAGCCAAAGAGAAAATAAACAAATGGGACTACATCAAAATAAAAAGCTTTTGCACAGCAAAAGAAACCATCAACAAAACAACAAGAAACCCCACTGTATGGGAGAACATTTTTGCAAATGTTATCACTGATAAAGGTTTAATCTCCAACATCTACAGGCAGCTTATACAACTTAATAAAAGGAAGATAAATGATCCAATAAAAAAAGGGCAACGGACCTAAATAGATACTTTTCCAAAGAAGACAGAAGGAAGGCCAAGAGACACATGAAAACATGCTCAAAGTCACTAATTATCTGAGAGATGCAAATCAAAACGACAATGCGATACCATCTCACACCTGTCAGAATGGCTATCATCAACAAATCAACAAACGACAAGTGTTGGCGAGGATGCGGAGAAAAAGGAACCCTCGTGCACTGCTGGTGGGAATGCAGACTGGTGCAGCCACTGTGGAGAACAGTATGGAGTTTCCTCAAAAAACTGAAAATGGAACTCCCATTTGACCCAGTAATCCCACTCCTAGGAATATATCCTAAGAAACTAGAAACACCAATCAGAAAGGATATATGCACCCCTATGTTCATAGCAGCACAATTTACAATAGCTAAGATTTGGAAACAGCCTAGGTGCCCGTCAGCAGATGACTGGATCAGAAAACTATGGTACATCTACACAATGGAATACTATGCTGCCATAAAAAAGAAGGAACTACTACCATTTGTAGGCACCTGGATGGAATTAGAGAACATTATGCTAAGTGAAATAAGCCAGTCAATGAAAGAAAAATACCACATGATCTCACTCATTTGGGGATAATGAAAAACATTATAAACTGATGAACAAAAAGATAGATACAAAGGCAGTAAAGCATCAAACAGACTGTCAAATTAAGCGGTAAGGTTAGGGAGAGGTGGGGGAAATAAGAGATCAACTGAAGGACTTATATGCATGCATATAAGAGTAACCAACGGATGCAAAACATTGGGGGGTGAGGGCATGTATGGGAGTGGGGTGGGGGGGCAATGGTAAGATATGTACACTTATAATACCTTAATAAAAATAAGAAAAGAAAAAAAGAAAGCCACCCTCACTTTCCGACCCGATGGCAGACAGTCCAGCTTCTCCCCGTAGGAGTTTGGGTCCCCAGCATCTCTCCAGAAACTGGAGTTCGGAGTAATCGGGAATTTGTCTCCCTTCAGGTTGAAAAAAGCAGCGCACCCAGTCACCCGCCACCAGCCTGATTCGCGCGCCTCCATACCTCAGCTTTTCAGCTCTTGTGCATGTCTCAATGTTCTTTTCTCTTTCCTTCTAGTTGTAGAACTTCCACTCAGCCAGCTTTCCCTTGGTTCTGGGTGATAGACATTTTGTCTTTTAGTTGTAGTTTTGAAATTGTTGTGCGAGGCAGCAGTTTAGGTGTTTACTTATGCCGCCATCTTGGTTCCTCTATATCAGAAGTTCATTCTTTGTTGTTTGGAACTGAAGATTTCACCACAAAAAGCAGTTATGTAAAACACTGCTTTTCTTTCACTTGAAAAAAAACTCAGCTTGAAATGAAAGCTGTATTGACTTACTCTGGGAGTGACTTTCCAAGACCAGGTGGTCTGTCATATTATCCAGGAAGCAGGTTGGCAGGAATCCTGAATATATGTCAATATGTGTATCTTTAAAAGGAACCTGATACTATCTTACTTAATGCTAGAATTTTGCTCAAGTTTTAAAATTTTAGAATAATATTTATTCATTAGAGAAGTCTACTCTTTCTCTGGGTACCCTAAAAGAAGATCCAGAAAGTGAGATGCACTTCCACAAAGCAAACTCTGAGATTTTCCTTACTCTATGTAACAAGTATAATTTTACTGGTACACCTTACCCTAATCCTGTAAGAAAAAGTCTAAGCAGGGGGTCATATGTCTAACCCATTGAAAGGGATACAAACTTTGCATAATAACTTAAAGAGCAGCTATTGGCTATCTATAATAATATAAGCATAATATGCTAATTAGACCAGACGTCCTTCCAGACAACATTCCAGACAAAGCCTGGGCTGCTAGAGAAGCCCAGGTCCTGGGTGCCAGAGGGAAGCTGATGCAGGCAGCTGAGGGAAGGAAGGCCTACTCTTGCACGAATTTCATGCATCAGGCCTGTAGTACTTAATAAGAACCAAAAACAAGCTAATAACTCAATGTAATCATTCTGGAAAATATCGTACAATGAACATTACTTCTACCTGATTAACTTAAAGAATCTCCAGTAAGCTGCAGAAAGTGTGGAAAATGGAGAGGTTAAGAACACAGACTCTGGACCCACTACCTTGTGCCACTTATGTCTGATCTTTGGCAAGTGACTAAGCCTCTGTCTGCTTCACTGTCCTCCTCCATAAAATGGGAATAAGAATAGTACCTACTTTATAGGGATTGTTGCAAGGATCAAATTCTAACATAGATAAAATGCATTGAATGGCATGGCACCTTCCTGGAGCAGTACAGTAAGCTGCCATCATTAAAGAGCTTGTTTTATTGCAGAGATGTTTCCATGTGCGTTTTTGTTTTGTTTATATTTTTATTGTGATAAAAAATATATAACATAAACTTTACCATCTTCACTAGTTTTTAAATGTACAGTTGTGTAGTGTTAGTATATTCACTGTGTTATAAGACAGATCTCCAGAACTTTTTTATTTTGCAAAACTGGAATTCTGCAGATTAAACAACTCCCATTTCCCCCCTCCTCCTGGTAACTACCATTCTTTCTGAATCTATGAATTTGACTACTCCAGTTACCTCATATAAGTGGAATCATTCAGTATTTGTCTTTTTATGACTAATTTATTTTACTTAACATGTCTTCACTGTTTCTCTATGTTGATGTTGTAACATGTGATAGAATTTCCTTCTTTCTTTTTTTTTTTTTCTTTTTACTTTTTTTTCATTGATTCTAGACAGAGAGGAAGGCAAAGGGAAAGAGAGAGAAACATTGATCAGTTGCCTCCCAGATGCACACCAACTGGAGATTGAACCCACAAGCTGGTTATGTGCCCTGACTAGGAATAAAACTCACAACCCTTCAGTGCATGGGACAATGCTCTAACCACTTAGCAACATTGACCAGGACAGAATTTCCTTCTTTTTGAAGGCTGAATAATATTTCAGTGGATCTATATACCACATTGTGTTTATCTACTCATCCGCCAAAGAGATGTGTTGCTTCTACCTCTTAGCTATTGTAAATATACTGCCATGAACATGGGTGTGCAAATAGGGATCTCTGAGATCCTTCTTTCAATTATTTTTAACTAGAGGCCTAGGACACAAAATTCGTGCACTGGCGGGGGGGGGGGGTGGTCTCTCAGCCCTGCCTGTGCTCTCTTGCAGTCCAGGAGTCCTCGGGGGATGTCCAACTGATGGCTTCCCGGGGGGAGCAGGCCTAAGCCAGCAGTCGGACATCCTTAGCTCTGCTGCGGAGGCAGGAGAGGCTCCCGCCACCACCACTGCACTCTCCAGCCCTGAGACTGGCTTCTGGCTGAGCAGTGCTCCCCGTGTGGGAGTGGGAGCACACTGACCACCAAGGGGAAGCTCCTGCGTTGAGCATCTGCCCCCTGGTGGTCAGTGCATGTCATAGCCTCTGGTCGTTCCGTCCTTCTGTCAATTTGCATATTAGCCTTTTATTATATAGGATATACACCCAGAAGTGAGATTGCTGGGAATGGTGGTTCTATTTTTAATTTTTCAGGGAATTTCCATACTGTTTTCTATAGCAGTTGCACCATTTTACAAGTTCACTGAAAGTGCACAAGGGTTCCAATTTCTCCACATTCTCACCATCACTCGTTGTTTTCTGGGTTTTAGTAGTAGTCTTCCTAATGGGTATGAGGTGATATCATTGTGGTTTTGATTTACATTTCTCTGATGATTAGTCATGTCAAGCATCTTTTCATATGTTTGTTGGCCATTTGTATATATTCTATTTTTTTCTTAATTTTATTTTCTTGTTGACAGTATTACAAATATCTCCCATTTTCTCCCTTTTTGCACCCCTCCACCTAATGCCTGTCCAACCCCAGGCCTTCCTCATGCTACTGTCTGTGTCCATGGGTTATGCATATATGCATATATGTTCTTTGGTTAATCTCTTCCTGTCTGCCCCCGCCCCCGCCAACCCTTCCCTTCTCCATTAAGATCTGTTATTCTGCTCCATGCATCCATACATCTATACCTATTTTGTTTGTTACTTCATTTTATTCTTTAGATTCCACTTATAAGTGAGATCATGTGATATTTGTTTTTCTCTAACTTGATTAATTTGCTTAGCATAATAATCTCCAGGTCCATCCATGCTGTCTCAAAAGGTAAGAAATCCATCTTTTATACAGCTGCACAGTACTCCATTGTATAAATGTACCATAGCTTCTTTTATCCACTCATCTACTGATGGGCACTTGGGCTGTTCCAGATCTTAGCTATAACACTGATATGAACATTGGGGTGCATATATTCTTTCTGATCAGTGTTTTGGGATTCTTAGGATATGTTCCCAGAAGAGGAATCACTGGGTCAAATGGTAAGTTCTATTTTTAATTTTTTGAGTAACCTCCATACTGATTTCCACAGTGGCTGTACCAGTCTGAATTCCCACCAACAGTGCACTGAAGTTCCATTTTCTCCACATCTTGTCAGCACTTGTCATTTGTTGATTTGTTGATGGAGCTATTCTGGCAGGTATGAGTGATACCTCATTGTCATTTTAATTTGCATTTCTCTGATGATTAGTGATGGAGAACATTTTTTTCATGTGTCTATTATCCCTCTGTATGTCCTCTTTGAGTGTCTATTCAGGCCCTTTGCCCATTTTTTAATTGGATTGTTTTGTTATATTGTAAATCAGAAGACGCCTTAATCAATAGGCCAAATTTATTTGGAATCCTGTTTTGCTAGGGCTAGCAGGCCCAGAGGAAATCTCGCTTCTCAAATTCTGGGGCCCAATATGGTGGAAGTCTCCCTTATTTATGTTTTTCAGCTCTTTGTCTTCCAAATTTGGAATGAGACTTCCGGAACTTCTGAGAAAAAGTCCTGTGTGCTGGGGCAGGCCGTGAGACCATATCTCAAGGCCTGGCCTGGTGCTAGCTTATGGGGCATAGCTTATGGCCTTTCTGGAATGGGGAGTAGTCTTATGTTTCCCTATTATTTAAGCAAGCAAATGTATACAGAAGCCAAAATAGCAGGGTTAAATTTTAAACAGCAGTTTTTACCCAAGATGGAGGTTACTATGCTTCAGTTTGTCTTCCTAGTGTTAAGGTGTATGAGTTCTTTGTATATTTTGGAAATTAAACCCTTATAAGATGTATCATTGACAAATATGTTTTACCATATAGTAAGTTCCCTTTTTATTTTGTTAGTGGTTTCTTTTTGCTGTGCAGAAGCTTTTTAGTTTGTATAATAGCATTTGTTAATTTTTTTTCTTTGTTTCCCTAGTCCTAGGCATTGTATCAGTGAAAATACTGCTACGTCAAAAAACTCCAGCAAACAAAATCCCAGGTCCAGACTGCTTCACAGGGGAGTTTTACCAAACATTCAAAGAAGAACTAACACCTATACTCCTCAAACTATTTCAAAAAATCCAAGATGAAGAAACATTTTCAAACTCTTTTTATGAGGCCAGCATTATCCTAATTCCAAAACCAGATAAAGACACTATAAAGAAAGAGAATTACAGGCCAATATCCCTGATGAACATAGATGCTAAAGTCCTCAACAAAATATGAGCAAATTAAATCCAACTATATATTAAGAAGATCATACACCAGGACTAAGTGGGATTAATTTCAGGGATGCAAGGCTGGTACAATATTTGCAAATCAGTAAATATGATACATCACATAAATAAACGGACAAATAAAAATCTCATGATCATATCAATAGATGCAGAAAAAGCATTTGACAAAATCCAACACCAATTTTTTTTTTCACTTCTAGGATGCTGGTTATGTTGTTTCTTTTCTCTTTTTTTAGTTTTTATTTTATTTTATTTTAATAATTCTTTATTATTGAATGTATTACATATGTCCCCATGTTTCCCCCTCCCATCCCCCCACCCCACCCTCAGACCTTCAACACCTTATTGACTGTGCCAATGGGTTATGCATACATGCATACAAGGTCTTTGGTTGATTACCTCCCACCCACCCAACTCCCCCACCTTCCCTCTGAGATTCTGCACTCTGTTCCATGCTTCCATATCTCTGAATCCATTTTGTTCATAATGGATTTTGTTTTGTTACTTAGATTCCACATATGAGTGTGATCATGTGATACTTGTCTTTCTCTGACTGATTTATTTTACTTAGCATGATATTCTCCAGATCCTTCCACACTGTCTCAAAGGGTAAGAGATTCTTCTTTTTTACTGCTGTGTAGTTTTCCATAGTATAAATGTGCCACAGCTTTTTTATCCACTCATCTACTGATGGGCACTTGGGCTGTTTCCAGATCTTAGCTATTGTAAATTGTGCTGCTATGAACATAGGCGTGCATACATTCTTTCTGATTGATGCTTTAGGTTTCTTGGGATATATTCTCAGAAGTGGGGTCACTGGGTCAAATGGCAGATCCATATTTAATTTTTTGAAAAAACACCATACTGTTTTCCATAATGGTTGCACCAGTCTACATTCCCACCAGCACCCATTTTTTATAAGAACTCTCAGCAAAGTGTGATAGAGGGAGCATATCTCAACATGACAAAGGCCATATATGACAAACCTACAGCAGACATCATACTCAATGGGCAGAAACTAAAACCATTTTCCCTATGAACAGGAACAAGACAGGGATGTCCACTTTCACCTCTCTTATTCAACATAGTAATGAAGTGCTAGCCATAGTGATCAGACAAGAAGAAGAAACAAAAGGCATCCAAACTGGAAAGAAGGAAGTAAAACTCTCATTATTTGTAGATAACATGATAATGTACCTAGAAAACCCTAAAGTTTCCACCAAAAAGCTACCAGATTTAATAAATGAATTTGGCAATGTAGCAAGATACAAAATCAACACCCAAAAATCAATGGCTTTTAAAAAAAAAATAGATATTTTTTATTGATTTTTTTTTTTACAGAGAGGAAGAGAGAGGGATAGAGAGTTAGAAACATTGATGAGCTGCCTCCTGCACACCTCCTACTGGGGATGTGCCTACGACCAAGGTACATGCCCTTGACCGGAATCGAACCTGGGACCTTTCAGTCCGCAGGCTGACGCTTTATCCACTGAGCCAAACCAGTTAGGGCAGTGGTCGGCAAACTCATTAGTCAACAGAGTCAAATATCAACAGTACAACGATTGAAATTTCTTTTGAAAGCTGAAAACTGACTTCTGCGCATGGGCCACGAAGTTTCAATCTCACTGTATGTGCACACCCGCACGTGATATTTTGTGGAAGAGCCACACTCAAGGGGCCAAAGAGCCACATGTGGCTCGCGAGCCGTGGTTTGCCGACCACTGAGTTAGGGCAATCTAATGGCTTTTTTATACACCAATAATAAATTCTCAGAAGGAGAAACTAAATAAACAATCCCATTTACAATTGCAACAAAAAAATTAAGATACTTAGTAATAAACTTAACCAAAGAGGCAAAGACCTGTACTCAGAAAATTACAGGACGCTGAAAAAAGAGATAGAAGAAGATATAGACAAGTGGAAGAATATACTGTGTTCATGAATTGGTAGAATAAACATCAGTAAAATGTCCATACTACCCAAGGCAATCTACAGATTCAATACAATCCCTATTAAAATACCAATGGCATATTTCACAGACCTAAAACAAATACTCTAAACATTTATATGGAATAAAAAAAGACCCTGAATAGCTGCAGCAATCTTGAGAAAGAAAAACAAAGTTGTAAGAATCACAATACCAGATTTCAAGTTATACTACAAAGCCACCGTAAAGAAAACAGCCTGGTACTGGCACAAGAACAAACATATAGAGCAATGGAACAGAACAGAGAACCCAGAAATCGACCCAAGCCATTATACTCAATTATTATTTGACAAAGGAGGCAAAAGCATACAATGGAGTCAAGAGTGTCTCTTTAATAAATGTTGTTTCAGAAATTTAGACAGATACATGCAAAAAAAATGAAACTAAACCACCAACTTACACCATACACAAGAATAAACTCAAAATGGATAAAAGACTTAAATGTAAGTCGTAAAACCCTAAAAATCCTAGAAAAAAACCATAGGCAGCAAAATCTCAGACATCTCTTCTAGCAATATGTTTACAGATACATCTTCTAGGGCAAAGGAAACTAAAGAGAAAATAAGCAAATGGGACTACAGCAAAATAAAAAGCTTCTGCACAGCAAAAGAAACCACCAACAAAATGAAAATAGAGTCCACTGTATGGGAGAAGATATGTGGCAATGATACATCTGATAAAAGGTTAATACCCAAAATATATAAGGAACTCATACATCTTAACAAAAGGAAGACAAACAATCCAATTAAAAAATGGGCAAAGAGTCCTAACCGGTTTGGCTCAGTGGATAGAGCGTCGGCCTGTGGACTGAAGGGTCCCGGGTTCGATTCCGGTCAAGGGCATGTACCTTGGTTGCGGGCACATCCCCAGTGGGGGGTGTGCAGGAGGCAGTTGATCGATGTCTCTCTCTCATCGATGTTTCTAACTCTCTACCCCTCTCCTTTCCTCTCTGTAAAAAATCAATAAAATATATTTTTTTAAAAAAAATGGGCAAAGAACCTAAATAGACACTTCTCCAAAGTGGACATACAGATGGCCAAGAGACATATGAAAAAATGCTCAAAGTCACTGGTCATCAGAGAGATGCAAATTAAAATGACAATGAGGTATCACCTCACACCTATCAGTATGGCTACCATCAATAAATGAAAAGTGCTGGTGAGGATGTGGAGAAAAGGGAACCCTTGTACACTGCTGGTGGGAATGCAGACTGGCAATATACATTTATGGAAAACAGTATGTAGTTTCCTCAAAAAATTAAATATGGAACTGCCATTTGACCCAGTGATCCCACTTCTAGGAATATATCCTAAAAATCCCAAAACACCAATCAGAAAGAATGTATGCACCCCTATGTTCATAGCAGCACAATTTACAATAGCTAAGATCTGGAAACAGCCCAAGTGCCCATCAGTAGATGAGAGGATAAAAAAGCTGTGGTACATCTCTTACCCTTTGAGACAGCATGGAGGGACCTGGAGAGCATCATGCTAAGTGAAATAAGTCAGTTGGAGAAAGATGAGTATCACCTGATCCCACTGATGCCTGAGCTCTAATTAACAAAATAAACTGATGAATGAAGTGGATCCAGAGACATGGAAGCATGCAACAGAGTGTGGAATCTCAGAGGGAAGGTGGGGGAGGTTGGTTGGCTGGAAGGTAATCAACCAAAGACCTTGTATGCATATATGCATAACCCATGGACACAGAAAATAGGGTGCTGAAGGCCTGGGGCGGGGTGGGCGGTAGAAGAGATGGGGGGAGGGTTGGAAGGGGCCAATGGGGGAAAAAGTGTAATACTTTCAACAATAAAGAATTATTTAAAAAATGAAAAATAGAATGGAAAAAAAAGAAAAATGTCTGAGATTATACTACCAATGTTTTCTTGTAGGTTTCGTGGCTTACGTTTAAGTCTTTTATGCACTTGGAGTTTATTCTTGTGTATGGTGTAAGATGGTGGTCTAGTTTCATTTTTTTTGCATATACTTGTCCAATTTTCCCAACATTATTTATTGAAGACACTATTTTTATTCCATTGAATGTTCTTACCTCCTTTGTAAAAAATTAATTAGCCATTTGGGTATGGTTTGATTTCTGGGGGATCTCTGTTCTATTCCTTGATATATGCCTGTTCTTATGCCAGTACCATTGATTACAATGGCTTTGTAGTATAGTTTGATATCTGGTATTGTAATCCCTCCAACTTTCTTTTTCTTTCTCAAGATTGCTGTGGCAATTCCAGGTCTTTTTTTGATTCCATATAAATTTTTGGAATATTTGTTATAGATCTGTGAAATATGCTGTTGGTATTTTTTAAATATATTTTTATTTATTTCAGAGAGGAAGAGAGAGAGAAAGAGAGATTGAAACATCAATGATGAGAAAGAACCATTGGTCAGCTTCCTTCTGCACACACCCCTCTGGAGATGGAGCCTGCATCCTGGGCTTGTGACCTTGACAGGAATTGAACCCAGGATCCTTTAGTTCGTAAGCTAACGCTTTATCCACTGAGCCAAGGGCTATGCTGTTGCTATGTTTTTTAATATATTTTTATTGACTTCAGAGAGAACAGGAGAGAGAAACATTGGTGATAAGAGAGAATTATTGATCGGCTGCCTCCTGCACACTTCCCACTGGGGTTTAAGCCCACAACATCCACAGGGCATGTGACCTGATCGGGAATTGAACAGTGACCTCCTGATTCATAGGTCAATGCTCAACCACTGAACCACACCTGGCCAGGCATGCTGTTAGTATTTTAATACGGACTGTGTAGAATCTGTAGATTGCTCTGAATAGTATGGACATTTAAAGATGTTAATTCTTCCAATCCATGAATATGCTATATGCTTCCATTTTTGTATCTAATTTCCTTTTCAGTGTCCTATAGTTTTCTAGTGTAGGTCTTTTAGCTCCTTGGTTAAGTTTATTCCCAGGTATCTTATTTTTTGTTGCTGTTGTTGTTGTTGCAATGGTAAATGGGATTATTTCTTTAGTTTCTCTTTCTGAGGGTTCCTTATCTATACTAATAAAAGGGTAAATATGCTAATTAGACCACATAGACCAGATGTCTTCCAGACATCCTTCCGGACAAAGCCACAATGGCTGTGAGCGCTGAGGAGGGCCAACAGCTGCAATGGCTAGCAGTGGCAGCAGCAGCAGGATGATGGGGGCGGCGCCTTCCCCTAATCAGCCTGGTCTCCTCGCACAGAGAACATCCCCTGAGGTCTCCCAGACTGTACCAGGGCACAGGCCAGGCTGAGGGACCCACCTCCCCACCCCCAGTACATGAATTTTCATGCACCAGGCTTCTAGTTGGTGTATAAAAATGTCATCGATTTCTGGGTGTAAATTTTGCATCTTGCTACTTTGCTGAGTTTATTTATTAAATCTAATAGTTTTTTGGTGGAATCTTTAGGGTTATCATGTCATCTGCAAATAATGAGAGTTTTACTTCCTCCTTTCCAATTTGGATGCCTTTTATTTCTTCTTCTTGTCTGATTGCTGTGACTAGAACTTCCAGTACTATGTTGAATAAGAGTGGTGAAAGCAGACATCCCTGACTTGTTCCTGATCTTAAAAAAAATGCTTTTAATTTTTGCCCATTGAGTATGATGTTGGCTGTAGGTTTGTCATAGATGGCCTTTATTATGTTGAGGTCTGATCCCTCTACTCTCACTTTGCTGACAGTTTTTATCATAAATGGGTGCTGGATTTTGTCTAATGCTTTTTCTGCATCTATTGACATGATTATATGATACTTATCCTTCATTTTGTTTATGTGGTGTATCACATTTGTAGTTTTTAATGTTGCACACCAAAATAAACCCCACTTGTTCATAATATATTTATCTTTTTAATGTATTGCAGTATCTTACTTGCTAACATTTTTAATCCTTTTTTTTCAAATACATTTTTATTGATTTCAGAGAGGAAAGGAGAGGGAGAGAGAATTAGAAACATCAATGATGAGAGAGAATCATTGATCGGCTGCCTCCTTCATGCCCCCTACTGAGGATCGAGCATGCAACCTGGGCATGTGTCCTTGACCAGAATTGAACCCAGGACCCTTAAGTCTGCAGGCTGGTTCTCTATCCACTGAGCCAAACCAGGTAGGGCTTACTTGCTAATATTTTGTTGAGGATTTTAGCATGTATGTTCATTGGGGATTTTAGCATATAATTTTCTTTCTTTGTAGTGTCCATATCTGGTTTTGCAGTTAAGATAATGCTGGCCTCATAAAAAGAGTTAGAAGTCATTCTGCCTCCAGAATTTTTTTTAGAATAGTTTGAGGAGGATTAGTGTTAATTCCTCTTTGAATGTTTGGTAAAATTCACCTGTTTAGCCACCCACTCCAGGACTTTTGTTTGCTGGGAGGTTTTGTTTGTTTGTTTGGTTGGTTGGTTGGTTGTTTACTGCTTCAATTTTATCAGTGTTATTAGACTATTCAAGCTTTCTGCTTCTTCCTGATTGAGTTTTTGCAGATTTTGTGTTTCTAGGGATTAGTCCATTTCACACAGGTTAACTAGGTTGTTGGTTCAAAGTATTTTCTTCTTACAATCCATTGTATTTCTGTGATGTCAGTTGTTCATTTCTGATTATACTTTTTTGGGTTCTCTCTCTCTCTTTGTTTCTTGATAAATCTCACTAAAGGATCATCAATCTTATTTTCTTTACAAAGAACCAACTCTTGGTTTCATTGATCTTTTGTACTTTATTTTTAGTCTCTACATTATTCATTTCTGCTCTGATCTTTATTATTCCTTACTCTGCACTTTTTTTGATGTTCTCTTTCTTATTCCTTTAGTTGTATGCTTAGATCATTTATTAGAGATTTTTTCTTATTTTTTGAGGTAGGCCTGTGATGCTATGAACTTCCCTCTCAGAACTGCTTCCACTCGGTCCCAAAGATTTTGATTTGTTGTGTATTCATTTTCATTTGTTTCCAAGAATTTTTTTTTTTTATTTCTGCCTTGAACTCATTTGGTAATCCACTCATTGTTTAATAACAATCTATAGGGTCTCCATGTGTTTGAATGTTTCTGAGGTTTTTAAATTGTATTTGATGTCTAGTTTCATGTCATTGTGATCTGAGAAGATGCTTGATATGATTTCAATTTTCTTAAATTTGTTAAGACTTACTTTGTGTCCTAACACATGCTCTGTCTTTGAGAATGATCCATGCGCACTTGAGAAGAATGTGTATTCTACTGCTTTGGGATGAAATGTTCTGTAAATGTCAATTATATCCATCAGATCTAGTGTGTCGTTTAAGGCTGTTCTTTCCTTGTTGATTTTTTGTCTAGAAGATCTATCCAATGAAATCAGTGGGGTGTTGAAATCCCCTTCTATGACAATATTGCTGTCAATCTCTCCCTTAAAGTCCTCCAAGACATTTTTATGTAAACAAATGCATATATGTTTACCAGTGTTATATCCTCTTGTTGAAATGATCCCTTTAATATTATGTGGTGTCCTTCCTTATCTCTGGTTATAGCCTTTGTTTTGAAGTCTATTTTGTCAGATATTAGCATTGCTACCCCAGCTTTTTTTTTTTTCATTTCCATTTGCATAGAATATTTTTTCCATCCCTTCATTCCCAGTCTGTGTGCATCTTTTGTTCTGAGGTGGGTCTCTTGACTCAGCCACCCTATATCTTTTGATTGGAGCATTTAATCCATTTACACTTAAGATTATTATTGATAGGTACTTATTTACTGTCATTTTTCTTTAAAACTATGTTCCTCCCTCCCCCTCTCAATTTCTCCTTCTTAAAGTAATCCCTTTAACATTTCCTGCAATGATGTTTTGATGATAATGTACTCCATTAGCCATGTTTTTGTCTGGGAAGCTCTTTATTTCCACTTCAATTTAAATGATAGCCTTACTGGATAGAGTAGTTTTGGGTTCAGATTCTTGCTTTTCATTACTTTGAATACCTCATGCCAGTCCTTTCTGGCCTGAAATGTTTCTGTTGAGTAATCAGCTGACAATCTTATGGGAACTCCCTTTTAGGTAACTTTCTGTTTCTTTCTTGGTGCCTTTAAGATTCTTTATTTGTCTTTAATGCTTGTCATTTTTATTATGATGTGTCTTGGAATGTATCTACTTGGGTTCATCTTGATTGAAACTCTCTGTGCCTCTTGAACTTGTGTGACCTTTTCCTTCAGCAGGTTGGGGAAGTTTTCTGTCATTTCTTTAAATAGGTGTGCTACTCCTTGCTCTCTTTCTTCACTTTCTAGGACTCATATGATGTGGATGTTGTTGTTTCATGTTGTCCCAAAGTTTCCTTAAACTATTTTTAATTTTTTTTCTTTTTGCTCTTCTAATTGGTGTTTTTTCTACCTTTTCTTCCAAATCACTGATTTTATCTACCTCATTCAATCTACTTTTGATTCTTTCTAGTGTATTCTTGATGTCAGATGTTATTCTTCATTTCCAATTGGTTCTTATTTATGGTTTCTATTTCTTGTTTCATACTGTTTTAGTTCCCACTGAGTTTCTTGAGATTCTCACTAAGTTCCTTGAGCTTCCCTATAACCATTACATTGAACTCTATATTTGATAAATTGCTTGCCTCCATTTTGTTTAGGTCTCTTTATGGAGTTTTCTCGTTTTCTCTCGTTTGGGGGTTGTTTCTTGTCTCCATATTTTTGGTGTCCCTTTGTATTTCTTTCTGTATATTAGATCAAACTGCTATGCCTCCCAGTCTTTTTCTTACTGCCTTATGAGGTAAGTGTTTGTGGGACCCAGTGGTGCAGCCACTTCAATCTCTTGAGCTGTGTGCTCCAGGAATGTCCCTTGTGTCATTTATATGGGATCTTCTGTTGTAATTAGGTCTTGAATGTTGTTGTACAGTTCATGGATGGAATCTCCTCTCAGCCTGGCTAGACTGAGAGCCTCATCCCCGACCATGTCATGTGAGCTGCTGTTCAGGTGCTGATAGAGCAAAACAAAACACAACACAACAAAACAAGAAACAAAACAAAAACATATGCAAGACCCCTACAACAACATTAAAAGTAACCACAAAGGAAGAGGGAATTAGGAAAGATAAAGATAACAAGAACAATAGAAGAAAAGAAAAAAATGTGAGGAGAAAAAGCAATCTGAAAGGGCAGAAGTGAAAGGAAGAAAACAAGAACAAAGAATAGGGGAAGGAAAATAATACAAGAGAAAAGAGAAGAAAAATTATAAAAAGAATAATAGAGGAGAAAGCATAAAGTCAAAAAATAAGAGAAAGCAGGAGAAAAAAGACAAAAATAGAGTTAAGAAAAGGAAAGAGAAAAATTCAATATTTGAAAGAAAAAAGAGATAAATAATAACAAATCAATAAAGAACAAAGATAAAGAAGGAAAAAAGAAAAGTGGGTTTGTCTCAGCAGAGTTTAGTGCCTCCTGAGAGCTCCCTTTGAATTCTGCTCTTCTGATGAATGAAGCCGACTGTTTTATCTGCAAATTCTGGACTTCCTGGAAAGTACTTAGGTGCTAGCCATTTTCAGAGACTGTCATCCTTTGGCTCTCAGAAATATGCTTGAAACTTCAAAGGATCCACAGTTTGTGTCTGTCTCCAAAGAAATTCACTGTGCAAGGAAGGGGAGAAGCTGTACTCTGAGGCCAGTTTGTTAGCAGCATGGAACCTAGGGAGGAGTCAGCAAACTTCCCCAGGATCCCCAAGCTCTGCTTCCACCAACTTTTGTCTGCTGACCAGCTGTCAATCTTTTTTTTTTCTGAAACACTGCTTTATTTTTATTTATTTTTATTTATTTTCTTTACTAGAGGCCCAATGCATGATATTTGTGCACAGAGGGGGGGCTGTACCTCAGGCCAATCTGCATGCTCTCCAATCTGGGACCCCTCCAGGGATGTCCAACTGCCCATTTAGGCCCGATCCCAATGGGCCTAAACGGGCAGTCTGACATCCCTCTCACAATCCAGGACTGCTGGCTCCAAACCACACACCTGCCTGCCTGCCTGATTGCCCCTAACTGCTTCTGCTTGCCAGCCTGATCACCCCCTAACCACTCCCCTGCCAGCCTGATCAAGACCTAACTGCTCCCCTGCTGGTCCGATTGCCCTAACTGCCCTCCTCTGCAGGCCCGGTCACCCCTAACTTCCCTCCCTTGCCAGCCTGGTGGCCCCTAACAGCCCTCCCCTGCAGGCCCGATTGCCCCTAACTGCCCTCCACTTCCAGAAAGGTCGCCCCCAACTGCCCTCCTCTGCAGGCTTGGTCCCCCCCGCCACAACAGCCCTCCCCTGCAGACCTGGTTACCCCTAACTGTCCTCCCCTGCTAGCCTGTTCGCCCCCAACTTCCCTCCCCTGCAGGCCAGGTCCCCCCCAACAGCCCTCCCCTGCAAGCCAGGTCCCCTCCAAATGCCCTCGCCTGCCAGCCTGGTCACCCCAAAGTGCCCTCCCCTGCAGGCCTGGTCCCCCCCACCTGCCCTCCCATGCAGGCCTGGTCCTGCACAATTGCCCTCCCCTGCAGGCCTGACACCCCCAACTGCACTACCCTGCAGACCTGGTTCACTCCAATGGCCCTTCCCTGCAGGCCTGGTCACCCTCAACTGCCCTCCCCTGCAGGCCTGGTCCCCTCCAACTGCCCTCCCCTACAAGCCTGGTCACCCACAACTGCCCTCCCCTGCAGGCCTGGTCCCCTCCAACTGCCCTCCCCTACAAGCCTGGTCACCCACAACTGCCCTCCCCTGCAGACCTGGTCCCCCCCACCTGCCCTCCCATGCAGGCCTGGTCCTGCACAATTGCCCTCCCCTGCAGGCCTGACACCCCCAACTGCACTACCCTGCAGACCTGGTTCACTCCAATGGCCCTTCCCTGCAGGCCTGGGTTCCCCCAACTGCCCTCCCCTACAAGCCTGGTCACCCACAACTGCCCTCCCCTGCAGGCCTGGTCCCCCCCACCTGCCCTCCCATGCAGGCCTGGTCCCATCTAACTGCCCTCCCCTGCAGGCCCGGTCTTCCCCAACTGCCCTACCCTGCAGGCCTGGTCACCCCCAACTGCCCTCCCTGGCAGGCCTGGTCCCCTCCAACTGCCCTCCCCTGCAGGACTGGTCCCCTCCAACTGCCATCCCCTGCAGGCCTGGTCACCCCAAACTGCCCTACCCTGTAGGCCTGGTCACACCCAACTGCCCTCCCCTGCAGGCCTGGTCCCCTCTAACTGCCCTCCCCTGCAGGCCTGGTCCACTCCAGCAGCCCTCCCCTGCAGGCCTAGTCCCCTCCAACTGCCCTCCCTGCAGGCCTTGTCCCCTCCAACTGCCCTCCCCTGAAGGCCTGGTTGCCCCCAACTGCCCTCCCCTGCAGGCCTGGTCCCCCCCAAATGCCCTCCCCTGCAGGCCTGGTCAACCCCAACTGCCCTCTCCTGCAGGCCTGGTTCCCCCCAACTGCCCTCCCTGCAGGCTTGGTCCCCTCCAACTGCCCTCCCCTGCAGGCCTGGTCACCCCCAACTGCCCTCCTCTGCAGGCCTGGTTCCCTCCAATGGCCCTCCCCTGCAGGCCTGGTCCCCCCAAATGCCCTCCCAGCAGGCCTGGTTCCCTCCAATGGCTCTCCCCTACAGGCCTGGTGACCCCCAACTGCCCTCCCCTGCAGGCCTGGTTCCCCCCACCTGCCCATTCTTGCAGGCCTGGTCTCCTCCAACTGACCTCTTCTGAAGGTCTGGTCTCTCCGAACTGCCCTCCCCTGCAGGCCTGTTTCCCTCCACCTGCCCTTTCTTGCAGGCCTGATCCTCTTCAACTGCCCTCCCCTACAGGCCTGGTCCCCTCCTGCACCCCTCCCCTGCAGGCCTGGTCACCCTCTACTGCCCTCCCTTCAGGCATGGTTTCTCAAATGGCTCTCCCCTGCAGGCCTGGTCACCCCCAACTGCCCTCCTCTGCAGGCCTCGTTCCCTCCAATGGCTCTCCCCTACAGGCCTGGTCACCCCAACTGCCCTCCCCTGCTGGCTTGGTCCCCTCCAACTGCCCTCCCCTGCAGGCCTGGTCCCCTCCAACTGCCCTCCCCTGCAGGCTTGGTCCCCTCCAACTGCCCTCCCCTGCAGGCCTGGTCCCCTCCAACTGCCCTCCCCTGCCAGCCTAGTCACCCCTAACTGCCCTCCCCTGCAGGCCTGGTCCCTCCCAACTGCCATCCCCTGCTGGCCCGGTCACCCCTAACTCCCATCCCCTGCAGGCCTGATCGCCCACAACTGCCCTCCCCTGCTGGCCATCTTGTGTCCACATGAAGGTGGCCATTTTTGACCACATGGGGGTGGCCATGTTGTGTTTTGGAATGATCGTCAATTTGCATACTACCATCTTATTAGATAGGATTGATTAAGGTATTACATATGTTTTCTTATATCCCCATCGCCCCCCCCCCAGACCTCCCCCTTCTCATGCCTTTACCCCCATGGTGTCTATGTCCATTAGTTATGCTTATATGCATGCATACAAGTCCTTTGGTTGATTTCTCACCCTTACCTCCACCCTCCCCTGCCTTCCTCTGAGGTTTGAGAGTCTGATCGAAGCTTCACTGTCTCTGGATCTGTTTTTGTTCATCAGTTTATGGTGTTCTTTATATTCCACAAATGAGTGAGATCATGTGGTATTTATCTTTCTCCAACTGACTTACTTCGCTCAGCATAATGCTCTCCAGGTCCATCCATGCTGTTGCAAATGGTGGGAGTTCCTTCCTTTTTACAACAGCGTAGCATTCCATTGTGTGGATGTACCACAGTTTTTTAATCCCCTCATCTGCTGATGGGCCTTAGGCTATTTCTAAATCTTATCTATTGTAAATTGTGCTGCTATGAACATAGGGGTGCATATATCCTTTCTGATTGGTGTTTCTAGTTTCTTGGGATATATTCCTAGAAGTGGTATTACTGGGTCAAATGGGAGTTCCATTTTTAATTTTTTGAAAAAATGCCATACTGTTGTCCACAATGTCTGCACCAGTCTGCATTCCCACCAGCAGTGTAAGAGGGTTTCTTTTTCTCCACATCCTCACCAGTACTTGTCATTTGTTGAGTTGTTGATGATAGCCATTCTGACAGGTGTGAGATGGTACCTCATTGTCATTTTGATTTGCATCTCTCTGATGATTAGTCACTTTGAGCATGTTTTCATATGTCTCTTGGCCTTCTGAATATCCTCTTTCATAAAGTATCTATTTAGGTCTAATGCCCATTTTTTTCATTTGGTTGTTTATCTTCCTTTTGTTAAATTGTATGAGTTCCCTGTAAATGTTGGAGATTAAACCCAAAGGAGGCAAGAGCATACAATGGAGTCAAGGTAGTCTCTTCAACAAATGGTGTTGGGAAAATTGGACAGATACATGCAAAAAAATGAAACTAGACCACCAACTTACACCATACAGAAAAACAAACTCAAAATGGATAAAGGACTTAAACGTAAGATGGGAAACCATAAAAATATTAGAGGAATCCACAGGCAGCAAAATCTCAGACATATGCTGAAGCAATATCTTCAGCAACACAGCTCCTAGGGCAAAGGAAACTAAAGAGAAAATAAACAAATGGGATTACATCCAAATAAAAAACTTCTGCACAGGAAAAGAAACCATCAACAAAACAACAAGAAAGTCCACTGCATGAGAGAACGTATTTGCCAATGTTATCCCCAGCTGTCAATCTTAATCACTCAAAAGTCTGTTTCTGAAAGGGCTTTGGGCAGAATAGGGAATATAGTGCTCTGGGTCTCAGGTGAGGGGAAAGTGCCATTCATATTTCAGGGAAAGTGATGGGTGTGCTTCCCCATCCCAGAGCTACTCCTCAGAGAGTAACCCAGAATATTTCCTTGCCCTTGGCTGGGTGGAGATCCTTATATGCAGTCCAATGGGATATGCTGGAAACCAGGAGTTTCTATCAGCCCTCCCATGAGGGGGAAGCACCAGTCAGATTCCCAGGACAGTGGGATGGATAGCCCCACGCCCAAGCCACTCAGTGACACTCCCTGAGACTGTTCAAACCATAGGCTTAGCCTCTGCTGCTATCTCCTCTGCTCAGGTTGAGATGCAGGGTGTGTTGGGCAGGGCTGTATCACCTAAGGTGGGGTATTTTCCTCTAGCATTTTTCGTTTCCTGAGCCGTGGCTTCTGGGAGGGGGCAGTGCCTCTTAGGAAAAATGGCCGTTATGGTTTGGTGGTGGTACCACCGAATGCGGGTCTCCCGGCCACCGTTTTTCCAATTCTCCCAGTGTGTCCCACCCCAGCCTCTCATCAGGCATCGCCAGCCTGCACCACCCTCCCTTCATTGAAATCTCAGGTGAGTAGCTGCAAATGAAAATCCTGTGCTCTGGGTTTTAGAAAAACAAACAAACAAACAAACAAACAAACTGTAGCTTTGGTTTTCCTGGTGGTAAGAATCCCTGCTGCCTTTCACATCTGGATGTTACAAGGCCACAGTTTTTGGCTATGGTGTTCTGGGCTGTGGAGCCCAGCCTAGGGTCCAGCCTTGATTTTCTCAGGGACAAAAAAACACCTCTGCAGATAAGATATCCCTCTTTACTCTTGGCCTACCACCCAGCGAAGCTGGGCCTGCCCCTCTCGCAACCCCACCCTTCCTACCAAGTGTTTTCTGTCCTTCCTTGATATGTCACCTCCTCAGCTGGACCTCAGTTGCTAATTCCAGGTGAATGTTCCCCAATTTAGCTTTATTTACAGTTCTGGCCCTGGGAGGAAGTACAAGAAAGGTCTGCCTATTCCACCACCATCTTCTCCTTCATTCGTATATCTTCTTTAAAGAAATGTCTACTCAAGTACTTTGCCCATTTTTTATTGGGTTATTTGATTTTTTATTGTTGAGTTTAAAAATTTTTATATATTCTTGACATTAACCCTCATCAGATATATGATTTGAAAGTATTTTCTTCCATTCCATAGGCTTCTTTTTCATTCTGTTGATTGTGTCTCATGACGTACAAAAGTTTTATAATTTTGACATAGTCTCATTTTTCTATGTTTTCTTTTGTTGCCTGCACTTTTGCTGTCATTTAAAGTCCCCGCCAAAGTTTTAACTCCTCTCTGAAGTCTACCCTAACCCCTCACACCAAGGTTTTGTTCCCACTTCAGATTTGTTTGCAGAGGAACCTTCTCAATTAATTCTTCTCAGTTCTTATACTGGCCATACTATATCACAGTTTGTTCATGTTTTCTCTCATTGGACTGTGAGCTATTTGAGAGTCAAGACACTGCCTTATTCACTTTTATATCAAGCATATAATTTACCGTCAAAATTATGATAACGTACAGGACACTTTCTTCCCTGAAAGCACTGTGTTGACCAAGTGCCCATCAATAGACGAATGGATAAAAACAACGGAATATTACTCAGCCATAAAAAGGAATGAAATATTACCACTTACAACAGCACAGATGGACTTAGATGGTATTATGCTCAGTGAAATAAATCAGATAGAGAAAGACAAATACTATATGATTTTACTTATATGTGGAATCTAAAGAACAAAATAAATGCACAAACATAATTGAAAGAGATTCATAGACACAGAGAGCAAACTGATGGTTGCCAGAGGTGAGGAGGGGTTGGGCACTGGGTGAAAGGTGAAGGGATTAAGTATAAATTGGTAGTTACAAAATAATCCTGGGGTAGTAAGTAAAGCATAGGAAATATGGTCAATAATATTGCAATAACTAAGTATGGTGCCATTTGGGGTACTGGAATTATCGAGGGGAACACTATGTGAAGTATATGATTGGCCACTTGGCTGTACACCTGAAACCAATACAAAATAAAATTGGAGGGAAATTATATATGTGGACATAGAAGACATAGAACAAGGATTAACATCGAAAGACAAATTGGACATCTCTGTCATTATGTGACTATGTAACCAACATTTTTCAAGCTCTTTTTCCAAAAAATATTAACACAGGAGTCACAATAAAGGACTTTTCCTACTTAGAAGTTACCATCACAAAAAAATAAAAATTTTGTAATTGTGTATGGTGATGGTTGCTTAAAAAAACACACACTGTGTTGATATCTACAGGGAGATGCAAAGTAACATAAGACATGCTCCTGTTTCTAAGGAGATTAAATGGAGTGACACAGGGCCTGGTTAAGCATCAGATAGGATTCATAGTAGTAGATTCAGAATTTTCTCTCAGCTCTGTGATGGTGCTAAGTGACAATTCTCAAGTGGTACAATGGCAACTGGTTTACTAGTATTCTAGTAACAAACAAAATTCTGGTTAGCCAACTTCTTTTAGAACTATAAGGCAGAAAAGACAAATGCCATGAAAATGTTACAACAATAATTACTTTAGGAACTTTCAGTGCCACATGAAACATTCCCACCCAAGCTGGGCTTTGCTTGCAATAAAAGGTAACTGGGTGTATTAGTTTCCCATTACTACTACAACGAATTACCACAAACTTAGTGACCTAAAACAACACAAATTTATTACCTTGTAGTTCTGGAGGCCAGAAGTCCAAAAATGGGTCTTACTGTGCTAAAATCAAAATGCCAGCAGAGCTCTGGAGGCTCTGGGGAGAATCTGTTTCCTTGTCTTTTCTACTTTCTAGAGCAAGCATGTCAAACTCAAAGGCTAACACGGGCCAAATAAACATGGTTTAAGTTTATGTGGGCCACAAAGAAACAAAAGCTTCAATTTTCATAGGAACATATGTTTATTGTGATAGAGACAAAGGGCTGAGATAAATTAATAATCGTTAACATAAAATAATAGAACATTTTAATAAAAATTAATATTTTTTCTTGAACATTAACTTACCAGACACTGAATAACTGCACAAATTAATAAGCGTAACACAAATAAACCTATTTTTCTTGTTCTCTGAAAGCAAAATACTTCCTATTGCATGCACCAAACAAGTCAGCCCAAGACTAATGACATGGCAATTGGCTGCTAAAATATTCGCTGCTAGTATTAGTGGAGAGAAATGGTGCGCCAGTGTGTAAGGCGCATAAGGGAAATGGATGCAACAGGATTATAGTAATCAGTCATTAGTCATTGTAGTTTGTTATTAATAATCTCTCTATATAAAGAAGTAATATGCAAATTAGGTCGGTACGCTGTAACGGTCATGAACAGCTCAGGAGGAGGAGCCGGGCGCAGCCTGAGATAACAACACGCAGGAGTGCCTGCCTCCAGTCACACACAGGCGCGTGCCCCAAGCCTCTGCAGCGTGGCTGGTGCAGGCCCCCAGCGGACACACACGGGGCACCTGCTCCAAGCTGCTGCAGCCAGACTGCAGCTTAGGCCTGCTCTCAGTAGGACATCCCCTGAGGGCTCCCAGACTGTGAAAGGGGGCAGGCTGGGCTGAGGGACACCCCCCCCGCCATGGGCAAGAATTTCATGCACAGGACCTGTAGTTATGTATAACAGGATATTCTAAAAATACATACCGTTATATTGGCTGGACCGCAAAAATATTCGTTGTGGGCTGCATGCAGTCTGTGGGCTGCGTGTTTGACATGCTTGTTCTAGAGGCTCCCACATGTTCAACCTCTGCATCTGCTGTCACAACTTCTCTTACTCATTTACCTCCCTCTTTACTTTAACCTTGTGATTACATTGGGCCAGCCCAGACAATCCAGGAAAAGAAATAATCCCATCTGGACATCCTTAACTTAATATATTTGCAAAGTCCCTTTTGCCATGAAAGGTAACATAGTCACAAATTCCAGGGATTAGGACATTTTTATGCTGGAGAATGGATTTCATATGAAGGAAATGACTAAGTCTAAAATACTCCAGGGTTAAAATGACTCGCATACTCTTAGATTAACAGAAGCTAACACTGCATTATGATTTGTATATTTACACTTCAAAATTCTCCAAGGATTTAGAAGTCTGAGACCAAAGATTGTATGTTTCCAAATACACAGAAGCTTTTATTTTATTTTTTTAAACTATTACCAGATTGTAGATACAAAATAATTATCCATTTACATGCAATAAACATTAATATTTCAAGAAAAAATATTTTAGCCCTATCCAGTTTGGTTCAGTGGATAGAGAATCGGCCTGCGGACTGAAGGGTCCCAGGTTTGATTCTGGTCAAGGAAACATGCCCAGGTTGTGGGCTCAATCCCCAGTGGAGTCGTGCAGGAGGCAGCCAATCAATGACTCTCTCTCATCATTGATGTTTCTATCTCTCTCTCTCCCTTTTCCTTCCTCTCTGAAATCAATAAAAGTATATATTTTTAAAAAATTTTAAATATAATAATATTACTAAAACTGTACTAACATAGTATAATATCACAAAAGTTGTAGGAAATCTTAAAAATCTACAAATAAGAGCCCGGAAAAGATGGCAACCGGCAAGAAGGTAGGAAGGGAGAGTGATGGGAGCAATAGAGGAGTGTGTAGACGTGTGTGGTGTGTGAGTGAGAGCTAGGGACAGTTAGATCCTGCAGGTCTTCCAAGGGGCTGCCAAACCAGGCAGTCTTAGATGGTGAAACCCCGCTGCCAGCGCGGACACTCCAGGGATGGCCAGTGCGGGCACAGAGACCATGCCATCTTGAAAAACAGAACTGCTTGAGACTAGGATCCTAGCCTCACCACTACCCAATCTGATCTCAAATGCAAACTGGGACCCTAGAGCCACTAGGGACAGAGACCTGTGACCACAGCTGCAGATCCACAGACACCAAGAATCCAGATATCCTGGCCTGCAGATTTCTGTGAGTCACAGAGCTCATCCACCTCCCCACAGGCTCGCTGTAGCATCATAGGAACTGCTGGACCCGCCCCGTGCAAGCAGGCATCCTTCCCATACAGGGTGGCTCCAGCTCTGCTGCCTGAATTTGAGCCTGGGCATGCAGACACGGGGGATCTGTTTCCCACAGAGTGCAATTGCGCGACCAGACCCCACACCCACACAGGGCAGCAGTGCAACCTGACTTTGATTCTGGGCAAGTGCACATGGAAGTCTGTTTTCCACAGCGCAGGAGTGGACGTCCTGCACACAAAGGGTGGCTGTGCAGACCAGGGATCCTGATTCTCTGCGTGAGAAGAAGCACTGAGCACCAGTGATCTGACTCTGTTTCTCATCACATGTGCCTTGGATCCCTGATTCTCAGTGCATGCATACTAAGACCCAGTCACTCCCATTCTCAGCAAATGTGCAAACAGGGACCCTGATTCTCAGCACAAGGCTGCACCAAGCAACAGAGACTCCGATACTCAATTCTCGGCATGGGCACAGGGGGACTCTGACTCCTGGCGTGCACTAGGGGACTCTGAATTTTGGCACATGGCAGAGGGGTCTCTTTTCAGCATGGCACAGGCAGGGTTCCTGATACTAGGTGCAAGCAAAAGGCTGCACTGAACGCTGGTGACTCTGATCCTGGGTGAGCATGGCAGCCACGCATCTTGTTTTCGGAGCTCTTCAGCGACACTCAGGTGGCATGAAGCTCCCACTGCACACGGCCCAGGACCCTGCAACTCAGCGTTTGAACCTTCTGCTGATAGTCAGAATGGGGAGACAATGAAAAAATCCCCAGAGGAAAGAAAAAGAGGAATCGCCAAGAAAGGAAATGAGTGAAATGGAGGCATGCAACATTGACAGAAAAAGAATTCAGAGCAATGGTTATACAGTTTATACACTGGATGGATGAGAAAATCAACAACCTATGCAAAAATCAGGAAGAAATTAAAAGTGATATAGCTACAATCAAAAACACCATGGAAGGTTTCAACAGTAGACTAGAAGAAGCAGAGGACCGAATTAGTGAGTTAGAAGATAAGGTAGAGAAACAAGCTCAATCTGAACAGCAACTGGAGAAAAAAAATTAAAAAGTAGGAGGAGAGCCTAAGGGAGCTTTGGGACAACACAAAACAAAGTAATATGCATATAATAGGTCTGCCAGAAGGACAAGAGGAGCAGCAGAGATTAGAAAATCTATTTGAAGAAATAATGACAGAAAACTTCCCTGATGTGGGGAAGAAAAAAGTTACACAAGTACAGAGAGTCCCAAGCAAGATGAATCCCAAAAGACCCACACCAAGACACGTCATAATTACAATGGCAAATGTTAATGACAGAGAGAGAATCTTAAAGGCTGCAAGAGAGAGACAGAGAGTTACATACAAAAAAATCCCCCATCAGATTATCAAATGATTTCTCAACAGAAACACATCAAACTAGAAGGGAATGGAAGGAAGTATACAAAGTGATGCAAAGCAAAGGACTGAGTCCAAGAATACTCTATCCAGCAACACTATCAATCAAAATTGAAGGGGAAATCAGGAGCTTTGCAGACAAAAAAAAAAAGTCTAAGGGAGTTTATCACTACCAAGCCAGCAATGCAAGAAATGCTAAAGGGAATTCTGTAAAAACAAGAAATAGAAAAGGAGGAAGGAACACAGGCATAAGTATAGAAATGGCTACAAACAAGTACCTATCAATAATAACATTAAATGTAAATGGATTAAATGCTCCAATAAAATACATCAAGTGACTGAATGGATAAAAAAACATGACCCATATATCTGCTGTCTACAGGAGACCCACCTCAGAACAAGGGACTCACACAGACTGAAAGTAAAGGGGTGGAAAATATCTATCAGGCAAATGGAAATGAAAAAAAAAAAAAAAAAAAAAAGCTGTAGCAATACTTATATCTGACAAAATAGACCTCAAAGTGGAGACCATAACAAGAGACAAGAAAGGCCACTTCATAATTCTAAAAGGATCAATATAAGAGGATATAACTCTGGTAAACATTTATGCACCAATGCAGGAGCACCCAAATTCATAAAAAAACTTCTGGAAGATATCAGGGAAGAGATTGACAGCAACACAATCATAGTAGGAGACTTTAATACCCCAATAACATCACTGGATAAGTCCTCTAGACAAAAAATTAGCAAAGAAACATCAATCCTAAATGACTCACTAGATCAGATGGACTTAATCAACATCTTTAGGACATTCCACCCCAAAACTACAGAATATACATTCTTCTCAAGCACACATGGGACATTTTCAAAGATAGACCACATATTGGGACACAGGCAACGTCTCTCCAAATTCAAGAGGATTGAAATCATATCTAGCATCTTCGCAGATCACAATGGCATAAAATTAGAAATCAACTACAGTAAAAACAATCACAAAAATTCAAACACTTGGAGGCTGAATAACATACTATTAAACAATGAGTGGGTTACCAAAGAGATCAAAGAAGAAACAAAAAACATACTGGAAACAAATGACAATGAAAACACAACAATCCAAAATCTTTGGGACACAGTGAAAGCAATCCTGAGAGGGAAGTTCATAGCATTACAGGTCTACCTCAAAAAAAAAAAAAAAGAAAGAAAAAGAAAAAAAAAACTGTTAATAAACCATCTAACCCTGCAACTTGGAGAATTAGAGAGCAACAAGAAAAGCCCAGTGTGAGCAGAAGGAAGGAAATAATAAAGATCAGAGCAGAAATAAATGACACAAAGACCAAAAAAACAATACAAAAGATCAATGAAACCAAAAGCTGGTTCTTTGAAAGGATAAAAAAGATTGATGAACCTCTAGCCAGGCTCACCAAGAAGCAAAGAGAGAGGACCCAAATAAACAAAATCAGAAATGAAAGAGGTGAAATAACAACAGACCCCACAGAAATACGAAGAATTGTAAAAAAATACTATGAGCAACTCTACTCCAGCAAATTCGTCAACCTAGAAGAAATGAACAAAGTCCTAGAAAAATACAACCTTCCAAAACTCAACCAGGAAGAATCAAAAAAATCTGAATAGGCTGATAACTATGGAGGAAATTGAAGCAGTAATCAAAAAACTTCCAACAAACAAAAGCCCTAGACCAGATGGCTTTGCAGGTGAGTTTTATCAAACATTCAAGGAAGAAATAAAACGTATCTTCCTCAGACTATTCCAAAAAATTCACTTCCAAACTCTTTCTATGAAGCCAGCATTACCCTAACCCAAAAACTAGATAAAGACAAGAAAGAGAATTACAGGCCAATATCCCTCATGAACACAGACACCAAAATCCTCAACAAAATTCTAGCAAATCAAATCCAGCATTACATTAGAAAGATCATACACCATAAACAAGTGGAATTTATTCCAGGGATGCAAGAATGGTACAATATCCGCAAATCAATAAATGTGATACATCACATAAACAAACTGAGAGATAAAAACAATATAATTATATCCATTGATGCAGAAAAAGCATTTGACAAAATCCAACACGCTTTTTGACAAAAACTCTCACTATGTGGTAATAGAAGGATCATACCTCAACATAATAAAAGCCATATATGACAAGCCGACAGCCAACATCATACTCAATGGGCAAAAACTAAAACCATTTCCCCTAAGAACAGGAACAAGACAGGGATGCCCACTCTCCCCACTCCTGTTCAACATAGTACTGGAAGTACTAGCCATTGAGATCAGACAAGAAGAAGAAATAAAAAGCATCCAAATTGGAAAAGAAGTAAAACTGTCCTTATTCGCAGATGACACAATATTGTACATAGAAAACCCCAAAGACTCCATCAAAAAACTGCTAGACTTAATAAATGAATTCAGCAATGTAGCTGTATACAAAATTAACACCCAAAAGTCTATAGCTTTTCTATACACCAATAATGAACTCACAGAAAGAGAAATTTAAAAAGCAATCCCATTTGCCTTTGCAACAAATAAACTAAGGTACCTAGGAATAAACTTAACCAAGGAGACAAAGGACCTGTACTCAGAAAATTTCAAGACGCTAAAAAAGAGATAGAGAAAGATATGAATAAATGGAAAAATATACCATGTTCATGGCTTGGTAGAATCAACATCATTAAAATGTCCATACTACCCAAAGCAATATATAAATTCAATGTAATCCCCATTAAAATACCAACAGCATACTTCAAAGACCTAGAACAAATTCTCCAAAAATTCATCTGGAATAATAATAATAATAATAATAATAATAATAAAGACCCTGAATAGCTCCAGCAATCTTGAGAAAGAAGAACAATGTTGGAGGGATCACAATACTAGATATCTAGCTATATTACCAAGCCACTGTTCTCAAAACTGCCTGGTACTGGCATAAGAATAGACATATAGACCAATGGAACAGAACAGAAAACCCAGAAATTGATCCAAGCCAGTATGCTCAATTAATATTTGACAAAGGAGGCAAGAGCATACAATGGAGACAAGACAGTCTCTTCAGTAAATGGTGTTGGGAAAACTGGACAGATACTTGCAAAAAAATGAAACTAGACCACCAACTTACACCATACACAAAAATAAACTCAAAATGGAAAAAGGACTTAAATGTAAAATGGGAAACCATAAAAATCTTAGAAGAAGCCAAAGGCAGCAAAATAGCAGACATTTGTCGTAGCAATATCTTCTCCAGTACAGCTCCTAGGGCAATGGAAACTAAAGAGAAAATAAACAAATGGGACTACATCAAAATAAAAAGCTTCTGCACAGCAAAAGAAACCATCAACAAAACAAGAAGAAAGCCCACTGCATGGGAGAACATATTTGCCAATGTTGTCTCCAATAAGGGTTTAATCTCCAACATTTACAGGGAACTCATACAACTTAACAAAAGGAAGATAAACAACCGAATGAAAAAAATGGACAACAGACCTAAGTAGATACTTTATGAACGAGGACATTCAGAAAGCCAAGAGACATATGAAAACATGCTCAAAGTCACTAATCATCTAAGAGATGCAAATCAAAACAACAGTGAGGTATCATCTCACACCTGTCAGAATGGCTATCATCAACAAATCAACGAATGACAAGTGCTGGAGAGGATGCTGAGAAAAAGAAACCCTCGTGCACTGCTGGTGGGAATGTAGACTGGTGCAGCCACTGTGGAGAACAGTATGGCGTTTCCTCAAAATATTAAAAATGGAACTGCCATTTGACCCAGTAATACCACTTCTAGGAATATATCCCAAGAAAACAGAAACAGAAATCAGAAAGGATATATGCACCCCTATGTTCATAGCAGCACAATTGACAATAGCTAAAATTTGGAAACAGCCTAAATGCCCATCAGCAGATGAATGGATTAGAAAACTGTGGTACATTTACACAATGGAATACTACGCTCCTATAAAAAAGAAGGAATTCTTACCACTTGCAACAGCATGGATGGAACTGGAGATCATTATGCTAAGTGAAACAAGCCAGTCAGTGAAAGAAAAATACCACATGATCTCACTCATTTATGAATAATAAAGAACATTATAAACTGATGAACAAAAATAGATACAGAGGCAGAGAAGCATCGAACAGACTGTCAAACTATAGCGGGAAGGCTGGGGAGTGTTGGGAGCGGGGAGGTAAGAGATAAACTGAAGGACTTGAATGCATGCATATAAGTATAACCAATGGACGCAAGACACTGGAGGGGGAGTCATGTGCTGAGTGGAGGGGGTGGTTAAGGGAGGCTGGGGAAAGGTCAATAGGGGAAAAAAGGAGACATATGTACTACTATTTGTAATACTTTAAACAATAAAATATTTTTAAATCTGCAAATAACAGAATTACTTCTAGTATGTTCTAAAATATTTTTTCCTCTGACTCTATTTTTGTTCATCAGTTTATATTGTTTATTATATTCCACAAATGAGTGAGATCAGAAATACACAGAAGCTTTTAAATTCAAGTTTAGTGTGATGTGGTGAATTCCATGACTTTCCAACACTATCATGTTGAACCAATTCAAGAAAAATTAGTGCATTAACAGATGCTTCCTGGCTCAGTAAGTAAGGGTGTATTAGCTTTAAAATAAAAGGCCTTTTAAAGGGAGAGGCAACAAGCATTTATTACTATCAATAAAAACAACTATTCAGCCGAAACCGGTTTGGCTCAGTAGATAGAGCCTGTGGACTGAAGGGTCCCAGGTTTGATTCCGGTTGAGGGCATGTACCTTGGTTGCAGGCACATCCCCAGTGGGAGGTGTGCAGGAGGCAGCTGATCGATGTTTCTCTCTCATCGATGTTTCTAGCTCTCTATCCCTCTCCCTTCCTCTCTGTAAAATATCAATAAAAAATATATATTTTTAAAAAAACAACTATTCAGGAATCATTAATTCAGGCAGAAGACTAAGTAATGTTTTGATTAAGAGAAAAAAGCAATGGGTATTTATGAGAAAGGGAAGGGAGGCAATTACATCAATAGAAGGAAGGCATTTCTATTGGTACAGACAACATATAGTGATGTGAATTCTAAATAATATTTTAAATTTTCAGTCCAGTAGTCATGATAACTGTTTTCTTGGTATCTTTGCAGTTCTTTGGGAAACAGTGCTTAGACCCAGTCCAAATGTTTTTTCCATGTTTTATCATTTTAAAGGTTTGAGGAATAAAATATGCAAAGCAGTTCCTCTGGTATGGCAGCCCCAATTCCATTTTAAAGTGGCTCTGTGGGGGTTTTTTGCCTGTTTTTTCTGTTTTGTTTTGTTTTTATTTGTTTGTTTTTGTTGTTGTTGTTGCTGTTGTGTGTTTTTTTGTTTTTTGACAGATGGGTCTAAGTAAGTCAATAACTCTTTTTTAGACCCCTAAAGTTACTGATTAGTTTTACTGTAAGCTGTTCATTAACTTGTGTGACAAGTGTCAAGTTAACAGCAGAAGATATTAATTCCATTTGGATTATCAGAGTGTTATTCCCCTAGCACAGTGGTCGGCAAACTCATTAGTCAACAGAGCCAATTATCAACAGTACAACGATTGAAATTTCTTTTGAGAGCCAAATATTTTAAACTTAAACTTCTTCTAACGCCACTTCTTCAAAATAGACTCGCCCAGGCCATGGTATTTTGTGGAAGAGCCACACTCAAGGGGCCAAAGAGCCTCATGTGGCTCGCGAGCCGCAGTTTGCCAACCACGGCCCTAGCACTTTCAAGATTTTGCTGAAACAACTCGGATGCCATTCTACCTGCTATTTTATGTAATTCTGCAGACCTATATTTTGCTGTTAAATCTCCAATAACATCTCTTATTGGGCCAATGCCTATTTAAAAGCACCGTACTGTGGTTGGGGCAAGTATCAATTCAAGAACAGCTGAAATGTGACTTTGGAATCCTCCAGTCCTCTTTCGCTGTCCTCCTCTTTGATAACTTCCATATTTCCTTCTGTCCTGCATTCTTTCATTCATAATGAAATTCATCATTTGTCTCTTTGCTAACCAAACCCATCAAGACACCAAGGAAAGGAATATAGAACAGAACACATACCCTATTCATATCAGAATTTCTGTCAAATATAAGACATATATAACATAGAAAGTAGGCTTTCTGACCCAACAGTACCTAAAGAGCAACAACTTATTAGGAAACATTGGTGTTAGAAATACACCCAGGGTTATTGATAAGGTCCTGGGCTGAGTCTTCCAACAGCCCATCCATCTTATCACAAAAGAAGCTACATACATTCTTTTACCCTGGACTGATTCAAAGGGGTCATTGTTAGACCTATGATGGCCCCATTTAGAGATATTGTTACTAACATATCAGTTAGTCGTGCTCACCAAAGTATAATTGACTGATACAGGGAACAGTTCTTTTGAAGGCATTTAGATTTTTAAAAGTATCCATGTTTGAATACTTAATTCAAGAGCTAAATCTTTGATGGTTAATTTCAAAAATCAGCTAGAAGTGGGACCTACCCAACTAGAAAAAAAATACCAAGAGTTATAGAAATACTATTTCACACCTCTGTTTTAAAGACTTGTTTTTGGATTTTATTTTACATCATTTTTGAAATTTAAGTTGTATTAAAAACACATGGTTGAAGTGACTTACACGCAGACTTCTACATAGTCAATCAGAGAGAGATACATAGAATGAATTAATCAAGCAACTGAAAAATCCTCTTCTGATTAAAAAAAATCAGTAGTTGGCAAAGGTAGGACCTCTGTGACCATACGCATCCTCCCTCTGTTCCTGACCCTGAAAATGAGTGATTAAAAAGCCTTGAGCCAGCCAAGAGTTGATTACAGTGTGTGAAGTGCTTTTCTTCATAATGAGCCAAAAGCTTGCTAGAGGCAGTGGGAAAGAACAGGTTTTTGGAATCAGATATAAATTCCTACCCCAGTTTGTGTGACCTTAAGAAAGTTAGCCATGACCCCCAGTTTCCATATCTGTAAAATAACAGTCACAGGGCTACGGGGAGGATCAAATGACAGTACCTGTGCTCTTAGCATATAGCAGGCATTTAATAAATGCCCGCCACAGAGATACCAGGTCATATCTTCTGTGTGTCCTTGGTCACCTTACTTCCCGACTCCTTACAGCAGCTATTCCAAACTTGACTCCTCTCCTCCTCATCTCTCTCCAAACACACTAGGCCAGGGGTGGGCAAACTTTTTGACTCGAGGGCCACAATGGGTTCTTAAACTGGACTGGAGGGCCGGAACAAAAGCATGGATGGAGTGTTTGTGTGAACTAATATAAATTCAAAGCAAAGGAGCGGAGGGGAGAGCAAGAGAACCGGATAGAACAGCCGGATCCGGCCCGCGGGCCGTAGTTTGCCCACCGCTGCACTAGGCTGTAGAAACTCCCTCAGCCTCACACAAAGAGCCTTCTTTGCTCCATACCTGCCCCTTTCCCTCCGTCCTCTTCTCAGGATTAATTCCCTCACCTGTGTTCTTTGTCAGCTCTATTGACTTGAATGGCATTACCCTTACCCAGAAGTTTTGACTTCAGGTTAAAGACATTAGTACATTATTAAAATGTTTTTTTAAGTGTTTTTCCCTAAGGCAGTGGTCGGCAAACTCATTAGTCAACAGAGCGGCAAACCGCGGCTTGCAAGCTACATGTGGCACGCGAGCTGCAGTTTGCCGACCACTGGGCTATTCCATTATTGATTCCCTCTCTATCACATGTCTTCAAACCTTTCCTGTGTGCTGCCTTTGCCCCAAAGGCTTTATGTTTCTGCTATATTAAAATTAATTTTAAAAATTTATTATTGAACACTACCCAGTCCCAGATACTATCCCAACATTAGGGCTACAGCGGGGAACTTTGAGTTTATAGAACCTTCTTTAACCACAGTTCTTCATCTGTATCCTGAGGATCACGACTGTATCCCACCTATCTCATGGGGGCATTGAGACAGATTAAATTTGACAGTCTAGACAAGGCACAAAACACAAGCCCATTGAATGACCTTTTTACCATTGCTAAGGTATGAGGAGAGTAAAAACAAAAGTGAGCTAACTAGGGAAGTTGGAGGAACAGTGTTAAGGGTCCTACTACAGACCATGAATTTATAATGGCACCAGTTTGGATGCATGGACCATTTTCTCCAGGAAAGCTAGTAGTAGGCAGCCCCCTTAGGCCAGGGCCCTGGTCATCTCTTCCCAGCATTCTGTGCACTACCCCTGGGTCATTTTGTCCATTTGTGTCTGTAAAAATAAAATTGGAAATAAAATATATTGGTGGCCAGCCCAGTGTGGCTTAGTGGCTGAGCATCAGCCTATGAACCAGATCACAGTTTGATACCTGGTCTAGGCACATGCCCTGCTTGTGGGCTGGATCCCCAGTAGGGGGCGTGCAGGAGGCAGCCGATAGATGATTCTGTCTCATCATTAATGTTTTTATCTCTCCCTCTCCCTTCCTCTCTGAAATCAATAAAATTATATATTAAAAAAAGTAATATATGGCATGTTGAAATTTAAATATATTTCCCCCAAAAGAGGTAAACTTAATTTTAGAAAAAGATAATATAGCAACAAGAACAAAAAAATAACAGTATGAGGGCAGTTAAACAACAACAACAAAAGAGATCAGATTTAACACCAACTCATGCCTATAAAATTAATGTTAAATAATAAGTAATTCTGCTCTCTCCATCAGATAAAATTTGTAGGACACCTGAGCACTCCCCTCTTGTACTGACATGAAAATACACGGGGGTGGGGGTAACAGCATTGAGCCTACCTGGGGTACAGACCATCCATCCCTTCGAAGTTTTGGGATAGAAACCTGGGTAGTGTCAAAAAAGGGAACACAGAAGGAGTTTAGAGTTTCAAAGAAATATGTAAATTCAAGCATGGATATTTGAGAACTGGAATGCTGCTCAGGGTAAATAAACAGGGCTACTTTGCTAGAAGGTCTGGTTCTTTTTATTTGTTTGTTTTCTTTTGTTGTTGTTGTTTTGTTAATCCTCATCAGAAGGTATTTTTTCCATTGCTTTTCAAAGGGAGTAGAAGGGAGAGAGGGAGGGAGGAGAGAGAGAGATATATAAATCTATTGGTTGCCTTGAGACCCTTTGGAGTGTGGGCCAGTGCTCTAACCACTGAGAAACACCAGCCAGGATGAAGATCTGGTTCTTAAACTGGAAAACAAGGAATTCACTCCCTTAGAAGTCACTGCAGAGATCCTGATAGACTTGCTGACACCACTGGCTTTTCTGGTCCCTAGGGTCACCAAAGTGTGGGGTTGCCTGAAGCAGAGAGTAGAGTCTGTGGGCAAGAATGCCCAAGGATTAGACAGCAGCTCTATATTGATAGATTCCCAACTCTATCTCCTGCCAAACCCTTCTCTGAGCCAACTTTCTTACTATGCATCTCCTCCTAAATGCTCCACAAACAACTCCATGTGGACACTTCTAAGCTAGGGATCATCAGCACCCATCTTCTCCACCAGGGTTTTCTATTTGGGTGAATGCAACCAAGTAAACCAAGCCAAGAGCTCATCCCTCTTTCTTATTCTCCACCCCCAACCAGTAGCAGTAATGTAAATTCCATTTCCTTGAACATCTGTTACCTGTAGACAACTCCTTCTCAGCTTTTTCTTAATAAATGAGAAAATGAAGACACACAAAGAAAAGCTAATGTTCTAACTAATGAGCAAATGAAAATATTTCATTGTCTCTGGAGTAAAAATCTTAATCATTCTCTCAGTCTGAAGAACTACTTTGCGCACAGGATAAAACTTAATGAACTTGATTTAACATAAGGCGTTACTTCCTTTTAATGGCCAATCCCACAAACCACCTCTATAAAATTACTGGATTTTCATTTCTGAAAGATATGGCACCAGAAACACTTCCTGTAAACTTGAATAATGCCTAAGGCTTTTTTTGGATCAAGTATCCCAGGAGAGGAAGACCAGTTTATAGACATTTAATTGCCTCTCAAATATTGTTTGTGAGATCAAAAGCACTTTAACTTTCTAAAGCACAAAAGCAGGAGTAAAACAATCCTATATAATAAAGAGGTAATATGCAAATTGACCATCACTCCAACACACAAGATGGCCACCCCCCTGTGGTCAAAGATGGTCACCCCCATGTGGACACAAGATGGCCGGCAGGGGAGGGCAGTTGTGGGCAACCAGGTCAGCAGGAGAGGGCAGTTGGGGGCGACCAGGCTGGCAGGGGAGGGCAGTTGAGGGGGACCAAGGCCTGCAGGGGAGGGCAGTTAGGGGCAATCGGGCCAGCAGGGGAGTGGTTAGGCATCAGGGGAGTGGTTAGGGGGTGATCAGGCTGGCAGGCAGAAGCTGTTAGGAGCAATCAGGCAGGCAGGCAGGCAAGCAGTTGGGAGCCAACAGTCCTGGATTGTGAGAGGGGTCCCAGATTGGAGAGGGTGCAGGCTGGGCTGAGGGAAACACACATACACACACACACACACACACACACACACACACACACACACGTGCACAAATTTCATGCACCGGGCCTCTAGTCTTAAACATAAAATAACATAATTTCTTAAACCAAGGTGAAAAACCTCACACACCTTTGCAGATACCTTATTTGACAAATTACAGACAAATTTGGGGGTGGGGGGTGGTTGTAGCTGTTTAGTCAACAACTGAAAGAAGGAATCTTAAATGAAGGGAGAGTGAGTTGTGCTTTTGCTTGGCACCAATAGATGGCTTCCTGAGCAGTCTCACATAGGGTTTATGATATCAATCCAATTCCACTCAACTGTCATCTTCTATTACAAATCAGCATCTCAAGCCAAACCTTTGCAGTTTGCGGCCTGATCACATGAAAAGCTAAGAAACAGGACAAGATCAGACACTTGTGGACAAAAATAAAAATTAGAAATAAGGGGCTGCATCTCAACCCCAAGAGAATGTTAAATTACCTCCTGGACATGAGGCCAGATCGCCCATGATTTCTTCATTATCCCACATCTATCACCCCCTCAGGCATCTAAAGTAACCTAATACAATGCCTAGATCTGCTGCTAAGAGTTCTGAAATCTTGTGCAGAGATAAACAAAAAAGGAGGAGAATGGAAATGGTCTAGAAATACCAGCAGAACTGGATAAACATTTGGGTACTTATAAATATTACATTCTAAATATGAGCCAAAGAAAGGCCTCTGCTGGTCAGAAAGGATGGGGGAAGAAGGTTGGGAGCATTCCTAAGTCTGTGGACATCTCTTTCCTCATGCAAATGTCCTATCATCACAAATTCCTGGAGAGAAACCTGTTCAGAGTGATCTCTCACGCCTGGATAATTTCACAGCCCAGGCAACACTTTACCATGACACATCCCTCTCAGGCTTCTTCCACATACACTATCTCATCTGAACTTCCCAGCAAGCCCACCCAGTAAGGCAATCCTTCTATGCCCATCCCGCACTGAGAAAAGTTAAGTTCCCAGGAATTGGAGTTGTTTGAACAGTGGCACTGGAATAATAACCGTGTGTTAGAACTCTTCTGACAATTTGGCTGGCTTCTCATGTCACAATTGATTTTTAACTTTTTTCAGCTTCATAGAAAGAAACAGAAACAAGAGATGAAATGCTAGGTGCAGATAAATCAATAAATACTGGTTTGTCAACGTGACTCTATTGATCTGAGATTATTGCCGCAACCTGCACAGCTAAGGTTCGGGATCTGAAGGAGGGGCCGACGCACAAATGAAATACTATATAAGAAATATACATTTAGAAGGCATGGGGGGCCAGGTGGAGAGCTCTCTCTTGGAGAGGCACACTGAAACCTGGCCTTATTCACTTTTTATTCCGTTTTAGATACACATCTTGCCCTCAGTGAAGCATGGCACACAGGTAGCAGGCAGACCATCTCTAAGGTCAATAAAGATCAGTAAAGATTAGTAAGGTCCAGTAAACATTTACTTTGAGGCTATTAGGTCAGGAAATTGCTTCGAGCCACTGCTATCTCAACACAGCCCTGCTAACGTCCAAGGTCCATGGCCTTCCATGTTTCTTGGTGCACTCTTATGACAGTATTGGGAAAGCGGTGCCTTCCCGCAGATTGTATTTCTCAGCCTATTGATAAAATACATACAGGGGCTCTATGAAGACCCAGAAGGGCCTCCAGAGGAGGGGGCAAGCAGGGTTGAAGGGAGAGAACTGCCCAATAATGCATGAGTGATAAACCTGGGAGTCTAAGATGGCCAAGAAAGTGAATGGCCAATTGATGTCATGGCCAGGTGAGCACACTCTTTACAATTACTCCCTATTTGAAACATGTCATCTACTTTTCCATCAGAATTCAGCTTATGAGAAAATTTAGTTACTTCTTTCGGCTCTAATTTCTGCCACTCATATCTCTTTTGGGTCACACCACAGAGGAAGAGACTTGCTCTATGACTGGCAGGATGAAGAAAAAAATACATATATGTGTACATATATTTCAAACGGGAAAGAGACGTCTGTTCTATTTCTAGGGAATAGTTATTCCACAGCACAACCAAAACACAACGAGCAGGATTTACAGACGCTGCTACTAAGCCAGCCCCTGGACGGGGGATCCCGAGGTTATGGGTGGGAAGCATTTCCATTACAGGAAATCCTGGGCAAGTGTGTGCTTGAGAAGCCCAGATGCTCCCTCTCCTTATCTGCAAAGCACCATCCTCATCACCATTTCTTGCCTGAAACCAATTTATACTCAGAAAATTTGAAATAGATTCTCACAGTAGATTTCAACATACTACAAAAAAAAAGACTCATATTTATTAATTCTCTAAACAATACTTTTTTTGGCAAAGCATCAGCATAATCTCATTGATTCTCATAATCTTTCTTTTGTGTTTGTCTCAGCAGGCAGCCAGCTTCGGTAGTGTGGATTCAGCATGGATGCCACCAGTGGGTTCCTGCCATTGCTGGACCACCTGAGGATCCACCTGAACACTAATCTGTGAAAATTTCTCAATTAAAGTTCCTGGTTTGACCAATGTCACCCCAATCAATTTAATAAATAGCCTATATAATAAAGAGGTAATATGCAAATTGACCCTCACACCCTCACAAGATGGCTGCCTATGACTAGGCCAGCAGCGGGGTTAGTGAGGGACAACCAAATGACTGAACAGCAGGCTGCATGGAGTGACCAGGCTGGCAGGGGGGGCAGTGAGGGGTCACTAGGCTGGTGAGGTGGGGGGGGGCAGTTAGGAGTGACCAGGCTGGCAGAGAGGGGGCAGTTAGGGGCAACCTGGCCAGCAGCAGGGGGCAGTTAGGGGCGATCAGGCTGGCACACAGAGGCAGTGAGGGGCCACCAGGCCGACAGGGGGGTTAGTGAGGGATGACCGAACGACTGAAAAGCAGGCTGTGTGGGGCGACCAGGCTGGCAAGGGGGGTCAGTTGGGGGCGAACAGGCCAGCAGGGAAGGCAGTTAGGGGCAACTAGGTCAGCAGAGGGTGGCAGTTGGGGGCAATTAGGCTGGCAGGTGGGACAGTTGGGGGTGACATGGCCGGCAGCAGGAGGCAATTAGGGGTGATCAGGCCAGCACATAGAGGCAGTGAGGGGTGATCAGGTCAGTTGGGGGGGGAGGCAGGCAGTTAGGGCCAACCAGGCAGGCAGGCAGGTGAGCGATTAGGAGCCAGCGGTCCACGATTGTGAGAGGGATGTCCGATCGGCCTAAACTGGCAGTCGGACATCCCCCAAGGGTTCCTGGATTGGAGAGGGTGAAGGCTGGGCTGAGGAGACTCCCCCCTCCATGCACAAATTTTGTGCACCAGGCCTCTAATTAAAAAATAAAATGAAAAAATTAATAACTTTAAAAATATTTTAAAAGTAAAGTTCCTGGAAAGATAGACTTAGATAATTCCTAATGAGCCTTTCATACTGTGCAAAAACCAAAGAGTGAAACTAAGACACATACCCACATACACACTTAAACCAAGATTCTTTTCTTTTTTTCAATTAAATCTATTGGGGTGATATTGGTAAACATGATCATATAGGTTTTAGGTGTGGGTTTCTATGTTACAAAATTTGTATATTGCACCATTTGCCCACCACCCAAAGTCAAATCCTTTATTTTCTGAATCATATACATATAGGAGACAATCTCTAAGTGCAAGAGATGTGGATTCTAGGCTTAATTCAGTCAGTTATCTTCAAGCTTGTCACATCATCCTCTCTCTTCTATCCAGCCCCAATGCATCCAAGAACCTGAGCTAAGATCTTTTCTTTAGCTTTCCCTTCCCTGAGACCAAGGTGTTGGTCATTAGGGATTTATTAAATGCCTCTTATGGGACAGGTGCCCAGAAAATGGTTGCTGCCTGAGACAAATACTGGCTAGCTGTTGGCCAGACTTTTCCTCCTACTTTCTGGGCCTCTGGAGCAGTCAGGACTGAGTTCTCACTGGAGAATGTGCCACAAGAGCTGGTGCACTTTCCAGGCCTGACCTATGGCACTGGACTTGTCCCTGCTACAGCAACTTGGTTTGTGGGTAGAAGATGATGGAGCCACAGGATGGGAGGATCCCTGAGACACCACCCAGAGGAAAACAGCCCATCAATCAGGAACACTCACTTTGTACTTTATGAAACTTCTATGTTACAGCAGCTACAATTACCTTAACTTGCCATAGCCCTGCCTTAGATAAATGGTGATTCAGTAACTCTCTGGAATAGGGACACAAACTCATGAACCATCTTTCATTTATCCAGTATGCCAAAGATGCAGAGAAGCATGTTAAAATCTTGAAAAGGAAGATTGATAGTCACATGATTTTCTACTTTTTTTTTATCTTTTACATACAGTCTAAGATTTTTCCCTCTCTTTACATATCTAGAAAATATCTCTAAAGACTTCAAAACCTGTTACAAAACTAGATGTCCTATGTGATAGCAATAGAAGAAGAGGGTTTCTTCCATCTGTATTTTCCTATAGTCAATTCAGTCATACTAACACAGCCATTTAGGTTCCAGAACACCGTGTCAGCAAGCTTGCTCCTCATAGGATGGGGGTCACATCAGATGACCCTAGTGTCTGTCCACTAAGCCCTCTGCCATCATTCAATAAGGCATGAAGTCAGTAAATTGTCTTCAGTCCCCTTCAACTTTGCATGGGATCCCCATCTCTTCCATGGCAACTCTTCCCAGAACACACTTCCCAGGCCTCTCTTGTTCTGTCCATCTCCATCTTATCAAAACCTGTGCTTAGGCAATTAGCAGGATGGAAGGACCTAGAGAACTAACACCTATTAGGTTAAAATGAATGACAGCTGCTCATCTCATTGATGGATTTCTAAACTTGTAGAGTACTAAGGAACCATCCTGTTTGGGTCCCTTTCACCCAGAAAAGGAAATAGATTCAGAAGAATGAAGTGACCTGCTAAGTAATGATGGAAATGGTATAAGAACCCAGAGTCCTACTCTTGACTCCTTACCTCTCTCCTTCCCTCTTACACCTATTGCTATGAATACTATGTGTATTTTTCCATGGAACAAACTCAGGTCTCTGATTGTTTGATAGAGGGATTGTGGGCATCAGCAGAGTGGACAAAGCAACCTCTGACCAGTGCCACTCAAATAAAAGCACACCTGTTTGTAAATCCAAACCTAAGCATAGACTCCAATAGGAGAAGGACACAGAGATGCTCTGCCCAGTTTTCACTTGGGCCCTGGGCAAGAAAGAACCCCAGCTCAGCATTTGCCACCTTCCTTTCACAACTATTATCCAGGTACCTTGACTGAGTACGCACCACCAAAATTGAGTTGATTCCATCAATCAACATTATCAATGCTAACATTGAAGTGTTTGAGGGGCCTGTGGAGTTTACTTTTAAAACAGTAATAAAGCTCTGTGTCACAGCTATGTGAGGATGAAGACCATTTTCAACAGACTGTTGACATTCCAGAAAATGTGGACATCACTCTGAAGGGACATAGAGTTGTGAAGCACCCCAGAGACTTCAATCACATCAATATAGAACTCAATCTCCTTGGAAAGAAAGAGAAGAGGCTCTAGGTTGAAAACAGTGGGGAAATAGAAAGGAACTGGCCACCATTCCCACCATCTGCAGTAATGTACAGACATGATCAAGGTGTTACACTGGGCTTTCTTTAAAAGATGAGGACTGTATACATTCAGTTCTCCATCAGCATTTTTATTCAGGAGAACTAGAGGCCCGGTGCATGAAATTCGTGCACAGAGAGAGTATGTCCCTCAGCCCAGCTTGCACCCTCTCCAATCTGGGACCCCTCAAGGTATGTCCAACTGCCCTCTCACAATCCAGGACTGCTGGCTCCCAACCGCTCACCTGCCTGCCTGCCTGATTGCCCCTAACTGCTTCTGCCTGCCAACCTGATCACCCATAACCACTCCCCTGCCAGCCTGATTGATGCCTAACTGCTCCCCTGCCAGCCCGATTGCCCCTAACTGCCCTCCCCTGCAGGCCTGGTCCCCCCCCCCCCTACTGCCCTCCCCTGCTGGCCCAGTAATGCCTAACTGCCCTCCCTTGACAGCCTGGTCACCCCTAACTGCCCTCCCCTGCAGGCCTGGTCCTCCCCAACTGCCCTCCCTTGCAGGCCTGGTCCCCCCCAACTGCCCTCCTCTGTCAGCCCGGTCACCCCTAACTGCCCTCCCCTGCAGGCCTGATCACCCCCAACTGCCCTCGCCTGCAGGCCTGATCACCCCCAACTGCCCTCGCCTGCTGGCCTGATTGCCCCCAACTGCCCTCTCCTGCAGGCCTGATTGCCCCCAACTGCCCTACCCTGCCGGCCATCTTGTGGTGGCCATCTTGTGTCCACATGGGGGCAGCCATTTTTGACCACATGGGGGCTGCCATCTTGTGTGTTGGAGTGATGGTCAATTTGCATATTACTCTTTTATTAGATTAGATAGGATGGTTCTCTTATTGAAATCAGAAATTTTTTAAGTGAATAATATAGCCCTAGGCTTCAGATGAGGTCAGGTATTGCTAGTTCAGTATCTCAAGCCCAGAAAGATGAGTTAATTCCTGAAGAAAATGACAGTGAACTTGTATTAAATTCAACTGCTTTGATTCAGCAAGTCACAACAGTTAAAAACAAGGACATCAGCCCTGGCCAGTTTTACTAAGTGCTTAGAGGCTAGGCCTGCAGTTTGAAGGGTCGTAGGTCTGATTCTGGTCAAGGGCACGTACCTGGGTTGCAGGCTCAATCCCTGCCCAGTCAGAGCAGGTGGGGGAGGCAATCAATCAATGTCTCTCTCTCACATTGATGTCTCTCTCCCTCTCTTCCATTCTTTCTTAAAAAATCAATGGAAAAAATATCCTTGGGTAAGGATTAACTAAAAACAATAAGGATATAAGAAAATGTTATATGGTATTTATGTTTCTGAAAAAGGAACAGCTCAGCAGGCTGATGAGTAAGATCTAAGTGTCTGGCTATAGAAACAGCAAGATGCTGAATTATTCCTCGGTTTACTGGTGATATTATAAATTGCAGTAAGATCATGTATTAATTTGGGGGGTGGGGGAATAGTAATGAATCCCTAGAGAATCCTTATATCTCTAAGACTACACCCATCCTTGGGAAGTCCACCAGAATTGCATGCTATAAGAGACAAAAACCAGATTTGCCCCTGAATCATTTAGGAATATCAGACTCAAAAAAACAGATTGATTTGTATGTACAGAATTGATCTAAGTATTGAAGAAAAGGGTCTGAGTCATGGCTCAGTTTTCAATACATTGAGGAGAAAGAGAGAGAGAAATTGATTTACTGCATATATTAAATATAGACACATTCCTTGGTTTTTATGCCAAAACCAATTTTGGATGATTTTTTTTTTCAGTTTTAACCAATTGCTTTCATAGCCTGTAGATATAGTGAGTAGGATGTTATTCTCCATCTTGGCAGATATTTCATTGCCAAAGTCTTCTTTAGAACAGTTAAGTGTCCATTGATTTCATAGGTACATTTGTTAGCCTTTTTTATTATTTGAATGGTGAGAGTAATTTGTCTTCCTCGGCCATTTTGTGTTTGGGGACCAGAGGGTATTTGTAAATTCTGGAAGCATAACAGATGGCTTCTCCTCTCTTGATGAAAGTGAGCAGGTTTGTCCTGTCCCATAGTAGCTCTTTCTGCTGCACTGCATATTCCCATCAGGCAATTAAAGGCAGCACTAAGAGAAACCAAGATGGCGGCATAGGTAAACACCTAAACTGCTGCCTTGCACAACAATTTCAAAACTACAACTAAAAGACAAAACGGACATCATCCAGAACCACAGGAAGGCTGGCTGAGTGGAAATTCTACAACTAGAAGGAAGAGAAAAGCACACTGAGACTCAGAGGAGCTGCAGAAGGCAGAGGTACCGAGGCGCGCATGCGGAGAGGGCTGGCAACTGAGTGTGCGGCTGGCTTTCTCAATTGGGAGGGAGACTAAAGCTCCAGACTGTGCTAAACTCCAGTTCCGGGCAAGACTCTGGGGACCCCGACTCATACCGGATGAAACTGGACTGTCAGGAAAGAGAAAAGCACACTGAGACTCAGAGGAACTGCGGAAGGCAGAGGTACCAAGGTGTTCATGCAGGGAGGGCGGGCAACTGAGTACGCCGCTGGCTTTCTCAAGCGGGAGGGAGACAAAAGCTCCCGACTGCTCTGAACTCCAGTTCCAGGCAAGACTCTGGGGACCCAGACTCATTCGGGAGAAACTGGACTGTCTGGCAGTGGGTGGAACTCGAGGGCGGCTTTATCTCAGAGGTGCTTGCAGCAATTACCACAGGACACTGAGACACAGGGGCCTATTAGGGCAGGGCTGACAGGAAACCAATGCTGTCTACTCTGCCCTGAGACTCCGCCCCATCCAAGCTGAGCACAGAGGCTTTTGCAAGTCTTGTCTCATAAGGGTGTCTCCAGCACAGAAGTTCTCCCAGCGTAGACACAGCTGATCCTCACAGCCAATTGGCCTGGAGCAGTGTCGGCAAACTCATTAGTCAACAGAGCCAAATATCAACAGTACAACGATTGAAATTTCTTTTGAGAGTCAAATTTTTTAAACTTAAACTTCTTCTAAACTTCTTCAAAATAGACTCGCCCATTGCCAAAACTGGTTTAGCTCAGTGGATAGAGCGTCGGCCTGCGGACTCAAGGGTCCCAGGTTCGATTCCGGTCAAGGGCATGTACCTTGGTTGCGGGCACATCCCCAGTAGGGGGCGTGCAAGAGGCAGCTGATAGATGTTTCTCTCTCATCGATGTTTCTAACTCTCTATCCCTCTCCCTTCCTCTCTGTAAAAAATCAATAAAATATATATTAAAAAAAAATAGACTCGCCCAGGCTGTGGTATTTTGTAGAAGATCCACACACAAGGGGCCAAAAAGCCACATGTGGCTCACGAGCCACAGTTTGCCAACCACGGGCCTGGAAGTCAATTCTTCCCAGTGATACCAACAACAATCAAGGCTTAACTACAACAAGACTGTGCACACAGCCCACAAAGGGGTGCACCAAGAGTGTCCACCTCAGGTAACTGGGGAGGCTGAGCCACTGGGCCCTATAGGACACCTAGCACACAAAGCCACTCTATCAACTCAGGGAAGCAGCCACAATGCAGAGACAAAGAAACATTTCACAAATGAAAGAAACTGAGGAAAGCAAACGACTGGATATAGAGTTCAAAACCACAGTTATAAGGTTTTTCAAGAATTTTCTAGAAAAGGCCGATAAATTTAGTGAGACCCTCGAGGATCTGAAAAAGGACCAACTAAAAATTAAGCATACACTGACTGAACTAAAAAAATATTATACAGAGATCTAATAGCAGACTAGAGGATCTCAAGAATCAAGTCAAAGATTTGAAATACAAAGAAGCAAAAAACACTCAACCGGAAAAGCAAAAAGAAAAAAGAATCCAAAAAGTTAAAGATAGTGTAAGGAGCCTCTGGGACAACTTCAAGCATACCAACATCAGAATTATGGGGGTGCCAGAAGAAGAGAGAGAGCAAGATACTAAAAACCTATTTGAAGAAATAATGACAGAAAACTTCCCCTACCTGGTGAAAGAAATAGACTTACAAGTCCAGGAAGCGCAGAGAACCCCAAACAAGAGGAATCCAAAGAGGACCACACCAAGACACATCATAATTAAAATGCCAAGAGCAAAAGACAAAGAGAGAATATTAAAAGCAGCAAGAGAAAAACAGTTAACTACCTACAAGGGAGCACCCATACAACTGTCAGCTGATTTCTCAACAGAAACTATGCAGGCCAGACGGGAGTGACAATAAATATTCAAAGTGATGAATAGCAAGAACCTACAACCAAGATTACTCTACCCAGCAAAACTATCATTCAGAATTGAAGGTCAAATAAAGAGCTTCACATATAAGAAAAATCTAAAGGAGTTCATCACCGCCAAACCAGTATTATATGAAATGCTGAAAGGTATTCTTTAAGAAGAGGAAGAAGAAGAAAAAGGTAAAGATAAAAATTATGAACAACAAATACATATCTATCAACAAGTGAATCTAAAAATCAAGTGAATAAAAAAATCTGATGAACAGAACAAACTGGTGAATATAATAGAATCAGGGGCATAGAAAGGGAGTGAACTGACAATTCTCAGGGGGAAAGGGGTGTGGGAGGTGTGGGAAGAGACTGGACAAAAATCGTACACCTATGGATGAGGACAGTGGGGGAGGGGGATAAGGGCAGAGGGGGGTGGGAACCGGATGGAGGGAAGCTATGAGGGGGAAAAAAAGAGGAACAACTGTAATAATAAACAATAAAGATTTATTAAATTACAAAAAAAAAATAAAGGCAGCACTAAAACTCTAACAGAGTGACACAAACCAGAGCAACGCAGAGAAGTGCAGTAAGGAGCTTGTGCCCATTCCACAAGCAGAGGCAGCTCTTTCTAGTGCACACACAGAAAGCAGGGGCAGGAACTGTGAAACCACAGCGTTCCCTGTGCTTCTCATCTGCTGCACTGGAGCATGGAGACTCAACACAACCTGATGGTACAACTCTCCTCTGAAGGACACAGACGAAACCCAACCTAGAACCGTGGGACAGCACAAGGGCCACTCATCAACAGTGCAAGTGGGCCCTCTAATCATTGAGGACAACTACTCAGAGATGCAGAACAAACAAGCAAGTCAGGGCCAACCCACATTCTGTGCACCTTCCATGTGCATGCTATAACCATCAACATTACCCCTAAAGACTCCAACTAGTCATATTTTCTGCATTTGTCATTTGTCTCCTATAACAATGAAGTATGAAGTGGGATATCATAAGCAATCACCATTAATTTTATTAAAGGGGTTTGGAGAAGTTAAACTAATGTGTCTCTACTGATGCCATGCTTAAGGTGCCTCTTTTATGCAAGCAGAAAAACAAACAAAAAGGAAAAACATGAAAAAACAAATAAAAAGAAAAAAGACTCATAATAATTCACTGGAAAACAGTAATGAACTCTGTTAATGTAAAAGAACTTGCTTTACAAAAAGCACAAACTATGATAAAGAATAAGACAACAAACCAGTCAGAGTGTAGCATAATCCCTAAGCAACCTGACACTTTCCAATTTATCATTTTAGCTTCCAGTCTGAATTTGAATGCAAGGGTTTCTTTCAGCAGACAGGGTTATCCAAATTAAATCAATAGTACAAGTCTGTGAGTGTCCCACGAAGTCCTTGTCACAGGCCAGCTGGCCTTCCTGCCTGTTGATATTCTCCAGGGACATAAAGATTTCCCACATGCCAAGGTGATGTTAGGGTTCGAGTCTTCTTTCCGTCACTGCGCTGCCTGGCCGCCCTTTTTACACCCACTCAGACCTTCTGGTCCCCAGGAGAGGGGCGCTCCCAGCCCCAGCCTGGAGGGCTGAGGGTTGCCACGGACTGGACGTGCGGTGCTGGGCCAGCAGACGGTGGGGCTTTGAGGGATGCTCACTTCCGGAGTCCTGGGGGGCCTCTGTGCGGGGCCTGACCCCAGGCTCTGTGCAAGCCCTGGAGAGCTTGTCGCTGGCAAAGGACAGCCCCTCACTCTCATCCTCCTCTGGAAGCTCCATCCGCCCCGACACAACCCACTGACCACTGGCGCTGTGGGCACCGTGCCCTCTGGTCCACAGGCCAGAGTGTGCTAGCGACACCCTTTCCTCCCCAGGCCTATCCAGCTCCACGGGATCCGGCCTCCTTTCCCGGGGGCCCTCGGCGGGTCCCGGCCCCCTCAGGGTCCTCCTGCCCAAGCTACAGAGCAGGTCAGCCACGCTGAGCAGCACAGAGAGTGCGCTGAGTGCCCAGAGGAAGAGCATCAGCGTGGACTTCTCTGTGGGTCGAGAGACGTAGCAATCCACCGCGCCAGAGCAGGGAGAGTGGGCGCAGGAAAATCTGTTGGGGACCGAGAATCCGAAGAGGAGGTAATGCAAGGCCCCGAAAGCTGTCTCTGCCAGGGTCCGAAGACAGAGGTGCACAATGTAGCCGGAGGAAAAGTCTGGCACCACTAGGCTGTGCCCCTCCCTGCAGGGCAGAGGGCAGCGCCTATCCCTGGGGCTCAGGTCTGCGAGGTCCTGGCTCCCTGAACCGCCATCTGGCCCACAGGGTCCCCAGGCGGCAAGCTCGGCTCCTTTGTGCAGCACATAGACACTGAAAACCGCGGAAGGGAGGAGAACAGACACGCTCTGGACCAGCCAGAAGCGTAGGTGGGACACTGGGGAGAAAACATCATAGCAGACATTGGCGCACCCTGGCTGCAGAGTGTTGCACACAAACCTCTCCTGCTCATCCTGGTAAACGGGGGACCCAGCCACAATGATCACCACCATCCTCAGCAGGATCATGAAGATAAGCCAGATCTTCCCTGGAAAAGAGAAGGGCACCACCATGGAAACAGACTTCCTCCTAACAATGATGTTTAAATATGTCCTGGGGCTGAGAGTGAAGTGTGAGGTCCAAAAGCATGCATTTTAGTCACAGCAACAGTATCACCTAGTTGATACTGTTGCTGTGACTAAATTTTTATTAAATGTGACAAATATTTATCGAGCACTTACAATGTGTCAGACACTGTGTGAACTACTTGTTTGTAAAATATATTGAAATTAGCAGATGTTAAAGAAGCGTAATTACAGAAAATGTTTAATTTGACTCTGCTAGTTCAGACTTTTGGTAATGTCTCCTGGACTGAAAGTTCTAGAAAGAAAGTTGAGTTGAAAAAATGAATGATGCAAATAAGATCTTACTTTTTTAGAAGATTAAACTTCTTAAAGGATGTTAGTGCATTCCTGTAACTGTGTAGAGCAAATACAATAAGTCTTTATTTATGACTTTATTTATGAGACCCGGTGCATGAAAATTCATACACTGGAGCGGGGGTGCCTCAGCCCAGCCTGCCCCCTCTCACAGTCCAGGATCCCTCAGGGGCGGGAGGTGACCCAGCGATCAGGGGAAGGCGATGCCCCCATCACACCTCTGCTGCTGCCACTGCCGGCAGTACAAGCCTCGGCTGGCCCTGGTTACTTGAGCCTCAGGCAGCCCTGGGTGGCTCAGGGGCTGAGGGCAGGTCCAGCTGCACCACGCACCTGCTCGTCGCCACCCCCCCCCCCCCCCGGGGCGGGGCTGAAAGGACAGGGAGACTCCAGCGAGGCTGAGGGGATTGGGCGCTTCCATCTTTGTGATGGTGTGATGGTCAATTTGCATATTCCCTCTTTATTAGATAGGATAATGGTCCATAAGGCCTTCATTTAGTAACAGGACTTGTATTTATTTTTTTAATATATATTTTATTGATTTAAGAGAGAAAGGGAGGGGGAGAAAGAAACATCAATCAGCTGCCTTCTGCATGCCCCTACTGGGCATGGAGCTGCAATGTGGGCATGTGCCCTGACCAGGAATTGAACCAGTGATCTTTTGGCTTATGAGACAAGGCTCAATACACTGAGCAACACCGGCCAGGCAACAGGGTTTGTACTTAATGTTGCTTTATGGCCCTTGGGATCAAATTCTTTAATTTTGGGTGACTCCATTGGTTGGAGTATGTCCCATACACCAAAAGGTGGGAGGTTCAATTCCTGGTCAGGGCACATACCAAGATTGCAGGTTCCATCCTGACTCAGGGCACATTTATGGGTGGCAACCAATCTATGTTTCTCTTTCTCTTTCCCACTCTTTAAAAATCAATAAACATGTTCTCCCGTGAGGATTAACAAAAACATTCTTTAAGAATATTCAATTTTTCAGAATTTTCAGTAATTTAGAATTCTTCTTCCCCTATTTCAGTTATTATAATTAATGAGGTTTGTCTTTTTTCAACTTATCATGAGTAAATATGGCCAACCTGGGGAATCAAAATAACTTCAAAAGTCTTCTTTTCATGTCATGAGTCAACTATTTTGAAACATGTTTAAGACACAGTGAAAATAATTTGTAAATACTCTGTTTTGTGATGAGATACAGAAAACATCACCTGATAGAAAAACAAAACTCTATTATAAATGAAGGCAGTTAAATAATATTATTATGTGATAAAGTTATTGACTCAAACTTTTAAAGGCCAACTTGATTTTGTTTCAATTATACAAAATAACGAGTAAGAAAAATATCAATGACTAATCCTTTTCTCAATCCCTTTTTCTAGGACACCCATGCCTCTCTAAAAATGTGTCTTATCTGTACTAAATTCTGAAGTCCTTATTACTTTTTTTTTGTTTAAAAAATAACTAAAATTGGGATTTGGTTTAAAGCACAAAAGAAATTGCTATTCTTTACAAATTAAGCTTCAAGATTAAACTCTAAAATGATGAACAAGAAGGAAGCATAACTGAGGCATTAATTTATCTTTAACTTTTACTTATTGTGCCTTTTCCTGGTAATGCAGCCAGAGAAGTGTTACCCCTTTCACCTGCTCAGGCTTTAGACGCAGCACCAGCGTATCAGCAAGAAGAGGCCGCAGGAGAGAAAAACACTCACTTCCTTAAATGATAGAGGAACCATGGTGAAATCAGGAGCTTGAACCCACAGCCCCCTTTTGCTCCAGCAGTGCACAGGCCTTTGCACTTCGTGTTGGTGTGGGTGTGGAAAACCAATAAAAACAAAAAACAGAATAAGAGCTTTGGGGGTGTTTTCTGTACTCACCCACAATAGTTACATTGCAGTTTAACGTGATGATGAGGAACCCAAGCAAGTCCAAACGGTCCATGCTTCCAGAATGTTGAAGACTCAAGGCTGCTGGGGATGTCAGAAGATTGTTGTCTCCAAGGAGGTGGGAAATCTTTGGAGAAATAAATATATGTTAGCTACAAAAGAGTTAAAAATGAAAGCTATAAATATGAAAGGAAAGATTTGAGCCCAGGAGCAAGAGGTCAGTTTTTCTGTCTCCAAATTGAGACGGGCCCCCGAGCTGTTTGCCTCTGAGGCAAAGTGTTCCTGACAACTGCAGGGACCAGAAGACTGCAGGAGTCATCTCTCATGTGGGCTATTCTTACCCTCTTAGGACATTCCAGGCCCTTAGTAGTGCTCACGTGTCTCTACCAGAAGAGACAAAGGCTTTAGGATATACTGTATAATAGAAGTGACTGCATTTAGCCCAAGAAAAAAAAAGTTCTGTTAACTAGCCAAGTAAATTCTCTATGAAAAAGGGTGTTTTCTCCTTGAAAACATTTCCACACCATCTCACCTATTAAAGAAACACTAAAATGTTCATGTTTTGTCTTTTCCATGAAGCATAACCCATTATAACCCAAAAAACTCTTGTCCTCATTCTCAATTCCTGGCAGGCTTGGGGAACATCTAGCCTGAGAAATCATTTGATCTGGCCCTCCAAGGCATTAGGGGTATTAATTAAATGTTTGACCAAATATAGCAGGCTAATTTTTAAGTTAATAATTTTGTATGGCCTGAAAATGATGTTATAAATATCCAAATGGCACATGCTTTGACACACTCCATCACTGATGGTCTGGTGCTTCAATGCAACATTCTTGGTGAAGAGGCACTTAACTTCTTAGTCTGAGTTGGCACTGAAACTTTTTCAGTTGGCTGAGGCATTATGGGGATTTCCTGGCTGGAACTGACTGCTTCAGTTTTAGGCTCTGGTTCTTCGTTTTTTGGTTCCACGCTTTGATTACATCACTCTTTCTTTGCTCTTGGTTCCTGAGTGACTGTAAGCTGCTCATTGCTGGTAGAGGAGATACTCCCCAAGTGCCTCATTCTTAGACTTCCAAAATCTTCCTTTCACAAAGGAAATGCTGATGCAGTTCCTGCTCATCACAGGCCTTTCCCCAACCCACACTGTGTTATACATGTAGTCGATGGACGCTGACTGTGATGTCCTGTGAGTTTTCAGAAGAAATCCAAGCCCTTTGATGGTGGTGACCAAAGAAGCAGATGTCAACCTGATTGTCCTCCTTCTGAATGACCTTGGCTGGTCAGAATCCAAAACCTTTTATCTTAGCCCAAACCAGTTCATGATTAGGTATACAAGGATAGCAGAACCAATTGTCAGGACCAGCATTTGATAAATAGAAGCAGTTCTTACAAAGCTGTAGCTCATCCATTTCATGACAGGTGGCTTAAAACAGAATCCTTGCTATGTCAGGTTGCTCACTGTTTGCTCCATAGAAATTCACTGTGTTGTGGAGAAGTAGCTGACCATCAGCTTTGAACTCTTCATAACTTCTGTATTTCCCTTCATTCACTTTCTCTTGTATGGGCGGCATCCACCGCCGAGTGCACCAGCCTCCAGTACATTGGGTGTTTGCTGTCCTTCCCCTCTTTATTGAGGTCCATAGCCTTCTCCTTCGTGCAGGAAACAATGAACCTCAGGTATGTGCTCATCTCTTTTTTGTTTGTATTTTTCTTCTTGATGGTCCTGCAAAATAGGCACTGCCAGTGACTACGGCTCTATCTAAGCCTGTACTCATCAGACAAAAACTTGGAATTATACACACGAAAACACAGATCACATATCAATACCTCTCCAGGCAAATGGTATTAAAAATAATACCAGTCATGAGTTTCTATTTCCCAATTTCATCTCCAGGCAACCAATATCCTTCTTGTTCAATACCAGCTTTTGAACCTTTGCATCTGACAGTGAGACTTTCAACAATAAGACCATCTTTCACAGCCAAGCTCAGCTGACGGGTAGTCTCTTTTGGATGCATATGATGGATTTCACCTATACAGAGTGGTTATGATATGCAAATGAGATTATAGAAATGAAAATTATTTTTAAATATAAAGAATTACACTAGTGTAAGTGTCTGGTGCATCTCAAAGTCTGCAACTCTGCATTCCCACCCTTGGTCTTTCTCTTTGCTTCCACACATCATCTGAACAGACAAGGCTCCCATCTTTATCACTTTTGCTCTTTCTTCTCTAAGTCCACCCTGACACATACTTTGTAGTACCACAATGTTGGCAATTTGCTTCTGGTTCTGTATACTCTCGATGGCTGCCCAAAAATGCTGGACAGCTTTTGTGTCTGCCTGCCATCTTTTTTTAACATGCCATGACTTGTTAAGGAGACTGGTGTGTGAGCTGGCGGCTGCTCTGGGCTGCCACCTGCACCCCTGCCCGCCCCTGGGCTTTATTCTCATTTTCTTTTGTATCTCTCAGCCCCGTCTAGCCCAGGGCTTCTTCCATTGAATCAGCTACATAAATGTCTGCTAAATTTGTAATAAAATATCACTCTCTAGACCTCCTGACATCAACCATAGTTTAATCAAAATCTTATTGTGGCTGTCACCTTTATATCTGGAAAGAACCCATCCTTCAAGGCTGAGGGTAGAAATTGTAAACTTTAAAGGGAATGATTTCAAGTTGCCATTCTTTATATTCCTATCTTTTCTTAATTTCTGATATATTCCTGACTTTAGTAATATCCCTAGGAAGATTCCCAGAAGAGGAGTACAACGAAGTCGCTTTCATCTTTATTCACATGATGATTCCATCCATTGAAAACATTTTGACCCTTAAAAAGAATAGCAGTTTTGATTTATTTAAGTCAAATGTTTCAATATGAGAAATAAAATTTACAGAAGTTGTAGCTAAGTAAAGCAATTAAAACAGTCATATGGTTCAGGCATAAAATAAAGGAAATTATCTTTGTGGCCTGATAGACTACTCATGGAATTGGCTTAAAAATTGAAACACTAGGAAAGCAATTACTGAGTTTTGCTGTGTGATATGAATAGTCTATTTTTGGATATGAAGTAAATTAGAATTTTGTGACCTTGAATAAATCACTAGAGCTCTTCATGCCATGATTTTCTCACCAGTAAAGTAGAAAACAAATGTGTCCTTCACCTATACAGAGTGGTTGTGATATGCAAATGAGATTATAGAAATGAAAATTGTTTTCAAATATAATGAATTACACAATTGCCAGTGACTGGTGCATCTCAGGGTCCACTCCTCTCTATTACCACCCTTGGTCTTTCTCTTTACTTCTGCGCATCTTCTGAACAAACAAGGCTGCCTATTCCCCTCCCATCTTTACCACTTTTGCTCTTTCTTCTCTAAGTCCATACTGTCCTCAATCTTTGTCTTTTGTCCTCTTTCTCCATTTTGTCCTCTCTCTCTCATGCTAGGAGACATTTTTGCTTTGCTTAGGTTTGATATCCTAACCCCAGTGGCTGCCAGAAGCCTGATGGGTACAGAAGAGGAGGAAGAGAAGGATGTGGCTAGAACATCAAACATGTGGCACTGTCTATATAACAGTATCCTAAATCAATAGGGAATGTCATGTGTGTGTCTATGGAGTGTATAAAAGATTTGGGGGAGTATTGTGATCAACCCAATGGAAAAGAAACCTAGTGGGTGTCAGGGACATGGATATGGCAGAATTGTGCAAGATGACCAACTAGGATTAGGTCACAAAATGAACTTAGCAAAAAGGAAAGAGAACAACAGAGTCATCTGCTATTAAGCCTGGGCTTCATCCCCTCTATCTTAGTGACACTGGCAAATTATTCAGGCCTTAGTTTTACTATCTATAAATTGGAGATAATATTTCATTTATAGGGTTATTGAAAATCAGGATTAATTTAAATAAAGTTCTAGCTCACTATTTGGCCTTTAAGACTCTCTCAATGAATGGTAACTGCAGTCAATTCTCATTATTTGTGGTAGTTACATTCTATAAATTTACCACAAACACAGAATTAGTGAATACTAGGGGTTCACAGGGGAAAGACAGAGTTAGGTTCCTAGGAACCTCTGGTCACAACATCTTTGTCAACCAATCACTACGTAACCTTGCTTTATCTGTGTTTCTATTTAAAGACATCTTATGTAACACACAGACACACACATATATAATCATATTATGTATATATTATATATTGTCATATTATACATATTATATAATATACGTATTACCATACATATATATTATCATATTATATATATACACACATATATACATATGTATATAGATTTAATATAGTTGTCTCATTAACTCATGGCCTACAGCACTACAACTCTGTGAGGCACATCACAGCCTTCTTGCTTTTTGGACATTAGACAGCACTTCAGCACCATGTGTGTGGGGCATTTTAAACAGTGAAATCACCAACAAAAAGCACAAAATTTTTGAAAAACTTGGACTCTTTAGACTGTTTTTTTTAAATTTTGTTTACAACATGAAAACTGAAATAAGGAGGCAGAGCCCCATCTCGTGCCACCTTAGCTGGTGACTCGAACATTTAGTGTTTTATGTGACCAAAAATGACCACGAAAGCCCATGAATAATGATTTGGGGTTACAAATAAATTTTAGCAAGTCGACTACTTTATAAATATAGAATCCATGAATAATCAGGATTGATTATTTAATAATGCTGATTCACTATACCAGTGATTTACAACCTTTTTCATCTCATGGCACACATAAACTGATTTACTAAAATAATGTGGCACACCAAAAAATATATTTTTTGCCAATCTGACAAAAAATAGGTATAATTTTTTATTGATTTGTAAAAAGTAATAGCAATTACTTACCCGTTTTAGTCCAAAGTGACTTTTTAGAAAATCAGGTGCCTATCCTATATAATAAAAGCCTAATATGCTAAGTGTCTGGTCATCTGTTCAACCAATCAAAGCGTAATATGCTAATGATATGCTAAGGCCGCTTAACCGCTCGCTATGATGTGCACTGACCACCGTAGGGCAGATGCTCCGACCAGTAGGTTAGCTTGCTGCTGGGGTCTGGCAGATAAGGACTGAGGGAGACAGGCTGGACATGCCCTGGAGCCCTCCCACAGTCCCTCCCTGGCTGGCTAACCTCCCACCTCTCTCCCAAGCCCCTAATGTGCACCATTGTGGTCCCTCTGCCTGGCCTGCGCCCTCTCACAATCTGGGACCCCTCAAGGGATGTCAGAGAGATGGTTTTGATCTGATTCCTCAGGCCAAGACAAGGGACTTCACTGGTGCACGAATTCATGCACCGGGCCTCTAGTACTTGTATATAAGGATTTCTGGTACCAAGAATTAACCAATCAGATGCAACCTTATTATGTGACATGACCAATAACATGCAACTCTATTATATATCATATCATATATCATATTTATGGTTCAAGACAGGACATTCACACCACAGCTATTGTCATTTTTTTTGACATATTGTTGCCTGTTGTCATTTTTATTTGATAATCTAAGGGAAAAGAGGTCAGTGCCCCTGACTAAATAGTCAGGTATTGCATGTTTTTAAAATTGTTGTACTAGAGAGAAGAAAAATTGAGGCCTATATGGATCAATTCGCAAGAGGAATGTGTCCCTAAGAGCCCTGGGGACTAGAGAGGTATTTAAAGTGAAGGAAAGAATCGAAGCTGCAGATCTGACCCACTCCTACTACTTCAGCCACACACCTCCACTATTATCTGCATTGTTTTTTATGCTTTGGCTGAGACTCAACTTGAATAAAGGAGTCTGTATCCAAAAAAAGATATGTTAGAAAACATCTGCCTACATGAACGTAATTATGGAAGGCACTCTAGTACATGAAGGTAAAGTACCCAAGCTCTGGAGTCTGACAGCCTGGATTAAAATTCTAGCTTCTTGACCTTGGGGGAGTTACTTTACTCAGTTTCCTCATTATAAAATCACAGTGTCTAACCCTTACCCTAGAATAATTGTGAAGAATAAATAAGAAAATATGTAAAGAATGTAAAACAGTGCCCAGCCAATGATGTGTACACAATAACTGTCAATCCTCATTCTTATTACCTACCAAGAATAAGGTAGCAGTGAAAAATGTGAAGCTTGGAGTGGCTTTTCCAAATGATGGGTGCTCCATGGTCCTAACTGTCCAGCTCAGAACTTGGCAATAGAAGGATATGTTTCATCTCAGGCTCAAAATGACAAAGGGCACCTAGGGAAACTGAATTCAGCTTCTGGAAGGCTTGGAAATAATGGTGTTTATTTTGTTCTGTTTTGTATGTGTGTGTGATTATCTTAATTATCCAATTTTAGAAATTAATGTTTTGCTTGTTCTCAGGGTTTAAATGACTTTTCAGAACTGTGGATAGAAAGCAAGTTTCAACAGCTGCATCAACAACCAACCATGTCTAGAGTCACATCTTATCTGCATCTGTAAAATCTAGTAACAAAAGAGATTATAACCAACTACAGGCCCAGTGCACATATTCGTACACAGGTAGGGTCCCTAGCGGCTGCCAGCTGCCAGCCTGGGCCTCCCTTCTCACCTGCCTTGGCCTGGCACCACCCACTCACCTGCTCCACCATCCCACTGTGGTCCACTCTCCTCAGGGCCCATCAGGGCCAGCAGCACCTCCACTGCTGCCCACTGCCAGCGCCACATTGCTGACGCCCGCCATGTTCTGCGCTGCCCCCTCGTGGTCAGCGCACATCTAACTCCCACTTGGTCGAACTTCCTTCCATGGAGACAATTTGCATAGTAGCCTTTTATTATGTAGGATTGCTTTTTTTGACAATATAGCTTATCACAGGCATAGGTACTGTAGGGTGAACCAGCTGGGTGCAAACCCTCTCCCACCCACACCCACATACTCCCCCACACTAGACTTACAGCTGAAAATTAACAATCTGGACACCTGAAAAACTGGTACAAGGAGGGAATGTTCTTCTGCTGAGCCACTTCCTGTTCTTAGGGTCCCAAAGATGTCATTCTTGAACTGTATTTTGAACTCCAGTTCAATTCAACTTCACAGGAACAAAGGCAAATGTCTTCTCCCTACCAACATAGTAGTGTTGGCATCACTTGGAATTTGTTTTTGAGCAGTTGAGCTGGTTCTTACAAGCAGAGAGGTGTGACTTCTATCCCAAAGGAGAAAAAGAACTTCTAGGTTTTGTTCTCACTTAAAATAATAAGCTCAGCTCAGATCTTTTAGGAGACATTTCAGCAATACAAAGCTGTCTTCTCAACCATGACAAAATAGTGTAGCCTCCCCAGGTCACAGGAAGGCATGCTTGCCAAAGATCTTGTAGTAAAGTGATTACCTAAACTGCCTGTCAGAGGAAAGCATGTCAGATGAAGAATGCAAATCTTCCCTGACCAGTGTTTCTCAGTGGTTGGAACGTCACCCATGCACCGAAGGGTCTTGGGTTCGATTCCTGATCAAGGGCACATACCTGGGCCCTAGCTGGTTTGGCTCAGTGGATAGAGCATTGGCCTGAGGACTGAAGGGTCCTCAGTTTGATTCCAGTCAAGAGCACATGCCCAGATTGTGGGCTCAATCCCCAGTAGGGGGGCATGCAGGAGGCAGCCAATCAATGATTCTCTCTCATCATTCATGTTTCTATTTCTCTCTCCCTCTCTCTCTCTAAAATCAATTAAATTTTTTTTTTAATTTAAAAAGGGCACATACCTGAGTTGTAGGTTCGATCCCTGGCTCCAGTTGGGGCATGTAGATGAGGCAATCAATCAATCAATGTGTCTTTCACATCAATGTTTTCTCTCTCTCTCTCTCTCTCTCTCTCTCTCTCTCTCTCTCTCTCTCTCTCTTTCTCTCCCCTCTCTCTCTCCTCCCTCCTGCCCTCCCTCCCACTCTCTCTAAAAATCAACAAAAAAATATCCTCAGGTGAGGATTAACAAGAAAACAAACAAACAAACAAACAAACAAACAAACAAACAATTGCAAATCAATAAACATTACTTTTGAGGCTGGTCATCTAGCCACTAAACCACAAGGCAGTACAGACAGGTCCCAAAGACCCCCCCAAAATTCATTTCCACAGACTTGCTGACTCATGCAAATTTGGAAATGAAAGTCTTTTTTAAAATCTATTTAGTCCACTTTCCTAACTCTACAGGTGAAATCAAAGATGGGTCAAGATCATCCAGCCTCAGTAAAAAGTTTAAGTAGTATCTGGTGTCCCCTCCCTGGCCAGAGAATTTTTGATCCATAACACATCAAAAGTCAAAAAAAGTTTCAGCTGTCCAGAATGTTAAAAGAAATCCAATTATCTGCATAGCACAGTGTTAATCCTTTAAGTATTTGAAATAGTATTATTTTAACTTTTTTCAAGGAAATTTTCTATGGTACCCTTTGGAAGCTAGACAAATGAGCAGAACAGCCTATACAGACAGGAGTGTTGTACAGGTACCCAGCAGCCACTCAGAATTGGGTTTTCTTTGGGAAGAAAGCAAAGGTCATCTCCTCTATTAGCTTGCCATTTGTTCACAGGTTTGGGCAGTATATCAGAACACCCTTCCTGGGTGCTATGATTTGAATGTGTCTCCCCAAAAATTCATATCTTCAAATCATAACCCCCAAGGTAATGGGATTAGGAGGCGAGACCTTTGGAAGGTGATTTATGGAATTAGTGATCTTTTAAAAGAGGCCTGAGAAATATCCCTTTCTCCTTCTGCCATATGAGTTTACAGGGAAAATATGACCAGAAGCTTTCCCTTACCAGATAGCATATCTGCAGTGTCTTGACCTTGGACTTCCAGCCTCAAAAACTGTGAAAAATAAATTTCTGTTGTTTTAAACCACCCACCCTGTGATATTTTATTAGAGCAGACCAGATGGACTGGGGCACTGTGGTATCAGTTGAAATAAAATCAAATAGTCATATAAATCAGCCCCTCACATATCTAATTTAATGAGAATTTTCTGAAAGGTCTTGTGTGGGGAAATAAGAGACTGTAAATTCAGTTCCATTCTGGATGTCACCAAGAGAGCTTACACCTCAAATTAACAAACAGACTATACCAATGTTCTCTCTCCAAGTGATTGACACCAAGATCCATCTCATCTAAGCCAAAATCCTAGTACTTAACTTGCTTTAAACACTTTAAAAAAAAAAAATCTCACTGCTAAACGCTCTTCAGTTGCTTCCCATTGCCTCTGGGACAATGTCAGAGTTCACCAAGCCCCAGGGGACCTAGGCTCCCCTCTCCCCACCCTGCATTCTGCCCTCCAGCAGAAGTGAACTTCTTATAGCCCCTGTGATCCTGCGTAATGTGCAACACTAGGCATTATAAATTGTTTAGGGTCTGCCCTGCCCAGCCTCTTCACCCTGCCACCCCTTTCCCACAAAACTACAGCCAGACTCCAGTTCTCCTCACTATCCAGCCATCTTCCTTTATACTCACTGATCCTCAGTTGGGCATCAGTTCAACTTAACAGTCAAAGGAGTAGAGAGAACACAATAGGAAAATGGATTTGCATCTTACTCCTATCACTTACTCTGGGTCTTATTTCCTCAGCTATAAAACAGGGGTCAATTATTTTGTTCCAACTTTTCTGTGTTCAGCCCAGAAGCTTAGGGCTCCTGAAACCGAGACAATTTTATCCAAATCTTAATTACCCAGAACCATTGTATATTACATTTTTTTACACGAGAAAACAGAATCCATGAGCCTTTGGTGTTCCCTAGACAACACTGGAAGCCCCTCTGAATGGTGAGGACTTGTCCCATGAGGAACTTTGGACCTCTGTACAGGCAACCCAACTATTGTGCTTTGCTAACCATAGTCTGAGTATTCTTGACTCTACCACATATATATATTCTTGACACACACACACACACACACACACACACACACACACACACACACATGCTAGGGGCCCAGTGCACGAATTTGTGAACCTTGAAAGGAACTGTGGACTGCGAGGCTGTGGTGGGCACAGGGGTGGGTCTTGGCCCATCCTCTGTGCCCCTGGCCCAGCCCCTCCCACCACGGCCCCTGGTCCCCTGTCTGTCAGCAGCCCCACTCCTGCCGCCACCACTACCACACACTGATGGAGCTGGCCCCGCTTGCACCCACTGATGACATGGAGCAATTGGGGCCGGTGCTGGCAGTGGGTGTGAGTGGGGCCAGTGCCATCAGCAGGTGCGAGCGGTGGCTGCTGCCCCGATCACCCCTCATGAGCAAAGGAGGTGAAGAAGCCCTGAGGGGTGAACAGGGCTGGCAGCTGCCACTCGCACCCACTGACATCACCAAGCGGTTGGGGCCGGCACTGGGTGCCAGCAGCAGGTGCAAGTGGTGGCTCCAGCACCAGCAGCAGGTAAGGACCTTGGTTAGGGAAAAGGAGCCAGTGGGGTATCATAAACACTGTCCCCATTTTCCTAAGCTCCAACCTTCATACATAGTCCAAAGGCCACATTCAGATTTATAAGTCCTTGTGCTTTCCTCTTATTCATTTTTATGTTTTAGGCAATAGCAGAGAGAAGGAAGAAAGGTCAGGGAGAAAAAGGAAGGAAAGGAGGGAGACACTAGGTGGCTGCAGGACCATGGCACACAGGAGCAAAGAATTTTTAGTAACCACCAGAGGCTCACCCCAATGACAGTGACCGGTACCCTGCATTGGTTTGGCGACCCTGCTTACCTGCTCCACCATCCTGCAGTGGCCGATGGCCGCCATATTCCCATGCTCTGCTGCCTGCTGTTGATGCCCGCCATGTTCCACATGCGCCCCCTGGTGGTCAATGCATGTCATAGTGCTGCTCTATCCACTGAGCCAAACTGGCTAGGGCTTGACTCTATTATATTAATTTCACAAATGACAGTGTGGGGAAGAGGTCCTCTCTATTTGTAACCAGTGTGTATGCTTTGTTTTTGGAAATTTTTAAGTTGCAATATTTTAATTAAGCTTTATTTTTATACTAGTGGCCCAATGAACGAATGAAGATTCATATAAGAATGGTCCTTTGTTCCCCTGGCTGCTGGCACCACCTTCACTCTGGCTGGAGCAGCCTTTCTGCTCCAGCCCGGAGCCACCTTTCTGCTTTCCCATGCTGCCCAGAGGCCAGGAGCAGCTGGGGTGGTCCCGGCTGCTGGGCACCTGTGTATGCAAATTAACCTGCCATCTTTGTTGGGTTAATTTGCATACTCACTCCTGATTGGCTGGTGGGTGTTGCAAAGGTACAGTCAATTAGCATGTTACTCTTTTATTAGGTAGATTTATTTTTTTTCTAATACAGGTAGATGAGGAAAAAAAGAGTGAATATTGCTTTAATTATTTCCCTCTCTGAATAACTGAGAGGCAGTTTCAGGGGCCCTAGGTAGGACCTCTTGCCTAAACATACCTCTATCTTTTATCTAATAGTCAATGTTAAATGCTTGAAGTCCTTTGGCTTTCAAAAGTGATGACAATGAAAATACATCTGAGAAAGGCAGCACACTAATTCCTTTCAGTCATTTTCATGATAGTGTGAGTTTAGAAACATCATTTCTGGAAGCAGGCTTTTATATGAAAGTAAGGACCTTGGTTAGGGAAAAGGAGCCAGTGGGGTATCATAAACACTGTCCCCATTTTCCTAAGCTCCAACCTTCATACATAGTCCAAAGGCCACATTCAGATTTATAAGTCCTTGTGCTTTCCTCTTATTCATTTTTATGTTTTAGGCAATAGCAGAGAGAAGGAAGAAAGGTCAGGGAGAAAAAGGAAGGAAAGGAGGGAGACACTAGGTGGCTGCAAATATAACACTGGAAGCCCCTCTGAATGGCAAGTTAGCGGAGCTTCAACAAGACCAGTTCATGTTCCCCTTCTGTGCCTTTCTCTCTGCCTGTTTTCAGTCTGCTCCCTTTCCATGCCCCAGGAAATACTAGAAGGGGGATGAAGGAATTTGATCTATTTTAAAACTCACAGCTGTTGAACACTAATCCTCAAAACATTCACAACCACTTTGATTTGAGACAAATGATTAGCCAGTTTGTAACAAATGAAAGATATATTCAGAAGTTCCAGACAGTGGTGTCTCGAAGAGCAGACGATAGTTAATTCATCTCTGAGCCATTGTCGTACCCCCGTACCTCAGCAATTTGAGAGATGGGATCTCCTCAGACAGTCTTTTTAATTCGTTTTCTCTTAAGGAACAAAAATGAAAGGCAGGTAAGAAGTATCCCCTTTCATTCCTGCAGTGCTGTTGGAACAGCCAGGACCTCTCCAGAAACCAGCCCTATAATTACCAGGCTCTATTTCCATGTGAAAGTGAAGACAACAAGGCAGGGAATGGAGTGTGGGGGGATGGACAGACTGCAGTGCAGAGTACCTGGGTGATGGAACAGAGTGGATCAGGCAGCATTTGTGAAGGGGTTACTTAGATCTAAGAGTGTAATCTGGGTAAGACAGAGGACAGGGCAAGGACAAAATGTCCTGTGTCTTTCCCATCAGCCAGTCCTACCTTGGCCAGTGTATGCATATTTCCTCATTTGATGGCTCAAGGTCACACAGCTAGTAGGTGGAGGAGCTGGAACTGAAACACAGGGTGTGACATCAAAGCTCTTCACCCTCTACTACATCAGAGTGCTGTGTGAGGGAGCTGCAAGAGAAACTGGAAGTTGTTTTGTGTTGTTTTTCTTCTCTAAAGAAGGTAACCAAAAGCTTGTTGAATACTTCTGAAAAAGAGTGATAGCTTTATTTAACAACAATATATTGATATCTCCTCCATGGCAGACACTGTGCGGGGGGGAAAAAGAATGTAGGTGAATAAGACATAGCCCTTCCCTTCAAAGAGAGGGAGGCAGACAAGTGCATTTCTAACAGTAAGAACAGTGACTGACTTTCCAGATCTCGAAAGATCTCAGACACATGGTCATGTAACAGTATTGAACCTCAAGGCATCTAATAGAGGTGTGAAGAGAGCATGAAGAAGAGAACTAATATTTGCAATGTGTGTGTGGCGGGGGTAAGGGGGTGAGGTATGTTATAAATGAAGAAAATACGGCTCCATTGTGTTACATGACTGCCTAAGACAGAGGTTGTGGGTGAAATGGTTGGGATTCTACTCCAATTTATTTGACTCGAAGGCCCACAGTCTTTCCATGTTCCACAGAGATGGGAGCAAGCTTTAGAAACAAGCTCTCACTCTCAGGCAAGACTAGAAGAAACATATCTTTCAACCTCTGCTCTTCCTTTCTGGAATCTGCTAAGATCTGTAGAAGGTTTGTTGGTAAGCTACTTTAATCTTTCTTGGAAAGAAGTGGCATAAAAATATTTAATCATTTATTAAAAGGCAACAGAAAGCCCTTCCTGTTAGCTGAGCTTGGACTTCAAGCTTGAAACAGGCAGTTTCTTTGGGAAATATGACTGAATTCTAAAAGATTAAATTGTGTGTATAAAGTAGATATTTGAGAATGATTTTTCTGAAGGAGTAGCTCCTTTTTCATCTTCAGTGGGGCTTTACTAGTTTAATTAAACATAATGAATATGAATCACCCTGAGAGCTAATATTTTTTTTAAACTTTATTGTTCCGATTATTACAGATGTTCCTCTTCCGCCCACCACCCCCATAGCTCCCCTCCACCAGGTTCCTACCCCATCCCAGGCCTCCTACCTCCTCCAGGCCTCGCCCTTCCCACTGACCCCGTCCATAGGTGTAAGCTCTTTGTCCAATCTCTTCCCGCACCCCCCACAATCCTTTCCCCTGAGAATTGTCAGTCTGCTCCCTTTCCATGCCCCTGATTCTATTACATTCACCAGTCTGTTCTGTTCATCAGGTTTTTTATTCATTTGATTTTTAGGTTCACTTGTTGATAGATATGTATTTGTTCTCACTTTGTTGTTTATCATTTCTTATCTTTACCTTTTTTCTTCTTCTTCCTCTTCTTAAAGAATACTCTTCAGCATTTCATATAATACTGGTTTGGTGGTGATGAACTCCTTTAGCTTTTTCTTGTCTGTGAAGCTATTTATCTGACCTTCAATTCTGAATGATAGCTTTGCTGGGTAGAGTAATCTTGGCTGTAGGTTATTGCTGTTCATCACTTTGAATATTTCTTGCTACTCGCTCCTGGCTTGCAGAGTTTCTGTTAAGAAATCGGCTGACAATCGTATGGGTATTCCCTTTTAGGTAACTAACTGTTTTTCTCTTGCTGCTTTTCAGATTCTCTCTTTGTCTTTTGCCCTTGGCATTTTAATTATGATGTGTCTTGGTGTGGTCCTCTTTGGATTCCTCTATTTTGGGGTTCTCTGCACATCTTGGACTTGTAAGTCTATTTCTTTCACCAGGTAGGGGAAGTTTTCTGTCATTATTTCTTCTAATAGGTTTTTAGTATCTTGCTCTCTCTCTTCTTCTGGCACCCCCATAATTTGGATGTTGGTACGCTTGAAGTTGTCCCAAAGGCTCCTTACACTATCTTCATATTTTTGGATTCTTTTTCTTTTTGCTTTTCTGGTTGGGTGTTTTTTGCTTCTTTGTATTTCAAATCTTTGACTTGATTCTTGCGATCCTCTAGTCTGCTGTTGGATCTCTGTATATTATTCTTTATTTCAGTCAGTGTATGCTTAATTTCTAGTTGGTCCTTTTTCATATCCTTGAGGTTCTCACTAAATTTCTCAGAGGTTTCTAGAAGATTCTTGAGTAGCCTTATAACCGTAGTTTTGAACTCTATATCCAGTATTTTGCTTTCATCCATTTCTTTCATTTGTGACATGTTTCTTCGTCTCTGCATTTTGGCTGCTTCCCTGTGTTTGTTTTTATGTACTAGTTAGCTGCTAAGTCTCCTTGAGTTGAGAGAATGGCCTTGTGTGGTAGGTGTCGTATAGGACCCAGTGGCTCAGCTCCCCAGTCACCTGAAGTGGATGCTCTTGGTGCACCCCTTAGTGGGCTGTTTGCACAGTCTTGTTGTAGTTAGCCCTTGATTGCTGTTGGTATCACTGGGAGGAATTGACCTCCAGGACAATTGGTTGTGATTACCAACTGTGTCTACACTGTAAGATCTTTATCTGTTGCGCAGGAGATACCCTTATGGGGCAGGCTTTGGTGCTCACTGAGTCTGCCCCTTGAGTGTGTCTCTTATGGATGTGAAGAGTTGTAATCCAGTATGGTCTCACCCTGACCACTGGGTACAATGGCTCTTGGATCTCCCAGGAGGTGCAAGTTCAGCCACTGTCTGGGGCCGTCCAGCAGGAGCTACTGAGACATCTGCAGATGCCTCTTCTTTGTACGGGGTTTGGAAGTGCCCAGATGAGGCCCAACTGCTGCCCGGCCTTGGACCTTCTTTTGGAAGCTCTGGGGCTCTCTGACCCAGCTGCAGTTTGACAGGTTTTAGAAGGAGAAAAGACAGGCCATTCATATGCAAAAGCCAGTGTTCACAGCTTGGGTGGGGTTGTAAGTTGGGAGGGGTGGGGTCTCTGGGAATCACCAGGGCAGAGCAAACAGCAATGGCTGCCAATCAGTCCTGCACCAGAGAGGTCCTGGGGTCTCCATGTCCTGCGCCCCTGTGCAGGAACAATGATCGCTGCGTGCATCTCTGAAAGCTGCCCTCACGTTTCTGTCCCAATGCCAGACAGTCCAGTTTCTCCCCATATGTGTCTGGGTCTCCCAGAGTCTCGCCCGGAACTGGAGTTCAGAGCAAGTGGGAGCTTGTATCTCCCTCTTGATTAAAAGAGTAGCACATCCAGTTTCCAGCACTTTCCGCACCTCCGCACCTCTTACCAGTTTCACCGCGCTTTCTTCACCTCTCTAGTTGTGTAAGTTCCACTCAGTCACCTTTCCCACGGTTCTGGGTGGTAGTTGTTCTGCCTTTTAGATGTAATTTTGTTGTGGTTGTGAGAGGCAGCAAGTATAGGTGTTTACCTATGCCGCCATCTTGGTTCTCTCTCCTAATATATATATATTTTTAGGTATTCTCCTAATGTAAGTGCCCTAATGGCTCAATGCTTGCTTTGAAAATGATTAGAAAACAGGCACCTACAGCAACTCATCGCAAGCCTTATTGGAACCCCAAAGTAGATCTCTGGTCTTATGCAATGTTAACAATGATCATCCATCAGGGTTCCAGTTCTGTAGGTTCTAGCTGAACCTAGGAGGGTAGTCATGTAGCCACTTGGCAGAACAGGATGACTAAGCAGCTACTATGATATTTGTAAGGCCAAGCACTAATAGTTCAGGATGGAAACAGCCAACAGGAGCTTAATGATTTCTTTGATTCAAAAATTGAAAGGCAGACATTAAAGGAAAAATGCTCAAGACATATATCTTAATTTTTTAGTCTGCCTTTGTGTGTGTGCATGTGTGTTCTATATTTCAACTCTATTGTGAGCTCCTTGAGGTCAAAGTCAAATCTGTTAAACTGTTTTCCTGTCACCCCAATAAGGCCCTAGCATGTTTTACTAACTCAATAAATCTATGATGATTAACATGGCCTTGCAAATAGCTGTGTAGTTTTTCCTTTTTAATTTAAAACAGCAGCCATATATGTTGTTATTTCCTTATTAACTGGTTTCATGTAATTTACAGCTTTGTTACCAGGTGCATATGTATTGAAATTGTGTCTTCTTGATGAATTGGCCCTTTTATCATTATAAAATATCCCTCTTCATATATAGTAATTCTAGAAGCCCACCGGGCAAAATCGTGCTGCCCTGCCCACCCACGCCACCTTGCTATGCTCACAGCCCCGTACACATGCGCGCACCCCGCCCACCCACCTGCCACCCCGAGTGCTGGCAGCCCTGCCCACCTGCACCAGTCTTTGGTCATTTCTGCATTAAGGCCATGGGCTTTATATATATATAGATTCCTCATCCTGAAGTGTATTTTCTAATGTTAATATAGCCATTCTTCTCATTTTATTTTTTTCCTTTTAAATTCTTGAATAGATTTAAAGTCCTTGCCTGCTAATTCCATCATCTGGATTTATTTCTTAGTCTCCTGATCTTGGCTGATATTTCTTATTATGGGTCACATTTTCCTGCTTCTTCACAGGTCTCCTTATTTTTATTGAATGCTGAACATTGTGTATGTTACATTGTTGTATATCTGGATTTTATCTTCCTTCAATAAGTGTTAAATTTTTATTTCAGAGGCAATTAAGTTGTTTGATTAGTTTGATCTTCCTGAGGCTTATTTTAAGCTTTGTTAGAATGGATCTAATTTGACCATGTTGTATTTCTAGTCTTCACTGAATTTCCCAGGTGTTTAACAAGATACAGTATCTTCATTCTGCCTGGCCAAAATTTAAAAGTGAGCTGTGAGACCTAGGAATTGTTCAGCTTAAAACGTCTTTGAAGTTGTTCATTTCCTGACCGGATCGAGTTTTGCTCTTTGCACATACAGCTTAGCATTTAGCCAAAGACTCAAGGGACCTTCTGTACACATTTCTGGGGTTCTATGTAGCTCCCTCTTCTCTGGTATCTCCCCTATACTCTAGCAGTATCTGTCTCCCCAAACTCTAATCTCTGTCTTCTCAACTCAGTAGGCCTCCATGCTCTGCTTGGGTTTCCCCTGGGTGCAGTCCCAAACTGTCTCCAGATGAAAAGCTGAAATAATCATAAAGTTCACTACATTTGTTTTCCTTATGTCAGGGATCACACTCCTTTGCCGCCTGTTTTTAATATTTGAAAAGTTTTACTTCACATATTTCATCAGGTTTTTTGGTGTGCTTTTTTGGTTACTTACTGTGGGAGGTCTAGTTCAGGATCATTTATTCTGTCATGATGATGGGTAGAAACCCTCCTTCATGATCTGTGTCAACCTTGACTCCAATTCCCCTTTACCCTGGGGACATACGGAAAGAACACGATTTTTCCTTTCATTAATCCTTAATCTATCCTTGCTATATAAAGATATGTATTTGATGCCAGGACTCTGCAAGCAATTTGATCTGAAGTATTCTAACTGAACCATGAAAATGATAGGTAAACGTGGGTATAATCACCTATGGAACAGACTGTGTACCCTTAGGAAAGAAAAAAAAAAATGAAAAGCAAGAGAATGGAAGAGGAAAAAGAACAAAGGAAAGAGAAGTGGAGGAGGGGAAAAATCACGCACAAAAAAGAACAGATAAGGAAAAGAACAAGGATTTTACAAATGCATGAATTAAGTTTTCAAAAGAATAGGAACATTTCTGCCTTCAGCCTTGTGACTCACCTCCAGTGCTGGGAGCATTGAGGCGTGAATTAGAAAAAAGAGGCCAAATTATTTGTTTCTATTCATTGCATTTGTTCTCTTTTGCAAGGAAGGGTATGTTTCTGATAAGAAATTCTTACAATAAGGCAGTGAAAAGCAATAACAATAGTAAAAATATTTTAACTTAAAAATTAAAAAATGAAGACAATAGATTTTGGCACCGGAGTGAAGATAGATGTTGACTGCTGGAGACTTCAGTGAGTTACTGTTTCTAAGCATTCTAGCTGTGCTAAATAATACAGCTCACGCACTGTAGTGCCTTTCATTTTCTGGAGCACGTTATGACCTCAGTAAATAATCCATCCTAAAGGGCAACAGGTGTGAAGTTCTTACTTTTTATTTGTATTTCTCATTTCTTCCTTTTGTTCCAAACTTAGCTCTTTAGAAACAAAACCCATTCTGTTGCTAGGGTTATCAAAACTGGGGGCCTTTTTTTTCTGACAAGACAGATAGCTGGAAATCTAATGTGCTCTTGTTTTGTTTTTTGGCTCAGTGGGGAAATAATGTCCTCATGCAGTAAAAAGCCTCAGCAATGGACTAAACAGGCTGGGAACGCAGGACATTTCCTGGGTACATTTTTCTACTGTTTTTCAGGATCAACCAAAATCTAAAATTTATTGTTTCCTGTTTCTTCTTTTTTGTCAAATTGGAACATTGAAGCAGACTAGGAGCTGAAGATGTGAAAATATGTCTAAAAGTACAGCTTTTGCAACATGGCCATTGGGAGCAATGTCAGTGATCAAGGATAGTATATGCATGAGCTTCTGAAAGTAGCTTGTGGATGCTTCCTCTAATTGGAGCAGAGAGAAGAAAAACCTTCCCCAAAGCAGTGGTTCTCAACCTTCCTAATGCCGCGACCCTTTAATACAGTTCCTCATGTTGTGGTGACCCCCAATCATAAAATTATTTTCGTTGCTACTTCATAAGTTAATGAATCGTAATGTAAATATCTGTGTTTTCCGATGGTCTTAGGCTCTACAGCAGCGGTTCTCAACCTGTGGGTCGTGAAATTACAGTTATGAAGTAGCAACAAAAATAATTTTATGGTTGGGGGTCACCACAACATGAGGAACTGTATTAAAGGGTCGCGGCATTAGGAAGGTTGAGAACCACTGCCATAAAGGATCATTTCAAGCAAGAATTTCTTTTAGCTACAAAACATGAGTGTTTGCTGGGTTTTCCTGCTCGGTGCACCATTCTCTGTACTGTGAGTGAGGGTACACTCATTGATTCTAAACTAAGGATGGAACTATGAGCAGATGTGGGAGCCAGTCAGGACCTTTGGGGTGGGAGTGCATTTATCTATATTCTCAAAACAAGGATCACAGGGGTATGCCTATGCCTCCCATCAAGTGGGGCTCTAACGAGGAAGGATATCAGTGACCTAGGGAAGACAGAGCACACAGCAGCCACTGTAGTTAGGCTCAGCCTCCCAAGAGGCTCCTCTGTTCATCCACAACCATTCTGAATTCCAAGCGAGATAGGGAACCAACTCAGATAACCTTGTCAATGACAGCACCAACAACTAACAATGGATGGAAGGGAAGAGGTGTTACCTTTAGATGGGGAAACATATGAAGAAAAAAACAACATGGCCAGTGCATTTAAGTATATATAATCTCATGAGAGAGAGAGAAGCACACACTCTCAGGCAGCACTGGTAGACTGAGAAAGGACCTTAAAAGTCATTGACCCAACTACTTCAAACATCAAAGAGCAAAAATGAAGTTAAGAAAAGTGTTATGGGAGGAGAACCAAGATGGCAGCATAGGTAAACACCTGTACTTGCCACCTCTCACAACCACATCAAAACTACAACCAAAAGACAAAACAACTATCATCCTGAACTGCGGGAAAGCTGGCTGAGTGGAAGTTCTACAACTAGAAGAAAAGAACAAAGTGCATTGAGACTGGTAGGAGGTGCAGAGGTGCAGAGGCTTGCGTAGAACGAGCTGAAAACCGGGTGCGCTCTTTTTTTTTTTTTTTCAATCAGGAGGGAGATACAAGCTCCTGATTGTTCTGAACTCCAAATCCGGGCGAGACTCTGGGGACCCAGACTCATATGGGGAGAAACTGGACTGTCTGGTATCGGGCTGGAATGTGAGGGCAGCTTTCTCTCAGAGGTGTTCGCAGCAATCATTGTTTCTGTGCGGGGGCATGGGACGTGGAGACATGGAGACCTCTCCAAAGCAGGGCTGACTGGCAGCCATTGCTGTTTGCTCTGCCCTGGTGATTCCCTGAGACCCCACCCCAGCCAATTTACAACCCCACCCAAGCTGTGAGCAGCAGATTTTGCATATGAATGGTCTGTCCTTTCTCAGCCTAAAACCTGTCAAACAGGCAGTAGCTGGGTCAGAGAGCCTCAAAGCTTCTAAAATAAGGCCCTGAGGCCTGGCAGCAGCAGCCTGCATTGCTTTACATCTGAGCCTCATCTGGGCACTTTCAAACCCAATACAAAGAGGAGGAATCTGCAGATCTCTCTGTAGCTCCTGCCGGGTGGCCCCAGGCAGTGGCTGACTTTGCACCTCCTAGGAGATCCAAGAGCCAGTGTACCCAGTGGTCAGAGTGGGACCATCCAGATTACAACTCTTCATATCCATAAGAGACACACTCAGGGGGCAGACTCAGTGGGCACCAAAGCCCTACTGAAGCAAGTCCTGCCCCATAAGGGTGTTTCCTACACAGAAGTTCTTCCATTGTAGACACAGCTGGTCCTCACAGCCAATTGGCCTGGAGGTCAATTCTTCCCAGTGATACCAACAGCAATAAAGGCTTAACTACAACAAGACTGTGCACACAGCCCACAAAGGGGTGCACCAAGAGTATCCACCTCAGGTGATTGGAGTGGCTGTGCTACTGGGCCCTATATGACACCTACCACCCAAGACCACCCTATCAACACAGAGAAGCAGCCAAAATGCAAGAGACAAAGAAACATGTCACAAATGAAAGAAATAGAAGAAAGCAAACTACTGGATATGGAGTTCAAAACCACATTTATAAGGTTACTCAAGAATCTTCTAGAAACTTCCAAGGAACTTAGTGAGACCTTCAAGGATCTTAGTGAGAATGCCAAAAAAAAAAAAAAAAGGAAACGGACCAGTCAGAAAGCATACACTGACTGAAATAAAGAATAATATACAGCCGAAACCGGTTTGGCTCAGTGGATAGAGCGTCGGCCTGCGGACTGAGGGGTCCCGGGTTCGATTCCAGTCAAGGGCACGTACCTTGGTTGCGGGCACATCCCCAGTGGGGGGTGTGCAGGAGGCAGCTGATCGATGTTTCTCTCTCATCGATGTTTCTGGCTCTCTATCCCTCTTCCTTCCTCTCTGTAAAATATCAATAAAATATATTTTAAAAAAAAAAGAATAATATACAGAGATTTAACAATAGACTAGAGCAGTGGTTCTCAATCTTTCTAATGACATGACCCTTTAATACAGTTTCTCATGTTGTGGTGAACCCCCAACCATAAAATTACTTTCATTGCTACTTCATAACTGTAATTTTGCTACTGTTATGAATTGTAATGTAAATATCTGTATTTTCTGATGGTCTTAGGCAACCCTGCTAGCGGTTCTCAACCTGTGGTAGGTTGAGAACTGCTGCTGTAGAGCCTAATACTATCAGAAAACACAGATATTTACATTACGATTCATTAACAGTAGCAAAATTACAGTTATGAAGTAGCAACGAAAATAATCAGACATCAAAAATATACGAAAATAGAAAGGTTGAGAACCACTGGACTAGAGGATCCCAAGAATCAAGTCAAAGATTTGAAATATGGGGAAGCAAAAAACACCCAACCTAAAGAGCAAAAAGAAAAAAGAATCCATAAATATGAAGATAGTGTAAGGATGTTGGTACAGCTTCAAGCACACCAACATCCGAATTATGGGGGTGCCAGAAGAAGAGAGAGAGCAAGATACTGAAAATCTATTTGAAGAAATAATGACAGAAAACTTCCCCTACCTGGTGAAAGAAATAGACTTACAAGTCCAGGGAGCACAGAGAACCCCAAACAAGAGGAATCCAAAGAGGACCACACCAAGACACATCATAATTAAAATGCCAAGGGCAAAAGACAAAGAGAGAATCTGAAAAGCAGCAAGAGAAAAACAAGTAATTACCTACAAGGAAGTACCCATACGACTGTCAGCTGATTTCTCAACAGAAACTCTGCAAGCCAGGAGGGAGTAGCAAGAAATATTCAAAGTGATGAATAGCAAGAACCTACAACCAAGATTACTCTACCCAGCAAAGCTATCATTTAGAATTGAAGGTCTGATAAAGAGCTTCACAGACAAGAAAAAGCTAAAGGAGTTCATCACCACCAAACCAGTATTATATGAAATGCTGAAGGGTATTCTTTAAGAAGAGGAAGAAGAAGAAAAAGATAAAGATAAAAAATTATGAACAACAAAGTGACAACAGATCTATCAACAAGTGAATCTAAAAATCAAATGAATAAAAAACCTGATGAACAGAACAGACTGGTGAATGTATTAGAATCAGGGGCATGGAAAGGGGGTGGACTGACAATTCTCAGGGGTAAGGGGGTGTGGGGGTCGGGAAGAGATTGGACAAAAATCTTACACCTATGGACGAGGACAGTGGGGGGTCTAGGGCATGGGGTGGGGTGGTAACTGGGTGGAGGGGAGCTATGGGGGCGGGGGAGAGGAACATCTGTAAAAATCTGAACAATAAAGATTTAAAAATAAAAGAAAAGTGTTATGTGTTGAATTTTGTTCCTCCCAAATTCATGTGTTGAAGTCATAACCCTCAATACCTCAGAATTTGTGTCCATATAGGAAAGGAGGGTAGGACACACAGAAACACCTTGGAGATATGTGCACACAGTAGAAAAATAGCATGAGGACACAGCAAGAAGGCAGTCATCTGCAAGCCAAGGAGAGAGGCTGTAGACAAAACCAACTCTACCTACATCTTGATCTTGGCCTTCTAGCCTCCAAATGAGAAAATACATTGCTGTTGTGTAAACCACTTGGTCTATGGTATTTTGTTATGGTAGTCAAACTAATGCAAAAAATAAAGAAATTTGCCCAAATTGACATAAAAATTTGGGGCCAATCTTTAAGGACTGAGAACTTCTCATTTAACCACAGAGCTGTCTTACACACATGTACACATGTATATATATAATAGGGGACTCACTCAGTCTTTAAGATGGTCTTTTCTGTAGAGACCTATGAAGGCAGAGAAGCCTATAATGGGAAAATGTGTGCAGTTAAACACTACTTAAGGTGGTCATAAGAAGTCTAGCTCTGGAGACTCAAATTAGAAGCAGAATGGGTAGTGAACACTAAATCTGGTCTCCTGGGACTCAGACACTACCTAAAGGGTCATGTGTGAGAGCTCAGCAAAGGGGAAGCCCATGACACTAGGAGGCTAAGTTAAGCTGCAGGCTCTCCGTTCCCCTTTCATCTGGCTCCAGCCTGCTCTAGGTGACAGGTGCCTTGGCTGCCACCACCAAACACACCAAGCAGAAGAGGAAATACCTATGCATTCCCATGTTGCCTAAAAGTTTGGATCAATGCTATTTTTGAACAATTTCGCACAAAGAATGAATAAATAACTCCTACTGAACTGCAAGCTGCTTCAAGGCCAGCTCCCTCGATGCTCTTCTAATGTAAACCGTCTATGGGCTTTCTCTCTCTCTCCTCCCCTCCCTCTCCCTCTCTCTGATAACTTGGGTAACCTAGTGTATTTTCACTCTGAAACTATCCTTCATAAAATGACTCTCTAATTTTATAATATCATTCACAGTACTTTATATCAACATGGTACTTTGCTATCTGCAGGGTGTTTCTCTCCCCCAAGTGATAGGTGAAGGTGTGCGTGTGTGTGTTAGGGTGGAAGAGTGAGTGCCAGAGGAGGGGAAGTTTCCCTGGTCCAGCGACTGGGCAGGTGGGACTCCCTTTCATTGAGATGGGCAATCAGAGGACAGGGTGGAGCTGGGGAGAGAGGAAAAGCAGCCTCAGTTAAGCAGAGATGTCTTTGACAGTTGGATATGAGAGTGTTCTGGGCTGGAGTAAAAAATTTGGAAATTCTCCAGTAGAAGGCCTATTGGTGGTTGGCCTGCTCTTTGGAGGCATGTCCTTAATTCCTAGAAAGGTTCAATTTCTATCACCTGTACCAGAGATCCCCACCAAACATAACTTTCTTTTTTGTAGATATAGAGTGAGACCTCTATTTTGATTATATATGGTATCAGCCTGTCTTCGGAAGGACTTGCTAAAGCAGATATTCAACCCACTGGAAAATGTCCTTTCTCTAACTTTAACTTTTTGCTGCCACCTGTTCCTTATTCCTCTTTCATCCTTCCCCCTCCAAATGCATCTACCCCTTTGTACCCAGGGTACTTGTTCAAGCCTCTTTTGCTAACGAGAATGAGGTCACATGTCTCACATTAGCACTTTCACAAATCCTTTTCTGCTAGAATCATTAATGGAAAGTTGAGCTGTTTTCAGATGCCAGCTGGTTAGGCCAGTTGGGGAGGAATATGCTTAGTGGGTGGTAACTGGCTTGCCTTGGATGGCTTCTTCCAAGAGAAGCCGGAGGGAAGTGATCATTAAGACCTCTTGAATCAATAGAGACTTGATTTGAATAAGTGTCAGCTCTCATAAAGCTGCACCTCTAAATCTAATGCTGGTATGTGCCATTCTAGAATCTCCCACTACCTCCAAGGCCCTGAGCATCAGCCTTGAGCTGGAGCTCTAACTAAGTGAACTGCAGTGCTGGCAAATCCTGTTATGCACAGTTATTTCAGGACATTTTCCTGCTAACAGGTTGTCCCTGTTTGGCACAAAATTTCCATGGGAGCATTAAGTTGTCAACCCAATTCACTCAAAGCTGACAAACTGTTCGATCTGAGGGCTTAAGAATAGAATTTGTTTACTCTAACAAGTATCATATGCAAGCAGAATCTGGATAGGAAAAATATCTTAATGTAATTTAATACCAAAATTCTCCTTTATAATAGGTTACATATACAACAGACTGCCAAAGGACATGAAAATATTTACTCACAAAATCAAACCTATTTCAACAGCTAGGCACTTTCAGGTTTCCCCCAGTATTTGGTTCCAAGAGATTTGATAACTGGGATTCAGAGAAAGTTGCAAAAAGGCCATGGACCTTGAAAGTGGTAGAATGAGTTTGATGTTGCAGCAAATTAGACTAATCAGGCAGCATGGGCATAGACTTGCTATGGGGCAAATCTGCATTCTCAGTAAACTCCAAAGAACAGGTTTGAAATCATCACAGAGGAAAGATTTAGAGACTATTTTCTTCTATTGTAGTAGTGTAGTGTAGAATTCTTCCATTGTAGTAGTTGAGCTTTTATTTGTAACATAATTATAACTTTTAAAAATCATAGGAAAGGGAAAAGTCAAGCAATTTGCAAAAGGAAAGGTCCTCTAGTGGAGGCAACAAAATACAGGATTTGAGTATGCTTTGCTGTGAACAATTTCTGTTATTAACCAGTGAGTGAAAAGATAAAATGTAATTGGAGGCTAAAAACCTCAAGCACCCACAAATGTATAATTTCAAGTTCAAAATACCTTTATTACCAACTAGAGGCATGGTGCACGAAATTTGTGCACAGGGGTGTGTGTCCCTCAGCCCAGCCTGCACCCTCTCCAGTCTGGGATCCTACCAGGATCGGGCCTAAACGGGCAGTCGGACATCCCTCTCAAAATTCAGGACTGCTGGCTCCCAACTGCTCGCCTGCCTGCCTTCCTGATTGCCCCTAACCACTTCTGCCTGCCAGCCTGATCACCCCCTAACCACTCCCCTGACAGCCTGATTGATGCCTAACCACTCCCCTGCCAGCCTGATTGCCCCTAACTGCCCTCCCCTGCAGGCCTGGGTCCCCCCCAACTGCCCTCCCCTGCAGGCCTGGTCACCCCCAACTGCCCTCTCCTGCAGGCTTGATCGCCCCCAACTGCCCTCCCTTGCAGGTCTGGTCCCTCCCAACTGTCCTCCCCTGATGGCCATCTTGTGGCGGCCATCTTGTGTCCACATGGGGGCAGGATCTTTGACCACATAGGGGCAGCCATCTTGTGTGTTGGAGTGATGGTCAATTTGCATATTACTCTTTTATTAGATAGGCTAGAGGCCTGGTACACAGGTGGGGGCTGGCTGGTTTGCCCTGAAGGGTGTCCCGGATCAAGGTGGGGGTTCCCTTGGGGAGTGGGGTGGCCTGGGTGAGAGGCCTGTGTTGGTTTGCAGGCTGGCCACGCCCCCCGGCGACCCAAGTGGAGGCCCTGGTATCTGGGATTTATTTATCTTCTATAGTTGAAACTTTGTAGCCTTGAGCGGAGGCCAGGGCCTGGCCAGAGCAGGCAGAAAACTTGACTTCCTCCATTGCCGGGGAAACCCAAGCCTCCTGCTCACTCCGTGGCCATCCACCATCTTGGTTGGGTTAATTTGCATACTCACTCCTGATTGGCTGATGGGCATGGCTTGTGGGTGTAGCAGAGTGATGGTTAATTTGCATGTTTCTCTTTTATTAGTATATACTAGTGGGCCATTCAAAGCGTCCATTTAAATAGAGCATGAAGGTGTGACAGGAAACAAAGTTGTGGATTAATGAGCTGGACACCTAATAGGGTAAGAGATGGGAAATATTTTCATTGGTATCAGTACTAAGCTCTTTAATAAATAGATTATTCAGTGGAAAAATTCTTTTCTATTTGTTCAATTCCTTTCAAGCAGTGAATATGCACTCATAAGACTTCTAAAGCATTATCTTCTTGATTCATCCCTGTCATTAATAAATTATGTCACCAGTATTTCCAGGGAAGCAAAATTAACAAATAGAATCTGCAAATTCAAGGAATCACATGGTGCTTGTTCTTCCTGGAGGGCTTTTTAACAATGGACTGGTTCATTTCAATCCACTGGAAGGTGGTATGGTAGAGAGATTGTCAGCATGAATTTAGGAATCAGACTGGTGTGAGTTTGAATCCTTACTCTACCACCCTTAAGTTAATTAATTTATCTTTACTTAAGTTTTATCAACTGGCAAGTGGGGGAAATACCACTGCATAGGTCAATTGGGGATTTTTTTTTTTAGTGCAAGAAATGATTCTCAAACTTGTTTCTTAGAATCTTCAAATCTGTTTATGGTTTCTCAGGGATTGTTAGGTGAATTAAAAGTGGTGCCCCCATGAGTTCTTCCACTGAAGCAGTTCTGTGTGTCTAAGAAAAATTCACTGCAGCTGTGACTGCTTTGGCTCAGTGGATAGAGCGTCAGCTTGTGGACTGAAGGGTCCCAGGTTCGATTCCAGTCAAGGGCATGTACCTTGGTTGCAGGCATATCCCCAGTAGGGGGTGTGCAGGAGGCAGCTGATCAGTGTTTCTCTCTCATTGATGTTTCTAACTCTCTATCCCTCTCCCTTACACTCTGTAAAAAAAATCAATTAAAAATTATTTTTTAAAAAAAGAAAAGTTCACTGCATGAACTGGGTGCAGGCAATGATAATAACCTCTGATGTGTGCATATCTAGTAAAGCAGTTGTCCCACGGCATGAAGCATTAGAGCTGTCAGCACTAAGAGCATCTCAGGTACACATCTCTTCTTTCTCACAAATATGTGTACAAATTAAAGATGATTATAGCTGGCAGATTTGGCTCAGTGGTTGAGCGTCAACTTATGAAACAGAAGGTCATGGCTTGATTCCCAGTCAGGACACATGCATGGATTGTGGGTTCTATCCCCAGTGTGGGGCATGCAGGAGGCAGCCAATTGATGATTCCCTCTCATCATTGATGTTTTTATCTCTCTCTTTCTCCCTGTGATATCAATGAAAATATATTCTTTTAAAAAAAGGATGATTATAGTATAGTGGGGTGGGAGTAACTTAAAAAAACATTCAAAATCCTCATTTTCTCCCAGATAGTTGCGTGACTTCAGTTTTCTCATCTATCAGGAGAGCAGGTTGGACAAGGTGATCTCTGCAGTCCTTCCTAAGATTTCTATTTTATAATCACAAACATGGAACAAAAGCTAATGAAGAAAATGGTCGGAGATTAAAAATAGAAGCAGAGTAAGTGGATGCTGCACGGACATGCCATTAGGAACAAACTGGAATTACAACTAAAATACAGAAAAACTTCCTGAATAATCAATGGAAAACATGCAGGAGAGAACCCTGATACTCGAGGACTGAAAGAAGCAACTGCCCTACCCTGTTGAAAAAAATTCTTCCACACTTGAGTACAATTGCCTGGGGGACAATTCAAGTCAGAATCCTATCAGTCTGTAGGCAGAGGTAGTCTCCAGAGGCTTTGAGTCTTTGCCTAATGGTAATTAGTCAAAAACAGCCTTTAACACTGTCCTACACTAGAGATTGAGAGGTGTAGAGGATCTACCTACTACATAGTCACAAACCCAAACAGACAGCCAAAATGAGGAGACAAAGCAACAACCCCCAAATGAAAGAACTAGAGAATTCCCCAGAAGAGATAAATGAAGCCGAGATAAGAAATTTATCTGAAACAGAGTTCTGAGTAATGATGGTAAAAATGCACAACAGCATGCAAAAAGATATAGTAATTATGAAAAAAAATCAGTCTGAGATAAAGAATGATATAACACAAATAAAGAACAAATTGGAAGGAATACACCATAGATTAGGGGAAGCTGAAGATTGAATCAGTGAATTAGAAGACAGAGTTGAAAATATCATTCAATCAGAGAACCAAAAAGAAAAAAACAGTTAATAAACAGGAGGACAGCTTAAGGGAGCTGTGGGATAACGTGAAACATAACAATATTAGAATAGCAGGTGTGCCAGAAGAGGCAGAAAGGGAGAAAGGGATAGAGAACCTGTTTGAAGAAATAATGGCAGAAAACTTCCCTAACCTGGAAAAGGAAAAAGTCACAAGTTCAGGAGGCACAGAGAACCCAAACAGGACCATGCCCAGACACATCATAATTAAAATGCCAAAAGTTAAAAACAAAGAGAGAATCTTAAAGGCAGCAAGAGAAAAACAAACTGTTACCTACAAAGGAGTTCCCATAAGGCTGACACCTGATTTCTCGTCAGAAACACTATAGGCCAGAAGAGAATGGTATGAAGTACTCAAGGTAATGGAATGCAAGGATCTGAGACCAAGTTTACTATAATCAGCAAGGCTATCATTCAAAACAGGCAGTCAAATAAAGAGCTTCCTAGACAAAAAAAAATAGGCTAAAGGAGTACATCAATACCAAGCCAGCATTACAAGAAATGCTAAAAGGAATGCTGTAATGAGAAGAAGAAACAGAGAGAGAAACCTAGTAAAACAGAATTAAAATGGCAACAAATAAGTACCTATCAATAATAATGCTAAATGTAAATGGATTAAATGCTCCAATCAAAAGGTGTAGGGTAGCTGAATGGATACAAAAACATGACCCAACTCTATGCTGTCTACAAGAGACCCACCTCAAAACAAAACAAAACAAACAAACAAACAAACAAAACACACAGGATGAGAGTGAAGGGATGGAAAAAAATTTTCCATGCAAAGAAAAGAAAAAAAAGCTGGAGTAGCAATACTCATATCAGACAAAATAGACTTTAAAATGAAGGCCATCCCAAGAGACAACAAATGTTACTACATAATACTAAAGGGATTTATCCAACAAAAGGATATAAGCCTGGTAAACATGTATCCACCCAATATAGGAGCACCTAAGTATGTAAAATAATTTTTAGAGGACTTTAACAGAGAGATCAACAACAGTACAGTCATAGTAGGGGAATTTAAAATCCCTCTGACTTCACTGGATAGTTGTTCCAGACAAAAACTTAACAAGGAAACAGAGAAACTAAATGACACACTGGATCAGATAGATTTGATTGACATTTATAGAACATAATACCCCAATGCAGCAGAATATACATTCTTCTCAAGTGCACATGGATTATTCACAAAAATGGACCACAAGTTAGGACACAAAAGAAATTTCTACACGTTCAAAAAGATTGAAATCATATCAAGCACCTTCTCAGATCACAGTGGAATGAAATTAGAAATCAACTACAGTAAAAACACCCTAAAATATTCAAACACATGGAGGATAAATAGCATGTCATTAAACAATGAATGGGTTACCATCAAGATCAAGAAAGAAATAAAAAACTTTCTGGAAACAAAGAAAAATGAATGCACAACCCAAAATCTCTGGGACACAGCAAAAGCAGTCCTGAGAAGAAAATTCATAGCACTACAAGCATACCTCAACAAAACAAGAAAAATCAGCAGTAAACTATTTAACCCTACAACTTAAAGAACTAGAAAGAGAACAACAAGAAAAGCCTACAGTAAATAGAAGGAAGGAAACAAAAGAAGAGCAAAAAGAAATAACACAGATATATATATATATATATATATATATATATATATATATATATATATATATATATATAAATGATACCAAGAGCTTGTTCTTTGAAAGAATAAACCAAATTGATAAACTGTTAGCCAGACTCATCAAGATACAAAGAGAGGAGAGAACCAAGATGGTGGCATAGGTAAATGCCTGTATTTGCAGCCTCTCACAACCACATCAAAATTACAACTAAATGACAGAACAACTATCATCCAGAACCATGGGAAAGCTGGCTGAGTGAAAGTACTAAATCCAAAGAGGTAAAGAAGAAAGCTCATTGAGACTGGTAGGAGGTGCAGAACGGGCTGGCACCCTGGTGCGCTGCTTTTTTAATCAGGAGGGAGATACAAGCTCCTGCTTGCTCTGAACTCCAGTTCCAGGTGAGACTCTGGGGGACCCAGACACACACGAGGAGAAACTGGACTATCTGGCATCAGGGCAGGAACGCGAGTGCGGCTTTCTGTCAGATGGAGGTGCTCACAGCAGTCATAGTTCCTGCACTGGGACCTCTCTGGTGCAGGGCTGACTGGCAGCCATTGCTGTTTGCTCCACCCTGGTAATTCCCTGAGACCCCGCCCTACCCAATTTACAACTCCACCCAAGCTGTGCGCAGCAGCTTTTGCATATGAATGGCCTGTCCTTTCTCAGCCAAAAACCTGTCAAACAGGCAGCAGCTGGGTCAGGGAGCCCCAAAGCTAGACCTCATCTGGGCACTTCCAAACCCAATACAAAGAGGTGGAATCTGAAAATCTCTCTGTAGCTCCTGCTGGGTGGCCCCAGGCAGTGGCTGACTTTGCACCTCCTTGGAGATCCAAGAGCCAGTGTACCCAGTGGTCAGTGTGAGACCATACCAGATTACAAGTCTTCACATCCATAAGCGACACACTCAAGGGGCAGACAAGGTGAGCACCAAAGCCCCAATGAAGCAAGTCCTGTCCCATAAGGGTGTTTCCTGCACAGCAGCTCTTCCATTGTGGACATAGCTGGTCCTCACAGCCAATTGGCCTGGAGGTCAGTTCCTCCCAGTGATACCAACAGCAATCAAGGTTCAACTACAACAAGACTGTGCACACAGCCCACTAAGGGGTGCACCAAGAGTGTCCACCTCAGGTGATTGGGGAGGCTGAGCTACTGGGCCCTATGGGTACCTACCACAAAAGGCCACTCTGTCAACTCAAGGAGACTTAGCAGCTACCCAACACATAGAAACAAACACAGGGAAGCAGCAAAAATGCAGAGACAAAGAAACATGTCACGAATGAAAGAAATGGAGGAAAGCAAACTACTGGATATAGAGTTCAAAACCTCAGTTATAAGGTTACTCAAGAATCTTCTAGAAACCCCTGAGGAACTTAGTGAGACCTTCAAGGACCTTAGTGAGAATGCCAAAAAAAAAAAAAAAAAAAAAAAAAAGGAAAAGGACCAGTCAGAAATTAAGCATACACTGACTGAAATAAAGAATAATATACAGAGATTTAACAGTAGACTAGAGGATCCCAAGAATCAAGTCAAAGATTTGAAATATGAAGAAGCAAATAACACCCAACCGAAAGAGCAAAAAGAATCCATAAATATGAAGATAGTGTAAGGAGCCTCTGGGACAACTTCAAGCATACCAACATTCAAATTATGGGGGTGCCAGAAGAAGAGAGAGAGCAAGATATTGAAAACCTATTTGAAGAAATAATGACAGAAAACTTCCCCTACCTGGTGAAAGAAATAGACTTACAAGTCCAGGGAGCACAGAGAACCCCAAACAAGAGGAATCCAAAGAGGACCACACCAAGACACATCATAATTAAAATGCCAAGGGCAAAAGACAAAGAGAGAATCTGAAAAGCAGCAAGAGAAAAACAATTAGTTACCTACAAGGGAGCACCCATACGACTGTCAGCTGATTTCTCAACAGAAACTCTGCAAGCCAGGAGGGAGTAGCAAGAAATATTCAAAATGATGAATAGCAAGAACCTACAACCAAGATTACTCTACCCAGCAAAGCTATCATTCAGAATTGAAGGGCAGATAAAGAGCTTCACAGATAAGAAAAAGCTAAAGGAGTCCATCACCACTAAACCACTATTATATGAAATGCTGAAGGGTATTCTTTAAGAAGAGGAAGAAGAAGAAAAAGGTAAAAATAAAAAATTATGAACAACCAAGTGACAGCAGATACATATCTATCAACAAGTAAACCTAAAAATCAAATGAATAAAAAATCTGATGAATAGAATAAACTGGTAAATGTAGTAGAATCAGGGGCATGGAAAGGGAGTGGACTGACAATTCTCAGGGGGAAGGGAGTGTGGGGCGTGTGGGAAGAGACTGGACAAAGATCTTATACCTATGAACGAGGACAGTGGTGGTGGTGGTGGGGGTGGGGGACGAGGGCCTGGAGTGGGTTGGGAACTGGGTGGAGAGAAGCTATGAGGGGAAAAAAGAGGAACATCTGTAAAATCTGAACAATACAGATTAAAAAAAAAACAAAAACGCAAACAAACAAAAAAAGAAACAAGGAGAGAGGACTCAAATAAATAAAACCAGACATGAAAGTGAAGAAGCGATCACTGACAACACAGAAATACAAAGCATTGTAAGAAAATACTATGAACAACTATATGACAACAAGCTGGACAATGTAGATGAAATAGAAAAATTCCTAAAAAAATATAATCTCCCAAAACTGAATCAGGAGGAATCAGAAAACCTGAATAGGCCAATAACAACTGATGAAATAGAAGCAGTAATAAAAAAAAACTCACAGCAAAAAAAAAAAAAAAAAAAAAAAAAAAAAACAACAAAAAACCCATGTCTGGTGACTTCAAAGGGGAGATTTACCAAACATTCAAAGAAGAACTCCTCAAACTATTTCAGAAAATCCAAGAGGAAGGAACACTTCCATACTCTTTTTATGAGGCCAGCATTACCCTAATTCCAAAACCAGATAAAGACACTACAAAGAAAGAGAATTACAAGCCAATATCCCTGAAGAACATAGATGCTAAAATCCTCAACAAAATAGTAGCAAGTCGCATCCAGCAATATATTAAAAATATCATACACCATGATCAAGTGAGATTTATTGCAAAGATGCAAAGCTGGTACAATTATTGCAAATCAATATTCGTGATACATCACATAAACAAACTGAAAGACAAAAATCACATGATTACATCAATAGACACAGAGAAAGCATTCAACAAAATCCAACACCCATTTTTGATAAAAACTATCAGCAAAGTGAATAGAGGGAGCATCAAAATGATAAGGACACACATATATATATATGACAAACCTAGAGCGAACATCATACTCAATAGGCAAAAACTAAAACCATTTCCCCTAAGAACAGGAACAAGACAGGAATGCTCACTCACACCATTCCTCTTCGACATAGTACTGAAGTGCTAGCCATAGCAATCAGACAAGAAGAAGAACTAAAAGGAATCCAAATTGGAAAAGAAGAAGTAAAACTGTCACTATTCGCAGATGACATAATATTGTACATAGAAAACCCCAAAGACTCCATCAAAAAACTACTAGACTTAATAAATGAATTTGGTAATGTATCAGGACACAAAATTAACACCCAGAAATCTATGGCTTTTTTATACACCAACTAGAGGCCCGGTGCATGAAATTTGTGCATGGGGGAGGGGGATGTCCCTCAGCCCAGCCTGCACCCTCTGCAATCTGGGACCCCTCGGATCGGGCCTAAACGGGCAGTCGGACATCCCTCTCACAATCCAGGACTGCTGGCTCCCAACTCCTCGCCTGCCTGCCTTCCTGATTGCCCCTAACTGCTTCTGCCTGCCAGACTGATCACCCCCTAACCACTCCCCTGCCAGTCTGATTGATGCCTAACTGCTCCCCTGCCAGCCTGTTTGCCCCTAACTGCCCTCCCCTGCAGGCCTGGTCACCCCCAACTGCCCTACCCTGCAGGCTTGATCGCCCCCAACTGCCCTCCCTTGCAGGCCTGGTCCCTCCCAACAGCTCTCCCTTGCTGGCCATCTTGTGGTGGCCATCTTGTGTCCACATGGGGGCAGGATCTTTGACCACATGGGGGCAGCCATCTTGTGTGTTAGAGTGATGATCAATCTGCATATTACTCTTTTATTAGGTAGGATAGAGGCCTGGTGCATGGGTGGGGGCCAGCTGGTTTGCCCTGAAGGGTGTCCCGGATCAGGGTGGGGGTTCCCTTGGGGTGTGGGGTGGCCTGGGCGAGGGGCCTGTGGTGGTTTGCAGGCTGGCCACGCACCCTGGCGACCCAAGCAGAGGCCCTGGTATCTGGGGTTTATTTATGTTCTACAATTGAAACTTTGTAGCCTGGAGCAGAGCTAAGCCTTGTGCTTGCTCTGTAGCAGCAGCCATTTTTGGGGGGATTTATGTATCTTCTATAATTGAAACTTTGTAGCCTTAAGCGGAGGCCTGGGCCGGCCAGGGTGTGTGGAAAGCTTGTCTTCCTCCATCACCGGGGGCAACCCTAGCCTCCTGCTCTTTCCAGCTCCGTGGCTGCCGCCATTTCTGTTTGGGTTTATGTATCTTCTATCATTAAAACTTTGTAGCCTTGAGTGGAGGCCTAGGCCGGCAAGGGCAGGTGGAAAGCTTGGCTTCCTCCATTGCCGGGGAAACCCAAGCCTCCCTCCTGCTCTCTGTGGCTGTAGCCATCTTGGTTGGGTTTATTTGCATATTCGCTCCTGATTGGCTTGTGGGCGTGACTTGTGGGCATGGCGGAGTAATGGTTAATTTGCATATTACTCTTTTATTATATAGGATAATGAACTCACAGAAAGAGAAACTAAAAAAAAAAAAATCCCATTGCACCAATGGGAATAAAAGTAAGTAAGGAGGTAAAAAGATCTGTACTCAGAAAACTACAGGACATATAAAAAAAAGAGATATAAGAAGACATAAACAAATGGAAGAATATACCGTGTTCATGGATTGGTAGAATCAATACCAGTAAAATGTCCATACTATCCAAAGCAATCTATAGATTCAATGCAATCCCCATTAAAATACCAAGGGCATATTTCACAGACCTAGAACAAACTCTCCAAAAATTCATCTGGAATAAAAAAAGACCCCATATAGCTGCAGCAATCCTGAGAAAGAAGAACAAAGTTGGAGAGATCACAATACCAGATATCAAGCTATATTACAAAGCCACTGTTCTCAAAACTGCCTGGTACTGGCACAAGAACAGACATATAGACAAATGGAACAGAACAGAGAACCCAGATACCGACCCAAGCCATTATGCTCAATTAGTATTTGACGAAGGAGGAAAGAACATACAATGGAGTCAAGACAGTCTCTTCAATAAATGGTGTTGGGAAAATTGGACAGATACATGCAAAAAAATGAAACTAGACCACCAACTTACACAATACACAAAAATAAACTCAAAATAGATAAAGGATTTAAATGTAAGACGGAAAACCATAAAAATCTTAGAAGAATCCACAGGCAGCGAAATAGCGGATATATGTCATAGCAATATCTTTACCAATACAGCTCCTAAGCCAATGGAAACTAAGAAGAAAATGAAACTACATCAAAATAAAAAGCTTCTGCACAGCAAAAGAAACCATCAAAAAAAACAAGAAAGCCCACTACATGGGAGAACATATTTGCCACTGTTATCTTTGATAAGGGATTAATCTCCAAAATTTACAGGGAACTCATACAACTTAACCAAAGGAAGATAATCCAATCAAATAATGGGCAAAGGACCTAAATAGATACTTTTCAAAAGAGGACATACAGAAGGCTGAGAGACATATGAAAACATGCTCAAAGTCACTAGTCATCAGAGAGATGCAAATAAAAATGACAATGAGGTATCATCTCACACCAGTCAGAATGGCTATCATCAACAAATCAAAAAAATGACAAGTGCTGGCAAGGATGTAGAGAAAAAGGAACTCTCCTGCACTGCTTGTGGGAATGCAGACTGGTGCAGTCACTGTGGAAAACAGTATGGAGTTTCCTAAAAAAATTAAATATGGAACTGACATTTGACCCAGTAATCCCACTTCTAGGAATATATCCCAGGAAATCAGAAACACCAATCAGAAAGTATATATGCACCCCTATGTTCATCACAGCCCAATTTACAATAGGTAAGATTTGGAAACAGCCTAAGAGCCCATCAGCAGATGACTGGATTAAAAAACTGTGGTACATCTACACAATGGAATACTATGCTGCTGTAAAAAAGAAGGAACTCTTACCATTTGCAACAGCTTGGATGGAACTGGAGAGCATTTTGCTAAGTGAGATAAGCTAGTCGGAGAAATATAAATATTACATGATCTCACTTATTTGTGGAATATAATGAACAACATAAACTGATGAACAAAAGTAAAGCTGAGGCGGGGGGAGAAATATTTTAGAATATAGTAGAAGTAATCCTGTTATTTGCAGATTTTTAATATTTCCTACAACTTTTATGATATATACTGTTAGTACAGTTTTGGTAATACTATATAATAAAGAGGTAATATGCAAATTGGCTGTCATGCCCTCGCACAAGATGGCCGCCCACATGTGGTCACAAGATGGCCACCACAAGATGGCCAGCAGGGTAAGGCAGTTGTGGGTGATCAGGCCAGCAGGGGAGGGCACTTAGGGATGACCAGGCCAGCAGGGGAGGGCAGTTGGGTGGACCAGGCCTGCAGGAGAGGGCAATTAGGGGCAACCAGGCCGGCAGGGGAAGGCAGTTGGGGGCAACCGGGCCTGCAGGGGAGGGCAGTTGCGGTCTATCAGGCCATCATGGGAGCAGTTAGGCGTCTATCAGGCTGGTATGGGAGTGTTGGGGTGATCAGGCTGGCAGGCAGAAGTGGTTAAGAGGCAATCAGGCAGGTATGCAGGCGAGCATTTGAAAGCCAGCAGTCCCAGATTGTGAGAGTAATGTTCTAAACCAGCAGTCAGACATCCCTCAAAGGGTCCCAGATTAGAGAGGGTGCAGGCTGGGCTGTGGGACACCCCCTGCCAGTGCACGAATTTTGTGCACTGGGCCTCTAGTATTATTATATTTAAGATATTTTCTTTGAAGTTCTAATGTTTAATGCATGTAATATTATATTTTAAATCATTTTTCTTAAAATATTAATGTTTATTGCATGTAAATGGCCAATTATTTTGTATCTACAATCTGGTAATAAATTTATTTTGTATATTGTAAAAATTTTAAAAAAAAAGGTCAAGTCAACTTCAGATCTGGACAGAGTCAGATGTGGCTTCTCTCCTTAGTCAGGAATTCAGTGGGTCCTTGTGCCATTAGTTCAGTGAATCTTTGCCATCTGGCCTACCCAAGATCCAGCTCAGTCACTGGGTCAATGCTCCGAAGTGGCAAGAATGCCTTTACCTGAAAGACTGAGGGAGACCATGCTGCATCACTCACTTAAACCTCTGGCTTTTTCAATATCCTCTCTTGGCCAGTTCTGACCTTGTCTTGTGGGTGACAGTGACAGATTCAGTGTCACCATCAGCTCTGGGAGGCTATCAACATGAACTGGCCCTAAATACTTGTCCTTTGCCTCTTTCTATAGATCAACTGTGCACTCTGAGCCCATACACTAATTCTCCCTGTATCCATGGAGAGCACTGCTTCTCCCCCTAATACAGAGCATGTGTGCACATGGGTGCCTCATGCTCTGTGGAGAACTAAGCCACAGAGACCTTCAGGATGGGATGTTTTCTGAAATTCCCGGGAGAATCCACGGAGGGATAATGGGTCATTTATAAATGGAGGGCAGAGAACCTGCTTAGCAGCATCCCTCCAAATCCCCGCCTTTCTAAATTGCTGTCTATCCATTTGGTCATTTGTTTGCAGACCTTCTAATGCTGGAAGGAAAGGAAGAAATTTCTGATCAATATCTTTGCAAACAATGAATAGAAGCTGGTACCAAACATGGTACCAAACTTCTTGATTCTACCACTCTAATAACAAGAGTAGAAAGTGACGCAGTATGGGAACAGTGTCCTCTTTGGAAGAGAAGGCACATACTCTCTTTCACCATATTTCTGACCCCCAGGACTTCTGAGAAAGTCAGGCCTCTTCCTTGGTTAGTGAGGAGTCATACAGGCCCCTGCAGTTTCTTCTTGGCCCAACTACTCCTTTAATCTCCTGTCAACACCATGACAAGACTGTCATTCCCACCTGTGGACAGCTGCCTCTCTTAAAGGGTCTTTCTTGCACTGAGCAGAAATCCATGCCTCTACCACTTGTACTGACCACTGGCACCCTTTCTGCCCTCTAGAACAACAGAGGAATATCAGCTTCATCTTTCGTCCTTAATTCAATCCTGCAAACTTCAGGTCTCACAGCCCCTTCCTCCCAGCATAGGCTCCATTGTTCTGTTTTTTGTTTTGTTTTGTTTTTGTTTGTTTGTTTGTTTGTTTTGTTTTTCTTTTTAGAATAAACACGTCTCTTACCTGAACTAAGATAGGAGGGAAGAGGATTTATTTACCTTTCTGGGCCATGATTTTCCTCAGATAGAACTCCAGCTCCTTGCCCTCGAGCACATAGCCATCTGCTCAGCCACATTGGCCTGGTCTTAAAGTGATGCATGCAAGAAGCTTGCCCTGCTGGAACTGCTCCTCGAAGAGACTGCTGATTTTGGCATTCTTTTTCAACATATTTCTTCTGAATTTTCTTTGATCGTTTTTTTGTTTAAAATCTCTTCCTCCTTAGGAGTCAGCTTGGCCCCCTTCTTGCAGCCCAGGGGCAGTGCATAGTGGGACTTGTACCACTGTCCGTAAGGTGTGCTGTCAATGAGCACGATGCAGTTCTTTACGAGGGTCTTGGTGTAGACCAGTTCATTGTTGGATGCATTGTAGACAATGTCAATAATCCTTGTTTTGCACATACAACACTCTGAGCCCCAGGAGAAGATGCCCATGTCCAGCCTCCAGACTCAGCACTTCTTGTTGCCGCCCCACACTCGGACTGTGTGTATGCGGCCGGGTCCAGTCTTAGTGTTGGCTGCAGGGCATCCCAGCTCATATTTTCACTTCTTGTGGCAGGGCTTTCTCTTGCCCCTGGTTCTTGAGGAGCTTGTGCCAGTTGTCCTGAGAGATACCCATGGCTCGGCGCCGGTTGGAAAGAGCTGTTTTTGTTTTTTCCATTCATTCATTCAACAATATTTACTGAGTGCCTAGAATGGCCGTTTTTCTAAGTTCTAGGGATACAGTGGTGACAAGACAGAATATCCTTGATTTCACAGAGCTTAAAGGATATAGGGATCAAAAGTTTTTCTCCTCGAAAATCCCCAAACCTGTGCTCTCCAACAATCTGAGATTAGCTCTCCTCTTTACTGGGAGACTGGATCGGACAACTGTCCCTTCTTTAGCAAGCAATACATCTGGCTCTCTTTCACAAAGACAATAAAGGCCCTTGTTAATAGGTGCTTGCATTTTGTTGACTTCTAAAAAATCAAGCTGCAAATTTTTATTACAAATTAAAAATGAGGTTCTCAATGATCTCAGATTGACCAGATATGAAACAATTTTAAAACTTTTAAAGGTTTTTAAATTGTTTGTATTGAGGAAAACTATGCTTAAAAAAGAAAAAAATCATGTCACTACCAAAAACAGACATCTTTAGGGAAAAATAATAAAATGCTGTATACATAATGCAGATAATCCTAATTATCTAGTCAACAGGCAAAAAGCAAACATTTACGGTCTTCAGCCCCAATCTTTTGTTCATTTCTTATTGTTGGAATTTTATATTCACTTATTCTTGTTGGATGACTAACCCAGATGTAGTAGAGATGGTAAGCTGGCATTTACTTGGCCCCACTCTGCTCAGCCTTGGGAGCAGACGAATTCTCGGTGGATCAACTGCTTTGTCTTATTGCTATCTTGTGGTTTGGAGTTTTCTGGGCATCTGTGTCAGTAATTGAAGTTATGACAGGTACCACATTGAAGTGGCTGCTGACCTGGGGTTTATCTTGATTTTCCTTATCTTCTTCATTGCTGTTTTCTCTAGGCTGTTTTTGGTGAGGAGGGCCCTGTGGAATCACAGTCTATAGCACCAATACATATTCTGTTTCACTGGTCTACCTTGTTCTCTCTACTACACTCTGGTTGTCAGAACCCTGCACATGCCTTCTCCCTGCACAGGCCTGGAATAGTGTGGTCCATGCCCATATGGTCTCTGATCCCTCATCCCTTCCCCACTCTCACTATATTCTCGTAATTATGTGGAGGACCCTGCAAGGTATGTAGCACCTTTATAATGGTACCGTCTGCTGCATATTTCCTGTCTTGCCCTGGAACTCCATAAAGGCCTATAATATTTGCCATCTCCACACCCTTTTCTCCTTCAACAAAATCAAATTCCAGTCTCTCTATTTCCTACACTGTGAGGGGACTTCTTGTGGTTATTCTTCTTTATGGCTGTCAAGTGTACAAATACATCCTACTTGATGTTATTCCTGTTGATGAAACCATATCTGTTTCTTACATTGAACTCTTTAACTGTTCCCCAAACCTTCATGGTGATGAACTTCTTGTCCCTGTCAGCAGGTGCTGCTGCTGTGAAGCCCCTACTCAGTATCGCCAGTGCTGAGGGGCGGCAGGTACTGCTGGGTCTTGTCCTTACCACTGTGGCTGCTGGCTGCTGTGATGCTGACTGGAGCCAGCTACTGCTTCTCCTAGGGTCTGATGGCAACTGGGCCAGCAGCCTCAGTACGTCTCCTCCTTGATTCTAATCTATCTATATATATAAAAGCCAAAGCGACTGAACAACTGGTCACTATGATGCACACTGAACACCAGGGGGCAGACACTCAACACAGGAGTTACCCCCTGGTGGTAAATGCCCTTTCATAGCCAACCTCCTGCGGCTGGCTAACTTCCTGCAGTCCCTCCCCCTAGCTGCCGGCCTCGATCGGGACTGGGCAAAATGGCTCCCATCACCGGCCAGGCTGAGGGACCCCACCCGTGCGTGAATTCATGCACCAGGCCTCTAGTATTTAAATAAGCTGCAAAACTGGCATTCTCCAGAGCATTTTCTCAATCCATTAAAATATTGCTTCCTAGCAACTGTTGTCAGTTTGGCTCAAATAAACTCTTATAAGAGACTTTTTTAGGCCAGATGTTCTTTTGTCAACAGATGGGAGGCAGGAATCGATGCTACTGTGGATAGAGTGGCCAGAAAAGGCGAGAGAAGGGATGACTTTTGACCTAAAACATGAATAATGAGGAAGAACAGTCCAAACAAAGATATCCAGTGAAAGTTATAAGCTGGGCCTATTGTGAGCTAAACAATGTATCTCACACTTAAATACGAGAAATCACAAGTACAGGAAAACAAAATCACAGTCCAGGAAAACCCATACATGACCAAGGAGGGGCCATGGCCTCAGAGGAGGGGACAGTTGGTGGCTTTGTAAGAAACTCCGAGTTCCCAGATTCTCTGACGCACTTAAACTGAGACCTAATGGGAATGAAACATCATTGAAGAGTCAAACAGCAACTCTGAAATAACAACTCCTATATTTCTGTAAAATTTGTATTAACAAGTCAGACCCACCTGCATGGTGTCTATATTTAGCAACCATAAAAATAACACCCCTATATACCATCCATGCTTACAGTAATGCTACATTTTTTTTTAAAAAACTAAAAAACCACAAGTGTCCCTTCTCCAGGAACAACGTGCATGGAAATTCGTGTGATAGGTGAAGCTGTCGGCCTTGGCAGTTTTAGGGGCTACTGTGGGTGAACTGAAAGCCCTGCTGGTTTCTGACTATGACCTTTACCAAGTCAATTACCTTTCTGGACTTCAGCTCTATCTGAAAAACAACGGAGACAGCATCTGCTCCACCTACATCAAGGAGTTGCTGAGGTAAATAAGAAAGCTTTGTAAATTGGAAGCACTCATAATATTACTGATCAGTAAGTATTATGTTTCTGAAAAAGAAAAGTATGTTTAAGGCAAATATTTATAGATTAGATGACACTGTTCAAACTTTTCTGTTGACCTCTGAAGTCTTTCATATGTAGCTCTAGCTGTTTTGGCTCAGTGGATAGAGCATCTACCTGTGGACTGAAGGTTCCCGGGTTCGATTCCCATCAAGGACACATGCCCAAGTGGCAGGCTCAGTCCCCAGTAGGGGCATACAGGAGGAAGCCAATCAATGATTCTCTTCCTCTCTGAAATCAGTTAAAATATATAATAAAGTCTTTCATATTTCCATGCACATCAATGCTGACAGTAATCTCTCCCTAACACTGACCCTTAGCAATACAAGAGCCGGTGGTGGTGGTGGTGGTGGGGGGGGGGGGGTGTGTCAGAGGCCAGGGAAAAGGGAAGAAAGGGAAAGAAGAAAAGAGAGAGGGGGAAGATGGATAGAATAAAAGGGAACAAGAGGAAGAGAGAGGAGAGGAAGAGAGGGAAAGAGAGAAGGGGAGAAAAAGAAAGGCCAGTGGAGAGAAAAGGGTGAAGAGAATGGAAGAGGAGGAAAGGAGGGAGGGAGGAAAAGAGGTTGAGGGAGAGAGAATAAGAGAAAGGAGGAGAGGGGGGACAGCAGAGAAAGAGGGAGCAAAAGAGTGAGACACTGAGGGAGGGAGATTGAAGGAGAAAGGGGGAAGGAGAGAGTGAGAGCGAGGAAAAATGAGGAAGAGATTTGAAGGAGAGGGAGGAAGGGATAGGGGAGAAAGAGAGAGAAATTGAGGGACAGAGGGAAGGAGGAAGGGAAAGAGGAAGGAAAATGGTGGGATTCGGAAGAGGGGAGAGAAGGGAAAAAGGGGGAGAGAGACTGATGAAGAGAGGGAAAGAGATTGAGAGAGAGAAAAGGGAGGGAGGGAGGAAAGAAGGAGAAGGGGGAGTTGTAGGGGAAGAGGGAGGAGGAGGAGCAGAAGTTGAAGAAAAAGAAGAGGAGGAGGAGAAGTGAGATTCCAGGGTGAGAAAGAGAGTGTCAGAGCAGAAAAGGGTCAGAGAGAGGGGAGGAGAGGAAGAGGGGATGAAAGAGAAAGAAGAAAAGAGTGAGAGAGATGGTGGGAGAGGGGGAGAGGCCAAAAGAGGGAGAGAATAGAGAAGGGGGTAAAGAGAAAGAGAGAGGAGGAGGAGAGAGGAGAGAGTGGGAGAGAGATTGAGGGAGAAATAGAGGAGGGAGAGAAGGTGGAAAGAGAGAGGCATACAGAGGGGGGAGAAAGGAAAGGGAAGGGAAAGAGAGGGGGGAGAGAAATGCTGGGGTTAGGGTGAGTGGGGAAGAGACAGATGAAGAGAGGGAAGGCAGGGTGAGAAAGAGGGAGGGAGGGAGAGAGTGGGAGAGGAACAGAAGGAGAGAGAGGAACTTAGTTCTAGGAGAGAAAGGGAGGGAAGGAGGGAATGAGAGCAAGGTAGAGGAAGAGAGGGAGGAGAGATTGAGGAAGGGAAAGATTTTGGGGTAGAAAGTGAGCATGGGTAGAGGAGATAAAGAGAGCTTGAAGGAGAGAGGGAAGGAGGGAGGTAGATGTTGGTTTTAGAGAGGTGGGATAGGGCGATAATGTGGGATGAGAAATGGAGAGGGAGAGGAAGAGAGGGTAAGAGAGAAGGTGGGAGCGAGCTGGGAGAGAGCGAGGGAGGGAAGAAAAGAGAAAGAGGGAGAGAGAGAGGAAAAGAGAGGGTGACTCATTGAGGGAAAGAGGGAGAGAATATGAGGGAGAAAGAGAGAGGGAAAGAGGCAGAGGTATTGATAGAGGGGGAAAGAGAGGAGGGGGAGATAGAGAAGAAATGGGTGGGGGTAGAGGATTTCTGAGTAGAATTTCTTTCAGCTCAATTACCCAGAACCAGTTTAAGTTCTGCCTCTGTTGCCACAAGCATTGTCCCTGTACCTCCAAATCTTCCTCTCCTTATAAGGGCAACAATCATTGGATTTAGCACCCACTCTACTACAGAATGACCGTATCTTAACTCGTTATATTTGCAAAGACCCCATTTCCAAGTAAGGCCACATTTGCAGGTTTGGGATTGGCATGAATTTGGGAGGACACTCTCCAAGCCACCATAGCATGTTTCTGGACAGGTGTTTTTCCCTAATGAGTGGCAATGGAAGGCCACTTAGCATGGCGATTAAAAATAAGCTCTGGCCAAAACCGGTTTGGCTCAGTGGATAGAGCGTCGGCCTGCGGACTCAAGGGTCCCAGGTTCGATTCTGGTCAAGGGCATGTACCTTGGTTGCGGGCACATCCCCAGTAGGGGGCGTGCAGGAGGCAGCTGATCGATGTTTCTCTCTCATCGATGTTTCTAACTCTCTATCCCTCCTCTCCCTTCCACTCTGTAAAAAATCAATAAAATATATTAAAAAAAAAAAAAAAAAAAAAAGCTCTGGAGTCAGACTTCCTGGTTCTCCCAGCTTTCTGACCTTGGCCCAGAGAAAAGTGTTTAATCTCTTTGAGTCTAAGCCTGCTTCCTCACCATGGAGGAGTAACAGCAGCTCCCTCAGGAGACTGTGATGAGGATTAAATGAATTAACACATGTGGAGTGCTTAAAATGTGCTGGGCATGGTGTAAGCACTTAACCATTTTTGTTCCAGGATATGTTTTAAATTGTTGCAGTTTTGAATGACATCCTTTCTCCATTATATTCTCTAATTGGTTATTGCGAGTTACTCGTAAAACTATCCAATTTTTGTATAGTGATTTTATAACTGCAATCTTACTGAATTCTTAACCATTTTCCAGTTGTTTCTTCCAGATTTTCTTGGTAGCAATCATAGTTGCTTCAAGGTACTCAAAATATTAATATTGTAATCAAGTAGGAACTTCATTTCTTTAATAGACCTTTTCTCCTATCTTTCCTTTCAATTCAAATTGGCCTTATCCAGCATCCTGACTCACCTGCCTCCCTTTGCTTTACAGGACCATTCCTTAACCACTACGGCCTCAGGACAATGAGGTTCTTCTGGTGGGCATCAAGTAATCCTAGGAACGAAGACTCTAGTCTAAGCATGTCAAACTCAAAGGCTAACACGGGCCAAATAAACAAGGTTTAAGTTTATGTGGACCACAAAAAACCAAAAGCTTCAATTTTCATAGAAACGGAGGTTTATTTTGATAGAGACACACTGAATACAAAGGGCTGAAATAAATGAGTAATCGTTAACATAAAATAGAATATTTTAATAAAAATTAATATTTTCTTGAACATTAACTTACCACTGAATAACTGCACAAATTAATAAGTGTAACACAAATAAACCTATTTTTCTTGTTCTCCAAAAGTGAAATATTTCCTGTTGCGCACACCAAACAAGTCAGTCCAAGACTAATGATGTAGCAATCGGCTGCTAAAATATTCGCTGCTAGTATTAGTGGAGAGAAATGGTGCACCTGCACGTAGGGAAATGAATGCAACACAATTATAGTAATCAGTCATTAGTGAACGCTGTAGTTCGTTATTAATAATTATGTGTAACAGGATATTGTAAAAATTAAGTTACAAAAATTTTATTAAAATGTTTCTTATATACCCATATTGGGTAGGCCACACAAAAAAATTCGTTGTGGGCCGCATTCAGCCTGTGGGCTGCGAGTTTGACATGCTTGCTCTAGTCTGTTGACCAGAGAGAGTTTTGATCGAACTAGAGATAATATCTAGGCCTCAGCTGTGTTTCAGCTCTAGGCCCAGAAAAGCTGTGAAACCAAGTGATGCCATGGCTGACATCAGATGCATCTGCCATGACATCACTTGGTTTCACAGCTTTTCTGGGCCTGGAGCTGAAATACTACTACTAAGGGTACCCATTAGACTGGGAACCAGGGGAGCAATGGGCAGTGGCAGCTTATCCCAGGCTCATCCCTTAATCTGTCTCCAGGGGCCCTCCTTGTCCCAAGCTTTAATAAACTTACTCTCACTTTCACCTGAATTTGTGTCTTAAAATTTTCCCTGTACAAGTCAAGGACCTGGAGGTCACCTGACATTCAAAATGTCCCAGACCATGGAGGGGCAGGGCCAGCTCCCAGTGATCTGGTAACATTAGGACCATTGATCCAGACCAACTCAATATGGCTCTATGAGTGCAGGAACCACGGATTTTAGTCCTGACATTCTCTCGTGTACAATGCCTGCCTGGTAGAGTAGGTGCTTGGTGTTTGGACAAACTTAATTAACAGACCATCTGCAATCAAAATTGCTGATCCAGCCTGGCCGGTGTGACTCAGTAGTTGAGCATTAACCTATGAACCAAAAGACCAGGGTTTGATTCCTGGCCAGGGCACATGCCCGGGTTGGAGGCTCAGATCCCCAGTGTGGGGTGTGCAGGAAGGAGCCAATCAAGGATTCTCTCTCATCATTGATGTTTCTATCTTTCTCCCTATCCCTTCCTCTTTTTTTTTTTTAAATAAATCTTTATTGTTCAGATTATTACATGTGTTCCTCTTTTTTTTCCCCCATAGCTCCCCTCCACCTGATTCCCCACCCTCCCCATGCCCTTAGCCCCCACCACTGTCTTCATCCATAGGTGTAAGATTTTTGTCCAATCTCTTCCCGCACCCACCCCTCACACCCCCTTCCCCCTGAGAATTGTCAGTCCATTCCCTTTCTATGTCCCTGATTCTATTATATTCACCAGTCCATTCTGTTCTTCAGATTTTTTATTCACTTGATTTTTAGATTCACTTGTTGGTAGGTATGTATTTTATGTCATTTTGTTGTTCATAATTTTTATATTTACCTTTATCTTCTTCTTCCTCTTCTTAAAGAATACCCTTCAGCATTTCATATAATACTGGTTTGGTGGTGATGAACTCCTTTAGCTTTTTCTTGTCTGTGAAGCTCTTTATCTGACCTTCAACTCTGAATGATAGCTTTGCTGGGTGGAGTAATCTTGGTTGTAGGTTCTTGCTGTTCATCACTTTGAATATTTCTTCCCACTCCCTTCTGGCCTGCATAGTTTCTGTTGAGAAATCAGCAGACAGTAGTATGGGTACTCCCTTGTAGGTAACTGTTTTTCTCTTGCTGCTTTCAAGATTCTCTGTCTTTTGCCCTTGGCATTTTAATTATGATGTGTCTTGGTGTGGTCCTCTTTGGATTCCTCTTGTATGGGGTTCTGTGCGCTTCTTGGATTTGTAAGTCTATTTCTTTCACCAGGTAGGGAAAGTTTTCTGTCATTATTTCTTCTAATAGGTTTTCAATATTTTGCTCTCTCTCTTCTTCTGGCACCCCAAAAATTCAGATGTTGGTATGCTTAAAGTTGTCCCAGAGGCTCCTTACACTGTCTTCATATTTTTGGATTCTTTTTTGTTTTTCTGGTTGGGTGTTTTTTGTTTCCTCATATTTCAGATCTTTGGTTTGATTCTTGGGGTACGTTGATCTACAGTTGAGTTTCTGTATATTCTTTATTTTAGACAGTGTATGCTTAATTTCTGACTGGTCCTTTTCCATTTTTTTTGGCATTCTCATTAGGATCCTTAAAGGTCTCAATACGTTCCTCAGAGGTTTTTAAAAGATTCTTGAGTAACCTTATAAATGTGGTTCTGAACTCTATGTCGTCCAGTAGTTTGCTTTCCTCCGTTTCTTTCATTTGTGACATGTTTCTTCGTCTCTGCATTTTGGCTGCTTCTCTGTGTTGATGGAATGGCTTTGTGTGGTAGGTGACCTAAAGGGGCCAGTAGCTCAGCCTCCCCAATTACCTGAGGTGGACGCTCTTGGTACACCCCTTTGTGGGCTGAGTGCAAAGTCTTGGCGTAGTTAAGCCTTGATTGCCGTTGGTACACTGGGAGGAATTGACCTCCAGGCCAATTGGCTGTGAGGACCCGCTGTGTCTATAATGGAAGAACTGCTACGCTGGAGACACGCTTATGGTGCAGGACTTGTTTCAGTGGGGCTTTGGTGCTCACTGAGTCTGCCTCTTGAATGTGTCACTTATGGATGTGAGGAGTTGAAATCTGGTGTCTCACACTGACCACTAGGTACACTGGCTTCTGGATCTCCAATGGGGTGCAGGTCAGCTACTGTCTGAGGCCACCCAGCAGGAGCTACAGCGAGAACTAGTTTTCTCCTCTTTGATTGGGATTTGGAGGTTTTAGAGTTGTCTGACCCGGGCTGCAAGTTTGCTAGGTTAAGCTGCGATAGGGCAGGCCATTCATATGCTAAAGCCGCTGCTTGGAGCTTGGGTGGGTTTGTAGGTTGTGTGGGGCGGGGTCTCAGGGTGTCACTAGGGTAGGGCGTGGCAAACAGCGATGGCTGCCAGTTAGCTGGCTTTGCATCTCTGACCGCATCCCTGCATCCCGCACCCCAGCACAGTAAACAATTATTCCTGTGCGTAGCTCTGCAAGCAAGGCACCCTCACTTTCCGACCCGATGGCAGACAGTCCAGCTTCTCCGCATAGTAGTTTGGGTCCCCCGCGTCTCCCCAGAAACTGGATTTCAGAGTAATCAGGGGCTTGTCTCCCTTCAGGTTGAAAAAAACAACACCTGCCGCCAGCCCGGATCGCGCGCCTCCGAACCTCAGCTTTTCAGCGCTTGTTCACGTCTCAATGCTCTTTTCTCTTTCCTTCTAGTTGTAGAACTTCCACTCAGCCAGCTTTCCCGTGGTTCTGGGTGATAGACGTTTTGTCTTTTAGTTGTAGTTTTGAAATTGTTGTGCGAGGCAGCAGTTTAGGTGTTTACCTATGCCGCCATCTTGGATCTTCCTCCTCCCTTCCTCTTTGAAATCAATAAAAAAATACATTTTTTAAAATGACTAATCCAGAGGAAGAGATTCTTCCCAGTCATCATGTGACAAAAACCCTTCCTCATGAATTTACCAAATGTCCTCCCATATCTTATATAATAAAAGCCTAATATTGCTAAGTGTCCGGTCGTCTGTTCAACCAATCAAAGTGTAATAAGCTAATGATATGCTAAGGCTGCCCAATCACTTGCTATGACTTGCACTGACACCCAGGGGACAGTCAGTCAACTTGTTGCTATAACGTGCACTGACCACCATAGGGCAGATGCTCCAACCAGTAGGTTAGCTTGCTGCTGGGGTCTGGCTGATTGGGACTGAGCAAGAGGGGCCAGACACGCCCTAGAGCCCTCCCTTGGCCCCTCCCTGGCTGGCCAACCTCCCGCATCCCTCCCCAGCCCCAATTGTGCACAGGTGGGGGTCCCTTGGCCTGGCCTGTGCACTCTCGAAATCCAGGACCCCTTGGGGGATGTCGGAGAGTTGGTTTCGGCCTGATCCTGTAGGCCAGGCCAAGGGACCCCACTGGTGTATGAATTTGTGCACCGGGCCTCTAGTTTAATCTATAAAGGGATTAAAACCCTTCCCTCCTGTTAGTTTGTAGGCACAAAAGGCAGGAACGACAGTCCCTTTGTCATATTTATTCTCTGAGTGCCACAGCCACATCGGGCTAGTGGAGTCTAATAAATAGCACTTTCCAGTTAAACTCCACAGCATTTTCCCACTGGTCTTAAAATCTGGGCTCCTCACTGAGGCCTGCAAGTCCTGACATGTGTGATTCTTCTCCAGCCCCATCTCCAACCAACTTCCCTTCCCTCTACCTCTTCCTGTAAGAAGCTCTCATAGTTTCTCCATGGAGATCCCTACTCATACCACCCCACTACCTTCATAACACTGATCACAAACCGCATACACTTATATGCTTACTTATCAGCACATCCCAGGAACACATGGACCTTGTCTGTCTTCTTTCCCCTGTGTGACTTCAACACTATGTCCAGCATACTCCATGTTCAATGAATATTCGTTCAATGACAATTATGTACACTAAAGCCTGTTAAAAGTCTACTCATCACAAAACAAATACGTTTTCTAGATAATATTCTACAACAAAATTTTGTTTTGAGTTTTGCTCACAGTTAAGAGATCACCACTTGGTGTGGAATACTGCAGGCAACTATGAAGGGGGCCAGTAAACACTTGGGACTCTGGAACGCTGCACCACAGGTTTTGCCAAATTCTGTTTTGTTTTGTTTTAAATTGCAAGACCGGTTCTAGAAATCCCAGAACTAAGTTATCCATAGAATAATGAAACATTAGGACTAGAAATGCTCTCAGAATAATCTAGAGAGTCACACATTTCTTTGTTAAAGACTAAGCAACTCAGAATCCAGCAAAGTTGCAAGACTTGCCAGGCCAAATGTCCCAGTGTCCTGGTGAGGACTTGAGCTCAGATGTGATGATCCTGCAGTCACTGTTTTACCAAATGCTGCTTTTCTCTTTGGAGTAGACCCAATTCTTTGGTCCCCCCAAATGCTGTCTGTTAAGTATGCACCAAGAGCTGGTAAGCAGGGGTCAGATTTGGGAAGCTTGCATATGGCCATGTTTTCTATCCTCCTGGGCTGGTGGGAAGTGCCACACAGGATAAGCAGAATACTTTTCTTCCAAGGCTGCGATTCCAGAGCTTCTGTTCGGTAGGTTTATAAGGATGAAGCACCCTTTTCCAAACTGATCCATTTGGGGTGAATTCCTATACCCAAATCCACTCCTTTGAGATTTTCCATATCCATCAATGTGAATAAGAACTTACAAGCCAGGTCCAGGAAAACCCTACTAGAGAATAAACTGGACATTCAGTTGCATTAAGACAGATCCAGGGATTGAATGGGCAGTTGCTGAGACCTGGATACTCCTGCCTTTTATATAAAAACCTCTATCTATCAATGGCCACCCTTCTTAAGCAGGGAATTGCACAATTAGGCTTGGACTTAGCTTTCACAGCCTTCCTACATCCATGCATAATAGCATACAGCAATCAATATGCAAGCATGGCTGAACAGAGTGTGATCAGGAACAGAGAGAGTAAGGGAGGCAGAGGAAAAACCAGCACGTATATCTTTGCCAGCCAAGTTCACTGAGGATCCAGAGCAGTAAAGTAATTTGTCCAAGGTAACACAACAAGTTAACTTTGGTCTGAGACTAAAACCCAAGGTTCCATTACAATACAAATCAATACCACATTGACATAATGTTATACACAAGTTCCAGTTACATTGAATATCTTTGTCTAAATCCACATTCACTTTAGAATGCTACTCTTTTAGCCTGTATCTGAAAATTTATTCACATAAAGTTCTTCAAATGAATAAAGCTCTCTACCCCAAATTACTAAATGGCATAGGAAAGTTGTAACACCATTCAGTCAGATACCTCGTCTGAGCTCACTTCTCATTGTAACAGGTTCTTCCAGAATGCCTTCTATAAAGACCTACGGTGGACAATACAGTTGCCAGGACAAGTCTTTACCTGGGTGCTCACAGCTCAGACTTAACAGCAATACAGACACACAGCTGCCTCCAATAACTCTTTCAACTGAGAGATGAATAAAAGCATATTATTTCGGTGCTATCATGGAACTCTTGAAGAAAATTTCTACTGACAAGTGACATAGCGTTACAGAAGACTGGAGAAGAACCAAGCAACGCTTAGAGAGACAGAGTTACACTTTATTATTATACGCGGGCCGAGAGAAACTGTATTTCCAATTCCGGCCCCAACATGGAGGAACTTTCCCTAGTTATATGTTTTTACCTTCTTTGTCTCCCAAATATGGGGTGTTTCTGGTCCCCTTTGTAAGTTCTTAAAGAGCCCCTATGTGCTGGGGCTTTGAGACCTCAACCAAAGGCTTGGCCTGGCGCCAGCACTGATAACTTAGTCTGGGGAAGGTTTATGGCCTCTTTGGAGTAGTCTTATTTTCCTTATTATTTAAGCAAGCAAGCATTTACAGAAGCCAAAATAGCAGGGTTAAAATTTCAAACAGCAGGTTTTACATAAGATTGATGCTTCAATAGTAGACCTTTAGCAGCTTCACATATACAAACTTAGTAAGAAAACTGAACAGGAAAGACTGGAAAGGAAGTTGGCTGATCTGCTCAGGTCCAAACTCCATCACCAATTCCCTTGGCTGCCAGTATTCTTCCACACCCCTCACCTGTGCTGAGGCCTATATGGTACCCGTAAGGTGATTTGTTCTCAGGTGCAATAGCTCTACATTCAGCAAACCATGATCTTAATGAAGACATGTGTAGGGCTTTGCTTGAAATCCATATAGCTTAAAATATAAATCCCAAATTAGTTAAGTATCCTTTTCTCATTTCACCCAAGGGCATGTTTTCCATTTCCTCCTCTCTTTCAGCAAGAGGGGGGGGATGGTTGTGACTCTCTGGCTGGCCTTTCAGATGCTCCACATTTCTAAGATCCACTCAAAGTAAGTGTTGAGACACTACAATGAGGGGGATAAAGTTATTAAAGATAAAATAAGCCATTGATATAAATGGGAGGCACTCTATTAGGTCTCTATTGTGCAACTGTCTCAACTGCTAGAGATTTCTAAGAGGTCTTAATACTTCTTTGAGTCACCCAAGATTTACAGGACTAAGAACACTTTTCAACTACTGTTGCAAAGAACTGGTTTACTCAGCATCCATAAAACCTTATAAATTTTATATCAATATTTACAAAATGCAGCAGGAAGGCAGTCATTATTTGTTCTTTGCATTTATTTATTTAACACTTATTAAATACCTACAATGAACCAGGAATTAAACTTTGTTTTAAAAATTCAAAACTGTAAAATATGGCCCCAAAATGTGAGATTACCAAAAGCAGCCAGAAAGGATCAAAATCACTCACTCACAAAATTCTGCTTTGCAGCTCAGCTGAGGATCAAAATCCCCAGAACCAAGGGAAACCCCAAGATGGAGAAGCTCCTGCCAGGACGGAGCAGACAATAGCCCAGGCTCTGACCTCATGCAGTAAGGCATGGGAGCGCGTCTTGATCTTGGTAGAATCTCCCAGCTTGCCCTCCAATTTGGTTTTAAATCCCTGTCTTCTTTCTCTTTTCCCAGTTAAAGTAAAATAAACCAAAAATACTCATTGGGATATATACTTATTCTCCCAGGGACTTTGTTAAGTCAAGTCTAAAATTAAACAAATTGTGTGGTTTTCTTCATCCTTCATTAGTGATGAAAACTATGCATTCAAAACTACATTTAAGACAATGTATTCCTAAAGAGTAATCCAGCTTTAATTATAGTGCATTGAATCACCTTGCAAACAAATCATTCACTACCATTTATCAATAGTTACTGTACTTATACTATTGTTGTAGGGTTTTGTTTTTTTGTATTTTGTTGTTTTTTTGGGGCAAACTTAGAACAAACCAGAGAACAAAATGTTGTCTTCATCATCATGTAGAAAAATAAAGCAAACCTAAAGTATCTAGCTATGTGTCAAGTGATTCATACTGCAAAGTAAAATCTACACTTACAGCAGAGCTTAAAAATTCTTAGTGCAAGAAACATAACCAATTAATACAGATCAATACTTATTAATGATATGGAAAATTTTCCTATACAGAGGTAGAGTCCAGTGCACAAGGCTAAAACAATATTCAATAATCTAAACAAAGTGTGAGCCAGGTTTAATGGGATTCACTTTAAATTTTAAGTTATCAGACTATATGTACATATAATATATAGACTATACAATTTTTAAAGTAGTTTAATAAACTCCACAAAATAATAGTAGACACATTGAAATATTTACATAATTCAATTTTCAAATCTCATTCAAATAAAAGGGATAAAAATAAGATTTCTGCTTTAAAGGTAGCAGAACCTCTTTCTTGAAATGGATTGGTAAAATAAAATACTTTACATGAGAGAAACTAATTTATGCTTGAGAGGTATTCATATTCAGCTAAGAAAATATGTCCCTTTTAAGCTCTATAGAATAGGGAATATAAAATGATTATTTTCTATATTTTTAGATCTCTAAACTTCTAAATCAGACTCTTACTTGAAGAGAGAAGCTGATTTTGGACCCATACAAAGTATATCAATACAATTACAATGGAAAAATAATTAACTTTTCCTGTTCTGCTTGCTTGCTTTTGAAAGTTAGGTCAGGAAGAACTTGACAATATCTCTGGCCCAGTTATGTTTACCCATGACACAAATTTAATTGAAACCTGACTAGTACTTTCAGCTTGGTGTTCTTGGGATTTCAACTTTCTGAATTCCTTTCATTTCCAAACGGTATTCAAGACTAATAATATAAGATTCCAAAGTTTTCCAAACTCACATAGAAGGAAGGTGAAACAGAGTATCTGCTGCCATTTGCCTCAGAGACTTGAGAAAGGAAAAAAGTTAGACCCTCTTGTCATTGTGACCCAAGAAAATATGCAAAAACCCAAAGCATTATATGCTTCATGGACTCAGATTCTTAGACTTAATAACAAATTTACTCTGATATTTGATCATTAACCCTTTTGATATAAAAGATTCTTATCTAAAGAAATTAGGGATAGTCAGAAAACAAAAAAGTACGTCATAATTAATGAAGCATAAACCTTCACAGTTTGAATTTTGTGTAACTTCTCTAAGCACCCACAATGAAAATGCAAGTGTTGTGGTTTTTTTTATTCAATAATTCTGTGAAAAATATCTCAGCAAATAGTAACATTTTGCCCTCCAATAATCTTCCCACTGGACTACCCACCCCATTCCCATTTTTTAATTTTAAATTTTTAAAAAAATTTATACAAATAGACTAACTTTGATTTAAAATAAACATATAAAAATTGATAAGAATATTGCTTGCAACAATGGATGCGGAAGTAGAGGAACAAACTGGGCAGGGAGTACAAAGAAATGGCTCCTACTCAATAACTTTAGGCAAACACCAAGCAGTCTGGAAAAAAATCTCAACCAAGGACAGCTTCTACTGCACATTGTTTCCCTGGCCCATGAGGTGTGACTGATTTATAACTACAACTTCAGGTCAGATTAAAAAAAAACAACTGCATGAAAGTTGGAAGGCACAAGCACCCATGTTACCTAGAATTTTTCTTGGGGGGAGGGAGGAGGTTAGGAATAAAGAAGGAAAGGGATACTTTTGGTTCAGCACTATGTCAAGTTAATTTTGCCATTGTTGAAGAAAAAGTGTATAAAATAAAGTGGTAGAGAAATGTAACAAGTGCATCCCACTTGTAAGGAAGAAAGCTCAGGAGACAGCTCACAGGAATAGTGCAGAGAGAAACAACCAGTACTATTTATTTGGATGTCTGTGCCATGGTACAAACTATATTCTCTGCTCTGTGGGGCCAAAACCAAAACAGAATAAAAACCAACAAAAATCCCCCAAATTCCCAAAAAGCAGCTGGAAGGGATGCAAGAAGTCTTAAAAAACAGACTGATCCAGACGGAGGTGATAAAGGCGGCACTCTTGTCTTTAATGCACATCCGTGTTAACTACTGTTGTGTTTTCCGTCATATTCATCTACTGACCAGATGGGGGACTTAAGAAATGGCCATGTCAATTAGCCATTTTTCCTGCCTCTACACAACTTTCCTTTCCCTTTACTTCCTCCTCCAGGATTCGAGTCTTTATCTTTCAAGAAGGAAGTGCTGTTAATGATGACAGGGCAAAGGTGTGAAACAGGATTTCCAGAATACTGATTTTGCTTCCCTCAAAGCCTTGCTGCATGTGGGCCACACAGCTCAAAGGCAGTCATCCAGGCAGCCTGATGGAGCTATGACTTTAACAAAACTAAAAAAGGGAAACAAAAACAAAACCACCCCAAGTCTGTCTTTTCTCAAACTAAAGGAGAAACTGAGGGATGGTACAGCCTCCAGTGGGGACGACCACAGTTAGGAGATGATGGCCGGGGACCACCTAGGCAGAGTCAGATTGTCAGCACTTGCTGACCGCTTCCTCGTGGGTCTCCTCAGGTCCTTGTACTTGTCCTCACAGAGGCGAGAGATGGCCTGAGGGGCAGAAGAGAGACAATTCAGGTCAGGGCTGGACCCTGGAAGTTCCCTCCATGCACTCACTCACCAGACACCAAGCACTGCTTGAGCAGCATCCTTCGAGGTACTGAGGACACTCATGAACAAAAACCCAGGAAGGGGCCCTGCCCTACGTGGTTTACATCCCACAGCAAAGACCTATGTCATAGGGCGGGATATGCAGGAAGTGTAGACACAGTCTCTGTTTCCAATGTGCTTACTAGTACAGTAGCCTAGGGTCAGTCAGATCCAGGTTCAATGCTGGTTCCCCTCTTAGGGGTGTGTGACCTGGGTATGTGCCCCCATTTAAGTCCTTAGCATCCTTGTCTGCAAGTGGGGCCATCACAGCGCCCTCCTCACAGGGTGGTTGTGAAGCACTGGAGCTCCATGCTGGATGTGTACATGAGGAGCGCAGTAGTTGGCCATGATCATTAATTAGAGACCAAGTCAGAGCAAAAGGGAGTCATCTCTGGACCACTGCTGCAGAAAGGAGCCAGAGGGGGCACAGAAACATGGGATGCAGAGATAATCAACAATGTCTTCATTTTGTTGATGAGGGCAGTGGGACTCTAGGCAGAGGGCTGCAGCTAAAAGCAGGGCCAGGCCTACATTGGGGCTGAAGTCCAGTCATAGCTCTTGAAAGGGCTCATACCACCCAGGGGGCTTGTTTCAGACACATTCACCTGCCACCTGTACGATGATCCAGGGATGAGGGTGACATTACTAAGCCAAGATGAGGTCTTTTAACTTCTACACAATTCCAGAGAAAGGCTGGGGATTGTGCCAGGGTTAGGGGGACAGACACAGTGTTCATCCACCAGGAAGACACAATCAAGGGAAAAGCACAAAAGTAGCCATCCACTTCTCACCCTGTGTCCTAATCAGATCCAACTGGCTCTTGCTAGGACTGCAGAATAATCTTTGAAGTTGGTCTCCCTGCTTGCCCTTCTCTCCCTGATACGTTCCCCAATGCTTTGAGTCACTTTGCCTACCCTGCCCCCTGGCCTTCCCACTGGCTTCCACCACAGGCACTACACCAGCTCCTCCCTCAGCCTGGAAGTGTCTGCAAAGTCAAGACTTTGTACAAACATCATCTACTCAATGAGGCTCTGTCTATGGAACCCCTACCCTGCTCTCCTCTTTCTTTATAACTAATCTTCTAACACACGGGTGTGGAAAATCCAGCTTTAAGGCCCACAAAATCATTTGATCTGGCCCTGCCAAGTCATTAGGGGTGAATTAATTAAATGTTTGACCAAATATAGCAGGCTAATTTTTAAGTTGATAATTTTGCATGGCCTGCAAATGATGTTATAAATATCCAAATGCTCCTTGGCAGAAAAAAAGATTCCCCACCCCTGTTCTAACATATTATTTCAAATGTTATTTATTTATTATGTTTATTGTTCACTGTTTGTCTCCTCCCAGCAGAACACAAACTGTAAGAGCAGGCTCTATGAGCTTTGTTCATGACCATTCTCAGGGCAGAGCTGTAACCAGCACCTGATATCAGAAGGCCCTGAGTAAATATGTGTTGAATGAATATATAAGTTCCACTCAACGTATACACATAACAGAGGCATGGACATAACAAAGGAATGGTCAAAGTACTAAAAATAGAGGGACTAAGCAATTTATTCTATTTTGGGGAATCCCTGAAGGGACACTCATGACTGATAATAGACATCAGACCTAGGCTTCAAGGGTTGTGCTTGGAGGGGAAGAGGAATTTATCAGGAGGGATCTGGCATTTTCAGCAAGGCAGTATGTGGCATGGTGAGAAACGGCTGAGGGTTTGGGGAAGGCAACCAGCAGGCAGCACGGGATGGAGAAAGCAGAACTGACAGAGCCAGGCTGACATGGCTGCTCACACACTGGCTGGCTAAGGTGTTATTCTGTGGCGATGCAAAACTGCTAGTGATTTTAAGAATTTACATTCCAGCCCTAGCTGGTCTGGCTCAGTGGTAGAACACTGGCCTGCAGACTGAAGGGTCCCGGGTTCAATTCCATCAAGGGCATGTTGCAGGCTCAATTGCAGGCTCAATCCCCGGTCCTGGTTGGGGCGTGTGTGGGAAGCAACCAATCAATGTCTCTCTCACACTGATGTTTCTTTCTCTGTCTCTACCTCTCCCTTCCACTCTCTCGGGAAATCAATGGAAAAATATCTTCAGGTGAGGATTAATGAAAAAAAGAAAAAGAAAAAGAAAAAGAAAAAAAAGAATTAATGTTCCACAACCTAGTACAACTGCATTTTAGAAAAGCAACTCCATTGGCAGCATGGAGGATGGACTGGAGGAGAGAGACAGGAGTCAAGGATGTCTTCCTCCAAATGAGAGAGGAATTAGGGTAGCAAGTGGGCTGTAATATTGAGAATTCATTTGAAATGTTTCATATATGAAATATATGTGGCATATTTAAAGAAGAGAAAATCAGATTTTTTAAGGGCATTTGAACAACCATTTTTTAAAACAAATTATTTTCATTATTGTTTTATTTATTGTTTCTCAGCTTACCAACAGCATGAGTCTGAATGCAATTATTATAACAAATTAGCAATGTACTATTTCATTCTAGATTTTATTATGCAAACTGATATTATCTTTAATCACATTCTCTATATGCATAGAGGGATACTAATTTATTTCAGAGAGAAATGACCTGCTAATGAAAAGATAACTTTGCATTTGCCCTGGTTCTTGATGCTCTATTTCTACACTCCACGCTGCAACCAGCATATCAAAATAGCCAGCTGGTGGGACATCTGAACAGGCACAAAACTTCAGGTTATGGCATCTCCTCTGAGGTCTCAGTCTGCTTTCCATAATGGGGTTCAAGTTTGCTAACCAAATGAACCAACAGAAATGCTGGGGTCTGGAAAACAATGAAACCCCATTCCTAAGAAACTATTTCAAAGGGGTGCCATCTGCTTTCCCAGAGAGCACTTCTGTCTAGCCCTACAGAGGGGGGGAAGGTCTGTGTATCAGGAGCAGAGAGAGGGAACATTTTGTCAGATTACTGGCCTTCCTCCTGCCCATGGGGCACTTGGCATGGCCATACCAGGAGCAGGTGAGTTCTCCCCTCTTTCCACTCAGATAAGCGAATGGAATGAAAAGGAGTACGCACGACCCCCCCTAGTCTCAGCCAGTCTGGGTGCTCCCCATTTAACTGACCTGAACCATTTAATATTCTCACTCAGAGAACCACAGTTCTGCTTTCCTTCAGGGTTGAGTGGCTCCCAGGAGCTCACCTTGGCACTGAAGGAGTGACTGAGCCCATCTCAACACGTGAGGGGTATGAGGACCACTGTACATACTGAAACAGCATTCATGTTCACCCTGATATCAAATTCTATTTCATGTGTGTGCTTGTGAAGGTTTGACAGTATGTGCCTTGGAGCAAGTCCTTCAGAGGAAGGGTTTCCTATCTTATGCTCTTGAATACAAGAGAAATGGGAGATTTAATGAGCAGTTTCACTCTAAAGGCTGGTACATAATGACAAAAAAGTGACCAAGTTCTAAAAATCTCCCTGGATTTTTATTTTAAAACCAGTGCTATGCATCCAGTCTTTTCCAAATTTAGTTTCATTACATTTCCTTTTTGGAAATAGCATTATTTACTTTTTAAATTTTTTATGTTAAGTTTTTGCTTTCTTAAGTTTGAAATCCACAGCTTAATCCAAACTCTCTCCCTCCCACCTCTAGACCTGATTTTGTTCACAGCTGTTAACCCTGTTAGACCATCACTCTGGCCATCTTGACCAGTATTGGCCAGGGGAGGATGTTTCACCCAGGATGGAAAATGAGGTATGGATCCTCTTGGGTCTCACCAATCTTGAGACATGACTATACCGTCTACTGCTTTGGTCAAAGCAGAATGAGACCAATATGGTGCTTCAAGATGGAAATGCAGAGGGCCTCCACACACTGCTCTGGAACAGTGGGTCAAGACCTAGGTGCAAATATGGAGCTAAGCTCCATATAAGTATACAAGACACAAAATTCATACAACTTAACAATGTAGGCCTTAAACCCAGACCAAGGCCAAAGGGGCTAGCCCTAACTCTAACTGGGCTATGGGGAAAATAATTTGAAAAACTAAAAAGCAGAATCAATCATTTTTGGATTCCTAATAATCAGGGCCTTCTAGTATCTTTTTCCTTATAAAAGTGTATGCTGGGAAATCTTTTTTTGTGGACTTACTTTTTAAAAACTGAAACTTAAAAAATCTTTGATTTAAAAAATAGAATCAATGTGCATTAAAAAACTGATATTAAGAAGGTTATTGAAAATATAAGGTTGTACAAATTATCATTAAATTAACTGACGACCTCTAAATCCAGGGTATCTTGCTCTTATTTCATAACAACACAGTGGGAGAAATCAGCATTGTAATTACACCCTTTACCCTTCCATGGCACCCAGATGAGTTGATAATAGTGAACCCAAAAGCAGTATGTTAAAATACATTACCTCAAGCTTGTGAGCCCTTTCCCTGCTCAGGGGCTCCAAAGGAAAGCTCAGGTTATTTGCTTCTGCCAGAGAACGAAGATCAAAATAATACTTGGCATAAACACTGGAAGGAACATTGATGTTGAACTGGAGCAATTCAAGAAACTGTCGCTCTAGCTCATTCCTGCAAAGACAAAAATAGCACACATTTAGCTGCCATCGTAGGCTGTATGGCTAGCCAAGGCAAGCTGCTGGACACAAGACTCCAGAAAAGTGCATCCTCAGGAAGAAAAGCCATGTAATTAATTACCTGGTTGGACACCAGAGTTTCAGTTTAACCACCAAATTGGTATTAGAAGCCGAATCCACCTAATTAGGTGCCACAAGGATAAGGCCTGATTAATTGGGGTGATTATTTCAGGGTAATTTCTTTCACTGAGACCTAACACAAACACACCAGGCTCCGGCTGCAAATCTCAGCATGCATCATCAGCTCAGACACGGGGCAGATGAAGCAGTCAAGAGCTGTCAAGTGGAGTCTAGAGAGCAACCAAGACCACAGCCTAGAGGAAATGCCTCTGCTAGACAAAGTGGATGCTCTTCCTCAAAGCCCTTTACCCACCTATTTAACAAGAGAGTGGAAGAGCTGTGGTAGAGGTTCCTCAGGCAAAGGAGGGAAGGAAGTGAATCGCAACCCTAGCCTCTCTCAAAGAGAACTCACCAACTCTGCAGAATAAAAGCTATAGTTCCCAAATCTGAGCACCCACCTGATCACCTGACAGCTGGGCCCACCCTTAGTCTCTGATTCAGTAGGTCTGGGGTGATCCTGAGAATGTGTACTTCTAACAATTTCTAACTGGATGCTGACCCCATTGTGAGAACCACTCAACCACAGAGAACGGTCAAGGAGCAAACACATGTTAAGATCCATATTTTGATGAAAACTAACTTAGGTAGCCATAATAAATTTTAAAACTTTTACTTTGAGAATGCCCACATGTCAGTTATCTTTTAAATTAGGTCTATTTTCCCACAGTTCCTACCTATGGGATGAAAAGCCCTTCATGGTCTGTCCTTGAGTACTGATCCTGGGCTGGGCACTCAGCCGAAAGCACCCTGTGCCCCTAAAGCACACTACACAGTGCTGTATTTTTGTCCTTCCTCGCACTCCACGGTAAATGTTGCCTTAAGTCCGTTTCCCCTACTTGTCTCCTCAGAGCTAGAAACCATGACATCTAATTTTACATGCCCAGCCCCTCGCACAGTATCTGACAGAGAGTTGGTGCTCAATGATTACTATTAGGGAAGGCAGCAACTAAGCTCAGCGAGGCAGGGGCATCAGGGAAGGCTTCACAGGGATCAGAAAAGTGAGAACTGAACTGAGTTTGGCAAGCATGGAGGACTGGTGGAGGGAACAAGGGTTGGGGTTATTTCCAGTGGTGGGGACCACTCAAACCACGCCCAAGCCCACAGGAGCATAGGAAATGTCATTATCTCCTGTAAGTGGAGCTGAAGGCTGACAAGCAAGCCCTGTCTCCAGTGCTAGGCCTTACCCCTCTTGGCCCAGCTTCTGCAACTCTCCTGAAACACCTAGTCCCCAGTTCTGGCCCTGTACTCAGGTCACTGAGTTTTTCAAGCCTCAAACTAATGTGGCACCATCCTGTTCCTATGGTGTCCCCAAGTCCCAGTCTGTTGCTGGTGAGCTACCCAACTAAGCCATCAGAGACCAAGGAGGACTATGCTGCAGTCTCATGCTGCTGTGACAACAAGGGATAGGAATGCTGAGCAGATGAGCAGAAAGGCTGGGATGTGAGCACGGTGAGTGGCTTTAGAGAAAGAAGCTACTGGGCAAGTCAGAATGAAGAAACTTCAGCAAGTTGCTAATGAAGGCCTGAGCGTCTCAGATGGAAAGACCAAGAAGTCACAGTGAGGTCTTTTAATTGGAAAATAGCATAATTTTCATGCTGTTTCTGTACAGTCTAGTGAAAAAATTAACACACTCAGATTATATATATTATGCTAAATTTTATAAAAGTATAAAACTTTTATAGAAGTATAAAAGTATATATTATGCTAAATTTTATAAAAGTATAAAAATTTTATAAAAGTATAAAAGTATATTACTTTGTTTTATTTGGGATGGTTTTTAGTTATTTTATGTTTTTAGAGAGAAAGAAAGAAGGGGGGCCTGACCAGTGTTGCTCAGTGGTTGAGCACTGACCTATGAATCAGGAGGTCACAGTTCAATTTGGAGGCAGCCAATCAATCAGGCTCTCTCATCATTGATGTTTCTCTCTCTCCCTCTTTCTTCCTCTCAGAAATCAATAAAAATATATTTAAAAAAGAAAAAAGGAAGAGGGAAGGGGGGAGTGAGAGAAACATCAGTGTGAGAGAGAAACATCAATAGGCTGCCTCCTGTATGCACCCTAACCGGGGACCAAACTGGCAACCCAGGCATGTACCCTGACTAGGAATCAAGCCGGTGACCTTTCAGTGCATAGGACAATGCTCCACCCACTGAGCAACACTGGCCAGGATGATTTTTACTTTAAATAACATTTATTCATGCCTCATTTAAATGAGATTTAATAAGAGATCTGTGAAATACTGGGACCCAGATAACATTTTAATAAAACAAGAATTTCGATGGATTAAAGATGGAGGCAGACAAGGGAGAAGTTACACTCACCTCTTCCCAGGACCAAACTGGATTTACAACTAAAATATAGAACGATCAACCTGAATAACCAATTGAAGACTAGCTGAACAAAAGTCTTATAATCAATGATTTACAGAAGAAGCCACATCTAGACTGGTAGAAAGTATGGAGACATGGCTGGCCCTGCACTCATGTGTGGCGGTTGAAAATCCAGAGCTTCAAAGGTCCCCCCTGAGGAGTGAAGGGTCTCAACCCCATGCTGGGATCCCCAAAACTGAGCACCAACCACTACTGGGGAAAAGAAGTCCACACAGCATCTGGCTGGCAAAACCTGTGAGGATTCTGTCTGCCAAGGAGAGACAGGAGTTGGCTAAAAACTCAGGTGCCATCTTAAAGGGCCAATGCATAAAATCTCATTCATAGCCACCTCACCCTGGGCTCTGACAGGAGGGAGGGCAGTGGCTCAGAGTGAATGGGACTCATCCAGGCACAGACTGGGTTGTGTGGCTTCGAGGAGAGGGCTGAAGGGACATCCACAAAGTCTCCTCTTCCACATCATCCACAGACGCCATATTTCCCCTCCATAAGGCAGCAGCCTGAAATAATGCAATAGCCCCACCCTCCCAAATGCCTGTGGCCCTGCCCTGCTGAGCTCGGGCCCTGTGGAGGAGTCAGCTGGCTGCAGCCAACCTGGGCCTGTGGTGCAGACTTGCTTGGAGGGATCCTGAGGAGGTCGCACCTTGCTGAGTTTGCACCTTGCAAGGGCCATGTTTCCCACATGCCTCAACCAGCGCCACCATTCCTGTGCAGAGTCCTCCCTCCACATATCTAAATCTTTATCTGTTTGAACCTGATGAACTCTGCTGACCTCAGCCTGAGGCTCCGAGACCCCTCCCACCACAAAGGTTCCCAAGGACCTAGGTGGTTGTTGCCTAGCCTTGGTGTACACTAGACTTTTGCTGGGTAGCTTGAAACCCAGCACTGGCACTGAGTTTGAATCTCTATCAACCTGGTGAACACCACTCGCTCCTATCTGATGATTCACTGAGATTCTATCTCATGCAACTTGTACCACCAGAAGTTCTTTCAGTGATTGAACCTAGTGGGCAGCTGAAAGGTGGAGACAAATCTTGGGATGCTTTGGGCCTTTTGCTGACCTGCCCCCAAACTTGGTGCTGATAGAAGCAAACTTTGGAATGCAGCTTGGCCCCTCCTATATGCACTCCAGCCACAGAGGCAGGTGCCCACTGTTTGAAGCTACATGTAGATCATTTTGTAGCTCCAAACAGGTATCCCAGAGATGGACATGGGTACCTTCTGACATTGACCTGCACCAAAGTCCCTCCCAAGAGGCCCCAGACAAACACATCAGAGCATGACCCAATTAGCACATCCAAAGGGCTATCTCTGCAGGCACCAGACCCTGCTAAGGGTAATTCCACTTCTCACACACAGCAGCTCATACACTGTGGTCAGGGTCAATCCTCATAGCCAGCCTGAGGGTCAACTCCATCCATAAACAGGGCAGCAACAATCAAGACTCAACTATGACAGGAGGGCACACAAAACCCATAAAAGAGATATTCCTGGAGTACCTAGCTCATGTGATCAGGGAGCTGTGCCACTAAGCTCCACAAGATACCTATTACATAAGGCAACCCTACCAATACTGGGAGATATAGCAGATCTACCAAATACAAAGAAACAAAAACAGAGAGGCAGCCAAAATGGAAAGATTAAAAAACATGCCCCAAATGAAAGAACAGAGGGGAAAAAAACAACCAGAAAAGAATTATATGAAATGAAGGTGACCAATCTACCAAATACAAAGTTCAAAACTATGGTTATAAGGATTCTCAAGAAACTTAGGAAAAAAACAGATGAGTTCAGTGAGAACTTCCAACAAAGAGATAGTAAGCATAAAAAAGAACCAGTCAGAAATAAAGTACACTCTATCTGAAGTGGAGAATATGCTAGAAGGAATCAATAGCCAATTAGAGGAAGCAGAGGATTAAGTCAGCAATCTGGAAGATAAGGAAGCAGAAAATATCCAATGAGAGCAACAAAATGAAAAAGGAATTTAAAAAAAATAAGGATACTTTAAGGAACCTTTGGGAAACATCAAGTGTAACAACATCTGCATCATAGGATTACTAGAAGAGAGAGAGAGAGCAAGGGATTAAGAACATATTTGAAGAAATAATGACTGAAAACTTCCCTAACCTAGTGAAGGAAAAAGCTACACAAGTCCTGGAAGTGCAGTGCCAATCAAGACGAACCAAAAAAGATCCACAGCAAGACACATCATAATTAAAATGGCATGTGGTACATTTACACAATGGAATACTATACTATGCAACTGGAAAAAAAAGAATTCTTACCAAGACAAAGAGAGAATCTTAAAAGCAGTAGGAGAAAGACAATTACTTACAAGGAAGCTCCCATTAAGACTGTCAGCTGATTTCTCCACAGAAACTTTGCAAACCAGAAAGGAGTGGTAAGAAATATTAAAAGAAATGAAAAACAAGGACCTACAACCAAGAATACTCTACCCAGGAGTTCATTACTACCCAGCCAGCATTATAAGAAACTAGAAGCCCGATGCACAAAATTCGTGCAAGAGTAGGCCTTCTTTCCCCCGGCTGCCGGCACCGGCTTCCCTCTGGCACCCAGGACCTGGGCTTCCCTCGCAGCCCCAGCTTTGTCAGGAAGGTTGTCCAGAAAAACGTCCGATCTAATTAGCATATTATGCTTTTATTATTATAGATGTTAAAGGTTCCGGCAGGCATGGCTCGGTGGTTGAGCACCAACCTATGAACTAGAAGGTCACAGTTTGATTCCCGGTCAGGGATCATGCCTGGGTTGTGGGCTTGATATCTAGTGGGGGGCATGCAAGAGGAAGACAATCAGTGATTCCCTCTCCCTTCCTCTCTGAAATCAATAAAAATATATTTAAGCAAACAAACAAACAAATAAGAAATGTTAAAGGGACTTCTTTAAGGAGAAGAAAAGATCAAAAATATAAATAATAAAATGGCAATCACTACATACCTATCAATAGTTTTTACATGTTAATGGATTAAATGCTCATATCAAAAGACAGCATTGAGTGAATACATAAGAAAGCAATACCCATATATATTCTAATGGAAAGACACACAGACTAAAAGTAAAGAAAAGGAAAAGGTATTTTATGCAAATAGAAATCTGAAAAAAGCTGAAGGAGCAATACCTACAACAGATGTAGACTTTAAAACAAAGGTTATAACAAGACAGAAAGACTCAGCAATTCCAATTCTGAGTATTTATCCAAAGAAAACAAAAAAAACTTATTTAAAAATACTAGGTGTACCAGTTAATAATGGGGATTTTGTAATCAAAGAAAACACAATAATTTCAAGAGAAACATTAAAAGTCCTTTATGCAAAGTAATGTCCATTGCTAGCTACACATTTCCCCATCTTTCAGGTAATTTGTGGATACCGTCCCAAAGAACTTTTCTTGTTTTGAGGCAAACCATTCAGAGACCCAATTTTCCACTTCTTTGTATGTTTTGAAGTGCTGCTCAGAAAATGTGTGTGCCACTAATCAGAACAAGTGGTAATCTGAAGGAGCAAGGTCTGGTGAACACAGCAGGTGGGTTAATACTTCCCAGGCAAGATCTTTTAACGTGTCTTTAACTGGTTTTGAAGTGTGTGATGGTGTGTCATCATGAAGCAAAATTACTTTGCCGAATCTTCTGGGCCATTCTGGTCATTTCACGATCAAAGCGTGGTTCAAATTGATTATTTGTTGTCGGTAGTGATCACTATTAACTATTTCACCTGGTTTTAGAAGCTCATAATACACCACACCTTCCTGATCCCACCAAACACAGAGCCATTGTCTTCTTTCCGAAGCGATTTGGCCTTGTAGCGATGTTGATGGTTGTCCTGGATCAACCCAAGATTTTGTGCATTTGGGATTCTCAAAATAAATCTACTTTTCATCTCCAGTTACATTTCGATGCAAAAAAGACTTTCTTTTGTGCCGTTGAAGCAACATTTTACTGATGACTTTTCGGTTTTCCATTTGTCTTTCGTTCAGTTGTTATGGCACCCATTTTTCTTCCTTTGAAATCTTTCCCATTGCTTGTAAATGATTGGAAATTGTTTGCTGAGCAACGTTTAATCTTTCTGCAAGTTGTTTTTGAGTTTGACACGCATCTTTATCCAATAATGCTTGTAATTGTTGGTCTTCAAACTTTTTCAGTTGACCTGGACGTTCTTTGTCTTTCACATAGAAATCATCACTTTTAAAGCATTTAAACCAGCGTTCACAAGTATCTTGAGATGGAGCACTTTCACCATAAGCTTCCCAAAGTATTCAGCAGCACTTTTCTTCAAAATAAAGTAATGAACTAAAACTTCCCGCAAATCCTCTTTTTTTGGGCATGAAATTCGACATTTTTAAGTATATCGGCAAATTTGACATATGGGGTTTTAAAACTTGTCAATATAATAAAATCGCATACATATCAAATCGCATATATATCAACATATGTGTAACTTCATCTATTGAAAAAAATCCACATTAACCGGTACACCTACTACATATGTATCCATATGTTCACTAACGCATTGTTTACAATAGCCAAGATAAGGAAGCAACCTAAATGTTCATTGGCAGATGAATGGATAAAGAAGATGTAGTGCATATACACAATGCAATATTACTCAGCGATAAAAAAATCCTACCACTTGCAATGGATGGACATAGAGCTTTTTATGCTAAGTGAAATAAGTGAATCAGAGAAAGACTGATATCATATGGTTTCACTTGTATGTGGGATCTAAAAATCAAAATTAATTAACCAAAACAGAAACAAACTCATAGATACATAAAACAAACTGATGGTTGCCAAATGGGAGGGGGTTGAGGGATTGGGTGAAAAAGGTGAAAGGATTAAGTAGTACAAATTTCCAATAATAAAAACAGTCACGAGATGTAAAATACAGCACATGGAATACAGTATAGTCAACTAGAGGCCTGATGCACGAATTCGTGCACAGGTGGGGTCCAGCCAGCCCGCCCCGATTGGGGTCAGCGGGCCAGGGGCAGGGGCCGCAGGAGGTTGGCCAGCTGGCCCCATCCCCATCGGGCTGATTGGCCAGCTGCAGTATGCATCATAGTGACCTGTCGTTTTGGTCGCTTGGCTTTTATATAGATAGATGATATTATAATAATTATGAATTGTGCCAGATGGGTACTAGACTTATTGGGGTGATCTTTTCATAAGTTACACAAATAACTAATCAATATGTTGTACACCTAAAACTAATACTGTATGTCAACTGTAATTGAAAAAAATATATTAAAAAAAAAAATGCCCAGCCTGCGTGGCTCAGAGGTTGAGCATTGACCTATGAACCAAGAGGTCACGTTCGATTCCAGCCACATGCCCGAGTTGTGGGCTTGATCCCCAGTAGGGGCATGCAAGAGGCAGCTGGTCAATGATTCCCTCTCATGATTGATGTTTCTCTCTCTCTCTCCCTTTCTCTCTGAAATCAATACAAATATAATTAATAAATAAATACCCTATTTTCCACAAAACATTAAAACTCAATTTGGCCACCTTCTTTGCCACTTTACAGCAAAGATCACCTATCCTCCAATGTCCAATAGCATGTTCCTCATCTCTGAGGTCTCATTTCACAAGTAGCTTTAATATTCATGTTTCTAGTGACATTCTGCTTACGTAAACTCCAGGATTACAGAAGTCTCCTCCACAATTCCACTGTTTTCTTGCTGGGTCCTCACCAGAATTGCCTTTAACACTATTTCTACTAATCATCTCTTTCAGGCAATCTATGGTTTTTCCAATATTAGCCTCAAAACTCTTCTCACACTATCCTGTTCAAAAGGTGCTTCTGTATCTTTAGGTATTTACTACAGCAACACTCCCATTCCCAGTACTAAAATCTATGTTAGTCTCTAGGCTGCCATAATAAAATGCCACAGACTAGATGGCTTAAACAACAGAAATGTATTTTCTCACAATTCTGGAGGCTGAAAGTCCAAGATCAAGATGCCAGTAGGTTTGGTTTCTTCTGAGGCCTCTCTCCTTAGCTTGCAGATGGCCATCTTCTCTCTGTGTCCTCATATGGCTGTCATTCTACCATGTTGTCTGACTCTAGTCATAATGGGTTAGAGCCAAACCTAATGACCCGTTTTAACTTAATTACCTCTTTAAAAACCTTAATCTCCAAATACATTTACATTCTGAGGCACTGGGGGTTAGATCTTCCATATATAAATTTTGAGGGAACATAATTCAGTTCAGAACACTGGGTATCTGTTACAGCAGCGGTCGCCAACCGGTGGTCCAAAAGGTTGGCGACCACTGTGTTACAGGGCTCAAAGGGACACTGGTCTTCATGCTGGAATATGCTTTCCCTTAGAGCACTCAGAGGCTTTCTCTAAGCAAACCTAGGAACCCAACAGCATTAGGGAACAGATTCCTACATCAGTAACTTTCATTTCTCTCTCTTAAAACTGACTTGCCCAAGGATATACCAAGTGTACAGGTTCTCTTTCCTTGTTACTCTTCTCCCACTCTGGGAGGGGAAGGAATACCAGTCACCTACCTTACCAAGTTCGTTGTTCCAAGGTGAAGAACCTCTGAGAAGGCAAGTAAAGGGACTTATTCCAATTTTTGGTGTTAAAAAAGTAAATAACTCTAATGACAGGCTAAAACCTTAGGTGGTTTCCAATTTCTGCTTTTAACAAACTGAAGAAATTGGAAGGCTCATTTAAGTAATTTTTACTGATAGATGACTATGTGATTTTAACATATAATTTTAAAAGCATTTAAAGATTCACTGGAATGACACTATTACAATAAGTCTTAGAAATTCATGTACTTACTTATATGAACATGTTCTCTCAGCTCTCATGTTAAAAGAATCTCCTCCCAACCCCTAAGACACTTCATTCTTCATTTTTCTCTGCTCTCTGTTATTTTAATGCTTCTGTGGTATTTGTAATTTGCATTTGTATCTCATTTCCTTACAGAAACAGGATATAAATGATGAGAAGATTTGAGACTTACACTGACTTCAGGAGGTATTTTCCTCTTTGACTTAAATAGATACAACTACTCATGGTGGGGAATCCCTTTCTACCTGCTCTTGTAGAACCTCAGTACGGCCACCCACACCAAGTCATTGGTTGTACATTATCCACTTTACACAAAGGAGAAGAGACAACCTTGATGATCATGATCCCTGTGGTGCAATTCAGTGTCACATGGTGTCAGGCAGTTGATGAGAGAACCACCACCAATAAAGTCAGCATTTCTTACACCTTGCACCCAAATGTCCTTCTCCTTTATGGTCTGAATGACAATTCTTTTTGTAGTTGTTCCCTTTGAAATATAATCAAGAATTTTATTTTTATTACTATCAAAGGCTTCTTTATACTTTTCTTAGTTTTTATAATAGAGAATTACAGACACAGGAAGGAGTTTCATAGGTCAGTAGCAGGAATGAGCTCTGCAACAAAAGACCCAAAGAACATCAACAAATATGCTTCACAGGAGCCATAAAATGGGGTGCCCAGAAAGTTAGTAAACAAGGCATGGGTACCCCAAGCGAATTGTTCTCGGTGCGAGAAATCCATGTGATATCCCACAAAGTAGTAGTCATAGGCACCGTGAAGATCCTGCATTCCCAGGATTATTTGGTCCAGGGAAATGGCTGTGGATTGGGATACAGCTTGGAACTTCCTCCAGCCTAAAGCTTCCTCAAGAAAGCCAAACAAATAATGTGAGAAAAATTTTAGCATGAGCAGTGTCAAAAGTTACTATAAACTATAAGTAACTGTAAGTATTTCATCCTGATTATTTTCCAAAACAGCTCCTTCCTCTTAAGAGGCTCTGAATCCAGAGCCCAGATATCCCAGGGAATAGGCCTGCAGGTCTCCTGCTAACAGTCCTTACCTAAACCTGAGGACTGAACCATATGAGAAATCTTAAGGCTGCCCTAAGAGCCCTGGGTGCGCGCCCCCCCACCCCAGGATTTATGGTATTTCCACTGAGCTGTGGGCACTTGAGCCCAGCTGGGGAGAACATGCCATCCTAACAATGAGATGCATGACAGGCGCCAGGGAAAGAATGCCCATTTTAACCAACTGAACTTGTAAGAATGACAAAGCAGTGGAAGTTTTCACTCTGAAACTAAAAAGAGCCTAGCTGGTATGGCTCAGTTGTTGAGCATCAACCTATGAAGCAGGAGGTCACAGTTAGATTCCTGGTCAGGGCACATGCCCGGGTTGAGGGCTCAATCCCCAGCGTGGGGCGTGCAGGAGGCAGCCGATTAATGATTCTCTCTCATCATTGCTGTTTCTATCTTTCTCCCTCCCTCTCTGAAATCAATATTAAAAAAGAAAAGAAAGAAACAATTCTTCTGCTCTTTGTGTGGCCCACGAAAGAATGGTGCAGGACATTAACTCTGGGTTATCAGTCTGCAGTGGGATACAACTCAAATGTAAACTGCCACAGAATGCAGAAGGCACTGTTCTACACCTTTCTAATGAAAGTAAAGAAAGGCTTTGCCAGTACCTATTCATTATCCACAATGAAGGGAAATACAGGTTTTTATGTATAATATTCCACAACCATGCCTTCATTATATATCATCAGCTCCCAACAGACATTCAGTCAAATTCATTCATTCTATACTATAAAGACATTCAAAAGGGACACAATCTCCTTCCCAAACAGTTCCACTGCTCTTCCCTCCAACACACACACACTCACATGTCCTCCACTGTGATGTCTTTCAGGATCTGGCAGTAATCCACATTCCACACAGCCTGGTCATCCCACACCTTGGAGGCCAGCAGGATCGCACCGAGAACAATTCGCTTCCAGTTGGCTGGACAGATATCTATCTCTGCATATGTTAAAAGCCTTTCAAGGTATACCTGGAAGAAAAGAAAATGCCAGAGATAAGCAAAACTTGACTTTTCTCTCACATACTACCACACAAAAAAATTATAAAATTGTCTGATTACATTTCACCAGCCTTTAAACAGGGATTTATTACCTGATCATATTTATTTTTAAAAAGTCAAGAGCTCAAATAGTTTGATGTATAATGCACACATTCTGTAATTGGGCTGTGTGGATGTAGCTGGGTCTTTTATTTTTTAAATATATTTTTATTTATTTTTTACAGAGAGGAAGGGACAGGGATAGAGAGTTAGAAACATCGATGAGAGAGAAACATTGATTAGCTGCCTCCTGCACACCTCCTACTGGGGGTGTGCCCGCAACCAAGGTACATGCACTTGACTAGAATGGAACCTGGGACCTTTCAGTCCGCAGGCCGATGCTCTATCCACTGAGCCAAAACGGTTAGGTCTGTAGGTGGGTCTTAAAACACACCAAGGCAGGAACAAACCCCAGGAACCTTAGGTTAATTTCTCACTCTATCAACTATGATATCAATACAAATTTAACAAAACAACAAATGTTTCAGTAAGCAGAGCAAAGAATGTGAAAGAATAAACCTATCGTTTTCTATCTGTAGTTTTTTAATGAAACTTTCTTTTGACGTTTTTGTAGATTTACATGCAGTGTTGATAAACCTTTTTGTATTACTGTGGTAAAATATACATATTATAAAATTTACCATTTAACCATGTTTAAGTGTAAGGCTCTGTGACATTAAGTACATTCATACTGCTATGAGATCATCACCATCCATTCCCACCTCTAGAACATTTTCATCTTCCCAAACTGAAACTCTGTACAATACAGCATTTCCCTGACCCAGCCCTTATTAACCATTCTTCTACTTTGTCTCCATGAATTTGATTTCTTTAGATACCTTATGTAGGTGGAATCATACAGTATTTTTCCTTTTGTGTCTGGCTTATTTCAGTGTGAAGTAGCATCTTAGATAAACCACGTGTTTTCATTAAAATGGGTTGATAAACCCATTTTTAATAAAATTATTTCAGCTAAAGATAGAAAATAAAACCAAATAAAATAGGATTTACAAACTGGCACAATTTAGTTTGAGGATAGACATCAGAAATACCCACAAAGCCCCACCACTTTAAAAAACAAAGAATGTCTTTTAAAGTTTCCTTTGGTAAAAATCTGTTTTATTTCTCTGAACAATGGAATTCTTTTTTCTACAGTTTATCATTTATAAACTGAAACTGCATCAGAAAGGGACAAATTTAATTATCCATACTTCTTAAAAAACTTGCTAACACATACAAAATCTAGTGTTAAAATTATTCATAGTTTATAATTTCTGTAAAGTCTTAAAATATGTAATTTCTAAAAAGGCATGTGCAGAGATGTTAAATACACAAATAAAATAGAAATTATTTTCTGCTAAATAATATTATTGCTCATAAATGGGACGGGAAAAGTTAAAAAAGGGAAATAATTCACACCTATTACACATTAGGACTCTGGAGAGGAGGCTGTACTTTAGGATCTTGAGTGATTTTGAGAAGTTTGACATGAATGTGGAAGTGGAAAAACATGACAATGCCATAGCTGACTAATATTATACAACAAAGAAGACTATAGGATGAGAACAATAAATGACAGGTATGGTCGAACAGGAGGACTTTATTCACTGTTCAATACTGAGCACTCAGTAAGTAATAGGCTCTGTGCTCATCACTGGAGATAAAGTGTGGAGGGGGCAGTGACCCCTCCGGCTACATAGGGGAGAAGGGGCTGGAAGGGAGTATAGCTGATGGGAAGAGGCATCAGGAGATTATGAAGCAGTCCTAACAGAGGACCAGTGTTTGACAGTGGAGACTGGCAATCTCATTCCAGAGATTCCTGTGACCCCAACAGCTGTGAAGATGGGCTGCTGTGGGAGATCCCAGACTTCCAGGTCACACAGCTGGATGGGTGACACCTTCTGAGACAGGGAACACCAGGCAGAAGAGGTTGGTGAAAAATGATTACAAGGATGACTGTGGATGTTTTCTATCTGAGATGTCCCAGAGAATGACAGTTAGGCGGCATACATGCAGGTCTGGAGCACAAAGGAAACAGCACTGAGATAGAAATCTGAGAGTCTGTGACACACAAACAGAGTAAGTTGTGGGCATGATCCAATGACCTGGAGAGAGGGGGAGAGAGAGAAAACAAGGGGACAGGCCTAAGCCATGAGAGCTCCTCTTGTTTTAACATCTGGAGAGAGGGTGAAGGGACAGGAGAGGGAGGGATAAAGTCTATTACATTCTGCTCTTAAGTCTTCTAATAGTTTGGAGAAGAAATTACAAGGTTAAAGCTAGGTGTTTCTGAGGCCTGAATTAGGCTTACAGTGTTATACAGGGCATCTGAGAAGTGGTCTCTTTAACAGTGAAAAATAAAACTAAAGAAGCAAGGCCACTTCAGACAGTGACTATGTGGGTGAAGAGGGGCAGGGGAGGCAGCAGGGGTGAGGCATCTAGAAGAGAGGAGGAGGGGCGGAGGTGGAAGAAGGAGGAAGAGCAAAGGGAAAGGAAAGGGGGAGGGGAAACTATCCTTAGTGAAAGTAAAACTCTGAGCATTAAGAAAAGTCACAGCATTAGATAGCAGCTCCTCCGTGGAGCCTCGACTGGTTCCCCTGATTCCTAACCCAGAGACAGAAGAGTCATATGCTCCCTCTAAAGCAGCAGAAGTTTCCTATGGCTTCTTTTGTAGTCTGTAACAGCCCCACTGTCTGTAAAATAGGTGCAATGGTGAATACCCAGGGAAGTTTGGAGAGGGGGCTCAGAATCTTATCTGCTTCTTGTATTGAAATATGGCTTTGCCAAGAAGGGGGTTGGCACTCAACTATTTGCTGAATAAAAAAAATATAAAATAATAGTTCATTTGCTCAGAAAGGTTATTGTTCTTTTTTCAGTGCTCCATTAAGAAAAAAGCAATTTTTAAATCTTTAAAACCTAGATTTTTATGGCTCTCACATAACAGGCGTTCCCTAGAATGAATAGGGGCACTGTATGCACTAAAAGACAAAGTTAAAATCATGAGAAGAAACTACTAACATATTTGAAATCCCCAAAACAAAATACCCAATAAAGTGACAACAGTTTACTGAAAGGTAATAAAATAAGAAATCATAACAGGGCAAAGCTACCTTGACTTCCCCCCACATTAGTCTGGGTAATCCTTCCACTTGCCACATTGCTGCCTTGGTCTCTCCCCCTAGTAAACCATGTATTTGTTCCCTGAGGACAAAGACCACATTTCACTTTGCCCACTGTGTGCCCGGTGTCTAGAATGATGCCAGAGCAAGGCATGGCCTGAGTGATTGCTTAATAGATACATCATCCTGCAGAATGAGTAAGGAACAACATCTACATAGAAGCTCTGGCTTTGGAATACTGATGCAGGTGGGCAGAATTCTTGTGTATATGATTTATCTAATAAAATGGCCACAAACAACGGCATCTGGGAAAGATGACTACACTTACAAAGGTAGAGTGGAGTTAAATGTGACACTGGGTCCTTGTTTTGCCAGACAGCTACAGTGGTGAACAGTGAAAGGATCCAGGAGGAAGAGTCCACTCTGTTGTCTGAAGCACAGAAAGTGGAAAGACCTTCAACTAAGTTCCAGGAGGTCAAACAGCAGGGCACTCTTAACTACATGTACCTGAATGAGTTTCCAAATCTCTCTCACTGAACAGTAATAATACTGGGTAATGGTGACCATTGGTGAAATAAAGGAGGTCACTGAACAGAGCTCAGTAAGCTTTTCAATATTTGGAGATTTTAGTTTTAAATGGCATTTATTATACTAAAATGAATGTTTTTGATTTTTGATCATGATTTTTATTTGTGTGAAAATCCTAATTCTTCAGGTAAAGATCCAGGCCAGGCCAATTGGAATTGCAGTTGGGACCCAGATTAAATCTTTTACAAAGGTAGATGATGAACTTTACTCATTCTCCAAGGAGAGAGTCAGAGAATCCTATATAATAAAAGCCTAATATGCTAATCATCCAACTGGCAGAACGACTAGCAGAATGACCAGTCGCTATGATGCACACTGACCACCAGGGGGTAGACGCTCAATGCAGCCCACAGGCCCCAATCGGCAGTGGCGGCAGTGGGTGGGGCTGGCGAGTAGGCAGCACCAGGCCAGCCAAGGCAGGTGCCAGTGGGCGCCCCCTCCCCGATCACCCGCTGGTAGCCCTGAAGAGGGAGGTGACCGGTGGCAGCGGTGGCGGGGGGCAGGGCCAGCAAGCGGGTGGCACTAGACCAGCCAAGGCAGGTGTCAGCAGGGGCCCCCCGATCACCCCATAGATCAGCTCTGATCGGCCTATGAATTTCATGCACCGGGACTCTAGTGTATAATAAAACTGTACTAAGAGCAGAAAACTGAAACTGGAATTAACTAAGCCTCCAGATTTTTAAAGCAATAGAAAAAGGAGATTGTGAAATAATCTTCACCCATATGCCTAAGACTCTATCCCTTTATACACACAAGATATGAAAAACTCTCCAGGCTCCCCACTGAAATAGACTCTCATTGGCTTGGTGCAGAAAGGTGATTACTCAACTTTCTTCTTATTTACCTTACATCTTAGTTGATACATATTAATAAGTATTCTAGATAATATTGAGAATAATATTTAATGTTTGAGAAAAACCAACAGGCCTCCACAATCTCTGATATCCATTAGGGCTAACCAAAGGAAGTAGGTATTAAAATACGCTCCCCATTACTGAGGAAAGGCAGTTGTTATACTGGGAGATATGGCATTCATAATAAGCTCCAATTAATAGGATGCAATTTAGCAAAACTTGCCAGCAAAGGTATATTCAAGGATCAGCTGGAACTTCTTTAGTAAACTCCCACTTGAGTATTTTAAGTCTCTGCCAAATGAAAGAATATATAATTGATTTTTTTTTTAATATATTTTATTGATTTTTTACAGAGAGGAAGGAAGAGGGATAGATAGTCAGAAACATCGATGAGAGAGAAACATCGATCAGCTGCCTCCTGCACACCTCCTACTGGGGATGTGCCCGCAACCAAGTTACATGCCCTTGACCGGAATCGAACCTGGGACCTTTCAGTCCGCAGGCTGACGCTCTATCCACTGAGCCAAACCGGTTTTGGCTAATTGATTTTTTTTCTAAATGATATCCTTAGATCACTGCTAATAGGACACACTTATTCAATTTTCAGATTTATATTCATGAGAAGAATTACCCTAAGGAGTCTCTAGAAAATACAGTTTAGTGAGCAATTACAAAGTAACACAGAGCATTCAGTTGACTGCACATGACAAAACTGTTCACAGAGGCATGGGGAAAGAGTAAAATGCAAGCAAACTAGTGGAATCCAAAATTACAGAATCAAAATTCTAACCAAAAAAATTTTCTGATGATGCTGAAATTATTCCAATTCCATTTTAATGAGTAACACTAGGTCATTAATCTTAGAGTCTCTATCACCCAGAGTTTAGCCAACTGGTGATTTCACCACTACCTCTTACTTCCTGGCAACTGAAGGAGCACCTGAATGACATATTTGGATTTGAAAGAAATTTTAGAGACAAGTCGGGAAGTTAGGGAATAAAGGGGATTCCTGGGGGAGGAAGACATACATTCACAGAGGCTAGAGGAATGTAATAAAATAAGGGGAAAAAGAAGAGGGGGGCACCCAGTGGGCTTTGAACTTTTAAACTGATATCATGCAGGAGAGTGACTGATTAGGAGAGCACAGGGGAAATAAATTAAGAAAGAGTCCTGCCCTAGCTGGTTTGGCTTAGTAGATAGAACATCAGCCTGCGGACTGAAGGGTCCCAGGTTCGATTCTGGTAAAGGGCACATGCCTGGGTTGCGGGTTTGATCCCCAATGGGGGACGTGCAGAAGGCAGCCAATCAATGATTCTCTCTCATCATTGATGTTTCTATCTCTCTTTCCCTCTCCCTTCCTCTCTGAAATCAATAAAGATTAAAAAAAAAAAAAAAAAAAAAGAAAGAGTCCAATTAGAAAGGGACATATTCAAAGAGCTGCCAGCCTTTATAAAATCATAGACAAAGAAACTGAGATATCAGAACTGATTTTTTCCCATTAGAGGGAGCAGGTTTTTCCCAATAGGGGACTCCTCCCGCAGGGGAAGTTTGTGTACATCCTATCTAATAAAAGAGTAATATGCAAATTAACCATCACTCCACTACATCCACAAGCCACGCCCACCAGCCAATCAGGAGTGAATATGCAAATAAACCCAACCAAGATGGCTACGGCCACAGAGAGCAGGAGGGAGGGAGGCTTGGGTTTCCCCGGCAATGGGAGGAAGCCGAGCTTTCTGCCTGCCTTACTGGCCTAGGCCTCCACTCAAGGCTACAAAATTTCAGTGATAGAAGATACATAAAGCCAAAAGAAATGGTGGCAGCCACAGAGCTGGAAAGAGCAGGAGGCTAGGGTTGCACCTGGCGATGGAGGAAGCCAAGCTTTCTGCACACCCTGGCTGGCCCAGGCTACAAAGTTTCAATCATAAATCCCAATAGAAATGGCTGCCGCCATGGAGCAAGCAGAAGGCTTGGCTCCGCTCCAGGCTACAAAGTTTCAATTGTAGAAGATAAATAAACCCCAGACACCAGGGCCTCCGCTTGGGTCACCAGGGGGCGTGGACGGCCTGCAAACCACCACAGGCCCCTCGCCCAGGCCACCCCACACCCCAAGGGAACCCCCACCTTGATCCGGGACACCCTTCAGGGCAAACCAGCTGGCCCCCACCCGTGCACCAGGCCTCTATCCTATCTAATAAAAGAGTAATATGCAGATTGACCATCACTCCAACACACAAGATGGCTGCCCCATGTGGTCAAAGATCCTGCCCCCATGTGGACACAAGATGGCCACCACAAGATGGCCAGCAAGGGAGGGCAGTTGGGAGGGACCAGGCCTGCAAGGGAGGGCAGTTGGGGGCGATCAGGCCAGCAGAGGTGGGCAGTTGGGAGGGACCAGGCCTGCAAGGGAGGGCAGTTGGGGGCGATCAAGCCTGCAGGGGAGGGCAGTTAAAGGTGACCAAGCCGGCAGAGGAGCGAAGTTGGGGGTGACCAGGCCTGCAGGGAAAGACAGTTGGGAGGGACCCAGGCCTGCAGGGGAGGGCAGTTAGGGTCAAACAGGCTGGCAGGGGAGCAGTTAGGCATCAATCAGGCTGGCAGGGGAGTGGTTAGGGGGTGATCAGGCTGGCAGGCAGAAGCGGTTAGGGCAGCTGTGGGCCAACTATGGCCCGCGGGCCGGATCCGGCTGTTCTATCCGGTTCTCTTGCTCTCCCCTCGGCTCCTTTACTTTGAATTTATATTCGTTCACACAAACACTCCATCCATGCTTTTGTTCTGGCCCTCCGGTCCAGTTTAAGAACCCATTGTGGCCCTCGAGTCAAAAAGTTTGCCCACCCCTGGGTTAGGGGCAATCAGGAAGGCAGGCAGGTGAGCAGTTGGGAGCCAGCAGTCCTGGATTGTGAGAGGGATGTCCGACTGCCCATTTAGGTCCGATCCCAGTGGGATCGGGCCTAAACGGGCAGTCGGACATCCCTCGAGGGGTCCCAGATTGGAGAGGGTACAGGCTGGGCTGAGGGACACACACCCCCATGCAAAAATTTTGTGCACCGGGCCTCTAGTTTATAATAAACTTCCACATTTTTATTTATTACTAGAGGCCCAGCACACAAATTCGTGCATGGGTGGGGTCCGGCCAGCCCGCTCTGATGGTGGCCGATTGGGGCCAGGCTGGCCAGGGGGAGGGGCTGCAGGAGGTTGGCCGGCCGGACCTGCCCCCAATTGGCCCCTCCCACCCCAATCAGGAGCGGGGCCAGCCAGCCAACAACTCACAGCCCCTCCCCCCAGCCAGCTGGCCCTACCCTGATCGGGGTGGAGGGTCCAATCGGGGGCAGAACTGGTCAGGGGGAGGTGCTGCAGCCAGTGAGGGGGGGTGGAGGGGCTGTGTGAGGTTGAGGGGGCTGATGGGGACCCGGAACCGGGCTGGTTGGCCACCGCAGTGCACATCATAGCGACTGGTTGTTACGGTCATTCCACCATTCAGGTCGCTGGGTTTTTATATGTATAGATTATTACTAGAGGCCCCGTGCACGAAATTCGTAAACTTGGGTTGGGGGGGTCTCTCAGCCCAGCCTGTGCCCTCTCGCAGACTGCGAGTCCCGCGATCGATCCCCCTGCAGAAAGAGGCCCCGCTCACCCGCCACAGCGCTGTGGGGGCTCCGCAATGGGTCACCCTAAAGAAGTAGGCCCCGCCCACCAAGCCGGGGCTCTGTGATAGAATGCCCAGCAGAGGGAGGCCCCATACACCCTCCGCAGCAGTGCCAGCTGGGTAGCCCAAGCCTCCCTCTTTGGTTGATTACCTCCACCCACACACCCTCCCTCGCCTTCCCTCTGATATTCTGCACTCTGTTCCATGATTCCATTTCTCCGGATGCACTCCATTCATCAGTTTATTTTGTTACTTAGATTCCACATGAGTGCAATCATGTGATACTTGTCTTTTTTCTGAATCACTTATTTCACTTAGCATGGTACTCTCCAGGTGCCTCCATGCTCTCTCAAAGGGTAAGAGATTCTTCTTTTTTATTGCTGCATAGTAATCATGGTATAAATATACCACAACTTTTTTATCCACTAAGCTACTGATGGGCACTTGAGCTATTTCCAGATCTTAGCTATTATAGACTACTAGTGGCCCAGTGCACGAAATTTGTGCATGGGGCGGGGGGTGTCCCTCAGCCTGGCCTGCATCCTCTCCAATCTGGGACCCCTGTGGGATCGGGCCTAAACCGGCAGTCGAACAACCCCCTCGCAATCCGGGACTGCTGACTCCTAACCGCTCACCTGCCTGCCTACCTGATCTCCCCTAACCACTATGCTGCTGGTCTGCTTGCCCCCAACTGCCCTCCCCTCCTGGACTGACCACCCCTAACCGCCTCTGCCTCGGCCCCGCCACCATGGCTTTGTCCGGAAGGACTTCTGGAAGGTCTCATGGTCTAATTAGCATATTACCCTTTTATTAATATAGATAGGATATGACATACTGCCATAACATATCTACCAGTATTACTCTATGAGAATACGTACTTCATGCCATAGGAAGGCATCTAATACATTACATTGTATATGTTGTAAGCAGTAGAAAATACTGTATTTGCAGCAATAATGTACACCCTGTGACTTCCCTTCTAGATTTGGGAATGGTTCCCCAGTTCTTTGAACGTTTCCTGGCCCCTAATGTATTTTTTTTTTCGTCTTTCAGTGTAACTTTATTTACTGTTTATTGCACATGATTTGAGGTCTTTAATTTCTAACCACCAAAGATTCAAAGGACTATTTTTCCCATGAAGTTTAACATTAACATCAGTGAATTCATGTATTCATGTGTCTTTATTGTAAACATCTGAATTATTCACATTGTCATAGATCCTGAACTCATAAGCATGGACCATGCACAGGCTGGCAGCAAGCCAGGAAGCCACTCTGCAAGCAAACAGATACTCTGCATAAGGAGAAAAGTCATAGCACATTTAATGTCCAATCTGAGTCACCTCAGAATGTTATATATATTGGCTTCTTAATTCATATAGCATCGGGAACTCAACTGCTTCGTTGGTGACGGGGTTGACCTGGTTTTGGGAGGATTATTCCTGAAATAATTAAGAAAAGGGGGGCTCAATCTTTCTTCTTGGTTGCTTGCTCCTCCCCAGCACCTTCAACTTTCTTCTCATCCTCAGCTTCTTGGGCATCTTCTCCTTCACCTTCACCTCATTTTCCTCCTTTGCATCCTCAAATTCTTCCTTGGTACCTTCTACCTCTTCCTCTTCCTCAGCCTCTTCCTTCTTCTCTTCCTCTTCAGCTTCTCCTTCAGAAGGGGGTTCATCCTTAGCTTCCTCGGCTTTTGCAGCCTCAATGGCCTTTTCCACCTCTATCTGCTCCTCCTGGACGTGGTTGGTGTATTAAGAAGGGAAGGAGTGAGCGGACATCAAGTAGGAGCTGGTCTGTAAACCACCGTAGGCAGATCGACCAAAGACCTGGGAACTCTGGGAGTAGCCGCTGGCTATGCTTGCCACGCTGGCGAAACTGAGCCGGGTCTCCCCACCTTCCAACAGTTTCCTGTAAGCTGCAATGTCAACATCCAAAGCCATCTTCACACTGAGGAGGTCCTGGTATTCTTTTAAAACATCGTGCCATTTCACTTTGTAGTTCTCAACTCATTTTCTAATTTGTTGACTGTGTCCTGCATAGCACTAACGTAGGCATTCTGCTTATCCTCCAGCTCTTGCAGCTGCTTTCCCAGCATTTCGTTCATGCCTCGGCTTGCTTCCATCTCCAGGGTCTTGGCCTTCAGCAAGCGGCGGCTCTTGGATACCTTGTCCTTGGCGGTGTGCACCGCATAGGTGTTCTTGGCAGCACTCTCGGTCAGCACGGTGAAGTGGCTCTTGTACCATTCTTCGGCATTCTGCATGTTTTTGGCAGCCAACTTCTCATACTGGGCGCAGATGTCCTTGAGCATAGCGGAGATGTCGGACTTGGAGAACACGTCCATCTCCACGGAGATCTGAGCATACTGGATCTACACCTGCAGCTCGGTGATCTCCTCTTTGTGAACCTTCTTCAGAAAGGCGATTTCGTCCATCAGGCTGTCGATCCACTTTTCCAGCTCAGCGCCAGCGAGAGCCGCCTTGTCTGCACCTTTGTGCGCCTCCATCAGCCAGCCCTCTGCATCCTCATGGTTCAGCACCTCTTCCTGGTAGCGCACCTGCAGGTTGCTCCCAGTCACTTCCAAGCCCCTGTGCCTCCTACCTGCCCACTTCCCTCTCTTCCCCAGGGACAAGGCGCAGGCATCCCATTTTCATTAAAATGTTCAACCCAGACCTGCTCCAGCAATGTCCGCAGATGGCCCAGGGGCAGGCAGTGATCCCGGAGACCCTGGCCATCCCTGCCTACCCAGGTCCCCGATTGCCGACCGGACCCCACAGGCAGCGTCAGGCGCTGCCCGCCGGGCCTGCCTGATCCCAATCGCCACCTGGACTCTGCAGGGGACGTCAGGCGCTGCCTGCTGGAACTGCCCGGTCCTGATTGCTGCCTGGACCCCGCAGGCGACGTCAGGCACTCCCCGCCAGGCCTGCCAGGTCCCAATTGCTGCCTGGACCCCACAGGCAGCTTCAGGTGCTGCCCGCTGGGCCTGCCTGGTCCCAATTGCCGCCTGGACCCTGCGGGTGACGTCAGGGGCTGTCTGTGCTGCCTGCCGGGGTCCCCGATCACGGCCTGGACCCCGCGGGCGACGTCAGGCGCTGCCCGCCGGGCCTGCCCAGTCCCGTTCGCTGCCTGGACCCCGCAAGCAGCTTCAGGTGCTGCCCACCATCCCAATCACGGCATGGACCCGCGGGCAACATCAGGTGCTGCTTGCTGGAACTGTCCGGTCCCGATCGCCGCCTGGACTCCATGGGGGGCATCAGGTGGTGCATGCCTGGCCTGCCAGATCCTGATTGTGGCCTGGATACCACGGGCGACGTGAGGCGCTGCCCGTGCTGCCGCCTGGGTCCCCAATCATGGCCTGGACCCTGCAGGTGATGGGCCTGCCCGGTCCTGATCACTGCCTGGACTCTGTGGGGGGCATCAGGCACTGCCTGGTCCGGATTGCGGCCTAGACCCCGCAGGCCACATCAGGCGCTGCCTGCCCCGCCTGCATATCAAATTTACCCTCCATCTTTGTTGGGTTTATTTGCGTATCGCTCATGATTGGCTGTGGGTGTAGCGGAGGTATGGTCAATTAGCATCTTTCTCTTTTATTAGTGTAGATGCTGCTATAAACACAGGATTGCATACATTCTTTCTGATAGGTGCTTTGGGTTTCTTAGGATATATTCCGAGAAGTGGGATCACTGGGTCAAATGGCAGTTCCATATTTTGTTTTTTGAGGAAATTCCATATTGTTTCCCATAATGGTGGCACAAGTCTGCATTCGCACCACAAAGTGTACGAGGGTTCTACTTTTCTCCACATCCTCTCCAGCACTTGTCATTTGTTGATGGTAGCCATTCTGACAGGTGTGAGGAGATACCTCATTGTCATTTTAATTTGCATCTCTCTGATGATCAATGGTTTTGAGCATTTTTTCATATGTCTCTTGGCCATCAGTATGTCCACTTTGGACAAGTGTCTATTTAGGTCCTTTGCTTAGTTTTTTAAATTGGATTGTTTGTCTTTCTTTTGTTAAGTAGTATGACTTCCTTATATATTTTGAGTATTAACCCTTTACCAGATGTATCATTGCACTCTTTTTGTTTTGTTGTGCAGAAGCTTTTTATTTTGATGTAGTCCCATTTGTTTATTTTCGCCTTAGTTTCCTTTACCTCAGTATATGTATCTGTAAATATAATGCTACGAGAGATGTCTGAGATTTTGCTGCCTATGGCTTCTTCTAGGATTTTTATGGTATCACTACTTACATTTAAGTCTTTTATCCATTTTGAGTTTATTCTTGTGAATGGTATAAGTTGTTCGTCTAGTTTCCTTTTTTTTTTGCATGTACTTCTCCAGTTTTCCCAACACCATTTAGTGAAGAGACTGTCTTGACTCCATTGTATGCTCTTGTATCCATTGTTAAATATTAATTGAGCATAATGGCTTGGGTCAATTTCTGGGTTCTCTGTTCTGTTCCTTTGATCTATATATGCTTGTTCTTATGCCAGTACCAGGCTGTTTTGATTATGGTGGCTTTGTAGTATAACTTGAAACCTGGTATTATAATTCTTCCAACTCTGTTTCTCTTTCTCAATATTGCTGCACCTATTCAGGGTCTTTTTTCATTACATATAAATTTTTGGAGTATTTTTTCTAGCTCTGTGAAATATGCCGTTGATATTGTAATAGAGATTGCACTGAATCTGTACATTGCTTGGGTAGTATGGACATTTTAATGATGTTGATTCTACCAATCCATGAACACGGTACAGTCTTCCACTTGTTTATGTTTTCTTCTATCTCTTTTTCCAATTTTCTGTAGTTTTCCGAGAAAAGGTCATTTGCCTCCTTGATTAAGTTTATTCCTAAGTATCTTAATTTTTTTTTTTGTTGCAATGATAAATGGGATTGTTTATTTAGTATCTCTGAGAACTCATTATTGGTGTATAAAAAGCCATCAATTTTTGGGTATTGATTTTGTATTTTGCCACATCGCCAAATTCATTAATGAAATCTAGTAGTTTTTTGGTGGAGTCTTCAGGGTTTTCTATGTACAATATCAGGTCATCTACAAATAATGAGTTTTAGTTCCTTCTTTTGTATTTGGATGCCTTTTATTTCTTCTTTGCCGGAAGCCAATTCCAGCATATCAGCAGGGCTGAATCATCTGGAGTGGCTGAAAGGCATTTCCCCAAACCTGAAAAGGATGATTGCTTGCTGCCAGACAGCTCAGGGCATCTTAATCTACATGATATTGCCTCCTCCTGGCCAAACACCTGAACAGCCGGAGGTATAACTCTACCAATCTGACAATGGATTCTGTACCTAACCCTACCCTTTGATGTGTATATCTCTGCCTTGCCTTAGGACAATTTGTGTTAATAAAAAACAAGGGGTCCTGAGACAAGGAGAACTTGGTTTCTTTTAGCCAAGCTCCTCTGCCCCCCCAAATGCCTTTCAAATTTATGTTTTGTCTCTGGATTCTTATTTAATTTACGCACAGCACCTTCTACAGGTTCCTGAACCCTTCTAGATGCCAGATCAAGACCCCTGGTGTTACTTCTTGTCTGATCACTGTTGCTAGGACTTCCAGCACTGTATTGAGTAAGAGTGGTGAAAGTAGACATCCCTGTCTTGTTCCTGTTCTTAGGGGAAATGGTTTTAGTTTTTGCCAATTGAGTATGATGTTCACTGTAGGTTTATCATAAATAACTTTTATCATCTTGAGATATACTCCCTCTATTATCACTTTACTGATATTTTTTCTCAAAAATGGGTGTTGGATTTTGCCAAATGCTTTTTCTATGTCTATTGATATGATCATGTAATTTTGAGCTTTCAATTTATCTATGTGATGCATCATGTTTATTGATTTGCAAACATTGTACCAGCCTTGCATCCTGGAATAAATCGCTCTTGGTCACAGTGTATTATCCTTTTAATATATTGTTGGATGCAATTTGCTAATATTTTGTTGAGGATTTTAGCATCTATGTTCATCAGGGATATTGGCCTGTAATTCTCTTTCTTTGTAGTGTCTTTATCTGGTTTTGGGATTAGGATAAAGCTGGCCTCAAACAAAGATTTTGGAAGTGTTCCTTCCTCTTGGATGTTTTGAAATAGTTTGGGGAGTATAGGTGTTAGTTCTTCTTTGAATGTTTGGTAAAACTCTCCTGTGAAGCTGTCCAGACCAGGGCTTTTGTTTGCTGGGTATGTTTTTTATGACTACTTCTGTTTCATCAGTTGTTATGGGCCTATTCAGGTTTTCTGATTTCCTCCTGATTCAGTTTTGGGAGGTTGTATTTTTCTAGAAATTTGTCCATTTAATCCACATTGTCCAGCTGTTGGCAGATAATTGTTCATAGTATTTTCTTACAATCCTTTGAATTTCGGTGGTGTTGGTGGTTACTTCTCCACTTTATTTCCTGATTTTATTTATTTGGGTCCTCTCTCTTTGTTTCTTGATGAGTTTGGTTAACGGTTCATCAATTTTGTTGAACCAGCTCTTGGATTCATTGATATATATATTAGTCTCTTCGTTACATATTTCTGCTGTAATCTTTATTATTTTCTTCCTTCTACTTACTCTGGGCTTTTCTTGTTCTCTTTCTAGTTTGTTAGGTTGCAGGGTTAAATAGTATATTGTTGATTTTTCCTCTTTTTTGAAGTATGTCTGTAGTGCTATGAACTTCCCTCTCAGGACTGCTTTTGCTATTTTACAGAGATTTTGGGTTGTTGTGTGTTCATTCTCAGGAAGTATTTTATTTCCTATTGATCTCATTGGTAACCCATTCATTCTATAAAATAAAAGCCTAATATGCTAAATGCCCAGTGGTCTGGTCAACCATTCAACTCATCAATGCATAATATGCTGATATGCTAAAGCTGCTTAACCTCTCGCTATGACGTGTATTGATGACCACCAGGGGGCAGACACTCTGACAGGTTAGCTTGCTGCTGGGGTCCAGCCAATTGGGACTGAGCAAGATGGGCTGGACATGTCCTGGAGCCCTCCCACATCCCTCCCCAGATCTGATCGTGCACTGGTGGGCTCCTTTGACCTGGCCTGTGCCCTCTTGCAATCCGGGCTGAGGGACCCCCCACCCCCCACCCTCTGAGCACACAAATTTCATGCACCGAGCCTCTAGTTGTTTAATAACATGCTATTTAGCCTCCCATGTGTTTCAATGTTTTTGGGTGTTTTTACTGTAGTTGATTTCTAATTTCATTTTACTGTGATCTGAGATGCTTGATATGATTTCAATCTTCTTGAACTTGTGAATACTTGTTTTGTGTCCTAACATGTGATCTATCTTTGTGAATGATCCATGTGCATATATATTCTGCTGCTTTGGAGTGAAATGTTCAATAAATGTCAATTAAATAGATCTGATCCAGTGTGTCCTTTAGAGTCACTGTTTCCTTGTTAAGTGTTTGTCTGGAAGATCTAACCAGTGAAGTCAGTGGGGTGTTCAAGTTCCCTACTATGACTGTATTGTTGTCTATCACTACATTGAATTCCTCTAGAAGTTTTTTTTTATGTATTTAGGTGCTCCTATATTGGGTGCATATATGTTTACCTGGGTTATATCCTCTTATTGGATTGATCCCTTTAGTATTATGTCATGAACTTTGTTGTCTCTTGTGATGGCCTTCATTTTGAAATCTATTTTGTTGGATATGAGTATTGCTACTCCAGCTTTTTATCCTTTTCCATTTGCATGGAAAAAATTTTTCCATCCCTTCACTCTCATCCTGTATGTGTCTTTTGTTCTGAGGTGGGTCTCTTGTAGACAGCATATAGTTGGGTCATGTTCATGTATCCATTCAGCTATTCTACACCTTTTGATTGAAGCATTTAATCCATTCACATTTAAGGTTATTATTGATAGGTACTTATTTATTGCTATTTTAATTCTGTTTTCCTAGGTTTCTCTATTTCTTCTTATTACAGCAGTCCCTTTAGCATTTCTTGTAATGCTCACCTGGTGGTAATGTACTATTTTAGCCTTTTTTTTTAAAAAAATCCTGGAGGCACTTTATTTGACTCTGTTTTGAATGATAGCCTTGCTGGATACAGTAATCCCTGTTTCAGATCCTTGCTTTCCATTACCTTGAGTACTTCATGCCATTTGCTTCTGTCCTGTAGAGTTTCTGACGAGAAATAAGGTGTAAGCCTTATGGGAGCTAATAAATTGCTTTTCTCTTGCTGCCTTTAAGCTTATCTCTGTCTTTAATTTTGGCATTTTAATTATGATGTGTCTGGGCGTGGGCCTGTTTGGGTTCTTGTCGCTTGTGGTTCTCTGTGCCTCCTGAACTTGTGTGACCCTTTCCTTTACCAGGTTAGGGATGTTTTCTGCCATTATTTCTTCAAACATGTCCAATAATCCTTTCTTTTTTTCTGCCTCTTCTGGCACACCTGTTATTCTAATATTTCTATGTTTCACGTTGTTCCACAGCTCCCTTAAGCTGTTCTCCTGTTTTTAATTGTGTGGTTTTTTTTCCTTTTAGTTCTCTGCTTTAGTGATTTTTAAAAACCCTTTCTTCTAATTCACTGACATGATCCTCAGCTTCCCGTAATCTGGTGTATATTCCTTTCAATGTGTTCTTTATTTGTGCTATGTCAGTCTTTATTTCTGTTTTCATATTTACTATTTTTATTCATACTGCTGAGCATCTTTACCATCATTCATCTGAACTCTGTTTCAGATAAATTTCTTATCTCTACTTCATTTATCTCTTCTTCTGGGGAATTCTCTAGTCCTTTCATTTGGGAGTTGTTTCTTTGTGTCCTCATTTTGGCTGTTAGTTTAGCTTTGTGACTATGTAGTAGGTAGAACCTCTACACCTCTCAATTTCTAGTGTAGGACAATGTTAAAGGCTGTTTCTGACTAATGAGATCACGCAAAGACTCAAAGCCTCCAGAGACTACCTCTGCCTACAAACTGATAGGATTCTGACTTGAATTGCCCCCCAGGGAACTGTCCTCATGTGTGGAGAGTTTTTTTTTCAATAGGGTGGGGCAGTTACTTCTCCAAGGAGGCTAATGGTTATTTTTAGTGTCTGAAGTGGCCTCAGGGCAAGATGTTTTCCAATAGATGGGTCAATTGTCTTCCCCCCAGGCAAGGCTACCTATTTAGCAAATGTCTCTGTGGGGGAAGATCTCCTCTGCTGGGTGAGGGAATGACTCAGCATAGGAAACCAGTGGTGTCTGCTTTCTCAACTCTAACCTCCGAGTCCCCAGTCTTGGCTTCTGCTCACAGCTTCAGTCCATTCTGCCCTCCCTCTGCTGGAGCACAAGGTGGGTGGCTCCACAAGCAATTTTGTGCATTGGGCCCTAACCGGTTTGGCTCAGTGGATAGAGCGTTGGCCTGTGGACTGAAAGGTCCCAGGTTCGATTCTGGTCAAGGGCATGTACCTTGGTTGCGGGCACATCCCCAGAAGGGAATGTGCAAAAGGCAGCTGATCGATGTTTCTCTCTCATTGATGTTTCTAACTCTCTATCCCTCTCCCTTGCTCTCTGTAAAAAATCAATAAAATATATTAAAAAAAAAAAAAAAGAAATTTTGTGCATTGGCCCATTAAGAGGAAGCCTGAATTTACAGCTGTCTCTTGGCCATCAGTATTGTCGCTCCCCGGCACACAATAGCAACCCTGCTGCTTTTCACAGCCAGATGTGTGTATCCTTCTCAGTTCTGGTGCTCTGTTCTGGGGGCCCAGAGTTCTTAATGGCAACCCTTCTCGCTGAGGTATCTCTCCAGATCTTCAGTTGCTGTCTGTGGGCACCCGGTCAGCCCCTTCATGTCTCTGCCCCTCCTACCAGTCTCTATGTGGTCTCCATTTCTGGTCCTCAGATACCACGCTTCTCTCCAGGAATTCTCCTGTTGATTATTCAAGAAGTTTTTCCGCATTTTATTTGTAATTCCAGTTTGTTCCTAGGAGTGTGTCCGTCAGAAGTTTTTTTTCCTTCCACATTTTTATTTAAAATCTTTTAGTCCATAAATTTTATTCTTCAAACTTCGTAGGACAAAAAACCACAGGAGGAGAGTCTGTTAGCCCTAACTGCACATCTCAGATTCATCACTGAACAGATGTCATTTGACTTCCTTAGAAACGATTAAAGTGGCCCAAAAAGGCAGTCTTCAGGTCAGAACTAATGCATTCCACAGGTCACATTATCATCAGAGTACCAGGCTCTGATAGGCACTTTTAGGCTTCAATCTAGGGGCTAAGTGAGCAGTGTCTGAACCCTGCCAAGGCCACACATGCTGGAACCCACTCAGCTGATCATGATTGTTATTCCTCATCTACAGATATAGGAAGTACAAGCACTACATCATCTAAGGAGATAGAGCCTACCTCCCCACTCCTTAAGTGGGCTGCAGATAATCACTTCCTTCAAAGAATGAAGCACAGAAAGTGAAAAAAGAGTAACTTTATAGTGGATGAACTGAACAAACATGACCTCAATCAGGTGATCAAGGTTACTGTCAACAGGATAAATCTTGTTGACAGTATGTACCTTTGATAAAATATGGTGAAAATGGAACTTTACCTGTATAGTTTTCTTCCCCCAATATATACAATCCCAGCCCAATCATGAGAAAAACATCAGACAAATACCAACTTAGGGACATTCTACCAAATAACTGACACAAAGTCTTCAAAACTATCAAGATAATTAAAAACAAGCAAAGCCTGAGAAATTATCATAGCCAAGAGGAGCCTAAGAAGACATGAAAACTAAATGTAATGTGGCATCCTGGATGGGATCTTGGAACAACAGAAAAAGGACAATGGGTAAAAATTATGGAAATCTAGATAAAGCATGAACTTTAGTTAATAATAATGCTTCACTATCAGTTCATTAATTGTAACGAATATATAAAAAGAATGTAAGATGTTAATAATAACATTATAGATGTTATAATATAATGTAATGTTATATTATAAACTAGAAGCCCAGTGCACAAAATTCGTGCATGGGGGAGGGGTGTCCCTCAGCCCAGCCTGCACCCTCTCCAATCTGGGACCGGTAGGATCAGGCCTAAATGGGCAGTCAGACATCCCTATCACAATCCAGGACTGCTGGCTCCCAACCGCTCCCCTGCCTGCCTTCCTGATTGCCCCTAACCGCTTCTGCCTGCCAGCCTGATCACCCCCTAATCACTCCAGCCTGATTGATGCCTAACTGCTCCCCTGCCAGCCTGAATGCCCCTAACTGCCCTCCCCTGCAGGCCTGGTCACCCCTAACTGCCCTCCCCTGCAGGCCTGGTCCCCCCAATCTGCTCTCCCCTGCAGGCCTGGGTCCCCCCTAACTGCCCTCCCTTGCAGGCCTGGTCCCCCCCAACTGCCCTCCCCTGCAGGCCTGGTCCCCCCCAACTGCCCTCCCCTGCAGGCCTGGTCCCCCCCATCTGCTCTCCCCTGCAGGCCTGGGTCCCCCCTAACTGCCCTCTCCTGCTAGCCATCTTGTGTCCACATGGGGGCAGCCATTTTTGACCACATGGGGACAGCCATCTTGTGTGTTGGAGTGATGGTCAATTTGCATATTACTCTTTCATTAGATAGGCTAGAGGCCTGGTGCATGGGTGGGGGCTGGCTCGTTTGCCCTGAAGGGTGTCCGGATCAGGGTGGGGGTTCCCTTGGGGCGTGGGGCAGCCTGGGTGAGAAGCCTGTGGTGGTTTGCAGGCCAGCCACACCCCCAGCGACCCAAGTGGAGGCCCTGGGATCTGGGATTTATTTATCTTCTATAATTGAAATTTTGTAGCCTTGAGCGGAGGCCAGGGCCAGCCAGGAAGCTTGGCTTCCTCCATCACCGGGGTCAACCCAAGCCTCCTGCTCTCTCCAGCTCCGTGGCTGCTGCCATTTTTGTTGGGATTTATTTATCTTCTATAATTGAAACTTTGTAGCCTTGAGCGGAGGCCAGGGCCGGCCAGGGCAGGCGGGAAGCTTGACTTCCTCCATCACTGGGGGCAACTCAAGCCTCCTGCTTGCTCCAGCTCTGTGGCTGCTGCCATATTTGTTGGGTTAATTTGCATACTCGCTCCTGATTGGCTTGTGGGCGTGGCTTGTGGGCGTAGTGGAGGTATGGTCAATTTGCATGTTTCTCTTTTATTAGATAGGATGTTAATAATAAATGGGTGTGATGTATATGGGAACTCTGTATTATCTTCACAATTTTTCTGTAAATCTAAAATAAAATGTATGCTGATGGAAGGAGACTAGACTTTGGATGATCAGATGTTGTATTATAAAGCTGTACACCTAAAATTTATGTTATTAAGCAATATTATCCCCCTCAAAATTTAATTTTTAAAAAGTTTCTTAAATACATCTATAAAATGAAAACTAGCCCTGGTTGGTTTGCTTTAGAGATTAGAGTGTTGGTCCACAGATTGAAGGGTGGTGGGATCAATTCTGACCCAAAGCATGTACCTTGGTTGCAGGCTCAATCCCTGGCCCTGGTTGGGGTGTATGCGGGAGACAACCAATTGATGTGTCTCTCTCACATCAATGTTTCTCTGTCTCTCCCCTCCCTTTCATGCTGTCTAAAACTCAATGGACAAAAATACCCTCGGGTGAGGATTAACAAAGAAAATGAAAACTACCCAAACTTATGGACAATGCAGCTAAAACTTAGAGGGAAGTTTATTCTATAAATTCCTGCATTAAAAAAAAAAAAAGGCTCTTAAATCAATAACCTAACGTTCCACCTTAAGCAACTAGAAGAAAAAGAGCAAACTAAACCTAAAGCAAGTACAAAAAAAAAAAAAAAAAAAAGGAATTAACAGAGTAAAATGCAAATAGAGTCAAACTTCATTTGTTGAACATCTCCCATCTTGATCAACTTGAACAATTCGGTTCTCAACCAAATTGTTCACAGAAAAAATGTCTGGGTTGTGGAAGCAAACTTCAGTTTTCGACTGACAGCCCTTTCAAGCTAATATCTCAGCATGACAAAAAGCATCTCTCAGGCAACAAACAAGGGAGAGGATGCTATTGTTGCTGGTGAAATCTAGGATTAGCACATTTTTAAATCATAAAGAGGCCATCAAGAGTCCTAATGTTGCTAAGGGTATGAAAGAAACAATGATCACAGAAAACTTAAGAGGAAGAAAAACTGTTGTTGATTTAGATAAACAAAAAGCAAGTTAGGCAGTGACAGCCATTTCGGAGGCAGTGATATAAGAACAGGCAAAGATGCTGCATGCTGACCTGCAAGACATCCCTGAATGCTAAAAGTGATTCCTTTAAGGCTAGTAGGAGGTGGTTCCATAAATTTAAGAAAAGAAGTGTTTGTTTATAGATTAAACAGTGCATTAGACATGTACTGTATATAACAAAGCTTAAAATAGGGAATCCTTTAGAGGTCTGGAACAGATTAATTCAATTTACATAATTTCTAATGGGAAAATATTAGGTTTTCGAACAAATCACTTCTTGAACAGCCTTCCATAACGAAGAACCAAGGTTCCACTATAAATAAAAAAAACAGAAAATTCAATAAATTTGTCATTTAGCGAGAACAACAAAGAATATAGAGATTAGATTAAAATTAGTAAAATCAGAAACAAAAGGGGTATTACAATAGACTTCACAGAAATAAAAAAAAAAAATTAAAAGGGAACACTATGAACAGTGTATGCCAGCAAACTGTTTAACTTAGATGAAATGGACCAATTCCTAGAATGACACAAACTCACTCAAGAATAAATAGGTAATTGGAATAGACCTAAAATAAGCAAAGAGACTGATTTGGTAATATGAAAATTTCCAACAAAGAAAAATCCTGGCTAAGGTGGCTTCAGTGGTGAAATCTACCAAACATTTAAATAAGATTTAAAACCAATCCTTCCCAAATTCTTCAGAAAAAAACACACAAAACAAAACTGGAAAAAACACTTCCCAATTCATTCTATGAAGCCAACATTATGCTGATTCCAAAACCACAGGTATCACAAGAAAAACCAAACCTTACAAATACAAATGCAAAACCCTCAACAAAATACTAGCAAACCAAGTTCAGCAACATATAAAAACAATTATACACCATGACCAAGTGGGATAATTTATCTCAGGAACACAAGGTTGATTTAACTTATCAATAGAATAAAGGACAAAATCCACAAATTCAATCAAAATAGATGCAGAAAAAGCATTTGCTAGAATACAACATTCTTTCAAGATAAAAATCACCCCACAAATTAGGAACAGAAGGAAACTTCCTCAATTTGACAAAGGGCATCTATGAAAAACTCACAACATCATATTTAATGGAGAAAGACTGACACTGGGGTTTGGGGATAGGGGAGGCTGGGGGAAGGTCAATGGGGGGAAAAAAGGAGACATATATACTACTATTTGTAATACTTTAAACAATAAAAAAAATAGAAATAAAAAAAGACTGAAAGTTTACCCTCTAAGATCAAGAACAAGACAAAGCACTCTCACCACTTCTATTCAACACTATGCTAGAGGTTCTAGGCAATTAGGCAAGAAAAAGAAATAAAGGCATCCAGATTGGAAAGAAAGAGGTGAAACTATCTCTATTTGCAGATAACACGATCTTGTATAAATAAAATTCTAAGGAATCTAGCAAAAAACTAATATAACTAAAATGAGTTGAGCAATGTGGAAGAATACAAGATCTATCAATAAAAATAAATTGTATTCCCATACACTAGCAATGAACAATTTGCAAATGAAATTAAGAAAACTATTCCAGCCCAGCCAATGTAGCTCAGTGGTTGAGTGCCGACCCATGAACCAGGAGGTTACGGTTCCCAGTCAGGGCATATGCCTGAGTTGCAGGTTCGATCCCCAGCATGGGCATGCAGGAGGCAGCTGATCAATGATTCTCTCTCATCACTGATGTTTCTATCTCTCTTCCCTCTACCTTTCTCTCTGAAATCAATAAAAATATATTTTTAAACAACTCCATTTAGTAATAGCATGACACTGAATTAAATAACTAGGAATAAATTTAATTTTAAAAAGTGTAAGGGTTGTATACTGAAAACTATAAAAACTGTTGAAAGAAATTGAAAAAAATCTAAGTAAATGGAAAGTCACCCTGAATTCATGGATGAGAGGCGTAGTATTGTTAAGACTAAAATCCTGACCAAGTCTATTCAATGCAAGCCCTATCAAAATCCCAGTTGATTTTCTTTCTTTGTTTTGCAGAAACTGACAAGCTGATTTTAAAATTCATCTGGAAATGCAAGGGCCACAGAATAGCCGAAATAATCTTGGAAGTGAAGAGCAAAGTTGGGAGAATCATACTTTCTGATTTCAACTACAAAGCTATGGTAATCAAGATAGTGTGGTACTGTGAAAATTGTGAGAATAACCAAATACTCTTTTCTGTTAAAGAAGGGATTTTTAAGCAGCCATCATTTTGACTTGCATGACTTGGCAACTGCAACTTTGAAACCGCAAATGTAAACCCCTCCCTGTCCTTTGAATTAGCCAATTGCACATGAATTTTAAGAAACATTTTCTTGCTCTACTTGGTTTGGCTCAGTGGATAGGGTGTTGGCCTGAGGACTGAATGGTCCTGGGTTCGATTCTGATCAAGGGCACATGCCCAGGTTGCAGGCTCCATCCCCAGTGGGGGGCGTGCAGGGGGCAGCCAATCAATGATTCTCTCTCATCATTGATGTTTCCCTCTTTCCCTTCTCCCTTCCTCTGTGAAATCAATAAAAATGTTCAAAAAATAAATAAAAAGAAACTTTCTTGAACTAGAATTGGCTTTAGGTCATTCCAATAGGCCCTGGAATGCCTCAAGATCTTCCTACAATGGAGAGTAAAGACCAATCTCCTCTCCTCTCCCTTCCCGCCCTCCCTCCTTTCTTTTTCTTTATTTCTTTATTTCTTCCTTCCTTCCTTTCTTTATCATTCCAATTTTAGTATATGTGCTGCTGAAGCGAGCACAAGATCAATTTCTTAAGCTCTAATCCCTCTCAGGTTAAAAGGCCTCCTAGTCCAAAGCCCTCCTGAGTTTTCGGTTCATCACCACCGACTGAGAGATTACGTTCTAATCAAGAATTGGAAGGAAAACAAGTTGGAACCTTCCTGGGAAGGATTCTACCTTGTCTTGCTTACCACTGAAACTGCTGTTCGGACGGCAGAACAAGGTTGCACCCATCACACTCGGATTAAGGGTGTACCACCAGCCTCTACAATTAGAGACATCTCAACTTGGACAGCCATACCAGGACACAGACCCTTAAAATTAAAACTAAAGAAACGGTAAACTGTCTTAATAGTCATCATGTACTGGGTTCTATTTGCTTTAAGGCTTTGGCAAACTGCAGGGGCTTACAATGTGGGCTGGGAAAATGTGTACAATCTGGATCATGCTTACCCAGTTATTGATTAATGTAACCAAGGGCAATAAGCCCATAATCCTTCACTTTGATGCCTGCCAAGTTATATCATGTGGAGATCTCAACCATCAAAGGCAGCTATAGGCCTGCTTCATTTACATGTGTCCTGATATTTCACTGGGAGCGAATGGTCTATCCCCTTTGTCCTACCTGGAATGATGTATGGTGGACCACCGAATACCAGGGCTGGACGGCTGTACACCGACCAGCAGGTAAAAACTTTAGTCACCTAAAGGCTAGACTACATCTGTGTAGAGATATACCCTCCCTATGCTTGCCAGAACTTACGATGTAATCCCTGCTCTTAACTATAGATAACTTGAATGACTTGGATATTTCAGCATGTAGGCCAAAAGATTGGCTAGAACTAGATTTAGAAGAGATATCACAGAACAAGATCCCCAAGAGAGGTTTGCTCCGAGATTGGTAGACTCACCCAACGACATCAAAGTAGGACATAAGGACACGAATGCCTGGGTGGAATAAATATTCTGTATGCGCCCTAAATAAAAGTGACTGTTACACTTGAGCGGCAGGAAGGCTAGAGGCCCAAGTGCTCCTGTTTCCATTCAGATAGACCTCAGACAGTAATAGGATGGAATGTGTGCTTGCCCTGTATCAGGAGGAAACCGCCTGGGGAAACTCTTCCTCTAAGACTCTCTCCCTATTGTTCCCATCCAACAGAGGTAAAGAGCAAAGGTCCCCCAAAATGATCTGGCCCCCGTCTTCAAACGTAAACTACACCTCCTGCCTCTCAAGGTGGTGGTGGTGGGGGTTGGGGGGGACAGTACTCAGAGTTTATGGGAAATTTATCTGGATGGATAAATAGCCAAGTATCCTCAGAAGCCAATCATACTGCACTGTCCATACCCATTGCTGATGTCTGGTGGTATTGCGAGGGACCAGTACTGCGGCCTTGCTCAGCAATTGGAGTGGAACTTGTGCGCTGATACAATTGATTATCCCATTCACTTTGGCATACCATTAGCCTTTCTCAATAGACAAGACTAGGAAGAAGAGAGAGTCCGGGGCTCCTTTGATGCCCATATATACATAGATTCCTAGAGGGGTACCAAATGAGTTTAAGGCTAAAAATCAAATTACTTCTGGGTTTGAAACTGTCTTGTTTTGGTGGTCCACTATAAACAAGAATGTGGACTGGATTAATTATATTTATTATAACCAACAAAGGTTAACTATACTCAAGATGAAGTTAAAGGTATAGCTAAACAACTAGATGCTATCAGCAGGATGGCCTTGGATATGATTCTAGCAGAAAAAGGAGGAGTATGTGTAATGTTGGGGGGCCAACGTTGTACATTCATCCCTGACAACACAGCTCCAGATGGAACCATTACTAAGGCCCTACAGGGATTAACAACTTTAGTTTATAAGTTAGCTGAGAATTCTGGAATTGAGGATCCTTTCCCTGATTTAATAGAGCAATGGTTCGGAAAGTGAAAAGGAATGAAGGTATCCATATTCACCTCTTTGATAATCGGGTTAGGAGTTACAGTGATGGGATGTTATATCATCCCATGCATGAGAGGTCTTAACCAAAGGTTAATTGAAACTGCATTGACCAAACAGCAAAATAATCTCCTTCTCCTAAACACTGCAGAGCATGAAAGTCAGCTAATGCTGACTGAGTTTGAAGAGTGAAATCAGTTAAATGTAAAAAGAGGGAAATTGTGAGAACAAGTAACATTTTCTGTCAAAGAAGGAAGTTTTAAGCAGCCGCCATTTTGAAATTGCAAATGTCAATCCCTCCCTGTCCTTTGAATTAGCCAATTGTGCAAGAATGTAAACCTAAGCTCTGACCAATCAAGAGTGAGGAACAGACCACGAGGTCTGTCAGGGATAAAACCCGAGTGGACTTCCCATTCAGTGTGTGTGCTTGCCAGACCCTGTGTTGGAGTGCACGCTTCTGCAGAACTAAAGATATTTGCTTTGCTGTCTGGCTTCCGAGTATTCTTTGGGTTCTACCAGGACTACTGGTTTTGGGGCTCTCCTTCTTTCTAACTATGACATAAGGATAGACATATAGATCAATGGAATAAAATTGAAAGTGTAGAAATAAATTTTCCCATTTATGGCCAATTGATTTTTGATAAGGGTGATAATTCAAAGAGAAAAAAAATAGTCTTTCCAAAAAAAAATGGTGTTGGGGCAATACATGCAAAATTATGAACTTGGAGTCCAATCTCACAAAAAATTATATAGCTCAAAGTAGATAGTAAACCTAAATGTAAGAGCTAAAATTATACAAGGCCTATAAGAAAAAATGAGTAAATCACATGACCTTGGGTTATGCAATAGTTTCTTAGCTATAACACCAAAAGCACAAGTGATAAAATTAAATAGTTTATAAATTACACTTCATGAAAATGAAAACCCATGTTGCAAATGATACTATTAAGAAATTGTGGGAGATCCAAGATGGCTGCCAAAGCAACAACAGGCTACAAGATAGTATGTGAGTGAAAGAACGAAAGGAGTGTGTGTGTATCTGTGGAGAATGTCTGTATCTGTGAGTGAGAGACAGCTATATTCCAAGGAATTGTTGGGGACTGCCAGACGGGGCTCCCCTGGCCGGGAAGCCCCTACTGCGGCTGAAATCTCACCCGGAGCGGCCAGCTCTGCCACAGAGACGGTGCCATCTTGAAGGGGAGAGTGGCGTAATGTGAAGCCCAGCCTTACCTTCAACTGGGGAGACCTCGGATACCTCCCGGACCCTACAACCACAAACCCCAGGGACAAGCTGCCTCAGTTGCAAACCCAGGAACACTAAGACTCCAGGCTCTCTGACCGTGGGCGCCTAGAAAGTCTCTAGGAAGAGACAAAGGGGCGCGAATATGTGGATGAGCCCTGCACCTTCTCAAAGAGCAGATAGAAGGAAAAGCTGAATCGATTACATCAATTACATCCACCCAGAATTTGTGAATTAAACATAGCTGGTGAGGTAATCCATAGACCCATGGACGGAAAGGTCAGATATCGCCTAGGGAAAGGTGAGATCTGGGATCCAGGCTGGAGGGAGAAATGTGTGTGAAACATGCATAGTAGGAAACAGAGTCTCAGAGGAAGACTGTGCCCTACAAAATCCGCGGCTGTTAGGGTTAATGTAGCCCTTGAATGTGGAAGGGGGTCCACAGGCTCCTGGCAAAAGGGGACTACAGAAATTAACCCACAGCAGGGCTGGGCCCAGAAAGGCAGCCTTAAGTTCGAACAGTGTACCGGCTGTGGAGTGCCAGGGGAAAAACGTGAGTCTGCATGCATCCTGTGGTGTTTTTTTTTTTCCTCTTTTTCTTTTTAAATCTTTGCTTTTGATTGCTAAGTCTAGTACATAGGATCTTCCAATTAAAAAACACTCACTGAGACTGCAGGGGAAAGCTGTTTTTGTTGAACCTGGGGATCAGAGTGGGGAGGGGATCAGAGTGGGGAGAGATGAGCAGAAAACCAGCTCTAGGGTAGTCTATCCCCTCAACCCAGTATTGAGTGCTGCAGGGAAAGCAATCTAAACACTGGGTAGGGGAGGGGCCTTTTAGCACCAGATATCAATACAGAAACACTGCCACCCAGGGGTTGTATCAGAAACTGACTCTTGTGTAAGTACAACTAAATGCAGGCTGAGAAACAAAGAGATCCCCATTGCTTGAAAACAGGGTTGTGGCTTATGAAACAGAGGAGCGGTGGAGCGCAGGGAACTTCAATATTGTGCTGTCTATCTGACAGAAAACAGACCTGCCAAGCAAAACAGTACAGGAAGTGAACGATGTTCACTACATCACATTTTTATTTTTTATTTTACTTGAGAAACTAAATTTTTTTATCACTTGATTTTACCTTTTACATTATATTTTTATTTTTAATTGTTATTATTACTACTATTATTTTATCTTTTTTAGAGTTTTCTATTTTATTTTATTTTATTTTATTTTGGGATTAGTGTTCTACATTCTATTTTTATTTTCCCTTTAGCATTATTTTACTCTATCTCAATTTTTCCTTTATGCCAACACTCTCTTCCTCACTTTCGTCTTTTGTCCTGTTTCTCTTACTCTGTCCCTGCTTTAGTTTTTCTCTAGCCTTTCTCTTTAATCCCTGTCAAAAATTGATCTTACTCATATATCTAACTTCTGCTCCCTGCTCCAAGTCGATATACACTTCTCTCTTCTTTCTTCCCTATCCAAATTTTTTTTCTTTTTTTTTTTTTTACTTTTTCCTTCTATCTGTGTTGGTGTTCTTTGTTTCATTGTTGATTAGTTTGGTTTTAATTGCCTGTTTGTTTCTTTTTCCTTATCTTCTGTTTTTCCTCTCCTCGCTGGTTCTCCTGTTCTACTAACAGCTTTACTAATTCCAATCACAAACTCAGACCTATCTACTCCCTATTCTCCTTTTCCAATAGTGAACGAATATATAGGTTAAAGAAGGAGGAAAGTTTTATATATATAAATTTTCTTGTGTATATATACTTTAATATATATATATATATATATATATATATATATATATATTTGTATTTAGTTTTTTACTTTTCTTCTTATACACTCATTCTCTTTCTTCCTGCTCTATAATGAATTGTGGCTATTTCCCCATTCATTCAATTCCTTGACCTTACATTCTGGAAGTAAGCTCTACTTCCTCAGATTCATCTGGGTGTTTGTTGTTTGGGGGTTTGTAGTCGACATATTTTGTATTAGTTGTTGTTTGTAGTTTGCATTTTTGGATTTGTTGTTTTATTGGCGTTTTCTCCCCATATAATTATATTTTCTCCCCCTTCTTATTGCTTCTCTTTCTTTTCTCTTTTACATTCTTTCCTTTTCTCAATATCATATTTGTACTCTTTTCTATCCCCTAACTCTCTTTTCTCTGGTGGTCACCTTTATTTGGGGTTATTAGTATCATGAATACATTTGTGTTTGGTGCCCTGTGCATTGTGTCTTGTTGTATTTTGTGCCTTTAAGTCAACGCAGGACAGGAGAAATCACCAGAAAAGGAAGTAAATGAAATGCAAACAAGCAATATGACAGAGAAAAAATTCAGAGCAATGATAATAAGGTCGTTGAAAAGGATGGAGGACAAATTCAACAACATGTGTATGAACCAAGAAGAAATGAAGAAGAACCAAGAAGAAATAAAAAATGACATGGCTGCAATAAACAACTCAATAGAAAGCATCAACAGTAGACTAGAAGAAGCAGAGGACTGCATCAGTGAGCTAGAAGACAAGGTAGGAAAAAATACCCCAGCAAAGCAGCATCTAGAAAAAAAACTTAAAAAACAGGAGGAGAGCCTAAGGCAGGGGTGGGCAAACTTTTTGACTTGAGGGCCACAATAGGTTCTTAAACTGGACTGGAGGGCTGGAACAAAAGCATGGATGGAGTGTTTGTGTGAACTAATATAAATTCAAAGTAAAGGAGCAGAGGGGAGAGCAAGAGAACCCTCCGCTCTTTTGGCTCCGCGGGCCGGATAGAACAGCCGAACGGGCCGGATCCAGCCCGCGGGCCGTAGTTTGCCCACGGCTGGCCTAAGGGAACTTTGGGACAACACAAAATGAAACAACATCCACATAATAGGGGTGCCAGAAGGAGAGGAAACTGAGCAAGGAGTAGAAAACCTGTTTGAAGAAATAATGACAGAAAACTTCCCTGATATAGGGAAGAAAAAACTCATACAAGTCCAAGAAGCTCAGAGTCCCAAACAAGATGAACCCAAAAAGACCGACACCAAGACACATTATAATTAAATTGGTAAACACCAATGACAAAGTAAGAATCTTAAAAGTGGCCAGAGAGAGACAGAAAGTTACCTACAAAGGATCCCCTATCAGACTAGCAACTGATTTCTCAACAGAAACACATCAGGGCCAAAAGGGAATGGAATGAAATATACAAAGTCATGCAAAGGAAGGGTCTGAATCCAAGAATACTGTACCCAGCAAGGCTATCAATAAAAATTGAGGGTGAAATCAGGAGCTTCACAGACAAAAAAGGACTAAGGGAGTTTATTACCACTAAACCAGCAATGCAAGAGATACTAAAGGGTCTGCTGTAAAAAGAAGACATAGGAAGAAGGAACACAGGCATAAAGAATAAAAATAGTGACAAACAAGTACCTATCAATAATAACTTAAAATATAAATGGATTAAATGCCCCAATCAAAAGACATAGGGTAGCTGAGTGGGTAAGAAAACATGACCCATATATCTTCTGTCTACTGGAAACCCACCTCAGGACAAAGGGCTCACTTAGACTGATGGTGAAGGGATGGAAAGAGGTTTTTCAGGAGAATGGAAATGAAAAAAAAAAGCTGGGGTAGCAATACTTATATCTGACAAATTAGACCTCAACGTGAAGGCCATAATAAGAGACAAGGAAGGCCACTTCATAATACGAAAGGGAGCAATTCAACAAGAAGATTTAACTCTGGTAAACATATATGCACCCAATACAGGAGCACCCGAATACATAAAAAAAAAACTTTTGGAAGATATCAAGGGAGAGACTGACAACAATACATCATAGCTGGGGACTTTAATACCCCACACTAACACCACTGGACAAATCCTCTAATTACCCTAATCCCAAAACTAGATAAAGACACCACAAAAAAAGAGAACTACAGGCCAATACCCTTGATGAACATACAATCCTCAACAAAATTCTAGCAAATCGGATCTAGCATTACATTAGAAAGATCATAAATCATGACCAAGTGGGATTTATTCCAGGGATGCAAGGATGGTACAATATCCACAAATCAATAAATGTGACACATCACATAAACAAACTAAGAGACAATAATCACATAATCATATCAATTGCAGAAAAAGCATTTGACAAAATCCAACACCCTTTCTTGATAAATACTGTCAGCAAAGTGGGAATAGAGGGGTCATACCTCAACATAATTAAAGCCCTATATGACAAACCTACAGCCAACATCATACTCAATGGGCAAAAACTAAATTCATTTCCCCTAGGAACAGCAACAAGACAGGGATGCCCACTTTCACCATTCCTGTTCGATATAGTACTGGAAGTGCTAGCCATAGCTAACAGACAAGAAGAAGAAATAAAAGGCATCCAAATTGGAAAAGAAGAAGTAAAAATGTCCTTATTTGCAGATGACATACTATACATAGAAAACCCTAAGGACTACATCAAAAAACTGCTAGGCCTATTAAATGAATCTGGCAATGTAGGATACAAAATTAACACCCAGAAAGCTATGGCCCTTTTATACACCAATAATGAACTCACCGAAAGAGAAACAAACAAAAAAAAAACAATCCCATTTACCACTGCACCAAAAAAAAAAAATTAAGATACCGAGAAATAAACTTAACTAAGGACGTATAAGACCTGTACTCGGCAAACTACAGGACATTGAAAAAAGAGATAGAGGAAGACATAAACAAATGGAAGAACATACCATGTTCTTGGATTGGTAAAATCAACATCATTAAAATGTCCATACTACCCAAAGCAATCTACAGAGTCAATGCAATGCCCATTAAAATACAAGTGGCATATTTCAAAGATCTAGAACAAACTCTCCAAAAATTCATATGGAATAAAAAAAGACCCCAAATAGCCACAGCAATACTGATAAAGAAGATCAAAGTTGGAGGGATCACAATACCAGATATCAAGCTATATTACCAAGCCACTGTTCTCAAAACTGCCTGGTACTGGCATAGGAACAGACATATAGACCAATAGAACAGAACAGACACAGCTCCTAGGGCAATGGAGACTAAGGAGAAAAGAAAGAAATGGGACTACATAAAAATAAAAAGCTTCTGCACAGCAAAATAAACCATCTACAAAACAACAAGAAAGCCCACTGCATGGGAGAACATGTTTGCCAATGATATTTCTAATAAGGGCTTAAGCTCCAAAATTTACAGAGAACTCATACAACTTAACAAAAGGAAGATAAATGATCCAATCAAAAAATGGGCAAAGGATCTAAATAGACACTTTTCAAAAGAGGACATACAGAAGGCCGAGAGACATATGAAAACATGCTCAGAGTCACTAATCATTCGAGAGATGCAAATCAAAATGACAATGAGATACCATCTCACACCTGTCAGAATGGCTATCATCAACAAATCAACAAACAACAAGTGCTGGCGAGGATCTGCAGAAAAAGGAACCCTCCTTCACTGCTGGTGGGACTGCAGACTGGTGCAGCCACTGTGGAAAACAGTAACAGTATGACATTTCCTCAAAACGTTAAAAATGGAACTCCCATTTGCCTCAGTAATCCCACTCCTAGGACTATATCCCAAGAAACCAGAAACATCAATCAGAAAGGATATATGTACCCCTATGTTCATAGCAGCACCATTTACAATAGCTAAGACTTGGAAACAGTTTAAGTGCCCATCAGCAGAAGAGTGGATTAAAAAACTATGGTACATCTACACAATGGAATACTACGCTGCTTTAAAAAAGAAGGAATTCTTACCATTTGAAACAGCATGGATGGAACTGGCGAGCATTATGGTAAGCGAAATAAGCCAGTCGGAGAAAGATAACTATCACATGATCTCACTCATATGTGGGATATAATGATCAACATAATTTGATGAACAAGATCGATCTAGAGACAAATGGTAGGGGAGGGGTGGTCAGAGAGCAACCAAAGGACTTGTATGCATGCACATTAGCATAATCAATGGACACAGAGACTAGGGCTGTGGGGGCTTGCCCGGGGTGGGAATGGCTGGGGGCAGGGGAGGGTGTCAATTGGGGAAAAAAGGAGACATATGTAAAACTTCAGACAATAAATACATACATATATACATACATACATATACATACATACATACAACAAAAAGGAACTGTGGACTGTCCTGACTGGTTTGGCTTAGTGGATAAAGCATCGGCCTGAGGATTGAAGGGTCCTGGGTTTGATTCCAGTCAAGGGCACATGCCTGGGTTGTGGGCTCCATCCCCAGTGGGGGGCGTGCAGAAGGCAGCCAATCAGTGGTTCTCTCTCATCATTGATGCTTCTATCTCTCTCTCCTTCTCCCTTCCTCTCTGAAATCAATAAAATGATATATTAAAAAAAAAAAGAAAAGAAAGGAACTGTGGAAGAAAAGGGGCCACATGCTAAACTGACTAATTCAGAGAAGGCTGGTGTGGCAGTCTTGCAAACTCAGAGACCTAGAGTAACCACAAAGGATGGTGTGAAATTACAACCTTTTCATTAATAAGCAGTTTATAGTGGGTAGTCATGTCCTACACTAGTATCTTCCCTAAAAAAGATCAACTTCAATCTTTTCTAAGCCCACTGTCTTTTTGCTTATAAGATAATATACCTGTGGAATATAAGGGTAACTTGTAACTTCCCTTTTTCCAGCCCACTCAGAGCACAACAAATGGCACCAAGGCACAGACCACAAATTCTCTATTATTATTTTTATTTTATTTTTTTAAAATATATTTTATTGATTTTCACAGAGAGGAAGGGAGAGGGATAGAGAGCCAGAAACATCGATGAGAGAGAAACATCGATCAGCTGCCTCCTGCACACCTCCTACTGGGGATGTGCCCCCAACCAAGGTACATGCCCTTGACCGGAATCGAACCTGGGACCTTTCAGTCCGCAGGCCGACGCTCTATCCACTGAGCCAAACCGGTTTCGGCTATTATTATTTTTAAAAATATATATTTTATTGATTTTTTACAGAGAGGAAGGGAGAGGGATAGAGAGTTAGAATCATAGATGAGAGAGAAACATCGATCAGCTGCCTCCTGCACACCCCCTACTGGGGATGTGCCCACTACCAAGCTACATACCCTTGACTGGAATCGAACCTGGGACCTTCAGTCCACAGGCTGACGCTCTATCCACTGAGCAAAACTGGTTAGGGTTCTCATTATTATTGTTATCATGTTAATCATTGACTATTAGCTATCCTATGCCCACCTATGTATAAAAAGCATGTGTCTATCATTTTACTGTTTATCCAATCCCAAAGTCCCCCTGCCACCCCCTTTGCTTTCTCCCACCTCCTTAATCTATCACCAATGGATTTCATGTAACTCACTTACATCTCCTCCTTTGGTGACAATTTATAAAAATGGGAGAAAAACCACCATTCTTCAGAACATTGTCTCAATAGGTTGAGATTCTGCTTTCAGACAATTGTCGACAATTTGGCTCAAATAAACTCACCAAATTTCTTTATAGGTTTGAATGTTTCTTATGTTAATAAAACTGAAATGACAGGAGAAAATACTGGTGAATCATACATCTGACAAGGGACTTGTGACCTGGAACATATAAAGAACTCTCAGAATTCAATAATATAAAAGCAACCCAAACTTTAAAACATACAAAGGATCTAATTAGATATTTCTCCAAAGAAGTTACACAAATGGCCCCAAACCACATTAATCATTAGGGAAATATAAATTAAAACTACAAGATATCACTCCATATCCACCAGAATGGCAAAAATAAAAAAGACATTAAGAAGTGTTGACAAGAATATGATGTATAGAAACTGGAACCCTAACTTACAATGCTAATCCTATACTAGTATAATAAAAGGCTAATATGCAAATCAACCAAACTGCGGAACGACTGGTCGCTATGATGCGCACTGACCACCAGGGGGCAGACGCTCAATGCAGGAGCTGCCCTCTGGTGGTCAAAGTGCTCCCACAGGGGGAGCACCACTCAGCCAGAAGCCCTAAGTTGAGCTCACGGCTGGTGAGCACAGCAGCGATGGCAGGAGCCTCTCCCACCTCTGCAGCAGCGCTAAGGATGTCTGACTGCCCCTAAGCCGTCAATTGGACATCCCCCGTGGGCTCCCGGACTACGAGAGGGTGCAGGCTGGGCTGAGGGACCCCCCCACCGCCGAGTGCATGAATTTCATGCACCAGTCCTCTAGTCCAGAGGTCCTCAAACTATGGCCCGCGGGCCACATGCGGCCCACCGAGGACATTTATCCAGCCCGCTGGGTGCCGCTGCCTGTCCTACTTAGCAGCCGACTCGTCCCAGGCCCACAGTGCGCATAGGAATTTGTTCATAGTTTTTTTTTTTAAACTATAGTCCGGCCCTCCAACAGTCTGAGGGACAGTGAACTGGCCCCCTGTTTAAAAAGTTTGAGGACCCCTGCTCTAGTCCATATATATATATATATATATATATATATATATATATATATATATGCGCAGCAACCATTACGGTGGAACGACCAGAATGACCGATGGCTATGACGCACAATGCAGCAGCCAACCAGCTTGATCTGGGCCCCAATTGGCTCCCCCACCCCCCAGCTGGCCCAGCCACCAATGGGCCCCCAACACCCTTAAATCACTGCCTGGCTCCCTGGTGCATGTACATTTAGTGAAAGCACAAGAAAATAATTATCAGTCCCTCTGTCCCCAACCGGAGTCTCCAGAGGGCTCTGCTAATATTGTAGCCAAGGTGTGAAATTCTCCCTCCATGGCACGCAGCCCCAGGAGGCCTTTCAAGTTAGCCAAAAAGGCAACCTAAGCATTAACGAGATGGCAGCCCTTTGCTGAGGAATGTAGAGAGGCTGGGTGGAGATTTTGTGAAATTGCAGTGCCTTGCAAATTAGGTGAGCTTTCAATCTCTCTTTAAAAGGGGCAGTAAAGAGGACCCGCAGGCTGCCAGGAGCATCAGTGAAGGGTAGGCACATTAAAAAACAGAAAAACTTTTAAACAAGCAGACCTGAAGATCATATTGGGAAACTGAGGGCAAAGCCCTGGGAAGAATGCAAAAATCATTAAAGGGCCATCATCCATCTTGATATATATTTGCAAACAACACATAAACAACTTCATCTCATGGCACATGAAATGCAAAACAGTTCTGTTATGAGTTTTCTTTTGGCCATCCTTAAAGTATAATTAGATCCAGCTGGGGGAAAGCTATAGCTTCCAGCATTAGACCCCATGGCTGGCCTTGCCTGATGGGCTCCCATCGGGGCGGGCCGGCCGGACCCCACTCATGCATGAATTCATGCACTGGGCCTCTCGTAGGAATATAAAATGGTGCAGTCATGTTGGAAAACAGTCAGGCTGTTGCTCAAAAAGTTAAACATAGATTTACCACCTGACCTAGCAATTCCATTCCTAGGTGTATACCATGAGATATGCACACTCAAAAATGTGTGCACAGATGGTCACAAAAACATTATCTGTAATGGCTAAAAAGCAGAAACAACTCGAATGTTCATCAATCAATAAACAAAATGTGTATACCTATACAATGGAATATTATTTGGAAATAAAAATGAATGAAATATTGTATATGTTAAAATGTGGATGAACTTTGAAGACATTTGGTAAATGAAAAGAAGCCAATCATAAAAGATCACATATTAATGAATCCATTTATATGAACGGTCCAGAGTAGGCAAATCTACAGAGATAGGAACTAAATTAGTAGCTACCCAGTTCTGGGGTGGGGATTGGGAATAAAGAGTAACTGCCTAAGGATTAGGGGTAAATTTACAAGGTGATAAAAATATTCTGAAATTAGGTTGTGGATGGTTGTACCATATATTAAAAACCACTGAAGTGTTCATGTTAAATGGATGCATTATATGGTATGTGAACTGTATTTTAATAAAACTATAAATATAATAAAAAATAATAAAAAGGTTAATATATCTCCTCGTCTTGTTAGTTCTCACTTTGCCACCTCCATTTCTTCTTGATTTCCCTCTTGTTTATGCCTAACTCCGTCTGTTACTAACTTCCTCTCTCCATCCCATCACCCATCACCTTCACCACAGCTATGCAGATAGAACCAACCTTGTTAGCAACAGTCAGTAAGGGCACTGTCTGAGTAATGTCCCCACAGCTAAAGACTTTGCCACCCTCCCTTCAGAAAGCTCATCTTACTAACTTAACCAGTGAAACAGCAGAATATGAGTTTAAACCACTACTAGCGAAGAGGAAGACTCTATTAAATAGCTTCGGAATGTTCCTTATGTTTCAGAAAAAGTGTGAGGCACATCAACATTATCTTTATTTACTTCAGCCAGTAGGTAGTTATTACCATGCTTACTTTGCACATTTAATAAATATTTATTGAACATTTATTATGTATCAGGATGTTTTCTAGATGCTGGTCATATTGCAGTAAACCAAAACAAAAAAGACAAAAAGATAGAAAATCATTAAGCATAGAGGTTAAAGACAAAATAAATAAAATAATGAGTAAAACCTAAAGAATTAATTGGTGATAAGTGCTCTGGAGAAAAACAAAGCAAGAAATTATAGGAAGGAAATGAGGAGGAAGGAAGGAGAAGGGAAGTTACAGTTCAAAATACCATGGCTCCACTGATATGCTCTCTGAGCAAAGACTTGAAGGAAGGCAAGGAGGTACCCTATGCATATCTGGGAAAGAGAATTCCAGGCAGGTGTCAAGTGCCAAAGTCCTGAGGTAGCATGTGTCTGGGTGCCATAGTGGCTGGAGCAGAATGACCAGAGGGGGTAGTGATGACAGCTGAGTTGAGATGAAAATGAGGCCTGATCCTGCTGGGGCCCTAGGGGCATGAAAGGGCTTTCTTTGTGGCTTCCTTTGAGCAAGATGGGGAATCACTGGAGGTTTTAAGCAGAGGAGCTTACAGAGTAAGAAAAATAATGGCTCAGGCCAAAGCCCTGGGCCTCTTTCTCCTGTCACCTCTGAGTCACAACTGATTATGTTAAGGGTGAACATCTGACTCCAAAGGAACTAAGCCAGTCACCGATGGATCCAATCAAAATTAATCCCCTCTCCAAAATCGGAACTAAATATAAGAGACAAAATTAGCCAGTGTTGGGACTTAATGAAAAGGTGATGCAGAGTCAAGTTTAGGACAGTTACTTCTGTTAGTATAGGCAGCTAGTGGGTTATTAACAAATGAAGATAGCATATAAAATCAGACATTAAGCAAGATTAACTAGGAAGGAGCAGCTTCACAGTCATTCCAAGCATCTGAGTGGACAGGAAAGATTGGCTTTCCGATCTATCCAAGGAACAATAGGCCATCCCACAGCTGAGACATGCTCAGCAGAAGCCAGATGAGGAGGCAAAACTATGAGGCATTCGCAGTAGGAGCCAAAATAGTGACCATAAAGGGAGGAGTCTAGCCTGGGAAAATATGAGAAAAAGAACAGGTAGGATAAGGGCACAAAACCCCAGAAAATCCAGGAAAGACATTGGACAGTTTCAAAGAAAGCCTGCTCTCTCCCCAGTCCAAAGAAAAATAATCAAAGCTTAACAAAGACAGAGGGCGGCACTCTCTCTCCATTCAGCCTCAAAGGCCTGAGTGTAGTAACTGCAGTGGCAGGCCAAAGCACAGCATGGAAAGTGGGCCAGAGAGGAAGGAGACTAAGCTAGACTACAGAAGTTTCAGATGCTAATGCTGGAGTTAATGGCAGAGCATCTCTGGACCACAACCCTCCTCCTGAGCTCAGTGGGGACAAGTGTGGGCCTGTGGCCACAGAGGATGGACATCTGCCGCAATTTGGAGCTGAGCCACCTGGTCATGGATGAGGAAGTGTGGCATCCTCTTCAGGGGTATCTATGTCCTGTGTGCCCCTCCAATAAATCTTGTCACAGCACCTCAAACCCCTAAAAGCATGTATCCTTGAAATGCATTTCCCACCATACCATGGAAGAATCCTATTTCTTCCAGCAACACTTTCCTGGTTCAAAAAACCAGAAGTGAAACTGAAAATTAATGCTGAAGACCAGCGGGAAGGAGCAGAGCCATGATGAGACAGCCCCTGAAGAGCAGGGAAGGAGAGAAGAACCTGTTGATTTCATTATACAGCTTTAAGTACTTCCATTCTAGAGGACAAGAGACCTATGGGACCCAGAACTTTCCAATAAATCTCTAGCCTTGGCCTCTTTGTGTAGGTTTCTTATCCTCATAGTAATTAAAATCCCTGGCTTAGGCAGGCAGTGAACTATATTTTAGTCCCAACTACTATATGGCTTTAAGGATTAAACCAGCTAAAGTAACTCCTGAGAGAAAGGGGCAGAAGGGCAACTGGATGCTATGGCCTTTCGCCCAACTCTGGCTTCCCACAAAGTGCTCTTATAACTCAGCAAGGTGCAATTCTATTACCTCACCCTCATTTTTAATTTCCTCACATGTCAGTATCAATAGGAAAGCTTTTAGCATACCCTATAAGGCTAAATAAATATATTTAGTGAAATTAAGTTATTGTTACTCTTTTAAAATGAAGTTAACTAAGCTGTGAAATATTTGCTTTGGGTTTAGTAGGTGCTGGGTGTTTGAAGGTCTTGGAAGCTCTCTTACCACAGGCAGGTTCCAACCTTGTTTCTTTATGGGAAACAGGGCCAAGGTTAACTGCTGTCTCCCCCCACCCCACCCTCACCCCCCATTTCCTCCTGGGCAGCATGCCAAGAGAATACAGGAGAAAAGCAGAGATTAGTGTATCTCTGTCAACTCTATATAGAAAATGTTCTGCTGTTTCTAAGTCCAGGGGACACAAGAAAAGGAAAGCATTATCACACAGGGTCTGGTTCAGAGCATACATCTGTCTGCATGCAGGCTGACTCTCACCTAATGCAAGTGAGAGAAATTAACTTGAAACACAGGCACACAGGGCAGGGGTCCAATGGGAAACAAAGGCAGGGCAGACACAGTAGCTTGAGCAAGCCTAATCACAGAAACCAACCATGCTGAAATAATGGAATGTTTTTGGACACAGAGTGGGAGGCATGGGAAGCCAAGGGAGAGCCTGCAGCAACAAGGTGTACTGACGCATAGGAACAAAGAAAAGAGAAAGTTCAGGTCCACTGCTGGGCAATAACAATGAGGGAATCAATCAAGTGGCCACACAGGTAGATATAGAGCAGACTTGTAGCAAATATATACCCCTGGACTACAAGGCTTCACGGGCAGCCCATTATTGGGTCCTCCTCCCCATGAGGGGAGTCTGAATCTGCTTGTAATACATTTTCCACACCTTTGCTTAAATTTTCTGGTCCCTGGAGCTTATTCTTCAGTGTGGTGAGACACGACCCCAGGGGAAAAAACCTCTGCTCACTGTTCAGGTTATCACAAGCAGCAGCCACCAGAGAGTTGGTCTGCAGTGCTGTACCCACCATGTAGAATCCCACAACTGCTCATCCTTAGGTTGTAATCAACAAGAATATATGCTAATCTCCTGCTAAGCTACCAGTTTATCTAATAGGATGGGTGAAGACTTCAGTAGTTATAATGACTGACAAGTATGCACCATTCCTATAGAACTCCAAAGACATGAGTTAACTGATCCACCCTGTCACCCTGAAGACAAGAATGCACTTCAGATATTCTCTCAACATCTTTGCAGAAACTGGGGAAGCTGCAGGGATGAAAAATCTTACCTTCATGCTAATAAATCTAAGCAATGAGGCACTATCAGGTCAGTCAGGTCTAATTTTCGTAAGAATTAAAGGGAAAAAAATCCCCACCAAATGCCACCAGCAGTAGCTTCAAAATAAATCATTTCTTCATGGTATGAATCTTAGTACTAATCTCATCCAGGGTTTCACCCGACTTTCTTACTCTTCTTTTCTCTTCATCGCAATTTCTCTATAAAAAATTTCAACCCCGTTGTGTTTTTTAAGAACATGAAAACCTCTAGGATAACAAAGCTGAGCAATAAATTTTCTTCTCAATTGTGACATAAGAGCCTAAATCATCCAAATTGCCTAGTGATGAATGCCTGTTTTAGCCATTAGGAGGAGGTTCAAGGAGAGAAGAAATTAACAAAGGCATGAATTAATGAATGAATAAATGAACAGGTTTACTGTTTCATTAGCAGTAGAGCACAGAGCTCTCAGTGTGGCAGAAACAAAGGGTCCTCAAGTGGCCTGTAAACTTTCTATTTGACAATCATCTCTTCTAAGAGGCTCCAGGGAATGTCTTTCTGTCCCCTCCAGGACAATTCATTATCTGATTTGCTCATAATGTAAAAGGTCAGTGACAATGGGTTCCATTTTCAAATCTACTTCACAAATGATATTTCACCTAAATAGTCCCTAAAGTTTTAAAAATCTAAGTAATAGTAAAGATTTTTATCTCTTGTTTGAGCCTGAAAGTGCAGATTCCAAGTTGTCTTTGAATATCTTAGAGACACATTATTTACACAAAACAGAAAAGAGAAGGTAGCAATATACACTCCTTCCTATACAGGTATTCATGTTAGATGTATATGTTTATCCTGTGACTGTCATTAAAACTTTTGTAGGCATCAACAACAGGAAACCTGGACATTCATAGGGAGGGGGCAGCCTTGCCTTACTTACCTGCATTTAAGGTTTCAACATTTATTGGTTTTGAATGTGATTGTACAACTGACTTTCAAGGGGACTATGGAACAGACTTTATACCCTCTTTTAGGAGATCCCTACTCGAATATCCAAAAGAGAAACTATAGTGTCCTTAGGATACCTGATAAGAGTCCCTGTGCACCACTCCACTCAACTACCGGATGGGCAGTCTCCTGAGGGCACTCACCAGAGTGACAATGGCACATTCAGCCGTCAGTTGAGCAGCACTGAACAGTGTCCGAACAAACCGGTAAATCTGCTTCTGTTCTGGGTTGTGTTTGTCATAATCTGGTGGCACTTCGGATTTCTGGGGGAAAAAATATTTTCAGATGGCAGGCCACCCAATAAGAGCAAAAGAGAAATAATTAAACAATATAACAAAACACGAGGAGGAGGAGATTAGATTACCGAAAGAGGGTGAAGGTTTTCATCAAAAATATCTAAGAGCATCCTTCCATCTGGGTCTCTGGTGGGGAAAATTAATAGAAAATAGAGTTTACTTTCTGCAAGAATGAGTGTCCTTCAAAATAAAATATATTTTGATTCAACTGTTATTTGAAGAAACAGAAGGCAGTGAATAATAATTTGTTTTACTTAGGTACAGTATTAGATAATTTTGAACAGTCCATGAAATAAAGGTTATAAATTAACTTGTGTGAGAACTCAAATTTTTATTTTCTGAGTTTTCAAATGAACCAAATCTAAATTTAACAACTTGTATGTGTTTTTTAAATTTATCTTTATTGTTGAAATTACAGATGTCATCCCTCCCCCCCACCCCGCCCCATTGACTCCCTCCATCCTGCCCCACCTAACATCTTGTTTCTTGAGCAAAGGCTGACAGATCTGCTTAAACTAGTAGTATGTTATGGTTGACAAGAAGTCTAAGGGTAAGATGAACATTCAATGTATCCTAGAGATTAATCTGAAGTGTTTAAAAACATGCAACTTAACCATTAAGAGTTTCACAATTTTGTATTGAAAAAACGAGGTGATGCATAGAAAGGCTCAACTCAATAACGTATAAATCTATTTAAAAAAAAATAAAACAAGGCTGGTTGCTACCAGGCTGGTAAATGAGCCATGTAAAGTGTGGCTTTCACTCTAAGCACAGTGCCTCAGGCAGCTGTCCTGCAGGTACTATTCATACCTCACCATAGACAGCTCTGCTTTTCATCTGTTGAATTTTGCCTAAAAACTTTTCTTTACAAACCATATTTGGAAACCACTGCTTTTGGTAACAACATATCATTTCCATAGTTTGTGCTTCCAAAGTCAATTAGGCTTGTGAATGGTATAAGACTCCAGACCTGTCCCTAACACACAACCACGGTGGTAAACACTACAGTTTCTGCTCTATGAATTTACTGTCTACACAAAAATAAAAGAGAAAGAAAGATCTTAACAGAACAATTCAATTTGCATTACCAATTGTTTTTAAAGCTTTGGGCATTCATACCTGTGCTTATTTTCACTAGCCTGCAGGAACACAGGTAGCAAAGATTTAGATCAAGAGTGGGGAACTTCCAGCCCTCAGGCCTCGGCCCTGGAAATCCTTTGGTCTGGCCCTGCCAAGGCATTAGGGGTGAGTTAATTAAATGTTTGACCAAATATAGCAGGCTAATTTTTAAGTTGATACTTTTGTATGGTCTGGGAATGATGTTATAAATATCCAAATGGCCCTTGGCAGAAAAAAAGGTTCCCCACCTCTGATTTAGATAAACGCCAGTAAAGACAGGTTCAACCAGGTAGGACCTGATAGTGGAGTCTCAAAAAGATGTCTCCTTCTGGTGCACTTCCTTTTATAAGAACCCCAGCTATGATAAATCAGCCCATAGCCTCACCTCACTAACTGCCTCTGCAAGATTACTCAAGGTACTATGGGAGAGACAAAGCCTGGCCCAATCAATACCCCTCTTCTTTGGGCTGTTCAGTCCTGTTCAATTTTTCTGATGAGTAAGGCCCTGCAGCACTCTCAAGAAACATTCATCAGAAGTAATTTTAAAAATGAAAATGTAGGTTCAAAATATAAATGAGGATTAAGAATTTAAGCTAAAATGACTCCTCCGTGAAATGGATTTTCCTTTCACCTCCATTAAGTTATGTGCCTTAGCTGATCAGCATCATCTCTCCCAAGCTAATGGATCTATCACCAGCCCCAGGGGTATGACCAGTATGATTTATCAAGGAGAAAGTCTGCAGTTGGTCAATGCCACCTCATCCCAAGAAGGGTACAATCTGTATGTCAATCATGCTTGTTTACAAATGCTCACTTTTTCAGTTGGACTTTCTCACTTCCATTCACTTACTTTTGGCCCAGTTTATCACCATTGGGCAAGTAAAGCACATGATTAAAAGTCTCGGTGGTATATTGCCTGGGTTCAATTCCCCATTCCCCAATTTACCAGTTGTGTAATCTTAGGCAAATTATTTCACCTTGCTGTACCTCAGTTTCTCTATTTGTAAAATGGAGATACATTGAGACACAGAATGGTGAATTTGGACTCTCATTGTCCTATTAAGGGGTTCTTGTCCTACGAAGTTTGAAGAATAAAATTCACAGACTACAAGATGTTTAGCAAAAATGCGGAATGGGAAAAAATCTGATCCTCTGAGTCTGTCTCTGGGTTTATAAATGCTGTGAGCTCTTTGTCATTATACTTTCTAATTGGACCCTTCCTTAATTCATATTCCCTCGTGCTTTTCTAATTGGCTACTTTCCTGCATGGTATCAGTTTCAAAGTCTTAAAGCTTACCAAGTGCCCTCCCCCCTTCTTGTTCCTCTTATCTTGTAACATTCCTCCATCCTCTGTGAATATAAGATAAGCAATCTGGTGGCTTGGAGCTGTCTCCGCCCATTATGCATGCCTTCCTCTCCCATGGACCCCACTTCCCTAGAATTGCCTTTCCTGTCCCTAAAATTCCTTTCAATATCAGTATCACCTCAGGAAGTTATTATAAAAACTAAATGAGCCTGGCTCAGTGGTTGAGCATCAACCTATGAACTAGGAAGTCGTGTTTTAATTCCTGGTCAGGGCACATGCCTGGGTTTCGGGCTTGATCCCCAGTAGGGGAATGTGCAGGAAGTGGGCGATCGATGATTCTCTCTCATCATTAATGTTTCATCTCTCTCTCCAAAAACCCCCCCACAAAACCCTAAATGAGATAATGCATGTAAAGAGCTGCCTGGGGTGGCCAGAGTAAGCACTTATAAAGTTGGCTCTTAGTATCAGATATGACTATAAATTAACTTTGGTATCCGTAACAGTCTAAGAACTGAGAAATCACTTCGAGATACTAATGCAAAACTGGTTGGTTTGAAAACACAGTTGAGTTCCATGAATGGTACTACATTGTTATCTAAGACTTACATGTTTTAGAAGTTTGAACGACTATCATAGAAATAAGCAGCAAGACAAAACATATACTTTCATTGATATGTTATTCTGGTCAAGGTTTAAAGGTCCAACAGCCTTCATTTTATAAATTTTTAAATCCAAAATTCTCAAGCACCATAAAGAACCATGAATCACAATTACAATACAGGAAAATGTAACTACAGAGAATTCCTTTCCAGGTGTTTACCTCCAGATATTTTTATTTTCCCATAAGACTGTTCAGAAGAAGCTCTGTCATCTAATCTCCACTTCATTGACTTATCACAACTCTCCCATGCCCTTTTTGCAAAACACATTTAAGGGCCCTAACAGGTTTGGCTCAGTGGGTAGAGCGTCAGCCTTCAGACTGAAGGGTCCCAGGTTTGATTCCGGTTAAGGGCATGTACCTTGGTTGTGGGCACATCCCCAGTAGGGGGTGTGCAGGAGGCAGCTGAATCGATGTTTCTCTCTCATCGATGTTTCTAACTCTCTATCCCTCTCCTTCTGCCTTCCTCTCTGTAAAAAGTCAGTAAAATATATTTTAAAAAAAAACACAAAACACACTGAAGGCAGTGTGGTGCCCATCCATTGAGATCCATTCCAACCATGAGGTGGCCATGCTTGTTCCCAGAAATGGGTCACATCAGTGTTTTTAAAACAAACAACAAAAACAGGCCAAAATGGAGTCACTTTTGCTAAGCTATGTCACCAAACCAACACTTAATAACTAACCTAACTGCAGTTTCAGGAGTGGAATTTTAAGCTGGTTTGGAATTTCCTGTCAGCACTAATGAGATAATCTGCCTTCCCTAAATAAAGGTATCCTTGCCTGAAATAATCCACTCTTTTAACGTCTTAGTCCCACCCTCTTTCTGCCTATAAAAACTTTCTATTTTGCCCTGGCCAGTGTGGCTCAGTTGGTTGAGAGTTGTCTTGTACACCGAAAGGTGGCAGGGTTTGAGTCCTGATTAAGGCACATACCCAGGTTTCCAGTTCAATCCCTGACAGGAGGCAACCCACCCATGTTTCTTTCTCACAATTGAAGTCTCTCTCTCCCTTCCTCTAAAATCAATACAAAAAAACTCCACAAACTTTCCATTTCTTTTAACACCTGAAACTCCCTTCTTAGCTGCTAGGTGGAATGCTGCCCAATTCATGAATCATTTAATAAAGCCAATTAAAGCTTCAAATACATTGAGTTGAATTTTTTTAAGGAAGGGGAAGAGAAAGAGAAACATGGATGTGAGAGGGATACATCAATTGGTTGCCTCCCTTACCTGTCCCAAACTGGGTGGAACCTGCAACCTAAGTCAAAACCTGACTGGGATTTGAACCCAAGACCTCTGGTGCACAGGATGCCGCTCCAACCTGAGCCAGAGTGGCCAGGGCATTACTGGGTTTTCATTCTTTAACGCAACCTGTTTTTATTAGATTCATATAACATATGTAAATGTCACCTAATGAAATAAGACTGCAATGAGAGTGGCTTTGTTCTTATGAAAATGAAGAAGGGTGCTTTAAAAAAGACACAATAAGAGGCCATCTCTAAAAATAAATTCACTGTGTGGTCAAAACCTGAAAGATTCTATGCTCAGATTGTTCTGCATGTCTTACGTTTTCTTGATATTGACTTAAAAAAAAAAAACCACTGTGGAAAAGGATAAATTACAGGTGTGGCTTACAAAAGAAAGTCATTTTGGTTATCTAATCAATGCCCCATGCTCAAAACTAAAGTCTTGATGCTACCTAAAAAAATTGGCAAATGGCCTGGCTGGTGTGGCTCAATGGTTAAGTGTCCACCCAGGAACCAAGAAGTGAGGGTTTGATTCCAGGTCAATCCCCAGTGGGGGGTATGCAGGAGGCAGCCATCAATGATTCTCTTATCATCATTGATGTTTCTCTCTCTCTCTCTCCCTCTCCCTTCCTCTCTCTGAAATCAATAAAACCATGAAATTTTTTTTTAAATGGCAAGTGAATGTACTTTTAATGTTTAGTGTTCAAATAAAATGTTAATGGTATATTCTTAAATGATTTTTCTATGATTCCCTATTAAATTAACTAAACTATCTTCATATTCATGTCAAAGAGAAGGTTTCTACTCCATTAATATAATTTATGTCTAAATTCAACCCAAAATTTCCTCTACTGAATTGAAACACTAAACATTTTTTATATTAATGTAGCATACAATAAATTTTTAAATTAATAGTTTATAAAAGATAGACTGTTTAAACAAATTATTCAGGAAATAAAGAGTAAAGAGGAGGCTAAACATTATCAAGAAGCTTTGCTTTGTTTTGCTAACTTCAAACATATACACCCATCTAGTTTCCTTTGAATTGGAAGCAGTTCAGCACTTACCTGAGAAGTTTTGGCAAATTATACTAATTTTAGAAACCTATGAAAATATGAAGGCCAAAGCAACTAGAAAATAATAGGAAAAAAACAAAAAACATAAAATGTAATGTTTTTAGCACAAAATTAATCATCCACATACCTGTTTTTGATGTGATAATATATTGCGAGAGCTACACTGTAAAATAAAATGCAATTCAATGTTTCATAAGCATATTCAAATGTTATGTATTATCTGACATCAGTCTGATATTTAAATTTAAGTAAAAGTCAAACAATCCATGTGAACAGTTCCATTTAAGTTAGAATGCTGATTTAAAAAATGATCTCTTTAATGTAAATCAATCTGGTACTCATTTCTAGAAATTATTAATTCTTGTTTCAGAAATACTGAAACTTTAAGTGATATTTAAAAATTTCTCTTACTACCTGAAATCTTAAGCTTTCCTCACTTGTAAAATACAAGCACTATGTACAAATACAGGTGGTACAAATTAAACACCTTTAGAAATCTCCAAATCAGTACCTACTATTTTAGAAATGTAGTGGTTTCTTTGTAACCACCAGAAAAATGGGACTATCACTCACAGGGGTTTGATATTTTTCCCCTTAAATCAATAACCTCTTGGCAAACGGTCTACTTATTCACTCACTTGCTGAAATGGTACTGCAACTCCTATTTGTTATACGATCTTCAAATTTTATTTTACATTTTAAAAGATCTTAATTTAATGAAGTCATTCCCCTTTCTGATTATAAAATGCATTATATCCATATGATGAAAATTTTAGAAAACATAAAAAGTATAAATAAAAATAATCCTTTTGCCCAAAGATGACTATTAGCTTGAGATAGATTATATACATTATATGTGTAAATAAATAGGTTTGTGTTCTACTTTTATTTTCAATAACATTTTCCTTACAATTAAAATAGTCTTTAAAAACATGATTTTAAATAGCTATGTTCTATCATATAGTTGTTGAATAATTTATTAACCATTCCCCTCCTAGTGAACATTTGTTTCTAATACTTTGCAATTAAAATTAACAGCATAATAAATATTCTCAGAGATAAATATGTGTGCAACCTGTGTACATTATTTCCATAAGAGACCATCTTGTAATTGGAATTACTCAATCTAAAGTCATAATAATTGTAAGGCTCCCCACATACACTAACAAATATCTTTGCAAAAAAACTGTACCAGTAGACTTCCCCACCAGTGTCTGTTTCACCTCACTCTTGCTAATACTCACCTTATACGTTTTGACAAAATGTTCTCTAACAGGGTAGGTTAAAAAGTGGTGTACCTGTTTTCAATTTGAGTTTCTTTGAGAACCTATCAAGTTGGCAGGGTTATTCATATCAACTGGCCAATTTTTAAAATTTCCTCTTTTGTAAACTGACTAGCTCCTTTCACTATTTTTTTTTTTTTGTTTGCTCCTACCACTAATTTTTTTTAACTCTAAAATTTACTGAAGAGGCCAAAATTCATTTCTTAGGCTACCAAGAACAATGGTAACAAGTCTTATCAGATTGCGTTCTGGGTCTCAAGAGCACAGAAACTGCCATCCAAGGCACCCACTTAGAAACTTAGACATGCATGCTGGATTCCACTAGCTCAGAGGTTTACCAATAACTTAACATGACAATAGCCAATCTCACTGTATCACAAGAAAATTAATACTCCTCCAAATCTCTTTCCAGATCTATTCATTCAAATAATTTCAGCTAATTGTTAAAAGTATTCAGGAGCAAAGAGTAATATATTCTTTCTCCTAATATTTTGAAAAGAATCTAAGCTCATGAAATAATTGTAATTGAAGTAAAAAGGTTTCAGAATTTTTTAAAAATAATAATATGGCTTTCAAAGTGCTTTCACATACATGAAAAAATACATGTTGCCAAAACTGGTTTGGCTCAGTGGATAGAGCGTCGGCCTGCGGACTCAAGGGTCCCAGGTTCGATTCCGGTCAAGGGCATGTACCTTGGTTGCGGGCACATCCCCAGTAGGGGGTGTGCAAGAGGCAGCTGATCAATGTTTCTCATCGATGTTTCTAACTCTCTATCCCTCTCCCTTCCTCTCTGTAAAAAATCAATAAAATATATTAAAAAAAAAAAAAAAGAAAAAAGAAAAAATACATGTTACTGATTCTATTTTACAAATGAGAAAATTTGGGCTCAGACACCAGATGCCAGGATTTCTGACTTGGATAATAGTTTTGTGCCCTTTCCTTCTCCCATGATGCACCAGGAAAAAAGGAAGAAATTACTGTTTTATTCATGCTGTAGCGATTGCTCTTCTAATCTAATGTTAAGATTTAAGCTGAATGCTTCATACGATTTGGCTTGAAGTGATTAGTTTAGTCACTTTGTTTGAGGGAAAAAATGGTTCTTGTTTTCCTTGGGAGGGAGTATGACACAGGAAACTATCACTAAATTGGAAATCAAAGCAACCTGGGTTCAAATCTGGCTCATTCATTTATTACAGTTCATTCATCTTTCAGAGCCTTCATTTCCTCATTTATAAAATTAGGACAATTCAACCTACATCACAAAGTTGTTATTATAACCAAATGGAATATATAAAAGCACTATCTCAAAGTTCTAAAACTAAAATTATTATTGTGATTCCCCTATCAATATTTCCATCTCAAGAGGTCTATTGGCTTCTGTAGATAGAGTGAAAATCTTCAGGGACCCAAACCTCCAGAGCCAAAAACAAGATAGGACATTATTGTGGCCTCAGACTTCCAAGAAAAATAGAGCCACTCTGAAGGAGAATTTCCACTCCAGGTCATATCCTAAAAAGTGAGAAAATCAAGCTGAGAATGCATGTACAGTCCAGCTCCATGGGGCAGTTTTGTTGGCTAACTTGAAAGAAAGTGATTACTGGGGGCAAAAAGGCAGTCAAGCTGAAAACTTAATCAATTTCGGGTGTCAAGCTCCAGTCCAAATGTCTAGCATTGGAGGCCTAGTCAGTTCTGCCACATCCTCAGAAAGTGGTGAGGTTTCACTGAAGATAGGCAGGGGCCAAACCAGAAGTATATTTGGATCAAAGGTTTTACTTAAATGCTTTTGCCACATAACTAGGAGGAAAGAAATGCTATTTTCTTGACCAAGAAAACAGAATAAGTTGTAATAATTGGCACTGTACTTGTCTTACTTCTTACCTAGAACTAAATCAGCAAAGCATGTAAGGATCCTAAGACATCTAAAAATCAAGAGATGCTTAACCATAGAGATAAAGACAGGTGGGTAAGTAGTGCTCTCTGATGCTCAAAGGCCCAGGGCCATGCACTATTGGCCAGCTGTGTAAATGTGGGCCCTCCCCCAACACCTTTTCCTTGGTCATCATCCCTTTGCTCCTTATAGGATTTGGGAGAGGGGTTGGTTGGTGAACACTAAATTCAGATCATAGCCGTTGGTATTTAGGGGAAAGATAGGAAAACAAAATTCTCCAACAAGAAATCATGCCTATGGCCGGGATGGTGTGGCTCAGTTGGTTGAGCGTCATCCCATGCACCAAGAGATGGTGGGTTCGATTCCTGGTCAGGGCACATGCCTGGGTTTCAGGGTTTGATCCCTGGTGGCAGTCATGCAGGAGGCACAGATCAATGCTTCTCTCTCTCTCCCCCTCACCCTTCTCTCTCTCTCAAATCAATTTTTAAAAATATTGAAGAAAAAAAAAACATGCCTATGAAAAAAAAATGAACACAGAGAGAGGGCCCAAACTTTTTATATTTAGGCTTTTCTTTCACTGTTAGAATAGCACCCAACCCTCCCCCAACTCAGTAAACTAAAATTTGTAAATGTGTTTGCTCATTTTGGCATTTCACCAATTTACAGAAGCATTTTCTTTTAAAAATAAGAATATAAATTGGTTGTATAGAACTCAGAGAATTTCCTCAAAGAAACAAAATAATACTTAGTTTTCAAGAAGCAAGTTCAGCCCACAAATGCTCACCATGTCCACAATAAAGTTGAACTACTATTTTATTAATGAGTGTATAATCAATTTTAATGTCTAGGGGGAAGGAACCAAGACAGGAGTAGGATATGGTTTAAGAAAAATTTTAGAAGATGAGAGCATTCAGACTTAGCATCTTCCCTACCCCCTTGTATTTTCAGGGCTCGCAGGTCCAACATGTACATTTTTTAAAACAGGGCACTTTTAAAATAAATAAATAAATAAATAAATAAATAAATAAATAAATAAAACAGGGCACTTTTTAAAACAACTAAGCTACTGACTAAAAGAATATGAAATTTGGGTGGTGCAGAGAAAATGTCTTTTGGATCAGGGAAGCTACAGTATCCACACTGCTTTGTCTCAAGTCAGCCTTTTTAACTGGTCTAGCTTTTCAGCTTCTTTTCCCTCCATGTATTAACCTACAGTTTATTTAAAACATTTTATTTAAGACTTTCAAGGGAACTTTAGGGAAGAGGAAACAGCTGTCCACTTATATCAGGGGTCCTTAACCTTGGCTGCCTATTAGAATCTCCTAGAGGGGTTAAAAATCCATACACTGGATCTGTGGGGCGAGACATCAAACGTCAGTGTGTTTTTAAGCTCCCAGGTGACTCCCAGGCACAGCCAGAGCTGATTCCACTGATTTAAATGATGCATAGCTGTAACTTAAGTAACTTAAGATGCATTGCACCTCCCAGACTTGACACTAAAATATCAAATTGTCACCCAGTTTCCCTGCCCACTCCTAAGTATCCATGTTACAACCAGTGGCGATTTTAAGTCATCCAAGGATGAACCATTGAGCAACTGATTCAGATCCATCTGTAAATCCCAGGAGTTCCCACTGCTCCACTCCTCTGCCTTGCTCTCCCCATGAAGATGATTCCAGGATTAAAGGAAGTTAGTGGCTTTCGCTCTGGGCTCCAGAGCTTGAGCAGATGCCAACAGCCACATAGTACATGGACGTTCAGGGCTTTCCACTCCTCTCCACAACTGCTAATCATTTACTCTAGGAAACGCTATACTTCCCACTTCCCGGCAAATAAGTCTAGGCTCAGGGCAGGAAGTGGCTCAGCCAACGGCATGTGTTGTGGAGCTTTCATATTCACACCTCTTCCCATCTATAGTAGCTGACTGTTTGGGTTTATGCCCACTCTTCATTTACCACGCCCTTAACACCAAGGTATTGAGGGAAGAAGCCACATTTCCATTTAGATCCTAGAAATACCAACCCCACAGCAGAGAAGGCAGTCTCTCTCCAAGTGGTCAAACTTCCACCTTCCTCCTGGAGTGAACCCTATCCACAGAAGACCATGACAGTCCCCACTGCTTGATTGAGGCTGTGACTAATTGTCACATGTGGTAGGTAACATTCAGAATGGGGCTTCTAAGCCTGAAAACCTGGCACACTGAGATAGAATACTTCCTATTCAGCAATGTAAACACTTACCTCAAACACCACTATGCACTATTGTTAAATGTGTATTTTCTTAAGTATAGAGATAAAATACCCCAGATTTTTCACAGATGAGCTGAAGACCACAGACCCTGGCACATCAGATTCTCTGTGATCTCTTGTTATCAAAATGCTAGTGGGAACATTACAGGAAAAACCAGTGTTCCTTCCTTCTTATCTCCCATTTTAAAATATAAAAACTGAAGCCCAACAGGGGAAGGATTTTATATCAAGACTCCCCTTCCTCCCTTAAACCTCACTTGAAAATAAGATCCCCAAAAGAAGAGTCTTATCCAAACCCTCACCCCTTGGTGACAAAAGCCGAGGTCAGAACTCAGATATTGATTGTGGGCAAGGACACTTTCAATTATGTCAGGCCTGCTTTCTACTGTAGCCCCAAGTCTTAAAGTGGAATCCCATTTTATTTTGAAGGTAAAATATTAGCGGAGTCGTGCAAGGATAGCCTTAATAAAAAGTGGGAAGGTAGAAAGTATGCAAAAAAATAAAAAATATGCTTTAATCTACATTTAAAATCATTTCAAAATTTGGTCTCTTTACCTAACTGGTAATATTAACAAATATTTTGAACACCCCACATTTTAACTACCAAAATCACTTTTTAAAAAGATTTTCCATAGTCAATGGCCTCCCCCTGCCAGACCCCACAACCAACCAATCAGGAATAGAAAAAGCATTCATTTAAGCAAAAATCTGTATACCCACCATTTAATTGTATACTTGAGGTTTGGTTGACTGACTGTGCTATCGTCTAGGAAAATAGTGGAGCAGGAGCTGTATTTCCTTGCTATTTGTCCTGGAGGATGCTGGAAAACAATGGTGACAAGACAATAACAATTAAACAGGGCTCAAAATTCTTCCAAAGAACATCATCCCCTTAAACTTCAGACCAGATTACAAAGGAAAAATGTCTTAGCAAGAAATGTGAATACTACCAAGCAAGAACAATATAAAAACACTTTCTTCTTACAATGAAATTCCTTGTTCTTCCATATATAAAAGTCACCACTCATAGTCCCAAACCTCCTTCATCGGAAGAACAGTACTCTTGCTATCAAGCATCAGAGTGCAGAGTCCATAAAAATCACCTGCCCTGAGCCTGTGTGAAACAAGAAGACTGCTAATCACACTAACAAAAGCCCTTAATTAAGGGAATGTCCTGGTTTTATGCACCAAGACTCCACGGTACTCTATTCTTGGGGTAAGAGTATTTGGGGGCTATAGAAAATGCAGCCAACGTTAATTTAGAATCTCCTGGTTAATCTGCTTGAATTTCAAGAGGTGATGTGTTTTGTTTTGTTTTTAAAGTATTCTTTTGTTATGGCAAAGTTATCTTTTAAAGGGAAGATTATCTGATACTTTGCAAGAGTATCAATGGATGATCTTCACGTAGTGTGTCTGTGCACTATGTAATGAAAGGCACAAAGAAGGCTTGTAAATTGAAGTTACAACTTGGATGTCAATTTTAACATGGCATTTTCATACCTATCTAATTCATCACAATATTCTCACTAAGACACTCCTAAGGCACTAAAAATTCTTTCTTTTTTTAAGCTCTTATTATAATTACATTGAAATCATGTAAGACACACTAAAAAATCAGAAGCTAATAATAGCTATTAATATGGGAGGCAAGTTTTAACGAAAGTTCTTATGAAAATTTCCCTACTAGTGTAAAATCTACTACACACAAAACTTCAACAGATATGTTTAACACAATAATTCAGTAATTAACAGATGTTAATGAATTTTTGGAGATACAAAATAACTTTGGGAATAATCCCAAAAAAAGAAGCAAAAGGACAATAATAATTCACTTCTATTATTGTATGGTTTCGACTATTCTGACACAAATTTCTTCACGATTAAAATGTGAACAGAGCCAAGGAGAGGAGCTGAGTAATGCACTCTAGTGAGCACACTCTACATTCCTTCACAATCTAAGAAACTACCATCCTGAGTTGCAGGGCAGGAACAACCCTGGGCACAAAGTCCCTAAGGTTCAGAAGATTAACTTGAAATCAGCCCCGCTGAGGGGCTGGCCAGTCCTGGCTTGGGATTGCCCAGATGTCAGCCTGAGCCTCCCAGTACTAAGGGCTGGTATGCCAAAGCCCTCACTTTGCCAGGGTATGCCAACTCAACTTTTAAACTCTTACTTCTAAATTGAATAAAAATCTTAAGTATTAAATTATAAAAGATTTTCATTTTCAGGGGGTGTCCTCACTCTAAAATATCATCTGGGTATTAAGTCATTTGTTGAATGTCAGAACTACAAGATTCATAGCATGTAAATCTCTTGATCTGAAATCTACATCACTAACAACAAAAAAATAGTGTTCTGAATACGTGTATTCATTTACAACTCACAAACCCCTAGCAAGGTAAGTAGAATTCCCATTTAACAGACAAGTCAAGAGTTCAGAGAAATGAAGTAATGTTCCCAAGGACAAATCTAAGACACCAGAGCTCAAAAGGCATATTTGTGTGACACCAAAGCCATACGTTTATACCTACAGTTCTTCACTTATGCCATGTTCTCCCAAATCTTTTCATACCATACCCCAAAGGCCCTTTACCTTCTCTGACCCCACTCATCCTAGAACCTTGTTGACAGCCCTTGCTCAAGACTCCTTCCTGTCATCTGGGCTGAGCGTCCTCCTAGGTGCTCTTAGGCTTTTGTGACTTTTGCAGCACTGATCAATCTCCGCTGCCATTTTCAGCTTACTCGTCTCTGTTCTCTCTAGGATCTAGACTCCAAGTCTCTTGGAGGTAGACTGGATAAATTTCTTGAATCAGCAAACACTAACAGCTTCATCCAGGGACTAGAGTGCCTTTTTGGCCCACACCACAGCCATCACACAGGAAGCTTGCCTCCATGGCAAGCTGGTCTTTGAGCTGGTCATGACAGCACAGCCTCAGCAGAAAGGAGCATGCCATGTCAAGCTGGCAAACAGGAGCTCATAGCAAGGGCCCATGCCACTGGTCAGTGAAATGCTGACGCGCTTAGGACACACCTCAGTGGAGCAATGGCTGGCTCTCTGTGACCCTGCAGGGAATTAGTTAATATGGACGAGACATTCCAAAATAAGATGGGCTAGAACATGGTTGGAGTCAGAAAGCCTAGAGTTCAGAATGTAGCTGTGCCACTGATTAGCTGTGTGAACTTGGGCAAGTTCCTTAAGTAGAATAATCACATGTTCTGGCTTGCTGGGGCAATCCTAGTTTGCCCCTGTTGCCCTGAAGTAAACAATAACAGCACTCCCTTTCACACTCATTAGTGTCCTGATTTGGACAACAAATTATAAGGTTGCCTTGTGCTTTACCTCCTGCAGATTCAATATCTTCCATCTGTAAAATATGGAGAGCAAAGACTACCCCTCATCGTGGTGCTGGAAGGACTGCGTGGGATAACAAGTGGTGTGCTGAGCCCAGAGCCATGCTCAACAAGTATGAAGTCACTTCTAACACTTAGTTTTTGCATTTCAACTTCCTATTTTCAATGGTTGAGTAAAGTTGTCCTACCACTTCTTAAGGTTCGTTAGGATCAAATAAAAATAGAGCATTAAAAAATGAGGTCATATTACTAGAGGAAAAGAAGTTTTAAATGTCTGTAAAAAAATTACATAAATAAAATCTCCAAAAATGAATGCTGCATAATTTTTAAAAAAATTTTATTCAGAGGAGAGCAAACCATGACCCTGAAAGAAGACAGAACCGTGTGTGCACAGACTGAAATCTGCACCTATTTCCCTTTACTAATATTAACTGAGGGCTTGATGTGCACACAACATGCATGGGGCAGACAGAGCACAGAAGTGGAAAAGAGGTGGCGGTGCCCAGTGCTACCACCTTCCACCTCCCGTACATTGCGGTGCACAGTCTCAATAAACCATGAGGCAGATGGAGTATTTTCCTCATTTTACAAACAAGGAAACATCTACAAAGTCACACAGCTAATAAGGAGTGAACACAAGGAACATTCTGTGAAATTCCCCTGTGCAATCCAGAGCACTCAGAGCGGAGAAGGACATACATGTAGATGACACCAGAGCTAAGAGAAAAGAAAGCTGCATCATATCCTTCCAACACCACCATAAGCTCAGAGACACAAAGATAAAAAGGACAAAGTAAAGAAAAACAAAAATTCCTCTTTGACTGCAAAGTGTTAAAAAACTAATATTCCATAGAAAGAAAAAGGAAGACAAAATAGCTTTTAGCAGGATCAATTTCTTAAAGGAGGGAAAGAAGAAAGGGCAGGAAAAGCAAATAGCCATGGAATTAAGAACAGAAGTGAACAAAATTATTACTCTATGAAAATAGAAAAATAAACCAACATCAGGTCTCAAGGACAAACACTAGGAAATGCCAATTTTGAGGTAAAATTTTACTCTATTGTGTCATGCATGCTGTCATTTATACTAATAAAAGCATAATATGATAATTAGACCAGGTGGACCGGACATCTTCTGGATGTCTGACTTCCTTCTGGACAGTTAGGGGGTGACCAGGCCAGCAAGGGGGCAGTTAGGGGACAACCAGGCCTGCAGGGGAGCAGTTAGGGGACAATTAGGCCAGCAGGGGGGGCAGTTAAGGGGCAACCAGGCTGGCAGGGAGGCAGTTAAGGGGCAATCAGGCCGGCAAGCAGAGGCAGTTAGGGGTGATCAGGCAGGCAGGCAGGCAGGCAGGCAGGTGAGCGGTTAGGAGCCAGCTGTCCCGGATTGTGAGAGCGATGTCTGAATGCCGGTTTAAACCAGCAGTCGGACATCCCCTGAGGGGTCCCAGATTGGAGAGGGTGCAGGCCGGGCTGAGAGATGCATGAATTTCATGCACCAGGCCTCTAGTCCTATATAATAAAACCCTAATATGCAAATTGACTGAACTGGTCACTATGATGTGCACTGACCACCAGGGGGCAGACGCTCAACACAGGAGCTGCTCCCTGGTGGTCAATGCACTCCCACAGGGGGAGCTACTTAGCCAGAAGCCAGGCTCACAGCTGGTGAGCACAGCAGTGGTGGCGGGAGCCTCTCCCACCTCTGAGGCAGCTCTAAGGACCCCTCAGGGGATGTCTGCCTGCCAGAGCGGGCCTAAGCTGGCAGGCGGACATCCTCTGAGGGGTCCCGGACTGCGAGAGGGTGCAAGCCAGGTGGTGGTAAGGTAGGGCAGATGTATAGGTCTTAAAATATTTAATTTACAGAATGGCTCAAATATGAGTTAGACTTGCCCCAGTGCACAAATGTTGTGCACCAGGCCTCTAGTTATAAAATAATTGCATTTACAATTTACTTCAATCTTAAGTCAAACCTTGGCTTCATTATGGCTCTGTGCATTGACTCTATAATGAGACTACTTTTTCTCATTCTCATTCTGGCTATGAGGCAAAATCCAGGCATACAACTCTTTAGAACTGTCATCATCTGGGGAAGAAAGGTTTTCCTGGTAGCACCTCAGGTCGGGTAGGGCCACCACGGGCCTCCCACTCCTTTGGAGGCTTCTCCTGCATGGCAGCTAGCACACATTTGTTGCTGCCAGAATTCTTTCTGCAGCTATAAAATAAAGAGGCTGGTTTCCAAAATAACAGGTTTTTTTTACTATTCATTTCTTGAATACAATGATCATATATATCCCATGCTGTCGTTTGGGAGTAGGTTGAGATGGGAAATGAACTTATTCCAGAATGCTGGGGGTAAGGTAGGGCAGATGTTTATCTAAGTATAGGTCTTAAAATATTTAATTTACAGAATGGCTCAAATATGAGTTAGACTTGCCCCAGAAAGTAAAAAAAACCTCAAGTTTCTTTCCTACTGTTATCACTCTCTCTTCTACATAATTAGTAAATAGTCACAGAAATACAAATATGTCAAATATTTGCACAATGCAAATGTTTAAGGGTCTTAACCATATCCCATCTCCACTGTTATTCATAACAATCATTTGAGATGGGGAGGCAAGTGGTATTGTCCTCTTTACAGGTGATATAATTAAAGCACTTTACCAAGTGACAGTAAGTTGGTATCAACAGCAAAGAAATATCAGAAGAATCATAATTCAGGCCACTCAACTCCTAATAAAGTGTTATTACTATGCCACATTGTTCTTCAGCAACATCCCTTTGAAATTCCCTATGAATGCAGTTATATTGGTCAAAAATTTACTGGTTCTAGAAGGTTATTTCTTCTCTTGGGAAAAGTTTAAAATTTTTAAAAAAGGAAGTAAAAAAAAGAGTTGTGCTTTGAAGAAACAAATATCTTATTACTGATCAGTTAAAAAAATTGAATTCATTGAACTACAAACAAAATATTAAAAGCTAAAGACCAGCTACTTTGGAAAACAATTTGGCAATTTCTCAAAATGTTAAATATAGAGTGACCATAGGACCCGGCAACTCAACTCTTAGGCATATACCTAAAAGAAATGAAAACATGTCCATAAAAAACATATATAATAATGCCCACAGCAGCATTACTCACAATAGCCAAAAGGTAGAAACAACCCAAATATCCATCAACTGATGAATGAATTAAACAGAATGTGCATACCTGTACAATAGAATATTATCTGGCCATAAAAAGGAATGAAGTTCTAAAACAGATGAACCCTAAAAATGTTCACTAAGTAAAAACGCCAATCACAAAAGGCCACATATTGTATGATACCATTTATATGAAATATCTGGAAGAGACATGTCCAAAGAGACAAGAAAGTAGAGTAATGGTTGCCAGGGGCTGGGGGGAGGGGATGGGGTATGACTGCTAATAGGCATGGGGTTTCTTTTTGGATTGATGAATATGTTCTAAAATTGACTATGGTGATAGCTGTACAACTCTGTGAATATACTAAGAACCATTTTATGGTAAAAGCTGTTTTTAAAAATAAAATTTTTTATAGAAGGGCACAAAATAGTCAAAGACCAAAGACAAGAAAAATATCTTATGGGATAGACTGGAATTGGAAATTAGGGTGTCAGTAAGAATTCATGATTTCTAAAATGCCTATTTCCTATATATAAATGGGCCTAAAATGCCTATTTCCTATATATAAATGGGCCTAGAAGCAATGATACCCCAGTAGCTATGAGTATATGTGGAGTCCAGATCTGATTTTCTAACATTGTTTGTCACTAAAAGGAATCAGGGCTCCCTGGAGAAGTGGCTGATTCCAGGGCTCATCCAGGGAAATACAAGCTGGGCCTGGAATATCTTGTGACAAAAAAACAAGCAAGAGAGAACTAAACAAACAAACAAACAAAAACCCAATGGGGGCATGCATGAGAACACAGAGCCAGTGTGTAAAGACTGCTACTAGCCAAATCTAGGACAATGTGAGCACCAAAATTATTAAGGACAACCAATGAACTATATGTAAATCACTGAAAAACAGATTTCCACAAGTCCATATAAAGATAAATGGATGGAAGGATGGATGGATGAACGGAAGGATGGATGATTGGATGGGAAGAAAAGGCTCTTAGAGCAGAATGAGACTTCCAAATATAAGGGTTTAGGGATGGGGGCTGAAAAATTACCATTTGCAATGAAAATACAGAGATTGGTTCAGGCAAGAATGATCAATTGATGCTAATCTGGTGATGGGAATAAGAAACGGGTTATCTGCATGGTCTTAAAAGTGTCTGCTCATAGACTGCTCATTAGTTGTAATATAAAAATATACAATGGAGATTCTGAACAGCACCTTGTCAGGTATCAATATCAACATCACCAATGAGGTCAGTTGGATATAGTGTGTCTCCAGAGTTGATACACGAAGAAGGGCAAGCAAGTACTCCATGACATATTCTGGCTAGAAGTGTTGACCCGAATCCTTCAGACAAATCCAACATGAGAAACATTCTGTTAACAAAACGCCTGGCCCTGCATTCTTCAACAATGTCAACAGCATGAAAGAGAGAGAAAGTCTAAGGGTCTCTCGAGATTAAAGGAGACCTAGGGGCACATCAACTAAATGCCACATGTGATCCTGAATTAAAACCAGCACCAGATGCCCAGCCAATGTGGCTCAGTGGTTGAACCAGGAAATCACGGTTCAATTCCTCATCAGGGCATATACCCGGGTTGTGGGCTCGATTCCCTGTGTGGGGAGTGCACTGATGTTTCTGTCTCTCTCTCCCTCTCCTTTCCTCTCTGAAATAAAAATCATAATTTAAAAAAGCCAGAACCAGAGAATATCATGCTACACAGAACATTATGGGACCACTTAATTTAAACAACTGGAATATGAACAGTCAATTAAAAAGAAAAGTATCAATGTTAAACTCTTGATTTTGATAACATTGATAATATTGTGTTTACACAGAGAATATCTTTGACTTAGGAAATACAGTGAAGAGTATTGGGAAGTAAAGGGCAGAATGAAGGCAAATTACTCCAAACAATTCAGAAAAAAATAATATAGGAAATAATATAGGAAATGTGATCAGAGCATGAGGTAAAAATGATAAAACACTGGTGAATCTAGGTAAAGAATGGTAATTTTCTATATTATTATCAAATTATTCCATAAATTTGAAATTTTTCCAAAAAAAGTTAATAGCATATATAAAGTAAAAGAACAAACTGTAACACAGATGATCTGATTAAAGCCTTTATTTAAAGAGTAAGGGTAGAAGAGTCTGATTCTTACAGGGCTTTTCTGACAAAGTCCCTGTTGCTTCTCAGTCTATGTTTTTTTTCTTTCCTCTCTCTGCTCCAAAAGTCCCTAAGCAAGGTGATGAAGTTGAAAACTGAGAAGTTAAGGGAGAAATAAAGCAAAAAATAAAATGACATAGAGAGAAGAGTGAGGCATCCATAAAAAGTATATTGAGCTCACATGAGGAAGAGATGGGTCCCTCTACTCTCAGCAAAAAACAAAGGGACAGGGAAGTCACAGATGAGGTCAAATTAGAACTGCTCCTTCCCATAGCAGAGTCTCAGAAATGTGAAAATCAGGCACCTTGTTCAAGAATCTGTGCTGGCTGATTCAGAGATAAGATACTGAGACCACACACAAAGGAAAAGGACTTCAAACACAGGAACTACCATTGAGAAGAGGCATTATGTAGGACAAGTCATCAAATTCGTTCAGTGACCTTCACTTGGGTGCCTTAACAAGGACAATGTAGTTTCCCAAATAACTCCACAATTTATATTACACTCTATTTGTGCCTCATAACTAGAGTGATAGAATGAAATGTAATAGGAAAGTGTAAGAAAAGGGAAAGCCTTCCATAGATGTAATCAGACACTCAAGGAACTGACATCTGTATCAACATTTTCAAATGTATAATGTTATGCCCAGATTTCGTGATTCCCAAAGACCACGAGGGAGCAGAGTCCGATGCAAAAGCAAAGAGCCTTTTAATCGAGCTAGCTCGAGCTCAGTCCCACACACACACACACCAGCGCAGCGGCGAGGTGGAGAGAGAGAGAGAGTCAGCCCCCAAACGCGCTGATTTATAGGGGGCCTGGGAGAGGTAGGAGGGGTGAGGTAGTGTGGTCTCTGCTGATTGGTCGGGATCAGGTTGCACATGGGGCAGGGTGCGGCTTACCTTCCCCTTGCATTTCTATTGGCTAATCCAAAAGTGTGGGTTGGGCTCTTGAAGAGGTTCTAGGGCAGGAACCTGACTCCACGAGGTGGAGGACATAGAACAAAAGGAACATGGAGTCTCCCCGCCCTTTCAATAGCATTACAACCTCTAGCCAGGATCACCAAGAAGCAAACAGAGTGGACCCAAATAAACAAAATCAGAAATGAAAGAGGTGAAATAACAACCGATCCCACAGAAATACAAATGATTATGAAAAGATACTATGACCAACTCTATTCCAACAAAAAGGACAACCTAGACGAAATGGACATATTCTTAGAAAAATACAAGCTTCCAAAACTCAACCAAGAAGAATAAAAAAATCTGAATAGGCTGATAACTACTGAATAAATTGAAACAGAGATCAAAAACCTTCCAGCAAAAAGCCCTGGTCTGGACAGCTTTACAGGGGAGTTCTACCAAGCATTTAAAGAAGAACTAAAACCTATCCTCCTCAGACTATGCCAAAAAATTCAAGAGGAAGGCACACTTCCAAGATCTTTCTATGAAGCCAACATTACCCTAATCCCAAAACCAGATAAAGACACCACACACACACACACACAAAAAAAAAAAAAGAGAGAGAGAAAGAGAAAGAGAACTACAGGTCAATATCCCTGATGAACATAGATGCTAAAATCATCAACAAAATTCTAGCAAATTGGATTCAACAATACATTAGAAAGATCATACACCATGACCAAGTGGAATTTATTCCAGGGATGCAAGGATGATACATCTGCAATTCAATAAATGTGATACATCACATACACAAACTAGGAGATAAAAATCACATAATCATATCAATTGATGCAGAAAAAGCATTTGACAAAATCCAACACCCTTTCCTGATAAAAACTCTCAGCAAAGTGGGAATAGAGGGATCATACCTCAACATAATAAAAGCCCTATATGACACACCTACAATGAACATAATACTCAATGGGCAAAAACTAAACACATTTCCCCTAAGAACAGGAACAAGAGAAGGATGCCCACATTCACCACTCCTGATTGACATAGTACTAGAAGTACTAGCCATTGTGATCAGACAAGAAGAAATAAAAGGCATCCAAATTGGAAAAGAAGTAAAACTGTCCTTATTTGCAGATGACATGATACTATACATAGAAAACCCAAAGACTCCATTAAAAAACTACTAGACCTGACTACAACAACGGCACCCAGTGAACAGCTGCGATCCCGGGAACACCGATCCCCAAGTGGCACAAGCACGTGGATTCAGAGGAACTCTGCGCCACATCACAAAAAAGTCAGATTTCACATGGGATAAGGAGAGGGAGAACTACATAACCAGACACCCGGAGAAGAGAGATCATGGGGAGACAAAGAAACAGCCCACATATGAAAGAAAAGCAGGCATCACCAGAAAAGTAGTAAACGAAATGGAGGCAAGCAACCTGTCAGAGAAAGAATTCAGAGAAATGGTCAAAAGGTGGATGAAAAGAATGGAAGACAAATTCAACAATATGTATAAGAACCAAGAGGAAATGAAAAATGACATCGCTGCTATACAGAACTCAATAGAAAGCATCAACAGTAGATTAGAAGAAGCAAAGGAATAAATCAGTGAGCTAGAATACAAGGTAAGAAAAAATACCCAAGCAGAGCCCCTTCTAGAAAAAAAAAAATTAAAAAGCAGGAGGAAAGCCTAAGAGAACTTTGAGACAACATGAAACGAATCAACATCCGCTCAGTGCCACAGGAGAGGAAACTGAGCAAGGAATAGAAAACCTGTTTGAAGAAATAATCACAGAAAACTTCCCTAATACAGGGAAGAAAAAACTCACACAAATCCAAGAAGCTCACAGAGTCCCAAACAAAATGAACCCAAGAAGACCAACACCAAGGCACATTATAATTAAATTGGCAAACACCAACGACAAAGTAAGAATCTTAAAAGTGGCCAGAGACAGAAAGTTACCTACAAAGGATCCCCCATCACACTAGCGACTGATTTCTCAACAGAAACACATCAGGCAAAAAGGGAGTGGAATGAAATATACAAAGTCATGCAAAGGAAGGGTCTGAATCCAAGAATACTGTACCCAGCAAGGCTATTAATCAAAATTGAAGGTGAAATCAGGAGTTTCAAAGACAAAAAAGGACTATGGGAGTTTATTACCACCAAACCAGCAATGCAAGAAATGCTAAGGGATCTGCTGTAAAAAGAAGATATAGGAAGGGAAGAAGGAACACAGGCATAAAGAATAAAAATGGCGACAAACAAATACCTATCAATAATAAATTTAAATGTAAATGGATTAAATGCCCCAATCAAAAGACATAGGGTAACTAAGTGGATAAGAAAACATGACCCATATATCTGCTGTCTACAGGAAACCCAGCTCAGAAAAAAAGACGCACACAGACTGATAGTGAAGGGATGGAAAAAGGTTCTTCAGGCAAATGGAAATGAAAAAAAGGCTGGGGTAGCAACAGTTATATCTGACAAATTAGACCTCAACGTGAAGACCATAACAAGAGACAAGGAAGGCCACTTCATAATACTAAAGGGAGCAATCCAACAAGAAGAAATAACTTTGGTAAACATATAAGCACCCAATACAGGAGCACCCAAATACATAAAAAGACTTCAGGAGGATATCAAGAAAGAGATTTACAGCAATACAATCACAGTAGGGGACTTTAAAACTCCACTATCACCATTGGACAAATCCTCTAAACAAAAAATTAGCAAAGATACATCAATCCTAAATGACTCACTAGATCAGATGGAATTAATTGACATCGTCAGAACATTTCACCCCAAAGCCACAGAATATACATTCTTCTCAAGTGCACATGGGTCATTTTCAAAGATAGACTATATATTGGGTCACAGGCAAAGTCTCTTCAAATTCAAGAAGATAGAAATCTTATCAAGCATCTTCTCAGATCATAATGGCACAAAACTGGAAATCAACTACAAAAAAACAATCCAAAAAAATCAAACACATGGAGACTAAATAGCATGCTATTAAACAATGACTGGGTTACCAGAGAGATCAAAAAAGAAATAAAAACCATCATGGCAACAAACGACAATGAAAACACAACAATCCAAAATCTATGGGACACAGCGAAAGCAGTCTTGAAAGGGAAGTTCATAGCTCTACAAGCCTACTGCAAAAAACAAGAAACAATGGTAATAAATTACCTAACCCTACAACTCAAACAGTTAGAAAGAGAGCAACAAGAAAAGCCCAGTTTAAGGAGAAGGAAAGAAATAATAAAGATCAGAGCGGAGATAAACAACATAGAGACCCAAATAAACAAAATCAGAAATGAAAGAGGAGAAATAACAACAGACCCCACAGAAATACAAAGGATTGTTAAAAAATAATATGAACAACTCTATTATAACAAATTGGACAACCTGGAGGAAATGGACATATTCCTAGAAAAACACAACCTTCCAAAACTCAATCAGGAAGAATCTAAACATCTCAATACACCAATAACTATGGAAGAAATTGAAGCAGTCATCAAAAAGCTCCCAGAAAACAAAAGCCCTGGGCCAGACGGCTTCACAGGGGAGTTTTACAAAATATTCAAAGAAGAACTAAAACATATCCTCCTCAGACTATTCCAAAAAATTCAAGAGGAAGGAACACTTCCAAGCTCCTTCTAGGAAGCAAGCATCACCCTAATACTAAAACCAGATAAAGACAACACAATGAAAGAGAATTATAGACCAATATCCCTCATGAACATAGATGCCAAAATCCTCAACAAAATTCTAGCAAATCGGATCCAGCAGTACATCAGAAAGATCATACACCATGACCAAGTAGGATTTATCCCAGATGCAAGGATGGTATAATATCCACAAATCAATAAACATGATACATCACATAAACAAACTGAGAGATAAAAACCACATAATCATATCAATTGATGACGAAAAAGCATTTGACAAAATCCAACACCCATTTTTGATAAAAACTCTCAAAAAGGTGGGAATAGAAGGATCATTCCTCAACATAATAAAAGCCATATATGACAAACCCACAGCCAACATCATACTCAATGGGCAAAAACTAAAACCATTTCCCCTAAGAACAGGAACAAGACAGGGATGCCTACTCTCACCACTCCTGTTCGACATAGAACTGGAAGTATTAGCCATTGCGATTAGACAAAAAGAAGAAATAAAAGGCATCCAAATTGGAAAAGAAGTAAAAATGTCCCTATTCGCAGATGACATGATATTGTACATAAAAAACCCTAAAGACTCCATCAAAAAACTATCAGACTTAATAAATGAATTTGGCAATGTAGCAGGATACAAAATTAACGCCAAGAAATCTATGGCATTTCTATACATCAATAGTGAACTTACCGAAAGAGAGACTAAAAAAGCAATCCCATTTACCATCACACAAAAAAAATTAAGATACCTAGGAATAAACCTAACAAAGGAGGTTAAAGACCTATACACGGAAATCTATAGGACACGAAAAAAGAGATAGAGGAAGACATAAACAGATGGAAGAATATACCATGTTCATGGATTGGTAAAATCAACATCATTACAATGTCCATACTTCCCAAAGCAATCTATAGATTCAATGCACTCCCCATTAAAATACCAACAGCATATTTCACAGACCTAGAGAGAACTCTCCAAAAATTCATCTGGAATAAAAAAAGACCCCGAATAGCCACAGCAATCTGAGAAAGAAGAACAAAGTAGGTGGGATCTCAATTCCAGATTTCAAGCTGTATTACATAGCCTCAGTACCAGATTTCAAGCTGTATTACATAGCCTAAGTACCAGATTTCAAGCTGTATTACATAGCCACTGTTCTCAAAACAGTCTGGTACTGGCACAAGAACAGGCATATAGACCAATGGAATAGAATAGAGAACCCAGATATAGACCCAAATCACTATGCTCAATTAATATTTGACAAAGGAGGCATGAACATACAATGGAGTCAAAACAGTCTCTTTAATAAATGGTGTTGGGAAAATTGGACAGATACATGCAAAAAAAAAATGAAACTAGACCACCAACTTACACCATACACAAAAATAAAGTCAAAATAAATAAAGGACTTAAACATAAGACAGGAAACCATAAAAATACTAGAGGAATCCACAGGCAGCGAAATCTCAGACATATGCCGAAGCAATTTCTTCACCGATACTGCTCCTAGGGCAATGGAAACTGAAGAGAAAAGAAACAAATGGGACTACATCAAAATAAAAAGCTTTTGCACAGCAAAAGAAACCATCAACAAAACAACAAGAAAGCCCACTGTATGGGAGAACATATTTGCAAATGTTATCACTGATAAAGGTTTAATCTCCAACGTTTACAGGGAACTCATACAACTCAATAAAAGGAAGATAAATGATCCAACAAAAAATGGGCAACGGACCTAAATAGATACTTTTCAAAAGAAGACAGAAGGCCAAGAGACATATGAAAACATGCTCAAATTCACCAATTATCTGAGAGATACAAATCAAAACAACAATGAGGTACCATCTCACACCTGTCAGAATGGCAATCATCCACAAATCAACAAACGACAAGTGCTGGTGAGGATGCGGAGAAAAAGGAACCCTCCTGCACTGCTGGTGGGAATGCAGACTGGTGCAGCCACTGTGGCGAACAGTATGGAGTTTCCTCAAAAAACTAAAAATGGAACTCCCATTTGACCCAGTAATCCCACTTCTAGGAATATATCACAAGAAACTAGAAACACCAATCAGAAAGGATATATGCACCCCTACGTTCATAGCAGCACAATTCACCATAGCTAAGATTTGGAAACAGCCTAAATGCCCATCAGCAGATGAGTGGATTAGAAAACTATGGTACATCTACACAATGGAATACTACGCTGCCATAAAAAAGGATTTCTTACCATTTGCAGCAGCATGGATGGAATTGGAGAGCATTATGCTAAGTGAAATAAGCCAGGCAATGAAAGAAAAATACCACATGATCTTACTTATTTATGGAAAATAAAGAACATTATAACCCGATGAACAAAAAGATAGATACAGAGGCAGTAAAGCATCGAACAGACTGTCAAATTACAGCAGGAAGGCTGGGGAGTGTTGGGGAGGGGCGGGAAAGAGATCAACCGAAGGACTTGTATGCATGCATATAACCACAACCAATGGACACAAGACACTGGGGGGCTGGGATGAGGGCATGCGACAGGGGTTAAGGGAGGCTGGGGAAGGTCAATGAGGGGGAAAAGGAGATATATGTACTACTATGTGTAATACTTTAAACAATAAAATTTAAAAAACAACAACTTCTAGACCTAATAAATAATTTTGGCAATGTAGCAGGATACAAAATTAACACCCAGAAATCTATGGCCTTTTTATATGCCAATAATGAACTCAGAAAGAGAAATGAAAAAAACAATCCCATTTACCATTGTACCAAAAAAATTAAGATACCTAGGAATAAACTTAACCAAGGACGTAAGAGACCTGTACTCAGAAAACTACAGGACATTGAAAAAAGAGATAGAGGAAGACATAAACAAATGGAAGGACATACCATTGGTAGAATCAACATCATTAAAACGTCCATACTACCTAAAGCAATCTATAGATTCAATGCAATCCCTATTAAAATACCAATGGCATATTTCAAAAATCTAGAACAAACTCTCCAAAAGTTCATCTGGAATAAAAATTAAAAAAAAACCCGAATAGCCACAGCTGTCCTGAGAAAGAAGAACAAAGTTGGAGGGATCACAATACCAGACATCAAACTGTATTACCAAGCCACGGTTCTCAAAACTGCCTGGTACTGGCACAAGAACAGACATAGACCAATGTAACAGAATAGAGGACCCAGAAATTGACCCAAGCGATTATACTCAATAAAATGGAGTCAAAACAGCCTCTTTAATAAATGGTGCTGGGAAATTTGGTCAGATACATGCAAAAAAAATGAAACCAGATCACCAACTTACACCATACACAAAAACAAACTCAAAATGGCTAAAGACTTGAATGTAAGACGGGAAGCAATAAAAATCCTATAAGATTCCATAGACAGCAAAACTGCAGACATATGTCTTAGCAATATCTTTACAGACACAGATCCTAGGGCAAGAGAGACTAAGGAGAAAATAAACAAATGGGACTACATCAAATGTATAGCATTATAATATTTAGACATTCTGGAAAAAAAGAAAAATATTAAGAAGAGAGGACATAACAAAACAGCTCCCCTATATCAACATCCACTGTGTCAAGTCAAATGAATGGTGTGGGAATCAAAATATCTAAGGTTCCTTAGTGAGGTGCGAAAATCCTGTACTCTATTATTGTTGCAACTTTCCTGTAAGTTTGAAATGACTTCAAAGTAAAAGTTGGATTCCTTAACCTTATTGGAGTTTTCAAATCTTACTGAGATTAAAACCTTAACTGAAGCTTCTTTCACACCCTCCAAGCACATTTTATTGGTACTTACATAGCTACATAGCGGTTGCTCAACAAATTAAAAATAAATCTCCCAAAGAGGCAAAAGCAAGGTTTAGAATTTTTTTTAAAAGTATATATTTTTATTGATTTCAGAGAGGAAGGGAGAGGGAAAGAGAGGTAGAATCATCAATGATGAGAAAGAATCACTGATCGGCAGCCTCCTGCATGCTGCTACTGGGGATTGAGTCCACAACCCAGGCATATGCCCTTGACCGGAATTGAACCTGATGCGTTATCCACTGAGCCAAACCGCCTAGGGCGCAAGGTTTAAAATTTTAAAGTTTCTTGTCCTGGCCAGGTAGTTCAGTTGGTTAGAGCGTCATCCTTATACGCCATGGTTGCAGGTTTGATCCCCAGTCAGTGCACACACAAGAATCAATGAATGAATGCATAAATTAATGGAACAACAAATCGATGTCTGTCTCTCTCTCTCTCTCTCCCTCTCTCCACAATCCCCATCCCCCATTCCCTTCCTTCCTCCCTTTCTCTCATGAAATAAAAAATAAAAAAATTTTTACATTTCAGTTCCTGGATCAAGCTTACTACATTTACTACATTCCTTGACTTCTCTGACTGACCAAGTGAAGGATATAAAAAGAAAAGATACCATTTTACAAGAAATCTGCTCCTCGCCCTTTCAAACATAGTATGCAGAAATAAACACTCTAAAGCAGGATTCTCAGGTGGAGCAGAACAGAATACACTCCATCCCGGGAATTCTGGTCTTCATTATTTATGAAAAACTATATCCATACTCAAAATACCAGAAAGACTTTCATCAGCTCTGATACAGAACTTGGAAAATTAAATAGAATTTATCTACATTCTAATGGGTAATAACAATAATATCGACATCTTTATATATTGCTATAAGTAGTTTGCATGTACCTAGCTTATTAATTTCTTCACAACGGCATTTTGTCTACATTTTCAAAGGGCAGGGAAGATATTATTACAGCTTTAAGACTTTCTAACACATAGCTTCAGTGCCAAGTACTTCAAGATCTATAAATACTTAAATGCAGATAGTCTAGAAATCCTTAGACAAACCCTTGTAAGGTCAAATACTCATTCTGGTTTTCAATATGAGAATTATTTATAGCATACTGATTTTGGTAATTTACCTCCTTCATTATTCCATACCTCATAGAGATAGCTTTTTCTGAAGAGAGGCATGTATTTAGAGGGACAGGAAGGGATGGCTATAACGTTCCTGAACTCCACCCTCCACACTTTACAGGGGTGCAAGCTGAGGCACCATGGTGGGTGCAAGTGGGGGGAGGGAGAGGAGTGCACATGGAGCCAGTTAGCCAAACATGCTGCTCAAGGAAGAAGGATAAATGATCTTAATGGAACGTTTATGCCTGGAAGCAGGGGAGGAAGATACTGCTTAGAATGGCCAAAAGTCTGGAGCTAAATCTTTTTAAACTCTTTAAAATTAAAGTGTTGCCGAAACCGGTTTGGCTCAGTGGATAGAGCGTCGGCCTGTGGACTGAAGGGTCCCGGGTTCGATTCCGGACAAGGGCATGTACCTTGGTTGCGGGCACATCCCCAGTGGGAGGTGTGCAGGAGGCAGCTGATCGATGTTTCTCTCTCATCGATGTTTCTAACTCTCTATCCCTCTCCCTTCCTCTCTGTAAAATATCAATAAAATATATTTTAAAAAAATAATAATAAAATAAAATAAAATTAAATTAAAGTGTTGTCAAGTGTATCATTTCTTTAAGGATCAAAAGAACATTCAAACACTATTGGACTTAATAAACAATAATTATGGGAAAATTATGGAGAAATACAGCCTCATAGAAAACCATTATGTGTTTATTCAAATGAAACTGAGTTAGAGAGAAAGAGTAATCTGGGGTAGGGATAGAAGAAAAAAAGGATCAGAAATTCCAAAAAAGTAGCTTTCATTTGGACCCATGTGGTGTTTGCTGTGGTATTATTCACACACCTTCCCATGAACAACATCAGTCTGTGGCTTCTGGAAAAACATTGGGGACAATGGATAAATACCAGCCATGCTTGTCCAATTGCAAACCATAAGGACACTGCCATATTATATTCTTCACATTCTCCCAAGTATCAACAAAATACATGAATCCTTTTCACCCATCCCAGACACAGTTATTTAAGCTCTCTTGACTATACAGTCATTCTGAAGGACACAGGCACAGTTTCACTTACATGGTTAATGAAGAGACTCTTGCGTTTTTCTCTCACTGTGAAAACAAAAGATGCAACAGAAATGTTACATGACTGCATGCCAACCCCTTACAGGTCACCGATGACTAGCCCTCTGTGTCGTGATCCCATCCTTCCACCAACCAACATATCCAGTTGCTCCATTACCAAATATAAGAATATGTGACCTGCACAACAGAGATCTGAACCTGGTTAACAAAGCAAAATATATACCCACTTAAACTATGGCATGCTAACAAAGTAAGTGTAGGTATAATTAACCGAGGGGTAATAGCTTTCCAATAACTAAATAAAATATCAATTAGCAAATCTCATAAAACTTGTACACATCCATTAATTTAAAATAATTAACAAATAATAGGACTACTGATTTCTAACCTGAGCAGACCCACAGGGTAGAGACACACAAAGGTCCATACTATAGGTTCAAATATAAATAACAATAATAACCATCACAGCATTAAGATACATGACAAAATATGCTAGAAGTATTATTAGCATGGAAACAATTCCTTTCCCTGATAGGTCCTGAGGAATAAAGCCGGGTTTCTGTCTAGAGGCCTTCGGAGTCTCTTGCAACACCCTCTCCCTCATGGAGGTTGATAATATCACAATACAAAATAGTGTTTATCAAAACAGAGATCCTCAGCCCGAGATGTACATGGGTGACAAGGAACCCTAAGAAGCTTTTTCATGACCTGTTTATCATTGAACTTTGCATTTTCTTTCCTGAATACCTAGTTTTAAGGGTATATACTAATCAATCAACACATTTACTGAGTAGGTCATTGTAGAAGACAGAAAGGTTTCCTTCAAAGAGATGACATCCTGAGCCTCTAGGAATCAAGAATGCCACCTTGGACACAGCTGTCGGGGTTGGGAGGGTAGAGGGCTTAAGCAAAAAAGAAAAAGGAAAAACTCATGGACACTGACAACAGTGTGGTGGTGATTGCCGGGGTAAAAGGGGGAGGGGCAGTGGAGGAGGTGAAGAAGGGTATATGGAGGATAAATGGTGATAGATGGAGACTTGACTTGGGGTGGTGAACGCAGAGATGATGTGCACCTGAAACCTGTATCATTTTGTTAACCAGTGTCACCCCCAGTAAATTCAATAAAAATGAATAAATAAATAATTAAATACGGTGCTAGGTACAAATCCAGCTTACTATCTGAGGAGCCTCTGCCCTCCCTTCACCCCCAGAGTCCACCTCCCAAATGCAGATGCACTAGTTTCCAGCCCTATGGCTGATCTGATGGAGGAATTTGGAAATTGTTTCTAGTTTGTATTGTTTAATTGTCTTTAGAAGTCCTATCCTCTCTAAAATGATAAACCAGCCGGAGGGTACTCTTGAGAGCAAATGCCTGCAGGCCATCAGATGGACTCACTCACAGGCCCTGGGCATGCACCTACCACACAGAGAGTGTGAGGCACCTGGCTATACTTGAGACTAGACCAGCACACTGGGAGCTCTCTGGAGTGCCCAGACAACAGCTGCAGACTATGTCTGCTGGGCACAAGGTGGAGACTGCATGATCACTTTTGACCTAACTTAAAATAAGTATCCACAGTTGAACCATAACAAAAGAAATATGGGGAGCTACAAAAAGCACTGGGTTTTAACTTCCTGATACTATACACTTGGTGTGCATGTGCATGCATGTGTATCTGTGCATGTGTATGTACATGTGCATGTTTCCCTTACATTGTTTCAATACTAAATTATTATGCATCTAGTCAGGCTTGTTCTACCACATGTAGGTATGATGATGACATGATTTCTCACTAGCTATAAAGATCTGAGAACACTTTCTACACAGGCAGCAAATTCCATAGGCGACACTTAGCCCTTGCTAGGTACCCAACAATAGGTTTGTGCAGAGGCTTTGATAGGGGGAAGGGTAAGTAATAGGAATAGAACCACAGTTGTTTAAAGATTATTCACCTCACCTTACTAACTATAAATAAGGGACTTTCTTATAGACCCTGCGAAACTGGAGGATTTGCTGTAAGAAGAAAGACAGTGCTATAAAAAGATAAGAGACGCCTTGGAGCCTGGTTGGGTCCATTATTCAGAAAAGAGAATACATTTTGAGAACAAACCAAGGAAATGGCTTTGTTTTGGTTGCTGAGCTTGGACCCCGACCCCCTCTGGGAGTTTGCCTTAGAAATGCTATTATCCTGTCCCAGGAATGGGCTAAGCTGGGTTTCCACATCATAGAAAATTAACTACCTTGTTATTGGACTTCAAGATCCTGGAAGGAGACACAGGGACCACAGACCTTGCAGCCCTTATTCTGCTCCGCTTACTCCTTGCAGGTAGCCCTTCTTCCTTATCCATATATAATCAGCCAGCTAGCAAGAGATGTTAAAGCAGAATTTTCAGGATGACCTGCTACTCTCCCATACTACTGGCATTATTAAAATAAAAGCTCATATATGATTCAACCTTGTCTCTGTTTAATTTGGCTCAAGTAGTGACAGGTGACCTGCACCCATTTTGTATCTGGTTTCAGCTTTGGAGTCTCCCCAATTATGGGAATCACCTCCAAAGATATCCATGCCTCAAGAAATATTAGAGCTTCTTATATGAGTACTACTAAAAAGATTAAGAATTACTAAAAAATGAGAGGATTAGAATATAGAATCATCAATGTTTTGACTAAAAGTTTTAACAAGAAAGCTTTAAAACAAACAAAAATAAAATCACAGTACAGGAACAAGCAAGAATGTTGTAAAAGTGTATGCTATTCTCGTACATCTTCTACAAGGATAACTCTAAGGGAAGAATCAGACCATTTCCATGAACCCCAACTGGTTCCAATGAGAATAGTAGAAAACAAAAGTTTGTTAAGACTATTACAAAACATGTAAGGACAAGGTATCAGAATCTATTGTAGAATACTTTATAAACACTCTGTGTTTATACAAATGAACGCCTCACACTCCTTTATTCCCTCAGGGCAACTGAACCTGCCGAATCTTATCTGAAATCAGGTACTACCTTCCTGTATTATTTTGTAATGCCACCCCTAAAAGGGCCTTTGAAAAATCAAGCCTACACAGTATCTGAGAGGCTTATCACATGTGTCCCTATGACAGATTTCCTTCTGGAATATCTCCTGAGTCCCCAAACCAACTGCCTGTCCCAACACATACACAATCTTCTATCATTTGCAGAAGGTCATCTTCCATAAGCTGCAATGATAAGGAAATCTTTGAAATGAAACAAATCTTCTCTTAAAGTATTTCAATTTATATATTAAACAAATACAACAGTGAGGCCTGTGGGGAAAGTGACAGATATTATTTCCCCATGAACTTCAAGTTTTCACACTTACTTTCTTTACAGGACTGCCCTGAAATTCTCTTCCACTCCACTTCCTTCCTTCACAGAAGCAGCCACTGGAGCTAGTGAAAAACTTGGGGGTCAGAGCCAGAAAACTGAAGTAGGGGAACCCAATAAAGTGGCAGAATGAAGATGGATTGATAATGAAGAAAAAATCAAAACCCCATTTTTATATTCAACAATCCAAAGTAATACTTATCTACCCAGCCAAGCAAGATGTAATAGCTTGACTTACCTCTCTGGGCCCTAGAAAATTAATCGGTAAGAAGAAATCTTTTAAATTAGAACTTTCTCTGCTGAAAATATTTTATTTATTCCTCTTATATTATTACTAGTGGCCCGGTGCATGAAATTCGTGCACATTAAAAGGGGGACCCAGAGTCAAGTCCCTGCCCACCCACATGTGCCTCAAAATTGCATGAGACCCAGACCCGTCGGCCCCCCCTCCCCCGCCTATTGGGCTAGATCCAGACATGGCCAGTCCCACCCTTGTCAAGCCCTGCCAGGCAGGGGGGTGTAGCCTCAGGTCCCCTGGCCCAGTGCTGAGGCAGGGGGCGTGGCCTGAAGTCCCCTGTCAAGCCCCACCTGGTGGAGGGCGCGGCCTGAGGTCCCCTGGCCTGGCTTTGGGGCGGGGGGGGGGGGGGGGGGAGGGGGGTAGGAAGCAGCCTGAGGTCCCCTAGCCCAGCACCAGGACGAGAAGCGCACTTTGAGGTCCCCCATCAAGCCCCGCCAGGCAGGGGGCATGGCCTGAGGTCCCCTGGCCTGTGGCTGGGGCGGGGGTTGTCGCCTGAGGTCCCCTGTCAAGCCCCACAAGGGCGGGGGAGGGCGTAACCTCAGGTCCCTGCTGATTGCTCGTTAAGGCTCCTTAAGGGAACTCAGCCTCAGCTGTGGGTGCAGCCATCTTTGTGACGGAGTGATGGTCAATTAGCATATTCCCTCTTTATTAGATAGGATGTACACTATCACCATAACATTAAATCCTGGTATTCCTGGTAGTGTGTTTTTAATAGTAAGCATCTATACAGTTGAAGTGGGGCTTCCACATTATGTGTGGACCTTCATCCTATCAACCTATTTGCTCAAGTAGATGTATGTATTAATTTCATTACAGGACTATAACATAATGGATGAGCTCTCACCACTTTCTGTAGACAAAGGGACTTAAGCAACAGAAGAAAAGGCAATAGTATTCATTCTAGTAAACATATATAACTTATAGCATTGGGAAACTATTAGTCATTTAATTTATCTACTGTTCTTTTTATTTTTGCAGTGGATTTAGGAAATTGAAGTGTGTAAGTCAAAGCAGTTAAAGTTTTAAGTTCTGTGACTATTTTAGTTACATAAAAATTTAAATGTCTTGCTTTGGAAAGAGATAAAACAATGGGAGTAAGAAAAGAGACACTCATAATCCAAGGATGAATTTTAAAATGGTGCTTCATTTACTCATTTAACCTTCATGATTTGATTCTGTCATGAAACTGGCACAAATAAACAATGCATGAGCCACTTTAGAATAAATTTCAGGTGAAAAACTTTGGTAGAATGGGAACTATAATGTGTATCACTTGGTAAATCTCATTTCTCTAACTCTTTTGACTTTTATGCTTTTATTGGCTTCTTCTTGCCAGTTTCAAGTCTCCATGGTTGAGTTAAAAAGAAAGCAAAAATTCATGAAAAATCATACAAAAGACTAGATTAATTATGAAATTACAGACACTCCAGGAAACAGTAAAGTTTCTTACCATCCTTGTTCATCCTACATGGCCCTGACCATAATGACCTGGGTTCAGGTGGACAACTATTACTAGCTGGACTAATTCTGTCTCCTGGGAATCTAGAGATCCTGGTTCATCACCACTAGAACCTTACCTGAAGGTATAGGGTTGGGTGGGGTACATCTCCTGCTATGCAGAAACACAGCAGGTCGGTCATCCATGAAAAGGTCTGCTTGCAAAGTTGGTGTCTGGGAACATGGATTTGGGGAGGGTTCCCACCATTCCCTAACGGGTAAGAGTGGCTCACTGTGCCAAACTATACAAACATAGTTTATGCTGAACACCTGCTTTCTCCTGAGAGTCTAGAATTTTGAAATGTACCAGGCAGTGGCTGCCTACCTAACCAGTCCTCAATAAAAATTCTGGGCACTGGGTCTCTGGGGAGCCTCATTGGCTAGCAATATGTCACAAGTTATTACTGAGGGAATGTGGTGCATCCTGTGTGACTCTACCTGGAGAGAGGACTGTTGGAAGCCTGTATGTATGTGACTTCCGATGGACCTCACCCATACCCCTTTGCTTGTGCTGTTTCTGCTTCTCATACTTGCTTTTGTAGTTAAGTCACAGCCATGAATATAACTGTATTATGAGTGCCATGATTCTCCTACCAGATCACTGAAACTGTGGATGGTCTTGAGGTCCTCCAACACAGCTGGAATGGAGGGCAGAGGGATAATGTTGAGAAGATAAGTACTTGCTTAGTTCCCAATGACTTTTAGTTTCTAGTTCCAATGACTTAAGGTTTCTGAGATACCCGTACAATTAATTATTCCTTTTCCCTTAATCTAGCTGGAGCAGGACTAAGACATTACCATGGGGAGAAAAGTAATAAAATAAGTGGAATCTCTTACCTTGGTATTACCTTGGTATAATTACCCAATTATAAACCTGTTTTTAAAATAAATTTGAAACCACTAAGGCCATTAATCAGCTCTGAAATTCAAAGTGCTTTAGCCATTTTGTTTTATATACTAGTAACAGTATAAGTAAAATGTCAAATCATTTATGATATTGGTCTTAATCATTTTTAAACCTAAATATGTTGGGTTACTAATAACATGCCAATAAATAAAAATCTCTGGCGTTCTCAGCATTCCTACATAATTGAGAGCGCTATTGGTCATTTTGCTTTCTTGGAAAAAGAGACAATAAATGAATATGGATCATAAATCACTTTCCTGGAAAAATAATAGCTGTCTCCTTTAATCCCATCTATGATGGTTTGTTAAGAGAATTTTTACTTAGCTAATGCAACAGTCCATAATGACTTAGACAGAAATGTACTAGAGGTTTTAAAAATAAGCCATCTAAAATCAGCAAAAATACTACTGTTAGCATTAAAGTCTTCTTCACATAATATAGGGAATGAGGAGAGGAGTATAGGGCAGTGTTTGCAATGGGGATAGACAAACTTCACCTAAGTTGCCTAGAACACTCCCATTCTTAAAAATACAACTTTCTGAAAAAACCTAATGCCTAATTATTGAGGATTTGTTAACAATCTAAATGCAATTTCAGCTAACCTCTTTTATAGGTAGGCATTTAAAAAATTACCTTGGCTTCCCATTCCTGTTCTAAAACAAGCTTTCCAATGGCAAGTTTCAGCCACCATTCGAATGTCAGGACTAAAGAGGTCCTAAAATGTAATCCAACATCCTTCATTTGAAAATGAGGAAGCTGCCCGTGTAGGCCCAAACAGGGAGTGACCAGAAGGGGAAGACAGGAGACCTGTGCTGGGCTCCTCAGAGTCATTCCTTTGTACCACCCTTCCTCTAAGAGCAGTGGCTCTGCTGCCTGCAATCTGCATGAAATGAGTTCCCAGAGATCCAGGTCAGGGAAGAAGTCAATCCAACTGAGCAAATGAGAACCTACACTCCAGTTACTCTTACTGATTGCACTTACCTAAGGCACTGTGTTCAGAGCTTTGAGAGATGACACATTCAACCTTCCTGATAATCTTAGGAGGAGGCATTTACTCCTTTTTAATGATGAAAAACCTACGGTTCAGGAAGACCATTTGGATCAGATGCACAAGGTAATACAGATAGTAATGGATCTAAGCTTGCAGCTCCAGCAGGTTGATTCCAGAAGGTAGTGCTTTAAATCATTACTAACTTCAGGACATCATTCCAAAGTGTTAACTGTTCTTACATGGTGAATGGCTCAGTTTATCAATGAAATTCAGCTGTCTCCCCAGATGTTGTGGGGCAGCTGACCAAAACATCCACCATGAAGGTAGGACATAAACTTAAGAATCTGTGAAAAGCACAGAAAGTGTTAGCCAGTGCTTAGTGACAGGGTTAGAAGGTCCTTATAGTTCAAAAAGGAGAGTTGAAAAGTCAGTTACTGAAAATAAGAGTTTATCACTACCACCTAACAGGACAGAGGGTGCTAGAAGTAGAACACAGCTGTGGTAGAAAGGACATCAAACTCCACCCCAGCTAGGGTGAATAACCACCCAGAGTTTTTGCTCTGGGTCTCTGCTCACTGAGCAATTTTCTGACAAATGAATCTGAAAAGCATAGGTCCGGAGAGAGGATACAGTAAAAGGGATATTGAGAAAAACTGACATTATGTGTCTAATTTGATTTTAGCTGATTTTGTACTGTTCAAGCAGTTTTCTCCAGACTGGAAGGCCCAAGAGATCAGACAATGAAGCAGACTGATGCTGCCAAGAAATGCAGGCCACAAAGTTCCTCCACCCCCGGCCTCCTTAATCCATTTAATTTACAGTGTCTCTGCATCCACCCCTACCTCGTGCATCTTAAGAGATGAATGGAGAGATAGGAATGCAGTCCTGAGGCTAGTATGGTCATGTCAAGTTCAGACCTGGAAGAGGGACAGCCGGGACATAAAAATCCTACATTCTCCTACTTCCAAATAATGGATGTCTTTTCTTAATATTTTTTTTAAATATATTTTATTGATTTTTTACAGAGAGGAAGGAAGAGGGATAGATAGTCAGAAACATCGATGAGAGAGAAACATCGATCAGCTGCCTCTTGCACACCTCCTACTGGGGATGTGCCCGCAACCAAGTTACACGCCCTTGACCGGAATCGAACCCAGGACCTTTCAGTCCGCAGGCTGACGCTCTATCCACTGAGCCAAACAGGTTTTGGCATGGATGTCTTTTCTTAATGAACTTAAGGAAGGTGGAAGAAAGTGATGTTGTAGCATAAAACAGAAGAACACTTAGGCAGAGACTGTAACAGTGCCATGGCATTTCTGCCGAGGATGGATCATGACTCCCTGCCTTCATTCTCTCATTATTTCATTCATTCAATCCCCTTTCAAGGTTCTTCTATGTAGTAACCTCTGAACTTAATATGGAAAATGAAAATAGAGGAAGATAGTCCCTATCCTAAAGCAACATGGAATTTAGCAAATAAATAAAACTAACTATCCCTTTATTTACAAATCATAAAAAGTCACCTCCACTTAAGAGGAATATACAAATTACATCAAATTTAATGCCACTGATTTTATGGTATACCTTCATTCTATTTGCCATTAAAAAAAGAATAAAAGTGCTGCCAATAAACTCTGAACAAGCCATCACTTGTCCTGACTTCAGAGATGTTACAGTTGAGGAAACATATCTATGAGAATGGACAAGAAGTGGGGAAGTCAGGGAACACCCCCTAAAGAGACTGACTTTGGGCTGGCATGGTATTGTGGACAGAGGATGCCGAGTCAGCTGCAGTGTCACAAAGCAGAGGGACCAGAGCAGCACAGAACTGGGGGCCGCACAGTAAGAGGTAAAGGAGGACTGGCAGGAAAGGCAGAAGAAAAAAAGCTGCATGTGCCAGTTTCTTTTTTCCTGTGGGACCAAGAACCGATGAAGGGCTGTTTGAGCAGGGAGGGGTCCAAATGGACCTGCTTTTCAGAATGCTCCTTCTTGCAGCCACATGTAGAGAAAGTGAGAGAGGAGATGGAGGCAGGAAGGCTGGGAAAGGGAGGGCTGTGGTCATAGCTCAAGGGAGGGAGAGGAGCTGTGATCATGGTGCTGAAGGAGGAAGGAAGAAATACCAGGCATTCAGGAGACATTTGAAATAAAAAGACACTTACCATAGGATTCCTAGGTTGCTAGTTGGGGACCCAGATTGACAGAGGATTTATCCTTCACAAAATAGATGATGTGGAGAGGAGGCAGGCAGGAAAGGAAAGATGGTGACTTTTGATTTGGACATAACAATACTGAGGGGTCTTGTGGGATTGCTAGATGGGGTGTGTACCAGGCAGAGGGAAATATGCTGGGGAACACATGCTTATAGTGCCAAAATGGGGGTGACATCCTCTTGCCAAAGGTCCTGGGATAGGATGGCTCAGAAGAGTGAGTCCCAAGTGTTAGCACTGAGTGACCCAAGTACCTGTCTCATAGGTAACAAGAACAGACACTGAGCACGTATTGTGTGCACAAGATGATCCTATTGCCTCAGGTCAACACTCTTCTGATATCATAGGTATGATTATTGTCAATTTACAGGAAATTATAACCCAGGAGATTACCTGACTATAAACCTAACTAAGGGCACACAAGGGCCTAAGTCCAGTCTCAGAGCCCTAATTGCCAAACTGGAGACAAAGGATGATCCCCTGCAAGCTAGGACTGACCACAGGACAGCATCGTGAATCAACCCAGAAATTATGCACTGACCTGTCACTATTCCACCTCTGATACTTCTTGAGCATCTACTCCCCCAGACTAGAGAGAAAAGATAAGGTAAGACAATACTAGCTTTTGTAATTCTTTTCTGAAATTATCTGATCGAAGATTAACTCATGGCTAGACTACAGCAGTGGTCTTGAAAGCAGATGTTCAAGGAGGTTGTGACAATGGCTGAGTTGTGAGCAGGATTTACCTCCCCGCCTTCTCCTTAACAAGGACCTTTCTCCCATTTCACAGAAAATGCATGCCAACCCACCCTGGACATGCGCCCACCCGGCATGAAAGAGCTCGTCCAGGGCACCAGACAAGGGCACAAGCAGACACTAGAATGAGACAGCTGTCTTTATTCCAACACAGCCTGGAATCTGCCCTGTCCTGGGGACAGTCCTACTAGGGGATTAGGAAGGACTTGTGGCTTGCATCTGCAGATGTCACACAGTGATGACAAATTCCATTAAGACTATAACTCCTATGGTTAGACTCTCTTCAAAGACACAGGTTACAAGGGAGAGGCACAGAGGAACAGAGCATGGAGAGCACAGGAGTACAGGCAGAGCCGGAAAGCACAGAAGGCTGATGGCCACTTCCCAGGATGGTGTTCACAGATATGTGTATTAACATGTTACATGAATTGAAAAAATGAAATTATACCTTTTCTGACAAAAAAATAAGTCTGATTTGATTGGTTTGACAATGATGCCTAGTTTTACTAACAAGGCCCTATTAAGGGCATGTAACATTTTGACAAAAACATATTTTAAATCAAAAGAAAAGCTAAAAGCCTTAGTTCAGAAGAAAAGCATAAGTGGGGATCCTTCATTCAACATATATTTGAGTTCCTTCTATGGGGTAGTCACTGTACATGGCATAAAGATGTAAATGCAGGGAAGACATGCAATGAATCTAACAGTATGATGAAGACCATGGCTTCCATAGAGGGGTATGCAGACTGCAACTGGGTCAAAGCAATCAAGGACCGTGTTCTGAAATGAATCACAGATTCATTTTACAACAGCTCCTCTGTGAATAGGTTAAACCAGGTGCCACCAAATGAAAAAGGTAGCAGATGTAATTAAACATTATTTGTGTGTCTGGTAGAGTCTCTTTGGTTTATTTTCTAGAACCTGCAAAAATGAGAAGCTACTATAACTGCATGAGAAACTTTTGAAATCAAGTGGATCCCAATTTGTTATCATCAACAAAACTGAAGGAGAACAAGGTTGAAATATACCTGGTTTTAGGAATTACTTTAGATGACAAATCCATTGAGATTTTTTGACATATAAATCAGATGGAAAAGAAAGAATTTAATGATATTACTATACCAAAATTCTTTCTGTTTCCTTCTATTTCTGAATAGAAACAAAGTTCCTCAGCACTTATATCTACAAAAACAAAGAATCTGATGTGACCAGTGTCTCATTCCAGTAACATGTAATATTCATCCATAGAAGCATTTCAGTATAAAATGTTTTTCTAAAATTCATTTCACTATTCCATTTAATTACTCATTCAAGTTTTAATTTCTTGTGTTGTTTTGATCAATTGTGAGTTAATAATAATAATGATACCTAAGTCTAGAACTTATTTTTAACATTTAAAGATAAGAAAAATAAAGAGTTGATCCATATTTTCATAGAAAAGAAGTATGACAGTGTGATAAAGGATATCAAAAAGTCAAAATATATTACATCATGATAAAATTCTATGGAAAAATGGCATGGAAATACAAGTACAAGATGAAAAATTAATATGCAACATCCAACTGTTAAAGAAGAGTGTGTTGGAGACAAAATGGTGGCAGAGTAGGCAGATGTGTCCCGAGCCTTGTCCTGGAGCAGATAGAAGGAGCAACTAAATCGAGTAACATCCACACCGAATTGGCGAAGTAGACACAGCTGGTGAGACAATTCCCAGCTAGGAAGGGCAGAGGACGCCTGGAGAAAGGTAAAATCAGGGATCTGGGCTGAAGAGAGGTGCGAGCCAAGCCCAGAGGGTCGGAAGAAAGCCGCACGGCACCAAGGCCACAGCCTTTGGGACAGGCGTAACATATAACCTTGGAAAGGAAGTCCATAGGGCTGCTGGCGGCAGGGGATTCAAGATCTAAGCCCACAGCCACCAGAGGCTGAGCCCAGAACCACGCCATGCTGAGGGGAGAGGGGCTCGCAGTGGCGCAGCTCTTTCCCCTCTTTTTGGTCTTTGCTTTTATTCGCTAAACCCAGTTCATAGGCTCTTTCAATACAATCACTCACCTGTGGCTGAGGTGCAGGTGAAGGTGTGGACTTTCTGGGGAGAGGCTGGAGAGAGGAGAGGGTCAAGGAGAGATGGCTGTGAGTCTCGTACTGAGTCATACCTGATGTGCTGGACCTAGACAGCCATTTTCTCTTGAAGAGATAGCCCCTCCCTGCAGTCTCCAGGCAACCAATAGAGCCACACCCAGACTACACCCTGAGTATTACAAAGGATAAAAAAACAAAAAACCCTCTGAATAATCTCTGAGAGCCCTCAGGGACTGGCCTAAAAAAAGGCTGTTCAGTCCCAGCCACCTCCCGAACCATAGTTTGGTCAGAAACAGCTGCTTGAGAGATTAAGATTAAAAGCGGGCAGACAGGCTAAGTAGGAAGATTAGTCCAGCCACCTGGCAGTCAAGGCTGTGGAGACAGATACAAACAGAGGAGCACTGGACTGCTTGGAACTTCAACAACCTAATAGGAAACTGAGAAGTGGCAGACAGTACAGAACAATGGGGTCTTAAACCAGCAACCATGGGGCATTAAAACTTGGCAGAAACAAACTACACTTCACTTTTTCATTTTTATTTTAGAGGCCCGGTGCATGAAATTTATGAATGGGGACCAGGGGAGGGTCCCTAAACCCAGCCTGCACCCTCTTGCAATCCCAGGACCACTGGACATGCCTCTTGCAATCCGGGACCGCTGGACATCCCTCCTGCAATCCAGGACCGCTGGCTCCTAACCACTCACCAACCTGCCTGCTTGATGTCCCCTAACCACTCTGTGCCTGCCTCATTGCCCCTAACCAATTGCCTGCCTATCTGATCACCCCTAACCACTCGCCTGCCTGCCTAATCGCCGCTAACTGCTCACCTGCCTGCCTGATCACCCTTAACCGCCTCTGCCTTGGCCCCTGCCACTGCAACTTCATCTGGAAGGATGTCCAGAATCACAACTAGAAGGTCATTCGACTGTCCGGTCTAATTAGCATATTACACTTTTATTATTGTAGATTACTTTGCTATCTATTTTCTTTTTACTTCATTTTCCTTTTTTGTTTGTTTCTTATTTTTTATTTCTTTTCACATTTTTCATCATTCTATTTTTATTTTTTCCTATTTTTTTAATTAATTAAAAAAATGTTTTACTTCTTTCTCTTTCTTCTTATCCATTCATCCTCCTTCTAATTCCTCTATACAGAACTGAGGTCCTCCCAGATTCATCCAATTCCATAACCTTACTTTCTGTATATAAGCTCAGTCTCTACAGATTCTGCCCCCACCCTCTTTTCTTGGTATTTGGTATTTGCATTTTTTGGTTTATCTGTTTGTTCTGTGGTATTTTCTCCCCATATACATATATTCTTTTTCCTTTTTCTTTGTTTTCTTTTCTCTCTTACCATTTTTTGTCTCCTTGATATCATTGGTGCTCTCTTTTCTTTCCCCTAATTCTCTTTTCTCTAGTGGTCATTTATATTGTGGTTATCGGTGTCGTGAGTACATTCGTGTTTTGTTCCCTTGGTGTTGTGTCTTGTCAAGTTGCATTTTGTCCTGTTGGGTCCATGTGATATAGAAAGCAAGCCACATAACCAGAAACCCGGAGAGAAGACTCCATCCACGAACAGGTCAATAACACTCCAGACCCAACTACAGAGACAGGAAGAGGGAGACAGTGAGGGAGAGAGCAAAAGGGAGTGTGTGAACGTGTGTGGGGTGTGTGTGTGGACATGTGACAGGGAAAATTAGATCCCGCAGGACCTTCAGGGGCAGGCAGACTGGGCTCGCCTAGCCGGGCAGCTTCTGCTACCATTGCAAACAGTCCCAGGAAGGCTGGCTCTACAGCAGAGGCCATACCTTCTTGAAGGGGAGAGCTGCTGTGACTTGGAGTCCAGCCTCATCTCCACCCAGGGTTCCATCAGAAACCACCCAAGACTCTACAGCCATCCCTACCAGGGACCTGCTTACTCAGCTGTGGTCCCACAGTCACCAAGACTCCAGCCACCCCTGCCACAGGCTCCTGTGAGTTCCAAAGCACACTCCCCTCTGGCCAGCCCAACGCTTTCCAGGGGTCCTCAAACTTTTTAAACAGGGGGCCAGTTCACTGTCCCTCAGACCACTGGAGGGCCAGACTATAGATTAAAAAAAACAACTATGAACAAATTCCTATGCGCACTGCGGGCCCGGGACGAGTCGGCTGCTAAGCAGGACAGGCAGCAGCACCCGGCAGACCAAATAAATGTCCTCAGCGGGCCGCATGTGGCCCACGGGCCATAGTGTGAGGATGCCTGCTTTCGCCCAAGGCACTGCGACTACACGAACAGCAACTGCACGAGCAGACAACCCCGTCCGAGGTGCAGCAGCAGTTGAGCAGACCGTACCTGTCTGAAGAGTAGCAGCCTCACACAGCCTGCCCCTGTCCGAAGAGCAGCAGCTCTGCACAGCCTGCCTCTGTCCGAGGAGCAGCAGCCCTGCACAGCCCGCCCCCGTCCAAGTAGCAGGAGCCCCGCGTAGCCAGCCCCCTCTGAGAAGCAGCAGCCCTGCAAGCAGCCTGCTGCCATCCAAGGAGCAGCAGCTGAGTGAGCAGTCCGCCCCCATCCAAGGAGCAGCACAAAGGTCCACTCCACCGCCGACCAAGGAGGAGCAGCCCAGAGAGCAGCCCGCCCCCGTCCGAGGAGCAACAGCTGCCCACAGCTCGCCCCCATACAAAGAGAAGCAGCCTCGCAAGCAGCCCAACCCCATCTAAGGAGCAACAGCCACGTGGGCAGCCCACCTGCGTCTGAGAAACAGTAGCCCTGTGAGCAGCCCGCCCCTGTCCAAGGAGCAGAAGTCGCATGAGGAGTCCGCCCCCACCTGAGGACAGCAGCCTTGTGAGCAGCCTGTCCCCATCCGAGGAGCAGCAGCTGTGCGAGCAGCCCACCTCCACCAGCCACAGGAGCCACTACTCCTACGAGCAACCATGCAAGCAGCGCCCACCAAAGGACCAGCTGCTGCCGCTGATACCCGAGGAGCAGCCCCTGCACGGCTTGACACCTAGATCCTTAAGTGAAAGCTAAATTGGGGAGACAAAGAAACCCCCAAAGGGGAAGAAAAGGATGAATTCCAGAAAAGGAGCTAAAAAAAATTGGAGGTATGCAATAGGTCAGAAAAAGAATTCAGAATAAGGGTCGTACAGTTCATAAACCGATGGATGAGAAAATCAACAACTTATGTAAGAACCAAAAAGAAATAATCAGTGATACAGCTGCAACACTATGGGAAGTTTCAACAGTAGACTAGGAGAAGCAGAGGACCAAATTAGCGAATTAGAAGACAGGGAAGCAAAACACACACAAACTGAACTGCATTGGAGAAAAAAATTAAAAGGCAGGAGGAGAGACTAAGAGAGCTCTGGGACAACATGAAACGAAGCAATATACGAATAATATGACAGGAAGAGGAACAAGGGTTAGAAAACCTATTTGAAGAAATAATAATGTCAGAAAACTTCCCTAATGTAGGGGAAGAAAAAAGTCAAACAAGCACAGAGAATACCAAAAAAGATGAACCAAAAACACCCACACCAAGACACATCAAAATTTCATAGGAAAACCGACAGGACAAAGAGAGAAACTTAAAGGCTGCAAGAGAGAGACAGCAAGTTACGTAGAAGGGATCTCCCATTAGATTATCAAATAATTTATCAACAGAAACACATCAGGCCAGAAAGGAATGGGAAGAAGTACACAAAGTGATGCAAAGCAAGGGACTGAATCCAAGAATACTCTATCCAGCAAGGCTATCATTCAAAATTGAAGGGGAAATAAGGATCTTCACAGACAACAACAACAACAAAAAAAAGGCTGGGAGTTTATCATTACCAAGCCAGCAATGCAAGAAATGCTAAAGGGACTGGTGTAAAAAGAAGAAATAAAAAGGGAAGAAGGAACACAGGCACAAAAAAGTAAAAATGGCTACAAACAAGTACCTATCAATAACTTTAAATGTAAATGCATTAAATGATCCAACCAAAAGACATCGAGTGGCTGAATGGATAAGAAAACATGAGCCATATATATGCTGTTGATATGAGACCCAGTTCAGAACAAAGACTGAAAGTGAAAGGATGGAAAAATATCTTCCATACAAATGGAAATGAAAAAGAATAAATAAAGCTGAGATATCAATACTTAAATCTGACAAAAGAGACCTCAAAGTGAAGGCCATACAAGAGATAAGGAAAGCCACTTCATAATACTAAAGAGATTGATACAAGATGATATAACCATGGAAAACATACATGCACCCTATGCAGGGGTACCCAAATACATAAACTCTTGGAAGATATCAAAAGAGAGATAGACAACAATACAATCATAGTAGGGGACTTTAATACCCTACTGACATCACTGGATAAATCCTCGAGACAAAAACCAACAAAGAAACAGCAAAACTAAATGACTGACTAGATCAGATGAACTTAATTGACATCTTCAGAACATTTCACCCCAAAGCCATAGAATATACGTTCTTATCAAGTGCACATGGGACATTTTCAGAGACAGAACACATATTGGGGAACAGGCAAAGTCTGAAGAAGACTGAAATCATATAAAGCATCTTCTCAGACAACAGTGGCATAGTATTAGAAATAAACTACAATAAAATAATTTTAAAAAATTCAAACAATTGGAAGCTAAATAGCATGCTATTAAACAAATTGGATTACCAAAGAGATCAAAGAAGAAATTAAAAACATCCTGAAAATGAATGACAATGAAAACACAACAATCCAAAATATATGGGACACAGTGAAAGGAGTCCTGAAAGGGAAGTTTATAGCTCTACAGGCCTACCCCAAAAACAAGAAAAAATGGTAATAAATCATCTAGGTCTACAACTTAAAGAATTAGAAATAGAGCAACAAGACAAGCACAACGTAAGCAGAAGGAAGGAAATAATAAATGCCATAGTGACAAAAAGAAAAAAAAAAACAATACAAAAAAACAATGAAACCAAGTGTTGGTTCACTGAAAGGATAAACAAGATTGATGAACCACCAGCCAGGCTCACGAAGAAGCAAAGAGAGAGGACCCAAATAAACGAAGTCAGAAATGAAAGAAATGAAATAACAAAAGACACCACAGAAATACAAAGGATTGTTAAAAAATACTATTAACAGCTCTATTCCAACAAACTAGACAACCTAGAGGAAATGGACATATTCCTAGAAAAATACAACCTTCCAAAACTCAATCAGAAAGAATCTGAAAATCTCAATAGGCTGATAACTAAGGAGGAAATTGAAGCAGTCATCAAAAAGCTTCCAGCAAACAAAAGCCTGGGGCCAGATGGCTTCACAGGGGAGTTTTACAAAACATTCAAGGAAGAACTATGCTCTTCAGACTTTTCCAAAAATTCAAGAGGAAGGAACACTTCCAAGCTCATTACAAAAAGCCAGTGTTACCCTAATACCAAAACCAGATAAACACACCACAAAGAATGAGAATGACAGGCCAATATTCTTCATGAACATAAGATGTCAAAATCCTAAACAAAATTCTAGCAACTTGGATCCAGCATTACATCAGGAAGATCACACACCATAACCAAGTAGTATTTATCTCGGAGATGCAAGGATGGTACAATATTCGCAAATCAATAAACGTGATACATCACATAAACAAACTTAGAGATAAAAATCACATAGTCATATCAATTCATGCAAAAAAGCATTTGACAAAAATCCAACACCATTTCTTGATAAAAACCCACAACAAAGTCAGAATAGAGGGATCATACCTCAACATAATAAAAGCCTTATAAGACAAACCTACAGCCAACATCATACTCAATGGGCAGAAACTGAAAGCATTTCCCCTAAGAAAAGGAACAATACAAGGATGCCCACTTTCACCACTCCTGTTCAACATAGTACTGGAAGTGCTAGCCATAGCGATCAGACAAGAAGAAGAAATAAAAGGCATTCAAATTGTAAAAGAAGACGGGAAACTGTCATTAGTTACAGATAACATGATAATGTACATAGAAAACCCTAAAGACTCCATCAAAAAATTATTAGACTTTAAATAAACTAAAGGCCCGGTGCATGAAAATTCATGCACTGGAGGGGGGTCCCTCAGCCCGGCCTGCCCCCTCTCACAGTCCGGGAGCCCTCAGGGGTGAGAGGCGACCTGGCGTTCAGGGGAAGGCGACATCCCCATTACACCTCTGCTGCTGCCACTGCCGGCAGCACAAGCCTTGGGCGGCCCTGGTTACCTGAGCCTCAGGAGGACCTGGGCAGCTGGGCAGCCGCCATCCAAGGCATGCCTGTGCCTCTGGCCGGCATGGGGCACCTGGGAAGCTGCCATATGCAGCTTGCCTGATCCTCAGACTGGCCCTGGGTGGCTGGACAGCCACCATCCAAGGCGTGCCTACACCTCGGGTCAGGCATGGGCGGCTGGGGAGCTGAGGGGACTGGAGAACTTTAGAGGCAGATGCGCGGAGTGGCCGGACCCACCTGGGGGCAGGCCAAGCCGTGCCACGTGCCTGCTGCCCCGGTGGGGCTGAGGGGACTGGGCGCCACCATCTTGTGGCTGAGGGCGCCACCACCTTTGAGGGCGTGCAGTCAATTCCCATATTCCCTCATTATTGCCTATGGGTGCCGCAATCTTTATGAGGGCATGACGGTCAATTAGCATATTCCCTCTTCATTAGATAGGATTTGGAAATGTAGCAGGATACAAAGTTAATGCCAGGAAATCTATGGCATTTTTATACACCAATAGCGAACTTACAGAAAGAGAGATTTAAAAAACAATTCCATTTACCATCACAACAAAAAAATTAAGATACCTAGGAATAAACTTAACTAAGGGGGTAAAAGACCTGTACTCAGAAAACTACCAGACACTGAAAAAATAGATAGAGGAAGACAAAAACAGATGGAAGAACATACCGTGTTCATGGATTGGTAGAATCAACATCATTAAAATGTCCATATTACCCAAAATTATCTATAGATTCAATGCACTCCCCATTAAAATACCAACGGCATATTTCACAGACCTAAAATGAAATCTCCGAAAATTCATCTGGAATAAAAAAAGATGCCAAATAGCTGCAGCAATCCTGACAAAGAAGAACAAAATAGGAGGGATCTCAATACGAGATATCAAGCTGCATTACAAAACCACTGTTCTCAAAACTGCCTGGTACTGGCACATACAGACTAAGGACATAAAATAGAGAACCCAGTAATCAACCCAAACCATTATGCTCAATAAATATTTGACAAAGGAGGCAAGAGCATACAATGGAGTCAAGACAGTCTCTTCAGCCCTAACCAGTTTGGCTCAAAGGATAGGTGTCGGCCTGCAGACTGAAAGGTACCAGGTTCAATTCTGGTCAAGGGCATGTACCTTGGTTTTGGGCACATCCCCAGTAGGTGGTGTGCAGGAAGAAGCTGATCAATGTTTCTCTCTCATTGATGTTTCTAACTCTCTATCCCTCTCTCTTTCTCTCTGTGAAAAATCAATAAAGTATTTTTTTTAAAAAAGATAAAATTATTTAGTGTTTCCCATCCCAATATATACAAAGCAAGGGGCCATCACAACCAGACAGAGGATCGAACAGCAGAACAGCAGGCTGCAATGGGCGACCAGGCCGGCAGGGGGCATACCTGGGGGCAACTAGGCCAGCAGCGGGGGCAGTTGGGGGCTATCAAGCTGGCAGGCAGAGGTGGTTAGAGGTGATCAGGCCATGTGGTGGGGGGCAGTTAGGAGCAATCAGGCAGGCAGTCAGGTGAGCAGTTAGGAGCCCACAGTCCCAGCTTGTGAGAGAGATGTCCCGGATTGGAGAGTGCATGCTGGGCTGAGGGGAACACCCCGCCCCCGCCCCCGCGTACAAATTTCATCCACTGGGCCTCTAGTGGATTAATAAAAGCCATTGTTTGCAGGGGAAAAAAGACAGTCTGTTCAAAAAATGGTGCTGGGAAAACTGGACAGATACATGCAAAAAAATGAAACCAGACCACCACTTTACACCATACACAAAAATAAACTCAAAATGGATAAAGGACTTAAACCTAAGATGGGAAGCCATAAAAATCTTAGAGGAATCCAGAGGCAGCAAAATCTCAGACATATGCCGAAGCAATTTCTTCACTGATACTCCTCCTAGGGCAATGAAAACTGAAGAGAAAAGAAACAAATGGGACTACATAAAAATAAAAAGTTTCTGCACAGCAAAAGAAACCATTAACAAAACAATAAGAAAGCCCACTTATTTGAGACAACATCTTTGCCAATATTATCTCCAATAAGGGTTTAATCTCCAACATTTACAGCGAACTCATACAACTTAACAAAAGGAAGATAAATAACCCAATCAAAAAATGGGCAACGGACCTAAAATAGATACTTTTCGAAAGAGGACATAAGAAAGGCCCAAAGACATATGAAAACATGCTCAAAGTCACCAATTATACGAGAGATGCAAATCAAAAACAACAATGAGGTACCATCTCACACCTGTCAGAATGGCTATCATCAACAAATCAACAAATGACAAGTGCTGGTGAGGATGCGGAGAAAAAGGAGCCCTCATGCACTGCTGGTGGGAATGCAGACTGCTGCAGCCACTGTGGAGAACTGTATGGAGTTTATTCAAAAAACTAAAAATGAATTCCCATTTGACCCAGCGATCCCACTTCTAGGAATATATCTCAAGAAACTAGAAACACCAATCAGAAAGGATATATGCACCCCTATGTTCATAGCAGCACAATTCACATTAGCTAAAATCTGGAAACAGCCTAAGTGCCCATCAGCAGATGAGTGGATTAAAAAACTGTGGTACATCTACACAATGGAATACTACGCTGCTGTATAAAGGAAGGTACTCCCACCATTTACAACAGCATGGATGGATCTGGAGAGCATTATACTAAGTGAAATATGTCAGTCGGAGAAAGATAAATATCACATGATCTTACTCATTTGTGAAATATAATGAACATAAGCTGATGAACAAAAACAGATCCAGAGACAGAGAAGCAACAAACAGACCGTCAAACCTCAGAGGGAAGGTAGAGGAGGGTGGGGGTAAAGGGGGAGAGATCAACCAAAGGACTTGTATGCGTGCATATAAGCATAACCAATGGACAGACATCAGGGGGGTGAGGGCATGAGCAGGGGTGTGGAGGGGGCAATGGGGGGATAAGGACACATATGTAATACCTTAATCAATAAAGAAATTTTTAAAAAATAAAGGTCATTTGAAATTTTTAAAAAAGTGTTCATACATTATTAAGTGACTAGAGGCCCGGTGCATGAATTCATGCACGGGGGTGGAGGGGGGTTGGGGGAGGGGGGAAATATACTGCAGGATGTTGGCCGACAGGCCCTGATCTAATTGTGTAGATGTGCTGAGGTAGTGGCAAGCAAAGACCACAGAGCGCCCCAAAATGGCATGAACAGCAGCTATACTCTGGAAATACAGCTGTACTTCACTGCCTGCACTCAGGCTGCCTCTCTCCCCCCAGGGCAGAATTGCTGACAGACAGATTGTCTCTTCTACCTCAGCTGCATTTTCTTGGGGCTCCACCCCCAAGCATGATAGGTAGCTTATTTCGGCCATTTGTGGCACACAGCCATAGGAGCGCTAGCCAATGAGTGGTTGGGAGCCCAGAAAGGCACAGGGCCGAGCTAGAAGTGTCTGACGGGGACAGAAGGGCAAGTGGCACGTGTGATATGGTGGCAGAGATAAGATGGCGGTGGTGCTTACTTTACCTTGTTGCAGTTAGTCTGCTGCCTTGCCCCTTCAGCCCCTCGGAGCTGCTACTCTGTCTCGATCAGTATCAGGGTTGCTCTCCTCCTACAGGCTTCCTGGACCCATATTCTCCAGTGTCCGGAGCCTTAGCCAGGAGGAGGGACCGTGGGACATTGGCCAGTATGGGAGTTTCGCTGTGGGAGTGCACTGACCACCAGAGGGCAACTTCTGTGTTGAGCACCTCCCCCTGGTGGTCAGTGCACATCATAGCAACTTGTCGACTGGTCGTTCCAGTCGTTCAGCCATAATAGTTGCTTAGGCTTTATATATATAGACCTGCACCCTTTCCAATTGGTGACCCCTCAGGGGATGTCTGACTGCTGGTTTAGGCCTGATCCCGCACTGGCAGTTGGACATACCTCTCGCCATCTGGGACCACTGGCTCCTATCCACTCACCTGCCTGGGTGCCTACCTGCTGGCCTGATCGCCATTAACTGCCTCTGCCTGCCGGCCTGATCGCCCCTAACCCCCTCCCCTGCCAGCCTGATCACCCCTAAGTGCTTTCCCCTGCCGGCCTGATCACCCCTAATCACTCCTGCCTTGGCTCCCGCCACCATGGCTTTGTCCAGAAAGACTTACGGAAGACCGGTCTATCTGGTCTATTTAGCATATTACCCTTTTATTAGTATAGATAAATTGATGGTAAAGAATCAAATCACTATGGTAGGGAGATTTTATTTGCAACATTGTTTAAAAGATGGGTAGTTTTATTAACTTTATTTTTATTGTTGACACTATTACATGTCCCCCCCTTTACCCCACCTACACCAGCTCCCAAATCCTCTTCCCTCTGGCAATCACCTCACTGCTGTTGGGGTCTATGGGTTATTCATATATGTTCTTTGGCTGGTCTATTCACCTTCTTTCATCCGGATCATCCAGCCCCTCCCATCTGACAGCTGTCAGTCTGATGCCTCTGGTTCTATTTTGTTTATCAGTTTATTTTGTTCATTAGATTCCACATATAGATGAGGTCATAAGGTATTTGTTGATATTTTAATGGAGACTGCATTGAATCTGTAGATGGCTTTGGGTGGTATGGACATTTTAATGATGTTAATTCTACCAATTCATTAACAAGGTATATTCTTCCACTTGTTTATATCTTCCTCTATCTCTCTTTTCAATGTCCTGTAGTATTCTGAGTACAGGTCTCTTATCTCCTTGGTTAAGTTTATTCCTAGGTATCTTAATTTTTTTGTTGCAATGATAAATGGGATTTTCTTAGTTTTTCTGCAAGTTAATTATCCTATACGAGGAGCCAAGCACGCGAAATCATGCAGCGCTGCCCACCCACCTGCAGCCCTGCCTCGACACCCGAACCTGTCCACGCAGAGCTCCAGCACACCTGGCCCAGCCCCCAAACCCTCTGGCCTTCTCTGGCCGCTTCAAGCCCCACCCTCAGTCCCTTGAGTTGCCTTGGGCTGGTCGTGCCTTCTCTGGCACCTTCTGCTTCTGACCTGTCTCTAGAGCAATGTGGCAGCTCCACCCTGTCATGGCGCCGGAGGAGAGCATGGAAGCGTCTCACCTGCTGTGATGTGCTCCTTCCCCTGGCAGGTGGGCTGCAGGGCACTCAGTGAGCTGTAGGTATGAAGGAATGGTGAGGGGGGCACTATGGGCTCTCACCCCTGCCCTCCCCGGCACGGGATGGTCCTGCCTCCTCCAGGCACCTACCCGCTTCCACCCTGTCTCCGGAGCCACACCCCAGCTAATATGCTAATGGTCTGGTTGTTACCCATTACGGCATCCAGACCATTAGCATATTAGCTCTTTATTAGTATAGCTAATAAAAGGCTAATATGCAAATTGACGAAACAGCAAACAACTGGTCGCTATGACGTTCACTGACCACCAGGGGGCAGATGCTCCATGCAGGAGCTGCCCCCTGGTGGTCAGTGCACTCCCACAGGGGGAGCGCTGCTCAGCCAGAACCTGGGCTCACTGCTGGCGAGCGTAGCGGCAGTGGTGGGAGCCTCTCCCGCCTCCTCAGCAGCGCTAAGGATGTCCGACTGACGGTTTAGGCCCGCTCCCTGTGGGCCTAAGCTGTCAGTCGGACATCCCCCGAGGGCTCCCTGACTGTGAGAGGGCGCGGCCAAGCTGAGGGACACCCCCTGAGTGCATGAATCTCGTGCACCGGGTCTCTAGTTGATATATAAAAATGCTATTGCCCTAGCTGGCTAGGCTCAGTGGATAGAGTGTTGGCCCCCAGACTGAAGGGTCCCAGGTTCAATTCAGGTCAAGGGCACGTACCTTGGTTGCAGGCTCATCCTTGGCCCCAGTCGTGGAGTGTGCGGAAGGCAACCAAACAATGTGTCTCTCTCAAATTGATGTTTCTCTCTGTCTCCCCCCTCCCTTCCACTCTCTCTAATAATCAATGGGAAAGAAAATATCCTCAGGTGAGGATTAATGAAACATATAAAAAGCCATTTACTTCTGGGTGTTAATTTTGTATCATCCTACATTGCTGAAATCATTTATTAAATCTAGCAGTTTTTTGGTGGCCTCTTTAGGGCTTTCTATGTACAATATCATGTTATCTGTGCATAATGAGTTTTACTTCTTCTTTTCCAATTTGGATGCTTTTTATGTTTTCTTCTTGTCTGATCACTGTGGCTAGGACTTCCAGTACTATGCTAGCCTATATAATAAAAGCCTAATATGCTGTGTTCGTTCAACCAATCAAAGCATAATATGCTAATGATATGCTAAGTCCGCTCAACTGCTTGCTATGATGTGCACTGACCACCAGGGGGCAGACGCTCTAACTGGTAAGTTAGCTTGTTGCTGGAGTCCGGCCAATCAGGACTCAGTGAGACAGGCCACACATGCCCTGGAATCCTCCCACAGCCCCTCCCTGGCTGGCCAACCTCCTGCAGTCCCTCTCACCCTGATCGTGCACCAGTGGGGTCCCTCAGCCTGGCCTGCACCGTCTCGCAATCTGGGAGATGTCGGAGAGCCAGTTTCTACCTGATCGTGCTCAATGCAGGAGCTGCCCCTTGGTGGTCAGTGCATTCCCACAGGGGGAGCGCTGCTCAGCCACAAGCCGGGCTCATGGCTGGGAAGCACAGTGGTGGTGGCGAGAGCCTCTCCAGCCTCCATGGCAATCGGACATCCCCCGACAGCTCCCAGACTGCGAGAGGGTGCAGGCCAGGCAGAGGGACCCCTGCTTCGTGTACAAATTTCATGCACCGGGCCTCTAGTGTTGAATAAGAGTGGTGAAAGTGGACATCCCTGTCTTGTTCCTGTTCTCTGAAAAATGGTTTTAGTTTTTGCCCATTGAGTATGATGTTGGCTGTAGGTTTGTCATATCTGCTTCCCTTTATTATGTTGAGGTATGATCCTTCTATTCCCACTTTGCTGAGAGGTTTTTTTAAATAAAAAATGGGTGTTGTATTCTGTCAAATGGCTTTTCTGCATCTATTTATTTTAATATATTTTATTGATTTTTTACAGAGGAAGGGAGAGGGATAGAAAGTTAGAAACATCGATGGGAGAGAAACAACGATCAGCTGCCTCCTGCACACCTCCTACTGGGGATGTGCCCGCAACCAAGGTACATGCCCTTGGCCAGAATCGAACCCGGGACTCCTCAGTCCACAGGCCAACGCTCTATCCACTGAGCCAAACTGGTTAGGGCTTTTCTGCTTCTATTAATATGATCATGTAATTTTTTACTTTCAATTTGTTTATGTGATGTATCACATGTATTGATGTGAGACTATTGTACCAGCCTGCTGTCCCCAGAATAAATCCCAGTTGGTCATGGTATATGACTTTAATATATTGCTGGATCCGATTTGGTAATATTTTGTTGAGGATTTTAGCATATATGTTCATCAGGGATATTGGTCCGTAATTCTCTTCCTTTGTAGTGTCTATTTGGTTTTGGGATTAGATAATGCTGGATTCATAGAAAGTGCTTGGAAGTGTTCCTTACTCTTGAATTTTTTGGAATAGTTTGAGAATAGGTGTTAGGTTTTTTTTGTGAATATTTGGTAAAAGTCACCTGTGAAGCCATCCAGTTTGTTTGGAGTTTTTGGGTTTTTTTTATTACTGCTTCAATTTCATAAGTTGTAGGAGGGGTAGTTTTATTTTAAAGTATCAATATTTACAATACACCAGGAATTACATCCTTTGATAGGATAAAAAAAAATTTACAGACATCATAAAAGTGTATGAGGGAGATCATATTTCTTCAAAATTCTTTTCCATAGTATGTAAGAAAAGGAAGGAAAGTATGAATATCACTGCTGTTAAAGCTTTGGGCTCTTGTGGATTCTTCAATATCTAACTGAAAAAAAGTATTCCTTGTAGGGCCTGATAAGCATGGGTGAGACTCACAGAGTGAATGACAGGGAACTGGAGAGAGACACATCCTGTGACAGGTGTACAGGACAGTGAGAAAGTGAACTGGAGAAATGCAGAGAGGTGGGAACAGGAAGGGTACCAAACACTGATGGAAGAGATCCCCAAAAGGGCACAGGAAGCGGCTGCTGCTAAATGCCAGATAAAAGGAGTACAAAACGGTCGGTCCTCTCATGATGCCCAAGTGCAATACTGCCCAGGAACAAAAGCATGACCCCAAACAAAGGAAGACCACAAAGCATTTTTTCCAATTTCAGTATTTCTGAAAAAATGTACAAAGAAAACCATAGCTCATATTTTAATTTTTTTATTTTAATGTTTCTTCTTTGGCTTCAAGTCACTCAGAGAACAGCCGTTTTTATTCCTTTAATTATTACAAGGAACTGTTGAGAAATAGAGCGATTGATTACAACACAGGCGCAATCACAGAGACATCTTTATTTTTTCCAAACTCATTTTAAAACAAAGAACCTCTAAAAACCTTATGAACTAAAATTTAAAAAGATGTAGTTTGGCTGCTTTCTCCTGATAGTTAAGAGTAGACTCTCATGTCTTTGAGTTAAAGTGGTACAGAAATGAAAAATGTATTCAGGACAGCAATTCTCCATAAGCCAAAATGATAGCATGAATAGAGAGCCAAGGCAAGCCAAGTGAACTAATTTCTTCCTCACCTGGCATCTCCCTGCTCCACAAGGAATCCTTAGTCTCTTCTTTTTTGAATGGTTCTCATATACAGAAATTCTGCACTGATATCCATTTGTGAGAAGAAATAAATGACTGAGAGAACAGTCAGTTCAGTTTTGGACAGAGCATTCCTATTAGGCAAGCACTCCATTATCTTTCTGTTATGGTGAAGTTTACAGTCTTCTTTTGAACGGTGAGAAAGGTTCCAAATCTAGCCTAGATCTCTTTAATGTCATAGGAAAAAAAATTTAACAGGTAACTAAAGACTTCATGCAGGTACCATCTTAATAAGAATAATGAACAGTTGGTGAGTGAGGAGCTCCCAGCCCTGGACTGGACTTGCAGCTAAACTGCAGAGCAATCAACTTGAAAAACCAGTTGACGTGTACCTGATATGAAATTTTACTATATAAACAGCACAGAGGAAGACGGGAGGAGACATGGAGAGAATGAGCCCCTTTATGCAGGTACAGCTGGGTAGCCAGAGGGATATTGCAGCAGTGAAGCTCGTCCATGGGAGGTGGGGGTCTCCCATACAGGGATTCCTAATCCAGAGCAACAGAGACAGAAAGGGGAGCCCATGTAGCATCAGGCAGTGAAAATCAGTGGGGATTTGGTCCATCCAAGAGAAGGAGCGATATAATTGTTATAACACCAACCTAAGAAGTTCCCTCCAGTCTGGGACTTCTGGAGGGGCCATGTGACAGTGTTCTAGGCGGGCAGAAGGTTCCTGCTCAGTACACCTAGCAGTGACTTTGAGAGGCCCTCTATTCTCTGGAAGAACTTTGGGCAGAGAGCCAGTCAGAGAGTAGACTGTGGCTTGGGAAAGAGGATCTGTCTTGCCCACCTTGAGCGCATGGTTGGCAACTCTCCCCCACCTGCTGAACTGCTCAGTGGGCCCCATCCTGCTGTGTTCCAAGGCAAAAGGGAAGGGCACTGGGCTGGAAATTTAGGCCCACCCTGCTTGGTTTGATGGTTTGACCCTGCAGGGGTAGTTGGACATTTGTAATGGCCCTTTGGAGACAGATGGAGCTGGGAGTTTCAGCCCCACCCTACTATATCTGACCACATGGAGAGATTAAACTGCCAAGCAGGGCTAATTTCTTAATACCATCCTGCTTGGTAGGGGGTGCCAGGAAGCCACACAAAGTGGTTTCAATGACTGTGTCTCCTGGGCAGGCTTCTGTCTGGGAGTCAGACAAGTGTGTGCCAGGCTCTGTGGCTGCATTACAGGGAAGCAGGTTTCAGATCCCCAGCAAATTCAGCTGGTGCAGCCCCAGGAAGTAGAGGAAGTGCCCACACCCCCTCTACAGATTAACTGCACGACCACCAATGGGAGACTGTCTGAATCACCCCTGGCAGGTCCCTAATACTCCTGCTAAGCACAATTCTGAGGGAGATGGGAGAGCAACCCAGATCAGGGACATTCAAAGTGTAAGACACAAGGCAGACCTCTGGGATTCAGAGGCCCCACCCTCTGGACTAGGAGGAGCTCTGCCATGCAGAACTTCACACAGTTTCCAAGGGCCAGGCAGGGTCAGTCTCTGACAATTGCTTGTATCAAAGAATCTCCAGAAAGGACCAAAACTCGTACACTAAATGACCAGCTCCAGCCAACATTGGAGCAGGATTTACAAACAGCATATCCAAAGGGTGACTGCAGAGGGCACAAAAATATGCTGAGGTGAACACTACTTTTTTTTTTTTAATCTTCTCTTTTTTATCTTAATCTTTATTGTTGAGAGTATTACAGATGTCCCCATTCCCCCACCCCCATTGCCATCCTCCACCCAATTCCCCCCCGACCCCAGGCCTTCACCACCATATTGTCTGTGTCCACAGGTAATGGATATACTATCTAATAAGGAGGGAATATGCTAATTGACCATCATGCCCTCACAAAGATGGTGGCGCCCACAGCCAATAAGGAGGGAATATGCTAATTGACTGCCTCACCCTCAAAGATGGCGGCACCCACAGCCACAAGATGGCAGCGCCCAGTCCTCTCAGCTCCGTGCGCCTGCCTCCGGAGTTCCCCAGGCCCCTCAGCCCCCCAGCCGTCCAGGGCCAGCCTGGGGCGCAGGGAAGCCTCAGATGGCGGCTGCCCAGCCAATGCCCGAGGTGCAGGCAAGCCTCTGATGGCGGCTACCCAGCCACCCAGGGCTGCCGGGGGCTCAGGTAACCAGGGCCGGCCGAGGCTTGACTGCCGGCAGTGGCAGTAGCAGAGGTGTGATGGGGGTGTCACCTTCCCCTGATCCCCGGGTCGCCTCCCACCGCTGAGGGCTCCTGGACTGTGAGAGGGGGCAGGCCGGGCTGAGGCACTCCCCCCTCCAGTGCATGAATTTTCATGCACTGGGCCTCTAGTATACATATAAGATCTATGGTTAATCTCTTCCCACCACCCTGCTTCATTCTGAGATTTGTCCATCTGTTCCATGTTTCTAATACCTCTAGTTCAATTTTATTCATCACTTTATTTTGTTCATTAGATTCCTTTTTCATTTATTTTCATTTTTAGATTTCATTGTTGATAATTATGTATTTATTGCCATACAATGTCTTCATATTTTTGGATTCTTTTTCTTTTTTGCTCTAATTGGGTGATTTATCCTTCCTCAAATTCCAAATCACTGAATTGATTGTTGGCATCCCTTCTCTACTGTTGATTCCCTGTAAATTACTCATTTATAGATAGTGTATGCTTAATTTCTGACTGGTCCTTTTTCATGTCTTTGATGTTCTCACTAAGGTTCTTGAAATTCTCACTCAGATCCTTGAAATTCTCACTAAGTCCCTTGAAGCTCTCATTAAGCATCCTTAAAATAATTATTTTGAACTCTGTATCTAGTAGTTTGCTTGCATCTACTTTATTTGTTCTTTTTCTGTAGATTTCTTCTGTTCTTTCATTTGTGACATGTTTCTTTGTCTCTGTATTCTGGCTGCTTCCCTGTGTTTGTTTCCATGTATTAGGAAAAGCTGATTTGTCTCCTGAAATTGGTAGAGTGGCCTTGTGTATTAGGTATCCTGTAGGGCCCAGTGGCTCAGCCTCCCCAGGCATTTAAGCTGGGCATTCTAGGTGTACTGTGTGGGTTGTGTGCACTGTCCTGTTGTAGTGGAGTCTTAATTGCTGCCATTGGCATCGCTGAAAGGAATTGATCCCCAAATCAAGTGCCTGTGAGGACCAGCTGCAACTATAGCAGAGGAACTGCTGTGTAGGAGACGCTCCTATGGAGCAGGACTTGCTTCAGTGGAGCTTTGGTGTTCACTGAATCTGCCCCTTGAAAATGTTGCTCATGGATGTAATCTGATATGGTCTGATGCACTAGCCCTGTAGCCCCGCTGCAGGAGCAAAATTAGCCACAGCCTGTGCCCTGCCTGGGGTCACCTGTCAGGACCTACAGAGTGATCTGCAGATAGCTGCTACTTGTGTTGGACTTGGAAGAACCCAGGAGAGGCCAAACTGTGAAGTAAAGCAGGCTGCTGCTCGTGCTGGGCCAGGGGCCTCTTACTGAGAGGTATGGGGAACACCGATGCCAGCTGCTGCTTGTTTGAGAGATTTTAGGAAAATCTAAAGCCTGAGGCAGGACAGGCCATTCATATGGAAAAGCCACTGCAAACAGCTCCGGTGAGGCTGCAAATTGGGTGGGGCTGGGGTCTCAGGGAATCACTAGGGCAGAGGGAACAGTGTGAGGCAAACTGATGGAGACTCAGATTTGTCACTTGCCAGTTAGTTCTGCTGCAGGGGAGGTATCAGCATAGGAACAATGACCCCTGAGGGCACCCCTGTCTGAGAGAAAGCCACCCCCTAGTTCTTTGCTCTGATGCCAAGACAATCAGGTTCCTCTCTGTATGTCCCTGAATCCCCCCAGGCCTGAACCCCTGCTCTGGAGCTCAGAGAGAGTGAGTTTGAGAAAGTCCGTGCACTGGTCCTTTATGAGGGACTGCCTGGGTCTCCAGCAGCCTAGATGTCACTCAGCTGGTTTTTATACCCTCAAATTACGGGGACTTCTCTTCCCAGTACTGGAACCCTGGGATGAGGGGTCTGTTTGGGGCTGGGACTCCTTGCTCCTCATGGGAGGCCTCCGCAGCTGGGATATCCCTCCCAATTAAAGTAACACTCGATGTGGGTGTTGGCTCAGCACTTTCTGAGCCTCTGCCTCTCCTAATAGTTTTTCTTTAATTCTCTAGTTGTAGGACTTCCATTCAACCATATTTCAGAAGCTTCTGAATAATGGTTGTACTTTAGTTGTAATTTTGATGTGGTTTTGGGAGGCAATGAGTACCACATTTATCTATGAGGCCATCTTGGTTCTCTCTCCAGTTGTTTTTCCAATTATAACTTAGTCCCACCTGTTCAGTGTATCAGCCATACTCATATCTAATATGACATAATAGTAGTGTCTACTCCATATGTTCTTAAAGAAAGTGAGATCATCTTTAATCTTCTATTTTTCTTTTTCATTTCAGTTTTCCTTCTCTTCTTTTTTCTATATCCCTTACTTCTCTTTCCTTTTCTTATTCTCTCCACTTTTCTTTTGATATTCCTTATTATATATTCTTTTCTTTATCCTTCTTTCTTTTCATATTCCCTTTTTCATTTATTTTTTTCATCTCTTGTCTTTTATTATTCTTTTTTTTTGTTTCAGTTCTTGTTGTTGCTGGTTTGTTTTTCGTGTGGTTTTCGGTTTTGTTTCTTGTTTTGTTCTGTTAGCATCTGTACAACAGTTTGCACAACATGGTCAGGATTGAGCCTCACAGTAAGCAAGCCTGAGGCCTGAGCCAACCCACAATTGTGACAACAGCAACCAAGAACCAATTACAAAATAGGAGGGCCCACACAACCCACACAAAGGACATTCTTACAACACCCAGTTCAGGTGATCAAGGAGACATCACCACTGAGTAACAAAGGACACCTACTACAGAAGCCCACACCATCGAGAGTGGGAGTCACAGCAGTTCTATCTAATACATAGAAGCAAACATAAACAAAGAGTCAAGTGGGGAGACAAAAGAAACAGGCCCCCAATGAAAGAAATGTAGGAATTGCTAGAAAAAGTTAAATGAAATGGAGGCAACCAATTTATCAGAAACAGAGTTCTAAGTAATGTTATAAAGATACTCAACAGCACAAAAAAAGGAAACAGAAACCATGAAAAATATCAAGTTGGAAATGAAGAAGAACAACTGAAATAAAGAATACACTGGAAGGAAACAACAGTAGATTGGATGAAGCAGAAAATCAAATCAGCGAATTAGAAGACAAGGTAAAAAAAAAAATCTCACAATCAGAGCAGCAGAAAGAAAAAAGAATTAAAAAGCCTGAGGAAAGTTTAAGGGAACTTTTGGACAATGTGAAATGCAACAACGTCTGCATCATAGGAGTTCTAGAAGGAGAACAAAGTGAGCAAGGAATAGAGAACCTGTTTGAACAAATAATGATAGAATATTTGCCTAACCTGGTGATGGAAAATTTCACACAAATTCAGGAAGCAAAAAGAGTCCCAATCAAAATGAGCCCAGAGACCTACACCAAGACACATCATAATTAAAATGGCAAATGTAAAAGACAAATCTTAAAGACAGCAAGAGAGGGAGGGGAGGGGGAGGAGAGAGGGGGGAGAGGGGGAGGGGAGAGGGAGAGATAATTACCCTCAAGGAAGTTCCCATATGGCTGTCAGCTGATTTTTCAACAGAAATACTATAGGACAGAACAGAATGAAGTATTCAAAGTAATGAAAAGCAAGAATCTGAAACCAAGACTACTCTATCCAGCAAGGCTATCATTCAAAATCAAAGATGAAAGAAAAAGCTTCCAGATTAAAAAAAAAGAAAAGAAAAAGACAAAATGAGTTCATTATCACCAAACCAGCAATGCAAGAAATATTAAAGAGACTGTATAGAGGGGAACATAGGCATAAAGAATACAAATAGCAATAAATATCTACCGTGTTTTCCCGAAAATAAGACATCCTCCAAAAATAAGACCTACTTGCAGGTTTCCTTCTGAGTGAAATATAAGGCATTCCCCGAAAATAAGGCCCCCGGGCTCTGTCTCAGAATGAAAATTAATTTACCATAAACTGGTCGCTAGGGCCGCCCCGACTGGCATCTAGCAACCAGTGACGTTATGCGGAGTCCTGACATCACTGCTGTGTGGAGGCGGAGCGGAGGTCGGAGTGAGCGGTGAGCACGGGGCGGGAGAGAGGAGGAGACTTTCGCAGATGCGTGTAGAAGAACAGGAGGATTAGAGCGGACGGGATGCGGCGAAGGTGGTGAGTGCTGGTCTGTCTCTGGTGACACTACCTGATGCTCGCGGCCGCCTTCATGATGACTGAAGGTTCTCAGTCAGTGGCAGACCCTGCTCCAGCCCAGATCCAGGCCCCAGCAAGCCCAGTGACAGTCCCCAGGGGGTAAATGTCTGATAAAGGGGTAGGGGGGATGTCTGGTGAAGGTGTTCAGTGGCACAGGGGTGGGGGGAGGGGATCACTTAAAATGACACGGGAGGATCAGAGGGGGCAATCAAAATGACACAGGAGGATCAGAGGGGACAATCAAAATGATACAGGAGGATCAGAGGGGGCAATCAAAATGACACAGGAGGATCAAAAGGGGTTACTAAAATGGTAATCCCCCCTCTGATTCTCCTGTGCCATTTTGATTCCCCCCTCTGATCCCCCCTGTGTCATTTTGAGTGATCCCCCTCCCCCCACCTTGATACCCCAATTCCTTTTTTTTTAACCCTAGAAATGAGCGCAAAAAGAAAAAGCTACTCCGTGGAGTACAAGAAAGGAATCGTGGAAGACTCTTGGGGCCAAAATCTTACTGCTTTCTGCAAAGAGAAGATGTTGAGTATCCGATTGGTCCGAAAATGGCGAGCAGAGTATGGTAACCTCATTGAACAAGTGGACAAGGGAAATGCTAAAAAGCGCAAGTGTGGATCGGGTCGGCAACCATTATTTTCCGAGCTGGAAGACCTGATCTGTGAATGGGTTGTTGACAGGAGAGCAAAGGCTTTGGTTGTGAGTAGGGCTCAGATTCAAGAATTTGCCCTTACAATGGCACCACAGTTTGACATAGCCCCCGAAGACTTCAAAGCATCACAACACTGGCTGGATAATTTCCTTCAGCGAAGTGAACTGTCTTTAAGAAGATCTACAACATTGTTTAGGTTGGAAGATACTCGAGTTATTAAGCGAGCACGTGCATTCAAGTCCTTTACTGATGACGCTGACTTCTCTAAATACAATCTTTCCAACATGATTGCTACGGATGAAACTACAGTGTTTATGGGCCAATCATCTCAAACAACAATTGAACAGCGGGGTGCCTCCTTAGCGTACATTCCCTCCACTGCTTACGAAAGTGCACGTGTTTCCTGTATTTTGGCAATTCGTCTGGATGGCACTAAAATCCCACCTTTAATCATTTCTAAGGGCAAGAAGGAAAAGATTGAACGTGTTTTGGGCGTTTTTATTCTTGAAACTGAAAAAGCCTGGGACACACAAGCAGTTAATAAGGAAGTGGGTCGATTTAATGCTGCCGCTTGTTATGCGAGGGAGCCAAAGAGGTCTGCTAGTCTGGGATGCAGCCAGCACTCACCGCGCTAAAGACATGAAGACATTTCTTCACAAAAGAAAAATAGATCAGATAATGATTCCCGCAGGAATGACGGCCTATCTCCAGACTCTTGATATTGCAATAAACAAGCCATTCAAAGACAATTTGCGCATGGAAATTAATGACTACATTGAAAATAGAATGGAGAGAAATCAGCGTGGAAACTTTGTGAAACCTAAACTGCAAGAAGTTGTGACTTGGGTGAAGAATTCATGGGAGAAAATCACTGACAGTTGCATTGCAAATGCACTGCGAGCAGGCTACCTTGACAAGAAGTACTCATTTAAAGACAGTGCTATTGCTAAACATGAGAGATTTGGTCCACTGATTCTGAAAGAAATGGAGTCACAAGAAATTCACCAGGAAATTCAGGAACTGGATTGTTATGATGATGTTCCAGAAGATGATGACATGATTGTCATTGAATAAACGAGTAAATTCTTGATACTGTAGGATTCACAGTTTGTCTGGTTTGTGTTGACAACTACCGTACTACCGTACCGTATACAGGTAATAAATTTCCTTTATTTTCATTTAGCAATAAATGTGTACCGTATTCTTCTTCAGGGAAAAATAAGACATCCCCTGAAAATAAGACCTAGCGTGTCTTTGGGGGCAAAAATTAATATAAGACACTGCCTTATTTTCGGGGAAACACGGTATAAATAATAATCTTAAATGTAAATGGATTGAATTATTCAATCAAAATACATGAGGTAGTTAAATAGATAAGACAACATGATCCATATACTAGTATATGCTATCTACAAGAGACCTACCTCAAAACAAAAGATTCACATAGACTGCAAGTGAAGAAATGGTAAAAAAAATATTCCATGGAAATGAAAAAAAAGTTGGGGTAGCAATACTTAATTCTGAAAAAAAAAAAAAAAAAGACTTCAAAACAAAGGCCATAACATCAGCCAAAGGACACTACATCAGCCAAAGAAAAACACTACATAATACTAAAGAGATCAATTCAACAAGAATATATAACACTGATAAACATACTATGAGCACGCAATATAGGAGCAATATAGGAGCTATATTGGGTGCACTTTACTCTTGGTGCACTTTAAGAAAGACATCAACAGCAATACAGTCATAATAGGATACTTTAACACCCCACTAACATTACTGGATATATCTTCCAGACTAAAAATCAACAAGAATAAAGCAACCAGAAATGATAGACTGGATCAGATGGATTTAATTGATATTTATAGAACATTTCATCCCAACGCAGCATAATACATACATTCATCCCAAGTACACATGGAACATTCTCAAAGATAGACCACGTTAGGATTCAATATAAGTCTTAACAAATGCAAGAAGACTGAAATCATATCAAGCATATTCTGGGAACACAACAGCACAAAACTAGAAATGAACTACAATAAAAAAAAAAAAAAACCTGAAAAAATTTCAAACACATGGAGGCTAAATAGCATGTTATTAAACCACAAATGGGTTGCCAAGGAAATCAATTTAAAAAATCAAGAATTACCTGGAAACAAATGAAAATGAACACACAACACAAAATCTATGGGAAACAACAAAAGCAAACCTCAAAGGGAAGTTCGTATCACTACCGGCCTATCTCAAGAAACAAGAAAAATCTCTAATAAACTAACCATACAACTAACAGAATTAGAAAGAGAACAACAAGAAAAGCCCAGAGTAAGTAGAAGGGAAGAAAATAAAAATCAGAGCAGAAAATATAGAGACTGAAAAAATTTTTTCAAAAGATCAAAGAACTGCTTCTTTAAAAAGATAAGTAAGATTGGTGAGCCTTTAGCGAGACCCATTAAGAAACAAAGAAAAAGGACACAAATAAATAAAATCAGAAATGAAAAAGGCAAAATAACAACTAACATCACAGAAATACAAAAAATTGCAAGAAAATAATATAAATAACTATATGCCAACAAATTGGAAACCTGGGTGAAAAGAACCAATTCCTAGAAATATATACTTTTCCAAAACTAAAGTAGGAAAAATCAGAAAGCCTGAATAGACCAATAAAAACTAATGAAATTCAATCAGTAATCAAAAAACTCCCAAAAAACGAAAGTCCTGGACAAGATGGCTTCATAGGCAAATTTTACCAAATATTCAAAGAAGAACTAACACTTTCCTCAAACTATTCCAAAAAAACTCAAGAGGAGGAAAGACTTTCTGACTCTTTATGAGGTCAGCACTATCCTAATTCCAAAAGCAGATGAAGACACTACAAGGAAAGAAACTCTACACCAAAATCCCTGATGAACATACACAGTAAATTGCTCAACAAAATAATAGCAAATCGGATCCAACAATATATTAAAAAGAGCATACACAATGAGCAAGTGGGATTTATTCCTGGGATGCAAGGTTGGTACAATATTCACAAATCAAAAATGTGATATATCACAGAAGCAAAATGAAGGATAAAAATCACATGATCATATCAGCAGATTCAGAAAAAGCATTAGAAAAAATCCAGCACCCATCTATAATAATAAAAGGGTAATATGCTAATTAGACTGGATGCCCTTCCTTCCAGACAAAACCGCAGCAGGCCGGGGCCGAGACAGAGGCGGCAGAGGCCTCCTACCATGGCCATGCAGTGTTTGAGGGCTGGGACCAAGGCCCATGCACGAATTTCATGCATCGGGCCTGTAGTTTATGATAAAAACTCAGCAATGTGGAAATAGAGGGATAATATTTCAACATAATAAAGGTCACATATGAAAACATCATACTCAATAGGCAAAAAATAAAAGTGTTTCCATTAAGCTCAGAACAAGACAGGGATGTCTGCTTTCACCACTCTTTTTTTTTTTAACATATTTTATTGATATTTTACAGAAAGGAAGGGAGAGGGATAGAGAGCTAGAAACATCGATGAGAGAGAAACATCAATCAGCTGCCTCCTGCACACCTCCCACTGGGGATGTGCCCGCAACCAAGGTACATGCCCTTGACCGGAATCGAACCCGGGACCCTTCAGTCCGCAGGCCGACGCTCTATCCACTGAGCCAAACCGGCTTCGGCATTCACCACTCTTTTTCAACACATTACTGGAAGTCCCAGCCATAGTGATAAGATAAAAAGAAGAAAAAAAAGGCATCCAAATTGGAAAGGAAGAAGTAAAACTGTCATTATTTACATATGACATGATGCTGTACACAGAAAACTGTAAAAACTCCACCAAAACACTAATAGATCTAATAAATGAATTTGGCAAAGTAGCAGGATACAAAATTAATATACAGAAATCAGTAGCATGTTTATGCACCAGTAATAAACCCTCAGAAAGAGAAATTAAGAAAACAATCCCATTTATTATTGCAACAAAACAAAAATTTAATAAAAGATGTAAAATTTATTTATTTATTTTTTTAACTTTTTTTTTTAAAATATACTTTATTGATATTTTACAGAGAGGAAGGGAGAGGGATAGAGAGCTAGAAACATCGATGAGAGAGAAACATCGATCAGCTGCCTCCTGCACACCTCCCACTGGAGATGTGCCCACAACCAAGGTACATGCCCTTGACCGGAATCGAACCCGGGACCCTTCAGTCCGCAGGCCGACGCTCTTTCCACTGAGCCAAACCGGTTTGGGCAAGATGTAAAATTTATATGGAACTCCAAAAGATCCCGGATAGACTTAGCAATCTTGAGAAAAAAGAACAAAGTTGGAGGTATCACAATACCTGACATCAAACTATACCAGTGGTCGCCAACCAGTGGTCCGCGGACCACTAGTGGTCCGTGAAGTCTGAAAGGTTGGCGACCGCTGAACTATATATACTACAAGGCCATTGTAACCATAGCAGCCTGGTACTGGCATAAGAACAGGAAGATGGGTCAATGGAAGAGAACAGAGTGCCCTGAAATTAACCCATGTCTTTATCATCAATTAATTTTTGACAATGTAGGCAAGAGCATACAATGGAGTAAAGACAGTCTCTTCAATAAATGGTGTTGGGAAAATTGGACAGGTACATGCAAAAAACAAAACTAGACCACCATATGCAGGTATTAACTCAAAATGGATAAAAGATTTAATTGTAAGTCATGAAGCCATAAAAATCCTACAAGAAAGCACAGGCAGTAAAATCTCAGACATCTCTTGTAGCAACATTTTTGCTGATATATCTCCTAGGGTAAGAGAATCAACGGGAAAAAATAAACAATGGGAACTACATCAAACTAAAAAGCTTCTGCAGAGCAAAAGAAACCATCAACAAAATGAGAAGGGAACCCACTGTATGGGAGAACATATTCACCAGTGATACATCTGGTAAGGGGTTATTTTCCAAAATATATAAAGAACTTATACAACTCAACACCAGGAAAACATAGAATCCAAATAATAAATGGGCAAAGGCAATGGGTGGTTTTGCTCGGTGGTTAGAAGGGTGGTGGGTTCGACTTCTAGTTAAGGACACATACCTGGGTTACAGGTTCGATCCCCCAAGTTATTTATAATAGCCAAGTTCTGGAAACAGTTCAAGTGCTCATCAATAGATGATTTGATTAAAAAAAAAATGTGTACATTTATACAATGTAATACTATGAGGCTGTAAAAAAGAAGAAACCCTTACCTCTGTGACAGCGTGGATATACTTGGAGAGTATTATGGGAAGTGAAAAAAGCCAATCAAAGAAAGACAAATACCATACGATCTCACTTATATGTAGAATCTAATGAACAAAATAGAACCAGAGCATGGACACATGAAACAGACTGACAGACCTCAGAGAGGAGTGTGGTGGTGAGGAGACTGGAAGAGATTAGCCAAAGAAGAGATATGCATATATGCATAACAGCCCATCATGAACACATATAATAATGTGGTGAAGACTGGGGGGTATGGAGGTTATGTCTGGGTGGAGTTAGTAAAGGAGGGGGAAATGGGGAACCTTTGTAAGAGTATCAACCATTTTTTTTTTTTTTTTTAAGAAAAGGAGAAGTTCTCAGGACAAATTTCCCAAATAGTCAATTCTCTAGCAATCAATTAATTTACCAAAGAATTAAACCACTAAAGTTATCAAATTTACCTATTTTAAAACGTAAAGCAATTATATGGACTTATTTTCAGCAAATTGGCCTGTTTGATAATAGGAAGCCAAAGGAGAAGGACTAGCCAATGGCAGCAAGTGCCGTGAGCATTCAAGAGCTAAAGGAGGCAAAAGGTCTTTTAGGCAACCTTAGAACAACATATCCTGCACAGAATAGTGACTGAAAAGAAGTCACCTGTGGAATACTGAATGGAAAGAGAAAAAGTAGAGATGGTATGCTGTCACTAAGCAGAACAGTAGAGAGGAACACTTTAGGAAGGTGTTGGTTATTGTTCATTTTATTGTGTTTAACCTGTAAGACTCAAATCGTTTTACATGTTGAATGGAAAGTTCCAGCATTTAAAGAACAATTGAAGCAATGAATAGAAGGGTGAGAAGAATTGATCCCTTATGCTCCAGAAAAAAAAGGAGTGAAATGAGACCTCCTTTTAGAGCAATCCTTCTGTTAGGTCAGATAATTGTTGAATTTCCTTTTACCATGATGATCAAGGCATGTGTTACCAACTTAGAGGCTCTAATGCAATTTCATGTAAATCTAATCAGAACAATTTCAGAATGATGTGGGTTTGCACCCTGAATTCACTGGAAGAACCAAACCCAAAAGTATGTCAATCCTGTAGCTGGTTTTCACAGCACTAATATTAAGTGTAAAAAAATGTTAATTCTCGTTTTTCATCGTCCCAAGCCCTCATCCCCACTGTCACTTTCCTTCTCTTGCCATATCCTACCCTTCTTTCAATGGCTTTCCACTTTACCAGGCCAAGAAAACAAAGTTTTGTTTTTATCCCCCGCAATACATTCAAAGCTTCACAAGTATTTAAAGTGTACAATGGCCCTGACCGGTTTGGCTCAGTGGATAGAGCGTCAGCCTGCGGACTGAAGGGTCCCAGGTTCGATTCCGGTCAAGGGCATGTACCTTGGTTGCGGGCACATCCCCAGTGGGAGGTGTGCAGGAGGCAGCTGATCGATGTTTCTCTCTCATCGATGTTTCTAACTCTCTATCCCTCACCCTTCCTCTCTGTAAAAAATCAATAAAATATATATATATATTTTTAAAAAGTGTACAATGATTTATTCTTTCTCTTAAAAACATTGATTTTTTTAAAAAAATAATATACCTAGTTGTCTCAAATCAAGTCAGTGGTCTGCTTAACTAAAGATCACCAATATTATATCAGCATTATATCAAAATTATTACCTAATCATTATTGAGGAGTTATCAATTCCTATAATGAACTTACTGTCTTAAATATGTTAAATTATTTTCTAGTCAATTGAGGACCTTCTCTAAATTAAAGCTTAGCAATTTGCCAAGTCAGGGATAGAATCACACAGGACTCTATCTATAATAATAAAAGCGTAATATGCTAATTAGACCAGACATCACGGACAAAGCCGGGGCTTCGAGGGCTTGGCTGCAAGGGCCGAGGCAAGCTGCCACGGCTGTGAGGGCCAAGCCCCTTGCACAAATTTCGTGCACAGGGCCTCTAGTTGTAATATAACATCTGGTCACAATATCATCATGTAACACCTTTCTCCTGCTACTCTTTTCTATAGGAATCCAAATTAGAAGATTTATGTTCACTGTATAAGTTTTATCTCTCCTTTGTAGCTAAGGGCCAGGGAAAAGTGAGATAAGCTGGTACTGGAAAGAGAAGAAAAAAATAATTCAGGAGAAATTCCACACACACCTGGGATAAAACATATTTTGCTTTCTTTTACATACCATCTAATAAACCAATGCTTCTGATCTTTAGAGAATTTATGCAGATATCAATTCTTAAAGAAAAATTTCTGACTTTCAGGATAGAAAACTACTGACACAGAATGTTCACAGCTGATTGGCAACATTGCTTCAAATAGAAAATTCTAAAAATATAACTTAAGACAAAAGAAAGAAACCCCAAGAGAACTACCATCAAACAATATATTTGGGGAGGGTCATTTCAAAGGATTCTAGTGGGAAATGAAAACTTACACTACTTATTAACATGGGCCTTGCTTTTTTTGAAAGGAAAAAAAAACATAAATTAGCGACCTACCGTCTGTCTGAGATTTACTGAGAAATATTGTGCTGGCTCGAGGATGGTCTGAAGGATTGAATTCCATGTTCAAATCTTTAAAGAAAGAAAAAGAAAATACATGAATATCCATCTGATAACTAAGTAGAGTCAAGATTAATTTTTTCAACCTTATATTGCTAATATGGTCAAGGATTCTGGAAAAAATCCTACAGTTATTGTGTTTATAGATTCTTCTAGATTCAATTGAGAACACTTTTGTTTAGAAATTAAGACAAAGTCATACATCAAAATTAGGCACTTGGCTGGAGATCCATTAGCCTAAAACTCCATTGTCTTTTTTAAAGTATGCTCTGTACCTGAGCTACTATAAAATAACAAGACATTATAACATGCAGTTAAAGAGTTTGTGCTATAACTAACTCATCAAAATTCTACAGTTAAGTGAGTAATATTTCCTTGCTAAAGGTGATTAAAAAAAAATAAAACCCAGCCAGCTTTAAGACACATTAGCACCCACACACTCTCCTTCATTAATAGTGTTAATTTCTGAAAAAAGCAAAACATCCTTTAGAGCAAAGACTATAAACTGACCTTTTTGTGGGCATAATCTGGGACATGGACATGTTTTGTTTGATCCCTACAAATTTTTTTTAATTTAAGTAAACATATATAATTTTTACATTTTCAAACATACTACAAAGAAAAAAATCCGTATTTCCAGTTTCTTTTGAGAAATCAGATCATTTGGCAGCACCAGGCCCCCACCCCAATGGTCATAATCTGCAGGAATGCAGCAGCTGCCAGCCCCTGCAGGTAGATCCTAAGGTTCCAGTCCCTAGTGGTTGCCCCTCTCACTTCCCTGACACTCATCAGGTGTTGCTCCTTACTTTCGGACATTCCTACCCCTATGGGCATTTGGTTTTATAATCACTGCCTTAGAACAATTTCCAAGGGCATGTATAGACTTGTAAATTATATAACAATTTAGAATTCCATAATAGAAGAATTTTTCCAGTAAAAAAAAAAAAAGAGAGAAAGAGATTCCATAAGGAAAGACTGAGTAAGAAAAACAAAAGAATTAAGTTAGGGGAGGAAAGAAAGACCGAAATCATTAAAAAGTCAGAATGATCTTAAAATCAGCTTCCAGCAACAGAATGAAAACTATTTTGAGTTCAACAACTTATAAAGAAATACCTAAGGAAAGAAAAGACAAGGACAATCATATATACACCAGAGGCAACACCTAGACTTATCCTCAACATGCCTTTGCAGTGAGGCAATTTTTCCTACATCAGCCAATGACTCACTGTACTATAGCTCCTGGCCTCTTATTGGGTGCTTCATTAAAGAAACACCTATTGAATCTTATGCTATTTCAATTATCTGGTGCTTCTAGGACAACTATTAAAACTGCATATAGTATACTATAGTCTCACAGCTAAAGGCATTGGGGTTTTTTTGTTTTGGTTTGTTTTTTTGTTTTTTGTTAATCTTTACCCAAAGGATATTTTTCCATTGATCTTTTAGAGTGAGTGGAAGAGAGAAGAAAGACATAGAGAAACATCGATGTGAGAGAAACACATTGACTGGTTGCCTCCTGCATGCGCCCCGACCAGGGCCAGAGCCAGGGAGGAGCCTGCATCTTTCTCAACCTTTCTAATGCCGTGACCCTTTAATACAGTTCCTCATGTTGTGGTGACCCCCAACCATAAAATTATTTTCGTTGCTACTTCATAACTGTAATTTTGCTACTGTTATGAATCGTAATGTAAATATCTGTGTTTTCCAATGGTTCAAATGTTCAACAGTATTTGACAAATAAGCTGAATAATGAGAAAAGAATGATCAACTGAAGTAGCTCTTCTCAACAACTTAAGGAAAGGAAAAAGAAAAACTGGCAAGGATCAACCATTAACTCAAATATACACTAATTCAAAAAGAAAGAATCTCTTGGATCATTAATATTGAATACCAGGCAAATAACCAGGTTTTTTAAGTATAGACAATATTGATCAAATCTGCAATTGTACACAACTAAAAAGTATGACACCCTGAAAACCAGTAAAGAGACATTTGAGTCCCCTATCACTACTTAATTCAATAGTCAATAAGTTTTTATTGTGAATCAACTCATGCAGGTATTCTGCACAGGAAATGCAACAGTATATGGCCCTGTGACCATCCATTGTTTCAAGTCTGGGTTGGAGTGTGAAGCAGACAAGTCAGTTGGCACAAACAAATGCTATGGGAGAACCAAGGAGAGAGCTAAGACTTGCTATAAGAACAGGTTAGTTAGCCAAGCTAAAGGGGAGGCAAGGAAAGGTATTTAGGCCAGCAGTCACCAACCGGTGGTCCGCAGACCACTGGTGGTCCATGAGGTCCAAAAGGTTGGCAACCGCTGGTTTAAGGAAACCTTTGGAACAGCAGATGCCAACTGGTGGTCCCTGGATCACTGATGGTCCGTGAGGTCCAAAAGGTTGGTGACTGCTGATTTAGGCAGAAGAACTAGTATAACAAAGACAGAAAGTTGAGAGAAAGAGATCGAACCCGGCCTTTAAGACACACAGTAGAATATATAAGAGAGGAAGTGGTGAGAAAAACTTCAGGGAAGGGTGGGGATTTTTATCTCAAGGGGACCAGGGAATTATTAAAGGAGTGGAGTGACATGATCAAACACACTTAAGAAAAACCATCATGGCTGCATGTGGGGGGGAATGAACCAAAGGAGGACAAGTCTGGAGTACAGGTTATCAAGGAGGAAACTGTGGCCATAATCCATGCGGGAGGGAAGGTAGCTGAGAGAAGTAGATGGACATGAAGATATTATACTAAGGGATGAAATTATACTAGGCAAAGCACAAAGACAAGAGGCAGACAAGGATGACATCTGGTGGTTGGCAATGGGGCTATGCACAGAGATTAAGTACAGAGGAGGGAGGGAGCAGGGATGACCCACGGAGGCAGATACGCTGCTGGGTTTAACTTACCTCCTGTTAATTCAGTTACACCCCATACATTTACAGCTGTGCCAATGCCTTAAACTGCTTCTCAACCCTTTCTCTCTAGTACAAACAGGATAGCCTGTTACCACCTAGCACAGTGGAGGCTTCCAGCCAGGGCAGCAGTGCCTGCCTGCAGCTTTTCTGGAACTTCCAATGACAGTGTGTCACTCATGACCTCTCATGATTTATTTTCTTTGTTGATGATCAGAGAAGAGGCAGCCCATAACATGAATTTATATCCCAAATGAGGCTTACAACTGCTTATTTTCTAGCAAATAACAAAAAATTTTCAGCCCTAGCTGGTTTGGCTCAATGGATAGAGCCTGTCGACTGAAGAGTCCCAGGTTCGATTCCAGTCAAGGGCACATGCCTTGGTTTGTGGGCTTGATCCCCAGTGGGGGGGCATTCAGGAGGCAGCCGATCAATGATTCTCTCTCATCATTGGTGTTTCTATCTCTCTCTTCTCCCTTCCTCTCTCTGAAATCAATAAAAATATATTTTAAAAATTTTTTTTCAGCTCTGGAAGTTTTCCTTATCATTTGTTTATATTCATAAATCCCAAAGGAGCTTTTGATATTTTTTGCCTTTTCTCTCCAAGTTAAGGAAGTGCTGCCAAATTTAATCATTTTAGTTATTTAAAATTCTGCTCCATATGTACAGTACTTTCCAAGGTCTTGATAGATGATGTCATTTGTTTCAAATTGTAATCTCATAGCTCCACTGATTCCCCCCTTCCTTTCTAATCTTGGTGCTGCCAGGGTTTGATTATTCATTGCCCTCCACCAGCTTATGCCTCTTTAGAATCCTATCACTAAAAAGTCCCTGGTTCTTTCTTCTGTAAGATTCAATAATGCAAAACCCTAGCTTGAATTCCTCTAATGAAGGGAGTCACTTAGAAGCCATGAAGACAAGGAACCTGCCTCTGTGAAAAGATGGACAAACCTTCGCTTTCAACGTGCAGAAATCCCAGTTTACCATCAGAATTACCTTATTTTGTATCAATTTCCCCAAATGTCCCTGATAAGTAATAATGTAGCTGATATACAAAAGAACACTGAGGAATGCCTTCTCCATAGGAAGCAGCAGGAAAAGGCAAATGGGGAGGGGGTACCTGGTAACAGGGCCCTCCTGACAGGAGCACACAAAGGACCTACACACAGCTGGTCTCTGACTTGCAGGATGCTGGTGTGGGAAATGGCTGGTGCTTCTAATCCCTGTGGTGGGTGGCTTTTCAATCCATCACCAACCGAATTACTTTGAAAGGGACAGGTATAAGTGTGCCATGTGCAGTATGTGGTTAACTGCTTCCTCTTAGGTTCAGAATGACCCTCATCCTGGTTCTGGGCGTCAGAGTCTCCAGTTTTTCAAGGGTTCTTGGAAGGCCCCTTTCTTACCATCCTCTCAGGCCACAATGGCAAAGCAACAATAAAGGGCTGAGGGCAGGATGAGAAGAAGCTACTAGTAAATGGAGGAGATCTTAAGGAGTGAAAATGTGGGAGAAAAGTAGTGAACAAAACTATCCAGTCACAAGACGGGGATCCTATGTTGCTGGTAAAGCAGCTCTAATGCCACTCCAGAAGAGGCATGCAAAAAAAGCTCCACTTAATGTGACTGCTGGAAAAAAAGCATTGTTTCTTTGGATCTAAACGTGCTATATGTTGTTATTTTAGTGAAAAATGTTTTATTACTTTATAATAATATTCATATTTAATCATAAAAATTCCTATTCAATCTACCTCTGCAAGTTTGTGGCTGAGAAATAAAGATTTGATTTTCTAGAGTTAGGAAAAAACTCCAGTACCCAGTTACTTGGGGTATGGTCACCATTCAAACAAATGCTTTGTGTTTGGGGAGTATTGTGAAACAACTTACATCTAAGTAAGGTAAAGAGTGAGGGGACTGGGGTGTAATGTGGATAAAAACATAAAAACACCAAGGAAATACAGTTCACAGAAAGATTTACTTATGCATTTTAGAAGCAGGCTAGATTGAATAGCAGCAGGGACAAGGGAAGTTACTAACACTGAGATAGCCCAATAACAAATCAGACATTATTTCCACTTTCAAGCGCACACACACACACACACACACACACACACACACACACACAAAAAAAATCACTGAAAGCACATACCTGCCACAAAGAATATGCAACATAAGAAAGGGCAACAAGAGATCTTCACATCAAATTCTCACCAGGTGGTCCTCTCCAAAATGCTGCAGAATCAACCTAAAGAAAGTGCTTCTTCACTGTCACCATCATCAAAAACTCAAGTACAGGATGTGAAAGGTCTTTCCTCCTGTTTCTATAACCAGGAAAGCAGTAGCCAGGCCCCTGGTAGGCCTGGGAACTATCCAGGTCCTAAGTCAGGATTTCAGGTTGGTTCAGTCTACAATCAGCACCATCCACCCATGCTACTATCTCCTACTCTTCACATTCCTTCCTTGCTTACCATAACTGGATGTTGGAGCCCAACCTCCACATACAAGTTCTTCTAATAACAAATACTGTATCTTGTTCATCTTAATACACCTTAGAGTGCTTAGCAAAGAGCTTTCTCTATCATGTATGCTCAATAAATGACTAAATAACAAATAAGACAAGTGAAACTGATCTGGTGAAATTGAGCAAATAACTGAATTTAAGGAGTATTATGGTACTGTACCATGTCTTATTATTATGATTCCATATTCAAATGACACTTTAAAAAACTTTATGTAATAAAGCAGAAAAACAACAAATGTATTTCAAAAACATTTCATACTGATCATTTCCCTGAGCTTCTGCTAAAGGTATTCTCCCTTTCCTCTTCCATTTGCTCAAATCATGTTTATAACAACAGCTTGATACTTACTGAGTATATGCTATCTACCAAGCACTGATTGTACCAGGCATTTCACCTACATGAAGTCCAATTCCCCACAATAACCTTGAAAGTTGTTATGATTATCCTCATTGTAAATATGTTTTTTTAAATGAGGACTGGAGAAATTAAAGAACATTCCCAAACTCACACAGCTACAAATGGTGGGCAGAAAAAGGCATTCTCCCACTGCACAATGCAATGTCACCCAGGAAACACCTCTGGCATGAGAAGATTCTATGTTAATGTCACCTACAGCTCCATAAGCAGGCAACAGAACACCTAAAGCTTTGGGGGCATAAGAATTTACATAGCTTTTGTTTCTTCATTCCAGACTGGCAGTTGTTTTAAGCTCCAACAATATATGAACCTCAACCAGTAATCCCTCTTATTTTTCCTTAATTTCTTTTATCCTTTAGGAACTGGGAGATGAGTTAACTAACTACACTTATTAAACTTGGTGTAACGTACCCCCACCCCCTGCCTCCACACACACAGTATGCAGTACAATGTGAACCCATGAAGGTGGTCAACCAATATATGTCTGGTTAATAATGGGTATACTGAGATCTGCCAATTCCTCGGACTCCAGGCAAGTTATGATAGGAGCAGGCTCTCAAGGGCTAAGCTGGGGTAGGAGCTAGAGACTGCACAGCACTATCCTTCCAGACCCTCTCTCAAAAAAACAGACTCTTCAACCATATTACTTCCTAAAACCCCTAGAGACCGTGGCCCTGCCTCGTTGCAGTGCCTAGGAGGTTCTGTAGCCTCTGCTCACAGCACTGGCCCAGGAGCCTCTTCTCAGCTCTGCCTCACAGTGAGCCTGCAACTCTCTGCATTTAATTGAGGAATCTCATTTGAGCAAATTTCATCTAATTTTACACTCTTCTAAACAAAAACTTTAACAATAAATTAGAATAAAACTTCTTTAATAAAATGTGATGGATCAAACAGAATTTGTTCTCTTCTATGTGGCTCAGCCTCAAGGTCATGAGATGACTGACTAAGCAGTTTCTATTTCTCACTTTGACTTTGCTGTCTCTTCTCCCCACCCATGTGGGGTCATCACTCTCACCTCTCCATTTTCTGTTTTTACTCACTAAGGGCTGAGAGAAGAAACCATTTCCCCTGTTTAGAACTGGATGCAAAGAAGGAACATGAGGGTAGGAAGGAGCCAAGGGCAGTGGTTCCCCTCCACCAGAGTGCTGATTCCCTGAAGGTAGAAATCCCTAATGAACAAGGTCACAGCCAGGCTGGGGAGCACTGGTTTAGAATTTCAGAGCACAGATTTTAGGATAGGTTCTGGTTACACTCCCCACATGTCCTGCCTTCTAGACAGTGGAGGCTACACACAAGAGACAATGAGTAAGATGACAGCACTTTGCTTTGTTGTTTGCTTTCACTCCCTACTATAATGTTCACTGTGCAATCTCTCCATCCAGAACACTTAACAAATATCTGCTGAATAAGGGAGGAATGAATGAGTAATATACCTAATTAAAATTTCTCTTCAATAATTAATAACATCCACAATCCAAAACCTTTAATAAACTCTGTATGAGCTGGAACAACTGAATTCAGGAAAGAAAATTACAAAGAACTGTGATAGCAAAAGACACCTGAGATTCTCTTCAATCTTAAAAGAGGGAGGAAGGGCCATTTTATCACAGTAACCAGTAATTAAGTATACAGCCAATGCTGGGACCTATCCCCCAAAGCTCACTGCAGCCAGCAAGGAGCAGTTTACAGAAACTAACTCCCTAGCATTATACAAAACACCACTCTTTTCCTTGTAGGGAGTAAGGTTATGCTTTCAATCTTTTTAAAACAAAAAACATATATATCATGTCCTACTCTGTATCTACCCCTTCAAAAAAAGGAAAAAGAGAAACAAAAAAAAATTTTGTAAAAATAACAGGCAGAAAAAATTTCAGAGAAAATCCAACTCATATTTTTGCACTTATGATTTCCGTATAAGAAAGCTAAAAAGTCTAAAATTGGATTAAAGTAAAACAAATGTGCAGGATCCAATATAAAGATAATTTATGATCCAATTACTACTAACTTCTAGCAAGGCACATCATCCATCAAAACTTGCCTCCCACCCCCAAGAAAGAACAGGTAGGGAGTCTATGCAACAGAGACCTGTGTAGAAAATGACCAGGAGATTCCAGAAACCAAGAGACAAGAAAAGGAACACTGATTATACACCAGACTGAAATAAGGCAGTCAACACCAGGTTTCAGTGACAGGCAACATCCAAAACACATGCACAAAGCTCTAAAAACTGAAATCATAGATATATAATCAGAAATTATCTGAAAGCACACAAAGAAACTAAATAAACCAAATTTAAAAATGAAATAAGATTATAAGACGATATCACATCAAAGATGGAAAAACAGTACATATAACTCAGAACAAATACAGTGGGAAAAATATGTGAGAAACCTAGTCAAGGCAGCTACAGTAGAAAATAAGTACACTATGGTACACAACCCAAGGTTTTCAAATGGAAAAGGATAAAGCCATATGATCTGACTCATTATGTGGAATATAAAACAAATATATGAACAAAAAATACTAACTCATAGATACAGACAACAGGATGGTGGATACCAGAAGGGAATAGGGTGGGGGCAGGGAGTTGGGTCAGAGGGAACTCTGGTAACAGAAGAAGGCTAGGCTTCAGGTACTGAGCACACACAAAGTATAAAGATGTTGTATTATATATAAAGTTGTACACTTGAAATTTATATGTTATTAACCAATGTTACTCCAATACATTTATTTTTTTGGAAGTTTTTTTTAATAAATCTTTATTGTTCAGATTATTACAATTGTTCCTCTTTTTTCCCCCATAGCTCTCCTCCACCCGATTCCCACCCCACCCTCTGCCCTTACCGCCCCCACTGTCCTCATCCATAGGTGTACGATTTTTGTCCAGTCTCTTCCTGCACGCCCCCATACCCCTTTCCCCTGGGAATTGTCAGTCCACTCCCTTTCTATGCCCCTGATTCTATTATATTCACCAGTTTATTCTGTTCAGCAGATTTTTTATTCACCTGATTTTTAGATTCACTTGTTGATAGATATCTATTTGTTGTTCATAATTTTTATCTTTACCTTTTTCTTCTTCCTTCTCTTCTTAAAGAATACCTTTCAGCATTTCATATAATACTGATTTGGTGGTGATGAACTCCTTTAGCTTTTTCTTATCTGTGAAGCTCTTTATCTCACCTGCAATTCTGAATGATAGCTTTGCTGGGTAGAGTATTCTTGGTTGTAGGTTCTTGCTATTCATCACTTTGAATATTTCTTGCCACTCCCATCTGGCCTGCATAGTTTCTGTTGAGAAATCAGCTGACAATCGTATGGGTAACTAACTGTTTTTCTCTTGCTGCTTTTAATATTCTTTGTCTTTTGCTCTTGGCATTTTAATTATGATGTGTCTTAGTGTGGTCCTCTTTGGATTCCTTTTGTTTGGGGTTCTCTGCACTTCCTGGACTTGTAAGTCTATTTCTTTCACCAGGTGGGGGAAGTTTTTGGTCATTATTTCTTCAAATAGGTTTTCAGTATCTTGTTCTCTCTCTTCTTCTGGCACCCCTATAATTCTGATGTTAGTATGCTTGAAGTTGCCCCAGAAGCTCCTTACACTATCTTCATATTTTGGGATTCTCTTTTCTTTTTTCTTTTCCGGTTGGGTGTTTTTTGCTTCTTTGTATTTCAAATCTTTGACTTGATTCTTGCGATCCTCTAGTCCGCTGTTGGATCTCTGTATATTATTTTTTATTTCAGTCAATGATGCTTAATTTCTAGTTGGTCGTTTTTCATATCCTCGAGGGTCTCGCTAAATATATCAGCCTTTTCTAGAAATTTCTTGAAGAACCTTATAACCGTGGTTTTCAACTCTATAACCAGTCGTTTGCTTTCCTCCATTTCTTTCATTTGTGACCTGTTTCTTTGTCTCCGCATTCTGGATGCTTCCCTGAGTTGATAGAGTGGCTTTGTGTACTAGGTGTCCTATAGGACCCAGTGGCTCAGCCTCCCCAGTTACCTGAGGTGGACACTCTTGGTGCACCCCTTTGTGGGCTGTGTGCACAGTCTTGTTGTAGTTAAGCCTTGATTGTTGTTGGTATCACTAGGAGGAATTGACCTCCAGGCCAATTGGCTGTGAGGATCATCTGTGTCTACGCTGGGAGAACTTCTGTGCTGGAGACACCCTTATGGGAGAAGACTTGCAAGAGCCTCTGTGCTCAGCTTGAATGGGGCAGAGTCTCAGGGCGGAGCAGACAGCAATGGCTTCCTGTCAGCCCTGCCCTAAGAGGCCCCTGGATCTCAGTGTCCTGTGATAATCACTGCAAGCACCTCTGAGAGAAAGCCGCCCTCGAGTTTTGCCCACTGCCAGACAGTCCAGTTTCTCCCCAAAAGAGTCTGGGTCCCCAGGGTCTCGCCCAGAACTGGAGTTCAGAGCAGCTTTTGTCTCCCTCCTGATTGAGAAAGCCAGCCACGTACGCAGTTGCCAGCCCTCTCCGCGCACGCGCCTCCATACCTCTGCCTTCTGCAGCTCCTCTGAGTCTCAGTGTGCTTTTCTCTTTCCTTCTAGTTATAGAATTTCCACTCAGCCAGCCTTCCTGTGTTTCTGGATGATGTCCGTTTTGTCTTTTAGTTGTAGTTTTGAAATTGTTGTGCGAGGCAGCAGTTTAGGTGTTTACCTATGCCGCCATCTTGGTTTCTCCCTCCAAAACATTTAATGTTTTTAAAAAAATAACTGGCTCACTACTTGAATCAGACAGCATAATACTAACAGATGACAGAGAAAGCCGAAAAACTAAACCTCTTTCTACAGCCATTTATATCCCACAGAATCTGAAGATTACGTTTTTGGCCCATATATGTCATTCTAGAGCAGTGATTCTCAACCTTTCTAATGCCGGCGACCCTTTAATACAGTTCCTCATGTTGTGGTGACCCCCAACCATAAAATTATTTTCGTTGCTACTTCGTAACTGTAATTTTGCTACTGTTATGAATCGTAATATAAATATCTGTGTTTTCCAATGGTCTTAGGCAACCCTGCTAGCGGTTCTCAACCTGTGAGATGGAACCCACAGGTTGAGAACTGCTGCTGTAGAGCCTAATACCATTGGAAAACACAGATATTTACATTACGATTCATAACAGTAGCAAAATTACAGTTATGAAGTAGCAACGAAAATAATTTTATGGTTGGGGGTCACCACAACATGAAGAACTGTATTAAAGGGTCGCGGCATTAGAAAGGTTGAGAACCACTGTTCTAGAGCATTTCTGGAAGTCAGATTCAGAGTAATGTCTGCAAATCAGATAATCATCTATTAGCATTTTACTCACTTTCAGACCTAATACAGAACTTTTTTTTAAAAGAAAGTTAAATCTAGAATTTACCTCCTACTTCAATATATAACTACAACTTGCCTTTCAAACATTCTGACAAATACAAAGAAGGGAATACAGTGGCCAATATGTAACTGATGATAAAAACCTAAGATGCAGCAACTACTAACACAGCTGTTCTGATTTTATTAATTTTTTTAAATATATTTTATTGATTTTTTACAGAGAGGAAGGGACAGGGATAGAGAGTTAGAAACATCGATGAGAGAGAAACATCAATTCAGCTGCCTCCTGCAAACTCCCTACTGGGTATGTGCCCGCAACCAAGGTACATGCCCTTGACCGGGATCAAACCTGGGATCCTTTAGTCTGCAGGCCGATGCTCTATCCACTGAGCCAAACCGGTTAGGGCATGATTTTAATTAAGCCTTTTCAGAGGGATGGATAATAGGCAGCCAGATGCACAAGATTTGCATTCAGAAAATCGACTCTAGAAGATCCAAATGAATGTGCTTCAGAATCCTGCCATCAAAGATGATCTGCTGAAAAGTGGCACAGAAGTGGAAGCTCACAGACATGCTCCCAGGACCAAACTGGAATTACAACTAAAACACAGAAGAGCCACCCTGAAAATGAACTGAGGACTAGCTGGAGATAACCCTGATAACCAAGGACAGAAAGTGGAGACCACATAGAGACTGGTAGGAAGGGTGGAGATGAGAAAGGGCTGGCCAGGTTCCCACAGACAGCAGCTGAAGTTCCAGAGAGAAATCTCAGCTGTGGGGAGTTTCCACTGAGAACTCTGTGATCTAATTCTCAAGCTGGCCACCCCAGGAGAGAGCACCAGAACTGAGAAAGGTGCCCACATAATATCTGGTAATGGAAAGCAGCAGGACAATTGTCTGCCAGAGATGGCTAGAAATGCAGGCACCCTCTTAAAGGGCCAACGAACAAAATTCTGTGTTCAGCCCCTCAACTGGTGCTCCAGCAGAGGGAGGGCAGAGTGGACTGAAGCTATATAAACATAAGCCAGGGTGGGGGATCCCGGGATAGAACCCCGAAGACAGACACCCCAGTGTCCTATGCTAAGTCATTTCCTTATGCTGTGTAGGTCATCTTTCTCAGGCAAACCTGTGCTATCCTGCCATTTTTGCCTGGGGGGTGGGGAGACAGCTGACCCACCCTATGGGAAGATCCCTTGCCCTACCATGTGGAGTTTTTGAGGCCCATTAAGAGCTGAGAATAACAATTACCTCCAGTCAGAAGCAATTGTCCCAGCCTGTTGGAAAAACTCTCACCCCAACTGTGGATGATTGCTTGAGGACACTCCAGACTGAATTTAATCAGTCTGCAGACAAAGGCGGTTCTCTAGAGGCTTTGAGTCTTTGCCTGATATAATTAGTCAGAAACAGCAGTTTAGGTCCCTGCCATAGACACCATCCCAGACTGCTCAGCAAGGCAAAAGCCAGCAAGCTGACATCCACAGGATTAGCTCCATGTGGGAATGAAGTACAGCCCAGAACAGGGTCAATCAAGATCTGAGACTCAAGGCAGACCCAGCCTCTGGGCTAAGGAGTCCCTGACCACTGGACAGCTGCCAGGAATACATTGGGGTTGAACCTCACTGGCAGTAAGTCAGAGGGGAGATCCCTCCCACAAATGAGACATCAAAAATCAAGACCCAATTACAACAGGAGAACCCAAACAACCACACAAGGGCATTCCTAGAGCATCCAGCTCAGGTGAACAAAGAGGCTACACCACTGGACATCTCAAGACACCTTCCACATAAGGCCATCCCACGAATATTTTGAGGCACAGAAGTTGTATCTAATACATAGAAGCAGATATAGAAATACAGCTACCAGGTGTACAAGTTAATAATGTAGATTTTGTAATCAAAGAAAACACGATAATTTCAAGAGAAACATCAAAAGTGCTTTATTCAAGGTAATGTCCATCGCTAGCTACACATTTCCCCCATCTTACATCTCAGGTAATGTGTGAATACCATCCTTGTTTTGAGGCAAATCATTCAGAGATCCAATTTTCCACTTCTTCATATGTTTTGAAGTGCTGCTCAGAAAGTACATGTGCCATCGACTGGAACAAGTGGTAATCTGAAGGAGCAAGGTCTGAAGAATACAGCGGGTGGGTTAATAATTCCCAGGCAAGATCTTTTAATGTGTCTTTAACTGGTATTGAAGAGTATGATGGTGCGTCATCAAGAAGCAAAATTACTTTGCTGTGTCTTCTGGAACATTCTGGTCGTTTCACAATCAAAACGTGGTTCAAATTGATTATTTGTTGTCAGTAGCAATCAGTATTAACGGTTTCAGCTGGTTTTAGACGCACATAATACACCACACCTTCCTGATCCCACCAAATGCAGAGCATTGTCTTCTTTCCGAATCGATTTGGCCTTGCAGTCGATGGATCAACCCATGATTTTGTGCATTTGGTATTCTCAAAATAAATCCACTTTTCATCGCCAGTCACAATTCGATGCAAAAAAGACTTACTTTCATGCCACTGAAGCAACATTTTACTGATGACTTTTTGGTTTTCTATTTGTCTTTCATTCAGTTGATGTGGCACCCATTTTCCTTCCTTTAAAATGTTTCCCATTGCTTGTAAACGATCGGAAATGGTTTGCTGAGCAATGTTTAATCTTTCTGCAAGTTGTTTTTGTGTTTGACATGCATCTTCAACAATAATGCTTGTAATTGTTGGTCTTCAAACTTTTTCGGTTGACCTGGACGTTCTCTGTCTTTCACATCGAAATCATCACTTTTAAAGTGTTTAAACCAGCGTTCACAAGTATCTTGAGATGGAGCATGTTCACCATAAGCTTCCCAAAGTATTCAGCAGCACTTTTCTTCAAAATAATGAATTAAAACTTCCCACAAATGCTCTTTTTTTGGCATGAAATTAGACATTTTTAAGTTTAAAAATATCTATGCTGTTAACACCTTCAGAAAATTTGACATATGAAGTTTTGAAGCTTGTTGCCAATACAACAAAATAGCATACATATCAAATCACATATATATCAACATATGTGTAACTCCAGCTATTGAAAAAAATCTGCATTATTAACTGATACATCTAGTAAAATGGCAAGACAAAGAAACAATCACCAAATGAGTGAAAAGAAGGAATCTGTAGAAAAAAAACTAAATGAGATGGAGGCAAGCAACCTATTAGGAAGCAATGGTTATAAAGATATTTAAGGAACTTAGTGCAAATTACAGCAGCATGAGAAGGGAAATAGAGGCCATTAACAAGAACCAGACAGAAATGAAGAATGACATATCTGCATGAAGAACACAATGAAAGGAATTAAAAGTAGGTTGGATGAAGCAAAAGACCAAATCAGTGATTTGGAAGACAACGTAGAAATAAATAACCAATTAGAGCAGCAAATAGAAATAAGAATTAAAAAGCAGGAAGATAGCTTAAGGGAGCTCTGGGACAACAGGAAACATAACACATCCACAATACAGGAATATTAGAAGGGGCAAAGGATGAGCAAGGAAGAAAGCAACTGTTTAAAGAAATAGTGACAGAAAACTTCCCCAACATAGTGAAGGAAAATGCCACACAAGAGGCTCAGAGACCCAATCAAGATGACCCCAAAAAGACACACACCTAGACCCATCATAATTAAAATGGCAAATGTTAAAGAGAAAGAAAAAAATCTTAAAGGCAGCAAGAGAGAGAGAGAAAATTACATACAAATGAGTTCCCAAATGTTAACTGACTTCTCAAGGGAAACACTTCAAGCCAGAAGGGAGTGACATGAAGTACTTGAGGTAATGAAAAGCAAGGGCCGAAATCCAAGACTACTCCAGCGAGGCTATTATTAAAACTTAAGGGAAATAAAAAGCTTTGCAGACAAAAAGAGGTAAAAGGAGTACATAACCACCAAACCAGCAATGTACATCAAAATAAAAAGCTTTGCACCACAAAAGAAACCACCATCAAATTGAAAAGAGAACCCACTTAATGGGAGAACATATTTGCCAATGATACATCTGATAATGGATTAATATCCAAAATATATAAAGTACTCATACAACTCAGCAAAAAATGATAAACAATCCAATTTAAAAATGGGCAGAAGACCTGAATAGACATTTATCCAAAGAGAGCATACAAATGGCGAATAGAGAAGATAAACAATCCAATTTAAAAATGGGCAGAAGACCTGGAATAGACATTTATCCAAAGAGATCATACAAATGATCAGTCACTATCATCAGAGAAATGCATATTAAAACCACAATGAGATATCACCTCATACCTGTCAGAATGAGCATTAAAAAAATCAACAAACAACAAGTGCTGGTGAGGATGTAGAGAAAAGGGAACACTAGGTTCACTGCTGATGGGAATGCAGATTGGTGCAGCCACTATCAAAAACAGTATGGAGTTTTTCCAAAAAAGTAAAAATGGATCTTCTGTTTGACCCAGCAATCCCACTTCTGGGAATATATCCTAAAATCCCGCCCCCCAAAAAATACAGAATATATGCACCCCAATGTTCATAGCAGCATTATTTACAATAGCTAAGATTTGGGAACAGCCCACGTGCCCATTAGTATATGAATAGATAAAAAAGATGTGAGATATTTACACTATGGAATACTATTCAGCTGTAAAAAAGAGGGAGCTCTTATCTTTTGCGACAGCATGAATAGCCCTGGAAAATATTATGCTAAGTGAAATAAACCAAACTGAGAAAGACAAATATCACATGATCTCACTTATTTGTGTAATCTAAAAAACAAAATGAAGTGACCAACAAAATAAGACCTGAAGCAAGGAGGCATGGAAGAGACTGAGATACCTCGACATGGGGTTGGGGGAGACGAGAAGAGATTAACCAAAGAATTTATATACTTATATGCATAGCCCATGGACATGGGAAAAGAGTAGTGAAGACCTGAGGGGTGGATAAGGGCTGGGAGCAGGGGGACAAAATGGGGAATATCTGTAATACTATTAACAATAAAAAATACATTAAAAAATAAAATAAAATGCACCCAGAAAAAAAGATCTGCTGCCATTTTAATAAAACCTGAATTAAAACAAAAAAATGTTTAAACAGTCCATTTTCTTTCTAAAGCTGAATCAATGATAAGGCAATTAGCTTAGCACAATAGACATGCAGTCCTGAATCGTTCTGCTTGAGTGCCCTGATCAGATAGGGAGAACTGAGAATGTGCAGCTGGGGGTTCAGCAGAGCTAGAAGCAAAGCCAGTGTCCAAAGTTTCCATTCCATCGTGCAATCAGTCTGATAGATACAGCATTAGTCTAGTTGCAGTTCATTGTGTGTGGGGTCCACATGGCTATGGATCACTTGGGCAGATGATGAGGAGCCAAAAGAGCATGCCCCCCTGCAACAAGAGTCCCAAGAGAGCAAGAGAGAGAACTCCTTTGTTTAGGAGTTTAAGTGTCTCAAATCTTACTGAGCTTGCAGTGGCCACACCTACTATGGCCAATGATCTGTTCCCAGGTGTGACTGACAAGTACATTCCCCATGTCACCCAGACTTTACTGGGCATGTGTCTAAATTGCAGTTTCCTGGCAAAGCTGCTTAAATTAATGCCTATAAAATTTGGCCTTCCCTTTGCTCCTTTTCAGTTATTAATAACTGGGTTTATTATAATGGTATCAATCATGACTCTGAGAGAAAAATAAGGCCAGATTTTACTAGGGCCTTTAAAGAGTCACTGAAGTTTCCTGGTATGTTAAACCAATAAATAGTGTTCAATAAAAATATGCCAAAGCCATAGGCTCAGCACTAGTCCTGGCTCATCTCCTTTTAAGACCCTGTGAAACAGCAAGAGTTAGGGCAGGGAGCCAACGACTGCAGGGTGAGCCAGAGGAATGCTAGGTTTGTTGGTGCTCCTGAGATGTTAAGGATGCACTGTGCACCTTCCCCAGTTCCCAATGCCAGTAAATGGAGGCGCCAAGATTCAGAGGTGCCCCAGGCATGGGGTGTCCCACTAAGCTGGCTTAGTTCACAGCACCCCCAGAGAGCATTTTCTTCTAAATGTGTGATGGAAAGTGGAAGCAGAACCCTAGAGTAGCAGGCATCCTTGTGCTAGAAAATGGGACAGGAGAAATTCACGTTTGTCCCATTTTTTTCCTACTGCAATCTGCCAGGTTTGATGAAATTTGATTTTTAACGCGAAATTTTTCTCAGCATTCCAAGAAATCCAAGATCAATAATATACCCCTACTTTCTATTTTTAATTTTGGCCAATCAATGCAACTATGTTGAAAACAGGAAATGTTACTTGTTTGCATGATATAAGGACCTGCCCCTTAAAAAGAGAAAAATGTTACCAATGATTAATTTTAATTTCAGGGATGTTTTCACCTCGTGAGGGAAAAGAGGTATATTTTTTACCATAATTAGAATGTCCAAGAGAGTTCATTAAAATGTAGCCCTTCAATGGTTACTGTATCCAGAGAAAGAGTACAGTTCATTCAGAAAAAGTTTTCAGTAACATCAGGACCTTCTGAAAATCTCTGGGTAAAATGTCCCTTTCCACATGCTATTCTTAGCTGGTCACCCACAGCATATTCCCTCCTGATTGGCTGGTGGGCGTAGCAGAGGTACGGTCAATTTACATATTTGTCTATTATTAGGTAAGATATATGAAAACCTTACATCATTTATGAAAACCTTACATCATTTTCCCTTTTCAAAAAGGATATCCTTTTGAAATGTGAAAATGATGTAAGGTTTTGTTCAAAGTTACTGCCAACCTCCTCCACAAAGCACTCACTGGACTTACTCTCATCCAGGCAGAATAATTTTGTTAAGGATGACGATTCAACAAGAAAACACCCCTCCACCCCGCCCAAATAATTAAATAAAACGGTTCTGCAGGGAGAGTGCCTGAACCAGGCATACAGCCACTTCACAAGTACGACTGGGCATTTGGTACACACCACCTCTTCCAGGTGCACCTCAAGCACAGCCCTGCTGGCCATTATAGGCAAAAGGCAAGGGGAGCCACTGAAGTTGTGAAAGACCAGGAGAAGCAATTATATCTGCATTTTCAACTGATCCTTCCTTCCCGATGCTATGAAGATCTTCCTTCACTGACAGAAACCTTGCTTTCCATTTCTAACTATCTCCCATTCAATAATTAAGTTTGCCCAGTTTTTCAAAGAGCAAACACTAGAGTGGAAGACGTGCTTCACCCTGGTTTACTCCTGCTTGTGGTGTCTCAGCTCCTGGAAGGTTCACAGTCCATTCAAAGCCAATCGCCACTCAGTGAACCTGTCTATACTTAACCAGCTTGGCCAAGTCTCTCCTACAGACTGTGTGTGGTTCTCCACTGGATACACAACATATGCTGAAATGGCTTCTGTGCTGAAAATTATAAAGGCTCTAAGTTGCTGGACTATAGAACACGGGACTAAGACCCCAGACCTGGGAGTTACCCAGAGCTGGCTCATGTCCCAGTTTGACCACTAAGAGCTGTGGGCCTTTGGGCAAGATACTTAACTACCTCATGTCTCAGATGTTGCCAGGAAAAGAGAATGCAGGATTCCTACCCACACACAGGAAAAAAGTAAAGCTATCTTACCTAATAATAGACAAACATGTAAATTGACCATACCTCCGCTGTGCCCACCAGCTAATCAGGAGGGAATATGCAAATTAGAAGGACAAAGATGGAGGCTGCCCAGCTGCTGCAGGCACGGAGTGGCCGGGTGGGGCAGGATGCCTGCTATGAGAGGGAGGGCAGAGGGCAAAGGGATCTACAGGAGCGGCACTCCGGCTGCAGCAAAGATGAAGACTGCAGACTCCGGAGTCTGCAGCAAAGACGAAGATGACAGACTCCAGCCAGAGTCTGCAGCGAAGTTGGCAGAGTCTGGCCGAAGTCTGCAGCAAAGACGAAGACGGCAGACTCCGGCCAGAGTCTGCAACGAAGGTGGCAGACTCCAGCTGGAGTCTGCAGCGAAGATGGCAGACTCCGGCGAAGACAAAGGTGGCAGACTCTGGCCGGAGGGAAGGCCTGGGTCCTGGGTGCCGGAGGAAAACCGGTGCTGGAAGCCAAGGGAAGAAAGGCCTATTGCACGAATCTCTTCATGCAGAAATAAAAAGCCACGTGACATTGAATTCACATGTTATATAGTACTAGAGGCCCGTTGCATGAAATTCATGCGGGGGGGGGGGGGGCTGAGGAAGGGAGGGGTGGTCCCTCAGCCCAACCTGCATTCTCTCCAATCTGGGACCCCTCGGGGGATGTCTGACTACCGGTTTAGGCCAGATCCCTCTCACAATCCAGGACTTCTGTCTCCTAACTGCTCACCTGCCTGCCTGCCTGATTGCCCCTAACTGCTTCTGCCTGCCAGCCTGATCACCCCCTAACTGTTCCCCTGCTAGCCTGATTAACACCTAACTGCTCCCCTGCAGACCCTATCACCCCCAACTGCCCTCCCCTGCTGGCCTGGTCACCCCCAACTGCCCTCCCCTGCAAGCCTGGTCCCCCCCAAACTGCCCTCCCCTGCTGGCCTGATGGCCCCCAACTACCCTCCCCTGCAGGCCTGGTCCCCCCCAAACTGCCCTCCCCTGCTGGCCTGATGGCCCCCAACTACCCTCCCCTGCAGGCCTGGTCCCCACCAACTGCCCTCCCCTGCTGGCCTGGTTGCCCCCAACTGCCCTCCCCTGCCAGCCTGATCACCCCTAACTGCCTCTGCCTGCCTTATCACCCCTAACTGCCCTCCCCTGCTGGCCTGGTTGTCCCCAACTGCCCTCCCCTGCTGGCCTTGTCACCCCCAACTGCCCTCCACTGCCGGCTTAATGGCCCCCAACTGCCCTCCCCTGCAGGCCTGGAACCCACCAACTGTCCTCCCCTGGCCTGATCTCACCCCCAACTGCCCTCTCCTGCTAGCCTGATCTTGCCCCCAACTGCCCTCCTCTGCCAGCCTGATCTCGTCCCCAACTGCCCTTCCCTGCTGACCTAATCGCCCCTAACTACCTCTGCCTGCCTGATCACCCCTAACTGCCCTCCCCTGCAGGCCTGATCTCGCCCCCAACTGCCCTCCTCTGCCGGCCAATTTGGTTCTGATTGGTCAGTTTCCATGCCAGTCAGCGTCAAAAGCTCTGCCTCCTAGGCAGCCATTGGCTCCTCACAGTTGACCCTGATTTGGTTCTGATTGGTCAGTTTCTATGCCAGTCAGCATCTCTGGGCCTGATCATAGAGGCGGGGCTGATCAGCAGCTGCCCCAGGTGGCAGCGGCTGAACTGCTGACCTCTGGGCGAGAGAGGCTTGGCTGCTGGCGAGGGAGAGAGAAGCAGGGTCTGATCACCCTGCTTCTCTATCTGGGCCTCATCAGCAGCCTCTGCCACTGCTGATCAGCCCTGCCTCTCTCTCTCTCCGAGAGGTCAGCAGTTCAGCCCGCTCGCTTGCTGTGCATGCAGCCTGGCGAACGGTTGAGCCTCCCAGTTGTTGTGGATGTGACGGACCCAGGGTTTTTATATATTAGGATAGGATAGGATAGGATAGGATAGGATAGGATAGGATAGGATAGGATAGAATAGTATAGTGTTTTTCAACTCTGAGTTGAACCCTCTAGGAGGTTATAAAATCACTTTATAGGATCATGACTCATCCTTTCTTAAAAATGAAATAAAACAAAAGTTCAGACATAATAAATAATATGGAGTCATAAGGATAAATATTGATTCAAATATGTTTATGAATATAAAATATAGATTTGATTCCAGTATAAAATGTATTTTCTTAGTGTTGGTCACAATCAAGAGACTGGAATGCCACAAGTACTTATGCTAATTAGACCGGATGTCCTTCCAGAGGTCCTCCCTTCTGGACAAAGCTGTAGCAGGCGGGGGCCATGGCAGAGGCGGCAGAGGCCCTGGCCACGGCAGTGGCGGATGGGGGCTGGGGCCAAGGCCCTTGCATGCATTTTGTGCATCGGGCCTCTAGTCCTATCTAATAAAAGAGTAATATGCAAATTGACCTACCTCCGCTACACCCACAAGCCATGCCCACAAGCCACGCCCACAAGCCTATCAGGAGGAAATATGCAAATAAACCCAACCAAGATGGCTGCAGCCACAGAGAGCAGGAGGGAGGCTTGGGTTTCCATGGCAATGGAGGAAGCCAAGCTTTCCGCCTGCCCTTGCCAGCCCAGACCTCCACTCAATGCTACAATGTTTCAATTATAGAAGATAAATCCCAACAAAAATGGCAGCAGCCACAGAGGTAGAGAGAGCCGGAGGCTAGGGTTGCCCGCGGCGATGGAGGAAGCCAAGCTTCTGTAGCCCTGGCTTGCTTTGGCCTCCGCTTAAGGCTACAAATTTTCAATTATAGAAGATACATAAATCCCAACAGAAATGGCTGCTGCCACGGAGCGAGCAGAAGGCTTGGCTCCACTCCAGGCTACAAGGTTTCAATTGTAGAAGATAAATAAATCCCAGGGCCTCCGCTTGGGTCGCTGGGGAGCGTGACCAGCCTGCAAACCACCACAGGCCCCTCGCCCAGGCCGCTCTATGCCCCAAGGGAACCCCCACCCTGATCCGGGACACCCTTCAGGGCAAACCAGCTGGCCCCCACCCATGCACCAGGCCTCTATCCTATCTAATAAGAGTAATATGCAGATTCACCATCACTCCAACACACAAGATGGCTGCCCCCATGTGGTCAAAGATCCTGCCCCCATGTGGAAACAAGATGGCCACCACAAGATGGCCAGCAGGGGAGGGCAGTTGGGAGGAACCAGGCCTGCAAGGGAGGGCAGTTGTGGGCGATAAGGCCAGCAGGGGAGGGCAGCTGGGAGGGACCAGGCCTGCAAGGGAGGGTAGTTGGAGGCAATCAAGTCTGTTGGGGAGGGCAGTTAGGGATGACCTGGCTGGCAGAGGAGGGAAGTTGGGGGTGACTGGGTCTGCAGGGAAGGGCAGTTGGGGGGGACCCAGGCCTGCAGGGGAGAGCAGTTGGGGGGTACCAGGCCTGCAGGGGAGGGCAGTTAGGGGTGATCAGGCCTGCAGGGGAGGGCAGTTAGGGACAAACAGGCTGGTAGGGGAGCAGTTAGGCATCAATCAGGCTGGCAGGGGAGTGGTTAGGGGGTGATCTGGCTGGCAGGCAGAAGCGGTTAGGGGCAATCAGAAAGGCAAGCAAGCGAGCAGTTGGGAGCCAGCAGTCCTGGATTGTGAGAGGGATGTCCAACTGCCTGGTGGGATTGGGCCTAAACGGGCAGTTGGACATCCCTCGAGGGGTCCCAGATTGGAGAGGGTGCAGGCTGGGCTGAGGGACAACCCCCCCATGCACGAATTTTGTGCACCGGGCCTCTAGTTATTTATAATAAGGAAAACAACAAATAGCTAAATGTCCAGTAATAAGAGACTAAATAAGTAGATGGAAAATTTACTGTACAGAAAATTTTATAACTACCAAAAACAATAAAAATGTTTATAGCAAAAATGTTTATAAATGCATTTGTAATTGGGGAAATACTTCTACTTACCATGTTAAGTAAAAAGTTGGAACATTCTATATGCAGTGTTATCATAATTACACTAGAGGCCCAGTGCACAAAACTTGTGCACTGGAGGAATGGGGGGTCCCTCAGCCCAGCCTGCACCCTCTCATAGTCCGGGACCCCTCAGGGGATGTCTGCCTGCTACAGCCCCCGCCCGCTGCAGCTTTGTCCAGGATCAGGGGGATCAGGCCTAAGCCAGTAGTCAGACATCCCTCTCGCAGTCCGGGGCTCTCACAGTCCAGGACCCCTCAGTCCTTACCACCTGCCTGCAGCAGAAGTGGGAGAGGCTCCCACCACCGCAACTGCGCTCGCCAGCCATGAGCCTGGCTTCTGGCTAAGTTGAGGGCGGGGGCAGGGGGACTGACCACCTCCTGCATTGAGCATCTGCCCCCTGATGGTCAGTGCACGTCATAGCAACCAGTCATTCCGCTGGTCATTCCGCCGTTCAGTCTATTTGCATATTAGGGTCTTATTATATAGGATGTTATACAGGTTTTGGGATTTGGGTTTTATTGTTTTGGTGATGGTTTTATTTAAATAAATCCAGCTTTTAAAAGTACTAGAAGAGGGGGAAGAAGTGTGGGGGGCAGTAGAGGAAGGTATAGGGAGGATAGATGGTGATGGAAGGAGATCAGACTTGGGGTGGTGAACACATGATACAGTACAGATGATGTATTGTGAAATTGTATGCCAGAAACCTATATAATTTTGTTAACTAGTGTCACCAAAAAAAATTCAATAAAAAAGGGAAAAAATTTTAAGTACTAGAGGAAATTACACATATTCACAGTAGTTCTTTTGTATAAGACAAGCATAGTTTTCTTTTTTTTTTAAATTGTCTATATTTTCCATTTTTTCTCTAGCAAGTATATTGAACATTCAAAATAGACAGTGATGTAACAAACTTCCCTTTTTAAGTATATCAATGCTACAAAGTTTTTAAAGCTCACTATTAAATTTCCAACTTCAAGGAACAAATAAATTTATTCTAAAACTAGAGGCCTGGTGCACGGATTCGTGCACATTGAAAGTATATTAATTAGAAGGTGGCTAGTGGGGCGGGACTAGGCAAGATGGGCCAGATACACCCTGGACCCAATCTCCCGTGGCCCCTCCCCAGCTGGCCACACCTGGGGCAGCTCCAGGGCTTGAAGGCAGTCTGCAGAGTAAGCAGGGTCCCTCAGGCAGGTGGGGTCCCTGGGCCTGGCCTGAAGGGATCAGGCCAAAACCAGCAGTCCAATGTCCCCCGAGAGGTCCCGGAGTGCGAGAGGGCACTCTGCAAAGTTGCTGTGTTGCTCAGCAGTTCCTGCGTTGATCATCTGCCATCTGGTGGTCAGTGTGAGTCATAGCTACCAGCCAGTTGGGCCGTCGGCCAGTTGCTTAGGCTTTTATATAGATAGATAGATTGTGGAAGCTTCAGCAGTCATGTAGATGGGAAGGAAAATGGGTTAATAGAACCTTCATACCATGAAATGGGAAGACAAACATTCAAAATTAAACAAGGTTAAATTTATTTACTACTGAACAAGAATACTGCTTTAGTCTAAGGTATACTTGGTGTAAGGCAGTCCAAACCCATCATTACTACTGATCTGATATGAACTAAAAACAAGCTTTTTTGATGTGTGAGTAGCAGAAAAAAAAGAGCCTGTCACAGAACTATTAATCACAGAACTTGCTCCAATCACCCTTAAGTCTCAAATGTGAAATGCAGTAGAAACTGTTATAGGAGAACATTATCAACATCACTGCCCAAAGCTGCATCTTCAATATGTAAACACCATTATTTACCACCTTTGACATTCAAGAGGACAAGTTCTACCCTATTCCTTCACTTGTCCCCTACATAAATTAATTCAGGTCAAAACAAAGTGAAAATCACTAAGCAAACAAGACAATATTAATCTGATTTTGGTATATGCTACTATTGAAACTATTAGCAGATAAAAAGGAAGAGAGTATCTTACTAAATATTGCACTATAATACAATATTAATGTGAAACTATGAGAGAGAGAGAGAGAGAGAGAGAGAGAGAGAGAGAGAGAGAGAGAGAGAGAGAACACACCAATGCCATTGCTATTCAAGTCCCCGTGGGTGATCTAAAGGGCAATACCTGCTGTTGGTTGGAGTGAAAGTTGGAAGGGGAAGGTGTGTAATGACAGCTACTGACAGTTTCTGCAAGCTGGGGCCATTCCCTGGGGCAAATCAGTAAAACTAACCAGGGAGTCAGCAATCTCAATCTCACATAGATGCACTGTTGCTGGGGTTGAAAGATAAGAGCCCCAAGCTTGCCCCACATAAGGTCCAGCCCTGGGTCTGATCCACCAACCATGAGAAACCAGTCTCAGGTGCTCCTGTGTCTGTCGTTCATTCTTACCCATGTAATAAAATTTCATTTCTCAAACCTAAGCACTCCTATTTGAGTGTCATTCAGAATTGATCCCCACGAGAGGGCCAAAAAAGAGGAACGAGTCCTGGTTGGGTGGCTCAGTTCTTTCTCCTCTTTCCTCTCCCACCCCCTCTCTCTCATTAATCAATAAAAATTAAAATAAAATAAAAAGTGGAGCCAAATCCATGCTTGCTTGCTTGCTTGGAAAAGTGCTCCGGTTTCATTTGTTTAGCACAGCCTTTAGTCTGGCTGTACACTGATATCAAAAAACCCTTCTGATTTTCTAGTTATTTTAAGAAGAAATGGAAAATTACTAGCTCATTCTGAGTCTGAGGTACTGGATAACATTTACAATGTCCCAAGTACACACACAAAAAGTAAAAATACAGCCAGCTCTGAGTCAAACAATTATACCCAGGCAGCTAATCAATTTGTGATGGAGCAAATAATTTTTCTTCTCTGCTTCTCTGGACAATTTATATAAACACATGCCAATTCTAAGTCTTCTTTAAATCCTTATCAATAGTACCTGCTATGCTGGGAAATACGTGTTTATTCAACATAACATTCTTTTAAAAAAATATTAATCTGAACTTCCAGTCAAGATAGCAGTGTAGGTAAACACAGAGTACTAACCTCCTCCCACTACCACATCAAAATTACAACTAAACTAGCCGAAACCGGTTTGGCTCAGTGGATAGAGCGTCGGCCTGCGGACTGAAGGGTCCCGGGTTCGATTCCGGTCAAGGGCATGTACCTTGGTTGCGGGCACATCCCCAGTGGGAGGTGTGCAGGAGGCAGCTGATCGATGTTTCTCCCTCATTGATGTTTCTAGCTCTCTATCCCTCTCCCTTCCTCTCTGTAAAATATCAATAAAATATATTTAAAAAAAAATTACAACTAAACTATAGAACAACTATCATTCAGAACCTCCTACAAGCTGGCTGAATGGAAGTCCTACAATTAGGGAATTAGAGAAGCCACATCAAGAGTGGTAGGAAGGACAGAGACAAGGAATGGGCTGATCCCACACCCATATGTGCTGGATAAAAATTAGGAGGGATATCTGGGCTGTGGAAGTCCCCCACTGAGGAGCAAGGGTCCCAGCCTCACACCAGGATTCCCAACCAAGGTTCCAGTGCCAGGGAGAGGTCCCCGTAACTTCTGACTGTAAAAACCAGCAGGGATTGGCCCTGGCTGAGAAGCTCATTTGGTTGGAGTGTTGTCCTGATACACCAATGTTGGGGGTTCCATCCCTGGTCAGATACAAGAATCAACCAATGACTGCATAAATAAGTATCAGAGCACACTCTCTCTTTCTTCCTTTCTAGCTCTCTCCCCACCTTCCTCTCCTTCTAAAAAACTGAATTTAGGACTGAAGCTGACAGAGGCTGCTAGAGTGCCAGGCAGATCCTCTTAAAGAGCCAGTGCAAAACTTACTCAGATTCACTCCTGAGCTCCAACACTGGGACAGCAGCTTGAAAAGCACCAGTCATACCAGTAGGAACTGAATTGTCATCATCAGGGTAAATACTGGCAGAGACACTGTTCCTTTTCTAAGCCTCCTTCCCCCCCACACACACCCCCAACACCACCCCATGCACACACACAGCTGGCAGGCAGGTGCCATATCTGAGACTCCATCAACCTGGCTCACACTGTTTGTCCACCCTGGTGATTCCCTGAGGCCCTGGCTCTACCCAACTTGCAGGCCCACCAAAGCTATTTCCAGTGGCTTTTCCATACCAAGATCTACCTTAGCTCATGCTTCTGCTTTTCCTAAAATCTCTCAAACAAGCAGAATATGGCCTCAGCAAGCCCTGTAGCTCTTGCTAAGTAGCCCCAGACCCAGCTCGAGGGCAGCCACCCTTGTTCACAGTTAGGCCTCTCGGAGCATCTCCAAGGCCAGCACAAGTAGAAGCCATATGCAGATCGCTTTGTAGCTTATTCCAGGTGGCCCCCGGGCAGAACACAGGTGGTAGCTGACCTTGAACTGTGCCTCCCAGGAGGCCCCAGAGTCAGTGCAGTTTCAGAATATGTCAAAGCACCACCACCCAACCATCTTCATAAACAACACATTCAAGAGGCTGACTCAGCAGGCACCAGAATCCTGATGAAGTAAGTCCTCCTGTGTGGTGGACCCCTGCACAGCTGATCGTCCACAGTGGTCAGTGGTTGCAGCAAGTACTTGCAGCTGATGGGCCTGGGGACAAATCCCTCCCATTGATGTGCCAACAGCAATGAAAGTTCAATTAGAAGAGGAGGGTGAACATAGCCCACACAGGGGTGGGTGGGATGCACCTCAAATGCCCATCTTGGGTGATTGGGGAGGCTGTCACTGGACCCTACAGGACACCTCCTGCATTAGGCCTTTCTACCAAGCCTGGAAGACATAGCAGCTCTACCTAATACATAGAAACAACACAGGAAGGCTGCCAAACTGAGGAGACAAAGAATCATGTCCCAAATGTAAGAAGAACAAAACTCCACAAAAAGAACTAAACAAAATGGAGACAAGCAATCTATAGATGCAGAGTTTACAACACTGGTTTAAGGATGCTCAAGGAACTTAGTGAGAACTTCAACAGCATAAAAAAGGACCAGTCAGAAATTAAGGATACACTAACTCAAATAAAGAATAATTTGCAGTAATCAACAGTAGAGTAGATGAAGCTGAGAATTAAATCACTGATTTGAAATATAAGGAAGCAAAAAAAACACCCAATCAGAACAGCGAAAATAAAAAACAATCTCCCAAAATGAGTATGGTGTAAGGAGCTGGTACAACTTGAAGTGTACCAGCATTCACATCATAGGGATACCACAAGGAGAAGAGAGAGAGAAAGAAATTGAAAACCTGTTAGAAAAAATAATGACAGAAAACTTCCCTAAGTTCACATAAAAGTCCAAGAAGTGCAGAGAGTCCCAAATAAGATGAGCCCAAAGAAAAACATCATAGTTAAAATGGCTAATATTAAAAACAAAGAGAATCTTAAAGCAGCGAGAGAAAAGCAGTTAGTTACCTATCAGGGAGATCCCATAAGACTCCACAGAAGCTGATTTCTCCACAGACATTTTGCATGCCAGATGGGATTGGCAAGAAATACTCAAAGTTATGAAAACCAAGGACCTAAACCAAGATTACCCAGCAAAGTTATAATTTAAAATCAAAGGACAGATAAAAGAATTTCCCAGACAAGAAAAGGCTAAAGGAGTGTACCACCATAAAACCAGTATTACGTGAAATATTGAAGGGTATTCTTTAAGAAGGGGGAAAAAAAGATAAAAAATGTGAACAATAACGGCTATAAATACATATCTATCAACTGAATCTAAAAATATAAAATAAATTAAATGAACAAGCAGAACAAAAACAGAGTCATAAATAAAGAGAACATTTTGTCAGTTGCCAGATGGAAGGGGATTGTAGGATAGGTGAGAAAGGTGAAGGGATTAAGAAGTACAAATTCGTTGTTATAGAATAGTCATGAGGATGTAAAGTACAGGACAGCAATCAATACTAATAAAAGCTTAGGTGGCATCTCACCCTTGTGTCATCACAAGATGGCTGCCCCCATGTTGTCACAAGATGGTTGCCCCAAATCATCACAAGATGGCCGCCATCACAAAATGGCCACCCCCACGTTGTCACAAGATGGTGGCCACAAGATGGCCAGCAGGGGAGGGCAGTTGGGGGCGACCGGGCCTGCAGGGGAGGGCAGTTAGGGGCAACCAGGCTGGCAGGGGAGGGCAGTTAGAGGCGACCAGGCCAGCAGGGGAGGGCAGTTGGGGGCAATCGGGCCGGCAGGGGAGGGCAGTTGGGGGCAATCAGCATGGCAGGGGAGAAGTTAGGCGTCAATCAGATCAGCAGGGGAGCGGTTAGGGGGTGATCAGACTGGCAGGCAGAAGCAGTTAGGGTCAATCCAGCAGGCAGTCAGGTGAGCGATTAGGAGCCAGGAGTCCCAGATTGTGAGGGGGATGTCCAACTGCCAGTTTAGGCTCAATCCCGCAGGGCTAAACTGGCAGTCGGACATCCCCCGAGGAGTCCCAGATTGGAGAGGGTGCAGGCTGGGGTGAGGGACATAAATTTTGTGCACCAGGCCTCTAGTCCTATATAATAAAGGGCTAATATGCTAATTAGACCAGATGGCAGAACAACCTTCCAGAATGACCTTCTGGAATGACCTTCCAGAACTACCAGTGGGCAGGGGTCAGGGCCATGGGGCCACGACACAGCCAGGGCTGCGAGGCAGCCAATCCTGCAAGGGCCAGGGCAGCCAGGGCTACGAAGGCCTACTCTTGCACGAATTTCGTGCATCGGGCCTCTCGTGTAGTCAATAATATTCTAATAACTATCTGTGTACTGTGTCAGATGGGTGCAAGATTTATCAAGATGATCACTTAAAATGTTCTGCAGTGTCTAATCACTGGGGTGTACACTTGAAACTAATATAGTAATGTCAGCTGTAATTTAAAATAAAAAATGATTTAAAAAATATTAATTTGCATGAAGCATAAAATTTATTTGGTGTAAATGTACAGAGAAATGCAAACTTAAAAAAAAAACACAAAGAAACTGGAGATCATAATTGCAATATGCATTTTTAATAAATGAATGGAATAAAGTTTAATTTTAAAACCAAAAGGATTTTACAGCTGAATCACCTCTACACCTTTTATTTTTTTAAACAAAGAAATAGAGTCCTTGGACAGATACATGCAAAAAAAATAAAACTAGACCACCAAATTACACCATACACAAAAATAAACTCAAAATACATAAAGGATTTAAACGTAAGACGGGAAACCATAAAAATCTTAAGAGGAATCCACAGCCAGCAAAATCTCAGACATATGCCGAAGTAATATCTTCACCAATACAATTCCTAGGGCAATGGAAATTGAGAAAATAAACAAATGGGACTACATCAAAATAAAAAGCTTCTGCACAGCAAAAGAAACCATCAACAAAACAACAAAAAAGCCCACTGCATGGGAGAACATATTTGTCAATGTTATCTCCGATAAGGGTTTAATCTCCAACATTTACTAGGGAACTCAAACAACTTAACAAAAGGAAAATAAACAACCCAATCAAAATATGGGCAATGGACCTAAAATAGACACTTTTCGAAGAGGACATACAGAAGGCCCAGAGACATACGAAAACATGCTCAAAGTCACTAATCATCAGAGAGATGCAAATCAAAACAACAATGAGGTAACATCTCACACCTGTCAGAATGCCTATCATCAACAAATCAACAAATGACATGCGCTGGCGAGGATGCAGAGAAAAAGGAACCCTCATGCACTGCTGGTGGGAATGCAGACTGATGCAGCCACTGTGGAGAACAGTATGGAGGTTCCTCAAAAAACTAAAAATGGAACTCCCATTTGACCCAGTGATCCCACTTCTAGGAATATATCCCAAGAAAATAGAAACACCAATCAGAAGGATATATGCACCCCTATGTTCACAGCAGCACAATTTACAATAGCTAACTAAGATTTGGAAACAGCCTAAGTGCCAATCAACAGATGAGTGAGGTAAAACACTGTGGTACATCTACACAATGGAATACTACACTGATGTAAAAAGGAATAAACTCCTACCATTTGCAACAGCATGGATGGACCTGCAGAGCATTATGCTGAGCGAAATAAGTCAGTTGGAGAAAGATAAATATCACATGATCTCACTCATTTGTGGAATATAATGAAAAACATAAACTGAAGAACAAAAACAGTCCAGAGACAGAGAAGCATCGATCATATACTCAAACCTCAGAGGGAAGGTAGGGGAGGGTGGGGTTAAGGGGGAGAGGTCAACCAAAGGACTTGTATGCATGCATATAAGCCTAACCAGTGGTCACAGACACCAGGGGGATGAGGGGTAAGCAGGGGAGGCAATGGAGGGATAAGGACACATATGTAATATCTTAATCGATAAAGAAAAAAGTATATATATTTCAAAATATTTTTAAAATAATAATAGAAAAGAAAAAAGAACATAATAAAAAATGTAGTCAAAGACATGTCAAAGTATATGCTGCAGTAACATATGTAGAGACGTAAAATGAAAAGACAAAGATTAAAGGTACAATGATAAACAAATATATATGTACGTATGTATGTATGTATTCCTTATGTTTATTATGCAACCATTAAAATCTTGTTGGTTTTGAAAAAAAAGTAATAGTCATAAAGGAAGTAATCTCTCCAAGGTCACAGGTAGTAATTAAATAGAAGAACATAGGTCCCCTGGCCCCCATTCCACTGCTCTATCACACTAGGCTCCTTTAGCAACACATTCTGTTTTAAATAAGAGATTTGAGCCCATGTATTTAGTAATGACATTCTCCAAAGCAGAGGACAGAGAAAAAAATCCTATCTAATAAAGCAGGCATATGCTAATTGACTGGCATGCCCTCACAAGATGGCGGCGCCCATAGCCACAAGATGGTGGCACCCAGTCCCCTCAGGCCCGCCTCATCCAGTCGGAGTTCCCCAGTTCCCTCAGCCCCACCTCATCCACAGCCTGAGTCCCCCAGTCCCCTCAGCCCCGCCTCATCCAGCCTCAGTCCCCCAGTCCCCTCAGCCCCGCAGGGGAAGGTAGTTGGGGGCAATCAGGCCAGCAGGGGAGGGCAGTTGGGGATGATCATGCCGGCAGGGGAGCAGTTAGGTTTCAATCAGGCCGGCAGGCAGAGTGGTTAGGGGCAATCAGGCAGGCAAGTGGTTAGGAGCCAGCAGTACCGGATTGTGAGAGGGATGTCTGACTGCCAGTTTAGGCCCGATCCCGCAGGGCTAAACCAGCAGTCGGACATCCCCTGAGGGGTCCCAGATTGGAGAGGGTGCAGGCTGGGCTGAGGGATATACCCCAACCCATGCACGAATTTTGTGCACTGGGCCTCTAGTGAAAAAATAAAGTTAAAAAAAATAACTCCTACTATATTTAAACAGCTATCTTCTATTAAAAACTATTGATTTACAAAATGTAAAAATAAGACAAAAATATCTCCTAGTAACACCACCCTCTCCTTTACTCCTCCACCTCCAATATTCAGAATTTAAAGAGACAGCTCTAGAACTATGCAATCCTGAAAGATACCCTCTCCAATATCCCAACAGCCCACACCAAGGTCTTTTATAAAACAATGCATTTATCTCAGTAAACACAGGAAGCCTACAATTCTCATACTCTCCCTTATCATCCCAGTTCTCAGGCCCAGAAGGCACCACAAAACCTCTAATGTCATCTCACAAATCCTAAAACCTTCCTTCTGAAACTCACAGCACTCTACATTCTCCACATTCAGCATTCCCCACCTCACTGCTCTGAGACACCACTTCCCCACACTGATGCTCTTCTCTTAAATCTCAATGCCACATTAACACCTCATTCCTTCTCTCTCCCCACCTTGTCCCCCACCACTGTCTCTCCCATGCTACTCCACTGTATTCTTTGTGTTTGAAAAATCTAGGTGCCCTGGCCAGGTGGCTCAGTTGGTTGGAGCATCGCCCTGTACACCAAAAGGCTATGGGTTGGATTCCCAGTCAGGGAACATAACTAGGTTGCAGATCCCATCCCTAGTTGGGCAGGTACGGGAGGCAACTGGTTGGTGTTACTCTTTCACATCAATGTCTCTCTCTCTCTCTCAAATCAATAAACATATCCTCAGGTGAGGATTAAAAAAAAGAAGAAAGACACATCTGGGTAAGTGATCCTTCTACTTCCTTGGCCTGCTATCCTCCATGACCATGTCTACCCTAGTCTCCTGTTCCCACTTTCACACACCTCAAATCTATAATCACCATAATGACACTCCCTGATCTCAAAGCAAATCAGTTTCCCTCCAACCATCATCTCCTACCTTCCCAGCTCACTCCCTCTTGCATCCACACACCATCAATTTCAACCCATCAACACTGCATACATTGATTATACTACCTTTTTACTCTCCCTCATCCCTTCTGTGTCCTCATCCACTCTTTATCCAACTTGGAGTTGATTAGTAATCATTATAATGGCTCCCTAGTACACCTGCTTGCCACCATGCCCCTCCATCCCTCTGTAGAATTCTCTGGAAAACCTCACAGCAGGTTAAATCCAATGTTTCACCTCCTCCACATCTGCCCCAACAGCTATACCCAGTTAGAAGAAAATGCACAGTCATGGGACTGGTCCCCCTCAGGTGGACCTTTGGTGCTTCTAGCAGCTCTTCTCTAACTACATAGTCCACACCCTTCCTTTCCTTCAACCTCCACTGCCTCTCTCACTCTCAACTTGCTGCCTACCCAGGTAAGAAGACAGAAGCCCAGAGATGAACACTACTCATTTCTGCCTTTACTCTGCACACCATCTGCCTCTGTCCCCAGAAAGCCTCTGCTCTTCAGTTCTTACCAAGGTGCCCTCTATGCTCCTTCCCAAGGCCAGCCATCACACTATGCAATCTGACCTCTCCCCTGCAACAGACACTTCCTGTCACTTTGGGTCATTCCCACCAGAACAGACACAATAATGTGTTCACTCCCATTTCAAAATAAAACACAACAGCTCTCAGCCCACTCTGCCTTCTACAGCTCTCTCTCTATTTTTATCTGCTTACTTTTGGGGCAAGGCTTCTTCAATATTCCAATTCCGTGGCCCCCAATCTCTCTGGAATCCTGTCCTATTTTGCCTCCTCTACTGCACTGAACCAGCCCTTTTCAAGACCTCTAATGACCATATTGCTAATAAAATGGTCAAATATCTTCCCTTATCTTACTATAGAATAACTGTTCATCCCTACTTCTTGAAATGCCTCCCTCGCCTGACTGCCAGGATAGGAACAGACACATTTGCACATGCCTATCTCTCTATCTCTCCCCCTCTCCCCCACCCTCTCTTTCAGCATCCACTACCTCAACTGCAGCTCCTTTTTATACTCTCTTATTACTTCTTGGTCCTCCCTCCCCAGAACTCCAAACTTGGTCCTCACACCAGAAGCCTTTCCCTCTCCACCTGCACTATCCTGCTTGGTAATCTCCACCACAAGACTCTACAAACGCTCAATGTGCAATGACCCCTACATTGTGGTCTGCAGCACTGCCCTCTCCCCAGAACTCCCACACTGACCATCCTACTATGCCCTTGACTATTTAATACAGAAATCAGAATCAACATTTTCAATGCTCCCTAAAGTCTTTCCTATATCACCAAAGACAACTTCACTCCTCAGGGGACTCAGGCCTGGACTCCAGGCTATCTCCTACACCCAGACATCCAACACACTGGCAAATCCTTTCAACTCTACCCAGGATATGACTGTTCCTTGCCATCTCTCAACTCTCCTTGCCCCCTGTTTTTCCTAACCATTGAACCACACTGGCCAAGATGTAATTTTTAGCTACAGCTTTTCTAGAATCCAAACTAAACCACCTTTTTAAAAATCTTTATCTGTTTTTCAAAGACAGTGCTCATTATATGATCAAATTTATGTAAGAACGGTGTTAGAAATTAAGAGATGCTGATTTCTAACTCACCAACAGTGAAGGGAACTATAAACAGTCCAGCAGAACTACTATCCAGAGGGATAGTACCATCAGCAAGCTCTCAGTACCATCAGCCTTACAGCTGCTGCAGGAGTTTGGGGGTGAGAAAGAAGCAGAAGGACCAGCCCAGCTCGCTCGCTCTCGCGCTCTCTCTCTCTCTCTCTCTCTCTCTCTCTCTCTCTCTCTCTCTCTCTCTCTCCCCTTGGTTCCAGCAAGGTGCCAAGAGGACTAGATACAAAGGGATCACTACCCTAACCAACAAAACCCTGGCATAGAAGGGAGCACTCATGAAAGATAATTTGATATGATATCTTATTGTAAAATTCCTGTTCGTGAATTTTATTCTCAAAATATATACCATACATGACAAAGAAACACTACCAGGCTTTTATTGAAAGCAGTGAAAGGATAAAGGAATGACTTCTTGCACACAAATGTATTCTGAAGGTTAGTTAATTTATGGCAATTTGGTACTATTTAAAGGAACTAAAATGTTCTATACTTGGGGGGAAATCCACATTTCCCATAGAGCACGTTTATCTAATAACTGAATCAAAGATAACATCCTATCTAATAAAGAGGGAATATGCTAATTAACCATCACTCCATCACAAAGATGGCTGTACCCACAGCTGAGGCCAAGTTCCCATAAGGAGCCTTAACAAGCAATCAGCAGGGACCTGAGGCTACGCCCTCCCCCGCCCCCGTGGGGCTTGACAAGGGACCTCAGGCCGCCTTCCACACCCGGCAGGGCTTGACAGGGGACCTCAAGGTGCGCTTCCCGTCCTGGTGCTGGGCTAAGGGACCTCAGGCTGCTCCCCCCGCCCCAGCGCCAGGCTGGGGGACCTCAGGCCATGCCCCCCACCAGGTGGGGCTTGACAGGGGACTTCAGGCCTCACCCCCCGCCCCAGCACCGAGCCAGGGGACCTAAGGCTATGCCCCCCTGCCTGGCGGGGCTTGACAGGGGACCTCAAGGTGCACCCCCAGTGCTGGGTCGGGGGAACTCAGGCCGTGCCCCCCCACCCAGGGGGGACCTGAGGCTGCAACTCCCTGCCGATGGGGCTTGACAGGTGACCTGAGGCTGTTCCCCCCTCCCGGTGCCGGGCCGGGGAACTGAGGCTGCACCCCGCCCCCCCGCCTGGCAGGCCTTGACGGGGGACCTCAGGCCATGCCCCCCGTCCTGGCGCCGGGCCAGGGGACCTGAGGCTACGTTCCCTGCCTGGTGGGGTTTGACAAGGGTGGGACTAGCCAGGTCTGGATCTATCCCAATGATGGGGGGGGGGGGGGGGGCGGCCAGGTCTGGGTCTCACAAGATTTTGAGGCACATGTGGGTGGGCAGGGACTTGACTCTGGGTCCCATGGTGTGCCCCAGACTCTGACAGAAGGAAGGTTTTCATATACATTTTACTAATGTTCTTTCATCTCTGACACTTCTATTATAGAGAAAGGGCAAATAGCAATATTAAAATGTTTCCTCTAATTAATCCCCTTTTAATGTGCATGAATTTCGTGCACTGGGCCACTAGTTTTAAATATTTGACATGTATTTTTAAGAAAAGATTTTGGAACCTCACTGATCTGTTATCTTACTTCTCAAACAATAATTAACAAAGTACTGTACTGTGGAATGAAAAGTTTACTGTTACTGGAAAAGGTCCAAATAGCCATCATTTCCTTCTACTTTTTCTGCTGATCAGCTACCAATCAACAAAGACCATTATCTTTCTTAAAAATTGTATTTTAGAAATCTACAGTATCGTCAAACTCCCAAATTTTCTGTATTTAAGCCTCCCATTAGGTAAATAACCACACAAATATTTTAGGAGGTGAAGGGAACTTCTGTTATTTTTCAGTAGGTCTTTCCAAAGACCTTTTCTTATTCGAGTAAAGGGTGCTAAATAAACCCATAAAATACAAACTATTTAGAATTAAACATACCCACTATCTGCAACTTATTCTCAAATGGTTCAGGGGCAAAACACAGTATTTAAGAAAGAAAAAGAGTAATAAAGCACAGGTAGCAGAATGCTAACAACTGATGACCTTAGTTCATGAAGTTAGTTTTTCCAGTTCAATGTTTAAATGAAATTATTTACAAATAAAACATTAAGTATGTATCAACAGGTTTACACAAAAGCAAAGTTAATTAAGGCATGAACTATTTTCTATACACACACACACTCCATCCATCTTTTCTTCCCTCTGGTTTCTACCTTAACTATCTCCTTTTCCAATCAAGTGTCTAGAAAAGTAATCTCTCCCCTGCTCCAAATAGCCTCAAACATAGCTTTTGTTTTCTCTGAACTGAAAACATTCTTAACCGAAGTCATCAATGACTTCCTAGTTTCCCAACCCACCAACACATTTTACTTTGAACTGATACCGTTTAATAACTTGGTTATTAAATAATAGGAAGTAAATAAAGGGAAGATTACATAATATGGGCATGCCATTTATACAGCTTTGCCAGGAAGATACAGTTAACATTCTCCAAATCTATTCCCCACAGATTGCTGGAAATGAGAAAGGATCCAGGATATAATTTCATGTGAATAAACCATTCACTTTACCTTGTGAGTCTTAAAATATTCATTTTCTAAAGATATCATAAGAACCCCACTCGCACTGGTGATGGAGAAATCCACTTCTCCAGCAACATAACCATATTCCATCAATCTGGCTGGAATGTGGATTCAACTCCTGCTTCTATGCTCAGTCTCTCAGGCAATTTTCTTCCTCTACATTTTCCCCAACTACTGTCAATTCCTGGTGCACATCCTTGAGAAGCATTCTGAAGACCCCAGGCTCAGTGGAAGAAAGCGGTGGTCATTTAGCAATGTATGCTATGGGTGGAGAGATAGGAAGCAAGTGGAGAACAGCAGCATTCCTCCTAGAATCTGACAGCCTCCCTGCTCTCTACCTGGAATGTGACTCTGTTTGAGATGCCGTCCTTAGGTAAACTTATCTCTCCTACAATTTCAGCCATTGTTTCCAGTACCTGACAAAGTCTAAGGCACACTTCTTCACTGACTTCCAGACCTATTCTGTCAACCACCGACAGGCATAAGCTCATCCACAACCAAAACACACTCTTTTTCCCCATAACTCCAAACCTAATTAAATGGCACTGCTGGTCACTTTGTTATTCAAAGCACAAATTCTAAAAATTTCCCTGATCTCTACTGTTACACATCCAAATCTGATCAATTCTCCCATTTAACCTTATTTAGAAGATCCTTTCTCATTTCCATCATTAATTCCACCACTCAATTTAAGTCTTCATCATCTGTCACCTAGACTATTGCAATATCCTCCAAACTCATCTATCTTTTGTCTCCTCCATTCCCAAATACATTTTCCACACTGCTTTATTGGGATTATTTTTTTAAAATGAAAACCTAACTTAATTTGTAAAATAAAGTAAATAAATTTGTTTTATTTACAAAAATATATGAAATGAAGGGGGGAAATTAACACAAAATCAGATCATGACCCCATCGCAGTTTCTCACCATCCATCATCAGTGAGGCTAACATTCCTCTGTTTGGCCCCTCCCAACATCATGACTCATACCCTGTATGTTCCAAACATGACAATGTATTCTGTTCCCCAATACATCATGTTTCACATCCCTGACTTCAAATGGTTAGCCTTGACTAAAAAGTTCTTCTCCTTCAAGCAAACTCCTATTTGTCTTTTAAAAGTATGTTCAAGTCCTGTGTAGGTACATCTTCCTAACTCACACCAAAGCCCTTACTCTCCAGACAATTTATATATGCTTCTGGTCACATTATTTCACCATCTTTTAATTATAAAGCCATCTCTTTTACCACACTATGAGCCTGATGATTAATGGCTAATAAACTGAATTAATTTTATGTTCATTTAATGACTCACATTGCTTCAAAGTGAAAGGAGGCAGAAAGAGAATGTTGGGGAACCAGCTAGAATTGTAAGAAATACTAATCATGCTCTGTTAACTGTGACTGTTTTGTTCAAACCTGGCTGGCAGCCGCACTCAGGATCTGGGAGCTCAACTGGAAGTGCAGCCCTTCCTTTCCATTATCAAGGAAAGATTAACAACTTTGTTGCAGAAACCAGAATCAACAGCCCTTTGAAGACCCCAAGCCCTCTGCTTACCTGTTAACTGCCCATTTTGACCTACTCTTAGGCTATTTCCCATGTAACCCCAGCCCTTGCATATCAGGAAGCCCTTTGAAGATCCCAGTCCTTTTGCATATCTGTCTATTTGCAAACTGCCCATCTGACCTTTTGCCTACTTTCCTTTGTACTTCTACCAATAAAACCAGTTCGCTTATGGTGGGCTGCAAATCAGATTTTTGTGGACGAACTGCTGCTCTCCCATACTGCTGGCAATCTATAATAATAAAAGCATAATATGCTAATTAGACTGGACAGCCGAACGACATTCCAGACATCATTCCGGACGACTTTTTGGACGAAGCCATGAAGGCAGGGGTCAAGGCAGAGGTGGTTAGGGGTGATCAGGCAGGCAGGCAGAGGTGGTTAGGGGTGATCAGGCAGGCAAAGTAGTCAGGGGTGATCAGGCAGGCAGGCAGAGTGGTTAGGGGTGATCAGGCAGGCAGGCGAGTGATTAGGGGCAACCAGGCAAGCAGAGTGGTTAGGGGTGATCAGGCAAGCAGGCGAGCAGTTAGGGGCAATCAGGCAGGCAAGTGAGCAGTTAGGGGCGATCAGGCAGGCAGGCAGAGTGGTTAGGGACGATGAGGCAGGAAGGCAGAGTGGTTAGGGATGATGAGGCAGGCAGGCAGAGTAGTTAGGGGTGATCAGGCAGGCAGGCAGAGTGGTTAGGGGTGATCAGCAGGCAGGCAGAGTGGTTAGGGGCCATCAGGCAGGCAGGCAGAGTGGTTAGGGGCCATCAAGCAGGCAGGTAGGTGAGCGGTTAGGAGCCAGCAGTCCCGGATTGCGAGAAGGTGCAGGCTGGGCTGAGGGACCCCCCTCCCCCACTTCCCCGTGCACCAGGCCCCTATTATTGAAATAAATGCTCATATATGATTCAACCCTGTCTCTGCTTCATTGGCTGTCTGGTTACAGGAGCTGGAGCTGAAACTCTAGAGCAGTGGTTCTCAAGCTTTCTAATGCTGCGACCCTTTAATACAGTTCCTCATGTTGTGGTGACCCCCAACCATAAAATTATTTTCGTTGCTACTTCATAACTGTAATTTTGCTACTGTTAATGAATCGTAATGTAAATATCTGTGTTTTCCAATGGTCTTAGGCTCTACAGCAGCAGTTCTCAACCTGTGGGTCGCGACCCACAGGTTGAGAACCGCTAGCAGGGTCGCTACATAACGTAATATTTACATTACGATTCCTGCCACACCGTGGGACACAGAGTCAAGTCCCGCCATGCCCTGGAGCCAGAGTCAAGTCCCCACCCACCCACGCGTGCCTTCCTGCGCACGCAGCCTCCCAGTGACCAGTCTTGGGTCATTCCACCGATATGGCTTCACAACCACAAGCCGATTATGATATAGACTAGAGGCCCGGTGCATGAAATTCGTGCGGGGGGGAGGGGGGTGTCCCTCAGCCCAGCCTGCACCCTCTCCAATCTGGGAACCCTCGAGGGATGTCCAACTGCTGGCTCACAACTGCTCGCCTGCCTGCCTTCCTGATTGCCTGTAACCGCTTCTGCCTGCCAGCCAGATCACCCCCTAACCACTCCCCTGCCAGCCTGATGGATGCCTAACTGCTCCCCTGCCAGCCTGTTTGACCCTAACTGCCCTCCCCTGCAGGCCTGGTCACCCCTAACTGCCCTCCCCTGCAGGCCTGGTCACCCCCAACTGCTCTCCCCTGTAGGCATGGGGCTCTCCCAACTGACTTTCCCTGCAGGCCTGGACCCTCCCAACTGCCATCCCTTGCTGGCCATCTTGTGGCGGCCATCTGGTGTCCACATGGGGGCAGGATCTTTGACCACATGGGGGCAGCCATCTTGTGTGTTGGAGTGATGGTCAATCTGCATACTACTCTTTTATTAGATAGGATAGAGGCCTGGTGCATGGGTGGGGGCCAGCTGGTTTGCCCTGAAGGGTGTCCCGGATCAGGGCGGGGGTTCCCTTGGGGCATGGGGTGGCCTGGGTGAGGGGCCTGTGGTGGTTTGCAGGCCAGCCACGCCCCCAGCGACCCAAGCGGAGGCCTCGGTATCTGGGGTTTATCTTCTACAATTGAAACTTTGTAGCCTGGAGCGGAGCCAAGCCTTCTGCATGCTCCGTGGCAGCAGCCATATCTGTTGGAATTTATGTATCGTCTATAATTGAAACTCTGTAGCCTTAAGCGGAGGCCTGGGCCTGCCAGGGCTGCAGAAGCTTGGTTTCCTCCATCGCTGCGGGCAACCCTAGCCTCCTGCTCTTTCCAGCTCCGTGGCTGCTGCCATTTCTGTTTGGATTTATGTACCTGCTATCATTGAAACTTTGTAGCCTTGAGCCGAAACCGGTTTGGCTCAGTGGATAGAGCGTCGGCCTGCGGACTGAAGGGTCCTGGGTTCGATTCCGGTCAAGGGCATGTACCTTGGTTGCGGGCACATCCCCAGTGGGAGGTGTGCAGGAGGCAGCTGATCGATGTTTCTCTCTCATCGATGTTTCTAGCTCTCTATCCCTCTCCCTTCCTCTCTGTAAAAATCAATAAAATATATTTAAAAAAAAAAAAAAAGAAAAAAAGAAACTTTGTAGCCTTGAGTGGAGCCCTAGGCCGGCAAGGGCAGGCGGAAAGCATGGCTTCCTCCATTGCCGGGGAAACCCAAGCCTCCCTCCTTCTCTCTGTGGCTGTAGCCATCTTGGTTGGGTTTATTTGCATATTCGCTCCTGATTGGCTTGTGGGCATGGCTTGTTGTAGCGGCGTGATGGTTAATTTGCATATTACTCTTTTATTAGATAGGAGGACTAGCGGCCCAGTGCATGAGGGGTGGAGGTGTCTCTCAACCCAGCCTGCACCCTCTCCAATCTGGGACCCCTCGGGGGATGTCCGACTGCCGGCAGTCTGACATCCCTCTCACAATCCGGGACTGCTGGCTCCTAACCACTCGCCTGCCTGCCTGCCTGATTGCCCCTAACCACTCTGCCTGCCAGCCTGATTGCTCCCTAACCGCTCCACTGCCAGCCTGATTGACGCCTAACTGCTCCCCTACTGGCATGATCATCCCCAACTGCCCTCCCATGCCGGCCCAATTGCCTCCAACTGCCCTCACCTGCCGGCCCAATCGCCCCCAACTGCCTTCCCCTGCAGGGCTGAGGAAACTGGGGGACTCCGACTGGATGAGGCAACGCTGAGGGGACTGGGGCACTGAGGCTGGGTGAGGCAGGATTGAGGGGAAATGGCGATTCCGGCTGGATGAGGCACGTGACGCCTGCCACCCTCCAGCTGGGCTGAGGGGACTGGGGGACTCTGGCTGGATAAGGAGGGGCTGAGGGGACTGGGGGACTCCCGCTGGATGAGGCGAGGCTAAGGGAACTGGGGCACTGGGGCAGGGTTGAGGGGACTGGGGGACTCCAGCTGGATGAGGCATGCGACGCCTGCCACCCCCCGGTGGGGCTGAGGGGACTGGGGGACTCCGGCTGGATGAGGCGGGGCTGAGGGGACTGGGTGCTGCCATCTTGTGGCTGTGGACACCGCCATCTTGTGAGGGCATGATGGTCAATTAGCATATTCCCTCTTTATTATATAGGATTGTATTTATTTTAATTTTTATTCTGTTTAATAGTAGTTCTTCAAAGTGTTCCCTATACTATGTCTTTCTTCCCTGGGAATCATCTGTATATTATTTAAATTAAGGCTAGCTTTTTAATGTTAGAATTACATCTTTCTGTTCCTTATCCTCTCACCACTCTGGTCCAGGCTCCAGAGAGTAGGACATCAGCAGGACATCAGCCTTTTTTCTGTTCACAGCTATTAATCCCAAGCTACCTGCAATTATTTCACAGTGACTCAAACTTCTTGAATGTGTGACCCAGCCACCCTGCCTGCAACTACACCATCTCCAACACCCAGATAGCATCTGTGATGGTAGCATGCCTTTACCCAGAGCAGTAGTCGGCAAACTGCGGCTCGCGAGCCACATGCAGCTCTTTGGCCCCTTGAGTGTGGCTCTTCCACAAAATACCATGGCCAGGGCTAGTCTATTTTGAAGAAGTGGTGTTAAAAGAAGTTTAAGTTGAAAAAATTTGGCTTTCAAAAGAAATTTCAATCGTTGTACTGTTGATATTTGGCTCTGTTGACTAATAAGTTTGCCGACTGCTGACCCAGAGCCATATCATGCCTGTCATAGCATGACAGACTATCTCAGGATCTGAAAAAAAAAAAAAAAAGGATCTGAAAAAAAACAGTGAAGACACTGACACTGTCACTGTTATAAACTGGGCACACCACAGCAAGCTCACTGGGATTCAAGTGTTATATTGTGGCAGATACAGCGCTTACCCCCATGAAGGCATATGACTACATAGCATCATAACTCCAAATTAGATTTGTGTCAGAAGCTTGATGACTCCTAGATATAAGACAGCCTAACAGTTCTTGGGGAAAAAATACAGCCTTCTTTTTTTTTTTTAATTTAATAAATCTTTATTGTTCAGATTACAATGGTTCCTCTTTTTTCCCCCAATAGCTCCCGTCCACCCAGTTCTCACCCCACCCTCTGCCCTTACCGCCCCCCCACTATCATCATCCATAGGTGTACGATTTTTGTGCAGTCTCTTCCCGCACCCCCCACACCCCTTTCCCCCTGAGAATTGTCAGTCCACTCCCTTTCCATGCCCCTGATTCTATTATATTCACCAGTTTATTCTGTTTATCAGATTTTTTTATTCACTTGATTTTTAGATTCACTTGTTGATATGTATTTGTTGTTCATAATTTCTATCCCTACCTTTTTCTTCCTCCTCCTCTTCTTAAAGAATACCTTTTCAGCATTTCATATAATACTGGTTTGGTGGTGATGAACTCCTTTAGCTTTTTCTTATCTGTGAAGCTCTTTATCTGACCTTCAATTCTGAATGATAGCTTTGCTGGGTAAAGTAATCTTGGTTGTAGGTTCTTGCTACTCATCACTTTGAAAATTTCTTGCCACTCCCGTCTGGCCTGCATAGTTCTGTTGAGAAATCCGCTGACAGTCGTATGGGTGCTCCCTTGTAGGTAACTAACTGTTTTTCTCTTGCTGCTTTTAAGATTCTCTCTTTGTCTTTTACTCTTGGCATTTTAATTATGATGTGTCTTGGTGTGGTCCTTTTTGGATTCCTTTTGTTTGGGGTTCTCTGTGCTTCCTGAACTTGTAAGTCTATTTCTTTCACCAGGTGGGTGAAGTTTTCAGTCATTATTTCTTCAAATAGGTTTTCAGTATCTTGCTCTCTCTCTTCTTCTGGCACCCCCATAATTCTGATGTTGGTACGCTTGAAGTTGTCCCAGAGGCTCCTTATACTATCTTCATATTTTTGGATTCTTTTTTCTTTTTGCTTTTCCAGTTGGGTGTTTTTTGCTTCTTTGTATTTCAAATCTTTGACTTGATTCTTGCGATCCTCTAGTCTGCTGTTAGATCTCTGTATAATATTTTTTATTTCAGTCAGTGTATGCTTAATTTCTAGTTGGTCCTTTTTCATGTCCTCAAGGGTCTCGCTAAATTTATCGGTCTTTTCTAGAAAATTCTTGAAAAACCTTATAACCGTGGTTTTGAACTCTATATCCAGTCATTTGCTTTCCTCCATTTCTTTCATTTGTGACCTGTTTCTTTGTCTCCACATTCTGGCTGCTTCCCTGAGTTGATAGAGTGGCTTTGTGTGCTAGGTGTCCTATAGGGCCCAGTGGCTCAGCCTCCCCAGTTACCTGAGGTGGACACTCTTGGTGCACCCCTTTGTGGGCTGTGTGCACAGTCTTGTTGTAGTTAAGCCTTGATTGTTGTTGGTATCACTGGGAGAAATTGACCTCCAGGCCAATTGGCTGTGAGGATCAGCTGTGTCTACGCTGGGATAACTTCTGTGCTGGAGACACCCTTATGAGACAAGACCTGCAAAAGCCTCTGTGCTCAGCTTGCATGGGGCGGAGTCTCAGGACGGAGCAGACAGTATTGGTTTCCTGTCAGCCCTGCCCTAATAGGCCCCTGTGTCTCAGTGTCCCGTGTTAATCGCTGCAAGCACCTCTGAGAGAAAGCCACCCTCGAGTTCCGCCTGCTGCCAGACAGTCCAGTTTCTCCCCAAAGGAGTCTGGGTCCCCAGAGTCTGGCCCGGAACTGGAGTTCAGAGCAGTCAGGAGCTTTTGTCTCCCTCCCGCTTCAGAAAGCCAGCTGCACACTCAGTTGCCCGTCTTCTCCGCGCACGCGTGCTCCTCAGTACCTCTGCCTCCTGCAGCTCCTCTGAGTCTCAGTGTGCTTTTCTCTTTCCTTCTAGTTGTAGAATTTCCACTCAGCCAGCCTTCCTGTAGTTCTGGGTGATGTCTGTTTTGTCTTTTAGTTGTAGTTTTGAAATTGTTGTGTGAGGCAGCAGTTTAGGTGTTTACCTATGCCGCCATCTTGGTTTCTCCAAATACAGCCTTCTTAATGTAGTTTGTTCCTTTGCCTAATAAGAAGTTATTACTTAGGGTAAATTTGATTTCTGCTTTCATCTCTGTGCCTACATCAAGATAAAAGACTAACTCTTTGTTTTTGTTTTTCTCTGTAACTAAAAAATAAGAACAAGAATTAAGCTGGGTGATGGAAGGAAACAACACTAAGTAGAGCCATTCATGAAATAATATTACTTTTTTGTTTTAATCAATTTTTAATGTCAGTTTCTCTAAACCTCTGTTCATTCCACTTTTAACATCTCTAAGTAAAACTAGAGATTTTTGTCCCTTTTCCCCTCTGAAAATAAATTTTCCTCAATCCATTATATACTATATTGAATGTAAAAAATACTTCTGAATGAGAAAGGAAGATGCTTTTGCTTGAAATTCGCCACCCACCCCCAAAAATTACTTTGGGAAATTTAGAATTAATCGTTCTCCTGGCAATAAAATTTTTGCTATATCTGTTCAAAACAGGAGACTGGTAGATAATCGTTTAATCTGAAAATAACCGAGATGGAAGGAATAAATTTTCCGTGGTGGTCTCATAGAATGCTGGATTTCAACATCACTTCCCAAGCAATGAGGATTTAACTGGACAGATAAACATCATGATCACATGAGAACACACCTGCGGCTCTGACCTTCACACTCACTTCTATACCTTAACTCCCTGCTTCTGCCCCTCATTAAACCTAAGAAGGAAATATCACAAGGGCAGTTAGAGTCCAAAGATTTTATTTTATTTTATTTTATTTTATTTTTTAATAGTTTATTGCTTTTTAGAGAGAGAGGAAGGGAAAAGAGAGAAACATTGATGTGAGAGCATAATATTGTTTGGCTGCCTCCTGCATGCCCCTACAAGGGGGGATCAAGCCCGCAACCCAGTTATATGTGCCCTGACCTCCTGACTGGGAATTGAACCAGCAACCTTTTGGTGCACCAGAGGACACCCAACCAACTGAGTCACACCAGCCAGGACTAGAGTGCAAGGATTTTAAGCACATACCACTCAGTATGCAGACAAAGCTAAATCACAGCTGCCAATGGGGCCGGGCCTGTTATGGATAATTCTGCATGCCCTTCAGAGCAGTTCATTTCAATCAATAGCCCATGATATACACATTCAAAAGTCTCTTCTCTACCTAGACCATCTTCTCTCAAAAGAAGTAAAGAAAGGACACATTAAAATAAAAGATCAATGCCACAATCTGCCTTTCTAAAAAATAAAAACAAAATAGTCTGAAAATTCATGCTAAGGTTTCCACAGTAACTGTTCCACAACCCAATTTGTAACATTAGCCATTCCATTCAAAAATGCTTCACAGAGTCCAGGAAAGAAAGACATCCCCTTATTTTCATGTAGTACTTAAATTCTCTCCATAGAAAAATTTTTAAGTAAATATTGCACCATTTATATTCCTATTCCCAATTATCTACCCTATATATTAAAAGCATAATATGCAAATTGTCCCCTCAACCGGGGCCCATCCCCCCAACCGGCCCTGCCCCCAATCGGCCCCCTCACCCTCCCACCAGCTCAATCGGCCCTATCAGGGCGGACTGGCCAGAACCCAACCCTGCACGAATTTGTGCACTGGGCCTCTAGTAGTAGATAACTCTTGAAAGATCTACTGAGAGTTTTTTGGTTGGGGGTGGGGGTCGGGGTGGGGTGTAACGGGAAGATGCTGGTCAGGAAAAACTCTTGATTTTTCAGAACAGAAATATACTTTCTCAACAAAGCATATTCTTAACTAAAAATAAGAAGGTATTTCAAGTAATCCATCAGGTCAGCAACTACAAGGGTCCAGACCATGATGCAAAGTGTCTTCTCCCTCAGTGAACTGGCTAATTCAAAGGAACCGACTGTCCTGGCCATTAATTCCCAAAGTGAGGTGAAGCAGATGAGAAGGAGGTAACTGTGAAGCTTCCTCCCCAAGAAGGGGAACAGAACCCCGAGCAATGTACCAAGGAGGTTCTAAAAAAAAAAATGCCTATTCGTCAAACTACCAGGCAGCTTAATAGTACTTCACAAATGTGGGTTCATTACTATGCAGTAAAAATGAAGTACATTTTCAGTTGTTTTATAGGAAGAAAAATGCACTGAGATATTTCATCTGCAATTTTAAGAAACAGGACACATTCAGATTTTTTTAAAGAAAGCATACTACACATTTTGTAATCTCCACTTCAAGAATTGTTATCAAAACTTATGGTTTTAGCCCTGGCGGTTTTGGCTCAGTGGATAGAATGTCAGCCTGCGGACTGAAGGGTCCGAGGCTGTATTCCAGTCAAGGGCACATGCCTGTGTTGTGGGCTCGATCCCCATTGGGGGGTGGGTGGCGGGCGGGGGGGGGGGGGGGGGGAGGGCGCATGCCGCAGGAGGCAGCTGGTCAATGGGTCTCTCTCATCATTGATGTTTCTGTCTCTCTCTTCCCCCTCTCCCTTTCTCTCTGAAATCATTAAAAATATATATTTTTTAAAAACTTATGGTTTTAGGAGTCTGAATTACAGAGTGACATTTAGAGAACTGGATGGCCAATGATTTCAACCACTGAGAACTTGGCAGTATTCTAATCACACAGAGCTGTTAGCCCCAGTTGTCAGAACACAGGAACTAAACTGAATCAACTGGAAATATACTTGACCAAGAGTACTGACTAAACAATAGGGCTCTATCACCATAACAAAAATACCTGCTGAGGACAGCAGAACAGGACAGTAACTCTGAATCTACCTTATGCACAAAGACAGTCTACTAAGGAGTGCAACTTGGATCATGAGATAATGTCCACACAGGACCTAGCTGGCTTTTGAGCCACTTTTGTTTTCTGGCAAAATGTATCTAGCTTCCAGACATAGGGTATCAAGATCACATCTAGAAACGGTGTTTGCTGCCACCAGGATCAAATGACAGTTGAAAGTCTTCTGTGATGCTCTATTCCCTGATCACCCTTCTGTCATTACTATGCTTAAGGGCAAAACTCAAGTAAAATTTGTTTGTGTTTACCCTTGACAACTGACAGTAACATCATTCTCCAGTTCAGTCTCCACTCACATGTGGATCAAAATGAGAAGCTGAAAGGAAAGCTGGAGGTGAAAAAGAGGGAGGGAAAGAGGCAGTCAATCCCCCACAGAGGCAGTGTCTGTGTATCTATCTGCATAAGTGAGGAGTCTCCTAGAAGAGCTGGAGACTTAGGAACTGGAGCATTACTATTTCAACCCTAGTTCCCAGTCACAGGTACTCAGAACAGGACTCCCTGGGTGACCTGCACACAAGGCTGACTAGGAAAGTTTATTTTGTTTCCCTCCCACCACCAATTCTGTGTCTCTCTCCCCTCCTAGGAAAACTCCTCCCCAATCCAGTCAAATGGTAACCATTATCAAGGGCCTGTTCTACCCTTCAAAGTATTCCTAGCCCCAATATATCTGAGCTCCCCTAACCTCTGATACAATCAATAAAAAAGTTTATTAAGTTTGGATATCTCCACTAGGTAGCTAGTCAAAAGCTACGACCCTGAAATAACATGAGTGGAAATAAGTGACAGCCCCTTGGCATCTCAAAAGTGCAAATTATTATTTGCATCTAAATAATTACACTTACTGAACATAGTACACAAAATTTCAGGCAATAAAGCTATATATACTTATGTAGGGAGAGGAGATCTCTGGTATATAGCTACCAGAGACATAGATGCTGCCTGTGCAATGGGACAACTGCCCTGGACTCAGGCTTTCCTTCTTAATACAAAGGTTTCATATGAGCCTCAAGGGTTTTTTGTTTTTGGGGGGTTTTTTTTGGCCTTGTTTGTTTGTTTTCCATAAGAAGTCACACAACAGTGACAGAAACAGGGCTCTGCTGTGAAATGTGTGGACAAATGGGTCCCTGGGGCTCCCATGTGAGCATTACTATGAACCATCTGTGGACCCTGAGAAAGAATATACCTAATAAGAAGGGTTCCCTGTGGGATCGGGCCTAAACTGGCAGTCGGACATCCCTCTCACAATCCGGGACCACTGGCTCCTAACCGCTCACCTGCCTGCCTTCCTGATTGCCCTTAACCGCTTCTGCCTGCCAGCCTGATCACCCCTAACGGCTCCCTGCCGGCCTGATTGACACCTAACTGCTCCCCTGTCGACCTGATGGCCCCCCAACTGCCCTCCCCTGCCGGCCTGATCCCCCACAACTGCCCTACCCTGCCGCAACCCACCTCCTCTGACAGGACCAGCCTCCTCCGTGCAGTGCAGAGCCGCAGGACCCGCAGGCCTCACAGGCAGAGCAGCCACTGGGCCCACCTCTACTGTGTGTGCGGCCATCTTGTGGCAGTCATCTTGTGACAGCGTCACATGAGGGCGTCACGCAAGGGTGTGACGCCACCTAGGCCAGTGGTCGGCAAACTACGGCTTGCGAGACACATGAGGCTCTTTGGCCCCTTGAGTGTGGCTCTTCCACAAAATACCACGGCCTGGGCAAGTCTATTTTGAAGAAGTGGTGTTAGAAGAAGTTTAAGTTTAAAAAATTTGGCTCTCAAAAGAAATTTCAATCACTGTACTGTTGATATTTGGCTCTGTTGACTAATGAGTTTGTTGACCACTGACCTAAGCTTTTATTATATAGGATTATTACTGGTCTTTTCCTTCTCTGCTTTCATACTGTCTTTTGTTCATTTATTTTAGGGTTTTTTTCCTTTCTTGCCCAAATTTTTCCGGTCTCATGTCTTCTGGAATTCTTTTTTCTTTTCTATCTCTGTGTGGTTTTTATTCCTTTGCTGGTTTGCTTGTATATTTGTTTTTCAGTCTTTTCATAGAGGCGGTAGTTTTTATTATTATGGTGTTTTGGTTTTTTTGATTTGTGTTTGTGTGGGTGTTTTTGTTTGTTTGCTTGCTTGCTTTTTTAATTTGTTCATGTGATTTTTGGTTTAGTCTGGTTTTGTCCTGTTTTGTTCTGTCAGCACCTGTTATAATAGTTCGCATGACACAGTCGGGGTTGACACTCACAGTGAACAAACCTGAGGTCTGAGCCCAACCACAAACTGAACAACTGCAATCAAGACCCAAATTCAATAGGAGAACCAACATAACCAACACAAAGGTCATTTTAAAGCACCAAGCTCAGAAGATCAAGGGGACAACAGCACTGGGTTCCACAAGGTCATCCCATGAAGACTGAGAGGAACAGCAGTCTTCTCTTACACACAAAAACAAATAAAAATAAAAATAGGGAAACAAAGAAAGAGGCCCCAAACAAAAGAAGACAAGGAATCTCTAGAAAAAGAACTAAATGAAAAGGAGGCAACCAACTTATCAGATATAGAATTCAAAGAAATAGTTGTAAGGATGAGAACTATAAAGAACTTAGTGGAAGCTACATAACCATGAAAACAAATATAGAAACCATGAATAAGAATCAATTGGAAATGAAGAATAACGTAGTTAAAATACATAATATCGTGACAGGAAAAAACAATGGATTAGAAGCTGAGGACCAAATCAGCACATTAAAGACAAGGTAGAAAAAAACATCCAATCAGAGCAGCAATAAGAAAAAAAATTTTTTAAGCGTGAGGACAGTCTAAGGGAGCTTTGGGACAACATGGAATGTAGCAACATCCACATCACAGGGATACCCAAAGGAGAGAATTCTGAACAAGGAGCAGAAAACATGTCTGAAGAAAAAATGACAGAAAACTTCCTTAACATGGTGAAGGAAAAAGTCACTCAAGTACAGGAAACACAGAGTGAAGATGAACCCCAAAAGACCCAAACCTAGACACATCATAATTAAAATGACAAATGTTAAAGACAAAGAAAGAATCTTAAAGGCAACAAGAAACAAAAAGGTGCCTACAAGGAAGCTCCCATTAGACTGTCAGCTGATTTCTCAATACAAACACTTCAAGGCCAGAAGGAACTAGCAGAAGGTATACAAAGTAAGAAAAAGCAAGGGACTGAATCCAAGACTACTGTATCCAGCAAGGCTATCACTCAAAATTGAAGGTAAAATAGAGCATCACAGACCAAAAAAGGCTTAAAGGGTTTATTACCAACAAATCAGCACTGCAAGAAATGCAAAAAGGACTGGTTTAAGAAGAAGAAATAGAGAAAGACAGAAACACAGGCATAAAGAATAAATATGGTAAAAAAAAATAAACACCTATCAATAATAACCTTAAATTTAAATGAATTAAATACTCCAATTAAAAGATAAAGGGTAGCTAAATGGATAAAAACATGACTCATATGCATGCTGTCTACAACAGACCTACCTACCTCAGAACAAGACTCATACAGGATGAGTGATGGGATGGAAAATAAGTTTACATACAAATGGAAATGGAAAAAAAGCTGGGGTGGCAATACTCATATCTGACAAAATAGTCTTCAAAATAAAGGCTATAACAAGAGACAAAGAAGGTCACTACATAATATATTAAAGGGATCAATGTAAGAGAATATAAAACTGCTAAACATATATGCATAGAATACAGGAGCACCCAAATATATATTTTAAATACACACACACACACACACACACAAAACTTCTGGTCCCGCCGGAATGGCTCAGTAGTTGAGCATCAAACTATGAACCAGGAGGTCATGGTTCAATACCCAGTCAGGGCACATACCCAGATTGAGGGCTCAATTCCCAGTATGGGGTGTGCACAAGGCAGCCAATGAATGTTTCTATCTCTCTCCCCCTCTGCCTTCCTCTCTGAAATCAATAAAAATATGTTTAAGAAAACAAACAAAAAAACTTCTGGAGGACTTTAAGGGAGAGATTGAATGCAATACAAACAGACTAAGGAATTTTAACTCTCATTGACCTCACCAGATAGATCTATTTAAAAAAATCAACAAGGAAACACCGATCCTAAATGACACATTAGATAAGATGGAATTAACCTTCACAGGATATTCCACCTCAAAGCCACAGAATATACATTCTTCTCAAGTGCACAGGGGTCATTCTCAAAGATAGACAACAAGCCTCTACAAGGTCACGAAGACTGAAATTATATCAAGCATCTTCTCAGATCACAATGGCATGAAACTAGAATCTATATATATAAAAGCCTAACATGCAAATTGTCCCCTCGGGAGTTCAATTGACCAGAAGTTCAATCGCTCACTATGACGTGCACTGACCACCAGGAGGCGGCGAGGAATGAAGGAAGGCTGCAGCTGGCAACGGGGAAGGGAGGCCCCCGATGGCAACCAGAACCACTAGGGACCATACAGGTGCACAAATTTCATGCACCGGGCCTCTAGTTCAACAATAAAAACACTCAAAAGCATTCAAACACATGGATGCAAATAATATGTTATTAAAAAAAGAATGGGTTACTACCAGTGGAAGAGAAAAAATAAAAAACTTCCTGGAAACAAATGAAAATAAACACACAACAACCCCAAATCTATGCAAAAGCAGTTCAGAGAGGGAAGTTCATAGCATTACATGCCTACTTCAAGAACCAAAAATATCACTAATAAACTATATAAACTTACAACTAAAAGAATTAGAAGGACAACAAGAAAAGTCCAGAATAAGTAGAAGGAAATAATAAAGTTCAGAGCAGAAATTAATGACATAGAAACTAAAAAATAAAAAATAAAAAAAATGAAAAAATACAAAAGATCAATAAAACCAAGAGCCAGTTCTTTAAAAAGATAAGATTGATGACCACTAGACACTCATCAAGAAACAAGGATAGAGTATCCAAATAAATAAAATCAGAAACAAAAGAGAAAATAACACCTGACACATCAAAATACAAAGGGCTGTAAGAAAACACTATGAACAACTATATGCCAACAAGTTGGACAATGTGGACAAAATGAACAAGTTTCTAGAAAAATACAATCTTCAAAAATTGAATCAGGAAGCAGAAAACCTAAATAGGCCAATAACAAAAAATGAAATGGAAGCAGTAATCAAAAAACTCCCAGCAAACAAGAGCCCTGGTCCCGAGGGTTTCACAGCATTCAAAGAACACCTATCCTCTTCAAACTATTCCAAAAAGTTCAAGAGAAAGGAACATTCCCAAGCTCTTTTTAAGAGGCCAGCATTACTACCCTAACTCCAAAATCAGAAAAGACGCTACAAAGAAAGAGAATTACAGGCCAATATCCCTGATGAACATGGATGCTAAAATCCTCAACAAAATAATAGCAAATCAGATTTGGCAAATATATTAAAAAGATCACACACCAATGACCAAGTAGGATTTATTCCAGAAATACAAGGCTGCTACGATATTCACAAATAAAAAATGTGGTACATCACATAAACAAAATGAAGGGTAATAACCACATGATTATATCAAGAGACGTAGAAAAAAAGCATTTGACAAAATCCAGCACCCATTTTTTATAAAAACTCTAGGTAAAGCCCTGGCCGGTTTGGCTCAGTAAATAGAGACTCGGCCTGCGGGGTCCCGGGATTGATTCGAGTCAAGGGCATGTACCTTGGGTGCAAGCACATCCCCAGTAGGGGGTGTGCAGGAGGCAGCTGATCAATGTTTCTCTCTCATCAATGTTTCTAATTCTCTATCCCTCTCCCTTCCTCTCTGTAAAAAATCAATAAAATATATTTTTTAAAAACTCTAGGTAAAGTAGGAATAGAGGGATCATACCTCAACATATTAAAGTCCATATATGAAAGACATACAGCCAACATCATACTCAATGGGCAAAATCTAAAACCATTTCCCCTAAGAACAGGAACAAAACAAGGATGTCCATTTTCAACACTTTTACTCAACATAATAGTGGAAATCCTAGCCATCGACATCAGACAATAAGAAGAAAAAAATAAAAGGCATCCAACTTGGAATGAAAGAAGTAAAACTGTCATTTTTCACAGATTAAATGATACTGTACATAGGTAACCCTAAGGACTCCACACAAAAACTACTAGATTTAATAAGTGAATTCAGCAACATAGCAGGATACAAAATTAACACCCAGAAAACAATGGCATTTTTATACACCAACTAGCGGCCCGGTGCATGACATTCATGCACTGGGGGATGGAGGGGGTTTCCTCAGGCCGGCCTGTGACCTCTCGCAGTCTGGAACCCTCGCAGTCCGTGAGCCTGGCTTCTGGCTGAGTGGCGCTCCCACAGGGGGAGTGTACTGACCACCAGGAGGCAGCTCCTGTGTTGAGCATCTGCCCACTGGTGGTCAGTGCGCATCATAGCGACCAGTCATTCTACCATTCGGTCATTTGCATATTAGCCTTTTATTATATAGGATAATGAACTCTCGGAAAAAGAAACAAAAAAACAATGCCATTTACCATTGCAATGAAATAATAAGAACTACAAATAAACTTAACCAAAGAGGTAAAAGACCTCTACACAGAAATCTACAGGACTTAATAAAAAATGAAAAGACATAGAAGCCTAGTTGCTGAAGCTCAGCTTTTGAGCGTCAAGCCAGGAACTAAGAGGCCACCAGTTCAATTCCTGGTCAGGACACATGTCCAGGTTGCATGCTCAATCCCCTGTGGGGGTAGGGGACATGCAGGAGGCAGCTGATCGATGATGTCTCTCTCTCATCAATGTTTCTCTCTATCCCTCTCCCTTCCTCTCTGTCTAAAAAATAAAAAAATAAAAAACCAATAAAAACATATTTAAAAGAAAAAAAAAGAGACTGTGCCATCTTGAAGGGGAGAGCTACTGTGACAGGGAGCCGGCCTCACTTCCACCCGGGAACCTACAGCCACACCAGCCAGGGACCTGCTGCCTCAGCTGCAAACCCACGAACACACAGACTTTAGCCTCCCCAGCTGAGGGCTCCTGTGTGTTCCGGAGGGCGCTCCCCTCCTGCCAGCCAGATGCTTTAGCTCCGGGCACCGTGAGCACACACGCGAACAGCCAGCACCCAAAACCACCTGGGAAACCAGCAGCCACCGCCTATGACTGCACGTGCGAGGGGAGCCAGCAGCTGCTACAGGTGACCATGTGGGGCGTTGCCGCCACCCACGACTACGTGAGAAGCCAGCAGCCGTCCCACAACCCCCGGGGAGCAGCCAGTGAGCACACAGAGAGCAGCTGCTGACCATGAACACCTGAGGAGAGGCCGCCGCCCTGTGACCTTGAGAGAAGCAGCCGCCGCATGCAACCATGCGTCCCACCACCAATCCCTCCGCTGCAGCCACAGGCCCCAAACAATTCGACACCTAGATCCTTCAGTGAAAGCAAAAATGTGGAGAGAGAACAACCCCCAAAGGAAAAAAAAGGAGAAATTCCCAGAAAATGGACTAAATAAAACAGAGGCATGCAATGTGTCAGAAAAACAATTCAGAATAAGTAAGGGTCATACAATTCATAAACCGGATGGATGAAAAAATCAATAACCTATGTAAGAATCAAGAAGAAATAAAGAGTGATATAGCTACAATAAAAAAATAAAACACTACATAAGCTTTCAACAGTAGACTAGGAGAAGTGGAGGACTGAATTAGCGAATTAGAAGACAGGGAAGCAAAGCACACTCAAACTCAACTGCAATTGGAGAAAAAAATCAAAAGACAGGAGGAGAGCCTGAGTGAGTTTTGGAACAACGTGAAATGAAGCAATATATGTATAATAGGGGTGCCAGAACCACAAGAAGAACAGCAAGGGTTAGAAAACCTATTCAAAGAAATAATGTCAGAAAACTTCCCTGATGTGGGAAGAAAAAAAAAAATCACACAAGCACAGAGAATCCCAAACAAGATAAACCCAAAAAGACCCACACCAGGACACATCATAATTACAATGGCAAACGTTAACAACAAAGACAGACTCTTAAAAGCTGTAAGAGACAGAAAGTTACTTACAAGGGATCTCCCATTAGATTATCAAATGATTTCTCAACAAAAACACATCAGGCTAGAAAGGAATAGAAGGAAGTATACAAAGTGATGCAAAGCAAGGGACTGAAGCAAAGAATACTCTGTCCAGGAAAGCTATCATTCAAAATTGAAGAGGAAAACAGGAGCATCACAGACACAGAAAGGCTAAGCGAGTTTATCACTACCAAGCCAACAATGCAAGAAATGCTATAGGGATTGTTGTAAAAAGAAGAAAAAAAAAGGGGGGGGGGAGAAGAAACAAAACAAAGAAATAAAAAGGGCTACAAACAAGTACCTATCAATAATAACTTTAAACATAAACAGGCTAAATGCTCCAATCAAAAGACAGCAAGTGGCTGAATGGTTAAGAAAACATGACCCATATATTTGTTGTCTACAAGAGACCCACTTCAGAATAAGAGACCCACTTCAGAAAGTGAAGGAATGGAAAAATATCTTTCAGGCAAATATAAATGGGAAAAAAAGCTGGGGTAGCAATACTTATATTTGACAAAAATAGACCTCAAAGTGAAGGCCATAACAAGAGATAAGGAAGGCCACTTCATAATACTAAAGGGATCGGAAAAAAAAAGAGGATAAACTCTGGTAAACATATATGCACTCAATGCAGGAGCACCCATATACATAAAAAAACTTCTGGAAGATATCAAGGGAGAGACTGACAGCAATATAATCATAGTAGGGGACTTTAATACCCCACTGATATCACTGGATAAATCCACTAGAAAAAAAATCAGCAAAGAAACAGCTATCCTAAATGACTCACTAGATCAGATGGACTTGACATCTTTAGAACATTTCATCCCAAAGTTATAGAACATACATTCTTCTCAAGTGCACATGGGACATTTTCAAAGATAGGTCACAAGCAAAGTCTCTCCAAATTCAAGAAGAGTGAAATCATATCAAGCATCTTCTCAGACCACAATGGCATAATATTAGAAATAAACTACAACAAAAACAACCAAAAAAATTCAAACACTTGTAAGCTGAATAGCATGGTATTAAACAATGATTGGGTTACCAAAGAGATCAAAGAAGAAATTAAAAACATCCTGAAAATGAATGACAATAAAAACAGAACAATCAAAAAACTATGGAACACAGTGAAAGCAGTCCTGAGAGGGAAGTTCCTAGCACTACAGGCCTACCACAAAAAATAAGAAAATATGGTAATAAATCATCTAACTCTACAACTTAAATTAGGAAGAAAGCAACAAGAAAAGCCCAGAGTGAGTAGAAGGAAGAAGATAATAAAGATCAGAGCAGAAATAAATGACATAGAAACCAAAAACAAAAAACAATACAACAGATCAATAAACCAAGAGCTGGTTCTTTGAAAGGATAAACAAGATTGATGAACCTCTAGCCAGGTTCACCAAGAAGCAGAGAGAGAGAACCCAAATAAACAAAATCAGAAATGAAAGAGGAGAAATAACAACAGACCCTACAGAAATTCAAAGGATTGTAAAAAAAAAAAAAAATACTATGAACAACTCTATTCCAACAAACTAAACAACCTAGAGGAAATGGACATATTCCTAGAAAATATGACCTTCCAAAACTCAATCAAGAAGAATCAAAAAAATCTCAACAGGTCAAAAACTAGGGAGGAAATTGAAGCAGTCATCAAAAAACTCCCAGCAAAAAAAAGCCCGGGGCCAGATGGCTTTATACTCAGTAAATTACAGGACGCTGAAAAAAGAGATAGAGGAAGACATAAACAAATGGAAGAATATACCGTGTTCATGGATTGGTAAAATCAACATCATTAAAATGTTCAAACTACCCAAAGCAATCTACAGATTCAATGCAATCTCCATTAAAATACCATTGGCATACTTCAAAGATCTAGAACAAACTCTCCAAAAATTCACCTGGAATAAAAAAAACTCTCCAAAAATTCACCTGCAATAAAAATGCAGCAATCTTGAGAAAGAACAAAGTTGGAGGGATTACAATACCAGATATCAAGCTATACTACAAAGCCACTGTTCTCAAAACTGCCTGGAACTGGCACAGGAACAGACATACAGACCAATGGAACAGAACAGAGAACCCAGAAATGGATCCAAGCCATTATGCTCAATTAATATTTGATAAAGGAGGCAAGAGCATACAATGAAGTCAAGACAGTCTCTTCAATAAATGGTGGTGGGAAAACTGCACAGATACATGCAAAAAAAAGAAAGAAACTAGACCACCAACTTACACCGTACACAAAAATAAACTCAAAATGGATAAAGGACTTAAACATAAGATGGGAAACCATAAAAATCTTAGAAGAAGCCATCAGTAGCAAAATAGCAGATATTTGTCACAGCAATATCATTATGGATACAGCTCCTAGGGCAATGGAGACTAAGGAGAAAATAAACAAATGGGACTACATCAAAATAAAAAGCTTCTGCAAAGCAAAAGAAACCATCAACAAAACAAGAAAGCCCATTGTGTGGGAGAACATATTTGCCAATGTTATCTCCAATAAGGGTTTAATCTCCAAAATTTATAGGGAACTCATACAACTTAACAAAAAGAAGATAAACAACCCAATCAAAAAATGGACAAAGGACCTAATTAGACACTTTTCGAAAGAGGACATACAGAAGGCTGAGATACATATGAAAACATGCTCAAAGTCACTAATCAGACAAGAGATGCAAATCAAAATGACAATGAGGTACCATCTCACACCTGTCAGAATGGCTATCATTAGCAAATCAACAAATGATAAGTGTTGGCGAGGATGTGGAGAAAAAGGAATCCTCTTGCACTGCTGGTGGGAATGCAGACTGGTGCAGCCACTGTGGAGAACAGTATGGCGTTTCCTCAAAAAATTAAAAATGGAACTTGCGCCCTAACCGGTTTGGCTCAGTGGATAGACTGAAGGGTGCTGGGTTCGATTCCGGTCAAGGGCATGTACCTTGGTTGCAGGGACATCCCCAGTGGGAGGTGTGCAGGAGGCAGCTGATCGATGTTTCTCTCCCATCGATGTTTCTGACTCTCTATCTCTCTCCCTTCCTCTCTGTAAAAAATCAATAAAATATATTTTTTTAAAAAATGGAACTTGCCTTTAACCCAGTAATCCCACTTCTAGGAATATATCCCAAGAAAATAGAAACACCAAGCAAAAATTATATGCACCCCTATGTTCATAGCAGCACAATTTACAATAGCTAAGATTTGGAAACAGCCTAAGTGCCCATCAGCAGATGAGTTGATTAAAAAACTATGGTACATCTACATAATGGAATACTACGCTGTGGTAAAAAAGAAGGAACTCCTACCATTTGCAACAGCATGGATGGAGCTGGAGAGCATTATGCTAAGCAAAATAAGCCAGTCAGAGAAAGATAAATATCACATGATCTCACTCATTTGTGGAATATAACAAACAACATAAACTGATGAACAAAAACAGAGACAGAGAAGCATCGATCAGATCGTCACACCTCAGAGGGAAGGTAGGGAAGGGTGGGGGTAAGGGGAAGAGATCAATCAAAGAACTTGTATGCATGCATATACTGGTAAGCCTAACCAATGGACACAGACACCAGGGGGGTGAGGGCATGAATGGGGGGGGGGGGTTGGGAGGACACATATGCAATACCTTAATCAATAAAGAAAAAAAATTTTTTTAATTAATAGGGTTAATCTATCAGAAAGTATGATTAAGTATGCAGTGGGTATTTCCTACTATATTTACGTATCAGAAAAAGAAAAAAAGAAAAAGAGAGCTACTGTCTTGAAAGATCTTATAGTTATTCTCTTCTAGGCTTATAAACATCTTCTAAAATTTTCTGCAATAAACACATTCTTACTTTTAGAAATATAGAACATGTCATCTTGAAAACATTTAATGGAACATACAATAAATATTATAGAAATTTGGGGAAAGGCTGAGATTCATGTGACTAGGAACAGGCAATGAGATGGTCATGGAGAAAACTGGGCCATGAATGACTGGCAAATAAAACAAGACTAGAAGGGGAGGAAGAGGGCCAGGGGAAAAGATAAAGAGGACAATGGGGGTGGGGGAGGTGAGGAAGGAGGGAGAAAACAGCAAGATGGAAGAGAATCTCCAAATCAACAACTGAAGATAACATTTATCGAGAACCTGCTAGATCCCAGGTTCTTCACAAGCATAATCTCATCTAATCCTAAACCATCCAGTGAGGTAGGTAATACTATTCCCATTTTTAAAATGACAACACTTTAAAAAACTAGGGTGATTTGCCTGAAGTCACTAGGTGGTAGAGTCTGTGCTCTTTCCACTCTGCCAGCGATTTTTCAACTAGGTTCTGTGTTACCAGAGTTATGTAGATACTTGGGCTGAGGCTCTAGCCATAAGCAGAGAAGGCTCTGGGTTATCATTCAGAATCTACCTGAGCAGTTCTACTTTATTCCATTTTATGTACTGTTGAGAATCTGTATAAGATGTCTTTTTTTTTAAGTGCAGCAGGAGTTCCAATACTTCACAAATTTAATAGTTTGAAAACACTGGCCTGTGACATATTGCCACTATAAAGATCCCTGAGGGGCTAAGATGTATTTAGTAGGCATGCTGGGCTGGGGAACATAGCAGGAAGGAATAGGCCTGCCGTGGGTATGTGTCAGGAAGCAGAAAGAAATGAGACTGAAACACTAGGGCCAAGCAAGTTTCAACAGCTATGAAGTAATGCAGGAGGAAGGGTGCCCTTTCATTAATTTACAACTGTCTGCTTTTAGCTCACACCAAAACCAATATGAGGTACATCCTCAAAGAAACCAGCATTTAAATAGAAACTTAAGAAAGGCTGTTGTGCCGAAACCGGTTTGGCTCAGTGGATGGAGCGTCGGCCTGCGGACTGAAGGGTCCCGGGTTCGATTCCGGTCAAGGGCGTGTACCTTGGTTGCGGGCACATCCCCAGTGGGAGGTGTGCGGGAGGCAGCTGATCGATGTTTCTCTCTCATCGATGTTTCTGGCTTTCTATCCCTCTCCTTTCCTCTCTGTAAAATACCAATAAAATATATTAAAAAAAAAAAAAAAAAAAAAAAAAGAAAGGCTGTTGCGCCCAGCTGGCATGGCCCAGTGGTTGAGCGTCGACCTATGAACCAGGAGGTCATGGTTTGATTCCTGGTCAGGGCATATCGAGCCAGGTTGGGGCTCGATCCCCAGTGGGGAGCGTGCAGGAGGCAGCCAATCAGTGATTCTCTCTCTTCATTGATGTTTCTATCTCTCTATCCCTCTCCCTTCTTCTCTGAAATCAATAAAAATATATTTTTTTAAATATACTTGGCAAAAAAAAAAATATTCAAATACCAAAACAAATGCAACAGATGTGCAATTCTAATTTAAAACCATCTGAATGTGTGCCAATCTTGCAAAAAAGTGTGGGGTTTTTTAAGCATTCCTGTCCTAGGGACAGGGATATTGTCTGCTGGCTCACCAGGCATCCTGGACAAGTTTTTGGGGGTGTCTCTCCATTTTAGGTTTGCCTACTAATTAATCATTGAAAGGCAGCACAAAGGGCATTTAGATAAAGTCAAAATTAACTGATAAGAATTTACCTATATTTAACCATAAGATAAAGCAAGATCAAATTCTGCTATTGTGCTGATTTAATTTATATGCTATACTTTGTACAAACAGAATCTGATAGTTCCCACAATTTGAAAGTATACTCCTTAAAAGAAAGCCAATGAACATTTGGTATGAGATTTCCCATTTTATAAATGCTGAGCTGACTATCAGATGATGCCTTTATGAGAGACGGCAACAATAATGCATTCTTACTGCACACACTGAGCCCTGAATTTAATGTCTTTATGGAAGTCAAGAGATAAAAGGGTTTTTGAGTTCTCTGCTTTGCTTTAAAAGTGACAATTCTTTAGCTCTTAGTCTATTTCTAAAATCAGACCTTGGCAAATACTCATCAAGCACCCTATCTATGTACTGGGTGCTGTAGTAATGCTGGGAATTCAAAGATGAAATAGATCGAGTACCTGCCTTTTGGAAGTTTGTAAAATTTATTACGAGTGAGCCCGGCCAGTGTGGCTTAGCATTTGAGTGTCAACCTAGGAACTAAGAGGTTGCCTGTTGGATTCCCGGTCAGGACATATGCCCAGATTGCAGGCTCAATCCCCAGTAGGGGGCGTGCAGGAGGAAGCTGATTTTGTTTCTCTCTCATCACTGTTTCTGTCTTTATCCCTATCCCTTCCCCTCTCTCTAAAAATCAATTTTAAAAAATTTAGTAGGAGTGAAATATATACAAAAACAGGTAACTTCTATATTACTTGGTACAGACCAGGGTACTAGGGAAACACAGAAAGAGCCTGTGGTAGGCAGAATAATGGCCCCAAAGATGTCAATATCTTAATCCCTGTGAATGTTACCTTAATGGAAAAGGGGAATTAAAGTTGCAGATAGAATTAAGGTTGCAATCTTATGACTTTAAAACAGGAAAATGATACTGGCCTATTTGGATGGGCCCAATATAATCCACTTAAAAGTGGAAAATAAAAGCAGAAGAGAAAGATGTGATGATAGAAGCAGAGTCAAGAGATATTAGGTTGCTGGCTTCACAGATAGAAGAGGGGGACACAAGCCAAGGAATATAGTCGAGAAAGGCAAAGAAATAGGATTCGCTCCTAGAGTTTCCATTAAGTATTGACAACCCCTTGATTTTAGTCTAGGGGTACATATGTCAGACTTCTGAATGAGAGAAATGTACATTTAAGTTGTTCTAACCCACTATATGTAGTGATGTGTTATGGGAGCAACAGGAAATTAATAAAGAGCATTTCAGTTAGGAAATACAATTATTTATATACTAGAGGCCCGGTGCACGAAATTCGTGCACTGGAAGGGGTGTCCCTCAGCCCAACCTGCATCCTCTCCAATCTGGGACCCCTCAGGAAATGTCCAACTGCTGATTTAGGCCCAATCTCGCTGGGGTCGGATATCCCTCTCACAATCCAGGACTGCTGGCTCCTAACCGCTCGCCTGCCTGACAGCCTGATCACCCCTAACTGCTCCCCTGCTGGCCAACTGACACCTAACTGCTCCCCTGCCAGTCCGATCGCCCTCAACTGCCCTCCCCTGCCGACCCAATCCGCCCCCTACTGCCCTCCCCTGCCAGCCCAATCACCAATTGCCCTCCCCTGCTGACCTGTTCGCCCCCAACTGTGTTCCCCTGCTGGCCTGTCAGTCACAACTGCCCTCCCCTGCAGGCCATCGTGTGGCAGCCATCTTGTGGCAGCCATCTTTTGATGACATGGGGGCAGCCATCTTGTGATGACACGGGGGCAAGATGCCACCTAGGTTTTTATTAGTTTAGATGAAAAGGGAACAAACATTCCTCCTAGCACTTCATCAGCCATACACACACAGTCATTAACCCTTAAAACACAAATGCCAAGTTGTACATACTCATCTATACTAATAAGAGAGAAATATGGTAACTGACCATCACTCCATGATGCCCACAGCCTTTCAGGAGGCCGGCGCTGAAGGAGGGGTCTGTGGGCGGGAGGCTTGGATCGCCCAGGCCAGCTGCCAAGGGAGAGGCCTGCAAACGGCCCTCAGCCCCTCACCCAGGCTGGCCACACCACCATCAGAGTGATGGTTCCCACTGGGGGTGTGGCCAGTCTGAAAACAGCCCTCAGCCCCTTATCCAGGGGCTGGACAGGCCCCTATATGGGGTGAGGGTTCCTGCTGGGGGGCGTGGCCAGCCTGCAAACAGCCATCAGCCCCTCACCCAGGCTGGCCATGCCCCCCAGCAGAGACCCCCCTCACCCCAATGGGGGTGTGGCCAGCCTGCAAACCACCACAGGCCCCTCGCCCAGGCCACCCCGCCCCCCAAGGGAACCCCAACCCTTATCCAGGACACCCTTCAGGGCAAACCAGCCGGCCCCCACCCATGCACCAGGCCTCTATCTATACTAATAAAAGGGTAATATGCTAATTAGACTGGGAGACCTTCCAGGAGACCTTCCCGGCGTTCTTCTGGACAAAGCCATGGTGGCGGGGACGAGGTAGAGGTGGTTAGGGGCCAAGAGGGAAGAGCAGTTGTGGGTGATCAGGCCAGGATGGGATGGCAGTTGTGGGTGATCAGGCCAGTGGGGGGGGGGGGGCTGTTGAGGGTGAGCAGGCCGCAGGGAGGGCCAGTTGGGGGCGATCAGGCTGGCGGTGGGGGGCGGGGGGGGCAGTTGGGGGCAAGCAGGCCAACAGGGGGGCAGTTGGGGGCAAGCAGGCCAGCGGGGAGGGCAGGTGGGGGCAAGCAGGCTGGCAGGGGGAGCAGTTGGGGGCAAACAGGCCAGCAGGGGGGGGCAGCTGAGGACAAGCAGGCTGGCAGGGGGGGCAGCTGGGTGCGAGCACGCTGGTGGGGGGGCATTTGGGGGCAAGCAGGCTGGCAGGCAGAGTGGTTAGGGGCAATCAGGCAGGCAGGTGAGTGGTTAGAAGCCAGCAGTCCCAGATTGCGAGAGGGATGTCCAATTGCTGGTTTAGGCCTGATCCCTGAACCGGCAGTCAGACATCCCCCAAGGGGTCCCAGATTGGAGAGGGTGCAGGCCAGGCTGAGGGACACAACCCCCCAGTCCCCGTGCACGAATTTCATGCACCGGACCACTAATCCTATGTAATACCAGTAAAAGGGTAATATGTAAATAGACCGAATGGCAGAACAATAAACCAATCAATCAAAGCATAATATGCTAATGATACGCTAAGGCTGCTCAACCACTCACTATGACATGCACTGACCAACAGGGGGCAGACAATCAACTGGCCGACCAGTTGCTATGACATGCACTGACCACCAGGGGGCAGATGCTCCGACTGGTAGGTTAGCTTCTTCTGGGGTCTGGCCAATCAGGACTGAGTGAGATGAGCCGGACACGCCCTGGAGTCCTCCTGCGGTCCCTCCCCAGCCAGACTGTGCACCGGTGGGATCCCTCAGCCTGGCCTGCACCCTCTCGCAATCTGGGACCCCTCAGAGGATGTGGGAGAGCCGGTTTCAGCCCAATCCCACAGGCCACTTCCCTTGGGAGGGCGCCAGATGCAGGGCTCATGGCTGGCGAGTGCTGCTGCGGCAGCGTGAGCCTCTCACAATCAGGACTGATTGGGCGCGAGCCTGCAGCAGTCACAATGGGGCCGGGATGAGCAGGAGCGGCAGGTAGGAGCTGCAGGCAGCATTGGACTGCAGGTTTCAGCCCGATCCCTGCAGGCCACCCAGAGGGACCGCACCCATGCACGAATTCATGCACCAGGCCTCTAGTCTATATACTAGTACATAAAAGCCTAAGCGACTGAAAAACCAGTCCACAGGTCGCTATGACTCACACTGACCACCAGGGGGCAGACACTCAACACAGGAGCTGCACTGATGGTCAGTGCGCTCCCACAGCCAACCTTCCACAGCCGGCCAACCTCCCGCAGTCCCTCCCCGCATCTGGCCAACCTCCCGTGGTCCCTCCCCACAGCCGGCTGGCCCGATGACCCCAATGGAGGCCGCAGGAGGTTGGCCAGCTCTGGAACCTCCCCCTGGCCAATCTCCCACAACCCCAATCAGCCCCAATCACTGGTGAGGCCGAAGGACCCCACCTGTGCACCAATTCGTGCACCGGGCCCCTAGTCATATTATAAGAAGTCTTCAGTACCTACGCCTATAATATCCTTCATAAATTCACCAATCAAAACTGCTGAGTTTGGGAGGCAAACTATTTGTCAGTACAAGGCCACAACAATTCTGCCAATACTACTGACACTGTTATGTTTAACCCAGTTACTAATTAATTAACAGGAAGAGAGCAAAGGGAAAGCTAGATAATATAGGCATGCCATTTGTACAGCTTTGCCAGAAAGCTGCAGTTTAACACTCTCCAGATCTGTTTCCCGCAGATCCTGGGGGAAGGGACTGGACAACAGATGTATGCCCAGTAAAGTCTGGGTGATATAGGGAAGGGCGCTCACCTGTCAGTCATACCTGGAAACAGGGCCAGAATAGGTGTAGCCACTGCAAGCTCAGGAAGATTTTATATTTAAACTTCAAAACAAAGAGAATTCCCACTCTTGGCCCTCTTGCGCATCTGCCTCTCTTGTTGCAGGGGTGCGCTCCCCAGCACTTGCCCACATAGCCCACAGCCATATGGACCCTATACAAAATGGACTAGTGGACTAAAGCAAAGGCGCTGTTCTGCTCGACTCAACTCCACCATGGAATGGAAAATTTATAGACACTGGTTTTGCTTCTAGCTCTGCTGAACCCCCAGCTGCACATTTCCATGACTGGTTTAAGGGAAATGGGACTTTGTAAACTGACTAATGTAACTTCACATGAATAAAAATCACTCATTCTCCAGTATGAGTCTTAGAAAATTCTGTTTCTCAAGATATCTCAAGAACCCGACCTCTAGCTCCCCCTGGGGAAAAGGGAAACCCCACTCCCACTAGCATCAGAGAAGTTCTGATACCATTGTTATAATCTGGTTATTATTTCGCAGGAAGGAGTAAAAGGAAGACTAGATATTATAGGCATGCCATTTGTAGTTTAGCACTCTCCAAGTTTGTTCCCGGCTGATCATTGGGGGAAGGAACTGGACAAAGGTGGTTTGGACGCATGCCCAGTATGGTCTGAGTACCGTGGGAAGATGCCTACCTGTCTGTCACTCACATTGGAGTGAATCAGTGGCCAGAATATGCATGGCCACTGTAAGGGCACGAAATCTGAATATTTAAATTTCTGAACCCAGGAGCACACTCTATTGGCCTTTGGCCCCCTCTTTTAACTCCTTTTGCAGGGGTGTGCTCCCCTATCCCCACACAATGGATTAATGGACTGAATCTAGACTGAATGTATTGAACCCAGTTTCTGGAACAGAAGCTCCAGACACTGGCCTTGTTGTTGGCTTTGCTGAATCCACAGCTGCCCCTCTTTCAGGACTGATTTAAGGGACTTGAGACTTTGGAAACCAAGGAACGTAACTCTACGCAAACAAGGTCTTTTACCACATCACATTCTCCCATGCAAATCTTAGAAAATCCATATTGCAAGAACCCCGCTCCCAAGAGCAATGGAAAAGTTTGATTCTCCAGTGACAGTTCTACCCATGCAAATTATCTGACAACACTACCACTCTGAACACTGAAGCGGCAAAGAAATGAACACTCACATAAGCATTCTGAAATATCTTTTCATATAGTCTATTTTGCTATAGCCTTAGTGAACCAAGATTTTAAAAATATAGCTTATTAAGTAGCACAACAAAGCTGTACTATCATCTTCCAAACATTGGCCTGGAGACCAGAGAGTCTGCTCCTCTGGAATTGCTCTCCAGAGAAGTTAATAGCCCTGAAGTTATCTGCCAGGCCACATTCTACAACACTACTTATATGCCTGGGCATCTTCACCACATTGACTTCTCCAGGCTGAATAATTACAGTTCCAATTAATTAAAGACTAAACATTGCTCCGCCAATTAAACACAACCATGTTGGCAGACACCAGAAAAAAACAAACCTCCTAGATTTAGGAGTTTTCTCGGAACTCCTTGCCAAGTTCTCAAATATTAATATAGGCTAACATCCTTAACATCAAATGACATGCCGAGATATGTTCTCCTTCCTAATTATGTAGGTACTAGAGGCCCAATGCATGAAATTCGTGCATGGGTAGGGTCCCTAGGCCTGGCCGGAGATCAGGGCTGATCTGTGGGGCAACCGGTGGGACGATCAGGGGCCCCCACTAGCACCCACCTTGGCTGGCCTGGGGCCTGTGGCCTGGGTTGAGCGTCTGCCCCCTGGTGGTCAGTGCACATCACACCGAAAGGTCATTCGGCTGTTCAGTTGATTTGCATATTAGGCTTTTATCAAATAGGGCAGTGGTTGGCAAACCGTGGCTCACAAGCTGCGGTTTGCCACTCTGAATGAGTTTGTCAACCTCTGATATAGGATAATTGTATAAAACAAAACTGAGATCCAGGGCATTCTTGGGAGGATCTAGTAAGACTTCAGAATAAATAGAGAATGCTGGTTTCTGGTTCTCTCTCTGTCCTGAAAATAAGTCAGCCACCCTGGGCAAGTCACATCCTTCCCCAGTCCCAAATGCAGGGTCGTCTATATGAAGATGAAAAGAGATGGCCCAGCCCTGGCTGGTGTTGCTCGTTGTTAGGGCATCAGCCCACCCACTTGAAAGGTCTCGGATTTGACTCCCTGTCAAGGGCATGTACCTGGGTTGGTGAGTTATTAAGTGTTCGTTGGTTTCTGCCATGTGTACAAGAGGTATACATGTTATTAAATTTTAATGTTTATCTAGTTAATCTTGTCTCATGTTAATTATTAGTCCAAAAAGAAAAAGGCTGAAGAGTAGAGGATAATTTTTCCTACCCAACATTACCACTGCCCAAACCTTTTAGAACTCCCTCTTTAATTACCCTATCAAGCCCAATCTTTGAACCATACTAGAAAGAAATAAAAAACAAACGTTTCTTTACATAAGCAAAACCAGTATCAATATTCTGCCAAGGAGGAAGAAAAAGAAGATTTCAAGGTTTTCTATTCCAGTATTTAAAAGCAACCTTCCTGGCAAGGCAAGAGATGCCCAGAGTGAACCAGCTGGGACCTGACCAACCTGAGATGATCTCTGTTCTCAGAGTCATCATAGGGGTACCAGAATAAGCAGATCAAAAATTGAAAACCTATTTGAAAAAAATACAGAAAAACTTCCTGAACAATCAACGGAAAACTTTCAAGAGAGAACCCTGATACTTGAGGACCAAAAGTGGAGACCGAATAGAGACTGGTGGGAGAGGCGAAGGTGCAAAAGGACCAGCTAGGTGCCTACAAATAACAACTGAAGTCCCAGAGAGATATCTCAGCTGTGGGGGGTTGCCACTGACAACTATAGGATCTCATCCCCAAGCTGGGCTCCCCAGCAAAGAGCACTAAACTGAGGAGGGTACCCACATAACATCTGGCTGTGAAAAGCAGCAGGAGTGCTATCTGCGAGAAAGTAACAGCTGAAAACTCAGGCACTTCCTTAAAGGGCCAATGAACAAAATTCCCTGTGAAGCCACCCAACAGTGCTCTGACAGACAGAGGGTGAAGTGGACTGGAGCTGTGAGAGCAGAAGACAGGAATGGGGACTCGGGGAACAGAGCTCAGAAGGTAGACACCCCAAGTTTCCTGGGCTAAGTCATTCCCTCACACAGCAGAAGACATCTTTCCCACATAGACATCTGCCTTGCCTGGGGGGAAGACAGTCAACACATCCTATTGGAAAACACCTTGCCCTGAGGCAACTTAAGGGATTAAAAATAACAATTAGCCTCCAGGCAGAAGAAACTGCCCCACCCTATTGAAAAAAAAAACAAAAAACAAACTCTCACGACACCTGAGGACCACTGCCTGGGGAGGCACCTCAAGTTGGAATCCTATCAGTCTGCAGACCAGTGGTTCTCAACCTTTCTAATGCCGCGACCCTTTAGTACAGTTCCTCATGTTGTGGTGACCCCCAACCATAAAATTATTTTCGTTGCTACTTCATAACTGTAATTTTGCTACTGTTAATGAATCGTAACGTAAATATTACGTAATGTAGCGACCCTGCTAGCGGTTCTCAACCTGTGGGTCGCGACACAGGTTGAGGGGTACCAGAATAAGCAGATCAAAAATTGAAAACCTATTTGAAAAAAATACAGAAAAACTTCCTGAACAATCAACGGAAAACTTTCAAGAGAGAACCCTGATACTTGAGGACCAAAAGTGGAGACCGAATAGAGACTGGTGGGAGAGGCGAAGGTGCAAAAGGACCAGCTAGGTGCCTACAAATAACAACTGAAGTCCCAGAGAGATATCTCAGCTGTGGGGGGTTGCGACCCACAGGTTGAGAACTGCTGCTGTAGAGCCTAAGACCATCAGAAAACACAGATATTTACATTACGATTCATTAACAGTAGCAAAATTACAGTTATGAAGTAGCAACGAAAATAATTTTATGGTTGGGGGTCACCACAACATGAGGAACTGTACTAAAGGGTCGCGGCATTAGAAAGGTTGAGAACCACTGATGTAGACAGAGGTGGTCTCTGGAGGCTTTGAGTCTATGCCTGATCTAATTAGTCAGAAGCAGCCTTTAACACTGTCCCATACACTGAGGTGTTGAAGATCTACCTAATACATAATCACAAACCCAAAAAGAAAGCCAAAAAGAGGAGACAAAACAACAACCCCCAAATGAAAGAACTGGAGAATTCTCCAGAAGACATAAATGAAACAGAGATAAGAAATTTATCTGTTGATGAACAAGAATAGATCTAGAGACAAATGGTAAGGGAGTGGGAGGTTAGAGAACAACCATGGGACTTGTATGCATGCATATTAGCATAACCAATGGACACAGACACTGGAGCGGTGGGGGCTTGCTCAGGGTGGGAATGGCTGGGGGCGTCAATTGGGAGAAAAGGAAACATATATAAAACTTTAGACAATAAAAAGTAAAAACATTAATTGAAAAAGGAATAAAAAAGAAATTTATCTGAATCAAGAGTTCAGAGTAACGATGTAACCATGCTCAACAGCACGTAAAGGATATAGTAACTATGAAAAAAGAACAGTCTGAGATAAAGAATGACATAACACAAATAAAGAACACATTGGAAGGAATACACAGCAGATTAGGGGAAGCTGAGGACCAAATCAGTAAATTAGAAAACAGAGTTGAAAATATCATTCGATCTGATAACCAAAAAGAAAAAACAATTAAAAAACAAGAGGTTAGCTTAAGAGAGCTGTGGGAAAATGTGAAATGTAATAATATCAGAATAGGAGGTGTGCCAGAAGAGGAAAAAAGGGAGAAAGGAATAAAAAAGGTGTTTGAAGAAATAATGGCAGAAAACTTCCCTAACCTGGTAAAGGAAAAAGTCACAAGTTCAGGAGGCACAGAGAACCCCAAACAAGAACCACCCAAACATGCCCACACCCAGATACATCATAATTAAAATGCCAAAAATTAAAGACAAAGAGAGAATCTTAAAGGCAGCAAGAGAAAACTATTACCTACAAAGGAGTTCCTATAAGGCTGACACCTGATTTCTCATCAGAAACTCTATAGGCCAGAAGGGAATGGCATGAAGTACTCAGAGATAATGGAAAGCAAGAATCTCAGACCAAAATTATTATATCCAGCAAGGCTATCATTCAAAATAGATGGTCAAATAAAGAGCTTCCAAAACAAAACAAAACAAAACAAAACAAAACAAAACAAAACAAAACAGGCTAAAGGAATATGTCACCACCAAGCCAGCATTACAAGAAAAGCTAAAGAGATTGCTGTAATGAATAGAAGAAACAGAGAGAGAAACCTAGCCATACAGAAAACGGCAATAAACAAGTAGCTATCAATAACAACTCTAAATGTAAATGGTCTAAATGCTCCAATCAAAAGGCGTGGGGTAGCTGAATGGAGACAAAAACATGACCAACTATATGCTGTCTACAAGACACCCACCTCAAAACAAAAGACACACACAGGATGACAGTGAAGGGATGAAAAAAAATTGGAAATGGAAAAGAAAAAAAAAAGCTGGAGTGGCAATACTCGTATCAGACAAAACAGACTTAAAAATTAAGGCCATCACAAGGGAAAACAAAGGCCACTACATAATACTGAAGAGATTGATCCAATAAGAGAATATAACCCTCGTAAATATGCACCCAATATAGGAGCACCTAAATATATTAAAAAACTTCAAAGGACTTCAATGGAGAGATCAACAACAATACAGTCATAGTGGGGGACTTGAACACTCCTGACTTCACTGGATAGATCTTCCAGACAAAAACTTAACGAAGAAACAAAGACTCTAAAGGACATACTGGATCAAATGGATTTAATTGACATTTATAGAAAATTTCACCCCAATGCAGCAGAATATACATTTTTCTCAAGTGCACATGGATCATACACAAAGATAGACCACATGTTAGGACACAAAACAAGTCTCTACAACAAGCATGTCAAACTCAAAGGCTAACACAGGCCAAATAAACAAGGTTTAAGTTTATGTGGGCTGCAAAAAAAACAAAAGCTTCAATTTTCATAGAAACATAGGTTTATTTTGATGGAGACATGCTGAATACCAAGGGCTGAAATAAAGAGTAATCAACATAAAAGAATATTTTAATAAAAATTAATATTTTTTCTTGAAGATTAACTTACCAGACACTGAATAACTGCACAAATTAATAAGCATAACACAAATAAACCTATTTTTCTTGTTCTCTGGAAGTGAAATATTTCCTGTTGCGCACACCAAACAAGTCAGTCCAAGACTAATGACGTGACAGTTGGCTGCTAAAATATTCACTGCTAGTAGTGGAGAGAAATGGTGCACCTGCGCATAAGGCACATAAGGCAAATGAATGCAACACGATTATAGTAATCAGTCATTAGCGAATGTTGTAGTTCATTTTTAATAACTAGTGACCCAGTGCACGAATTCGTGCATATTTAAAGGAAATTAATTAGAAGGTGGTGAGCAGGGCGGGACGGGGTAAGATGGGCCAGACACGCCCTGAAGCCAACCTCCCGCAATCCTTCCCCAGCGACTGCAGAGTGAGTGGATTCCCTCCAGCAGGTGAGGTCCCTTAGCCTGGCCTGCAGGGAACAGGCCGAAACCAGCTCTCTAAAATCCCCCCAAGGGGTCTCAGAGTGCAAGAGGGAACTCTTCAAAGTTGCTATCGTACAGGGTGTGGAACACAAATTCAAGTGTGCAATAAACCAGATTCAGGGCCGACAGTGCCCCAACAACAACATAACCCACGGTGGCCAAAGGTGGCCTCGCGGCCCCATGAGGAATCGGGCTGCCTCCTCTCTGGTTTCGGGGTAACAGCCAAGAACCGCCGCTGCAAAGTCACTGCAACTCGGCAGCTCCTGCATGGAGCATCTGCCCCCTGGTGGTCAGTGCACATCATAGCAACCAGTCGGAACTTAGCATATTAGCCTTTTATATGTATACATTATGTATAACAGGATATTGTAAAAATTAAGTTACAAAATATTTATCAAAACGTTTCTTACATACCGTTATAACTGGGCCGCAAAAATATTCATTGTGGGCCACATGTGGCCCATGGGCCACGAGTTTGACATGCTTACTCTACAAGTTCAAGAAGACTGAAATCATATCAAGCTTCCCCTCATATCACAGTGCAACAAAATTAAAAATCAACTAGAGTAAAACACCAAAAAAATATTCAAACACAGGGAGGCTAAATAGCATGTTATTAAACAATGAATGGGTTACCAATGAGATCAAGAAAGAAATCAAAACTTCCTGGAAACAAATGAAAATAAACATACAACAACCCCAAATCTCTGGGACACAGCAAAAGTGGTCCTGGGAGGGAAATTCATAGCACTACAGGCATGCCTCAAAAAAAAAAAAAAAAAAAAAAAAAAAAAAAACAAGAAAAATCAGCAATAACCTATTTAACCCTGCAAAAAAACTAGAAAGAGAACTATAAGAAAAGTACAAAGTAGAAGGAAGGAAAGAATAAAGATTAGAGCAGAAATAAATAACATAGAGACTAAAAAAAAAAAAAAATCAATGAAAATCAAGAGCTGATTCTTTAAAAGGATAAACAAAATTGATAAATCATTAGCAAGACTCATCAAGACACAAAGAGAAATAAAATAAATAAATAAAATCAGAAACAAAAGTGGAGAAGTAACCACTGACACCACATAAATACAAAGGATTGTAAGAAAATACTATGAACAACTAACTATATGCCAACAAGCTGGATAATGTGGATGAAATAGACAAATTCTAGAAAAATACAGTGTCCCAAAACTGAATCAGGAAGAATCAAAAAACCTGAATAGGCCAGTAACAACTGATGAAATAGAAGCAGTAATCAAAAAACTCACACCAAAAAAAGCCCAGGTCCAGATGGCTTCACAGGGGAGTTTTACCAAACATTCAAAGAGAACTAACACACTCCTCAAACTATTTCAGAAAATCCAAGAGGAAGGAACACTTCCAAACTCTTTTTATGAGGCATTATACTAATTCCAAAACCAGATAAAGACACTACAAAGAAAAAGAATTACAGACCAATATCCCTGATGAACATAGATGTGAAAATTCTCAACAAAACATTAGAAAATCACATCCAGCAATATATTAAAAAGATCATACACCATGATCAATTGGGATTATTATTCCAGGGATGCAAGTCTGGTACAATATTCGCAAATCAATAAACATGATACATTACATAAACATATTGAAAGACAAAATTCACATGATCATATCAATAGGCTCAGAAAAAGCATTCAACAAAATCCAACACCCATTTTTGATAAAAACTCTCAGCAAAGTGGAAATAAAGGGAGCTTATCTCAACATGATAATGGCCATATATGACAATCCTACAGCCAACATCATACTCAATTGGAAAAAACTAAAACCATTTCCCCTAGGAACAGGAACAATATACAGGGAAGCCCACTTTCACCACTCCTGTTCAACATAGTACTGAAAGTTCTAGCCATAGCGATCAGACAGGAAGAAGAAATAAAAGGCACCCAAGTTGGAAAAGAGAATGTAAAATTGTCATTATTCATAGATGACATGATATTGTACATAGAAAACCCCAAAGACTCCATCAAAAAACTACTAGACTTAATAAAGGAATTTGGCAATGTATCAGGATACAAAATGAACATCCAGAAATCTGTGGCTTTTTATACACCAACTAGAGGTCCAGTGCATGAAATTTGTGCGTGGGAGGGCATGGACCTCAGCCCAGCCTGCACCGTCTCCAATCTGGGACCCCTAGGGGGATGTCTGACTGCGGGTTTAGGCCCGATCCCGCAGTCGGACATCCCTCTCACAATCCGGGACTGCTGGCTCCCAACCTCTCGCCTGCCTGCCTTCCTGAATGCCCCTAACCACTTCTGCCTGCCAGCCTGCTCACACCCTAACCACTCCCCTGCCAGGCTGATTGATGCCTAACTGCTCCCCTGCCAGCCTATTTGCCCCTAACTACCCTCCCCTGCAGGCCTGGTCACCCCTAACTGCCCTCCCCTGCAGGCCTGGTCACGGCTAACTGCCCTCCCCTGCAGGCCTGGTCCCCCCCAACTGCCCTTCCCTGCAGGCCCGGTCATCCCAACTTCCCTCCTCTGCCAGCCTGGTCACACCCTAACTGCCCTCCCCTGCTGGCCTTATTGCCCCCAAATGCCCTCCCTTGCAGGCCTGGTCCCTCCCAACTGCCCTCCCCTGCTGGCAATCTTGTGGTGGCCATCTTATGTCCACATGGGGGCAGGATCTTTGACCACATGGGGGCAGCCATCTTGTGTGTTGGAGTGATGGTCAATCTGCATATTGCTCTTTTATTAGATAGGATAGAGGTCTGGTGCACGGGTGGGGGATAGCTGGTTTGCCCTGAAGGGTGTCCCAGATCAGGGTGGGGGTTCCCTTGGGGCGTGGGGCGGCCTAGGCGAGGGGCCTGTGGTGGTTTGCAGGCCAGCCACGCTCCCTGGCGACCCAAGCGGAGGCCCTGGTATCTGGGATTTATTTATCTTCTACAATTGAAACTTTGTAGCCTGGAGTGGAGCCAAGGCTCCTGCTCGCTCGGTGGCAGCAGCCATTTCTGTTGGGATTTATTTATCTTCTATAATTGAAACTTTGTAGCCTTAAGCAGAGGCCAAGGCAGGCCAGGGCAGAGGGAAAGCTTGGCTTCCTCCATTGCCGGGGAAACCCAAGCCTCCTGCTCTCTGTGGCCGCAGCCACCTTGGTTGGGTTTATTTGCATATCCGCTCCTGACTGGCTGGTGGGCGTGGCTTGTGGGTATAGCAGAGGTACGCTCAATTTGCATACTACTCTTTTATTAACAGGATAATGAACTCACAGAACGAGAAACAAACCAAAAAAAAATCCAATTTACTATTGCACCAAAAAAATTAAGATACCTAGACATAAACTTAACTAAGTAGATAATAGACCTGTACTCGGAAAACTATAGTTGAAAAAAGAGATAGAGAAAGACATAAACAAATGGGAGGATATACTGTGTTCATTGATTGGTAGAATCAACATCATTAAAATGTCCATACTACCCAAAGCAATCTACAGAGTCAATGCAATCACCATTAAGATACCAATGGAATATTTCACAGACCGAGAATAAATACTCTAAAAAAGCATATGGAATAAAAAAAGACTTCGAATAGCCAAAGCAATCCTGAGAAAGAACAAAGTTGGAGGGATCACAATACCACATATCAAGCTATATTACAAAGCCACCGTTCTCAGAATTGCCTGGTACTAGCACAAGAACAGACATATAGACCAATGGAACAGAACAGAGAACCCAGAAATCAACCCAAGCCATTATGCTCAATATTTGACAGAGGAGGCAAGAGCATACAATGGAGTCAAGATAGTCTCTTCAATAAATGGTGTTGGGAAAATTGGACAGATACATGCAAAAAAATGACACTAGGCCACTAACTTATACCATACACAAAAACGAACTCAAAATGGATAAAGGACTTAAACTTAAGACGGAAAACCATAAAAATCTTCGAAGAATCCACAGGCAGCAAAATTTCAGACATATGTCATAGCATTATCTTTACCGATACAGCTCCTAGGGCAATGGAAATTAAGGAGAAAATAAACAAACGGGACTACATCAAAATAAAAAGCTTCTGCAAAGCAAAAGAAACCATCAACAAAACAACAAGAAAGCCCAATGCATGGGAGAACATATTTGCCAATGTTATCTCCAATAAGGGTTTAATCTCCACAATTTATAGGGAACTCATACAACTTAACAAAAGGAAGATAAATAACCCAATCAAAAAATGGACAAAGGACCTAAATAGATACTTTTCGAAAGAGGACATACAGAAGGCTGAGATACATATGAAAACATGCTCAAAGTCACTAATCAGACAAGAGACGCAAAAAAAAATGACAATGAGGTACCATCTCACAACTGTCAGAATGGCTATCATTAGCAAATCAACAAATGATAAGTGCTGGCTGGAGAAAAAGGAACCCTCTTGCACTTCTTGGGAATGCAGAGTGGTGCAACCATTGTGGAAGATAGTATGGAGTTTCCCCAAAAAGTTAAAAATGGAACTCCCATTTGACTCAGTAATCTCACTCCTAGGACTATATCCCAAGAAACCAGAAACAACTATCAGAAAGGATGTATGTACCCCTATGTTCATAGCAGCCTAAGTGCCCACCAGTAGATGAGTGGATTAAAAAGCTGTGTTACATCTACACAATGGAATACTATGCCGCTATAAAAAAGAAGGAACTTTTAACATTTGCAACAAGATGGATGGAACTGGAGAACATCATGTTAAGCGAAATAAGCCAGTCGGAGAAAGATAAATATCACATGATCTACTCATATGTGGGATATAATGATCAACATAATTTGATGAACAAGAATAGATCGACCTAGAGACAAATAGTAGGGGGGTGGTTAGAAAGCAACCAAAGGACTTGTAAGCATGCATATTAGCATAACCAATGGACACAGACACTGGGGAAGTGGGGGCTGACCCTAGGTGGGAATGGCTGGGGGGTAGGGGGTCAATTGGGAAAAAAGGAGACACATGTAAAACTTTAGACAATAAAAATGAATAAATAAATCACATCTTTAAAAAGAAAAAATAGAGCCAGAGGGAAAAAATTTTAGAAGTAATCCTGTTATTTGCAGATTTTTAATATTTTCTACAACTTTTGTGGTAGTATACTCCATTAGAGGCCTAGTGCACAAATTCGTGCATGGGTGGGGTCACTTGGCCTGACTGGTTATCAAGGCCTAATGGGGGGTCGGCTGGGCAGAGGGACCATGGGAGGTTGGCCTGCAAGCCTCCCCCACATTGGCTCCTATTGTGGGGCCGGCCGCCAGGAGGAGGGGCCATGGGAGGCTGGCCAGCCAGCTCCCCCGCCTATCGGGGGGCCAACCGGGAGGCTGGCCAGCTGCCGGAGGTTGGCTGTGCGAGTGCAAAGACCACCAGGAGGCAGCTTCTGCGTTGAGCATCTGCCCCCTGGTGTTCAGTGTGCGTCATAGCAACTGGTCAAGTGGTCGACCAGTTGTTCCGGTCGTTCAGTCAAAACAGTTGCTTAGGCTTTTATATAAATAGATTAGTACAGTTTTGGTAATAATATTATATTTTAAATCTTTTTTTTCTTGAAATATTAATGTTTATTGCATATATTTAAAATAATTTTTCTTGAAATATTAATGTTTATTTCATGTAACATATTTAAAATATTTTTCTTAAAATATTAATGATTATTGCATGTAAAAAAAAAAGGAAAAAAAAAACTATTTGAAAAAAATGACAGAAAATTTGATGAAGGAATTAAACATACACATCCAGGAAGTGTACAATGTCTCAAACAAGATGATCCCAAAGAGGTCCACACCAAAACACATAATTACAATGGCTAAGGTTAAAAGACATAAAAGCAGCAAGAAAAAAGCAGTTACCTATTAGGGAGTTCCCATAAGATTTCTCAACAGAAACTTTGCAGAGCAAAGGCACTGGCACAAGAAATATTTAAAAGATGAAAAGCAAGGACCTATAACCAAGATTACCTTGCAAAGCTATCATTTAAAATCAAAGGTCAGATAAAGAATTATGCAGACAAGAAAAAGCTAAAGGAGTTCACCACCACCAAACCAGTATTACTAATACATAAAATGTTAAAGGGTCTTCTTTAAGAAAGAAAAAAGATAAGAAATGTGAACAATAAAATGGCAATAAATATTTATCTATCAATAATTGTATCTAAAAAATCAAAATAAATGAACAAGCAAAACAGAAACAGATTCATAGATACAGAGAACATTTTAATGATTGCCAGATTGGAGGGGGGGTGGAGAAATGGTGAAGGGATTAAGAAGTACAAATTGTTTGTTACAGAATAGTCATGAGAACGTAAGTACAGCATAGGGAATATAGTCAATAATATTCTAATAACTGTATGCATAGTGTCAGATGGGTGTGAGATTTATCAGGATGATCTCTTAGAAAGTTATATGTTGTCTAATCACTGGGAATGTACACCTAAAACTAATAATGTATGTCAACTATAATTGAAAAATAAAAAATGATTGTACAGGAGCAGTATGCTAGAAAGAGCAGTATTTCTATTCCAAATTCTACTGCCAGCAAGCTTCCCATTCAAAGCCACAGAGCTCTATAGAACCTCACCCTACCCAACTCTAGAATTCCAGTTATCCTCTGGTATTACCTTGAATACCAGAGAAGCGGTTAGGGGCAATCAGGCAGCCCTTCAGGTGCTAGCTTCTATGGGCCATTGAAGTTTTTTGTAGATCTTGGAACACACTTCATGTTTAATATAAGAAAATCCACATGAGTGCCTTATTCATATCGACATATGTTCATCTGTTACTTTTTGGCTTATTAAGTGGTTCAGTGTCTCTGTCTCTCTCTCTCTCTTTCTCTCTCTCTCTTTCATCCTCACCCAAGGATATGTTTTTCATTTATTCTGGAGAGGAAAAGAGAGGGGGGGAGAGAGAGAAACATCGATATAAGAGAGATTCATCGATCAGTTGCCTCCCACATGCACCCCAACCGGGCATGAACATACAACCTGGGTACATGCCCTGACCGGGAATCGAACCCGTGATCCTTTGGTGCATGGGAAACTGAGCCACATCAGCCAGGGCTAGTGTCATTTTGATCCTCATTTTAGGTACCTCAGGGCATAAGGCAAGGCAGTATTTTTAGATACTGTTTTTAAGCAAATAGTAAAGTGAGGCTCAGAGGGACAGAGGTCTGACAATAAAGATGGAACCACAGAGCTGGAGGCACATTTTTGTAAACGCCCTGGGAAGAGCTCTCTCAGATTCACTCCCCTTGAGCTCCTCCCTCATTCAGAATAGAGCAGAGAGGAAAGGGTCTCCTGACCAAGAGTCCCACCAACAAACTGCTCAACATTTCAAGATGATGCAAAATACTACAGGGAAAGTGAATTTTCTGCCTCCTTCCAACTACAAGCTGAAAAGGATACTGAAAAGTGTGAGAGGAAGTGATACTGTTAGTGCCATGGACTTACCATAGTTGCCTAAATGTTGAATCATGATTTGGGCTTTGAAGTATGACAAGTATGGTATTGTCAACAGCTCTCTTGTGAAAGATACCAAACACTGCTTAAAGTAAGCCCAACATGACACACATGGAGCAAAAATCTCTGACCCTGTGTGATTAAAACACTTTTAAAGCGACTCAAGTCTTGCCTCTTATTATTTTTTTTCCTTTTGGTTCTGTCCTTTTCTGGATAGGAATGGATTTGATCTTTGCATTAGTTTCATCTAGCCAGAAATGTGAAAGCAATTCATCTCCTAAGGTTGAGAAAATCTACCATTCCACAAAATTATTACTAGGGAGAAAAGTAAAAATCTTAATCACAAAGTATTGCTAACCAAAAGTATACAGGCAATGACTGGATCCAAAACAAAGCAGCCATGGGCCAGGCACCAGGATGTCAAAATCTAAACACAGATCCCTCCCTAATTAGTTGTCACAGGGCTATTGAGGTGTGGGACTCTAGCAAGTGATGGTAGATTAAAACCCAACTTTGTTACTAGTTAGCTGTGGAAACTCAAGCCCATTTTTTAACCCTTAAGTTAAGGTTCAGTTTCCTCTCCTGTAAAATGGGTAGGACAATGTAAAAATTTAAATAGATAAAACAGGTCAGTAATTAGCAGAGTTCTTAGCCCAATGTTAACATGCAGAAAATTTTACTACCCCTGTCCATGATCTGTATGACCTGGGCAAGTGATTGTACCTATCCAAGATTTAGTTTCCTTATCTGTAAAGTGAGGGCATAATTCTAAATTATGAGAGTAAAACAAAATTAGTCAGTAGAGTGGAGGTCACGGAGCCATCATCATGCTTTGTAAAATGGCTCTCTCAGCACACTTGGACCTTGCCCCTTTCTACACTGCTAACATGCAGTCAGTCCATGCAGAGTCAGTGTCTTCACAAATCTTTGAAGTCAGTGTGCCTTAGTTTAAATCTTAGTCTGAAATTAAAGTCCACAGGTATGGTTTTGTCCATCAGGCTGAAAATATTAATGTGGGACTGACATTCAAGAAAAAGAACATTGAAGAGATACAGTTAAATAGTTTGCCGATACCCAAAAAACCAAGAGAAGTTCAAGTTAACACTACAACAGGTACTATGATTTTAAATTGTTCCTTTGCCTCTCCACCCTTTTAATAATGTACTTTTTCTGGTTATCTTTCCTGTACCTAGGATGAGCCCTTCCGGCTTCAAGCTTCTCTGGATGTGGGAAGTTCAAACACATTTACAATGTAATTTCAATTCAATGTAAGAAAATCAACATGAGGAGAGAAACCAAGATGGCGGCATAGGTAAACACCTAAACTGCTGCCTCGCACAACAATTTCAAAACTACAACTAAAAGACAGAACGGACACCATCCAGAACCACAGGAAAGCTGGCTGAGTGACAATTCTACAACTAGAAGGAAAAAGAAAAGCTCACAGAGAATTGGAGGTACGGCAAAGGGGCTTTGTGCGCGCAGAGAGGAAGGGCGGCTGAGAGCCTGGCTGACTTTCTTTGGCGGAAGGGGGAAGGAAGCCACCAACTGCACTGAACCCCAGTTCTGACTGCACTGAACCCCAGTTCCGGGAAAACCCCTGGGGACCCACGCTCTTACGGGGGGAGTCTGGACTCTCGGGCAGAGACTCGAGCTGGGAAAGGCAGAAGTCTGAAGGCGCACGCGGGCCAGTGCGCACAAAGGCTGCGGAGGTTGCCACAGGCTTTCCCTAGTGGAAGGAAGTCAGAGGCTCCTGACGGCACTGAGCCCCAGTTCTGACTGCAGTGAACCCCAGTTCCAGGCGAGCCCCTGGGGACCCACGCTCTTGTGGGGGGAGTCTGGACTCTCAGGCGGAGACTCGAGCTGGGGAAGGCGGAGGACTGAAAGCGCACGTGCGCGCAAGGGCAAGGCTGACAGGAAGCCAAGACTGAGACTCCACCCCATCCAAGCTGAGCACAGAGGCTATTGCAATTTGGCAAGTCTAATCCTATAAGGCTGTCTCCAGCACCGAACTTCTCCCAGCATAGACACAGCTGATCCTTACAGCCAACTGGCCCAGAGGTCAATTCTTCCCAGTGATACCAACAACAATAAAGACTTAATTACAACAAGGCTGTACATACAGTCCACAAAGGGGTGCACCAAGAGTGTCCACCTCAGGTTAACTGGGGAAGCAGACCCACTGGGCCTTATTGGAAACCTAGCACAAATATCTACCTTACCAACTCAGGGAATCAGTGAAAATGCGGGGTCAAAGAATCAGATCACAAATGAAAGAAATGGAGGAAAACAAACGACTGGATATAGAATTCAAAACCACGGTTATAAGACTTTTTAAGAATATCCTAGAAAAGGCCGATAAATATAACGAGACCCTCGAAGATATGAAAAAGGACCAACTAGAAATTAAACATACACTGACTGAAATAAAAAATATTATACAGAGACCCAAAAACAGAATAGAGGAACACAAGAACCAAGTTAAAGAATTGAAATACAAAGAAGCAAAAAACACTCAACCGAAAAAGCAAAAAGCAAAAAAAAAAATCCTAAAAGTTGAAGATAATGTAAGAAGACTCTGGGACAACTTCAAGCGTACCAACATCAGAATTATGGGGGTGCCAGAAGAAGAGAGAGAGCAAGATACTGAAAACCTATTTGAAGAAATAATGACCGAAAACTTCCCCCACCTGGTGAAAGAAATAGACTTACAAGTCCAGGAAGTGCACAGAACCCCAAACAAAAGGAATCCAAAGAGGACCACACCAAGACACATCATAATTAAAATGCCAAGAGCAAAAGACAAAGAGAGAATATTAAAAGCAGCAAGAGAAAAACAGTTAATTACCTACAAGGGAGCACCCATACGACTGTCAGCTGACTTCTCAACAGAAACTATGCAGGCCAGACGGGAGTGGCAAGAAATTTTCAATGTGATGAATAGCAAGAACCTACAACCAAGATTACTCTACCCAGCAAAGCTATCATTCAGAATTGAAGGGCAGATAAAGAGCTTCACAGATAAGAAAAAGCTGAAGGAGTTCATCACCACCAAACCAGTATTATATGAAATGCTGAAAGGTATTCTTAAAGAAGAGGAAGAAGAAAAACGTAAAGAGAAAAATTATGAACAACAAATACATATCTATCAACAAGCGAACCTAAAAATCAAGTGAATTAAAAACCTGAGGAACAGAATAATCTGGTGAATATAATAGAATCAGGGGCATAGAAAGGGAGTGGACTGATAATTCTCAGGGGGAAAGGGGTATGGGGGGTTCATGAAGAGAATGGACAAAAATCATACACCTATGGATGAGGACAGTGCGGGAGAGGTAAGGGCAGAAGGTGGGGTGGGAAATGGGTGGAGGGGAGCTATGGGGGGAAAAAGGAGAAATAATTGTAATAATCTGAATAAAGATTTATTTAAAAAAAAAAAAAGAAAATCAACATGAGTGACTATGTTCATAGTTGCATATGTTCATCTAGTACTTTTTGGTTTATTAAGCATTTTAGCCTCGTTTTGATCCTTAAGAATGTTAGGCACAGCTAAGCCATTCATCTGAATAGATAAGGAAAAAAGACTAAACAGCACATTGTTACACAGAATTCCTTCAACTACAATTTTCTTTCAGTTTGGGTTGGTTTTTCTTTTAATTATGCTTTAAAATCTTTCCTGTTTCATTTTCAGGACTTCACCCTACCTGCTACCTCTCAGTATAAAATACCAACAAAACCAAAAAAATTTCACATCCACTCCACTGGCATTATTACAAGTCTTATCCGTTCTCTACTTCCGCCTGTTTCCTCTCACCCAATAAATATACACGATGATGCTCTGACTCTAATGTTCTTAAGAGGCTGGCTTCACTCATTCATTCAACAAATATTTACAGAGTGTCTTCAAGATTTCAGGCAACTATGCTAGGCACATGGGTTATATCCATGAACAAGAAAAAAAAAATGTTCTCATGGAATTTCCATGAGTAGAAACAGTAACTATTATAAGTGAATATACTTATACACTGTCTTACAGGTGATAAGTAATAAAGAAACAGTAGGGCAAAGACTGTATACTAGGATTGCTGATGGGGTGGCATGAGGGACATTAAATGGGGTGATAAGGAAGCCCTCACTGAAAAGGTGAGACTTGAACCCAGATTGGAAACAGTGAGGATGTTAGCCAAGAGAATACACAGAGAAGAGCATTCCAGGCAGAGGGACAGAGCAAAAGCCCTGGAGCAAGAGTATGTCTGGTATGTTCAATGAACAGCACTAAAGGAGGCCAGTGTGGCTGCAATAAGCTAGTGAGTGATTGAGGAGGGCAGGCAGATCACAAAGGGCCTTGGAGCCCAGCGTAAGGCCTCCATTGTAAAAGTACATTGTAAAGCTTTTACTCCATGTGAAATAAGGAGTCACTGCAGTTTTTGAGCAGAGTGATTTGTTAAGTTTTAAAAAGGAGCTCACCACAGCTGCTGTATTGAGAACAGACTGTAGTGGGCAAAGGTGGAAACAAGGAGACCAGTTAGGCTATTAAATCAGAAGAGCAGCAGGAAAGGTTTTAAGAAGTGTCAGATTCTGGATATATTTTGAAGGTAGAGAGTCATGCTTTCCTAGCAGACTGGATATGGGATGAGAGAGATACTGGATTGTCAAGGATGACAGCTGATCTACAAAGGATGAAGTTGCCATCAATCATTCTGAGGCCCAACTGATACTATGATACACATTACAAGTATCCTGATTTATTTGGTCTCATAAAATTTTAAACTCTCTTTAGTCCACTCTTCTCTTTCTCCTCCCACAGAAATAATCTACTCAGGGAAGGCCAATAATCTACTGCAGATAGATGGAAGTTCCTTCTCAGAAAGGACGGCAATAAGACAGCCTGCTCCAGAAGGCAGCCCCAGACTAGTTAATGTTTGATGACTAGTCAAGTAAACAATGGAAAGTTTCCACTGGTCATTTGTTGGCTGTATGACCTTGGACACATCATTTCTCCCCTCTCTGCCTCATTTCTTTGTCTTAAAGTAAGGATAATATTACCCATAGGGTTATTCTGAGTACTAAACAAACATGTCAAGCAGTATCTGGCACAGACTAAACAATACATACAGGTTGTAATTATTATTATCATCATTATAAGAAATAATACCTAAGGAACTGACGAGTCTAATATAAATTTCAAAAACATGAATACTAGTAATCTAACACTAATGTACACTGAGTACAAAGATAGGGTAAGCTGCAGGTAGGTCTCACAGAAGCCTAACGGCCGTAACTCAGTCACTGAAATCCTATGGGACAAATATTACCCATGTGTGTTTGAACAGGGAAAACATGGGTACATTAGCTCATTTATCTGTGTTTTAAAGAAACTAACCTATCACAGAAGCCTCATGAACTTCTCTGAACCTTTCCATTCTAGTTGTCTGGAACATAAGAATGATGGCGCCCCGTTGGCATGGCTCAGTGGTTGAGCATTGACTTATGAACCAGGAGATCATGGTTCAATTCCCAGTCAGGGCACATGTCCTGGATTGCGGGCTCGATCCCGGGGGGGGGGGGGGGGGGGTGCAGGATACAGCCAATCAATGATTCTCATCATTGATGTTTCTCTCTCTCTCCCCCTCTCCCTTCTTCTCTGAAATCAATATATATATTTTTTAAAAAGAATGATGGTACTTGAGCACCTCAGCTTTTGTTATATGCTGTACTTGTTATATACTGTATTAGAATCAAGAACTGAGATGTAACCTACATAATTTTATTAACCAATGTTACCCTGGTAAACTTAATTAAAAAAAGAATTGATGTAGTTTTAAAATGTTTACTAATCATCTAACACTACTGCACACACACACATATCTATAATAAAAAAAGGGTAATATGCTAATTAGACCGGACGTCCTTCCTGACAAAGCCAGGGCCGGAGGGAAGCCAGCCGGGGTCCTGGATGCCTGCGGGTGGCCCAAGGGAAGCCAGCCGGGGTCCCAGATGCCTGCGGGTGGCCCGAGGGAAGCCGGCCCGGGTCCCGGGTGCTGGAGGGAAGATGGTGCCGGCAGCCAGGGGAAGGAAGACCTACTCTTGCACGAATTTTTGTACATTGGGCCTCTAGTATATACATATATACACACACAATGTATATACATAAATATATATACACACACACTACATATACACATACTGTATATGTAAATATATGTACACACATATCCTCTTTAAGTTAAATCTGTTCTCTTGTCCAGCCTCTAACACGGAATTTCTATGGAAAATGCCCCTGAACAACAGCAACAATTTTCAACCCTGGCTGCATCTTAGAATTACCTTGAGAGCTTTAACCATGATCAAAGGCCCAGTCCTATATTTCTGAGCTAATTGACACCAATGCTGAGAACTGCTGGATAGGTAAATCCCAGAAGTATTACATGAACTTGGGAAACAAAGAAAACACTGTTTAAATATTTCTGGGTTTAAAGTAGCATCATCGTAGGAACCACAGCCTAAATTAGAAATCTTCTTAACCTGACCTAGTCTCTTAAACTATGCTAAACCTACAAAACAAGAATTTGTGATCTTCCAAATGTTTTCTCAAAAGTGAGTGATGACCAAATTTAGATTTCTTTCATGTGAAAGAACACACAATACTATTCTATTTTTCCGGGGCAAAATCCTCCTAAGCCTATTGCCAAATAGCTGGTTACAATTTTTGTGTGTGCGTGAGTGTGTGCGTGCGTGTGTTTCCCTACTATAGTAAGTAACAGTATACAGCCTGGCTCTAAGAAATGTGACTCTCCCTTCTGTTTGTATTTTTAATCCATTATCCTCCTATATAATATGCAAACTGACCATCATGCCCTAGCACAAGATGGCCACCCCCATGTGGTCACAAGATGGCCACCACAAGATGGCCGACATGGGAGGGCAGTTGTGGGCAACCGGGCCTGCAGGGAAGGGCAGTTGGGGGTGACCAGACCAGCAGAGGAGGGCAGTTGGGGGCGACCAGGCCAGTAGGGGAGGGCGGTTGGGGCGATCAGGCCAGCAGGGGAGGGCAGTTGGGGGCGATCGGGCCGGCGGGGGGACAGTTGGGGGCAATCGGGCCAGCAGGGGTGTAGTTAGGCATCGATCAGGCTGGCAGGGGAGTGGTTAGGGGGCGATCAGGCCAGCAGGCAGAAGCGGTTAGAGGCAATCAGGCAGGCTGGCAGGCAGGCAGGCGAGCGGTTGGGAGCCAGCAATCCTGGATTGTGAGAGGGATGTCCAACTGCCCGTGTAGGCCCGTGGGATCGGCCCTAAACCAGCAGTCGGACATCCCCTGAGGGGTTCCAGATTGGAGAGGGTGCAGGCTGGGCTGAGGGACACCCCCCACCCCCGCAGTGCACAAATTTCGTGCACCGGGCCTCTAGTTTAAAACATAAAGCCTCACCCTGGCTGGTGTGGCTCAGTTGGTTGTGGGTCATCCCATGCACCAAAAAATTGCTGCTTTGATTTCCCCTCAGGGCACAAGCCAGGCTTGAGGGCTCCATCTCCAGTAGGGGGCATGCAGGAGGCAGCAGATCCACCTTACACTCTCACACAGATATCTTCCTCCCCCTCCCTCTCTCTAAAAATCAATAAAAATATTTTTAAAATAATAAAACATAAATCCTCTACCCAATATTAGTTCACAACATAAAGGAGAAATTACTGACAAATGTTTTTGCCTATCATATTAGCATAACTGGGATGGTGGGGGCTTGTCCTCAGGGGGGTAGGAATAGCTGGGGGGAGGGGGTCAATTGGGAAAAAAAAGACATATGTAAAACTTTAGACAATAAAAAAAATGTATTCAATAAATTAATAAAAATGTTTTTGCCTGCCAACACATATAGGACTGGGTAATGGCTTTCTTTATTAAACTCATTCACTCACTCATTTCTTTAAAATGCAATACTTATTAACTATTATATACTAGACACTTCTTTCAGGTGCTTGTGACTATAGCAGTGATCAAGACATACCTCGTAACATCCTTTAGATGCCTTTAAATGCATAAATTTAAAAATAAAAGTATTCATGTAGTTCAAAAAAATCTAAAGAATAGGTTAGGATAATGGAAGTCTAAAATAATACTGGAAATGTCATATGGAAGTTCTAATTTAATGAGCACCTATTATAAACAATACTAGAGGCACAGTGCACGGATTCGGCCTGCAGAGAGGGTTGGGGCTGAAACTGGCAGTTCGACATCCCCCAAGGGGTCCTGGAGTGCAAGAGGGCACTCTTCAACATTGCTGTCCTTCAGCAGCTCCTGCATTAAGCATCTGCCCCCTGATGGTCAGTGCATGTCATAGCTACCAGCCAGTCGGCCAGTGGCTTAGGCTTTTATATATATAGATGTTGCAATGATCTCTTTATATGTGGTACTCATTTAATACAGTTGCTGTCCTAAAGAAATTAAATCACTACTCAGAAGAAATTTTAAAAGGCCAAACATTCTTTTAATGGAGTTTAAATTTGGCTTTCCACACTAGAGGAAATACTCCATCCTAAAGTTGACAAGAATGAATTATGGCAGAGTTGTATCAATTCATTCATACAATAATTTTTTTCAGATTAGTTCAACCACATCAACTGTGAGAATTTTACATCAAAAAAAAAAAATCAAGTTGTCATAAAAATATATTTCAAAATTTTTAAAGTTGAAAATTATGTAAACTCTAAGCATGATGCATAAACTGCCCATCTGTAGATATTAAGCCATGTAGTTTATTGATAAAATCGTACTAATGAAGATATTGATAAAAAACAACAGTAAAATAAATAAACTTTACTAGGTCAGTGATCAGTTTTTCAACTTCCTTTACAAACACTAGTCCGGAGCAAAAGTCACTCGGATCAATCAGGAATTCATAGACCTGTAATTCAGCCCCAAGCAAAAACGTTCAACTTAATCCAAAACTGTTTCCAAACCATTCTAACAATACTCTAAAGAAATTTTTTAAGCATTCAGGTGGAGTTAGACTCCAATCCCTCAACCGCCTCCGGTGGGGGAGGGGTAGAAGGGGGCCTCTTGGTTTTGTTTTTAATTTTTAAAGGAAATGCTGGTGGGGGCAGCCAAGCGGAAAGTGGAGTCAATTAGTAAGTTTTCTGGGAGTTGACACAAGCCAACCCTATTCTCCAATTCTAGGGAGACTAATCCCAAAAGGGTAGTCAATCCTCAGTTTTGCCAAAACGTGTCCACTCCGTTCACCTTTTGAAAAATTTAAGAGCTCTGCCTGGTCGCGAACAGCTTGGTTGTGGCCCAGCCCAGCCCGCCCCCGCCCAGCCCTGTCGCTTCCCGTCTGGTGGCCAGGGCCGGCCCCCCGCCCGCGGTACCCGAGCCCGGGTCCGGAGCCGGGCTGAGGGCTAAGCAGCCCGGCCGGCGGGCGGGTGCAGGTCCCTGCCGGGCCGCGCTCACCATCGATGTTCTCCCGGTCGCTGATGTGCTGCAGGTTGCAGCCCGTGTCCTCGCGGCTCAGGTCGGCGTCGGGCCGGTAGGACTCCAGCCGGGAGTGCGCATTCCTCCGGAGCTTGGGGCTGGACGACACGCAGCACGAGGTAGTGTTCCCCATCGTCGGCGACCCGGAGCCCGCGGCGCTCGCCGGGCTCCCGGGGCCGGACGTAGAGCGGGGGCCCGCCCGCCACCAGGGACGGACGGAAGCGCGGTCAGCAGCGGCGGCGGGGGCTCGCCATGGGCGGCGGGTGGGGCGGCGATGGCGACCAGCGGCGGCGGGCGGCTCCCTCGGCCTCCGAGCCGCCCTGGCCCGTCCGCGGCGGTGGGCCCGTCCGCGGCCGAGGAGTACCCGACTGCGCGACTGCAGCCGCCGCGCCGGCCTCACCCCGCCGCGGCCATGGCGGGCGCCGCGCAGGCCGCCTCCCCGCGCTTCCCGCTCGGCGCCCGGTCCCGGCGGCGGCCTCCGCAAGAGGTTCCGGTTCAAGCGGCAGAGACGCGAGTCCGCGGGAGCGGCGGCGAGGGGGCAACGCGGCGGGGGTGGCGGGGGCGGCGGGGGCGGCGAGGGCGGGCTCGGCCCTCGGCTCTGTACGCGGAGGCGGGCTCTGTACGGCCCCGAGGAGGCTCGGCACCCGCCCCGCCCCGCCCCGGCGCCGCCTCTTCCCGCTGCCCTGGAAGCAGATCCGGCCCGGAGCGGGGTTCGGGGCAGGGATGACTCCTCTGCCGCCGGCGGTCCGTGGCACATTTTTCTTCCTCCAGGATGAAGGCTAGTGTGGCGCCCGGGGTTCCTGAGGCTGCGCTGGCCACTCTTGGGAACGGGTCGGGGGGCCTTTCTTCGTTTTCTTTTTTAAGCTTTTAAGAGGAAGCTGCCCTTGATGTTTCTCTCTTCTGCTTTGAGCTTTGCGGAGGACTTGATGGTGGCCCCTGGACTACTGCAGTGTGGAGTCAGCCGCAGCATTTTGTGTCCCACGGAGGAGGATGTGAGGTAAGTAACACCAGCCATCCTTGTTACCTGCGTTCAGTCTTGCTGGCCACTGTCTGAATCGATGCCGCTAAGAGAGGTAAAGGTACCTGCCCCAAACCCTCACCCCCATACCCCCGCCTGTCTTGGGCAGAAATAACCTTCCCACCCACTTCCAATTACTCAGGAGAGACTAGGGGAAAAATATTTTTCAACACGAGGAAACTTAGTGCAATGCTCTTAATTTTTAACATTAGGAAACAGGCACAGAAAGATGAAGTGATGGGAACAAAAGAAGTACGGGAATTAATATTTATTTGGCATCAGCATCTGTGTACATCGTGCCAGAGGCTTTATAAACACTTAATTCATTTAATTCTTGACATTCAACCTTTTTTTAACCTGTTCTGCCCCTCTTGGTAATGTTTATACATTTATTAGGCCATCTTTTTTAAAAGCTCCATGATCCAACAATATTAATGTCAGAATAAAGCGGTGGATGTCCTTGGAAAATAAATGGCAGCAAAGTGCTTATTATGTTGACAAGATGACAAAGGAAGTGTAGAAGAGAAGTTCTGAAGCCTAAAAGAGGTGGAGAGATAGCAGCAAGGCAAAATAAGGCTCTTCATTAAGGTAGTCTTGACACTCTTGCCTCCCAGGAAAGATGAACTGGAATGTAACTACAAGTCAGTGAGTGTGCACATACAGATTTTCAGGGCTACAATGTGGATAAGATGGCTGAAAATCAGGATATTTTATATTCTGGGTGCCATTAGCACCCAATTACTAAACCATATGTATATGGCATATTCATTTAGGCACATTAAATAATTTTTATTTAATCATAAAATTTGCAATTAATGATAAGGTTTGAAGGACTTAAGAGGATGGATCAAATGGCACTGAGGAGACAGACAGCATGTCTGTCCAAGGTTTCTCTTCTGCAGGATCACTGGACAGTGTTAAGTGGGAATAACATTTGAAGGCAGGGAAGACATGACTGGGGTTTTAGGGTAGCCACAAGACTTGAACCAAAAGATGGGACAGCCTCTGATCTGCAGGAACTTTTCTGTTCCCACACCACCTCCACCCACTCTTTGACATTCCCACTGTATTTCCCTTAGAAATGCACCTGTTGGACTTTTTCAGATATATGACTTTTCGTCAGTGGGCCTGGGGAGGAAAGGTAAGTGCTAAAGCCTTACCAGTGATTTAGCTGAGTGCCAACCACCACACCCTTACACACACACACACTTCAAACTCCTCCAAGCAGAGATGCTTTTGCTTGACACACAGTGACACTTTAAGAAAGGTGTCACGTATTGAATACCTGCTAAAAGCCAGGCATTGTGCCAAGTTTTTATGTATATATTTTTAATTGATTTCAGAGAGGAAGGGAGAGGGAGATAGAAACATCAATGATGAGAGAAAATTACTGATCTGCTGCCTCCTGCATGCCCCACACTGGGAATCCAGCCCACAACCCAGGCATCAACGGTGACCTCTTGGTTCATAGGTTGACACTCAACCACTGAGCCACACCAGCTGGGCACTAAGTATTTTTTACATCTAAGCCTATGCTGTTATCTCCCATTTTACAAATAAAGACACTTTAGTTCCAATAATTAAATCTGTCTAAGGTGAGACTACTGAGAAATGGCCTAACCGGAGGGTTCTGATTACAAAATCCCTTCTGAGTTGCATCCAGCTGAACCTCCTGCCCCCATCTCTAAGTATCACTGTACAGGACAGGGGCAGGGACAGATTAGAATAATGAGAGAAGAAATCTGCAAAAGTTTTGAGTGGAAAAGAGACTAGTGTTGCTTCTTTCCTCTTCTGTTCTTTTGCTGACTAAAGTTGCAAGTGATCACTTAGGACTAGTTCTAGACTTGGAGAAGAGAGAATGGAGCCTTGTTATTTCTGTGGGACCCAGCCCTTCTGACCAGAGTAAGTAGTGGGTCAACGAGGAGAAGCATTATGCAGAAATTTAGTCACACCATCTCTGACATTGTATAACTTGTAAATCTAAATGTGGGGACACTTCTTCAATAGGATAGATATAGCCCAGGACTGGGGCTGGAGGGGGAGAGGCTCTCTACTCAAAAAATTTAGCCTTCTTAGAAACCATCAGCCTGGATCTAATCAGAGCCAACCCTGCACTTTGAGCCAAAAGAATCATGACATAATTCTTTTCCTTCATCTTTCTTTGTTAGCAGGGTTTAAGAATTTGGTCATTATAAAGAGGTAGATATGGAACTTGGGTGAGCTAATTAAGTCAATGCTTTTCACATTTTTTAGCAGTAGTAGCTTTTTTTTTTTTCAACAAAATTTTTAATGGAACCAAAATATTTCAAACAAATGATATTAGTATTAACTTAAATGTTTATAAGATCTTATAAAAACATATTGGTGAGTATAGACCACCTTAATTAAATTAGGTAGAGCATAATAAATACAGTCTTACTTCAGCTACACACATATCCATGAAATATGAATCTGTCATTTGTACAACTCTCAGAATCACCTCCTAGAATACAGAAAACACTGAGACACATTAACCCAGGATCTGGACCTTTGGTCAAAAGAATGAAAAAGGCTAGTCTCAGGAACAAAGGAAAAAACCTGCTCAAAGTATATCTGCCCTTTCCTTGTTACCTGGTAGGCAGTTTGGTATGGCAGTTACTCAAACATTTGTAAAGCAGTTGTGAAATAACCAAGACTCTGTTGTATTACCAATGCTCTTGTCACCCAATGACCACCTCTCAAATAAGGCCTCCCTTTCCTATTCAGTGGTAAGCAGTTCACAATGTAACCAGCTTACTTAATGGGAAAGTATTTACTTTGGTAGCCACTTGACCTTGACCAATGTAGATGATTTATTTATTGATAAAACATTTGAAAGAGTGCTGAGCCAGGCACCTTGAGTACAAAAATAGATAAGATATAGTCTTGCCCTAGAGAAACTCATAGTGCAGTAAACAGTCAAAAGAACAGATTTAGGACATGTACAGTAATGTGAGTGATTATAGTCATTTAGTGCTAAGTTCTGAAGAATGCAAAGTCTGATACCTATAAATATATACCTTTTTCACCTGCGGATACACCTATAAGAGATTTATCCCATAAATTAAAGAATTGTACCCAGAGACTGTCAGATTGAAAACGCACAAGCAATTAAAGATGGCTAGTAGATTTAAATATCAATGACAAATCTTCTGGACCAAAGTAACTGCTAAGAACATATTGAGAAGGATTCTGAGGTCATGTTCCAACTTAACCAGGAAAAACTCTGCCATGAGGAAAAGAGGAGGGGAAGATAACACTTACACGCCACATATTTCCTACCCATGAGTAAAACCTTGGTTTAAATAAGGAAGCACAGACAGCCATACTCTCTGGATACCTGGGCAAAGGCCCACTTAGAAATTGATTTATCTACCTCACCACTGAGAATACACCACCTGTCCCCAGGTTAGACAGCCTTATAAGAAGTCTAATCTCTTTTGCCAAGCTATCTTTTTTATCCCTCTTTGCTCACCACGGATAGGAAGGGTAAATGTATATGTAATCTCCAAGAACTAGGATGTACTTTTGATAAGGTAAATTCCAGCATCTCACTGGGTCAGACATAGGTCAGGCTGGGAGAAGCTGCTGCTTCCCTACCCATTGTCCATTCTTCCATCTCCCTTAGTACGGGTTCTCCATTTTGTGAGGAACAGCAATATGCCTGCCTAAAAGAGGATAGCTGGCCACATGACTAAATCAGACCAATGAGATATGAGTGGAATATTCCAGGAAAGCTCTCTGAAGAGGCTTCCTCTTTTCTACTTTCTGCAATGTGGACATGATGGCTGGAATTCAAGCATGCATGTTTGAGTACCAGGTGACCTTGGAGATGGAAGCCATGAACTAAGGTAATGTCCCCGTACTCTTATACCTGAGAAAAATAAACTATTGTATAAGCCAGGACGAGAACAGGTAACATTGTCTCAGGAAGTGCCTGCCAATGCTTAGATGGCTGATGAATTTCTTTTGGGCTGCCACTTCAGCTAAACGCAATCATCTATAGCAGTGGTCTGCAAACCACGGCTCGCGAGCCACATGCGGCTCACGAGCTGCGGTTTGCCACTCTGTTGACTAATGAGTTTGCCGTCCACTGGACTAGACTAAATGTTACTGGGTAGTTGGAAGCTGTGAGGATTAGGCAATTGTGGCATATTGTGCAAAGAGGTAAAGGGTAGTATATGACAGTGGTCGGCAAACTCATTGGTCAACAGAGCGGCAAACCGCGGCTCGCGAGCCGCATGTGGCTCGTGAGCCACTGTTTGCCGACCACTGATCTATAGGAACTCATTAATACACAAAGTGAGATCTATGGGATATTACCTGTTCTCGCCCTGGCTGATCCCCTGCTCAGTCAGGGCATGTGTGGGAGGCAGCCAATCCATGTGTCTCTCTCACATTGATGCTTCTCTCTCTATCCTCCTTCCCTGCCTTCCAGTCACTCTGATTAACAAAAATAAAATGTTATCTGTTCTAGCCGAAACCGGTTTGGCTCAGTGGATGGAGCGTCTGCCTGCGGACTGAAGGGTCCTGGGTTCGATTCCGGTCAAGGGCATGTACCTTGGTTGCGGGCACATCCCCAGTGGAAGGTGTGCAGGAGGCAGCTGATCGATGTTTTTCTCTCATCGATGTTTCTGGCTCTCTATCCCTTTCCCTTCCTCTCTGTAAAATATCAATAAAATATATATTTTTTAAAAAATGTTATCTGTTCTCTAATAACATAGTACCAGTTAGTGTATCTGATTAGCCAGAGTGATCACTTCTCAAGGCACTAAATGAATAGCAGAACATAGGGCAGCATCTTCACTCATAAAACTGAGGGGCCAGAGAAAAAGGAGCAATGAGAGAACAAGACCTGCTCCGAGGGGATCCAGCCAGGATCCACCATGGGGGGCCTGGAGTACACAGGGGAAAATAAGGGGCACCAAATGCAAAGGGAATCGGGTGAAAAACAGTAAAATCAGTATTGGGAAGACTCATTGTACCTGCTTCCAAAATGTATACTTCACAACTTTGCCTTGGGGCACTTCTGTGTACACTTATTATACAAAGCCATGGGATATAGTTGAGAGAAAAGGCAGACTGATCCTATTTACAAAAATACTGTATATTCCTATGAATAACAAAGCGACATTTTTAGGGACATTCACAAATAGACTTAACAATGATTATATCCAAAATGCAAAACTTGATTTTGTTTTCCTCTGTTCATTTTTTCATTAAGTCTTTATCTTTTCCACAAGCAATAATGCATTTCCTGTTTCCTCTCTCTAAAAAAGAATAGCCTGACAAAATCCTTTTACCTTAAATGCTTTCCCCCTTCTCTAGTCTTTGTCTAAAACCATTGTGCTTTGCTAAAACAAGCCAAGATTGTGCTCTGACTGTTGTGTCTCAGTGATTAGAGTGTTGGCCCATGCACTGAAGGGTCACAAGTTTAAATACCCATCAAGGGCACATACCTGGGTTGCAGGTTCCATCAGTGCAGGAGGCAACCAATTGATGTGTGCCTCTCCCCTCCCTCCCTTCCACTTTCTAAAAATCAATGAAAATAATATCCTTGGATGAGGATTAACAACAATAAAAAACAAGCAAGGATTGTAAAGTAGAATCCATGCTCATGATAGAGCAGACTCCAAGTTGGAGGACACCTCATCCATTACAAGAAGGCCTGGATTCAAGTGGAAGCCATGGTTCTACTGCAGCAAAGAGCAACCTGGAAATTTGCATTCTGTTCAGAATTCTAGCTCTTAGACCAGGTGTGGGGAACCTTTTTTCTGCCAAGGGCCATTGGATACTTATCATTTGCAGGCCATACAAAGTTATCAACTTAAAATTAGCCTGCTATATTTGGTCAAACAATTAATTCACCCCTAAAGCTTTGCCAGGGGCAGACCAAATGATTTCATGGGCCAGATGTTCCCACCCCTGTTTAGACCAAAAAATGCTGGTGTAATTTATTGCCTTTGGGCATTGAACATGTTATTCTCCATTTTTTTTAACTTACTGTAAAATTATATTAGCTATGCTGCTACTTAAGCTAAGATACCTTCTGTCCAGTCAGTTTCTGTCTTTTTGAGGGCCATGGCACCTCGCTGCTCCTCTCTGCCCCCTTCTCCCCAGGGCTGAGTATAGGGAACTGTATAAGCATTACGTTGAATCTACCTGTGCCTTTTAGTTATTAAAACAGTTTAAAAAGTGAATCTCCAAAATGCAGACCATTGTCTTCTCCATTAAAAAGCATTTTCCACCCACCCGCCATGACTTACTGGTTTGAGCATCTACCTATGAACCAGGAGGTCATGGTTCGATTCCCAGTCAGGGCACATGCCTGGATTGCAGATCCCCAGTAGGGGGCGTGCAAGAGGTAGCCAATCGATGCTCTCTCATCATTGATGTTTCTATCTCTCCCTCTCTGAAATCAATAAAAACATATTTGAAAAAAATTTGAAAGCATTTCCCAAAGGTCTAAACTTGAAGATGCTGAAAATGAAATATATTTGTGTACAAAGGGAGAATGAAAAAAATAAACCAGCAAAGCTAGGTTCATTTCCTTTAAGCAACATCTACTTAGAGGCTTCCAGCATGTGGAACTCAGAACCTTGTCCTGAATGAGGTGATGTATCACAGTACCTGCTTTGTAAAACCAGATATAGCCCTGTTATTGCCACTCCCAAATCCAGGTCTCCGTCCTCTGTTAATGTCTTCTCGATCCACTCAGGAGAATTACAGCAGCTGAGCTCTGTGGATTAAACAGAATGATCAAGCAATACTGTTCTGAATACCTACAACATCTCTACAGGATTACTAAGCATTGAGCTTATTTCAATTTGTAATGAAAGCTCTATACAATAATGTCGTTGAATAAATCCCTTAATTCAATTAATCAATACAGCAAAATTAAATCAACAAATACTTAGGGTATCTGTCATGGGCCGAAGGATCTGAAAACCCAGCTGGAATGAGACTTGAAATTGTGGAAAAGTTAAATTGCCAAATAAGCAGTACACCCAGTAATTAGTCTAAGAGTTGAGAGAGGGAACCATCATTTTAGGCTTCAGTGGGCTGGGGAGGCTTAATGGGAAACACATTTATTCAGTGCCAAAATTCAAAAGGCCAATAAGGAATTTTTATAAATTATGGAGTGCTATTTTTATGATTAAAAAAAACATGAAGTTGTGAGTTGGGTCTGAAGAATAAAAGAAACTAAGCTATATTTAACAATGGAATTTATAAAGAATATTTTGTTACAATTCTAATTCACTGAATAATAGCATTCTGAAGGCTATGATGATAACATCCACTATCACCCAGTTCCACTCACAGAACCATTGGGAGAGATTTGAAATCCTCACCAGAGGATATGTTTTATTGATTTTAGAGGAAGGGAGAGAGAGAAACATCGATCAGTTGTTACCCATACACCCCGACCTGAGGGATTGAACTCGCAACGTCCATATGTGCCCTGACTAGTAACTGAACCTGCAACCTTTGGGTATACGGGACGACACTCCAACCAACTGATCCATACCAGCCAGGACTAGAGACTTAAATTTTAAATGTCAACATACTATAAAAATGTAAAGAATTAGCTGCATAAATAATATACTTTATCTACAAAAGTTTTATTTGGAACTATGAAGTTGACATTTTTGCTATCCCGGTTCAGTCAAGATGACCAGAACAATCTTAGAGAAGAACTAGAATTTAATTTTATTTGAACTAAGAAAATATAACTCTGATCATTGGTAATGCCTCTTATTTCCTTTCCATTTTTTAAAAATCAATTTTAATAAGGTATGGTTTACATAATAGAAGTTTCTCCCATTTTAATTATCAAAACATTTTCATGTATTTAAGAATTTAATATACCAGTGTAACCACCACCACTACAATCAAGATAAAGAACATTTTCATCACCCCCAAAATTCTCTTGTGCCCATCCAGTTCACTATTCCCCAGCCTTTCTCTTTCTTTTTCCCTTGGCAAGATGGCAGAATATGCCTTGACTACCCACATTGCCCATTTTTTGGGATCAGCATCTGCTCTTTCCATTTCTTGAATTCCCCTTTGTAAAGGAGATATATAATGAAAAAGAATTATAACAAGAATATTGGATTTTAGTGATACCAGCATGGCAGACTTCGCTATGGGTATATACAAAAATCTTTTGATATTCCTCATGCTTTGAGAGAAAAAAAGAACCACAGTAGTTGCACAATTAAAACAGCTCAGGCTTGCCGAAACCGGTGTGGCTCAGCGGATAGAGCGTCGGCCTGCGGACTGAAGGGTCCCGGGTTCGATTCCGGTCAAGGGCATGTACCTTGGTTGCGGGCACATCCCAAGTGGGAGGTGTGCAGGAGGCAGCTGATTGATGTTTCTCTCTCATCGATGTTTCTAGCTCTCTCTCCCTCTCCCTTCCTCTCTGTAAAAAATCAATAAAAAATATATTAAAAAAAAAAAAAAAAGCTCAGGCATAAACAGAACCAATTGTAATAATGTTTGAAGATCCAGAAACTACAAGATAAATGTAGTCAACCTGGGATGCTCAGATGCTGTTTGACTACCTGGCAAAAAAGCATGGTTTTAAACAAGAATATTTAGATACTACAGATATGCAAAATTTCAATGTGAGTGTGGAAATTACTATGGAGCAGCAGAATATCTTTACTTCTTTAGAGTGCTGGTTCCAACAATAGATAGAAATGCTTTGAATTCACTCTGTGGACAACTGACCTCTGAAATCTTAATGCAGAATTGGGATGCAACCATGGAAGACCTTACATGGTTAAAAGAGACCATCCTGTATACACTGAGTGGCCAGATTATTATGACCACCTGACGTTTGTAGGCAAATTAGCCATACACTGCATTGTATGGGATATGGAAGCCAAAGGACTGTTCGAACACCTTTGCTATCTTCAGTTACCAAGATAAAACTTCTCCAATTCGCACAGGAACACAAGGATTGGACAGTCGAGCATTGGAAAAAAGTCATGTGGTCCGATGAATCACGTTTCCAGTTGCATCATGCAGATGGCAGAGTGAGAATTTGGTGGAAACAGCATGAAAGCATGCACCCCACATGCATGAGTACAACCCTTCAAGCTGGTGGGGGCAGTGTTATGGTTTGGGGCATGTTTTCCTGGCATGATTTGGGCCCGTTAATTCTTGTGGAACAACATCTGAATAGCACAACATACCTAAGTATCGTTGCTGATCAAGTTCATCCTAGCATGTTGATGGTGTATCCCAATGGAGATGGTTTCTTCCAACAAGACAATGCACCATGCCACGGTGCTCGTATTGTGCAGGAGTGGTTTCAAGAACATGAGGGAGACTTTACCTTGCTTAGGTGGCCCCCACAATCACCAGATCTCAGTCCAATTGAGCATTTGTGGGACGAAGTTAAAAGAGCCATCAGGCAGCTGGTTCCACAACCATCAAATCTCACAGAACTGGACTGCTATTCATCAGGCATGGTGTCAGATTCCTCGCATCACCTTTCAACATCTCGTGGAGTTAATGCCAAGAAGAATCGCTGCAGTATTGAAAGCAAAAGGTGGCCCAACGAAGTACTGATGGGGTGGTCATAATAATCTGGCCACTCAGTGTAATAAAATGCTAATATGCAAATTGTCCCCACGAGACCAGGAGTTAGAATTAGACGTGTGCTGACCACCAGGGGGCAGCGCGGAACATGGCAGGAGTCGGCAACGCAGCGCTGGCAGCAGTGGAAGTGCTTCTGGCCCCGATGGGCCCCAAAGAGAGCGGGACCGCAGCGGGATGGTGGAGCAGGTGAGCGGGGCGACGCTAGACCAAGGCAGGTGCAAAGGGAGGCCCCTGCCAGTGGTGGTGGCAGCCAGCCAAGGAAAGGGAGGCCCTGGCCAGCAGCCGTTAGGCACCCTACCCGTGCACAAATTTCATGCACTGGGCCTCTAGTAGATCATAATTCTGTGAGTTCTCCACTCCAGTCTCTTCAGCAATGAATGTGACTCATTCACTTGCTCTCTTTTCTTCAACCACCCTGAAGGGTCCAATAAAGGTTTTGATCACTTCCTTTACCAACCGCAGTATCTTAATACAATTTAGACAATGTGTTCACATATTCTTTACTATTTGACTACAGCAGTCATAACAAAGATGTTAGAAAACGTCAGCAGGTGCTAAAAGATCTAGTCAAAGTTACTCAACAGGAGTCTTACACATAGAAAGACCCAATTAGAGTTTGTTGAGTTCTTATATGTTAACTTTTACTTTGGCCCCAACTCAGAAAAAGCTAAGGGAATGTGAATCTGTGTGTGTGAATCACTTTTTTTTTTAATCCTCATGGGGTTTTTTTCCATTGTTTGGGTTTTTTTGTTTTTTTTTTTTTTTTTTTAGAGAGAGAGAGAGAGAGTGAAAGGAGGAGGGTGAGAGAGAGAAACATCAACATGAGAGAGACACATCAACAGGGCCAGGGATCAAACCTGCAATCGAGGTATGTGCCCTTCATCAGGAGTCATCAGGGGCCGAGGCTCAAACCACCGAGCAAAAACGGCCAGGGTGTGAATCACTTCTTGTTGCCTTATCTTGAAGAATTCATTGAAAATGCCTGTCTCTTTATATATGAGACTTTTCTTTGCATCCTCCAGTGGATCAGCATTAACATGTTGGCAGAAACTGAACATGACTCCAGAAGAAGCTAAAAGGTAGATTGTAAATTTGATTAGAAATGCAAGACTGGGCCCTGGCCTGGTCATTCGGTTGGAGCTTCTTCCTGTAAACCAGAAGGTGGTGGCTTAGATTCCTGGTCAGGGCACATACCCGGGTTTCCATTTAGATCCCGGGTTATAGCACATGTGGGAAGCAACCAATTCATCTCTCTCTCTCTCTCTCTCTCTCTCTCTCTCTCTCTCTCTCTCTCTCTCCCTCTCCCTCTCCCTCTCCCTCTCCCTCTCCCTCTCCCTCTCCCTCTCCCTCTCCCTCTCCCTCTCCCTCTCCCTCTCCCTCTCTCTCGTCTTTCCCTCCCTCCCTCCCTCTAGAATCAATAAAAAAGAAAGTAAGAAAGGAATGCCAGACTGGGTACCAAGATTTATTCTAAATTAGATCATGTGGTTATGAATAACAATGTAGTTTCATCCTATCTCCAAGTGATTGAAAGGACCAAAAGCCTTTCATTTAGAAGCAAGATGTTGGCCACGAATATTGAGAATAAGCTTAATCAGAATAGGTCAGAGGCTCCTAACTGGGCAACTCAAAAATTCTGAAGAACTGTAACGAAAAAATGAAAAACTATAAAGGAAAAGATGAAATAAAACCACTATATAAAGGGTAACATACATTTTAGAGACAACATATTGATTATAAGTTTTGGAGAATTTGAATAAAATTGGCTGTGTTTCAGAAAAAAAATAATTCTCTGACCCCAGACAACTCCTGACTTGTTTTCTGTCCCTTATGGATTATATTTGTCTTTTCTAAGGCTTCATAAGAATATAATCAAGGTAACACTGAACAGACCGTCCAACCTCAGAGAAAAGGCAGGGGGCGGGGCGGGGGGTTAGAGATCAACCAAAGGACTTGTATGCATGCATATTAGCATAACCAATGGACACAGACACAGAGCAGTGGGGGCTTGTCCTGGGGGTTGGGAGTGGCGGGGCGGGGGAGGTGCGGTCAATGGCGGGGAGGGAGAAAGGAGATATATGTAATACTTTAAACAATAAAAAAGAAAAGAAAAAGATTATATAATCATGCAGTATGTATATAGTTCTTTTGGTAAGGCTTCTTTCTCTTTAAATATGTTTTACTGGTTTTGAGAGAGCTAGAGATAGAAACATCAGTGAGAAAGAAACACCATCAATCTGCTCCTGCACCCCTCCCCCCACACTGGGGAATCAAGCCAGAAACCAAGCATGTGCTCTGACCAAGAATTGAGCCAATAACCTCTTGGTTCATGGGTTGACACTCAACCATTGAGCCACACCTGCCAGGCGGTAATGTTTCTTTTGCCCAGCATAATGTTTTGAGATTTATCTGTGTTGCTGAATGTATCAGTAGTTTATTCATGTTTATCGCTGAATAGTTTTCCAATGTATGGATATACCACATTTTCTTTACATACCACAAATGTTGATGGACATTTAGATTGTTTCTAGTTTTTGTCTATTATAAATAAAACTAGTGGCCTGGTGCACGAAATTTGTGCATGGGGGTTGCTTCAGCCCAGCCTGCACCCTCTCCAATTGGGGACCCCTTGGGGGATGTCCGACTGCCGGGTTAGGCACAGTTCCCCAGGGATCAGGCCTAAACTGGCAGTCAGACATCCCTCTTACAATCTGGGACCACTGGCTCCTAACCGCTCACCTGCCTGCCAGCCTGATCTCCCTAACTGTGCTCCCTTGCCAGCCTGATCGTCCTAACTGCTCTCCCCTGTCGGCCTGATCCCCCTAACTGCTCTCCCCTGCTGGCCTGATCGCCCCTAACCACCTCTGCCCCACCACCATGGCTTTGTCCGAAAGGACGTCCGGAAAGTCGTCCAGAGGTTGTTTGGTCTAATTAGCATATTACCCTTTTATTAGTATAGATTGATTTCAGAGAGGGAGGGAGATAGAAACATCAATGATGAGAATCATTGATTGGCTGCCTCCTACATGCCCCACACTGGGGATCAAGCCCACAACCCAGGCATATGCCCTGACAGGGAACTGAACTCCGGGCCCTTCAATCCTCAGGCAGATGCTCTATCCACTGAGCAAGACCAGCCAGGGCTACACTTTCCCTTACCGCTGGGATATGTTCTGTCTGCTGGAGCTGAAACGCTGAAGCTGTCTCACTGGGGCAGAGTAGGGTGCACTGGGTAGCTCAGGGCAGAGTGGGGTGCACTAGGTTGGAGCAGGTGGAGCCTCCTGAAAGCTGGGGATGGGCCTCATTTAACAGGCACACTGTTTCATGGCTGTGCTGCCTCACAGTTGAGCGGCCACACTGTGGGCAGTGCCACAGTCAGTGGGAGTTTACACAACTGAACTGTATGCACAGATAGCTTCCTCCTCACCACGCCCCAAGCTGGGGGTTCCTCTTAGGGTTGAAGTGACACCGACCACCCTTGGTTGGTAGCCCAATTGGCCACTTTGGAAAGAGAAGTGGGGAATCCTGATTTTACGTGAATGCTCCAATTTCTTAAGTTAGCAACTAATGCAAACTTCAGATGTTTGGGCCAAACCAGAGAGGCAGTCAAGTCTGGGTGGCACTGGGCTCAGCCCAGCTGTAAAGGGACCCTAGGTGTCTGAGCAGGTGAAGGGATTGGGGGCGTGCTTGGGTAATTTCGATGTCACCCCACTTGGTTGTTTTTGGGGTGTTTTTTGTTTGGTTGGTTTTTATTTTTTATTTATTTTTTAATTTAATAAATCTTTATTGTTCAGATTATTACAATTGTTCCTCTTTTTTCCCCCCATAGCTCCCCTCCACCCAGTTCCTACCCCACCCTCCACCCCCAAACCACCCAACTGTCCTCATCCATAGGTGTACGACCCTTGTCCAGTCTCTTCCCGCACCCTCCACACCCCTTTCCCCCTGAGAATTGTCAGTCCACTCCCTTACCATGCCCCTGATTCTATTATATTCACCATTTTATTCTGTTCATCAGATTTTTTTTATTCACTTGATTTTTAGATTCACTTGTTGATAAATATATATTTGCTGTTCATAATTTCTATCCCTACATTTTTCTTCTTCCTCCTCTTCTTAAAGAATACCCTTCAGCTTTTCATATAATACTGGTTTGGTGGTGATGAACTCCTTTCGCTTTTTCTTATCTGTGAAGCTCTTTATCTGACCTTCAATTCTGAATGATAGCTTTCCTGGGTAGAGTCATCTTGGTTGTAGGTTCTTGCTATTCATCACTTTGAATATTTCTTGCCACTCCAGTCTGGCCTGCATAGTTTCTGTTGAGAAATCTGCTGACAGTCGTATGGGTGCTCCCTTGTAGGTAACTATTTTTCTCTTGCTGCTTTTAATATTCTCTCTTGGTCTTTTGCTCTTGGCATTTTAATTATGATGTGTCTTGGTGTGGTCCTCTTTGGATTCCTCTTGTTTGGGGTTCTCTGCACTTCCTGGACTTGTAAGTCTATTTCTTTCACCAGGTGGGGGAAGTTTTTGGTCATTATTTTTTCAAATAGGTTTTCAGTATCTTGCTCTCTCTCTTCTTCTGGCACCCCCATAATTCGGATGTTGGTACACTTGAAGTTGTCCCAGAGGCTCCTTACACTATCTTCATATGTTTGGATTCTTTTTTCTTTTTGCTTTTCCGATTGAGTGTTTTTTGCTTCTTTGTATTTCAAATCTTTGACTTGATTCTTGCGATCCTCTAGTCTGCTGTTAGATCTCTGTATAATATTTTTTATTTCAGTCAGTGTATGCTTAATTTCTAGTTGGTCCTTTTTCTTTTCTTTTTTTTTTTTTTAAATATATTTTATTGATCTTTTTAACAGAGAGGAAAGGAGAGGGATAGAGAGTTAGAAACACCGATGAGAGAGAAACATCGATCAGCTGCCTCCTGCACACCCCCCACCGGGGATGTGCCCACAACCAAGGCACATGCCCTTGACCGGAATCGAACCCGGGACCCCTGAGTCCGCAGGCTGACGCTCTATCCACTGAGCCAAACCAGTCAGGGCTAGTTGGTCCTTTTTCATATCCTCAAGGGTCTCACTAAATTTATTGGCCTTTTCTAGAAAATTCTTAAAAAACCTTATAACCATGGTTTTGAACTCTATATCCAGTCATTTGCTTTCCTCCATTTCTTTCATTTGTGACCTGTTTCTTTGTCTCCACATTTTGGCTGCTTCCCTGCGTTGGTAGAGTGGCTTTGTGTGCTAGGTGTCCTATAGAGCCCAGTGGCTCAGCCTCCCCAGTTACCTGAGGTGGACACTCTTGGTGCACCCCTTTGTGGGCTGTGTGCACAGTCTTGTTATAGTTAAGCCTTGATTGTTGTTGGTATCACTGGGAGGAATTGACCTCCAGGCCACTTGGCTGTGAGGATCAGCTGTGCTGGGAGAACTTCTGTGCTGGAGACACCCTTATGGGAGAAGACTTGCAAAAGCCTCTGTGCTCAGCTTGAATGGGGCGGAGTCTTAGGGTGGAGCAGACAGCATTGGTTTCTCGTCAACCCTGCCCTAATAGGCTCCTGTGTCTCAGTGTCCCGTGTTAATCGCTGCAAGTACCTCTGAGAGAAAGCCGCCCTTGAGTTCCACCTGCTGCCAGACAGTCCAGTTTCTCCCTGAATGAGTCTGGGTCCCCAGAGTCTCGCCCGGAACTGGAGTTCAATGCAGTTGGGAGCTTTTTTCTCCCTCCTGCTTGAGAAAGCCAGCCGTGTACTCAGTTGCCCGCCTTCTCCACGTGTGTGCCTCGGTACCTCTGCCTTCCACAGTTCCTCTGAGTCTCAGTGTGCTTTTCTCTTTCCTGACAGTCCAGTTTCACCCCGTATGAGTCTGGGTCCCCAGATTCTCACCCGGAATTGGAGTTCAGGCAGTCAGGAGCTTTTGTCTTCCTCCCGCTTGAGAAAGCCAGCCACGCACTCAGTTGCCAGTCCTCTCCTAGCGTGCGTCTCAGTACCTCTGCCTCCTGCAGCTCCTCTGAGTCTCAGTGTGCTTTTCTCTTTCTTTCTAGTTGTAGAATTTCCACTCAGCCAGCCTTCCTGTGATTCTGGATAACGTCCGTTTTGTCTTTTAGTTGTAGTTTTGAAATCGTTGTGCGAGGCAGCAGTTTAGGTATTTACCTATGCCGTCATCTTGGTTTCTCGGTTGTTGTTTTTTCCCACTGATCACAATTTATTATAATCTGTTGGCAGCATAGATAGATATTAGTTACCAGAACTATGTCTTCATAGAAGTGGACAGTATGTAGCCATTCTATGGGGAACTGTGTGCACTTAATCATCAGCATGATCTTTCAGTTTCTTTTTGTTGTTGTTAATGAAAATAAGTTTTATTACATCAAGTAATAAATACATACAAAGAGGCAAACAGTTTTAGTCACTTTCTTCCAGATGTTTGAATCCACTGATGGGAAAGGCGGAACTGATATCTACATACATCCTTAGATGAAATTTCAGGGGTCCTTGTCAGACAAGGTTCGATAAGTTGCTCTTTCTTCTGTATTTATAACTTGTGCCTTTTAAAGATTGACTTCAAAGTACTAATAATCATGCAAATGCTTAAGCAAAAAAAAAGTTACATTGGGCAGAATTTATACTGTGTGGTGAATGGGCACTGGCTACTAAAGCGCTGCCTCAGGACTTGCTGAAACAAGCCCTCAGAGTTGCATCAGCTCAGGAGAGAAACATAAAGAACCATGTGAGTAACAGAAATGTATCTAGAAGAGAAACACCAGTATCTGGGAGGCCAACTACAGTTTGCTATGATAGGTAACTGATGTGCATCACGTAAATCAATGCTTTAAAAAACACACAGAACACCCTGGGTAGTTCCTAACTAATATGTAAACCTAATAACTGCAAAAATCTCTTCTCCATCTCAATGACGGGAGGTTTGGAGCCTGACGAACCACAGGAGGGGAACAGGAAGGAGAAACCAAGCTGTTACCATTTTGAACCCAAGTTTCACCTGAAAGGGGGGGCGGGGAGGGCGCGGACATGAGCTTTCACTTCTTGGAAGAAGATGGAAAGCCTTTCGTGCTGACTTGGAGGCTAGGACCTGGCGTTCCACTCCATCTCAGCCAAGCACTCCAGAACCAGCTCTCGCGTGGATGATGCCTCGTTTCAGTCTCTCCATCGCACTCTTGCTGCCCCTGTATGTGGGTCGGATCTTCTTCCCCAGCTCTTCGATGATGGCCAGCAGCTCAGCATATTTGTTCTGGGGTACCTGGCTGTTCCCTGTTCCCTGCATGTAGCCTAGAGATGATGGTCCATAGTCACTCAGCAGCTGGCAGTACTGGGAGGACGTCACCATGTTGGTGGAGGGTGGGTGGATGCTCCCAGTGGCTTTGAGGGAGGTGTTGGGCATGTGTGCGGTCAAGTTCGGTTTGTAAGACATCCCCCCGGGAGGCGGGGCACAGGCCCCGTGAGGCAGCGGCAGCAGCGAGGCAGATCCGGAGTCTGTGCGCCCGCCTAGCTCCTGTGCACTTTTTGTTGTTGACAGCTCGGGTCACGCCGGCAAATATGGCTGTCCCTCACCCTGACACCGCTGCAGTATCATGATCTTTCAGTTTCTTGATGTTCTGCTTGTGCCGCTCAATTTCTTTCTGCAGACACTCAATCTCCTTTTTATGATGACTGATCTCTTCTTCATGTTGTTTCTTCAAGGCTGTTTGTTAGTCCACTCTCAGAAGTATCATTCCTCTTCAGCCTTCTCTTTTTTTGCAAAGGTCCCACCAGCTTCCCTGATCGCGCCCACCTCGGAGCTGAAATTAGCTGACGGTTCGCAGCCAAAGCCTCCAGCTTGCATGGCCCTCACTCCACACACTCCTAGCCGCAGCTGCCCCGCTGACACAGAGACTGCCATGGTAGTGCCACACAGCTCCGGACCACCCCACTTTGTTTTAAACGCAAACCCACCTTGGACAGGCTTTGAAGGTCTTTTTTCCTTCTGTCGTGCCAGCAGCGCTGGTCTGTTGGTGCCTGGCCTGTCCTTTTCAGATTCAACCTGCAGGACTTCTAAGGGAGCCAGTCCAAGGGAGGGAAAGCGGCCTCAGTGCCCGAGGCTGAGTTCCAGGAGGTCGGCAGCGCTGTCAGGATTGTGCTGGCAGCTGTTCCATTGGTACCTGGTCTGTCCTCTTGAGATTGGCCCTGCAGGACTACTAAGGAAGCCAGTCCCTATTCCGCCGCACTCTCGATGCTGCCTGCACACCCTCCTCCTGTCCAGTTGTGACCCATTATGGCATCCCATCCTAATTTGCATATTTACTCTCTATATATCTACATTAATAAAAGAGAAAGATGCAAATTGACCATACCTCTGCAACGCCCACCAGCCAATCAGGAGTGAGTATGCAGATTAACCCAACAAAGATGGAGGGTTAATTTGCATATGCAAGTGCAGAACGAAGACTGAAGGGTCTGGCCCAAGCGAAGACTGAAGACTGAAGAGGTTTGGCTTCTCCACTGCGGCCGGAGTGAAGGCCTGGGTCCCAGGTGCTAGAGGAAAACCTGTGCTGGCAGCCAGGGGAAGGAAGGCCTATTGCACAAATCTTTGTGCAACGGGCCTCAAGTATATAGATAATTATGAACATCCATGTACAAATCTTTGTGCAAATACTAGTATATGTTAAATTTCTAGGCGTAAGGCTGCCAGGTGGTATGGTAGGTGTATGTTTAACTTTATAACAAACAACCAAACGCTTTTCCAAAGTTCTAGTACCATTTTACATTCTGAACAGCAAGGTATGAGAGTTGTAGTTGCTCTACATTCTTACCAATATTTAGCATTGTCATTCTTATTTCACCGTTCTAGTGAGGATGTAGTAGTATCTTGCTGTGATTTTACTTTGTATTTCCCTCATGACTTAATGGTGTAGATATATTTTTGTACATGTATCAACATGGCTGTTAATATATATTATCTTGTAAAGTTTGCCCAATTTCATTAGGTTGTTTGTCTTATTGAGTTGTGATAGTTCTTTTTTGTTAATCCTTACCCGAGAATATTTTTCCATTGAGTGGAAGGGATGGGGAGAGATAGAGAGGAACATTGATGTGAGAGAGACACATTTAAAGTATTACATATGTCTCCTTTTTCCCTGATTGACTGACCCCCCCGCCTGTTACTCCCAACTTCCAGGACAAGCCCCCACTGCCCCGAATGCGCCCAGACCAGGCCCAGGGATTGAGCCTGCAACTGAGGTACATGCCCTTGACTGGAATCAAATCCAGGACCCTTTAGTCTATGGGCCAATGCTCTATCCACTGATCCAAACCGGCTAGTGCATGATAATTCTTTATATATGCTAGATACAACTCCTTTGTCAGATATGCACACAGTGAATATTTTTTTCTAGAAATTAGGTTGGCTTGCCTTTTCTTGTTGTTTTTGGGTGGTTGTGGGGTTTTTAGCAGTGTCCTTTGCAAGGCACAAGGTTTAACTTGGTAAAAGTCTAACTTATCAGTATCTTCTTTTATAGCTGTTTTTTGTGTCCTTAAGAAATCTTGTACTACCTCCAGGTAGGTTGGGTTTAAATCTATCATTTTGCTCTTTGTTTTCTGTTTATTCTAAATCTTTATTTCTATTTTTTATCTTCCCATTTTCTTCTGGGTTACTTTTTAGGATCCCATTTTATTTCAACTATTGGTTTATGATCTAGTTCTCTTTATTTTAATTATTCATGGTTGCTCAAAGATTTACAGCATAGCCCTTTAACTATCCAATCTAAGTTCAAATAATATACCATCTCATATATTATCTCTTACAACTTTACGCTTCCATGTTTCCTCTCTTGTCTTTTGAGCACTTGTCATACATTTTATTTTTACATGTTAAAAACACCATAATACATTGTTCTTTTTTTTGTTTTTTATATTTTTTGCTTTGCACAGTTACCATTTAACAAAATTAATAAAGGGATACAAAAGTTATTTTATATTTATCCACATATTAACTATTTCCAGTGATCTTCATTCCTTCGTGTAAACCCAAGTTTCATGTCTGGTAGCAATTTCCTTTGCCTGAAGAACTTCCTTAAATATTTGCGTAGTACAAGTCTGAAGATGACAGGTTTCATTTCTCTTTGTTTGGCAAGTTGCTTTTGTTTTGGAGAATTATTTTCACTGGATATAGAATTCTAGGTTGACTTTCTTTTAGCATTTTATAGAATCAATTTTTTTTCTTTCTGTATATCTCATGAGTCATCTGCTGTAATTTTTATCTATGGTCCTCTGTATGTAATATGTTTCCCTATATCACTTCTTTTCCACAATTTATTTTTTAATAAATCTTTATTGTTCAGATTATTACAATTGTTCCTTTTTTCCCCCATAGCTCCCCTCCACCTGGTTCCCACCCCACCCTCTGCCCTTACCCACCCCCCACTGTCCTCATCCATAGGTTTACGATTTTTGTCCAGTCTCTTCCCGCACCCCCCAAACCCCTTTACTGCGAGAATTGTCAGTCCACTCCCTTTCTATGCTCCTGATTCTATTATATTCACCAGTTTATTCTGTTCATCAGATTTTTTATTCACTTGATTTTTAGATTCACTTGTTGATAGATGTGTATTTGTTGTTCATAATTTTTATCTTTACCTTTTTCTTCTTCCTCCTCTTCTTAAAGAATACCTTTCAGCATTTCATATAATACTGATTTGGCGGTGATGAACTCCTTTCGCTTTTTCTTATCTGTGAAGCTCTTTATCTGCCCTTCAATTCTGAATGATAGCTTTGCTGGGTAGAGTAATCTTGGTTGTAGGTTCTTGCTATTCATCACTTTGAATATTTCTTGCCACTCCCGTCTGGCCTGCACTGTTTTTCTCTTGCTGCTTTTAATATTCTTTGTCGTTTGCTCTTGGCATTTTAATTATGATGTGTCTTGGTGTGGTCCTCTTTGGATTCCTTTTGTTTGGGGTTCTCTGCGCTTCCTGGACTTGTAAGTCTATTTCTTTCACCAGGTAGGGAAAGTTTTCTGTCATTATTTCTTCTAATAGGTTTTCAATATTTTGCTCTCTCTCTTCTTCTGGCACCCCCATAATTCGGATGTTGGTACGCTTAAAGTTGTCCCAGCGGCTCCTTACACTATCTTCATATTTTTGGATTCTTTTTTCTTTTTGTTTTTCTGGTTGGTGTTGTTTGTTTCCTCATATTTCAGATCTTTGGTTTGATTTTTGGGGTCCTTTGATCTACAGTTGAATTTCTGTATATTCTTTATTTCAGACAGTGTATGCTTAATTTCTGACTGGTCCTTTTCCATTTTTTTGGCATTCTCATTAAGGTCCTTGAAGGTCTCACTAATCTCCTCGGAGGTCTCATCAAGTTTCTCAGCGGTTTTTAGAAGATTCTTGAGTAACCTTATAAATGTGGTTTTGAACTCTATGTCCAGTAGTTTGCTTTCCTCCATTTCTTTCATTCGTGACATGTTTCTTTGTCTCCGCATTTTGCTGCTTCCCTGTGTTGATGGAGTGGTTTTCTGTGGTAGGTGACCAGTGGTTCAGCCTATCACCTGAGGTGGACACCCTTGGTGCACCCCTTTGTGGGCTGAGTGCAAAGTCTTGGTGTAGATAAGCCTTGATTGCTGTTGGTACACTGGGAGGAATTGACCTCGAGGCCAATTGGCTGTGAGGACCCGCTGTGTCTATAATGGAAGAACTGCTGTGCTGGAGACACGCTTATGGGACAGGACTTGCTTCAGTGGGGCTTTGGTGCTCACTGAGTCTGCCTCTTGAATGTGTCACTTATGGATGTGAGTAGTTGAAATCTGGTGTCGTCTCACACTGACCACTAGATACACTAGCTTCTGGATCTCCAATGGGGTGCAGGTCAGCTACTGTCTGAGGTCACCCAGCAGGAGCTACAGTGAGAACTACAGTTTTCTCCTCTTTGCTTGGGGTTTGGAGGTTTTGGAGCTGTCTGACCAGAGCTGCAGTTTGCTAGGTTAAGCTGCGATAGGGCAGACCATTTATATGCAAAAGCCACTGCGTGGAGTTTGGGTGGGTTTGTAGATTGTGCGGGGTGGGGTCTCAGGGAGTCACTAGGCTAGGGCGTGGCAAACAGCGATGGCTGCCAGTTAGCCATCTCTGTGTCTCCGCATTTCCAAGTCCCCGCGTCCCGCGCCCCAGCGCAGTAAAGAATGATTGCTGCGTGCACCTCTGCAAGAAAGCCACCCTCACTTTCCGACCTGATGGCAGACAGTCCAGCTTCTCCCCTTAGGAATTTGGGTCTCCCGCGTCTCCCCAGAAACTGGAGTTCAGGGTAATTGGGAGCTTGTCTCCCTTCGGGTTGAAAAAAGCAGCGCACCCAGTTGTCCGCCACCAGCCCGATTTGCGCGCCTCCATACCTCAGCTTTTCAGCGCTTGTGCACGTCTCAATGCTCTTTTCTCTTTCCTTCTAGTTGTAGAACTTCCACTCAGCCAGCTTTCCCATGGTTCTGGGTGATAGATGTTTTGTCTTTTAGTTGTAGTTTTGAAATTGTTGTGCGAGGCAGCAGTTTAGGTGTTTACCTATGCCGCCATCTTGGTTCAGATCGCTATAGTTGTTGTTTTTTAATCCTCACCCAAGGACACTTTCCATTGATATTTAGATAGAGTAGAAGGGAGGGAGAAGAGAGAGAGAGAGAGAGAGCAAGCACAAGCACGTTGGTCCTCAGGCCAACGCTATAACCACTAAGCAAAATGACCAGGGCAGTTATGTTTGTTTTTTTAATTAAAAAGTTTTAATGTTGACATTATTACAGGTTTCCCTCCCCACCCCTTTGCCTACATCCACCCACCCTCACTTCCCCTCCCTTGGCCTTCACCAAACTATTGTTCTTGTCATTGGGGTATGCATATATGTTCTTTAGCTAATCCCTTCACCTTCTTTATCCAGTCACCCCCATCCCCTTCGAGCACCAGCCAGTCTATTCCATGTATCCATGCTTCCAGTTCCATTTTGTTCATCAATTTATTTCCTTCATTATTTGTGAGATTATATGGTATTTGTCTTTCTCTGACTGGCTTATTTTGCTTAGCATAATACTTCCCAGGTCCATTCATGCTGTTGCAAATGGTAAGAATTCTTTCTTGCCCTGACTGGTTTGGCTCAGTGGATAGAGTGTCGGCCTGCGGACTGAAGGGTCCCGGGTTCGATTCCGGTCAAGGGCATGTACCTTGGTTGTGGGCACATCTCCAGTGGGAGGTGTGCAGGAGGCAGCTGATTGATATTTCTCTCCCATCAATGTTTCTAACTCCCTTTCCCTCTGCCTTCCTCTCTGTAAAAAATCAATAAAATATATTTTTTTAAAAAAAGAAAAAGAAAGAAAAAAAAAAAGAGTTCTTACTATTCTATTGGTAAATCTACCAGAGCTTTTTTATCCATTTATCTGTTGATGGGCACTTGCGCTGCTTCCAGATCTTGGCTTTTATAAATAATGCTGCTATAAACATAGGGATGCCCATCTTCTTCTTTTTTTTTTTTTTTAAATATGTTTTATTGATATTTTATAGAGAGGAAAGGAGAGGGATAGAAAGCTAGAAACATCGATGAGAGAGAAACATCGATCAGCTGCCTCCTGCACACCTCCCACTGGAGATGTGCCCGCAACCAAGGTACATGCCCTTGACCGGAATCGAACCCGGGACCCTTCAGTCCGCAGGCCGACGCTCTATCCACTGAGCCAAACCGGTTTCGGCTCTTCTTTTTGATTGATGTTTATAGTTTTCATTACATTTGGGAAGTGTTAGCCGTTATTTCTTCTGTTACCCACCCACCTTTCTGGGAGTTCACATACATACAAGGGTGGGCAAAAGTAGGTTTACATATATGAGTGACATTCCTTTGAATTAGTAAAGCTATTGTAATAATCATAACCTGCATGTCTTTTTCCATACAAACAACTGTAAACCTACTTTGGCCAACCCCTATATATGCCAAACCACTTAATATTATCCAGCACATCTCCAAAGCTCTGTTCATTATTGTGTCAGATTTATTGAGATATAATTTACATACCATAGAATTCAGCCACTTAAAGTGTGCATAAATTTTAATATATTGTGGGAGTTGTGCAGTCATCACCAAATCTAATTATAGAACCCTTTCATCATCCCCAAAGGAAGCATTGTACCTATTAGCAGTCATTCCCCTTTGCTATCCCTTCCAGGCCTAGCAACCACTAATCTTTGTGTCTATGGAGTTGCCTATTTTAGACATTTTATATAAATTGTATAATACAATATGTCATCTATTATAATTGGCTTCTTTCACTTAGTATAATGTTTTGAGGCTCATTCATGTTGTATAACTTATCAATACTTTCTTCCTTTTTGTCACCAAATAATATTCTGTTGTATAGATATACACTTGTTTATCCATGCATTAGTTGGTAGACATTTCTGTTCTTTTACTTTTTTATTATTATGAATAATTCTGCTATGAGAATTTTTGTAGAACTTTTTGTGTAGACATATATTTTCTTTTCTCTTGGGTGGGTAGATACCCAAAAAGTGGAATTGCTGGGTCAGGTCACATAGTAACTCTATGTTTAACATTTCAAGGAACGACAAAACTGGTTTTCAATATGGCTGCACCATTTTACCTTCTCACGTGCATTAAATAAGGGTTCCAATTTCTCCACATCCTTGCCATACTTGTTATTTGCCTGTCTTTGATTATAACGATCTATTGAGTGTGAAATGGCATGTCATGGTTTTTACTTGCATATCTATGATGACTAATGTTCAGTACCTTTTCATGTGTTTATGAGGCATTTGTATATCTTTTTTGAAGAAGTGTCTATATTCTTTGTCCACTTTTTAAACTGTGTTATTTATCTTTATATTATTGAGTTGTAAGAATCATTTACATATTCTGGATACAAGTCACTTATCAGATATAAAATTTGCAAATATTTATTCTCATTCTATGGGTTGTCTTTTTATTTCATGGGCCCTCCCACATGGGAGTCTTTCACATGAGGGGTTCTTCCATTTGGGGGAGTCCTTTCTCAGGTGGAGTCCCTTCACATGATGAGTTTCTATCTCCTGGTGGAGTCCCCTCACATGATGAGAGGTCCTACCTCATGATTAAGTCCACTTTGCCTCTCAAGTCTACATCTTTATTTCAGCTTCATGAGAAACAGTCTCATTCCTGGTTTTCCCTGCTCCACCCACCGAAACAACCTTTTTCCTCTCCCTTTCACAGTCTAGGGCAAATCTTATTTCAGAGAATTTAATTACCTCATCATTAAAGCTTAAGCCTGTCCCTAATCTCCACCTCTGGCTTTCTGCAGCCACTTGATAACTATTTAAAAGAGCTTGAAATGGAGACTTTTTACAACAAATAGTGTCTGCTGGCCAGGTATTAGCCCTAAGAACTTGTAGAACCCTCTGCTTAAAGCATTATTTCCTTAAATTTTCTCTCCTCCCCTTTCTCCAAAATAAGCTTTGAATCCAAAGATACAGTTTCATTTCTCTAATTCCCTGCATAATACTCACACTAATTCCTAACTCTTACTGGTATCCATGATTAGGGCCCTGATATGCTAAAGCTTTACTGTCCAATATGATATCTATTAACCACATGTGGCTATTAGCGCTTATAATGTGACTAGAGGCCCAGTGCACAGATTCATGCACGGGTGGGGTCCCTCCGTGTGGCCTTGTGGGGATTGGGCTGAAACCGGCAGTCCAACACCACCTGCCGCTCCTGCCTACTGCTCCCACTCATCCCAACCATGCTCGTGCCCTGTCGGTCCCAATTGGGAGAGGCTCACGCCACTGCAGTGGCACTCGCCAGCCATGAGCCCTGCGTCTGGTGCCCATCAGTCAGCTGAGCAGCGCTGCTGCTGTGGGAATGCACTGACCACCAGGAGGCAGCTCCTGCATTGAGTGTCTGCTCCCTGGTGGTCAGTGCACATCATAGTGACCAGTCATTCAATCGTTTGGTCACTCAGGCTTTTATATATAGACTAGAGGTCCAGTGCATGAAATTCATGAACTGGGGGGGTGTCTCTCAGCCCAGCCTGCACTCTCTCCAATCTGGGACCCCTCGGGAGATGTCCTACTACTGGATGTCCCTGCGGGATCAGACCTAAACTGACAGTCAGACATCCCTCTCACAATCTGGGACTGCTGGCTCCTAACCACTTGCCTGCCTGGCTGCCTGATTGCCCCTAGCCACTGCTGCCTGCCAGCCTGATAGCCCCCTAACCACTCCCCTTCTGGCATGATTGACATCTAACTGTTCCCCTGCCAGCCTGATCACCCCCAACTGCCCTCCCCTGCAGGCCTGGTTGCCCCCAACCTCCCCTACAGGCCTGGTCCCCCCCAACTGCCCTTCCCTGCAGGCCTGGTCACCCCCAACTGCCCTCCCCTGCCAGCCATCTTGTGACAATGTGGGGGTGGCCATCTTGTGATGACGTGGGACAGCCATCTTGTGGCAATGTGGGGGCGGCCATCTTGTGATGCAAGGGCATGAGGGTCAATTTGCATATTACCTCTTTATTATATAGGATGAGCCTGCCATCTTCTCAGGTACTCAACACCTAAGTAAATCACTTTCCTTCCATCAGCACCTGTGCCATGTGTTTGGCTTCAGAGTAGCAGGCAAAAGAACCTGGGGGTCATTTTGGGCCAGTTTCAGAAGCAAGGTGCTAGGTGCTAATGGTCATACTGTGCCTGATGACAAATTCAAGAAGAAATATAAACATGAATTTAAAGTGAAAAATTACAGGAGAAACCAAGATGGTGGCATAGGTAAACACCTAAACTGCTGCCTCGCACAACAATTTCAAAACTACAACTAAAAGACAGAACGGACACCATCCAGAACCACAGGAAAGCTGGCTGAATGAAAATTCTACAACTAGAAGGAAAGAGAAAGGCTCACAGAGAATTGGAGGTATGGCAAAGGGGCTTTGTGTGCGCAGAGAGGAAGGGCGGCTGAGAGCCTGGCTGACTTTCTCTGGCGGAAGGGGGAAGGAAGCCTCCGACCGCACTGAACCCCAGTTCTGACTGCGCTGAACCCCAGTTCCGGGCGAACCCCTGGGGACCCACGCTCTTACGGGGGGAGTCTGGACTCTCGGGCGGAGACTCAAGCTGGGAAAGGCAGAAGTCTAAAGGCGCACGCGGGCCAGTGTGCACAAAGGCTGTGGAGGTTGCCACAGGCTTTCCCTAGTGGAAGGGAGTCAGAGGATCCTGACTGCACTGAGCCCCAGTTCTGACTGCAGTGAACCCCAGTTCCAGGCGAGCCCCTGGGGACCCACGGTCTTGTGGGGGGAGTCTGGACTCTCGGGCGGAGACTCGGGAGCCGGGGAAGGCGGAGGACTGAAAGCGCACATGTGCGCAAGGGCAAGGCTGACAGGAAGCCAAGACTGAGACTCCACCCCATCCAAGCTGAGCACAGAGGCTATTGCAATTTGGCAAGTCTAATCCTATAAGGCTGTCTCCAGCACCGAACTTCTCCCAGCATAGACACAGCTGATCCTTACAGCCAACTGGCCCGGAGGTCAATTCTTCCCAGTGATACCAACAACAATAAAGACTTAATTACAACAAGGCTGTACACACAGTCCACAAAGGGGTGCACCAAGAGTGTCCACCTCAGGTTAACTGGGGAGGCAGACCCACTGGGCCATATTGGAAATCTAGCACAAATATCTACCTTACCAACTCAGGGAATCAGTGAAAATGCGGGGTCAAAGAATCAGATCACAAACGAAAGAAATGGAGGAAAACAAACGACTGGATATAGAATTCAAAACCACGGTTATAAGACTTTTTAAGAATATCCTAGAAAAGGCCGATAAATATAACGAGACCCTCGAAGATATGAAAAAGGACCAACTAGACATTAAACATACACTGACTGAAATAAAAAATATTATACAGAGACCCAAAAACAGAATAGAAGAACACAAGAATCAAGTCAAAGAATTGAAATACAAAGAAGCAAAAAACACTCAACCGAAAAAGCAAAAAGCAAAAAAAAAAATCCTAAAAGTTGAAGATAATGTAAGAAGACTCTGGGACAACTTCAAGCGTACCAACATCAGAATTATGGGGGTGCCAGAAGAAGAGAGAGAGCAAGATACTGAAAACCTATTTGAAGAAATAATGACCGAAAACTTCCCCCACCTGGTGAAAGAAATAGACTTACAAGTCCAGGAAGTGCACAGAACCCCAAACAAAAGGAATCCAAAGAGGACCACACCAAGACACATCATAATTAAAATGCCAAGAGCAAAAGACAAAGAGAGAATATTAAAAGCAGCAAGAGAAAAACAGTTAATTACCTACAAGGGAGCACCCATACGACTGTCAGCTGACTTCTCAACAGAAACTATGCAGGCCAGACGGGAGTGGCAAGAAATTTTCAAAGTGATGAATAGCAAGAACCTACAACCAAGATTACTCTACCCAGCAAAGCTATCATTCAGAATTGAAGGGCAGATAAAGAGCTTCACAGATAAGAAAAAGCTGAAGGAGTTCATCACCACCAAACCAGTATTATATGAAATGCTGAAAGGTATTCTTAAAGAAGAGGAAGAAGAAAAAAGTAAAGAGAAAAATTATGAACAACAAATACATATCTATCAACAAGTGAACCTAAAAATCAAGTGAATTAAAAACCTGAGGAACAGAATAATCTGGTGAATATAATAGAATCAGGGGCATAGAAAGGGAGTGGACTGATAATTCTCAGGGGGAAAGGGGTATGGGGGGTTCATGAAGAGACTGGACAAAAATCATACACCTATGGATGAGGACAGTGGGGGGGAGGTAAGGGCTGAAGGTGGGGTGGGAAATGGGTGGAGGGAAGCTATGGGGGGAAAAAGGAGAAATAATTGTAATAATCTGAATAAAGATTTATTTTTAAAAAAAATAAAGTGAAAAATTACACAGGGTGTTTTACACTAAAAACTACCTTTGAAAAATATGAGTAGATTGCATGCACCTCAGATCAACCAGTTTTGTGATAGAAATGGAACATAGTGTAAATTATCTCAAGCATATCTGTGGACTTTTATGAAAAGCCAGATGGGTACCATCATCCCCAGGGTCATTACTCTAATGATTGTGTATCAAGAGCCAGGCCCCAGTCAAGGATTTTTGCTGTCATCAGTATGAATGGCACCAGCCTAATATCTTTCCAAATGGACATCTACCAGGAAGTATCCATGTATCCCAATTATCAGTATTCAAAGATAGGAAGATATTATGACTGCTCTTTTTTCCTCGAAGGGGTAGGAAATAAGGAAGAATTAAAAAATGAAGCATGACAACAAACCATAGGCAACCTAAACACCACCTTATTTAACTGGGTGAACAATAACTGTGTTACAATTATATGCTACCAGAGGCTGTGGCAACATATCTTGGTTACAATAAATTCACTATTAGCTGATGTCATTAGAATAAAAAACAAATGGGTAGATTTTGCAAAAACAACTTATTTGCATCTGATATGTATTTCATATTCGTGCTTCCCATAACCTCCCTGACACTGATTTGATGTGCCCTCCTCCAGAATGTAAGGGATGTTGCTGCATATCTCAAAGGGTAGCAGCATAGAGTTTTAAAATATACTCCTTAGCAAGACAGAATTATAGCATAAGCTGTAAGAAAATTTCCATTTGTACAATAAACTGAAAGCTTTGTAAATATAAAATTACAATTTGTATCAGAAGGTGCATTACTCATTTTGATATTTCCAATTATATAACAGGTAAATTATTCAGGCAGAAGGACAACTGACCATAACCTTTTTCTGACAACTCTGACTATGGATTTTTCCAAGCAATGTCAGGTTTTATATTTTTCCAAACAGACAAAAGGGAATGCTAATTCCATCCTGCACACACTTCTATATTAGGCTCCAATGCTACATGTAATTTTAATAACAACAACTCTTATTAAGAGTCACTATCTTCAGATCAAATTATACTTGATTAATGTCTGTTCCATCCACCCCCATTTTTGGCTCCTCTTCCTCTGATCTGAGTGTCTGGTCTTCCCAGCTTCTAGCCCCACTATTCCCTAATGTCTGGAGACATTTTTGGTTGTTGCAATTAGAGGGTGCTACTGGTGTCTGGTGGGTAGAGGCCAGGGATCTTTGCTAAACGTCCTTTAATGCACAGGACTGCCCTCCCCTCCCCCAACAACAACAAAGGTATCTGGCCCCAAATATCAGTAATACAAAGGTAGAGAAATCTTGAGATAACCTAACAAACTACTCAGAGCACGACACTGGGATTTCCCTGTAGGCCTGCTTGTGGACTTGTAGGGGCAGCCAGCAAGGACTAAAGGTGTGTGGGCTTCAGCAATAGAACACTGAAAATAGACCAACACCTTGGGAATTTAGATCAATGTTTTTAAATCTATATCACTAAACCTCAATAGGTCAGATTCAAACTCCCCAGGAAGAAAAAGAACAACATATATGTAAATCCAATATGCACCTGTTAAAAAGGATACATGGGATGATAGCACAACATAAACTCATGGTTTTCTTTTTAAAATATATATATTTACTAGAGGCCCAGTGCACGAAATTCATGCACGGAGGGGGGGGGGTGTCCCTCAGCCCAGCCTCCACCCTCTCCAATCTGGGACCCCTCGAGGGATGTCTGACTGCCCATTTAGGCCCAATTCCAGTAGGATCAGGCCTAAATGGGCAGTTGGACATCTCTCTCACAATCCAGGACTGCTGGCTCCCAACTGCTCACCTGCCTGCCTTCCTGATTGCCCCTAACCACTTCTGCCTGCCAGCCTGATCACCCCCTAACCACTCTCCTGCCAGCCTGATTGCCCCTAACTGCCCTCCCCTGCAGGCATGGTCACCCCTAACTGCTCTCCCCTGCCAGCCTGGTCACCCCTAACTGCCCTCCCCTGTAGGCTTGATCACCCCCAAATGCCCTCCATTGCAGGCCTGGTCCCTCCCAACTGCCCTCCCCTGCTGGCCATCTTGTGGCGGCCATCTTGTGTCCACATGGGGGCAACCATCTTTGACCACATGGGGGCAGCCATCTTCTGTTGGAGTGATGGTCAATTTGCATATTACTCTTATTAGATAGGATAGAGGCCTGGTGCACAGGTGGGGGCCGGCTGGTTTGCCCTGAAGAGTGTCCTGGATCAGGGTGGGGGTTCCCTTGGGGCATGGGATGGTCTGGGCGAGGGACCTGTGGTGGTTTGCAGGCTGGCCATGCCCCCCAGTGACCCAAGCAGAGGCCCTGGTATCTGGGATTTATTTATCTTCTATAATTGAAACTTTGTAGCCTTGAGCGGAGGCCAGGGCCAGCCAGGGCGGGCAGGAAGCTTGGCTGCCTCCATCGCTGGGGGCAACCCAAGCCTCCTGCTTGCTCCTGCTCTGTGGCCGCCGCCATATTTGTTGGGTTAATTTGCATACTCACTCCTGATTGGCTTGTGGGTGTGGCTTGTGGGTGTAGCAGAGGTATGGTCAATTTGCATGTTTCTCTTTTATTAGATAGGATTGATTTTTAGAGAGAGAGGAAGGGAGAGGGAAAGAAAGATAGAAACATCGGTGAGAGAGAAACATCAACATCCATCAGCTGCCACCTGCACACCCCACATACTGAGGCTCAAGCCTGAAACCTGGCATGTGCCCTGATTGGTAATAGAACCAATGACCTCTTGGTGCATGGGTGGACACTCAACCACTGAGCCACACCAGCTTGGCCTGGTTTCCCTTTCCTTTATAATTCCTAATAAATTATTCTTTTGGTTATATGAATGAGTATACAGTACCTCTGAGAAGCATTTCTACTGCCACTTCTCAAAATGCAACTTTCTAGCCTTGATTATCTTTCCATTTACATGATTGCTCTGCCCTTACTGCTAATTGAGAAATTAGTATTTTTATTAATGGCTATTATCTAGATTGAATTTGTCAACTATAAATTGTTCATTCTGAGATGCCCTTGGATGCCTGCAACTTGTTTTTCTTATTGACAGTTTTGTTCTTGATTTTAAAATATTAATGTGTTAAAGTATTAACCTGCCCTGGCCAGTGTGGCTCAGTTGGTTGGGCATCATTCCATGTACCAAAAGGTTGCTGGTTTGATTCCCATTCAGGGCACATGCCCCAGGTTGCAGGCTTGATCCCAGGTAAGGGGCATACAGGAGGGAGCCGATTGATGTTCCCTCTCACATCTATATTTCTCTTTTTCTCTCCCTTCCTTTCTCTCTAAAAATCAATAAAAAATATTTTTAAAAAGTTAACCTGATGTTTTCATAGAAAGATAGCAATTAAAATTTGCTTCTGGACAAAAGAAAACTGTTATCTATCAAGCTCACATATCTCAGGTGTTCAAGGAATGTAAAGAGATGGTCAGTGTGTAAGAGCTCTATGCAGCCAAGAATATGAGCAAAATGATGATTACAATTCAACAGGAACTAAATTGAAGAGAGGGTACTTCCTTTTACCTTCACTCTCCTTGGTGAATATAAATGATTCTACTATTCGATATTCCAGGAAAGTCTTTATACCCTCTCTCAGACATCCCATTCTAGTGTTGATAAAAACAAATACACACCTCAAACCATATTCATCAGGCCTTCCGTCATGTTTAAGCATAGTAGCCATTAATCTGCTAAACAAGGAATAATATGGTATTCAGGCAAAATTGTTCTGAATATTAATGTAGTGTCATAGTCAAGATCTTAGCTCTGATGCCTGATTGTCTGAGTTTGAATCCTGGTCCTGCCACTTACTAGCTGTATAATCTCTCTAAGCCATCTTTCCTCCTATTTAAATGAGAATAATAATAGTACCTATCTCACAGGGTTGTGGTGGGTGCTAAGTTAATACATGTAAAGCACATAGAATAGGCTGGTATATAATAAACATTCAATAAAGGTTAGCTATTGTTGTTTCATCAAGTATACATGGATAATAACCATTCATTATTACCTCCTTTTTTAATGAAAATTTTTCCTGATTATACTCATTATACACACTAATCATTAAAAAATCAATAAACAGACATAAATAAAGAAGAAAGTAAAAGTCCCCTCTAACCCTGCTCCTTAAAAATAACCACTGTTAAGAGTTTGGTATAGCTCTTTTCAGACATTTTTTACACATGCCCATTCACACACAAACACAGACACATGTGCATATATACACACACTTTCACACATATATACATAAGCTAATTTTTATCTTGCAGGTTTCTGGCTTTGGTTTCCTATGCTTTAAAATTATGAACATATTCTTATTTTAGAGAAAGAGAGATAAACATCGATTTGTTGTTCCACTTATTTGTGCATTCATTGGTTGATTCTTGTATGTGCCTTGTCTGGGATCAAAACCATAACCTTAGCGTATCAGGACAACGCTCTAACCAACTGAGCTACCCAGCAGGACATGCCAACAATACCTGAAAAAAAGTTGTTTTTTAAATGTTATGACCCCAGCCCTAACTGGTTTGGCTCAGTGGATAGAGTGTCGGCCTGCGGACTCAAGGGTCCCAGGTTCGATTCCAGTCAAGGGCATGTACCTTGGTTGCGGGCACATACCTGGTGGGGAGTGTGCAGGAGGCAGCTGGTGGATGTTTCTCTCTCATCAATGTTTCTAACCCTCTATCCCTCTCCCTTCCTCTCTGTAAAAAATCAATAAAATATATTTTAAATAAATAAATAAATAAATAAATAAATAAATAAATATTATGACACCAAATAGGTATTTGTTGCTTCCCACTGCTATGTGAAAAATAGCATTGCTTTACTAATAGTTTGAAACTTGGGCAAATAAAGTCTATCTAATTCTAGTTTCCAGTAAGGAAAGAGGAAGAGAAGGTAAAGTACATTATAAGGGAACAAATTTAGGATAAATACATATTTTCATCTCCTAGTTCTGAAGAGAATGTACATAAAACATGCTCTTTTTTACTGTAAATTCTTAAGAAACGCTTAGGTCACGAGCATCACAAAGGTGCCACGAATCTAGTTCTTTCCCATGACAGAAAACAGGCTATAAAACTTCTCTTCAACACCTCAGTCACTCTGAGACTGATTTTTCTATTCTTTTAAGTCACATTTTTATTCTATTTAAGAGATGACAAATGAAATTGTATACACTAAGTGCCAACTAATAATAAAAATGCAAAAAACAAATTTTAACAAACCTGAATTGAAATCATACAAGGTATGTTCTCTAAACATAATGAAATTAAACTAGAACTCAGAGAAAAATAGGAAAATCCCAAATACTTGGAAATTAATGCTTCTAAGTTGTTCATAAATCAAAGAGAAAGTCCCAAGGGAAATTACAAAAGAAAGTAGAACATATTAAAATTGTGGAATGCACCTAATGCAGTGATTAGAGAGAAATTGATAGCATTCAGTGCTTATATTAGAAAAAGAGAAAGATCGCAAATCATAGTCTAAGCTTCTACTTCAAGAAACTAGAAAAAGAAGAACAAAATAAACCTAACACATGTAGAGGAAAGGAAACAACAATCAGAGAATAAATCACCAAAATTGAAAACAGAAAAACAATAGGGAAAATCAATGCTGGTCCTTTGAAAAGATCAATAAAAACTGATAAACCTCTGTCTAGAAAGACTGACAAAAATGAGAAAAGACACAACTTACCAATATCAGGAATGATAAAGGGGCTCCCACTGCAGACTTGGCAAACATTACAAGGGTTATAAGCTAATACTATGAACAACTCCATGAAAATACATCAGAACTGAGCAAGAAGGAGGGCAAGAGGAAACTGGGATTATGGATATGTTCATTTTCATGATTATGGTAGTGGTTTTACACATGTAAACCATGGTTTTACATACATAATAACATGAAATTATACACTTTAAATATGTGTAGTTTACTGGTAAAGCATACTTCAATAAAACAATTTTTTTAAAGAAAACCTTTAGGGAACAGAACATTATGCCTTGGAAGTGGTTAGAGCCTTTATTGTATCCATTACCTATTGTCATGGCTGTCACCACCCTTGCACATGTAGCTTTTATTGTTCCTCCACCATTGACTTCCTAAAATCACAATAACTGTCTCTAACTAATACTTCTAGTATGTGCAATGACATCCTATATAATCCTATATAATAAAGAGGTAATATGCACATTGACCATCACTCCAACACACAAGATGGCCGTCCCCATGTGGTCAAAGATGGCCACCCTCATGTGGACACAAGATGGCCACCACCAGATGGTCAGCAGGGGAGGGCAGTTGTGGGCAATCAGGCCAGCAGGGGAGGACAGTTAGGGGTGACCAGGCCTGCAGGTGTGGGCAGTTGGGGGTGACCAGGCCTGCAGGGGAGGGCAGTTAGGGGTGACCGGGCCGGCAGTGGGAGAGCAGTTGGGGGTGACCCAGGCCTGCAGGGGAGGGCAGTTGGGGGCAACCAGGGCTTCAGGGGAGGGCAGTTGGGGGCAACCAGGCCTGCAAGGGAGGGCAGTTGGGGGCAACCAGGCCTGCAGGGGAGGGCAGTTGGGGGCAACCAGGCCTACAGGGGAGGGCAGTTGGGGGCAACCAGGCCAGCAGGGGAAGGCAGTTCGGGGAGACCAGGCCAGCAGGGGAGAGCAGTTGGGGGGGACCAAGCCTGCAGGGGAGGGCAGTTAGGGGTGACCAGGCCGGCAGGGGAGGGCAGTTAGGGGCAATCAGGCCGGCAGAGGAGGGCAGTTAGGGGCAACCAGGCTGGCAAGGGAGGGAAGTTAGGGGTGACTGGGCCAGCAGGGGAGGACATTTAGGGGTGACCAGGCCAGCAAATGAGGGCAGTTAGGGGCAATCGGGCTGGCAGGGGAGCAGTTAGGCATCAATCAGGCTGGGAGGGGAGTGTTTAGGGGGTGATCAGGATGGCAGGCAGAAGTGGTTAGGGGCAAACAGGCAGGCAGGCAGGCAGGCAGGCAGGCAGGGAGGGAGGCAGATGAGCGGTTGGGAGCCAGCAGTCCTGGATTGTGAGGAGGATGTCCGACTGCCCATTTAAGCCCGATCCCATCGGGCAGTCGGACATCACTTGAGGGGTCCCAGATTGGAGAGGGTACAGGCTGGGCTGTGGGGGACACACACACACACACACACCCTCCCCCCATGCACAAATTTCGTGCACTGGGCCTCTAGTATTATATATTCTACCCACTTGTCTCATCCTCTATGCACTAAATTCTAAATCTGAAAGATGTTCATGTATACTATTACTTGATTCACTTAAGTATAGTTTTTATCATCTAGTATTATCAATTATGGTAGACTGAAATTATTCAGAGGTGTGTTCACCAGCAGACTTCCTAAAAGCACATGTTTCAAAAGCCAGTTGGGCTTTAGGGAGAATCCACTGCCTTCAATACTGCTACAGACTAGAGAACTTTATTTTAATTAAAAAAAAAAATTTTTTTTTATTGATTTCAGGGTGGAAGGGAGAGGGAGAGAGGGATAGAAACATCAAGGGTGAGAGAGAATCATTGATCGCTTGCCTTCTACATGCCCCACACAGGGGATCAAGCCCACAACCCGGGCATGTGCCCTGATAGGGAATCGAACGGTGACCTCTGGGTTCCTGGCTCGATGCTCAACCACTGAGCCACACTGCCTGGGCCAGACTAGAGAACTTTAACTAAAAGATCCCATTTAGTGGAATGGTAAGACCCAAGTGAGGTTCGCTCAATGTAGAACACATCTTGGCACTAAATAAATACAATCTTGGAACACATCATAGCATATAATAACAGGCTAGAACTCTCTTGGGCACACTATTTGGACACGTGAGGTTTATCTCTTCACTGTCATTTTGTTGTTGTTAAGCAGATATGCAATTTATCTGTCCTAACAGCCCAGCAGTAGCTTCTTCTTCATTGAAAGTCACACATTACTGCATCCCCATTTTCAATGTGTAGCAAATGCTTGGTGTCAGGAGGCTAGAAAATAGAAAGCATGCACAGAGTGAGCCACCTTTTTGGTTGGAGCTTTGATTCCCTCATTTCTGTGTTAGTACAATCTACTCTGGTACTTCCTCCTCCTGCCCTGCTCCCTAATTTATTATTTTCTCATTACCTTCCTCTCCTACCTTATCCTCTCTGGCACTGAATAGTTTCCAACATGCTCTCCTGTCTCTTTGTTCCTTTTAAAAATGTAGACATAAACACCTACTGTTGTGCAGGTTAAACAAACCACGAACACACACATGGCAAACACTAGCACAGTATCCTGTGATCTAAGAGTGGCTCAACAATTGTAAATTCACTTCATTTTCACCTTCATCTCTCTAAGACCAAAGTAGCAGCAGCAGTAAAGAAGAAAATGTGCAGGACCAGGAATGGTGAAATGGGAATAAATCATACAAAAATGTCTATTTTCACTTTTTAGAACATTGGTTTGCTCAAAATGATTGCTCTCTAGCATAACTATCTGTTCTATAGTGATTCTACTGGCTTTGGGAGGAGAGTCACCCAGGTGGCCCAGTTCCTAACAAATGCTTCATGCTCTTTCTTCTCTTTGCTTCTAACTACCACTTAGTAACTGGTTATTTATTCAGAATACCTTGGATATTCACCTAATCCTTTCTTGGCTACTACTGACCATCATTTATCCACACTTTTTTTTTTTTTAGTTTTTAATCTAATATATTTTTTTATTGTTTAAAGTATTACAAATAGTAGTACATATGTCTCCTTTTTTTTTTTATCCACACCTTTTTAAAGCATTCTTCCCTGTTCTCCCTCACCTACAAATGCCTGATTTCTTGTCTCCTCTTCATAGTCAAACTGTAAAAATGTTTCTCACTTCACATTTACTCCTCAATCTACTGCAACCTGGCTTTTCCCAAAATCATCTAATCATTTATTCTACAACTATTTAAAGTGCACCACTCTCTGCTAGACACTTTCTGGGTGCAAGGAGGCCAATGATGTTGATTGGAATGAATGAAAGAGAAAGTAGTAGGAGATAATATACAAGGGGTAGTCAGAAGCTAGGTCTGGAGGACCTTATGAGCCATGATAAGGCTTTGGATTTTCCTTGGAGTGAGGTGGAAAGCCATTGGGGGATTTTGAAAGGAAGATATGACAGGATCTAAGGATCACTGTGGTTGTGTTTGTTTCCAAGCATGTTTCAGGGGTTGGGGGCAAGAGTCAAAACAAAGACCAGTGAAGTGATTATTTAAATAATTCAGGAACAGACCACAGTATTGGAACTAATAAGAATCAGTCTAATCTTATTATGTTTTTGAAGATGAACTTCAGAGAATTCTTAGAAGGGGATGTGAGAGACAAAGGAAAGTCAAGAATGGCTCAAAGTTTTTGACCCAAACAACTGTAAAAATGAAGTTACCATACTAAAAAAGGAATCCTGAGGGAAGATCTGATTTGGACAGGGGGTAGAGGTAGAAAATTAAAACTTCAGTCTTGTATATGCTAAGTTTGAATTGCCTAGTACACAGCTAATTTGAGATATCAAGGAAATGATTAATTATGTGAGTCTGAGATTTAAGGGAGAGGTCTTCCATTATTTTGCATGTGGCTATTCAGTTTTCCCAGCACCATTTGTTGCAAAAATTATCTTTCTTCTCTGAATGGTCTTGGTGTCCCTGTCAAAAGTTGATTGACAAAAAAAAAGTAAATTGACAATAGACACATGGATAAAACATGGAAATTTTGGTACCTGGACAAAAGCAGTTTTAAAAAAAATGATTGGGACAACAGTGTTAGGCAGGTAAGATAGCTGCTAGGGCAGAAGGAGGGGAAGAAGGAAAAAAGGAGGCTAATCTCACCATTGAACAAAGAAGTCAGCAATCTTGGAATTTGCCAAGATAAATCACCAGATGTTCTCATAAATTCTGGGAAAAGCCACAACAATGTAAAAGGGAGACATTAAAATCTACTCTATCCAGCAGAGGAACATTTAAACCTATAGAGGGAAAAGTATAAAATGCTTGAACCCCCCCAAGTGGGATGGTCAGACTAGCTGAATTGCCCATTTGTTCTTTATGCCAAGTGTATTTTTTTTTCCAAGTATATTTTTAATAAATCCACTTTCTTTGCTTCCTTAATAAATTTGCTTGCTTTGTTTCAGCACTGCTTCCTGTCACCCATTTGATTTCTTTCTTGCAAGCATGACAATAGCCAAGGAAGAGAGAGCCCCCTCAGAAACTCAGGTGGCTCTCTGGTAACATCTTTCTGGTGCTGTGACTCGGATCTGACTTGGAGCACTGATTCGTCTGCTCTCACTTTGACAGTGATGTAGGAACACAATAAGTTTTATTTCCAGCCAGTTAATCCTTTATGCATGTGTATTAGTTTTCTTGGGGAGAAAAGGGGAAGCAGTGGCATGAGGAACAACATTGGAATAAGGTTATGTCCATTGACAGATGTGAAGGAGAAAGATGAGTACCTAGACTCACCTAGGGTCTGAAGAAAAGAGGCAATTCCTCCCTCTGGTTTGAGTCTCAAATGTCCTTATGTGAGAAATAGTCTTGCGGAGGTGTCTGGATTGAGCCCTAAGATGTGCAGAGGCCTCATAGGGACTTCCATTTCACTTGTAATCCATTCCAAGGGATGTGCACATAGGATCGCCAGCAGAGCTCTGAGCCATCCCAGTTGTTTTAGACCAGCTGGGAGAGAAATCGAGACATGTCAGATAGTATAGAATGACCAGGATAATTGCTTCTGGGAGCCCCACTCACAGACAGTACACAGAGATCCACTACATCTAGTCATTAGCCCATCTGTTTGTGAACATGACTGCTAAAAGAATAAGTTAAGCCACTGTTCAGCCACTAAGCTGCTGCTCCTCTCTGTCCCATAAGGCTTTTGGCCTCTCTATCTGCGTTTATACTCTCTTTGTAGGGCTTGCAGGGGAGGAACTTACTGTGTGTGCAGGGCTGTGCAATATAGACCTAATTTGGGGCCCCACAGGTTTGCAAGATATTGCCCTAGGTTGGGGGAGGAAGTCCCTTCCCTTGCTTGTATATATGAACATTGTAAGGAAAGACACTGGCCATAAACTATTAACCGACAACTATTATTGTTGTGTGAGCAGAGGCACAGGCAAGACACCTTGGTTGAACAATTGAAGCTACGATCTTCAGGTTATTTACCAGGCTGACCAAGGCCCTTTAATCCACCCCATTAATTAGGGAACTAGTTCCATGCCAATTATGGAATAAATGGGATAAAGGGACCTTCTTCATGTACATACTCTGGGTTCTAATACCTAACTTTGAGACCTAAAGACAACTTGTTAAATATCTTTAGAAGGCTGATAGGTACAGCAGAGAATGTTGGCTTTGTCCTTCTGAACCTTACCAAGATTTAGGGAGTGTCAATAAATTCCCTGCTTGGATATGGATAAAGGAAGGATTACCCACTCTATTCAGGCATCTGTTATACATGGCTCCACAGGACCCATGAGAATGGGGGAGTAGGCAGGAATGGCAGGTATTCAGATACCCCAGTAGACAAATATATTGGATAGCAATTTTTTTTGAGGGAATGAGAATATTCCAAGAACCTAGAAGGGTCCCCTTTTTACAACTGCTGGTGGGACTAGAAAAACTACAATTCTTGCTCCAGTAGGGTATTTGGCAGGAAAAATGTGTCAGTAACTGGTAGAATTGTCACCTAAATATAATAGGAGTGCACCTGGAAGATATAAGACCTCCCTTTGTACAGGGAGGAAGGGGTCAGAGGCAAAGGAAGTTTTAAGTTAAATAGGAATAGATTCACCAGGAAGGGCTCAAGAGACTGGCGTGGACTTGAGTCCCCTGTCTGAGTGTATAAAATCCATTCCCAGGGTATCCTGATCATTGGAAAGGCCACCCCCAGGGCACAGGGTAACTGCAGCCAGGAATTTGGGTTACACAGTAAGACTAGTTAATTCTGGAAAACCATGTGTGAGAAGGGACACCTTCTCCACGTGGTGAAAACAACATAAGAGAAGGAACATGGGCACCCATTCTCTCCTATGCTCTCCTCTATTCTCTTTCAGATGGAAAACCAAAATTCAGTACCACAAGATTCACCTCTGGGATGCAGCCTAAAGAACTGGGGAAAATTTCACACTCAGACCTTAAAAAGAAAAAAATTAATTTTCCTTGATAATACAGCTTGGCCCAAAACAAACTCAGGAACAGGGGAGTCTGGCCTGTAAATTGATCTCTGAATTATAACACTATTATCAAATTAGATTTGTTTTGCATAAATGAAGACAACTGGAATGAAATACCATTATATTCAAATGTTTATAGCCCTTTACCAAGATAGGATTTAAGGAAAATTTGTAGAATGTGTGTTGCTGCAATATCAGATGAATTAGAGGACACCTTCCTTACAGCCTTGGCCACACACAAGCCTCTGTCTCTAGAGGGTCAAACAAAACCCATCCCAAAGGTGGAACAGCCTGATTCTCAGCTCACTACCCCTTCCAAAGAACAGCTGCCACTGTTTAATCCTCCCTCCACAACAGAACTGCCGGCACCTGCTTATCGTCCTGCCACTACCAGGAGAAGAACTTATTATCACCCAAACCCTAACATGATATCTCTGAGGGAAGTAGCAAACAGGGAGCCTGGTGAAGGAGTTGTTCAAGTACATGCTTTCTTTTCTGAAGACCCTAGCAAATTCATAGAGGGGTGTAATCACTTGACATTGATTTACAACTTAACTTGGAATGATTTACAAATTGCTCTCTACCACTGCTGTACTGTAGATGAAAAGCCGCTCATAATAGAAGCTGCAAGGGCCTGAATTAACTGGTTGTCATGCTCAACATCACATACCAACCAGGGGGAGATGCAATTCCAGATCAGGACACTAACTGGGTCTGTAAAACTGGGAAGATGAAGAATGAGAGGAAAGGGACCGCTGGACCCATATGGTTACTTATCTCATAGAAGAGATGAAAAATATACTATTAAGCCTGTTAATTATGACAACATAAAAAGGGTTATTCTAGGAAAGAATGAAAACCTTTCCTTTTTTCAGGAGTGATTAACAAAAGCTTTACAAAAGTACACAAACCTCGACCCCAAATCTGTTGAGGGCGAAGCATCTGAGGATGGGTTTTATCCAGCAGGCAGCCCCAGACATTAGGAGAAAGTTAGAAAAACTAGCCTTGGGACCCCAGATCCCCCACTGAGTAACTGGTAGAAATAGCTTTCAATGTTTTTAATAACCGAGACAGGACAAAGGAAGAGCAAAAAACCACCCTGCAGACAAGAAGGACACTGGAAAAGGAGTGATCACTAACAGACAGACTGTTTTGGGGGCTGGAGGGTCCCCAGACAAGAACCTACCCACATGATGACTTTGAAATGAAGGAGTCCTATGTTCCAGTTAGCTCCTACTCAGAACATCAAAATTGAAGGGACAGAGCCTTGGGTGACCCTTAATGTGGCAGGTAAGTCCATTACATTTCTATTAGATACAGGAGCTGCTTGCTCTGCTCTGGCTCACTCACCGGGGCCTCTTTCTTCCCAAACCTGTGTGATCACTGGGGTGAACAGGCATCCTCAACACTACCACTTCTTGTAGATCTGGGATGCTTCATTCCCTTATTAGGGAGGGACATCTTGTCTAGTCTAAGCTTCTGGGTAATTAAAACTGTAAACAAGGCAAAGGTAATTGAAGGAAATGTTTTTTAAATGAGTCTTTTAAAATATTCTATATCTTTCTTCTGGAGGTCCAGGAGCTGCTGCGGCCCTGAGAACAATGGGGAATTAATACCACCCCCAAACCCTGTGCAGGCTGTGGAAGCAGCAGAGGCAACTTTTCTCTCCCCATCTCAATGTGAAAGGGAAAATGGTACTTTAAAACCGAAGCCACTAGAATACCCAAGTGAGATAATTCCCCCTGCCTCTTCTCCAGCCTTCTAAAAGTGGTCAAGGACATCAAGGAATGATTCTTGTTATCTCTGTTATTCCTCTTAAAAATGTGAGTATATTTGCCAATTTTAAAAAAAAAAAAAACTATTCCTGAAGGTTATTAAATGTATTGCTTTTAGTTGTCACTAAAAATTAAGGTTTCTAAGAATTAAGAATTCCAATTAAGTTGGGGGAAAAAGTATGTGGTATTGGTAATACAGAATTGAAATGATTTATTTATAAACCACAATAGAATATGTGGTTTATTTAGCTCTAGCCAAGTTGGCTCAGTGATAGAGCATCAGCCTGCGGATTGAAAGGTTCTGGGTTCGATTCTAGTCAAGGGCACATGTCTGTGTTGTGGGCTAGATCCCCATTGGGGAAAGTGCAAAAGGCAGCCAATCAGTGATTCTCGCTCATCACTGATGTTTCTATCTCTCTCTCCCTCTCCCTTCCTCTCTGAAATCAATAAATAAAAAAATTTTTAAAAATGAAGTAGTTTGTTTTAAAGTTGGTTATTTCTGAATGAGGAAAGAAGAAACAAACTAAGGGACTAGGAAAGTTGCAGAGGGATTATTTACATTGAAGAAAGTCTGTGTAAATCACAGGTTTGTGTACATTGTAGAGGGTCTGTGTAAGTTTCAGAGGGTTCATGCAAGTTGAAGAAGGATTGTGTAGAGGTAAAAATCAAAACGAGAAAGGATTGAGGAAGTAAAAAAGGTGAGAAAGGATTAAAAAAGGGATATGCATATTGCAGAAAGGAAGGACATTGGGAAAAGGGACATACAGGGAAAAAAGGACATTGGAGAAGGAAACTCAAGATGGGAAATGCAAATGGGAAAGAAATCAGAAAGAAAATAAAGACACATAAAGCAAAGCACTTTTGACAGCAAAATAATCTCCCCCATAAAACACCATAAAGAAATTTTAGGACTACTCGTAGGACATAAAAAGAAGGTTTTTCTTTTTCCTTGCTGTAGCTTTCCACAATTTAAGAGAAGCACCAAGACTGTTAGCTCCTCTGGTTCAAATAGCCCCTCTCTTCAAATTAAGGGACAAGATAAGCTACTCTCAATACTTCATTCTTACATACATATCCCTCCTCCCATCTGGTTTACAACACAGGAATAATGAATAGAAAGTTCCTTCCACCTTCCATGCCCTCTTTAAACAAGACTCTTTTGAACTCTTCATAACTTTTGCTCTAAGAATGTTTTACAGACTTGGGAAAAATACTGATAAGACACCTCCTTAGGACATCTGTTGGACTGTCTCCTGAAGAACTAGCAAAGATAACCCCCTGATGTCTGCTCAATGTTACCTAGCAATAGCAGCAGCCCGAAAATCCTTCTCCCATACTTGTCCAAGGCTTTAAAAGGGGTTGGGGATGGGGGGAGAGGCAGCTTTTGTTCCTTGCCTTTGCATTGATTAGCAATGTACCAGTCCTTTCCCTTTGGGGGAAGTAAAATAATCTTTCTCTCTGCATCTATCTCTTCTTTCAATTGTGAATTCTTTCACAGCCCACACTGGCCAAAAACCCTAACATTTTGGTGGCCCTTACTGGGATAGAGTTAACTTCTCTTCTCCTCCAACTTCTCCTCTGTCTCTGGAAGTGCAGACTGGTGCAGCCATTACAGAAAACAGTATGGAGTTTCCTCAAAAAATTAAATAGGAACTGCCATTTGAATCAGTGATCCTACATCTAGGAATATAAGAAACCCGAAACACTCATCAGAAAGCCTGTTAAAGGAATTGTTAGGATGCGTGTTCCCTTTTCTATGTCTAAGCTAGCCCTTTATAATTTTAAGGGCCAAGCACTTTAGCGATGCATTTTATCCAACTGACAGCCTCAGGTATTAGGAAAGTTACCAAAACTAGTCTTAGGACCCCAGAACCCCACTGGTAGAAATAACTTTCAGTACTTTTTTAAAAACATTGATTTCAGAGAGGAAGGGAGAGAAAGCTAGAAACATCAATGATGAGAATCATTGATGGGCTGTCACCTGCAGGCTCCCCAATGGGGATTGAGCCCACAACCCGGGCCTAGACTGGGAATCAAACCCTGACCTCCTGGTTCTTAGGTTGATGCTCAACCACTGAGCCACACTGGCTGGGCACCTTCAGTACTTTTTTAAAAAAAATATATATTTTATTGATCTCAGAAAAGAAAGGAGAGGGAGAGAGAGATAGAAACATCAATGATGACAGAGAATCATTGATTGGCTGACTCTTGCACACCCCCTCCTGGGGATCGAGCCCACAACCCAGGCATGTGCCCTTGGCCAGAATCGAATCTGAGACCTCTCAGTCCGCAGGCTGATGCTCTATCCATTGAGCCAAACCAGCTAGGGCCCTTTAGTACTTTTAATACCTGAGACAGGGCAGAGGAAGAGCAAGAAAGCCATTTCATAGAAACAAATGACTCTGTTTTAAGCCATATGTCACCTCAAGGGCCATGCTTCATCTGTCCTAAGTTTGGTCACTGGAAGAGACACTATTTGGGGGCTGGAGGGTCCCTAGGATCAGAATCTACCCATACAATGGCCTTGAGCTGATGGGGTTCAACGATCTTATCACCCCCACTAAGAATATTACCATTAAAGGGAAGGAGACAAGGGTGGCCCTCGATGTGACAGGTATGCTAATTAGATCTTATTAGATGTGGGGGCTGCTTGCTCTGCTCTGACTCTCTCACCAAGACTTCTTTCTTCCAAAACCTGTTTGATCACTGAGGTGAATGGGCATCCTCAACAATACCCTTTCACTCTACCCCTTCAATTGCAGCCTTTGGAATCTCACTTTTAGCCATGTCTTTCTAAGCCCCTGGGTAATATAATTAAAGAAAATTTATAAAAGTAAATCCTTTTAAACACTCCAAATTCTCCAGAGGGCAGGATCTGTGACAATGTTCTTGCAAAAGCTGCAGAAGCAGCAAGGAGGAGGGCGCTTCCCCTTGTAAACCAAAGAATGTGATGCTTTTGAATCCAAGCACCTGGAGGCCTGGGAGCACAGTCCTGGGAACAAGCTGGGGGGCCTGCTACTCTGTCCCCTCCCCATCTTTTCTCCAGCCTCCTAAAGTTGTCAAGGTCATGTTATCCCTGTTACAAAATTTATCAGGAAAATCCTATCTAATAAAGGAGTCATATGCAAATTGACTGTCACTCCAAGATACAAGATGGCTGCCCCCATGGGGACACAAGATGACCACCACAAGATGGCCTGCAGGGGAGGGCAGTTAAGGGTGACCAGGCTGGCAAGGGAGGGCAGTTGTGGGGGACCCAGGCCTGAAGGGGAAGGCAGTTGTGGGTGATCAGGCAAGCAGAGAGGGCAGTTAGGGTGACTGGGCCGGCAGAGGAGGGCAGTTGGGGAAGATCAGGTCAGCAGGGGAGGGCAGTTGGGGGGGACCAAGTCTGCAGGGGAGGGCAGTTGGGGGGGACCAGGCCTGCAGGGGAGGGCAGTTGGGGGGGACCAGGCCTGCAGTGGAGGACAGTTGTGGGGGACCCAAGCCTGCAGGGGAGGGAAGTTGTGGGCGATCAGGCCAGCAGGGAGGGCAGTTAGGGTTGACCGGGCCAGCAGAGGAGGGCAGTGGGGGAGATCAGGTGTGCAGGGGAGGCCAGTTGTGGGCAAACAGGCCAGCAGGGAGGGCAGTTAGGGGTGACCGGGCCAGCAGGGGAGGGCAGTTGGGGGGGACCAGGCCTGCAGGGGAGGGCAGTTGGAGGGGAGCAGGTCTGCAGGGGAGGGCAGTTAGTGGTGACCAGGCCAGCAGGGGAGGGCAGTTAGGGGTGACTGGGCCAGCAGGGGAGGGCAGTTGGGGGTGATGAGGCCTGCAGGGGAGGACAGTTAGGGGCGACCAGACTGGCAGGGGAGGGCAGTTAGGGGCAATCGGGCTGGCCGGGAACAGTTAGGAGTCGATCAGGCTGGCAGGGGAGTGGTTAGGGGTGATCAGGCTGGCAGGCAGAAGTGGTTAGGAGCAATCAGGCAGAGGCAGGCGAGTGGTTGGGAGCCAGCAGTCCTCGATTGTGAGAGGGATGTCCGACCGCCCACCGGTGGGATCGGGCCTAAATGGGCGGTCGGACATCCCTCAAGGGGTCTCAGATTGGAGAGGGTGCAGGCTGGGCTGAGGGACACAACCCCCATGCACGAAATTCGGGCCTCTAGTCTATACTAATAAAAGGGTAATATGCTAATTAGACTGGACATCTTCTGGACATCCTTCTGGACAAAGCAATGGTGGTGGGGGCCAAGACAGAGTGGTTAGGGCGATCAGGCCAGCAGGCAGAGGTGGTTAGGGGTGATCAGGCAGGCAGGCAAGTGAGCGGTTAGGAGCCAACAGTCCCAGATTGTGATCCTGTGGCATTCGGCCTAAACCAGCAGTCGGACATCCCCTGAGGGGTCCCGGATTGGAGAGGGTGCAGGCCGGGCTGAGGGACACCCCCCACTCCTGTGCACAAATTTCATGCACCGGGCCTCTAGTTAATAATTGGCTTTAAAATCTCATAAAGTTGTTAAGACAATAAATAAATATAACTAAAATAAAGGGTTTTTGATAAAGCATCTACACCAGCCGTGGGCAAACTACAGCCTGCGGGCCAGATTCAGCCCGTTCGGCTGTTCTATCCAGCCCGCGGAGCCGAAAGAGCAGAGGGTTCTTTTGCTCTCCCCTCCGCTCCTTCAACAGCAGCAGTGTTAACATGGCAACGTCGGGGAAACACGGCCGCAGCTCCTTCTTCTGAGTGGGCTGATTTATATCCGCCCATTCAGTAGAAGGAACAACCTCTCAATCTTCCAGAGGCTCCTTGTAATGCCCACGGACGCATCCCCCGACATCACCCTGGGAATGCGTAGACACGTTATCGTGGTGATGTATGGAGACATGCCCCTGGAGAGCACAGTATCAGAGCATTAGCTAAAAAGGAGACCAACAACACTGTTCCCACTGAAGTTGATGTTTTAAAGACCAAAAACCTTTCAACCCAGTCTACATTGCCATCTACATCTACGTCCCGGGCATAATTTGGAAGTTGCACTAAAGAAAATGTTTAATTTACTGTTTACACATTTTGTTCTTTTCTATTTGTTTTAGTTTTAAATTATTTTATTATATTTAAGTTTAATTTGAAAGGCTTTTGTACCTTTCCTTTGTTAGGCAATTTTATTTTGCCTTTGCCATCTTCAATATAAGGTATGTTATTGTGCTATGATTCCTCCATTTTTTGAAGTTTCAAATGATAATAATTAGTGTTTACATTCTTCTTGTTAAAATGTTTGAAATGAATAAAACTATTGAAATTAAAAAAAAGACCGTACCCTTTTATGTAATGATGTTTACTTTGAATTTATATTAGTTCACACAAACACTCCATCCATACTTTTGTTCCGGCCCTCCGGTCCAGTTTAAGAACCCATTGTGGCCCTCGAGTCAAAAAGTTTGCCCACCCCTGATCTACACTAATAAAAGAGAAATATGCAAATTGACCTTCACTTTGTGATGCCCATCAGCCAATCAGGAGTGAGTATGCAAATTAACCTCATCTCCTCTGTGGAGACTGACAGCAGGAAGGAGGCAGCTCCCAGCACAGCCTGCTTGGCCATCGCCATGGTGACCCAGGAGCAGGCAAGCTCGGCCTGTAGGCAGCAGCCAGCACAGCCTGCTTGGCAGTCGCTGCAGTGTGGAGCAGGCAGGACCTGCAGAGAGCAGAGAACCATGGGGAGCGGGCCTAAGCCATCAGTAGGACATCCCCTGAGGGCTCCTGGATTGGAGAGGATGCAGGTCAGCCTGAGGGACACCCCACCTTTGCACGAATTTCGTGCACTGGGCCTCTAGTTTTAGTAATAATTATATATGCCTATATATAGTTTTCCAAAGTCTTTGGTAAATTAAAAAAATGTTGAAATATTGCTGGGTTAAATAACTAAAGTTATTAAACATCTAGATATTTTTAAAATAACATGAAATACTGAAACACTGATTGCTAGACAAGTCTTAATTAAGTTTGCCTGCTTTTAGCTTTTTATTGCAAAAAATCTATAAAGTGAATTTGAAACTATTATATAATGTCTTGTACTTTGTTGAAGGCGTGTTTTCTTGAAAGTAAGAGTATATTGAAAATGTGTTCATAAACATCAATCTAAGGAATGGTGGTATTTATTTTCAGTTATCATTGGAAATTGAGATTTCTAAGAGTTAAAAGTTCAAATTAAGTTGAGAAAAAAGTATATGGGTATAATAATGGATGATAAAGTATAGAGACACATTCTTGCAGGACAAGGATTGAAGTTGAGTTATTCTAGTGATGATTATTTCTGAATAGATAAAAAGGTTTGTGCAAATTTTAGAAATGTTTATAAAAGGTTGTGAAGGTTGTAAAAGTTTTAAGTTGATAGAAAAATAGCCAGTCAGGCTCCAGTCCCCTTCCTCAAGCTAATTTCTTTTTGAAGGACCTAGGATTACTTGCATTACACTTTCTCTTGCTCTTTGTTGGTGTGGGGAAAGCCTACCTACCTGTATGGCTGCAGAGTAAGTTCTTTCTCAATACATGGCAATCCTATATAATAAAATGGTAGTATGCAAATAGACCGAATGGCAGAACAACCAAACAACCAATAAAAGCGTAATATGCTAATGATATGCTAAGGCTGCTCAACCGTTCACTATGACATGCACTGACCATCAGGGGGCAGACAGTCAACTGGTCCACCAGGTGCTATGACGTGCACTGACCACCAGGGGGCAGGTGCTCCGACCGGTAGGTTAGTTTGCTGCTGGGGTCTGGCTGATCAGGACTGAGTGAGATGGACCGGACACACCCTGGAGCCCTCCCACAGTCCCTCCCCTGCCCTATTGTGCACCAGTGGGGTCCCTCAGCCTGGCTTGCACCCTCTCGCAATCTGGGACCCCTCAGAGGATGTTGAAGAGCCAGTTTCAGCCCGATCCCAAAGGCCACTCCCCTTGGGAGGGTGACAGACGCGGGCCTCATGTCTGGTGAGCACTGTTGTGGTAGAGTGAGACTCTCCCTATTGGGACTGATTGGGCATGAGCCCACGGCAGACACAGTGGGGCCAGGATGAGCGGGAGCAGCAGGTAGAAGCTGCAGGCAGCATTGTTCTGCAGGTTTTGGCCCGATCCCTGCAGGCCACCCAGAGGGACCCCACCTATGCACAAATTTGTGCACTGGGCCTCTAGTCTATATATATGTAAGGCTAATAGGCAAAGTGTCCCCTCGGGAGTTTGACCATGAGACCAGGAGTTTGATTCCTTGCTATGACGTGCACTGACCACCAGGGGTCAGTGTGGAACACGGCAGAGGTGGGTTGCTGAGGGAGCGAGGGAAGGAGGAGGCGGAGAGGCGGGGAGGCAGGGAACCTGATAGGCCCTGATTGCTGGCCAGGCCTAGGGACCCTACCTGTGCAAGAATTTCGTGCACTGGGCTTCTAGTCTATATATATAAAATCCTAAGCGACTATTATGACCAAACGATCGGAACAACCAGTCGAGCAGTCACTATAATGTTCACTGACCCTCAGGGGGGAGACACTCAATGCAGGAGCTGCCCCCTGGTGGTCAGTGCACTCCCACAGGGGGAGCACTGCTCAGCCAGAAGCTGGGCTCGTGGCTGGCGAGTGCAGCTGCAGCAGCAGGAGCCTCTTCCAACTCCACAGCAGGCACAGCGGGCTGGGATGAGTGTGAGCGGCGCGGCGCCTGCTTGGGCTCCTCCCTGGCCACCTGCTGCTTGGTGCACTACTACATTCCCTGAGGGGTCCTGGATTGGGAGGGCACAGGCCAGGCTAAGGGACCCCTCTCCCCCTGCACAAATCCATGCACCCGGCCTCTAGTACTAAATAAAAGGTAAACCTGTCCTCTGGATATGGAGTCACCGATCCACAGGACCATCCCCAGACAACACCTGGGTGATGAGGTCTAGTGAGTCAGGCCCTGATCACCCTTGATGTTTGAAGGGACCCCTTCAGTCCTATTATTTCTAACAACCCCACTTTTGTCATGTCACCTGGGTTTTTAACTTTTCAGGGAACCAAAGCGGCCCACCCAGGCTCCCTCCTATTGCTTAAGTCCTTAAATTGGAGCCTAGACTTTGTTTCCATCATCACAGCCCTTAACACTTTCATTGGAAGTCTCAACAGGTCTTTCTGCCTGGAATTGGGAACTTCTCTCCCTTTTTTCAGTCATCTTAAAAGTAATCAAAAACAAATAAAAAATCTTATGTCTTCTCTACAAAAATTAATAATTTAAATCTTGTGTATGTTCTTTATGTATGTGGTGTGTTTTCTGCTTCTGATGGCATTACTAGGATATAATAGCTCATTGGCCAACAGAAAATTAAGCAAGATCCTATGGTCTAGACAAAATAATATTAAAACCAGTTTAAGTTTAATTAGTATCTTTTTAAAGTTATTACCATAAAACTATACATTTATTTCACCTAGATTTATAAAAGATTTATAATATAATATTTTGGTTAAGTATATTTGACAACCTTCCCAAAGTTTAAATTTCAAAAGGCTTTTTTAATAGAAAAATGATTTCAAGTTATTACTATGGGCCTTGAAATACCTCAAGGACTTATTCTCTCTCCTAAGTTTCAAACTAATTAGGCCTATTTAATATGCTTGAAAAATTACATGGGAAGCTTTAGCAAATAAAAATTTAAAATAATAATAACTAAAATGAATCCTATCTAATAAAGAGGGAATATGCTAATTGACCATCACTCCATCACAAAGATGGCTGCACCCACAGCTGAGGCCAAGTTCCCATAAGGAGCCTTAATGAGCAATCAGCAGGGACCTGAGGTTACGCCTTCCCCCGCCCCCCATGGGGCTTACCAGGGAATCTCAGGCTGCATCCCCCACCTAGCAATGCTTGACAGGGGACCTCAGGCTGCATCCCCCAACCCGGCAGGGCTTGACAGGGGACCTCAAGGTGTGCTTCCCGTCCTGGTGCTGGGCTAGGGGACCTCAGGCTGCTCCCCCTGCCCCAGCACCAGGCCGGGGGACCTCAGGCCATGCCCCCCACCTGGCAGGGCTTGACAGGGGACTTCAGGCTGTGCCCCCCACCCTGGCACCAGGCCGGGGGAACTCAGACCACACCCGCTGCCCAGCAGGGCTTGACAGGGGACCTCAGGCCACGCCCCCCACCCCAGGGGACCTGAGGCTGCACCCCCCTGCCTGGCTGGGCTTGACAGGGGACCTCAGGCTGTGCCCCCCACGCAGCGGGGCTTGATGGAGAACCTCAAAGTGCACCCCCAGTGCTGGTTTGGGGGAACTCAGGCTGTGCCCCCCTCCTGGTGATAGGCCAGGGGACCTGAGGCTGCGCCCCCTGCCCCCCGCCTGGCGGAGCTTGACTGGGGACCTCAGGCCATGCCCCCCACCTAGCGGGGCTTGACAGGGGATCTCAGGCCGTGTCCCCCACCTGGCGAGGCTTGATGGAGGACCTTAAGGCATGCCCTCCGCCCTGGTCTGGGTTGGGGGACTTCAGGCCATGCCCCCCCATCCTGGCACCGGGCCAGGGGACCTGAGGCTACCCCCCCTGCCTGGCAGGGCTTGACAAGGGTAGGACTGGCCGGGTCTGGATCTAGTCCAATGGGGGGGGCAGCTGGGTCTGGGTCTCATGCGATTTTGAGGTGCATGTGGGTAGGAGGGGACTTGATTTTGGGTCCCGTGATGAGCCCCAGACTCTGACAGGAGGAAAGTTTTCATATACATTTTACTAATTTTCTTTCATCTCTGATACTTCTATTATAGAGAAAGTGCAAATAGCAATATTAAATTATTTCCTCTAATTAATCCCCTTTTAATGTGCACGAATTTCATGCACCAGGTTACTAGTATTCTATAAATTTCAGTCTACACTGAGAAGGAACATACAAAGATCCAGAGCCAAGTTCAAACAGGAAATTCTCAGGAGTAACAAGTATCCGGTCCATAACAGTGGACAAGCCTAGCATAATAGTTCCCTATTGGAGACATCTACTGGTAGTACTTCAGATGTTTGTGATCCACACATTGAGGCATTTATGAATTGTTTCCAGTACTCAATGTACACTTCTAATAAGCTCTGTGCAGCATTTTAAAATCTTGCATATTGTTTGTTCTTTATATCTTAAAACTTTACATTGAATCTAAGAATAAAAACTTTATGTCACTTGGTAACAATTATTATTTGCCAAAAAATTGTTATCCTGGAATGTTATATCTTACAGAAAAGCAAGTTTCTTTGTCAGTTGTTTTACAGTCAAGTCTATAACCGTATCATTTTAAGTTTGTCATTTATTATTATTATTATGACTGTGTTCAAAACATCACTATTTTAAAGAAATTTTTAATAAATATTTCTGGAGAGAAACCAAGATGGCGGCATAGGTAAATACCTGGACTGCTGCCTCGCACAACAATTTCAAAACTACAACTAAAAGACAAAACGGACATCATCCAGAACCACAGGAAGGCTGGCTGAGTGGAAATTCTACAAGTAGAAGGAAAGAGAAAAGCACACTGAGACTCACAGGAGCTGTAGAAGGCAGAGGTACGGAAGCGCGCGTGCGGAGAGGTCTGGCAACTGAGTACGCGGCTGGCTTTCTCAATCAGGAGGGAGACAAAAGCTCATGACTGCTCTGAACTCCAGTTCCGGGCGAGACTCTGGGGACCCAGACTTATACGGGAAGAAACTGGACTGTCTGGCAGCGGGTGAAACTCGAGGGTGGCTTTCTCTCAGAGGTGCTTGCAGCGATTACCGTGGGACAATGAGACCTGGGAGCCTCTTAGGGCAGGGCTGATGGGAAGCCATAGCTGTTTGCTCCGCCCGAAGATCCCACCCCACAAAGACATAGCTGCTTGCTCTGCCCTGAGACTCCTCCCCATTCAAGCTGAGTGCAGAGGCTTTTGCATGTGAATGGCCTGGTCCTTTGATTTCTAAACTTACCTAACAAACTGCAGCTGAGTCAGTGAGACCCAGAACATCCAAAAGAAAGCCCAAGGCCCCACAGCAGCTTGCATTGCTTCACAGCTGGGCCTCATCTGGGCACCTCCAAAAAACAAACAAAGAAGAGGAATCTGCAGATCTCTCCATAGCTCCTGCTGGGTGGCCTCAGGCAGAGGCTAAATTAACACCTCCTTGGAGGTACCAACATCCGAATTATGGGGGTGCCAGAAGAAGAGAGAGAGCAAGATACTGAAAACCTATGTGAAGAAATAATGACAGAAAAGTTCCCCCCCCTGGTGAAAGAAGTAGACTTACAAGTCCAGGAAGCGCAGAGAACCCCAAACAAAGGGAATCCATAGAGGACCACACCAAGACACATCATAATTAAAATGCCAAGAGCAAAAGACAAAGAGAGAATATTAAAAGCAGCAAGAGAAAAACAGTTAGTTACCTATAAGGGAGCACCCATATGTTTGTCAGATGATTTCTCAACAGAAACTATGCAGGCAAGATGGGAGTGGCAAGAAATATTCAAAGTGATGAACAGCAAGAACCTACAACCAAGATGACTCTACCCAGCAAAGCTATCATTCAGAATTGATGGTCAGATAAAGAGCTTCACAGATAAAAAAAAAGCTAAAGGAGTTCATCACTGCCAAACCAGTATTATATGAAATGCTGAAAGGTATTCTTTAAGAAGAGGAAGAAGAAGAAAAAGGTAAAGATAAAAATTATGAACAATAAATACATATCTACCATGTTTCCCCGAAAATAAGACAGTGTCTTATATTAATTTTTGTCCCCAAAGACACGCTAGGTCTTATTTTCAGGGGATGTCTTATTTTTCCATGAAGAAGAATACGGTACACATTTATTGTTAAATGAAAATAAAGGAAATTTATTACCTGTATACGGTACGGTAGTTGTCAACACAAACCAGACAAACTGTGAATCCTACAGTATCAAGAATTTACTCATTTATTCAATGACAATCATGTCATCATCTTCTGGAACATCATCATAACAATCTAATTCCTGAATTTCCTGGTGAATTTCTTGTGACTCCATTTCTTTCAGAATCAGTGGACCAAATCTCTCATGTTTAGCAATAGCACTGTCTTTAAATGAGTACTTCTTGTCAAGGTAGCCTGCTCGCAGTGCATTTGCAATGCAACTGTCAGTGATTTTCTCCCATGAATTCTTCACCCAAGTCACAACTTCTTGCAGTTTAGGTTTCACAAAGTTTCCACGCTGATTTCTCTCCATTCTATTTTCAATGTAGTCATTAATTTCCATGCGCAAATTGTCTTTGAATGGCTTGTTTATTGCAATATCAAGAGTCTGGAGATAGGCCGTCATTCCTGCGGGAATCATTATCTGATCTATTTTTCTTTCGTGAAGAAATGTCTTCATGTCTTTAGCGCGGTGAGTGCTGGCTGCATCCCAGACTAGCAGACCTCTTTGGCTCCCTCGCATAACAAGCAGCAGCATTAAATCGACCCACTTCCTTATAACTGCTTGTGTGTCCCAGGCTTTTTCAGTTTCAAGAATAAAAACGCCCAAAACACGTTCAATCTTTTCCTTCTTGCCCTTAGAAATGATTAAAGGTGGGATTTTAGTGCCATCCAGATGAATTGCCAAAATACAGGAAACATGTGCACTTTCGTAAGCAGTGAAGGGAATGTACGCTAAGGAGGCACCCCGCTGTTCAATTGTTGTTTGAGATGATTGGCCCATAAACACTGCAGTTTCATCCATAGCAATCATGTTGGAAAGATTGTATTTAGAGAAGTCAGCGTCATCAATAAAGGACTTGAATGCAAGTGCTCGCTTATAACTCGAGTATCTTCCAACCTAAACAATGTTGTAGATCTTCTTAAAGACAGTTCACTTCACTGAAGGAAATTATCCAGGCAGTGTTGTGATGCTTTGAAGTCTTCGGGGGCTATGTCAAACTGTGGTGCCATTGCAAGGGCAAATTCTTGAATCTGAGCCCTATTCACAACCAAAGCCTTTGCTCTCCTGTCAACAACCCATTCACAAATCAGGTCTTCCAGCTCGGAAAATAATGGTTGCCGACCTGATCCACACTTGCGCTTTTTAGCATTTCCCTTGTCCACTTGTTCAATGAGGTTACCATGCTCTGCTCGCCATTTTCGGACCAATAGGATACTCAACATCTTCTCTTTGCAGAAAGCAGTAAGATTTTGGCCCCAAGAGTCTTCCACGATTCCTTTCTTGTACTCCACAGAGTAGCTTTTTCTTTTTGCGCTCATTTCTAGGGTAAAAAAAAAAGGAACTGGGGTATCAAGGTGGGGGGAGGGGGATCACTCAAAATGACACAGGGGGGATCAGAGGGGGGGATCAAAATGGCACAGGAGAATCAGAGGGGGGATTACCATTTTAGTAACCCCTTTTGATCCTCTTGTGTCATTTTGATTGCCCCCTGTGATCCTCCTGTGTCATTTTAAGTGATCCCCCTCGCCCCACCCCTGTGCCACTGAACACCTTCACCAGACATCCCCCCTACCCCTTTATCAGACATTTACCCCCTGGGGCCTGCCTGGGGACTGTCACTGGGCTTTCTGGGGCCTGGATCTGGGCTGGAGCAGGGTCTGCCACTGACTGAGAACCTTCAGTCATCATGAAGGCGGCTGCGAGCATCAGGTAGTGTCACCAGAGACAGACCAGCACTCACCACCTTCACCGCGTCCCGTCCGCTCTAATCCTCCTGTTCTTCTACACGCATCTGCGAAAGTCTCCTCCTCTCTCCCGCCCCGCGCTCACCGCTCACTCCGACCTCCGCTTTGCCTCCACACAGCAGTGATGTCAGGACTCCGCATAACGTCACTGGTTGCTAGATGCCAGTCGGGGCGGCCCTAGCGACCAGTTTATGGTAAATTAATTTTCATTCTGAGACAGAGCCCGGGGGCCTTATTTTCGGGGGATGCCTTATATTTCACTCAGAAGGAAACCTGTAAGTAGGTCTTATTTTCAGAGGATGTTTTATTTTCAGGAAAACACGGTAGCAACAAGTGAATCTAAAAATCAAGTGAATAAAAAATCTGATGAACAGAATAAACTAGTGAATATAATAGAATCAGGAGCATAGAAAGGGATTGGACTGACAATTCTCGCAGGAAAGGAGTTTGGGGGGTGCGGGAAGAGACTGGACAAAAATCATACACCTATGGATGAGAACAGTGGGGGTGGTAAGAGCAGAGGGTGGGGTGGGAACTGGGTGGAGGGGAGCTATGGGGGGGGAAGCGGAACAATTATAATAATCTGAACAATAAAGATTTATTTAAAAAAAAAAGAATTACTGAGGACTTGGCTCCCTAGATAAGGTTACATTATTTCAGCCACAGACCCTGAGATTCCCACATTCCCAGCCACTGGATCCTGAACCCCCTCTTGATTCAGAGAGGGAAATCACTTTGGCCAGAGTCCCACTGTCTCAACCAGAGACTGTGAGACACCCGCCCCCCACTTTCACAGCCTCAGTGCCCCTCGCAGTGAGTTACAGAGTGACGCTAATCCAGCAAAATTAACACCACACTGGCCAAAGTCACAGTACCTGAGCCTCAGGCCCTGGGACTCCTTCCTCCCAGGCTGTGGACTCTGGGAACCCACAGTGATTACATACCAGCAAGACCTCAGACAACATTTTCCACAAGAGCCAGAACCACAGTCACATCCAAAACAGTGTGCACAATGAATCTGGGGGTGAATCACATTGCCCCCCAAGAGGAGAATTCATCCACGAATAAGAAACTAACATTCAAGTTCCAACTACATCAAGAGAACCCAAATTTCTCAAGTAGAGAGCTCTACTGGATCACCAAGCCCAAGAGACCTGAGAGATCGCACCTCTAGTACCACCCCCAAAAGAACCTGGGTAGTGAAGCAGTTGGGTCTAAGAAACAGAAATAATTAAAATGTTACAGCAAAAAATGGGGAGACAAACAAACAATCCCCAAAGGAAAGAAAGGGAATTAAATGAAATGGAGGCGAGCAACATGTCAGAGAAAGAATTCAGAGTAATTGTTATAAGGATGCTCAAATATCTGTATGACAAATACACAAAACTCAGTGAGAATTATAAGGAGCTGAATGAGAATGTCACCAACATGAAAAGCAACAAAGAGGAAATGAAGAATGACATAGCTGCAATAAAGTACACAATGGAAGGCTTAAACAGTAGACTAGAAGAGGCTGAGGACCACATCAGTGAATTAGAAGACAAGGTAGAAAAAACACACAAACACAGCAATGACTGGAAAGAAAACTTAAAAAGCAAGAGGAGAGCCTAAGGGATCTTTGGGACAACACGAAACGAAACAACATCTGCATAATAGGGGTGCCAGAAGGAGAAAAAACTGGGCAAGAAATAGAAAGTGTGTTTGAAGAAATAATGACAGAAAACTTTCCTGATATTGGCAAGAAAAAAACCACGTAAGTCCAAGAAGCACATAGAGTCCCAAACAAGATGAACCCAAAAAGACCAACACCAAGACACATCATAATTAAATTGGCAAACATCAACGACAAAGTAAGAATTTTAAAGGCTGTCAGAGAGAGACAGAAAGTTACCTACAAGGCATCTCCCATTAGAATATCAACAGATTTCTCAACAGAAGCACACCAGGCCAGAAGGGAATGGAATGAAATATACAAAGTGATGCAAACCAAGGGACTGAATCCAAGAATACTATACCCAGCAAGGCTATCATTCAAAATTGAAGGTGTAATCAGGAGCTTCACAGACAAAAAAAAGGGGGGGAGGCTAAGAGAGTTTATTATCACCAAGCTAGCAATGCAAGAAATTCTAAAGGGACTGCTGTAAAAAGAAGAAACAGAAAGGTAAGAAAGAACACAAACATTAAGAATAAAAATGATAACAAACAAGTACTTATCAATAATAACATTAAACATAAATGGACTAAATGCTCCAATCAAAAGACATAGGGTAGCTAAATGGATAAGAAAACATGACCCAAGTATATGCTGTCTGCAAGAGACACACCTCAGAACAAAGGATTCACACAGACTGATAGGGAAAAAAATTTTTAGGCAAATGGAAATGAGAAAAAAGCTGGGGTTGCAATACTTATATCTGATAAAATAGACCTCAGAGTAAAGGCCATAACAAGAGATAAGGAAGGCCACTTCATAATACTAAAGGGAGCAATTCAACAAGAGGATATCACTCTGGTAAACATATATGCACCCAATACAGGAGTACCCAAATGCATAAAACAACTTCTGAAAGATATCATGTGAGAGTTTGATAGCAATACAATCATAGTAGGGGACTTTAATACCCCACTGACACCACTGGACAAATCCTCTAAACAAAAAACCAGCAAAGAAACACAATCATAAATGACTCACTAGATCAGATGGACTTAATTGACACCTTCAGAACATTTCACCCCAAAGCTACAGAATATACATTCTTCTCCAGTGCACACATAACATTTTCAAAGATAGACCACATATTAGGACACAGGCAAAGTCTCTTCAAATTCAAGAAGATAGAAATTATAAGAAGCATCTTCTCAGACCATAATGGCATAAAACTAGAAATCAACTACAATAAAAACAATGAAAAAAAATCAAACACTTGGAGGCTAAATAGCATGCTATTAAACAATGATTGGGTCACCAAAGAGATCAAAGAAGAGATTAAAAGCATCCTGGAAACAAATGACAATAAAAACACAACAATCCAAAATCTATGGGACACAATGAAAGCAGTCCTGAGAGCGAAGTTCATAGCTCTACAGGCCTACGTAAAAAAAAAAAAAAAAAAAAAAAAGAAAGAAAGAAAGAAAAGAAAAACTGGTAATAAGTTACCTAATTTTGCAACTTAAAGAACTAGAAAGAGAGCAACAAGAAAAAGCCCACAGTAACCAGAAGGAAGGAGAGAATAAAGATCAGAACAGAAATAAATGATGTACAGATAAAAAAAAAAAAACCCACAACAATACATAAGATCAATGAGACCAAGAGCTGGTTTCATTGAAAGGATAAACAAGATTGATGAACCTCTAACTAGGCTCACCAAGAAACAAAGAAAGAGGGTCCAAATTAAAAAAATCAGAAATGAAAGAGGTGTTGTAACAACTGACCCCTCAGATAGACAAAGGATTGTAAAAAAAAAAATACTATGAACAACTCTACTCCAACAAACTGGACAACCTCGATGAAATGGACACATTCCTAAAAAAAATACAAGCTTCCAAAACTCAATCAGGAAGATTCAAAAAACCTGAATAGGCCAATAACTACTGATGAAATTGAAACAGTAATCAAAAAGCTTCCAGCAAACAAACGCCCTGGACCAGATGGCTTCACAGGGGAGTTTTACCAAACATTCAAAGAAGAACTAAAACCAATCCTCAGGCTATTTCAAAAAATTCAAGAGGAAGGCACACTTCCAAACTCTTTCTATGAAGTCAGCATTACCCTAATCCCAAAACCAGATAAAGACACCACAAAGAAAGAGAATTACAGGCCAATATCCCTGATGAACACAGATGCTAATATGCTCAACAAAATTCTAGCAAACTGGATCCAGCATTACATTAGAAAGATCATACACCATACACCATTCCTGAGATTTATTCCAGGAATGCAAGGCTGGTACAATATCTGCAAATCAAGAAATGTGATACATCACATTAAAAAAGTGAGAGACAAAAGTCACAATCATATCAATTGATGCAGAAAAGGCATTTTTCAAAATCCAACACTCTTTTCTGATAAAAACGCTCAGCAAAGTGGGAATAGAGGGATCATACCTCAACATAATAAAAACCTTATATGACAAACCTATAGCCAACATCATACTCAATGGGAAAAAACTAAAACCATTTCCACTAAGAACAGGAATAAGACATGGATGCCTGCTTTCACCACTCCTGTTCAACATAGTACTGGAAATGCTAGCCACAGCAATCAGACAAGAAGAAGAAATAAAGGGAATCCAAATTGGAAAAGTAGTAAAATTGTCATTATTAGCAGATGACATGATACTGTACATAGAAAACCGTAAAGACTCAAAAAATTATTAGACTTAATAAATGAATTTGGCAATGTAGCAGGATACAAAATTAATGCCAAGAAATGTATGGCATTTCTATAAACCAATAGTGAACTTACAGAAAGAGAGACTAAAAAAAAATCTCATTTACCATCGCAACAAAAAAATTAAGATACCTAGGAATAAACTTAACTAAGGAGGTAAAAGACCTCTACTCAGAAAACTACAGGACATTGAAAAAAGAGATAGAGGAAGACATAAATAGATGGAAGAGCATACCGTGTTCATGGATTGGTAGAATCAACATCATTAAAATGTCCATACTACCCAAAGCAATCTATACATTCAATGCACTCCCCATTAAAATACCAATGGCATATTTTACAGACCTAGAACTCTCCAAAAATTCATCTGGAATAAAAAAAGACCCCAAATAGCTGAAGCAATCCTGAGAAAGAAAAGCAACATAGGAGGGATCTCAATACCAGATATCAAGCTGTATTACAAAGCTACTGTTCTCAAAACTGTCTGGTATTAGCATAAGAACAGACATATAGACCAATGGAATAAAATAGAGAACACAGAAATCGACCCAAACCACTATGGTCAATTAATATTTGACAGAGGAGGCAAGAACATACAATGGAGTCAAGACAGTCTCTTCAATAAATGGTGTTGGGAAAATTGGACAGATACATGCAAAAAAAAAAAAAAAAACTGGACCACCAACTTACACCATACACAAAAATAAATTCAAAATGGATAAAAGACTTAAATGTAAGATGGGAGACCATAAAAATATTAGAGGAATCTACAGGCAGCAAAATATCAGACATGTGCCGAAGCAATACAGCTCGGCATATGTCTGAATACAGCTCCTAGGGCAATGGAAACTAAAGAGAAAATAAACAAATGGGACTACTTCAAAATAAAGAGCTTCTGCACAACAAGAGAAACCATCAACAAAACAACTAGAAAGCCCACTGCATGGGAGAACATATTTGCCAATTTTATCTCCGATAAGGGTTTAATCTCCAACATTTACAGGGAACTCATACTATTTAATAAAAGGAAGGTAAACAACCTAATCAAAAAATGGGCAATGGACCTAAATAGATACTTTTCAAAAGAGGACCTAAGGAATGCCAAGAGACATATGAAAACACTAGAGGTCCGATGCACGAAGATTCGTGCAATAGGCCTTCCTTCCCCTGGCTGCCGGCACCAGTTTTCCTCCGGCACCTGGGACCCAGGCCTTTGGTTTGGCCGCCGCCTTCCATCTTCTCTCCGACCGGAGCCTTCAGTGTTCGCTCTGGCCAGTGCCTTCAGTCTTCTCCACTCCAGCCAGAGCGCTGCTCTTGTAGCTCCCTCTGCCCCCTACCCTCCTCCTTATAGCAGGTGTCCCGCCCTGCCTGGGCACTCTGCGCCTGAATATGCAAATTAACCACCATCTTTGTTGGGTTAATTTGCATACTATCTCCTGATTGGCTGGTGGGTGTCTCAGCAGTATGGTCAATTTGCATATTTATCTTTTATTAGTGTAGATGCTCAAAGTCACTAATCATTTGAGAGATGCAAATCAAAACGACAATGAGGTGCCATCTCACACCTGTCAGAATGGCTATAATCAACAAATGACAAATGCTGGCGAGGATGTGGAGAAAAAGGTAACCCTCGTACACTGCTGGTGGGAATGCAGACTGGTGCAGCCACTGTGGAGAACAGTATGGAATTTCCTCAAAAAACTAAAAGTGGAACTCTCATTTGACCCAGTGATCCCACTTCTAGGAATATATCCCAAGAAACTAGAAACACCAATCAAAAAGGATATATGCACCCCTATGTTCATAGCAGCACAATTTACCACAGCTAAGATTTGGAAACAGCCTAAGTGCCCATCAGCAGATGAGTGGATTAAAAAACTGTGGTACATCTACATAATGGAATATTATGTTGCTTTAAAAAAAGAAGGAATTCTTACCATTTGAAACAGCATGGATGGAACTGGAGAGCATTATGAGCATTATGCTAAGTGAAATAAGCCAGTCAGTGAAAGAAAAATACCACATGATCTCACTCATTTATGGATAATAAAGAACATTATAACCTGATGAACCAAAAGGTAGATACAGAGGCAGAGAAGCATCAAACAGACTGTCAAATTACAGCGGGAAGGCTGGCGGGTGCGGAGGGAGAGGTAAGAGATCAACCGAAGGACTTGTATGCATGCATATAAGCATAACCAATGGATGCAATACACTGGGGCTGAGGGCATGTATGGGAGCAGGGTGGGGGGGGCAATGGGGGGATCTGGACACATGTAATACCTTAATCAATAAAAAGAATTGGAGGGGAAAAAAGAAATCAAGGTGGGTGCAATGATCTCAGTGAAGATAAGACTGGCGTGGCCACTAGGGTAGTCCCTTCCCCTTCCCCCTCCCTGCCTCAGAGAACCAGGAAGTGGGCTAATATAACTTTACGCTATACATAAACAACTTTTAAAAATCTAAGATTATCATAAGTCTAAAAATTTATGCATAAATTTTATTGCATGATAAAAGTCCTGAAACCTTGTCCAGTTTCTGAACCTGAGCTTGTTCTCAGATCCAGAACTTATTGAATGAGAAGCAGTGTCTGCAAAAGTGGGGCAAGTATACTCAGTTGTGAACCTCTTATCTTCCTGCAAAGAAGTATGTATGGCTGCTTACACAGGTAAGCATGCATTGATAAAAGGGTAATACTTAGATTTTTGAGAATTATTGGCATTGATATCTAAGGATCTAAAACACCACTGTGCCTTCCCTGCTAAACTGGGGGTGGAGGGACCTTGGAGTAAACGGGATCCTGGTCCAGCTCACAGTGAGCTCACTCAGTCAATAGACCTACTTAGTGGTTATTTCCTCAGTTCCAAATTAACCATAAAACTGCACATACTCATTAGCTACCACAACCCTCACCTGTAAGATAGGAGTTATTTCAGAGGCAGTAAAGCATCAAACAGACTGTCAAATTACAGCGGGAAGGTTAGGGAGAGGTGGGGGAAATAAGAGATCAACCAAAGGACTTATATGCATGCATATAAGAATAACCAATGGATGCAAAACATTGGAGGGGGGGTCAGGGCATGTATGGGAGTGGGGGGGGGCAATGGTAAGATATGTACATATATAATACCTTAATAAAAAATAATAAAATAAAAATTAAAATAAAAAAAGTTATTTCAATGGAAAGGCCAAGTGGAAATCTCAAAAATTCCTTCCTTAGGAAAGATAGTAAATCAAAAACAATACCTCAGAAATCAAGACTGCCCTTAAAGCCTTAAAGAATGAAAGGCTGGTGGTCTCTATCATATCCCATTTAACCTGCCAGTCTGACCCCTACAAAATCCAGAAGAAGTAGTCCCTGGCAGCCACTGTGCTGGGTGCAGCATCTCTAAATGGTAACACAGCCTCTGGCACAGATATATGACCATTAATCTAGCAAATGTATTATTTTTTCCATCCCCCTCAGAAAGAAGAATTTTAAGGACAGAAAAAGACCTGAATTTACTTTGTTGTGGCTTTACACAATCTATGAGAAACACTTGATAATTAAACCCCAAGAAGGCTGACTCCTCTGTTCAAGTTGCAGGACAAAATAAGCTACTCTCAAGGTTGCATTCTTGTATCCCCCTTCTCCTTGCTGTTTTCATAACTTGGGGATAATTCCCACCAAGGAGTCCCTAGTTAGTAGAAAGTTCCCTTCTCCCTTCCCCTTTCAAACAAGCCTCTTTTGGATTCTATAACTTTTGTCCTAAGCTTGTTTTACAGGCTTGTGAGAAATACTAAGATAACTCCCTAGGACATCTGCCAGACTGTCTCCTGGACAGCAAACTGTAACTTTTCAAGATAACACCTACTGTCTGCTCAACTTCAACACAATCCTCCTCCCTTCCATGTCGCTTAGCAACAGCAACTGCTTAACAGTGCAAGCCACTCTTTGTTCCCTGCCCTGTATCTGCTAACAATACTTGGCCCTTTCCTCCCTTGGAAAGTAAAATAAATTTCCTCTCTGCATCTCTTCTCTTAGTTGTGAATTCTTTCACAGTCCATGTCATCAGCCAAATCTTAACAAGGATTACAAGCAGCTAATAGTCACATGGATAGAAAAAGTTATACATTTCAATCTTCCCAGGACTATGTTAGCTCCCCTGTCTTATGTCTCATTATAGCTGAAAGGAACCTGGACATTCCACAGAATCAGACAATGGTTCTCTGTATTGATGATAGTACTAATCTGGCCGAAGGCAGAAGAGAAGGCAAGTACATGGACTACCTTGGTAAGGCATCTGCAATCTAGAGGGCAGGAGGTAAGCCTTTGAGGGTTTAGGAACCTGCTACACTGTGAGGTGTTCAGGGGCCCCGAGGGTTGGGCACACTGGGATGTCCCACCACTAAGAAAAAGCATAGGGCTTAGTAAACCTTTCTAGGAAGCATATTCCACACTTGCGAATACTGTTCCACCCCTTCTACCAGATGACACTGAAGGCTGCCAGATGGGGCCAGAGCAGGAAAGGACCCTGTAGCAGGTGCTGACTGTGGTGTGAGCAATCATGCTGCTTGGGCGCTCTGACCTAGCAAACCTTACATACTAGAAGTATCTGTGGTGGGAAGAGAGGCTGTGGGGAATTTATAGCAAGCCCATTAAGGATTCACAATGTAGACCCCTCAGGTTCTGGATCAAGGCTGTGCACCATTTCAAATAAAGAAACTCCTAACAGGAACGTTGTCCTGGTAGACTTGATATGTCTGACCACAGGACTTAGGTAAACCTGAACTGCTCACTGTGACCTCTTGAACTATGTTGAACACAATGGGTCATATGGTTGGGGATGGAGGGTAAGCAGAGATCCTTCTTAAGAGGGTTCAGACACTCTCTGGCCACTGGGCCAGAGAGTGCAAGTAAGTTGCCTGAGCTGCTGAGAATTAGGAGGAGGAAACTTTGGATATTTAAGGAGAGTGGATATTTAGGTCGAAACACATTTAGGGGAGTGGGGGAGAAAGGACTAGGGAAGTGTGGCACTTACAGTCAACATGAGAGCCTGCTGAAAATGTATGCCACTTTATGACAATGTTATATATTTGAGGTCAGCATGAGTCTGCATTTTTTTTCCATCCACATTCAGTTACCTAGGTGGAGGTGGGGTATATTTTTAAACCAGGGCTGGGCTCACATCTCTAACAACAGAAGGAGAAGGGGACATGTGAATGGAAGGTGTAAGCCAGAGAGTAATTACAGTGATAAACTGTGAAACCCAATGAGTGCAGAGGGGAACATGTAGTGAGTGATGTAAATGGATTGGAAGTCTGCATGGGGTTGAAGGGCCCCTGGCACCAGGTTAAAAGAGTGAGCTGGAAAGATGGGTAGAGGTAATTTAGTGGGAAACTCAAATTCTTGAGTCTGTTAGAGGATGGAGGGCACGCTAGAAGCCAGCAGAAGCTCTGGAAATGCTGACAGGTTGGATGATCAGGAGAGCATCTAGCAGGTCAGCTGCTAGGAATCTCACCTCCTCAAGGGCACAGAAGCTCTTAAATTGACCTGCAGTTGCCACTGGATCTAGGAAGCCTTCAACCCAGCCCCAACATTGCCTATGGACTTCCTCAACAGTGGCTTGGAGACTTGGAGTGTGGGCTGTTTGTTGTCATCTTTGCACTGTTTGACAGACTCACAGTTGCTAAACCATGCACCTACCTCATAGGACTTATCTGAGAATCAAATGAGCTAATTTGTGTAAAGTGCTCCAAATAGTTGGTAGGTTTGATGGAGCAATTGAGTTGATACCCTTCCCCGGGAACTGGCTTTTCAGGTCATTTCACTATGGACATTCCCTTTGCTGAAGACCACATTTCACTTGCGGAGACCACATTCCATTCTCTCCCCTCTGGGTATGCATAAAGAAGTCTCCGCCCAGAAAAGAGCCCGCCAAAAGTCCTTTAAAAGCCGCTGACTCCCATCACTGGGTGCTGGAGCCATCCAGGCTCAGCCACCTGGTGTGCGTATGATCGAATAAATTAATAATCCCTCACCACTCTGGCCTCCTGCATTCCTCCTTCGGTGACCTAACAATAGTGAATGGCATTTAACTAACTCTTAATACGTATTAACCATCACTATTTAGAAAATTAAAACACAAGGGAAACTATATATTCCAGAATAGGGCTGAGGGTTTTATTAATTTTTTCAATATGTTTTTATTGATTTTTAGAGAGAAAGGAAGGGAGAGGGATAGAGAAATGTTGATGAGATAAGAGAGAAACATCAATGATCAGCTGCCTCCTGCACACCCCCTACTGGGGATAAAGTCTGCAACCCGGGCATGTGTCCTTACTGGGAATCGACTGGGAACCTCTTTTTTTTTTTTTTTTAATTTATTTCAGAGAGGAAGGGGGAAGGAGAGAAAGATAGAAACATCAACATGAGAGAGAATCATTGATTGGCTGCCTCTTGCATGCCCCACACTGGGGATTGAGCCTGAAACCCAGGCATGTGCCCTTGACTGGGACCCTTCAATATGCAGGCTGACACTCTTTCCACTGAGCCAAACTGGCTAGGGCCGAACTGGGGACCTCTTGATTCCTGGGTCACACTCAACCACTGAGCAACACCAACCAGGCAGGGCTGGGATTTTAGAGAACAATGGGGAATGGCTGCTAATGGGTACAAGGGTTTTTTTCTTTGGGGCGGAGGGTGGGAGGAAAGGTGGGTTATAAAAATATGGTAAAATTAGATTGTGGTGATAGTTGCACAAATCGGTGGATATAATAAAAACCATAGCATTATACACTTTAAAAGGGCAAATATTATGGTATGTGAATTATATCTCAATAAAGCTATTTTTTAAAAACGTAATAATGGAAGTTAACCCAGATAAAGCTTCATTGAGACTGTTGATCTTGAGAACCCACATTTATCATTACTCTTCTAAGGAATTGTTCTTTATTAGCTTTATAATAGCCCATGCGTTATTTTCATTATGTCAATAAAGTAGCATACATATGAGAATCCTGATAAATATAAAACCACTCTACAAAAGATCTTGAGATGATCATGTGATCTCTGAACAAAGACAGTTTTGTTTATTCCTTTTCAATCTGTATGCCCTTTATTTCCTTTTCTTGTTTTATTGCATTCGCTTAGAACTTCCAGTAAAGATGCTGACAAGTAGCAGTGAGAGGCAACATCTTTGCATTGTTCCTGATCTCATTGAGAAAGCTTCAGAATTTCTCACTTTAAGTAAGATGTTAGGAGTAGTTTTTTTATAGACATTCCTTATCAAGATAAGGCCATTCCTTTCCTTCCTAGTTTGCTGAGAGTTCTTATCATGAATGGTGTTGGGTTTTGTCATATGTTTCTGTATCTATTAATGTGATTTAGTGATTATTTTGTGATTTTTATTTTTTAGCCTTTTAATATGGTGCATTACATTAACTGATTTTCAAATGTTGAACTAGCCTTGTACACCTGGGATAAATCACACTTAGTCATGGCATATAATTTTTTACGCATTGTTGGATTCCATTTCGTTATATTTTGTTGAGGATGTTGCATCTCTGTTTATGACAGATAATTTTCTGTAATTTTCTTTTCTTGTAATGTCTTTGTTTGGATTTGATATTAAAGTAACATTCTTTGGTCTCAAAAAATGCGTTAGGAAGTATTCCCCTTGTTCCTACTCTCTGAAAGAGGTTGTAGATAATTGGTATAACTTTTCACTTAAATATTTAATAGAATTCACCTGTGAACCCATTTGGGCCTGGTGCTTTCTCCTTTGAAAGGTTATTAACTATATTGATTGAATTTATTTGATACAAGCCTATTCAAATTGAGTTTTGACACATTGCATCTTTTAAAGAATTGGTTCATTTTATCGGTTATCAAGTTTGTGGGTATAGAGTTGTTCATAGATGTCCCCTTTTTCATTAGTATATTAGTGATATTAGTAATTTGTGTCATCTCTTTTTTTTTCTTAGTTAGCCTGTCTAGAGGCCTAATGATTTTTTTATTTTCCCTATTGATTTACTGTTTTCAATTTTATTATTTCTCTTTAATTTTTATTATTTCTTTTCTTCTGTATAATTTGGGTTTAATTTGCCCTTCTTTTTCTTGCTTCCTAAGATAAAAGCTTGGGTGATTTTAGATCTTCATTCTCTTCTAATAAATGATTTAAGACTATAATTTTCTCTCTGAGTACTGATTTTGCTGCATGTCATATATTTGATATCATATATTTTCACTTTCATTTAGCTAAAAATGTTTTGTAATTCTCTTCATATTTCTTCTTTTAAATGTGTTTAAAAATGTGTTTTTAGTCTCCAAGTATTTAGGGATTTTCCAGATATTTTTCTTTTACAGATTTCTAGTTTAATTTCACTGGGGTCTGAAAGCAGACATTGCATGGTTTCTATTCTTTTAAATTTGTTAACATATGGTTTATGGCCCAGAATGTGGTCTGTCTTGGTGAAAGATCCATGTGAGCTTGAGAAGAATTTGTAATTTGCTATTATTGGATGAAGTAGTCCATAGATTTCAATTATATTCATTTAAGTGATGCTGCTGTTGGGTTCAACTATGTCCTTACTCATTATCTGCCTGCTGGGTCTGACCATTTCTCATTTAAAATTTTTATTTATTTATTGATGACAGTTTTGTAGAGGTTCCCAATTTTCTCCACCTTTGTCCATCTCCACCTAGCCCCCGATACACCCCATGTCTTCCCCATACTATTATCCATGTCTATGGGTTATGCACATATGTTCTTTGATTAATCTCTTCTCATCCCCTCCATCCTCCTCCTTTCTGAGGTCTGTCATTCTGTTCCATATATTCCCACCAGCCGTGTTCTAGGGTTCCCTTTTCTCTACATCCTCATCAGTACTTGTGGTTTGTTGATTTATTGATAGTTGTCATTCTGACAGATGTGACGTGATACCTCGTCGTAATTTTAATTTGCACCTCTCTCATGATTAGTGACATTGAGCATTTTTTTCATATGTCTATTGGCCATCTGTATGTTCTTTTTGGAGAATTGTCTATTCAGATACTTTGCCTATTTTCTTTATTGGATTGATTGTCTTCCTGGTGTTGAGTTGTATATCTTCTTTGTATATTTTGGAAATTAACCCTTATCAGATATATAATTGGTGAATATGTTCTCCCATATAATGAGTTCCCTCTTCAGTTTTTTGATGTTTCTTTTGCTGTGCAAAGCTTTTACGTTTGATGTGGTCGCATTTGTTTATTTTTTTCCTTTGCTTAATAACATGCTATTGGGTGCATATGTGTTTACAAGGGTTATATTTTCTTATTGAATTGACCCCGTTAGTATTATATAGTGACCTTCTTTGTCTCTTGTTATGGCATTTGTTTTGAAGTCTATTTTGTCAGGTATGAGTATTGCTATCCCACCCTTTTTTCATTTCCATTTGCATGAAATATTTTTTCCATCCTTTCACTTTCAGTTTGTATGAATCTTTTGTTCTGAGGTAGGACTCTTTTAGACAGCATATATATGGGTCATGTTTTCTTACCCATTCAGCTAACCTATGTCTTTTGATTGGAGCATTTAGTCCATTAATATTTAAGGTTATTGTTGATAGGTATTTATTTATTTATTGCCATTTTTTTTCTTAATACCTATATTCCTCTCTCTCTTTTGATTTCTTCTTTTTCTTACAGCAGTACCTTTAACATTTCTTGCAATGTGGGTTTGGTGGTAATGTACTCTGTTAGCCCCTCCTCCTTTTTCTGCCTTCAGTTTTAAATAATTGCCTAGCCGGATAGCATAGTCTTGGGTTCAGGTCCTTAATTTGCATTACTTTGAATACTTCACGCCAATTCCTTTTGGCCTGCAGTGTTTCAATCGAGAAATCAGTTGACAGTTTAATGGTAACTCCCTTATAGGTAACTTTCTGTCTCTCTCTTGCTGCCTTCAAGATTCTTTCTTTGTCTTTAATGTTTGTCATTTTATGTTATGTGTTGGTGTGGGTCTCTTCAGGTTCATCTTGATTGGGACTCTCTGTGCTTCCTGAACTTGTGTGACATTTTTTTTTCACCAGGTTAGAGAAGGTTTCTGTCATTATTTCTTTAAACAGGTTCTCTATTCCTTGCTCACTTTCTTCTCCTTCTGAAACCCTTATGATGTGGATGTTGTTACATTTCATGTTTCTTGAAGTTCCCTTAAACTATCCTCTTGCTTTTTAATTCTTTTTTTCTTTTTGATGCTCTAATTGGATGTTTCTTCTGCTTTGTCGTCCAAATCACTGACTCGATCCTCTGCATCATCCAATCTACTTTTAATTCCTTACAGTGTATTCTTTTTTAAAAAAATATTTTTTATTGAGGACGGGAGAGGGAGAGAGAGATAGAAACATCAATGATGAGAGAGAATCATTGATCAGCTGCCTCTTGCATGCCCCGCACTGGGGATCGAGCTGGCAACCCAGGCACTTGCCCCTGGCAGGAATCAAACCTGGGACCTTTCAATCCGCAGGCTGACTCTCTATCCATTGAGCCAAACCAGCTAGGGCGTTTCAGTGTATTCTTGATGTCAGATATTCTTTGTTTCCACCTGGTTCTTGTTCATGGTCTCTATTCTTTTTTTTTAAATGCTATTGTAGAGAAACCAAGATGGCGGCATAGGTAAGCACCTAAACTGCTGCCTTGCACAACAATTTCAAAACTACAACTAAAAGACAGAACGGACACCATAGAACCACAGGAAACCTGGCTGAGTGAAAATTCTACAACTAGAAGGAAAGAGAAAAGCTCACAGAGAATTGGAGGTACTGCAAAGGGTCTTTGTGCGCGCAGAGAGGAAGGGCGGCTGAGAGCCTGGCTGACTCTCTCTGACGGAAGGGGGAAGGAAGCCCCCGACCACACTGAACCCCAGTTCTGACTGCACTGAACCCCAGTTCCTGGCGAACCCCTTGGGACCCACGCTCTTGCAGGGGGGAATCTGGACTCTTGGGCAGAGGCTCGGGAGCCGGGGAAGGCAGAGGTCTGGAGGCGCGCGCGTGCCAGTGCGCACAAAGGCTGTGGAGGTTGCCACAGGCTTTCCCTAGTGGAAGGGAGTCAGAAGCTCCTGACTGCACTGAGCCCCAGTTCTGACTGCACTGGACCCCAGTTCCAGGTGAGCCCCTGGGGACCCACGCTCTTGTGGGGGGAATCTGGACTCTCCAGCGGAGACTCGAGAGTCGGGGAAGGCAGAGGTCTGGAGGTGCGCACGCGCAAGGGCAAGGCTGACTGGAAGCCAAGACTGCTCTGCCCTGAGACTCCACCCCATCCAAGCTGAGCACAGAGGCTATTGCAATTTGGCAAGTCTAATCCTATAAGGCTGTCTCCAGCACCGAACTTCTCCCAGCGTAGACACAGCTGATCCTTACAGCCAACTGGCCTGGAGGTCAATTCCTCCCAGTGATACCATCAACAATCAAGACTTAACTACAACAAGGCTGTACACACAGTCCACAAAGGGGTGCACCAAGAGTGTCCACCTCAGGTTAACTGGGGAGGCCGACCCACTGGGCCATATAGGAAACCTAGCACACAAATCTACCTTACCAACTCAGGGAATCAATGAAAATGCGGCGTCAAAGAAACAGATCACAAACGAAAGAAATGGAGGAAAACAAACAACTGGATGTAGAATTCAAAACCACGGTTATAAGGCTTTTCAAGAATATCCTAGAAAAGGCCGATAAATATAACGAGATCCTTGAAGATATGAAAAAGGACCAACTAGAAATTAAGCATACACTGACTGAAATAAAAAATATTATACAGAGACCCAACAACAGACTAGAAGAACACAAGAATCAAGTCAAAGAACTGAAATACAAAGAAGCAAAAAACACTCAACTGAAAAAGAAAAAAGAAAAAAAAATCCAAAAAGTTGAAGATAGTGTAGGAAGCCTCTGGGACAACTTCAAGTGTACCAACATCAGAATTATGAAGGTGCCAGAAGAAGAGAGAGAGCAAGATACTGAAAACCTATTTGAAGAAATAATGACAGAAAACTTCCCCCACCTGGTGAAAGAAATAGACTTACAAGTCCAGGACGTGCACAGAACCCCAAACAAAAGGAATCCAAAGAGGACCACACCAAGACATGTCATAATTAAAATGCCAAGAGCAAAAGACAAAGAGAGAATACTGAAAGCAGCAAGAGAAAAACAGTTAGTTACCTACAAGGGAGCACCCATATGACTGTCAGTTGATTTCTCAACAGAAACTATGTAGGCCAGACGGGAGTGGCAAGAAATTTTCAAAGTGATGAATAGCAAGAACCTACAACCAAGATTACTCTACCCAGCAAAGCTATCATTCAGAATTGAAGGGCAGATAAAGAGCTTCACAGATAAGAAAAGGCTAAAGGAGTTCATCACCACCAAACCAGTATTATATGAAATGCTGAAAGGTATTCTTAAAGAAGAGGAAGAAGAAAAAAGTAAAGAGAAAAATTATGAACAACAAATACATATCTATCAACAAGTGAACCTAAAAATCAAGTGAATTAAAAACCTGAGGAACAGAATAATCTGGTGAATATAATAGAATCAGGGGCATAGAAAGGGAGTGGACTGATAATTCTCAGGGGGAAAGGGGTATGGGGGGGTTCAGGAAGAGACTGGACAAAAATCATACACCTATGGATGAGGACAGTGGGGGGGAGGTAAGGGCAGAAGGTGGGGTAGGAACCAGGTGGAGGGGAGCTATGGGGGGAAAAAGGAGAAACAATTGTAATAATCTGAATAAAGATTTATTTAAAAAAATAAAAATAAAATAAAATGCTATTGTAGTTGCCACTAAGTTCCTTATAATTCTCACTAAGTTCCTTGAGCATCCTTATAATCTTTACTTTGAACTCTATATCTGTTAAATTGCCTCCCTCCATTTCATTTAGCTCTTTTTCTGGAGACTCCTCCTTTTCTTTCATTTGGGTTTTTGTTTTGTTTTTTTGTCTCCCCATTTTTGTTGTCTCTTTGTGTTTGTTTCTTTGTATTAGATAGAACTGCTATGCCTCCCAGGCTTTGTGGCTTGAACTTATGTAGTATGTGTCCTGTGGGACCCAGTGGTACAGTTTCTTTGATCTCTTGATCTGGATGTTCTAGGAATGTCCCTTGTGTTAGTTATTTGGAACCACCTGTTATAATTGGGTCTTGATTGTTGTTGTTCCATTCATGGGTTGGATCTCCCCTCAGGCTGGCTGACTGTGAGGCTCAACCCTGTCCATGTTGTGTAAACTGTTGTGTAGGTGCTGATAGAATAAAGCAAAACAAAACAAGAAACAAAACAACATATACAAAAGACCCCCTACAACAAATACAACCACAAAAGAAAAGAAAATCAGGAAAGAGAAAAGAGAACAAGAATAAGAAAAAAGAAAATAAAAAATATTAATAAAGTAATAGAAAAGTAATAAAAAAAGAAAAAATGAAGAAAATAATGCAAGAAACAAGCAAAGAAAAAAACGAAGTGGAGATTATTTCAGCATGATAGTGGCCCCCCCGCCCCCCCCCCTCCCGCCCCCTGAGCCAGTCACTGACACACCCTGAGACTTCCAGACCTGTAGGCTTGGCTTCTGCTGCTGCCTCCTCAGCAGGGGTCAAGATATAGGGTAGGGCAAGCAAGATTCCTGCGGGTGGGGTGAGCTGTATCCCTGAGGGCTAGGTATTTGCCTTTCACCAGGCTATTGCTGCTGGGAGGGGCGTGCCTCTCAGGGAAAGTGGCTGCTGCAGTGAGTTGGGTTTGACTGAGCACAGGTTTTCCAGCCACCACTTTTCCCCCACTGCCTCCCACCCCAGCTTCTCCTCTGACAACTTCAGTCTGCACATCCCTCTCTCCACTAAAGCTTGGGGCCAGTGGCAGCAAATGAATATCCTATGCTCTGGTGTTTATTTAAAAAAAAAAGTGACTAGCCCTGGCCTGTTTGGCTCAGTGGATAGAGCATCGGCCTGCAAACCAAAGGGTCCCAGGTTTGATTCTGGTCAAGGGCTCATGCCCGGGTTGTGGGCTTGATCCCCAGTGGATGACTTGCAGAAGGTGGCCGATCCATGATTCTCTCTCATCATGGATGTTTCTATCTCTCTCCCTTCCTCTCTGAAATCAATAAAAATATTTTTAAAAAGCTTCAATGCATATTTTAAAAAAAGTGACTTTATCTCTCACAGACTCCTTCTCTCCCTTGCAGATAGAAGCCCCACTACCATTCACAGCTGGGTGTTACATGGGCTGCTATTTTGGCTCTGATGCTCCAGGCTGGGGAGCTCAACCTGGGATCAGGGCCTCACTCCTCTCAGGGAAAACCGCCCAAAGCTAAGACATTCCTCCTCATTCTGGGCCTGCTGCCCATGGAAGCTGGGCCTGCCCCTCTCACGATCCCACCCTTCCTACCAGTCTCCAGGTGGTTTCTGCCCTTCTTTGTAAAAAGTCTACTCTTCAGCTAGTCCTCAGTTGATAATTGCAGGTGAATGTTCCCCAATTTAGTTTTATTTCCAGTCTGGCCCTGGGAGGAGTTGCAAGAAAGATTCACCTACTCTACCACCATCTTCAACCCCATTCCTTATTTTATTTTCTACTCTGATAATCTGTCTTCTCATTTCTTTTTTTTTTTTCTACTCTGATCATCTGTCTTCTAAATGGTCTACTTGGACTAATGATTTTAATGTAATTATTAATATAATTAATTATTATATAAAATATATCTAATGATTAATTTAATGTAATTATTAATTATATATATAATATTTGTTAGTGTTTTCTATTTGTAGCCCATGTTCTTTATTCCTGTTTTTATCTTTTTCATACTTTTTCTGTCTTTTGTGATTTTAAATTGAGCATTTTATGATTCCATTTTCTCTCATATTTAACATATCAATTATACTTCTTTTTAAACTTTTTAGTGATTGTTCTGGAGTTTGCAATACACATTTAAAACTAATCCAAATCTACTTTCAGATAACATTACACCATCTCACATGTAGTACAAGTACCTAATATTATCAAAATATTCCTAATTCTCCCCTCTCATCTCTCATATTATTGCTATCATTCATTTCACTTATACATAAGCATACCTAAGTATATACTAGTATAATTGAATATATTTATTTTATTATTTTGAATAAACTGTTACCTGTTAGATAAATTAAGAATAAGAAAACTAAGTTTATATTTTTCTTCAGTTAGTCATTCTCTAATGTTTCTTTTTTTGAGTAGATCTAATATTCTGACTGTATAATTTTCCTTCTCTCTGAAGAATTGCTTTTAACATTTCTTGGAATTTAGGTCTACTGACAACAAATTCTCTCCAATTTTTGCTTGTCTGAGAAAATCTTTATTTCTCCTTCACTTTGAAGGATAATTTCACAGGGTACAGAATTTTTTGTTGGTTTTTTTTCCCTCTTGCACTTCGATTATTTCACTCCTCTTTCTTCTTACTTGCATGAATTCTGAGAAGTCAGATATAATTCTTATCTTTGCTTTTTAAAAATCTGTCATCTTTTCTTTTTCTTAACCACCCAAGGATGGCTTGTGTCATTTTGAGTTTTTAAAATCATTATAGCCCTACCTGTTTTGGCTCAGCGGATATAGCATCAGCCTGTGGACTGAAGGATCCTAGGTTCGATTCCAGTCAAGGGCACATGCCCAGGTTGTGGGCTCAATCCCCAGTAGGGGACATGCAGGAGGCAGCCGATAAATGATTCTCTCTCATCACTGATGTTTCTATCTCTCTCTCCTTCCCTCTCTGAAATAAATGAAAACATATTTAAAATAAAATAAAATAAAATAAAATAAAATAAAATAAAATAAAATAAAATAAATCATTATACTTGTAGAATGTGAAGACTGGGGCTGCTTCAATGGTGTGACTCTCAGCCTTTCCTGCAGGTGGCCTGCAGATGTGTTCCTGACAATATGGGAATAAAGTGAGCATGCCAATGACATAATGCCGAGTTGCATAGCTTCCTCAACTTGAACCAATCCAGCAGACCTATTCAGTGCTCCAGATTCTTAGAAGTTATATATATGCTTTGGAGCACCATCCTCTGGAAAAACACAAGATGATTTCTCTGTAGCTACTAAGAAAAATTAGCTAAATTAAGGCAGCCATGTACCTCACTTTAGTAACATAATGCCCTTCTCCATCTTCAAATCCTCATTTGAAGCCAGGTCTGGGATTAGTACCTTGAGTCCTTTGGCATTGTCCTTTCATTTTTCTATGGTTCTTAACTCTGGCTGCACAAGGGTCAAGATCCAGAATACAGGGGAGTTACTACAGGAAAATACCTCCAAGGAAATGAATGATTTAAGCACATAATTGCAAATCTAAGTTTAATAAGTAACAACAGACATGACCTAGAAATACGACAACCAAAATTGTTGTAGAGACCATAATCGCCAGCTTTCTTCTTCATTTATCCAATTTTTCCTCTTTTGCAAGAAAATAAACAGGTTAGTACATTTTATGCCCCAAATTATTCCTCCACACTATTATCTTCATTGTCATATATCTCCATCTACTAAAATTCTCAATATATTTCTGGTACTCCAATTGTTAAGATGTTTATTGTGTATAGTTCCCAAGCATATCACCAGCTTTCATAAAAAGTAGAGACACCAAGTTTCTCTCATCCATTTTACTTAAGAAAGTAAAACAAAATTTTGAGTGCCACGCATGGCACCTTAACATGACATTTTATAATTCTTATTACCAGTGCATTCTCATCAAGTCAAGATTTAAAAAATGAACAGAAAAATAAACTTTAAACATTACACTTTTAAGACATAATGGAGTATGGATTTTGTTATCAATTTAGATGACAAGGAATTGTGTTTATTATGAAATGTCATTACAGCAGTGCTAAAAATACAAGAAATACTTCAACACAGCAGAATTTTTTTTACACACACACACACACAATGGAATGAAGCTGCAATCAAAACGAGTTAACAAGTGGCGCTTTTTTTTTTGGACAAAGAATGACATTTACCAATGGTGAATTAATTAAATCATATTTGATCTCAGAATGCAAAGAAAGGTGACCAGAGAACATAAACTGGTTTAGCACTATTAACTTTTGGGCCAAAATAGTTACTCAAAAAGTTGAGGACATTAGAAGCAACATTGATTGTTAATTTTATTTATTTTATTTTTATAATCCACTCATTCAGAAGTCATCTCTGCACATATTTCCTTGCTGTAATTTTTTTCTTCTTTATAAAAATAATTTTTATTTTTCAATTAAAGTTGATATTCAATATTATATCGTTTCAGGTATTAAAAATAGTGATTAGACACTTATATGGCTTACAAAGTGATTCCCCAGTAAGTGTAGTACCCATCTGATATCATACATAATTATTACAATATTATTGACTACATTCCCTATGCTGTACTTTAAATCCCCATAATTATTTTATAACTTTCAATATGCACTTCTTAATCCCTTCACCTTTTCAACCCATCCCCCCTCACATCTGTCAACTATCAAAAGGTTCTCTGTATCTATGAGTCTGTTTCTGTTCAGCTTCTTTGTTTGTTTTTGGATCCCACATATAAGTGAAATCATACAGTATTTGTCTTTCTCTGTCTGACTTATTTCACTTAGCATAATACCCTCTAGTTCCATCCATGTTGTTGAGATATCAAGATTTCATTCTCATTTTATGACTGAGTCATATTGCATTGCATATATGTACCACTTCTTTATCCATTCATCTATTGATGGAAACTTAGGTTACCTCCATATCTTGGATATTGTAAACAATGCTGCAATGACAATAGGGATACATCTGTCTTTTCAGATTAGTTTTTTTGGTTTCTTCAGATAAATACTCAGAATTAGAAATGCTGAGTCCTGTTTTGAAATCTATTTTGTCTGAAATAAGCATTTCTACCGCAGCTTTTCTTGTTTCCATTTTCATGAGATATCATTTTCTATCCATTTACTTTTGGTCTGTGTGTGTCTTTTAATCTGAAGTTGGTTTCTTGTAGGCAGCATATGTATGGGTCTTCTTTTCTTACTCATTCAGCCACCCTCTGTCTTTTAATTGGAGTATTTAATCCATTTACATTTAAAATAATTTTTGATAAATATGTAATTATTGCCACTTTATTATTTATATTTTTTTATCTTTTTTCTTAAAGCAGCTCCTTTAACATTTCTTGTAAAACTTATTTAGTGGTGATGAAATCCTTTAGATTTTTCTTGTCTAGGAAGCTCTTTATCTGTCCTTTTATTCTAAACTAGAGGCCCGGTGCACGAAATTCGTGCATTGGTGGGGGGGGGGGTGCGTCCCCTCAGCCCAGTCTGCACCCTCTCCAATCTAGGACCCCTCAGGGGATGTTCAACTGCCAGTTTAGGCCTGATCCCCGGCAGTTGGACATCCCTCTCACAATCCTGGACCGCTGGCTCCTAATTGCTCACCTGCCTGACTGCCTGGTCACCTCTAACTGCCCCCCAGCCCCCGCCGGCCTGATTGCCCCTCACAGCCCCCCTGCCAGCCTGGTCACCCCACACAGCCTGCTTGTTCAGTAGTTTGGTCATCCCTCACTAATCCCCCTGCTGGCCTTGTCATAGGCAGCCATCTTGTGAGGGCATGAGAGTTAATTTTCATATTACCTCTTTATTATATAGGATGATAGCTTTGGTTGGTAGAGTAATCTTAGTTGTAGGTCCTTGGTTTTCATCACTTTGAATATTTCTTACCAATTCCTTCTGGTCTGCAAAGTTTCTGTTGAGAAATCAGCTGACAGCCCTATGGGAGTTTCTTGTAGGTAAACAACTGCTTTTCTCTTATTGCTTTTAAGATTCTCTGTTTTTAACCTTTTGCATTTTAATTATGATGTGTCTGATACAAGTGTCTTGGTCTAGGCCTCTTTGAGTTCATCTCCTTTGGGAGTCTCTGTGCTTTCTGGACTTATTTGTATACTTCCTTTGCCAATTTAGGGAAAATTTCAGTAATTATTTCTTCAAATGTTGTTTTTTTTCTATTGATTTTTTTTTTCAGAGAGAGAGAGGCAGAGAGAGAGAGAGAGAGAGAGAAACATTGCTCCTGCATGCCCCCTATTGGGGATCAAGCCCGCAATCTGGGCATATGCCCTGAATTGAACGGCAATCTCCTGATGCACAGAACAATGCTCAACCAACTGAGCCACACCAGCTGGGCAATATAGGTTTTTAATTCCTCTCACTCTTTTGTTTCTGGTACCCCTATGATGTCAATGTTGGTACACTTGATGGTATCCCAGAAGTCCCTTAAACTGTTATCACTTTTTCTATTCATTTTCCTTTTTGTTGTTCTTGTTGCTACTTTGTCTTCCAAATCACTCATTTGATCCCCTACTTCATCTGTTGATTCCCTCTAATGTATTCCTCATTTCAGTTATTGTAGTCTTCAGTTATGACTGGTTCTTTTTTCTATTTTCTATTTTCTATATCCATTTTTATGTTTCCTATCACTTTGTTGAAGTTCTCACTGAGATCATCTGCTCTTCCCCTAAGTTCATTAAGCATCTTTATAACCAGTGCTTTGAAGTCTGCATCTGGTAGATTGCTTGTCTCTGTTCTGTTTAGTTCTTTTTCTGGAATTTTGTCCTGTGTTTTCATTTTGGACATGTTTCTTTGCCTCCTCATTTTGGCTGCCTCCCTATATTTGTTTCTATGTATTAGGTAGAGCCATTACATCTCCTGATCTTGGTAGAATGGCCTTATATGGTAGTTGGTCTGTGGGGCCCAGGGACACAGTCTCCCTGATCACCTGAGCCAGGTGCTCCAGGTATGTCCCTTGGATGAGTTATGTGTGCCTTCCTGTTGTAGTTGAGCCTTGATTTCTTTTGGCACATCAATGGGAAGGATTGACCCTCAGGCTGATTGTTTGTGAAGACTGCCTGTGACTACAGTGGGGGAATGGTTGTGTAGGGCCTGACCCTATGGAACAGGATTTGCTTCAGCAGAGCTCTGGTGCCTTCTGAATCTTCACTTTGCATGTGTTGTTAGTGGAAGTAGTTGAGTGGTGCCCTGGTGTAGTCTGAAGCTGGCCACGGAGTATGCTGGTTCTGGGTCCTCTTAGGAGGGGCTCTGGTGCAGGCCAAGTTTAGCCGCTGCCTGTGCTCTTTACTGGGGCCACCTGAGATGAGGTTCAAAGTGATCTGCTGATGGTTTCCATTTGTGCTGGCCTTAGAGCTGTGAACTGAGACCTGCAACCACAAGTGTGTGGCTTGGGGCTGCTAAGCCAGTGGTTGGCCACATGTGGCTCGCGAGCCGCGGTTTGCCAACCACTGTGCTAAGCAAATGGCATGGGGCATGCGGAGGCCAGATGCTGCTTGTTTGGGGTTTGTGAACATTTGAGAGATTTTAGTAAAGTTTGCAGCATGCTAAGACAGGCTATTTATATGGAAAAGCCACTGGAAGTGGCTTGGGTAAGCTCTCAATTTGGGTGGGCAGAGGCTTAGGGAATCACCAGGGCAGGACAAAAGTATTGATGGAGACTCAGACATGGGGCCAGTCTGCACTTTCTGGCTGGGTAGCGGGGAAGACTCAACAAAAGAACAATGGCTTCTGCCAACATTTGTATCATTGAGAAAGCTGCCCCTCCATCCCTCATTCTGAAGCCAGACAATACAGTTCCTCCCCATATGTCTCTGGTACTTTTTGTCTGCTGCCTCAGCACTGGAGCTCACTGTGAGTAAGTCTGTCAGTGAGTAAGTCTGTCAGCTAGTAAGTCCATGTGTGATCCCTGTAAGAGGAACTCCTGGGAATCCAGTAGCCCTGTGTCCCAGCCACAAACCTGCTGGTTTTCCCAGCCAGAAGTTATGGGGACTTTCTCTTCCTAGCACTGGAACCCTGGGCTGGGGAGTCTGGGAGGGGCTGGGACCTCTTGATTCTCAGGGGGAACCTCTACAGCCAAGATATCCCTCCTGATTTTTAACCACCACAAATGGATGTGGGACCAACCCCTTCTGTGTCTCTGCCCCTCATGCTAGTTTCCACGTGGCTTCTTCTGTATATCCTTAGTTATAGAGGTTCTGTTCACCTAGATTTCAGGTGGTTCTCAATGATGGTTGTTCAGTATTTTAGTTGTAATTTTTATGAGGTCATGGGAGGAGGCCAACACAGTGTTTACCTACTCTACCATCTTAACCAGAAGCCGGTTGTTAATTTTAAAACAAAGCAAATGATTTTAAGTGGTTTTCCTAAGCTTTTGACAAGTCAACAGATATTTCTGATACTATTCAGTTGTTTTTTTTATTCAAGAAGTCATGAGTTCCTCAGAGAATTTGAAGTCACTGAGATTTACCTCTGTAAATGGTTCATGTGGAACAATTATAATTGGGAATATTTTCAAAGTTGAAAAAACACTAATTCATTACAACCTGAAGTGGAATCAGGTGATAAAAATGTATGTAGAGAAGAAAATGGCTTAGTTGGAAAAATTTACAATGTTTTTGAAAATGTAAGGTGTTGAAAGACTTCATTGTACATATTAATTGTATTAGCCATCAGCAGGTACTTCTGAGAAAAATATTTGCCTCTCATGTGTTTTTGAACTAATAGTGTTAACAGTGAACTTTTGGTCTCATGGACTTATAATCTTCAGTCCCATACATTTTTGTCATAAATAGAGGCAAATCCTTACTCTCTCTACCCCACATCTATGTTTAGCAGTGGTAAAATTTTGAGATTTTTTTTTTCAGCACAGAGTAAAAATTAAAATTTTTCTGAATGAGGACTTTTCTCAACTATTATTGTTAAACTCTGAATGACTTTGGAAATTAGCTTTTGCTGCAGACTTGATAATGTTTCTCAATGAATTGAATTTAAAACTATAAGGCAAAATTAATCTTATATACAAAACTTAAACTGCAATGAAGTCATTTTGATGACAACTCACATTGAATCACAAGTAATAGCCAGCTGCTTTATTCACTTTCTATAACATAAAAAAATAAAACAAGGAAGGTGGGGGAGGGAGAGTAGTGGGAGGTAATCAACCAAAGACCTTGTGTGCATATATGCATGGACACAGACAATAGAATGGTGAAGGCCTGGGGCGGGGGACGGGGGCAGGCTGGAGATGGTCAATGGGTGAGGGGGGGGGAGGGGGAGAGACGGGGGAAATATCTAATACTTTCAATAATAACAAATTATTAAAAAATAAATAAATAAAAATAAAGCACTCACAATATTGTGAGGCATATAGTAGATGCTTAATTAAATATATAATAAAATAATTAAAATGAAGAAGTGAGATCTCCGTCCCATTCATATTTGTTGGGAATGTATTTCCCAAGCTCAACCAATAGTTCCAGCAGTATATTTTGAACCTCAATACACTTGTCTGTGTCCAAGGGTATATATGCATACAAGTTCTTTGATCTTTCCCCACCTACCCACCCTCCCCCACCTTCCCTCTGACGTTCCCCAGTCTGTTCTATACTTGTATGTCTCTGGATCTATTTTGTTCATCAGTTTATTTTGTTTCTTAGATTCCACATATGAGTGAAATCATGTGATACTTGTCTTTCTTTGACTGTTGTTATGCTGCCTCAAAGGGTAGGAGATCCTTCTTTTTTACTGCTGCATAGTATTCCATGGTATATTTATCTACTCATTTGCTAATGGGCACTTGAGCTGTTTCCAGATCTTAGCAATTGTAAATTGTGCTGCTATGAATATAGGAATGCATACATTCTTTCTGATTGGTGTTTCGGGTTTCTTAGGATATATTACTAGGATCACTGGGTCAAATGGCAGTTCCATATTTAATTTTCTGAGAAAACTCCATACTGTTTTCCGTAATGGTTTCCCACACCCAGTGTAATAGGGTTCCCTTTTTCTTACATCCTTGTCAGCACTTGTCATTGGCTGATTTGTTGATGATAGCCATTCTGACAGGTGTGAGATGATACGTCATTGTCATTGCAATTTGCAACTCTCTGATGCTCAGTGGCTTTGAACATTTTTTCATATGTCTCTTGGCCATCTGTATGTCAGCTTTGGAGAAGTGTTTATTTAGGTCCTTTGCCCATTTTTTCATTAGATTGTTTGTCTTCCTTTTGTTAAGTTGTATAAGTTCCTTATATATTTTGGATATTAACTCTTTATCAGGTGTATCATTGCCAAATATGTTCTCCCATACAGTGGGCTCCCTTTTCATTTTGTTGATGGTTTCTCTTGCTATGCAGAAGCTTTTTATTTTGATGTATTATTTGTTTATTTTCTCAGTTTTCTTTTGCCGATAAGGATGTATCCATAAGGAGAAACCAAGATGGCAGCAGAGGTAAGCACCTAAACTGCTGCCTCGCACAACAATTTCAAAACTACAACTAAAAGACAGAATGGACACCATCCAGAACCACAGGAAGGCTGGCTGAGTGAAAATTCTACAACTAGAAGCAAAGAGAAAAGCTCACAGAGAATTGGAGGTACGGCAAAGGGGCTTTGTGCACGCAGAGAGGAAGGGCGGCTGAGAGCCTGGCTGACTTTCTCTGGCGGAAGGGGGAAGGAAGCCCCCGACTGCACTGAACCCAAGTTCTGACTGCACTGAACCCCAGTTCCAGGCGAGCCCCTGGGGACCCACGCTCTTATCGGGGGAGTCTGGACTCTCGGGCGGAGACTCGGGAGCTGGGGAAGGCAGAGGTCTGAAGGCGCGCACGTGCCAGTGTGCACAAAGGCTGCGGAGGTTGCCACAGGCTTTCCCTAGTAGAAGGGAGTCAGAGGCTCCTGACTGCACTGAGCCCCAGTTCTGACTGCACTGGACCCCAGTTCCAGGCGAGCCCCTGGGGACCCACGCTCTTGTGGGAGGAGTCTGGACTCTCGGGCGGAGACTCGGGAGCTAGGGAAGGCAGAGGTCTGAAGGCGCGCGCGTGCCAGTGCACACAAAGGCTGCGGAGGTTGCCACAGGCTTTCCCTAGTGGAAGGGAGTCAGAGGCTCCTGACTGCACTGAGCCCCAGTTCTGACTGCACTGAACCCCAGTTCCAGGCGAGCCCCTGGGGACCCACGCTCTTGTGGGGGGAATCTGGACTCTCGGGTGGAGACTCTGGAGCTGGGGAAGGCAGAGGTGTGAAGGCGCATGCGTGCGCGCAAGGGCAAGGCTGACGGGAAGCCAAGACTGTCTGCTCCGCCCTGAGACTCCACCCCATCCAAGCTGAGCACAGAGGCTATTGCAATTTGGCAAGTCTAATCCTATCAGGCTGTCTCCAGCACCGAACTTCTCCCAGCATAGACACAGCTGATCCTTACAGCCAACTGGCCTGGAGGTCAATTCCTCCCAGTGATACCAACAACAATCAAGACTTAACTACAACAAGGCTGTACACACAGTCCACAAAGGGGTGCACCAAGAGTGTCCACCTCAGGTTAACTGGGGAGGCCGACCCACTGGGCCATATAGGAAACCTAGCACACAAATCTACCTTACCAACTCAGGGAAGCAGTTAAAATGCGGCGTCAAAGAAACAGATCACAAACGAAAGAAATGAAAGAAAACAAACGACTGGATATAGTATTCAAAACCACGGTTATAAGGCTTTTCAAGAATATCCTAGAAAAGGCCGATAAATATAACAAGACCCTCGAAGATATGAAAAAGGACCAACTAGAAATTAAACATACACTGACTGAAATAAAAAATATTATACAGAGACCCAAAAACAGACTAGAAGAACACAAGAATCAAGTCAAAGAATTGAAATACAAAGAAGCAAAAAACACTCAACTGAAAAAGCAAAAAGCAAAAAAAAAAAAATCCAAAAAGTTGAAGATAGTGTAAGAAGACTCTGGGACAACTTCAAGCGTACCAACATCAGAATTATGGGGGTGCCAGAAGAAGAGAGAGAGCAAGATACTGAAAAACTATTTGAAGAAATAATGACCGAAAACTTCCCCGACCTGGTGAAAGAAATAGACTTACAAGTCCAGGAAGTGCACAGAAGCCCAAACAAAAAAAATCCAAAGAGGACCACACCAAGACAAATCATAATTAAAATGCCAAGAGCAAAAGACAAAGAGAGAATATTAAAAGCAGCAAGAGAAAAACAGTTAGTTACCTACAAGGGAGCACCCATACGACTGTCAGCTGATTTCTCAACAGAAACTATGCAGGCCAGACGGGAGTGGCAAGAAATTTTCAAAGTGATGAACAGCAAGAACCTACAACCAAGATTACTCTACCCAGCAAAGCTATCATTCAGAATTGAAGGGCAGATAAAGAGCTTCACAGATAAGAAAAGGCTAAAGGAGTTCATCACCACCAAACCAGTATTATATGAAATGCTGAAAGGTATTCTTAAAGAAGAGGAAGAAGAAAAAAGTAAAGAGAAAAATTATGAACAACAAATACATCTCTATCAACAAGTGAACCTAAAAATCAAGTGAATTAAAAACCTGAGGAACAGAATAATCTGGTGAATATAATAGAATCAGGGGCATAGAAAGGGAGTGGACTGATAATTCTCAGGGGGAAAGGGGTATGGGGGGTTCAGGAAGAGACTGGACAAAAATCATACACCTATGGATGGGGAAAGTGTGGGGGAGGTAAGGGCAGAAGGTGGGGTGGGAACCGGGTGGAGGGGAGCTATGGGGGGAAAAAGAAACAATTGTAATAATCTGAATAAAGATTTATTAAAAAAAAAAAAAGGATGTATCCATAAACATACTGCTGCAAGAGAGATCTGAGATTTTGCTGCCTGTGGTTTCTTCTAGGATTTTTATGGTTTCCCGACTTACATTTAAGTCTTTTATCCATTTTGAGTTTATTCTTTTGTATAGGGTTAGTTGGTGGTCTCGTTTCATTTTTTTTGCATGTACCTGTCCAATTTTCCAAACACTGTTTATTGAAGTAACTATCTTGACTCCATTGTATGCTCTTGCCTCCTTTATCAAACATTAATTGAGCATAATGGCTTGGGTTGATTTCTGGGGTCCCTATTCTATTCCATTGATCTATATGCCTATTGTTGTGCCAGTACCAGGGTATTTTGATTACAGTAGCTTTGTAGTATAACTTGATATCTGAAATTGTGATCCATCCAACAATGTTCTTCTTTCTCAAGATTGCTGCAGCTATTCAGAGTCTATTTTGGTTCCATATAAATTTTTGGAGTATTTATTCTAGATCTGTGAGATTGCTGTTAGTATTTTAATAGGGATTGCATTGAATCTGTAGCTTGCTTTGGGTACTATGGAAAATTTAATGATGTTAATTCTACCAATCCATGAACACAGTATATTCTTCCACTTGTTTTGTTTATATCTTTTGCTATCTCTGTTTTTTAATGTCCTGTAATTTTCTGAGTACCTCCTTGGTTAAGTTTATTCCTAAGTATCTTACATTTTTTTGTGCAACAATAAATGGGATTATTGGTTTAGTTTCTCTTTCTGAGAGTTCATTATTGGTGTTTAAAAAATGCCATCAATTTCTGGCTGTCAAATTTGTATCCTGCTACATTGCCAAATTCATTTATTAAATCTAGTAGGTTTTTTTTGGGTGGAGTCCTTAGTGTTTTCCTTGTATAATATCCTGTCATCTGGGAATAATGAGAGTTTTACTTCCTCCTTTCCAATTTGGATGCCTTTTATTTCTTCTTCTTGTCTTATCCCTGTGTCTAGGACTTCCAGTACTATGTTGAATAAGAGTGGTAAAAGCGGACATCCTTGTCTTGTTCCTGTTCTTAGGGGAAATGGTTTTAATTTTTGACCATTGAGTCTAATATTCACTGTAGGCTTATCCTATATGGTCTTTATCATGTTGAGATATGATCCCTCTATTCCACTTTGCTGAGAGTTTTTATTTAAAAAGTGGGTGTTAGAAAGAAAAAAATTAAAAAAATTAAACAAAAAGAAAAAAAAGCAGGTGTTATATTTTATCTGTTTTTTTCTGTGACTATTGATATGATCATGTGATTTTTGTCTTTCAATTTGCTTATGTGATGTATCACATTTATTGATTTGCAAATATTGTATCAGTCTTGCATCCCTGGAATAAATCTCACTTGGTCATGGTGTATGATCTTTTTACTATATTGCTGGATTCAATTTGACAATATTTTTTAAAATATATTTTATTGTTTTTTTACAGGGAGGAAGGGAGAGGGATAGAGAGTTAGAAACATCGATGAGAGAGAAACATCGATCAGCTGCCTCCTGCACACTCCCCACTGGGTATGTGCCCGCAATCAAGGTACATGCCCTTGACCAGAATCGAACCTGGGACCCTTGAGTCTGCAGGCCAATGCTCTATCCACTGAGCAAAACCGGTTAGGACTGATTTGACAATATTTTGTTGTGTATTTTAGCATCTATGTTTATCAGGTATATTGGCCTGTAATTCTCTTTCTTTGTAGTGTTTTTATTTGGTATCTGGTTTTGGATTTAGGATAATGCTGGCCTGATAGAAAGAGTTTGGAAGTGTCCCTTCCTGTTGGATATTTTGGAATAGTTTGAGGAGTTTAGGTGTTAGTTCTTTGAATGTTTGGTATAACTCTGCTGTGAAGCTGTTTGGACGAGAGCTTTTATTTGTTCGGAGTTTTTTTCTATTACTGCTTCTATTTCATCAGTTGTTATTGGCCTATTCAGGTTTTCTGATTCTTCCTGATTCAGTTTTGGGAGATTGTATTTTTTTAAAAATACGTCCACTTTGCCCACATTGTCCACCGTGTTGGCATATAGTTGTTCACAGTATTTTCTTACAATCCTTTGTATTTCTGTGGTGTCAGTTGTTACTTCTCCACTTTTGTTTCTGATTTTATTTATTTGGGTCCTCTCTCTTTGTTTCTTGATGAATCTGGCTAGTGGTCATCAATTTTGTTTCTTTTCAAAGGACCAGCTCTTGGTTTCATTGATTTTTTTGTATTATTTTTTAAGTCTCTATGTCATTTATTTCTGCTCCATTCTTTATTATTTCCTTCCTTCTACTTACTCAGGGCTTTTCTTGTTGTTATCTTTCTAGTTCTTTAAGTTATAGGGTTAAATAGTTTATTAATAATTTTTTTTTTGAGGTAAGACTGTAGTGCTACGAACTTCCCTCTGAGGACTGCTTTTATGTGTCTCAGAGATTTGGGGTTACTGTGTGCTTATTTGTTTCCAGGAAGTTTTTTATGTCTAGCTTGATCTCATTGGTAACCCATTCATTGTTTAATAACATGCTATTTAGCCTCCATGTGTTTGAACGTCTTTACTGAAGTTGATCTCTAATTTCATGCCATTTTGATCTGAGAAGATACTTGATACGATTTCAATCTTCTTGAACTCATAGAGACTTGTTTTGTGTCCTAATATGTGGTCTATCTTTGAGAATGAGCCATGTGCACTTGAGAAGAATGTATATTCTATAGCTTTGGGGTGAAATGTTCTATAAATGTGAATTAAATCCCAACTGATCCAGTGTATCTTTTAGAGTCACTTTTTCCTTGTTAATATTTAATCCGGAAGATCTATCCAGTGAAGTCACTGAGGCATTAAAGTCCCCTAGTATGACTGTATTGCTGTTGATTTTTCCTTTAAACTCCTCTAGAAGTTGTTTTGTTTTGTTTTTTGTGTTTTTTTTTTTTAACATTTAGGTACTTCTATATTGGGTGCATACATGTTTACCAGGGTTATATCCTCTTGTTGGATCGATCCCTTTAATATTATGTAGTAACTTTTTATGTCTCTTTTGATTGCCTTCATTTTGAAGTTTATTTTGTCATATATTAGTATTGCTACCCCAGCTTATTTTTAAAATCCATTTGCCTGGAAAATTTTTTTTCTATCCTTTCACTCTCATCCTATATGAATCTTTTGTTCTTAGGTGGGTCTTCTGTAGATAGCATATAATTGGGTCATGTTTTTGTATTCATTCAGCTACCCTATGTCTTTTGGTTGGAGTAGTTAATCCATTTACATTTAAGGTTATTATTGAAAGGTACTTATTTATTGCCATTTTAATTGTCTATGGCTATTTCTCTATATATTCCTTCTCATTACAGCAGTTCCTTTATTATTTCTTGCTGTGCTGGTTTGGTGGTGATAAACTCCTTTAGTCATTTTTGTCTGGGAAGCTCTTTATTTCACCATTTATTTTGAATGATAGCCTTGTTGGATATAGTAATCTTTGTTTCAGATCCTTGATTTTCATTACCTTGAGTACTTCATGCCATTCCCTTCTGGCCTGTAGAGTTTTTGATGAGAAATCAGCTAACAGCCTTATGGGAGCTCCTCTGTAGGTAACAGTTTTCTTTTCTCTTGCTGCCTTTAAGATTCTCTCTTTGTCTTTAATTTTTGGCATTTTAATTATGAAATGTCTTGACATGGGCCTATTTGGGTTCTTCTTGCTTGGGACTCTCAGTGCCTCCTGGACTTGTGTGACTTTTTCCTTCATCAGGTTAGGGAAATTTTCTGTCATTATTTCTTCAAACACCTTCTCTTTCCTTGCTCACTTTCTTCCCCTTCTGGCACACCAATTATGCAAATATTGTTACTTTTCATATTGTCCCACAGTTCCCTTAAGCTGTCCTCCTATGTTTTAATTGTTTTTTCTTTTAATTTTCTGATTGAGTGATTTTTTTCCTACCCTGTCTTCTAATTCAGCGGTAGTCAACCGGTGGTCCGCAGACCACTGGTGGACTGTGAGGTTTGAAAGGTTGGCGACTGCTAATTCACTGATCTGATTTTGTTTTCTTTTTTTTTTTTAAATAAATCTTTATTGTTCAGATTATTACAGGTGTTCCTCTTTTTTTCCCCCATAGCTTCCCTCCACCTGATTCCCCACCCCACCCCATGCCCTTACCCCCCGCCACTGTCTTCATCCATAGGTGTAAGCTTTTTGTCCAATCTCTTCCCACACCCCTCACACCTCCTCCCCCCTGAGAATTGTCAGTCCACTCCCTTTCTATGTCCCTGATTCTATTATATTCACCAGTCCATTCTGTTCTTCAGATTTTTTATTCACTTGATTTTTAGATTCACTTGTTGGTAGGTATGTATTTGATGTCATTTTGTTGTTCATAATTTTTATCTTTACCTTTTTCTTCTTCTTCCTCTTCTTAAAGAACAACCTTCAGCATTTCATGTAATCCTGGTTTGGTGGTGATGAACTCTTTTAGCTTTTTCTTGTCTGTGAAGCTCTTTATCTGATCTTCAACTCTGAATGATAGCTTTGCTGGGTAGAGTAATCTTGGTTGTAGGTTCTTGCTGTTCATCACTTTGAATATTTCTTGCCACTCCCTTCTGGCCTGCATAGTTTCTGCTGAGAAATCAGCTGACAGTCGTATGGGTGCTCCCTTGTAGGTAACTAACCGTTTTTCTCTTGCTGCTTTCAAGATTCTCTCTTTGTCTTTTGCCCTTGGCATTTTAATTATGATGTGTCTTGGTGTGGTCCTCTTTGGATTCCTCTTGTATGGGGTTCTGTGCGCTTCCTGAACTTGTAAGTCTATTTCTTTCACCAGGTAGGGAAAGTTTTCTGTCATTATTTCTTCTAATAGGTTTTCAATATTTTGCTCTCTCTCTTCTTCTGGCACCCCAAAAATTCGGATGTTGGTACGCTTAAAGTTGTCCCAGAGGCTCCTTACACTATCTTCATATTTTTGGATTTTTTCTTTTTGTTTTTCTGGTTGGGTGTTTTTTGTTTCCTCATATTTCAGATCTTTGGTTTGATTCTTGGGGTACGTTGATCTACAGTTGAGTTTCTGTATATTCTTTATTTCAGACAGTGTATGCTTAATTTCTGACTGGTCCTTTTCCATTTTTTTGGCATTCTCATTAAGATCCTTAAAGGTCTCACTAAGTTCCTCAGCGGTTTTTAGAAGATTCTTGAGTAACCTTATAAATGTGGTTCTGAACTCTATGTCGTCCAGTAGTTTGCTTTCTTCCATTTCTCTCATTCGTGACAAGTTTCTTGGTCTCCGCATTTTGCTGCTTCCTTGTGTTGATGGAGTGGCTTTGTGTGGTGGGTGACCTATAGGGGCCAGTAGCTCAGCCTCTTCAATCACTTGAGGTGGACGCCTTTGGTACACCCCTTTGTGGGCTGAGTGCAAAGTCTTGGTGTAGTTAAGCCTTGATTGCTGTTGGTACACTGGGAGGAATTGACCTCCAGGCCAATTGGCTGTGAGGACCCGCTGTGTCTATAATGGAAGAACTGCTGCGCTGGAGACACGCTTATGGTGCAGGACTTGTTTCAGTGGGGCTTTGGTGCTCACTGAGTCTGCCTCTTGAATGTGTCACTTATGGATGTGAGGAGTTGAAATCTGGTGTCTCACTCTGACCACTAGGTACACTGGCTTCTGGATCTCCAATGGGGTGCAGGTCAGCTACTGTCTCAGGCCAACCAGCAGGCGCTACAGCGAGAACTACAGTTTTCTCCTCTTTGCTTGGGGTTTGGAGGTTTTGGAGCTGTCTGACCCGGGCTGCAAGTTTGCTAGGTTAAGCTGCAATAGGGCAGACCATTCATATGCTAAAGCCGCTGCTTGGAGCTTGGGTGGGTTTGTAGGTTGTGCAGGGCGGGATCTCAGGGCGTCACTAGGCTAGGGCGTGGCAAACAGCGATGGCTGCCAGAAGTCGGCTCTGCGTCTCCGACCGTGTCCCTGCGTCCCGGGCCCCAGCACAGTAAATAATTATTCCTGCGCGCAGCCCTGCAAGCAAGCCTCCCTCACTTTCCTACCCCACGGCAGACAGTCCAGCTTCTCCCCGTAGGAGTTTGGGTCCCCCGCGTCTCCCCAGAAACTGGAGTTCGGAGTAATCGGGAGCTTATCTCCCTTCGGGTTGAAAACAGCAGTGCTCTCGATTCGCGCGTCTCCGTACCTCAGCTTTTCAGCGCTTGTGCACCCCTCAATGCTGTTTGCTCTTTCCTTCTAGTTGTAGAACTTCCACTCAACCAGCTTTCCTGTGGTTCTGGGTGATAGACGTTTTGTCTTTTAGTTGTAATTTTGAAATTGTTGTGCGAGGCAGCAGTTTAGGTGTTTACCTACACCACCATCTTGGATCCTCTCCCCACTGATCTGATTAAGCTTCCCCTTATCTGCTGTATATTCCTTCCAACGTGTTCTTTATTAGTTTTATGTCATTCTTTATTTCTGACTGTTCTTTTTTCATAGTTACTATATATTTTTTATGTTGTTGAGCATCTTTACCATCATTATTCTGAACTCTATATCAGATAAATTTCTTATTTTCATTTCATTTCTCTTCCTTTGTAGAATTCTCTTGTTCTTTCATTTGCATATATATAGATACATCCTATATCAGTGGTCGGCAAACTGCGGCTCGCGAGCCACATGCAGCTTACGAGCCGCGGTTTGCCACTCTGTTGACTAATGAGTTTGCTGACCACTGACCTAGACTCTCGATTCCAATAATTACAGGCTGTTGTTGTTCCTTGTGATTAAGCCCCTATCCCAGTAGTCGGCAAACTCATTAGTCAACAGAGCGGCAAACTGCAGCTCGCGAGCCACATGTGGCTTGCGAGCCGCAGTTTGCCAACCACTGTCCTATATAATAAAAGCCTAACATGCTAAGTGTCTGGTTGTCTGGTTGTCCATTCAACCAATCAAAGCGTAATATGCTAATAATATGCTATGGCCACTCAACTGCTCGCTATGATGTGCACTGACCACCAGGGGGAAGATAGTCGACCAGTTGACCAGTCACTATGATGTGCATTGTCCACCAGGGGAAAGACACTCTGACCAGTAGGTTAGCTTGCTACTGGGGTCTGGCTGATCGGGACTGAGCGAGATGGGCTGGACATGCCCTGGAGCCCTCCTGTGGTCCCTCCCCAGCTGGTCAACCTCCCATATACTTTCCCATCCCTGGTCGTGCACCAGTGGGGTCCCTCAGCCTGGCCTGTGCCCTCTTGTAATCGGGACCCCTCAGGGGATGTTGGAGAGCTGGTTTCAGTCTGATCCTGCAGGCCAGGCCGAGGGACCCCACTGGTGCATGAATTTGTGCACCGGGCCTCCCTCGTGTGTGTGTGTGTGTGTGTGTGTGTGTGTGTATGAATTCATGCATGGGTGGGGTCCAGCCAGCCTGGCCAGGGGAAGGGGACATGGGTGGTTGGCTGGCCTACCTGCTGGTCAAACTCCTGGTCGAGGGGACAATTTGCATATTAGCCTTTTATTATATAGGATATACACTGAGTGGCCAGATTGTTATGAGTCACGTGGAACATTTGCTTAACACACAGATTCCCAAACTTACTCCCAGATTTTCACTCAGTAGTTCTAGAATGAGGCCCTGGAATATTCACTCATAACAAACAACTCAGAACATTCTGGCCTGATGACACAACGACAACCATGTTTTGAGAAACATGTCTTAATGGCTCCTGATTTTCATGGCCTTTGTTCTATCCTTCACTTTAGGACCAAGAGGGTTTTCATAAAGCTCCATTTTTATTTTTTGTATGAGAACTTCCTACCATAAGAGGAAAGCTAGGAATAAAGTTCAGCCCATTCCACCTTGGTATTTTATTCACTGTTATTATAAATCTTCACACTTATTTGCATGACATTCTAGAATATAGCAGTGCCTTGAACTATTTTGTTTGTAACTACCTAGAAGTAACTCAGGTTTAAAGAGTCAACTACCAAGTAAGAAAACTTACAGTTGAAAAATAAAATGTGACCAATATTCATTGTCTATATCCCCAGTTGTTTTTTTAGTCTTAAACAATATAATAAACTCAATAGTCTTTCATTTTAGTGATTTTTCTTAAATCTCCACTGAAATTTCAAATACACATGAAAAAAACCTTCTTTAGTGCATACAAAACAGATGAATGCTTTCATTTTAGATAACCAAGGAGAGTAGAAGGGAGTGGGCAGGGCGAGAGATAGAGAGAGAGAGAGAGAGAGAGAGAGAGAGAGAGAGAGAGAGAGAGAGAGAGAGAGAGAGAGAAACATTGATGTGAGAGAGACACATAGACTGATTGCCTCTCACACGTGCCCTAACTGGGCCAGGATCAAACCTGCAACCCAGGTGTGTGCTTTTGACCAGGAATTGAACCCTAGACCCTTTGGTGTACGGAACCAATGCTCTAACTACTGAGCTGCCAGCCAGAGCTTAACCTGTGATTCTTAATGGCTATGTTTGTGCAAGTTACACTTCAGTCCACACAATCCAATACCAATTAAAACATAATACATTATTCAAAACAAAGGTTTTTTTTTCTAGGAAGGAAAATGATTTTACAGGATCAAGGCTCACCTGGTGGCAAAAAGCTCCAGGGAAATAATTTCCACTCCCAGCTCAGCTCCTGGTGTTGATGTAACTGAAAGGGGTGTGGGTTCACTGCCCAGTTTCCTCATCCATGTATCTGGAATAATAACACCTATTTTACAAAGGAACCATGAGGTAAAGCAAACCAAATGACAGCAGAATTTTCCCAATTCAAGATGTGAAATTAGAGCCTCATTGTGATCTTCCCCACATACTCATCAATGATTCTCTGCTATTTTAACTATTAATTGCTTGTTCATTCTCAATTTCAATACCTTCCAAAGTCAGATCACTTTGGGCTCCCTAATCTTGATGCCTCCCTGGCTTCAGTCTCTGTTGGTGAACCCCCAAACAAGCTTTCTGATGAACATTATTCCTGACTCCTAGATCACCCTTCCTTCCTAGCAACCTCTGGCTCTGCAGGCAGTGCTCACCACCATGCCCTGGCCTGTGATGTCTCTGGACAAGTCTGCCAGCTAGCCAGCTATTGATGGGGTGGGCACAGTGGCTCCTGCACAAGATGGAGTGCACATCTCTCCCTGACTTTTACCCATTTCTCCCTGTGCAGTCCTGCACACACTGTAATAATGCCCCTTGTGTGTCGTAACTATGTCATGACCCCCTCAGGGCATACATATGTCACCTCTTCTTTCAGATACCTAGTGGTCTGCACATAGGCAGTTCAATATATGCCACCAAATCAGTAATGGTTAAATATTTATTCCTCAAGGATTTGGTTTGTAAATTTGGGTTGAATAAAGATGAGATGAGAGGTAATAGGATTCAAATTCAGGAATCCTATAGTATCCTGAAAACTGATTTTATCTCTGCCCTCAAGTACATTTCACATTTTAATATTCAACTTCATGAGATTTTCCCCAGCTAAGTGGATTTCCTCTTTCTAATCTAATCAGTAAACATGTCACAACCACACAAACACCATTAACTTAAAATATAGTTTTAGCTTAGTATTTGTTCTTATTATATTATTATATATATCTGGAAAGGAATCTGTATGATTCATTATTATATAAGGAAACTAGAGGCCTGGTACACGAAATTCATGCATGGGGAGGGGGGTGTCCCTCAGCCCAGCCTGCACCCTCTCCAATCTGGGACCCACTGGGATCGGGCCTAAACGGGCAGTTGGACATCCCTCTCACAATCCAGGACTTCTGGCTTCCAACCGCTCGCCTGCCTCTGCCTGATTGCCCCTAATCGCTTCTGCTTGCCAGCCTGATCACCCCCTAACCACTTTCCTGCCAGCCTGATGAATGCCTAACTGCTCCCCGGCCGGCCCAATTGCCCATAATTGCCCTCCCCTGCTGACCTGGTCACCCTTAACAGCCCTCTCCTGCCAGTCTGGTTGCCCCCAACTGCCCTCCCCTGCAGGCCTGGTCACCCCCAACTGCCCTCCCCTGCAGGCCTGGTCCCCCCCCCCCCCCCCCCCCGCCGCAACAGCCCTTTCCTGCTGGCCTGGTCTCCCCGAACTGCCCTCCTCTGCTGGCCTGGTCCCTCCCAACTGCCCTCCCATGCAGGCCTGGTCTCCCCCAACTGCCCTCTTCTGCTGGCCCGGTCACCCCTTACTGCCCTCCCTGCTGGCCTGATCACCCACAACTGCCCTCCCCTACAGACCTGGTCCCCCGCAACTGCCCTCCCCTGCAGGCCTGGTTCCCTCCAACTGCTCTCCTCTGCAGGCCTGGGTCCCCCCAACTGTCCTCCACTGCAGTCCTTGTCCCCCCCAACTGCCCTCCTTTGTTGGCCTGGTCACCCCTAACTGCCCACAACTGCCCTCCCCTGAAGGCCATCTTGTGTCCACATGGGGGCGGCCATCTTTGACCACATGGGGGCAGCCATCTTGTGTCTTGGAGTGACGGTCAATTTGCATATTTCTCTTTCATTAGATAGGCTAATAATGTCCCAATATTGTGGCATTACAGGGAAGGGCTCCATCTACACCAGGCGTCCTCAAACTACAGCCCGCGGGTCACATGCGGCCTGCTGAGGACATTTATCTGGCCTGCTGGGTGCCGCTGCCTGTCGTGCTTAGCAGCCGACTCGTCCTGGGCCCGCAGTGTGCATAGGAATTTGTTCATAGTTTTTTTTTTTAAACTATAGTCCGGCCCTCCAACGGTCTGAGGGACAGTGAACTGGCCCCCTGTTTAAAAAGTTTGAGGACCCCTGATCTACGCTTATAAAAGATAAATGTGCAAATTGACCATTCCTCTGCTACTCCCACAAGCCATGCCCACCAGCCAATCAGGAGCGAGTATGCAAATTAACCCAACCAAGATGGCTGGGGACACGGAGTGAGCAGGAGGCTTGGGTTTCCCTGGCAATGGAGGAAGCCAAGCTTCCCACAGCCCTGGCCTGCCCTAGGCCTCTGCTCAAGGCTACAAAGTTTCAATTATAAAAGATAAATAAATCCCAACAAAAATGGCAGCAGCCACGGAGCTGGAGAACACGAGGCTTGAGTTGCCCCTGGTGATGGAGGAAGCCAAGCTTCCGCAGCCCTGGACTGCCCTGGCCTCCGCTCAAGGCTACAAAGTTTCAATTATAGAAGATACATAAATCCCAGATACCAGGGCCTCTGTTTGGGTCGCCAGTGGGTGTGGCCACCTGCAAACCACCACAGGCCCCTCGCCCAGGCCATCCCATGCCCCAAGGGAACCCCCACCCTCATCCGGGACACCCTTCAGGGCAAACCAGCTGGCTCCCACCCACGCACCAGGCCTCTATCCTATCTAATCCTATCTAATAAAGAGTAATATGCAGATTGACCATCACTCCAACACACAAGATGGCTGCCCCCATGTGGACAAAATATGGCTGCCACAAGATGGCCAGCAGGGGAGGGCAGTTGGGAGGGACCAGGCCTGCAAGAGAAGGCAGTTGGGGGCGATCAAGCCTGCAGGGGAGGGCAGTTAGGGGTGACCAGGCCGGCAGAGGAGGGAAGTTGGGGGCGACCTGGCCTGCAGAGAAGGGCAGTTGGGGGGGACCCAGGCCTGCAAGAGAAGGCAGTTGGGGGTGATCAAGCCTGCAGGGGAGGGCAGTTAGGGGCAATCAGGCTGGCAGGGGAGCAGTTAGGCATCAATCAGGTTGTCAGGGGAGTGGTTAGGGGGTGATCAGGCTGGCAGGCAGAAGCAGTTAGGGGCAATCAGGAAGGCAGGCAGGCAACCAGTTGGGAGACAGCAGTCCTGGATTGTGAGAGGGATGTCTGACTGCCCATTTAGGCCTGATCCTGGTAGGATGGGGCCTAAACGGGCAGTCAGACATCCCTCGAGGCGTCCCAGATTGGAGAGGGTGCAGGCTGGGCTGAGGGACACACACCTCCGTGCACGAATTTCATGCACCATGCCTCTAGTTCCATATAAATGACATTTCTAGATTAATGAAAATTAACTCTTTAAAGATCAATCCTATGAAAAATTTTACCATTTTTCATGGAATGTTTAGTAATAAAATTAATACTAACATAATTGATTATCAATGGATTCTTTTCTAAAATAATATAGATGCCCACCTCCTTATACAATGGAAATCAAACATCATTTAACTTTTTCATCACATCTCCAGAGTATCATTAAGAGTATCTATTATTGAATATTGTATTAATCAAGTACTAATTTTACTTCTTAGAATTATTGTAGTTCAAGAGTTCCAGATGATACTTCATGCTATTATTTTACCTGTTGATCCCTTTTAACTTACTACTTTTAATATACTCCAGGTCAGCAAACCAGGTAATCATATTTAAGAGTTAGAAACATGTTATCCACTGTTGGTTGAAATGTAAAATGGTGCGGCTACTATGGAAAATAGTATGGTGGTTCCCAAAAAATTAAAATAGAATTATGACATGATTTAGTAGTAATTATATTTTTCAATATATTCCCCAAAGAATTCAAAACATGTTCTCAGAGAGATTTTGAACACTCATGTTTATAGCAGCACAATGAGAGCCAAAAGGTGGAAGCAATCTAAGTGTTCATGGACAGATGAATGGATAAGCAAAAGGTGGTATCTACACTATGGGATATTATTCATTGTTAAAAAGGAAGAAAATTTGGCACATGCCACTACTAGTACATGGATGAACCTTGAAGACATTATACAACATGAAGTAAGCCAGTCACAAAAAGACAAATGTTGTATGATTTCATTTATATGAGGTACCTAGAGTAGTCAAATTCATAGAGACAGGGGAAAATGGGGAGTTGCTAATGGGTACAGAGTTTCAGTTTGGCAAGATGAAAAGAGTTGAGGAGATTGGTTGCACAACAATGTGAATGTACTTAACACAAATCAATGGTACCCTTAAAAATAGTTAAAGTGGTCAATTTTATTGTATTTTGCCACAATTAGAAATAAACTTAAAAAAATAAAATAAACTTAGAAGAGAATTAGAAACATGTATCACTTCATTAAATAAGTACTTCTTTGGTGTCTACTATGTATCAGGCCCTATTCTTGGTCCCAGGGATAAGGTGCTGAACAAAATAAATTTTGGCCTCATGGAGCTTACATTCTCTTGTACACAAGAAATCAAGGTTTCTAAGAGTTAAGAATTTTAATTAATTGGAAATATATTGTGATAAAAGGTATAAGGTATGGAAATATATTTTGAAGGAAAAAGGTGAATTGTTCTAAAACTGGTTATGTCTCAATGGGTATAAAGGTTTGTGAAAGTTATGTAAAGGTTTGTAAAAGTTATAGAAAGTTTGTTAAAAGGAAGTTATTTAGATGACACAGGCCAGTGATCCAGGACAAGCAGAATAAGAAAACTGAGACAAATAGATAAACAACAGTTTGCAGCTATCTAGAAAATCCTATCTTCTCTAAGCCAAGGACAGAAGAGTAAATGGTTTGCACGTTTCCTCCCCAGCCAGAGGGTAAATAGCTTAAATCACCCTACTCAGGGAGAGAGATAGCAGAAATCCAATTAGCGCCATTTTTTGACCACACTCAAGGACAAGTGAAGTTAAGAGAATAAATCTCATTTTGGTATGTCAACACAAAGTTGATAAATGATATGAGATTGTCCACTAAATGCCCAGTCTTTAAAACCCCTCAAAATGAAGACCTAGCATGTGCTCTTCTGAATAATAAATTTAATTAAGTAAATAAATTTAAGGATCAAAAGTAAGATAACATAGCCGAGCTGGTGTGGCTCAGTGGTTGATCATTGACCTAAGAACCAGGAAGTCACAGTTCAATTCCTGGTCAGGGCACATGCCTGGGTTGTGGGCTCTATCCCCAGTAGGAAGAATGCAGGAGGCAGCCAATCGATGATTCTCTCTGATCATTGATGTTTCTATCTCTCTCTCCATCTCCCTTCCTCTCTGAAATCAATTATATATATATAATATATCCTATATAATATAATATACCTTATATAATAAAGAGGGAATATGCAAATTGACCATGACTCTGCCACAAAGATGGCTGCACCCACAGCAGAGGCGGGGTTTCCGTAACACGAGATGGCTGCACCTACAGTGGAGGCCGAGTTCTCATAATGAGCCTTAAGGAGCAATCAGCAGGGACCTGAGGCTACACCCCCCCTGCCTCTGTGGGGCTTGACGGGGGACCCCAGGCCACGCCCCCCACCCTAGTGCCAGGCCGGGGGACCTCAGGCCATGCCCCCCACCTGGCAGGGCTTGATGGGGGACCTCAGGCCACGCCCCCTGTCCCAGCACCTGTCCAGGGGACCTGAAGCCATGCCCCCCACCTGGCAGGGCTTTACGGTGAAGCATCCATCTTATATAAAAACTGCTGCTTGAAATTTTAACCCTGCTATTTTGGCTTCTGTAAATGCTTGCTTGCTTAAGTAATAAGGAAAATAAGACTACTCCCATTTCAGAGAGGCCATAAACTATGCCCCAGACAAAGTTGTCAGTGCTGACACCAGGCCAGGCCTTGAGATATGGTCTCATGGCCCCTTCCCAGCATGCAGGCCTTCTTTCTCAGAAGGCCCAGAAGTCTCATTCCAAATTTGGGAGACAAAGAGCTAGAAAAAGTATAAATAGAAAAAGTTCCTCCATGTTGGGGGACCCAGAATTTGAAAGACACGTTTTTCTCTGGGCCTGTGCAGAATTTAATCATTAAAATGTAACTCCCTTTCTCTAAGCATTGTTTGGTTTTTCTCCAGTCTTCTGTAACAATGGGGGACCTCAAGGTGCAACCCCTGCACTGTTGCTGGGCTGGGGATGTCAGGCTGCTCCCCCTGCCCCGGCGCCATTCCGGGGGACCTCAGGCCGCATCCCCTGCCCCGGTGCCGGGCCAGGGCACCTCAGGCCATGCCCCCTCCCTGCACCAGGCCAGGGGACATGAAGCCACACCCCCCACCTGGTGGGGCTTGCCAGGGGACCTCAGGCTGTGCCCTCCGCCTGGCAGGGCTTGATGGGGGACCTCAAGGTGCACTCCCTTGCCCCAGTGCTGGGCTGGGGAACCTCAGGCCATGCCTCCCGCCCAGCGGGGCTTGACAGGGGACCTAAGGCTGCGCACCCCCGCCTGGTTGGGCTTAATGGGGGACCTGAGGCTGCACCCCCCTCTTGGCGCCGGTCCAGGGGACCTGAGGCTGTGCCCCCCCCCCCACCCAGTGGGGTTTGACAGGGGATCTCAGGCTGTGTCCCCCACCCAGCAGGGCTTGACGGGGGACCTCAAGATGAGGTACCCCGGCCTGGGCTGGGAACCTCAGGCTGCACCCCCCCTCTGCCCCAGTACTGGGACAGGGGACCTGAGGCAGTGCCCCCTGCCCAGCGGGGCTTGACAAGGGTGGGACTGGCTGTGTCTGAATCTAGCCCAATGGAGGGGGCAGCTGGGTCTGGGTCTTGCGTGATTTTGAGGTGCACATGGGTGGGCAGGGACTTGACTCTGGGTCCCATGGTGCACCCCAGACACTGACAGGAGCAAGATTTTCATATACATTTTACTAATTTTCTTTCATCTCTGACACTTCTATTATAGAGAAAGGGCAAATAGCAATATTAAAATATTTCCTCTAATTAATCCCCCTTTAATGTGCATGAATTTCATGTACCGGGCCACTAATAAGAGAGGAATATGCAAATTGACCGTACCTCCACAACACCCACTAGCCAATCAGGAGTAAGTGTGCAAATTAACCCAACAAAGGTGGCGGGTTAATTTGCATACACAGGCATGGAGCGGCGGGTGGGGCAGGATGCCTGCTATGAGGGGGAGGGCGGGAGGCAGAGGGAGCTACAGGAGTAGCGCTCCGGCCGGGAGCGAGGACTTGCAGGCTCCCAGGCGGCCAGGAGCAAAGCCAGGGTAAGGAAGGCCTATTCTTGCATGAATCATTGTGCAATGGGCCTCTAGTATATAATAAAAGCCTAAGCAACTGTTACAGCAGATGACCAGAATGACTGGTCACACTGATGAGCACTGGCCACCAGGGGACAGACGCTCAATGCAGGAGCTTCCCTCTGGTGGTCAGTGCGCTCCCACAGGGGCAGTGCTGCTCAGCCAGAAGCTGGGCTCACGGCTGGTGAGAGCAGTGGTGGTGGTGGGAGCCTCTCCTGCCTATGCGGCAGCAGTAAGGAGCAGCGAGCTGAGCAGTAAAGAGCGAGGACTCCCGGATTGGAAGAGGGATGTCCGCCGAGGAGTCCCAGACTGCAAGAGGGTGCAGGCTAGGCTGAGGGACCACCCCACCAGTGCACAAATTTCGTGCACCAGGCCTCTACTATATATATAAAAGTAAGCTAACAAAGTTAAAATTTGGTTCTTTTTTCACTTTGTTAAAAGGACAAGAGTTTTCCTCTTACGTTTCAGATATAAGATTTTTTAAAGAACAATTTGGTAAATTATATATTTTTCTCCCTATGTGATCCCTCCTAATTTGGCAATTCTTTTTTTAAATTATTATTATTGTTATTATTTTTTATAAGTTTGAAATTCTTTTTTAAAAATATATTTTTATTTATTTCAGAGAGGAAGGGAGAGGGAGACAGAGAGAAACATCAAAGATCAGAGAGAGTCAGTGTCTGTTTCCTGCATGCCCCACAACCTGGGCATGTGCCCTGACAAGTAATCGAACCGTGACTTCCTGGTTCATAGGTCAATGTTCAACCACTGAGCCACTCTGGCCAGACAAATTTGGCAATTTTTAAAATTTAATATCCTCACCCAAGGATGTTTTTCCATTGACTTTATTTTTTATTTATTTATTTTTTAGCATTAAAAATTTTTTTACAATATACAAAAAAATTTATTACCAGATTGTAGATACAAAATAATTAGCCATTTACATGAAATAAACATTACTATTTCAAGAAAAAAAAGATTTTAAATATAATAACATTACCAAAACTGTACTAACAGTATAATATCACAAAAGTTGTAGGAATTATTTAAAATTTACAAATAACAGGATTACTTCTATTATATTCTAAAATATATTTTCCTCTGGCTCTACTTTTGTTCATAGGTTTATGCTATTCATTATATTCCACAAATGAGTGAGATCATTCCATATTTATCTTTCTCTGACTGGCTTATTTCTCTTAGCATAATGCTCTCCAAGTCCATGCTGTTGCAAATAGTGAGTTCCTTCTTTTTTACAGCAGCATAATATTCCATTGTGTAGATCTACCACATTTTTTAAATCCACTCATCTGCTGATGGGCACTTAGGCTGTTTCCAAATATTAGCTATTGTAAATTGTGCTGCTGTGAACATAGGGGTGCATATATGTTCTGACTGGTGTTTCTGATTTCTTGGTATATATTCCTAGAAGTGGGATTGCTGTGTCAAATGGGAGTTCCATTTTTATTTTTTGAGAAAATTCCATACTGTTTTCCACAGTGGCTGCACCAGTCTGCATTCCCACCAGCAGTGCATGAGGGTTCCTTTATTCTCCATCCTCCCAAAAACTTGTCATTTGTTGATTTGTTGATGATAGCTCTTCTGACAGGTGTGAGGTGGTACTTCATTGTTGTTTTGATTTGCATCTCTCAGATGATTAGTGACTTTGAGCATGTTTTCATATGTCTCTTGGCCTTCTGTATGTCCTCTTTCAAAAAGTGTCTATTTAGGTCCTGTGCCCATTATTTGATTGGATTGTTTATCTTCCTTTTGTTAAGTTGTATGAGTTCCCTGTAAATTTCGGAGATTAAATCCTTATCGGAAATATCATTGGCAAATATGTTCTCCCATGCAGTGGGCTCTCTTGTTGATTTTTTAATGGTTTCTTATGCTATGCAGAAGCTTTTTACTTTGATGTAGTCTCATTTAGTTTTGTTTTTCTCCCTAACTTCCATTGTCCTAGGACAGGGGTGGGCAAACTTTTTGACTCGAGGGCCACAATGGGTTCTTAAACTGGACTGGAGGGCCGGAACAAAAGCATGGATGGAGGGTTTGTGTGAACTAATATAAATTCAAAGTAAACATCATTACATAAAAGGGTACGGTCTTTTTTTTTTAATTTCAATAGTTTTATTCATTTCAAACATTTTAACAAGAAGAATGTAAACACTAATTATTATCATTTGAAACTTCAAAAAATGGAGGAATCATAGCACAATAACATACCTTATATTGAAGATGGCAAAGGCAAAATAAAATTGCCTAACAAAGGAAAGGTACAAAAGCCTTTCAAATTAAACTTAAATATAATAAAATAATTTAAAACTAAAACAAATAGAAAAGAACAAAATGTGTAAACAGTAAATTAAACATCTTCTTTAGTGCAACTTCCAAATTATGCCCGGACGTAGATGTAGATGGCAATGTAGACTGGGTTGAAAGGTTTTTGGTCTTTAAAACATCAACTTCAGTGGGAACAGTGTTGTTGGTCTCCTTTTTAGCTGATGCTCTGATACTGTGCTCTCCAGGGGCATGTCTCCCTACATCACCACGATAACGTGTCTACGCATTCCCAGGGTGATGTCGGGGGACGCGTCCGCGGGCATTACAAGGAGCCTCTGGAAGATTGAGAGGTTGTTCCTTCTACTGAATGGGCGGATATAAATCCACCCACTCAGAAGAAGGAGCTGCGGCCGTGTTTCCTGACGTTGCCATGTTAACACTGCTGCTGGTGAAGGAGCAGAGGGGAGAGCAAGAGAACCCCCTTTCGGCTCCGCGGGCTGGATAGAACAGCCGAACGGGCCGGATCTGGCCCGCGGGCTATAGTTTGTCCACGGCTGTCCTAGGAGCTGTATCAGTAAAGATATTGCTACAACATATGTCTGATATTTTGCTGCCTATGGATTATTCCGATTTTTATGGTTTCCTGTCTTATCTTTAAGCCTTTATCAATTTTGAGTTTATTTTTGTGTGTGGTGGTCTATTTTCATTTTTTTGCACGTATCTGTCCAATTTTTCCAGCACCATTTATTGAAGAGACTGTCTTGACTCCATTGTATGCTCTTGCCTCCTTTGTCAAATATTAATTGAGCATAATGGCTTGGGTTGATTACTGGGTTCTCTGTTCTGTTCCATTGGTCTATATGTCTGTTCTTCTGCCAGTTCCAGGCAGTTTTGAGAACAGTGGCTTTGTAGTATAGCTTGAAATCTGGTATTGTGATCTCTCCAACTTTTTTCTTCTTTCTCAGGATTGCTGTGGCTATTCAGGGTCTTTTTTTATTCCATATGAATTTTTGGAGAGTTTGTTCTATATCTTTGAAATATGCCATTGGTATTTTAATGGAGAGTGCATTGAATCTATAAATTTCTTTGGGTAGAATGGACATTTTAAAGATGTTGATTCTACCAATCCATGAAGACAGTATATTCTTCCATTTTTTATGTCTTCCTCTATCTATTTTTTCAATGTCCTGTAGTTTTCTGAGTACAAGTCTTTTACCTCCTTAGTTAAGTTTATTCCTAGGTATCTTAATTTTTTGTTGTTGTTGCAATGGTAAATGGGATTGTTTTTTTAGTTTCTCTTTCTGTGAGTTCATTATTGGTGTATAAAAAAGCCATAGATTGCCCTGACCGGTTTGGGTCAGTGAATAGAGCATTGGCCTGTGAACTGAAGGGTCCCAGGTTTGATTCCGGTCAAGGGCATGTACCTTGGTTGTGGGCACATCCCCAGTGGGGGGTGTGCAGGAGGCAGCTGATCGGTGTTTCTCTCTCTCCCTTCCTCTCTGTAAAAAATCAATAAAATATATTTTTAAAAATTTTTTTAAAAATAAAAAAGCCATAGATTTCTGGGTGTTAATTTTTTATCCTGTTACATTGCCAAATTCATTTATTAAGTCTAGTAGTTTTTTGATGGAGTCTTTAGAGTTTTCTATGTACAATATCATGTCATCTGCAAATATGGACAGTTTTCCGTCTTCTTTTCCAATTTGGATGCCTTTTATTTCTTCTTCTTGTCTGATTGCTATGGCTAGCACTTCTAATACTATGTCAAACAGGAGTGGTGAGAGTGGGCATCCCTGTCTTGTTCCTGTTCTTAGGGGAAATGGTTGCAGTTTTTGCCCATTGTGTATGATGTTGGCTGTAGGTTTGTCATATATGTCCTTTATCATATTGAGATATGCTCCCTCTATTCGCACTTTGCTGAGAGTTTTTATCAAAATTGGGTGTTGGATTTTGTTTAATGCTTTCTCTGCATCTGTTGAAATGATTATGTGATTTTTGTCTTTCTATTTGTTTATGTGATGTATCATGTTTATTGATTTGCAAATATTGTAGCAGCCTTACATCCCTGGAATAAATCCCACTTATCATGTTGTATGATCTTTTTATATATTGCTGGATGTGATTTGTTAATATTTTGTTGAGGATTTTAGTGTCTATGTTCATCAAGGATTTGGGCCTGTAATTCTCTTTCTTTGTAGTGTCTTTATCTGGTTTTGGAGTTAGGATAATGCTGGCCTCATAAAAAGAGTTTGGAAGTGTTCTTCCCTCTTAGATTTTCTAAAATAGTTTGAGGAGTACAGGTGTTAGTTCTTCTTTGAATGTTCGGTAAAATTCTCCTGTGAAGCCATCTGGACCTGGGCTTTTGTTTGGAGGGAATTTTTTTTATTACTGCTTCTATTTCATCAATTGTTATTGGCCTATTCAGGTTTTCTGATTTTTCCTGATTCTGTTTTGGAAGATTGTATTTTTCTAGAAATTTGTCTATTTCATCCACACTGTCCAGCTTGTTGGCATATAGTTTTTCATAGTATTTTCTTACAATCTTTTGCATTTCTGTTGTGTCAGTGGTTACTTCTCCACTTTTGTTTCTGGTTTTATTTATTTGGGTCCTCTCTCTTTGTTTCTTGATGAGTCTGGCCAATAGTTTATCAATTTTGTTCCTTCCAAAGAACCAGCTCTTGGTTTCATTGATTTTTTTGTATTGTTTTTTAAGTCTCTATGTTATTTATTTCTGCTCTAATCTTTATTATTCCTTTCTTCTACTTACTCTGGATTTTCTTGTTGTTTTCTTTCTAGATCTTTAAGTTGTAGGATTTATAGCAATAAATAGTTTATTGCTGGTTTTTCTTCTTTTTTGAGGTATACCTGTAGTACTGTGAACTTCTCTCTCAGGACTGCTTTTGCTGTGTCCCAAAGATTTTGGGCTATTGTGTGGTCATTTTCATATGTTTCCAGAAAGTTTTGCATTTATTCTTAATCTCATTGGTAACCCATTTATCCTATATAATAAAGAGGTAATATGAAAATTGGCCCTTACACCCTCACAAGATGGCTGCCTATGACCAGGCTGGCAGGGGGGTTAGTGAGGGACAACCAAACGACTGAACAAGCAGGCTGCGTGGGGTGACCAGGCTGGCAGGGGGGTTAGTCAGGGATGACCAAACAACTGAGAAGCAGGCTGCATGGGGTGACAAGGCTGGCAGGAGAGGAGGTAGTTGGGGGTGACCAGGCCAGCAAGGGGGGGGGGGGCAGTTGTGGACAACCAGGCCGGAAGTGGGGGCAGTTAGGGGCAACCAGGCCAGCAGAGGAGGGCATTTGGAGGTGACCAGGCCAGCGGAGGGGCAATTAGGGGTGACCAGGCTGGCAGGGCGGCAATTGGGGGCGATTAGGCTGGCAGGGGGCTGTGAGGGGCAACTAGGCTGGCGGGGGGGGGGGGGGCAGTGAGGGGCGATCAGACCAGCAGGGGGGTGTAGTTTGGGTCAACCAGGCAGGCAGGCAGGTGAGCAATTAGAAGCCAGCGGTCCAGGGTTGTGAGAGGGATGTCCAACTACCGGTGTGATCAGGCCAGCAGGGGGGGAAGTTAGGGGTGACATGGCTGACAGCAGGGGGGCAGTTGGGGGTGACATGGCTGGCAGCAGGGGGCAGTTAGGGGCAACCAGGCCAGCAGAGGGGAGCATTTGGGGGCAACCAGGCCAGCAGGGGGGGGCAGTTAGGGGTGATCAGGCTGGCAGGGGGTGCAGTTTGGGGCAACCAGGCAGGCAGGCTGGTGAGTGATTAGGAGCCAGCGGTCCAGGATTGTGTGAGGGATATCTGACTGCTGGTTTAGGCCCAATCCCAGGGCCTAAACCGGCAGTTGGACATCCCCCAAGGGGTTCTGGATTGGAGAGGGTGCAGGCTGGGCTGAGGGGACTGCCCACCCCGTGCACATATTTCGTGCAGCAGGCCTCTAGTTGTTTAATAACATGCTATTTATCCTGCATGTGTTTGAATGTTTTTACTGTAGTTAATTTTTAATTTCATTCCACTGTGATCTGAAAGGATGCTTGATATGATTTCAATCTTCTTGAACATATAGAGACTTGTTTTGTTTCCTAACATGTGGTCTATCTTTATGAATGATCCATGTGCACTTGTTAAGAATGTATATTCTGCTGTGTTGGGGAGATACCCTATATAAAAAAAGGCTAATATGTAAATTATCCCCTCAGGAGTTCAACTGACCAGGAGTTCGACTGCTCGCTATGACATGCACTGACCACCAGGGGGTTTGCGAAATGAAGGAAGGCCCCAGCTGGCAGCCAGGGGAAGGAAGGCCCAGATCAGCCCTGATCGCCAGCCAGGCCTAGGGACCTTACCCATGCATGAACTTTGTGCACTTGGCCTCTAGTATTCTATAAATGTCAATTAAATACATCTGATGCAGTGTGACCTGTAGAATCTCTCTTTCCTTGTTAAATTTTTGTCTGAAGGATCTATCCAGTGAAGTCATCTGGGTGTTAAAGTCCCCTCATACGACTGTATTGTTGTTGATCTCTCCACTAAAGTCCTTTAGAAGTTTTTTTATAAATGTAGGTGCTCCCATATTTGGTGCATATATGTTTACCAGGGTTATATCCTCTTGTTGGATCAATCCCCTTAGTATTATGTAGGGACCTTTGTTGTCTCTTGTGATGGCCTTCATTTTAAAGTCTATTTTGTTGGATATGAGTATTGCTACTCCAGCTTTTTTTTCTTTTCCATTTGCATGGAAAAAAAAATTTCCATCCCTTCACTCTCATCCTCTGTGGGTCTCTTATAGAAAGCATATAGCTGAGTCATGTTTTTGTATTATTTCAGCTTCCTTACACCTTTTGATTGGAGCATTTAATCTATTTACTTTTAGGGTTATTATTGCTAGGTACTTATTTATTGCCATTTAAATTCTGTATGGCAAGGTTTCTCTCTCTGTTTCTTCTTCTCATTACAGCAATCCCTTTAGCATTTCTTATAATGCTGGCTTGGTGGTGATATATTCCTTCAGTCTTTTTTTTTGGTCTGGGAAGCTGTTTATTTGACTGTTTTGAATGATAGCCTTGCTGGATATAGTAATCTTGATCTCAGATCCTTGCTTTCCATTACCTTAAGTATTTCTTGCAATTCCCTTCTGGCCTGTACAGTTTCTGATGAGAAATCAGGTGTCAGCCTTATGGGAGCTCCTTTGTAGGTACCAGTTTGCTTTTCTCTTGCTGCCTTTAAGATTCTCTCTTTGTCTTTAATTTTTGGCATTTTAATTATGATGTGTCTGGGCATGATCCTGTTTGGGTTCTTCTTGCTTGGGGTTCTCTATGGCTCCTGTGTGACTTTCCTTTACCAGGTTAGGGAAGTTTTCTGCCATTATTTCTTCAAACATGTTCTCTATTCCTTTCTTCCTTTCAGCCTCTTCTGGCACACCTGCTATTCTAATATTGCTATGTTTCACACTGTCCCACAGCTCCCTTAAGCTGTCCTCATGTTTTTTAATTGTTCCTTCTTTTTGACTCTCTGAGTGATATTTTCAACTCTGTCTTCTAATTCACTGATCTGAACCCCAGCTTCCCCTAATCTGCTGTGTATTCCTTCCAATGTGTTCTTTATTTGTGTTATGTCATTCTTTTTTCATCTTGAATTATTTATTTTTTTCTTTTTTTTATTATTGTCTAAAGTTTTACATATGTCTTCTTTTTCCCCAATTGAACCCTCCCCCCAGCCATTCCCAACCTGGGCAAGCAGCCACTGCCCCAGTGTCTGTGTCCATTGGATATGCTAATATGCATGCATACAAGTCCTTTGGTTGCTCTCTGACCACCCCACCCCCCACCATTTGTCTCTGGATGTATTCTTGTTCATCAAATTATGTTGATCATTATATCCCACATATGAGTGAGATCATGTGATATTTATCTTTCTCCAACTGGCTTATTTCGCTTAGCATGATGCTCTCCAGTTCCATCCATGCTGTTGCAAATGGTAAAAGTTCCTTCTTTTTTATAGCGGCATAGTATTCCAGTGTGTAGATGTATCACAGTTTTTAAGTCCACTCATCTGCTGATGGGCACTTAGGCTGTTTCCAAATTTTAGCTATTGTAAATTGTGCTGCTATGAACATAGGGGTACATATGTCCTTTCTGACAGGTGTTTCTGGTTTCTTGGGATATATTCCTAGAAGTGAGTTACTGGGTCAAATGGGAGTTCCATTTTTGAGGAAATGCCATACTGTTCTGCACAGTGGCTGCACCAGTCTGCATTCCCACCAGCAGTGCAGGAGGGTTCCTTTTTGTCCATATCCTCTCGAGCACTTGTCGTTTGTTCATTTGTTGATGATAGCCATTCTGACAGTTCTGAGATGTTATCTCAATGATGTTTTGATTTGCATCTCTCTGATGATTAGTGACTTTGAACATGTTTTAATATGTCTCTGGGCCTTCTGTATGTCCTCTTTCGAAAAGTGTCTATTTAGATCTTTTGCCCATTTTTGATTGGATTGTTTATCTTCCTTTTGTTAAGTTGTACGAGTTCTCTGTAAATGTTGGATATTAAACGCTTATCAGAAATATCATTGGCAAATATGTTCTCCCATGCATTGGGCTTTCTTGTTGTTTTGTTGATGGTTTCTTTTGCTGTGCAGAAGCTTTTTATTTTGATGTAGTCCCATTTGTTTATTTTCTCCGTAGTCTCCATTGCCGTAGGAGCTGTGTTGGTAAAGATATTGCTACGACATATGTCTGATATTTTGCTGCCTATGGAGTCTTGTAGGATTTGTATGGTTTCCCATCCTACATTTAAGTCCTTTAGCCATTTTGAGTTTGTTTTAGTGCATAGTGTAAGTTGGTGGACTAGTTTCATTTTTTTGCATGTACCTGACCAAATTCCCCAGCACCATTTATTGAAGAGACTGTCTTGACTCCATTGTATGCTCTTGCCTCCTTTGTTAAATATTAATTGAGCGTAATGGCTTGGGTCGATTTCTGGGTTCTCTGTTCTGTTCCATTGGTCTATATGTCTGTTTTTGTGCCAGTACCAGGCAGTTTTGAGAACAGTGGCTTTGTAGTATAGCTTGATATCTGGTATTGTGATCCCTCCAACTTTTTTCTTCTTTCTCAGGATTGCTATTCGGGGTCTTTTTTTATTCCATATGAATTTTTGGAGAGTTTGTTCTATATCTTTGAAATATACCGTTGGTATTTTAATGGGGATTGCATTGAATCTGTAGAGTGCTTTGGGTAGTATGGACATTTTAATGATGTTGATTCTACCAATCCATGAACATGGTGTGTTCTTCCATTTGTTTATGTCTTCCTCTGTCTCTTTTTTCAATGTCCTGTAGTTTTCTGAGTATATGTCTTTTACCTCCTTAGTTAAGTTTATTCCTAGGTATCTTAATTTTTTGTGTGTGCAATGGTAAATTGGATTGTTTTTTTCGTTTCTCGTTCTGTGAGTACATTATCTATATATATATAAAGAGCTAGGGTCCGTAACGTCCAAATCAACCAAATGGATGACCAAATACCAGAAGTCAGTCTTGCAGTCAGTGCTGGGTTGCCACAGCGACCCAGCACTGACTGCCGCACTGTAGGCGCCACAGCAACCTAGCACTGACTTCTGTGCTGCAGGCGCTGCAGCAACCCAGCACTGACTGCCAAGGGGACTGCTGATCAGGCCCAGAGAGAGGCCTGGACAGAGAAGCAGAGTCTAATCTGCAGCCTCCATGGCAGCTGCTGATCAGCCCCGCCTCTCTGATCAGGCCCGGAGATAGGCCTGGAGATGCTGACTGGCATAGAAACTGACCAATCAGAACAAAATCTGGGTGAAATGCAAGGAGCCAATGGCTGCCTAGGAGGTGGAGCTTTTGATGCTGACTGGCATAGAAACCTACCCATCAGAACCTAATCTGGGTGAACTGCGAAGGCAGAACCTAAGGTGGGGGCTATGGAGGGGTTTTAAGGGCAACAGCTGTTTGGTGTAAGGTATAAGAAAGTGGTTCAATTTTTTAATGACCGGTTTGGCAGTATAGTGCATATGGCTGGCTATCAGTCCAGATATAGGGATTATGTATTTTTGTCTGCCAAGAGCATCTCCTCCTGCTGAAAAAGGCTCCCCCCTTTCCCGATTTAAGCAATCCTATCCTATATAATCTATCTATACTAATGAAAGGCTAATATGCTAATTAGAATGGGTCAACCAGCCATCTTCCAGATGTGCGAATTCCTTCTGGACAAAGCCATGGTGGTGGGGGCCAAGGCAGAGGCAGTTAGGGGCAATCAGGCAGGCAGGGGAGGGCAGTTAGGGGCAACCAGGCAGGCAGAGGCAGTTAGGGGTGATCAGGAAGGCAGGCAGGTGAGCGGGAAGGAGCCAGTAGTCCCAGATTGCGAGAGGGATGTCCCCAATTGGAGAGGGTGCAGGATGGCCTGAGGGACACCCCTCATGCATGAATTTCATGCACAGGGCCTTTAGTTGGTGTATAAAAAGGCCATAGATTTCTGGGTGTTAATTTTTTATCCTGCTACATTGCCAAATTCACTTATTAGGTCTAGTAGTTTTTTGATGAAGTCTTTGGCATTTTCTATGTACAATATCATGTCATCTGCAAATATGGACAGTTTTACTTCTTCATTTCCAATTTGGATGCCTTTTATTTCTTCTTGTTGTCTGATCGCTATGGCTAGCACTTCCAGTACTATGTTGAACAGGAGTGGTGAGAGTGGGCATCCCTGTCTTGTTCCTGTTCTTAGAGGAAATGAGTTTAGTTTTTGCCCATTGAGTATGATGTTGGCTGTAGGTTTGTCATATAAGGCTTTAATTATGTTGAGGTACGATCCCTCTATTGCCACTCTGCTAAGAGTTTTTATCAAGAAAGGGTGTTGGATTTTGTCAAATGCTTTTTCTGCTATTGATATGACTATGTGATTTTTATCTCTCAATTTGTTTATGTGATGTATCACGTTTATGGATTTACGGATATTGTACCATCCTTGCATCCCCAGAATAAATCCCACTTGGTATTGTTGTATGATCTTACTAATGTAATGCTGAATTCGATTTGCTAGAATTTTGTTGAGGATTTTAGCATCTATGTTCATCAAGGATATTGGCCTGTAGTTCTCTTTTTTTGTGGTGCGTTTATCTTATTTTGGTATTAGGGTAATGCTGGCTTCATAGAAAGAGCTTGGAAGTGTGTGTTCCTCTTGAATTTTTTGGCATAGTCTGAGGAGGATAGGTTTAAGTTCTTCTTTGAATGTTTGGTAGAACTCCCCTGTAAAGCCATCCAGACCAGGGCTTTTGTTTGTTGGAAGATTTTTGATCACTGCTTCAATTTCTTCAGTAGTTGCTGGCCTATTCAGGTTTTTTTATTCTTCTTGATTGAGTTATGGGAGCTTGTATTTTTCTAAGAATATGTCCATTTTATCTAGGTTGTCCATTTTGTTGGAATAGAGTTGTTCATAGTATTTTTTCATAATCGTTTGTATTTCTGTCAGATCGGTTGTTACTTCACCCCTTTCATTTCTGATTTTGTTTATTTGGGTCCTCTCTCTTTGCTTCTTGGTTTTCCTGGCCTGAGGTTCATCAATCTTGTTTATCCTTTCAAAGAACCAGCTCTTGGTTTTGTTGATCTTTTGTATTGTTTTTTTGGTCTATGTCGTTTATCTCCACTCTCATCTTTATTATTTTCTTCCTTCTGCTTACACTGGGCTTTTCTTGTTGCTCTCTTTCTACCTCTTTGAATTGTAGGGTTAGATAATTTATTACCATTTTTTCTTGTTTTTTGAGATAGGCCTGCAGAGCTATGAACTTCCCTCTCAAGACTGCTTTCACTGTGTCCCATAGGTTTTGGATTATTGTATTTTCATTGTCATTTGTTGCCATGAGGCTTTTTATTTCTTCTTTGATCTCTTTGGTAACCCAATCATTGTATAAAAGCATGCTATTTAGCATCCAGGAGTTTGATTTTTTTCACTTTTTTATTGTAGTTGATTTCTGGTTTTATGAAATTGTGACCTGAGAAGATGATTGATATGATATCTATCTTCTTGGATTTGAAGAGACTTTGCCTGTGTCCCAATATGTGGTCTATCTTTGAAAATGTCCCACATGCACTTGAGAAGAATGTATATTCTTTGGCTTTGGGTTGAAGTGTTCTAAAGATGTCAATTAATTCCATCTGATCTAGTGAGTCATTTAGGATTGATGTTTCTTTGCTGATTTTTTGTTTAGATTATTTGTCCAGTGGTGTTAGTGGGGTATTAAAGTCTCCATCTAGGACTGTATTGCTGTCAATCTCTCCCTTGATATCCTCCAGAAGTTTTTTTTTATGTATTTGGGTGCTTCTATATTGGGTGCATATAAGTTTACTAGAGTTTTATCTTCTTGTTGAATTGGTCCCTTTAGTATTATGAAGTGGATGTCCTTATCTCTTCTTATGGCCTTCACTTTGAGATCTAATTTGTCAGATATAAGTATTCCTACAGCAGCTTTTTAAAATTTCCATTCACCTGAAAAACTTTTTCCATCCCTTCACCATCAATCTTTGTGCATCCTTTGTTCTGAGGTGGGTTTCCTGTAGACAACAGATATATGGGTCATGTTTTCTTATCCACTCAGCTACCCTATGTCTTTTTATTATGACATTTAATCCATTTACATTTAAAGTTATTATTGATAGGTACTTGTTTGTCACCATTTTTATTCTTTATGCCTGTGTTCCTTCTTGCCTTCCTATTTCTTCTTTTTACAGCAGATCCTTTAGCATTTCTTGCATTGCTGGTTTGGTGGAAATAAACTCCCTTAGTCCTTTTTTGTCTGTGAGGCTCTTGATTTCACCCTCAATTTTTATTGATAGCCTTGCTGGGTACAGTATTCTTGGATTCAGATCCTTGCTTTGCATGACTCTGCATATTTCATTCCATTTTCTTCTGGCCTGATTTGTTTCTGTTGAGAAATCAGTCAATAGCCTGATGGGAGATCCTTTGTAGGTAACTTTCTGTCTCTCTCTGGCAGCCTTTAAGATTCTTACTTTCTCATTTGTGTTTCCCAATTTAATTATAATGTGTCTTGGTGTCAGTCTTTTTGGGTTCATCTTGTTTGGGACTCTGAGCTTCCTGTACTTGTGTGTTTTTTCTTCCCGATATCAAGGAAGTTTTCTGTCATTATTTCTTCAAACAGGTTTTCTATTCCTTGCTCAGTTTCCTCTCCTTCTGGCACCCCTATTATGCGGATGTTGTTTCCTTTCATGTTGTCCAAAAGTTCCCTTAGGCTCACCTCCTGCTTTTTAAATTTTTTTACTAGATGCTTGAGTATTTTTTTCTACCTTGTCTTCTAGCTCACTGATGCAGTTCTCTGCTTCTTCTAGTTTACTGTTGATGCTTTCTATTGAGTTCTTTATTGCAGCGATGTCATTTTTCATTTCTTCTTGGTTCTTCATTTCCTCTTGGTTCTTACACATATTGTTGAATTTGTCTTCCATCCTTTTCAGCGACCTTATGTCCATTGCTCTGGATTCTTTCTCTGTCATATTGCTTGCCTCCATTTCATTTACTTCCTTTTCTGGTGATTCCTCCTTTTCTTTTGTATGCGGTCTGTTTCTTTGTCTCCCCATAATTGCTCCTCTCAAGGTTTCTGGTTATGTAGTTCTCTCTCTTCTGCATTGACTTTCTCTAGGCGATTGATCTCTGACCTTTGCATCCGTGGATTTCCTCTGGGCTATGTCATTCTTTATCTCAGACTGTTCTTTTTTCATTGTTACTATATCTTTTTTTTTTCATGTTGTTGAGCATCTTTACCATCATTACTCTGAACTCTGTTTCAGACAAATTTCTTATCTCTGCTTCATTTATGTCTTATTCTGGAGAATTCTCTAGTTCTTTCATTTGGGGGTTGTTGTTTTTTCTCCTCATTTTGGCTGTCTGTTTGGGTTTGTTACTATGTATTAGGTAGATCTTCTACTCTTCTCAATCTCTAGTGCAGGACAGTGTTAAAGGCTGCTTCTGACTAATTAGATAAGGCAAAGACTCAAAGCCTCAAGAGACTGGGGGAGCTGTGGAGACAAGTGGACTCGTGGACTGTTCATAGGCAGTGAGCTCCCAGCCACACTACCCTTGTACTTCATAATCCCAGCCCTTATGTCCCCAGACCTGATGAGATTCTAAAGTCTCAGCTTCAGAGATCCCCAGCCTGATGATCTCAGATTCAAACCTCCAGACCTGTCCTGCCTCTGTTATCTCGCCCTGGGCACTCTTCCACCTTCTTTCCTTGGATTTGGGATGAATCTAGAGTTGCAGCCATGTTTCTGGTTAACTCATTCTTGAAGGGAGACAGTGGTGGTGGTGGAGGGAGCCTAAGGAATGTGCTTGGAGGCCTGATCAGTAGAAGTGGAGTCAGCGGTGGGGGTGGCAGAACTGTCATGAGCATCCTGGGTGGGGTCATTAGCACCCTCATTAGTGAGGCAGCTGTGCAGTATCACACAGAGCCCCACACACCCATTACTCCAACATTGAGGCCAATGAGAGTGAGGAGGTCTGGCAGTTCCAGAGGCTCTTTGCCCAGCTAGCTGGAGATGACATGGAAGTCAGTGCAACAGTCCTCATGAACATTCTCAACAAGGTGGTGACATGATACCCTGATCTGATGACTAATGGTCTTGGTATTGACACATGTCACTGCATGGTGGCCATGGTGGATAGTGATACAACAGGCAAGCTGGGTTTCTAGGAATTCAAGTATTTGTGGAACAACATCAAAAAGTGGCAGGCCATATACAAACAGTTTGATGTTGACCATTCAGGAACCATTTGGCAGCAGTAAATTTTTGGGGGCCTTTGAGGCAGCAGGTTTCCATCTAAATAAGCATCTTTACATGATCATCCGACGCTACTCAGATGAGGGAGGGAACATGGATTTTGACAATTTCACCAGCTGCCTGGTCAGGCTGGATGTCATGTTTTGTGCTTTCAAATCTCTTGATAAAGATGGCACTGGACAAATTCAGGTAAACGTCCAGGAGAGGCTGCAGCTGACGATGTATTCCTTAGTGGGAACCCCAGACCTCTCCCATAATCACCTCACATTAGGTGTCACCTTGCACATTTTGGTCTCTCCCAGGGCTGATCCTGTTTGCAGTCATGTCTTTGTGGGTGCTGCTGATCCACCAGCTTTTCCATTTTCCCAGCTGTTGGCAACTAGCTTCTCAGACAACAGCTAGGGATCAAGATGTCCCAACATGCCATGCCCCAAGTTATCTCTGGCTCTAAGACACTCTAACACACCCTGCCCCATGGGTCACTCCACTCTCAGCACACAAATCCCACAACCCTTCTTATGCATCTGTGCCAAGTTGTGTCACTTCCACACCCCAAGGGCCCTTCTCCAAATTCTGGGAGAAATCTCCCAGGCCCTATGCACCCTGGCACACCTGTTCAGTTAACCACCCAAGCATCTGAACTCCAGATCATAATAGGCCCATATATACCCCAGTGCCTTTGTATTCTGCCCCCAGCCTGAGAGGCCCTGGAGGAAGTAAATGCATCCCAGTTGCTGCTCTAAGAGAAAAAAAAAAAGCCTCCAGAGACGGCCTCTGCCTACAGACTGATAGAATTCTGACTTGAGTTGCCCCCCAGGCAATCATTCTTAGGTGCTGTGAGAGGTTTCTTCAACAGGGTGGGGCAATTTATTCTGCCTGGAGGCTAGTTGTTATTTTTAATCTCTTAAGTGGCCTCAGGGCAAGGTGTTTTTCAATAAGGTGCGTCAACTGTCTTTCCCCCAGGCAAGGCAGATGTCCATGTGGGAAAGATTATCTCTGTTGCATGAGGGAATGACTTAGCCCAGGAAACTTGGGGTGTCTGTCTTCTGAGCTCTATCCTTTGAATCCCCAGTCCTGGCTTCTGCTCTCACAGCTCCAGTCCATTTCACCCTCCCCCTGCCAAAACACAAGGTGGGTGGCTCCACAGGGAATTTTGTGCATTGGCCCTTTAAGAGGGTGCCTGAATTTTCAGCTGTTACTCCCTGGCAGACAGCACCCTGCTGCTTTTCACAGCCAGATGTTATGTGGATACCCTCCTCAGTTTGGTGCTCTCTGCTGGGGAGCCCAGCTTGGGGATTAGATCCCATGGTTGTCAGTGACAACCCCCCACAGCTGAGATATCTCTTTGGGACTTCAGTTGCTGTCTGTGGACACCCGGCCAACCCTTTTGCACCTCCACCCCTCCTACCAGTCTCTATGCATTCTCCACTTTCAGTCCTCGAGTATCAGGGTTCTCTCTTGTGTGTTTTCGTTGATTATTCAGGAAGTTTTTCTGTATTTTAGTTGTAATTCCAGTTTGTTCCTGGGAGCATGTCCATGCAGCACCACTTACTCTGCCGCCGTTTTTTATCTCTCCATTGATTTTAGAGAGAGTGGAAGAGAGAGGGAAAGACAGAGAGAAACATCTATGTGAGAGAAATACATTGATTGGTTGCCTCCTGCACCTGTCCTGACCAAGGCCCAGGCCGGGAGAAGCCTGTAACTGAGGTTCATGCCCTTGACCAGAATCAAACCCAGGACCCTTTGGTTCCCAGGCCAATGCTCTATCCACTGAGCCAAACCGGCTAGGGCAATTTGGTAATTCTTAATGACTGAGTCATGGCAATATGCTTGTTTGCATGAATTCTATAAGACCAGTTTTCAATTGTGGTTTTATTACCCAAGACTTTGACTGGAATGTCATGTCTGAGAGAGACATGCCTGTACTCGGGATGTCAACAGAAAGCTTTACGAAATTAAGACTGATCCTGATGCTAATAAGACTCCCTTGGTGAAACCCTGGTACCTTGCTTTGTTATTGGGTTCCTCCCTTTCCAGGTCAGGAACAAAGGTTGCTTTCCTGAGAGATGGCCAGAAAAAAACTTCAAGACATTTTGTGAACCTCAAAAACTTGAGGAATACAGCCAAGCCTATAGATCTTACAGGCAAACCTGATGGCAACTAGGTGGCTCAGCTTCTTTACCCTGAGGGGCTAATTAAAGCTCAATTATGACATTCCAGCAAAGCAGGGTTTTATTTTTATTTATTTTTTAAATATATATTTATTGATCTCAGAGAGGAAGGGAGAGGGAGAGAGAGATAGAAACATGAATGATGAGAATCATTGATCGGCTGCCTCCTGCATGCCCCTCATTGGGACTCACGCCCACAACTCAGGCATGTTCCCTTGACTGGAATCAAACTCGGGACCCTTCAGTCCACAGGCTGACGCTCTATCCATTGAGCCAAACCAGCTAGGGCAAAGCAGGCTTTTAAAAGCTTATGTGGCCCTAGCCAATTTGGTTCAGTGGATAGAACATAGGTCTGGAGACTGAAGGGTCCCGGGTTCTATTCCAGTCAAGGACATGTACCCCAGTTGCAGGCTCCTCCCCAGCCTGGTCCCTGGTCAGGGCATGTGCAGGAGGCAACCAATCGATATGTCTCTCTCACATCACTGTTTCTCTCTCTCTCCCTCCCACTCTCTCTAAAAATTAGTGGAAAAATATCCTTGGGTGAGGATTTAAAATAAATAAATACATACATACATACATACATACATACATACATACATACCTGTATGATCAATTGCTATTCTTATTGTGTTTATGCAAATAACCAGGCCAAATTGAAACTAGACAATGTAGTAAATAAATTGGTCTTAATGTGGCTCTTTAATAAAAATGAGGGTGATTTTAGGGGGAAAATTTGTGTCTCAATAGGCTTTATAATGCACAGTTGTGAATATTAGACTCTAATTCAGTTAGTTGTTTTCAAAGTTTTATTTTTCACATATGAATTAAACTGGATCCTGAATTTATCTAGTTTTCTTAAATATTTGGCTAAAACCCTCCAAACTAATGTTTCATTTTTCTCCCATCCTTTGACTTGAAATTAGTGAGAACTAAAAGCACTTTTCCTACAACTTGACCATTTGTCATAAGTCCTGTCATTCTAGCTTTGGTCCTAATAATATTAATATTTGTAACACAGTTTGTTTCCACCAGGTTACAGGCCCTACTCGTGCTCAGGTAATACATCCTCTAGACACCATTGCCACCTCCTCCCATGCCGAGGCCTCATTGTCTCTCTGACAGGGAGCAAGGATCTCTTGGCTCTGAAGGAAAATTTCATTCCTCTTCAGCAGGAAGCAGCTATAGAAGAGACCCTATTCCCCTTTCATCGGAACGAATTAAGAGCCAAGATCCCTCAGTTGGGACTGTGGTAGGCAGTTAGATAGAAATGAACAGAGCAAAGATGATGGCAGAAAGCCATAGGTGCCTAGCAAAGGACAATTGTAGGATAGGACCTTGCCCCCAGGGTGACTTTTCCTCCCTTGGCATATTGCTAGTCAGCCAGTTTGGACCCCCTGGCCTTTCCTCCCTAGAGAGAACATCTAGGCCTCAGTTGTATTTCAGCTTCAGGCCCAGAAGAGCAACAAAACCAGCCACAGCTGACCTCAGAACCAGCTGCACTGGATAATGATACTCTGCCCTGATGTCAGCGAATCAATTAGTAGATACCACAACCTTGAAAAACTGCTGAATAGCATATTACAATCTTCCCCTGGGACCTCCCCTAAAACCTCCACCCTTAAAATCCTTAGGATGGAGGATGCACTGCCAGGAGCATGCCCGCCCCTTTCCTTTTCCCTTCCCCTTTCCCTCCTCCCTCCTACTGCCCCCCCCCCACCCCTCCCGCAAGGTTAGTTACCATTACCTTCTTCACTCCCAAGCTCCTAGGGCCCTTTCTTTAAAACCTCTATAACTTGTTTCTTAAACCCATTTCTTTTAGGAATTACTTATTTCTTTTTAATCCTTACCAGATGATATTTTTTCCATTGATTTCCAGAAAGAGTGAGAGAGAGGGAGGAGGGGAGTGAGAGAGTGAGAGGAACATAAATGTAAGAGAGACACATTGATTGGTTGCCTCCGACACACACCCCTAATGGGGCTGGGGAACTTGCAACTGAGATCCCTTCAGTCCACAGGTTGACACTCTAACCCAGTGGTAGGCAACCTGCGGCTTGCGAGACACATGCGGCTCTTTGGCCCCTTGAGTGTGGCTCTTCCACAAAATACCACGGCCTGGGCGAGTCTATTTTGAAGAAGTGGAGTTAGAAGAAGTTTAAGTTTAAAAAATTTGGCTCTCAAAAGAAATTTCAATCGTTGTACTGTTGATATTTGGCTCTGTTGACTAATGAGTTTGCCGAACACTGCTCTAACCCAGCCTTGGGCAAACTACGGCCCGCGGCCCGGATCCGGCTGTTCTATCCGGTTCTCTTGCTCTCCCCTCCATTCCTTTACTTTGAATTTATATTAGTTCACACAAACACTCCATCCATGCTTATGTTCCGGCCCTCCGGTCCAGTTTAAGAACCCATTGTGGCCCTCGAGTCAAAAAGTTTGCCCACCCCTGCACCGATAAGCCAAAATGGCCAGGGCAGGAATCACTTTTTCTACTTCTATGATTTACCAAGTAAATGTTCTCTTACAATTTGGATCTTGACTCTAAATTATTCCTAGCCAGAACTCAAATACTGAGGTTTTTGAACCCAGGTTTGATTTGACCCCATGGGTCTAACATCTGTTGCTGTTCCCACTACCTACAACAAGTGCATTATACTGGTATAGTTAATCATATAACTCATTATTCAGATATTCCTATAAGTCTGCACCCACCAACTCTATTCCCACCTCCATCCATGGGAAAAAGAAAAATATTTAATGCAAAGGATCTAAGGATAAAAAGGGGTCACATACTAAAGCTCAGGGTGAGATAGTCCAGTAAGCCAAGACAAGTGGAATAGGGAAAATGAGAAAGATAACTGAACAAAATGACAAAGCAATTAACAGCAGATACAGAAGGTCACCTCCCTAGAAATAACATCTGGGCCTCAGTTGTATTTCCACTGCAGACCCAGAAAAGCAACAAAACCAGTTGGGCAACACCAGGACCAGCTGCAAAAACTAACAATCCCCTGCCCTGATACTGACCAATTGGTGGAAACCATGGCCCTGGAGGAGCACACCTAGAAAAGTGATGAATAGTCTGCTGAAACCCTCCCCTGAGTCCCTTCTCCCCAATGTTCCCCCCAGCAAGAAAGAGATAAAGCCTCAAGACAAAGGCCCCAATGTGTGCTCTCCTTCTGGGGAACAGCCCTCACCATTCCCTTTGCCCTCTTCTTCCCCCACAGGCCTCCATCTCCTAAACTCTAAGGGACCCCATGACACTTGCAACCAGGGGAGCAATGGGTAGCAGCAGCTCGTTGCAGGCTAGTTCCATGAACCTGACCCCAAGGCCCTCTTTTCTCTGACTTCCCAGAGAGCTAGGGCAGCCCAGACTAACCTCTCCTGTTGCCTCTTCTATGCTAAGCCTTTTCTTGTTTTACTGTCCCCAGCTTTAATAAATGTTCTCTCATAGTCATCTAGACTTGTGTTGTGAAATTTTTCTTGCATGAAGTCAAGGACCCACACGCTACTGGCTGGTCCTAGGCAAACTTGCCAGGGGACAGGTCACCTTTCTGGTAACAAGGGGAGGCCTGTTTTGTGGTCTTACAAACTGAGACCTAAAGTAACCACACAGGATGGTGTGAAATTAAATTTTTTTAACTAAAAGTGGTTTAGGGCAGGTAGTCATGTCTAAGGCAGTATTTCCTAACAAAGGTCAATCATCACCTTAACTAAGCTTGTCTGTTCTTTTTGCCTCTATGATAATATTCCTGATAAACATGCAATAACAAAGTAACTTCTCTTCTATCAGACACCTCAAAAAACAGAACCACAGGCCACACTCCATAATGGAAACTACAAATCCCCCCATTTTTAATGTTATTATTTTAATTGTTGACTTTTAACTACCCTTCACCCACCTATGTAAAAGAAGTTTGTGTCTATCATTACTTTTTTTTTTATCCATTAAAAATACTCATCTTGGGAGAGAAGAAAGATGGCAGCCAGCAGGACAGCAGTGAGGGAGAGAGTGTGAGTGAGGGAGGGAGCAAAAGGGGAGTGCATGGACGTGGTGTGTGTATGTGTGTGTGTGTGTGTGATAGTTAGATTCCACAGGACTTTTAGGGGCTGGAGGACCAGGATCCCCTAACCAGGCAGTCTCTGCTACTGCTGCAGTTTCTACTGGGCAGCCAGCTCTGCAGCAGGGGCCATGCCATCTTGAAGGGGAGAGCTGCTGTGACTGGGAGCCCAACCTCACCTCCACCCAGGGTGCCCTCAGACACCACCCGGGACCCTACAGCCACTCTAGCCAGGGACCTGCTGCCTCAGCTGTGGATCCATGAACACTGAGACTCCAGCCTCCCTGTGAGTTCCAGAGCCTGCTTCACTCCCTCAGGCCAGAGGCTTTAGCTGTGGGTGCTGCAACCACGTGCGAACAGCCAAGCCTTACACAGCAGCCCCTGGAACTGCATCTACACACGAACAACCAAGCCTTACGCAGCAACCCCAGCTCCGCGTCCATGCACGCGAACAGCCAAGCCTTATGCCACAACCCCAGGCTCCACAAATGTGCACGAACAGCCAAGCCTTATGCAGCAATCCTGAGTACTGCAACAAAGTGTGAGCAGCTAAGTTCTATGCAGACCCCAGGTGCCTCATGCAACAACCCCAGAGGCTAGTGGCCACCATCTGATGCAGCAACACCAGGTGCCTCACACAGCAACCGTGGGCACCACGATCATGCAAATCACCACCAAGTCCAATGCATCAACCCCAGGCCTGGTGAACGTGCGATCTGCTGCCAAGCCCACCACTGCAGTCACAGGCCCAATGCAACTTGACTCTTGGATTCTTTGATGGAGGAAAAAATGGGGAGACAAAGACACAACCCCCAAAGGAAAGAAAAGGAGGAATCATCAGAAAAGGAACTAAATGAAATGGAGGCATGCAATTTGTCAGAAAAAGAATTCAGAATAAGGGTCAAACAGTTCATAAACTGGATGGATGAGAAAAATCAACAACTTATGTAAGAATCAAGAAGAAATAAAGAGTGATATAGCTGCAATAAAAAACAGTATGGAAGGTTTCAACAGTAGACTAGAAGAAGTAGAGGACCAAATAAGTGAATTCGAAGACAGGGTAGCAAAACACATCCAATCTGAACTGCAATTGGAGAAAAAAATTAAAAGACAGGAGGAGAGCCTAAGGGAGCATTGGGACAACATGAAACGAAGCAACATATGTATAATAGGGGTTCCAGGATGACAAGAAGAAGAGCAAGGGTTAGAAAACCTACTTGAAGAAATAATGTCAGAAAACTTTCCTGATGTGGGTAAGAAGAAAGTCACACAACCACAGAGAGTCCCAAACAAGATAAACCCCAAAGGACCCACACTAAGACACATCATAATTATGAGGGCAAACATTAATGACAAAGAGGGAATCTTAAAGGCTGCAAGAGAGAGACAGAGAGTTACCTACAAGGGATCTCCCATTAGATTATCAAGTGATTTCTCAACAGAAACACATCAGGCTAGAAAGGAATGGAAGGAAGTATACAAAGTGATGCAGGGTAGAGGACTGAGTCCAAGAATACTCTATCCAGCAAGGCTATCATTCAAAATTGAAGGGGAAATCAGGAGCTTCACAGACAAAAAAAAAAAAAAAAGCCAAGGGAGTTTATCACTATCAAGCCAGCAATGCAAGAAATGCTAAAGGGACTATTGTACAAAGAAAAAATAAAAAGGGAAGAAGGAACACAGGCACAAAAAATAAAAATGGCTGCAAACAAGTACCTATCAATAATAACCTTGAATGTAAATAGATTGAATGCTCCAATCAAAAGACATCAAGTGACTGAGTGGATAAGAAAACATGACCCATATATATGCTGTCTGTAGGAGACCCACCTCAGAACAAAGGATGCACACAGACTGAGTGTGAAGGGATGGAAAAATATCTTTCAGGCAAATGGAAATGAAAATAAAGCTGGGGTAGCAATACTTATATCGGACAAAATAAACCTCAAAGTGAAGGCCATAACAAGAGATAAGGAAGGGCATTTCATAATACTAAAGGGATCAATACAACAAGAAGATATAACTCTGGAAAACATATATGCACCCAATACGGGAGCACCCAAATACATTTTTAAAAAACTGGAAGAAATCAAGGGAGAGATTGACAACAATACAAACATAGTAGGGGACTTTAATATCCCACTGACATCACTGGATATATCCTCTGGGCAAAAAAAATCAGCAAAGAAACAGCAATCCTAAATGATTCACTAGATCAGATAGACTTAATTGACATACATCTTCAGAACATTTCACACCAAAGCTATGGAATATACATTCTTCTCAAGTGCACATGGGACATTTTCAAAGAGAGGTCACAAGCAAAGTCTCTCCAAATTCAAGAAGAGTGAAATCATATCAAGCATCTTCTCAGACCACAATGGCATAATATTAGAAATCAACTACAATAAAAACAATAATAAAAATTCAAACACTTGAAGGCTGAATAGCATGCTATTAAACAATGATTGGGTTACCAAAAACATCAAAGAAGAAATTAAAAACATCCTGAAAACTAATGACAATGAAAACACAATAATCCAAAATATATGGGACACAGTGAAAGCAGTCTTGAGAGGGAAATGCATAGCTCTACAGGCCTACCTCAAAAAACAAGAAAAAATGATAATAAATTGTCTACCCCTGCAACTTAAATAATTAGGACGGGAGCAACAAGAAAATCCCAGAGTAAGCAGAAGGAAGGAAATAATAAAGATCAGAGTGAAAATAAATGACATAGAGCCCCCCCCCAAAAAAATATCAACAAAACCAAGAGCTGGTTTTTTGAAAGGATAAACAAGATTGATGAACCTCTAGCCAGGCTCACCAAGAAACAAAGAAAGAGGACCCAAATAAACAAAATCAGAAATAAAAGAGGCAAAGTAACAACCACCCCTAGATATACAAAGAATTGTATATATATATATATATAATGAACAACTCTACTGCAACAAACTGGACAACCTTGATGAAATGGACATATTCCTAGAAAAATACAAGCTTCGAAAACTCAATCAGGAAGAATAAAAAAACCTGAATAGCCTATAACTACTGATGAAATTGAAACAGTAATAAAAATACTTCTAGCAAACAAAAGTCCCGGACCAGATGGCTTCACAGGAGAGTTTTACCAAACATTCAAAGAAGAACCAAAACCTATCCTTCTCAGACTATTCCAAAAAATTCAAGAGAAAGGCACACTTCCAAGCTCTTTCTATGAAACCAGCATTACCCTAATCCCAAAACCAGATAAAGACACTACAAAGAAAGAAAATTACAGGCCAATATTACTAATGAACATAGATGCCAAAATTCTAAACAAAATTCTAGCAAATCAGATCCAGCATTACATTAGAAAGATCATACACCATGACCAAGTGTGATTTATTCCAGGGATGCAAGGTTGGTACAATATCCTCAAATCAATAAACATGATACATCACATACACAAATTGAGAGACAAAAATCACATAATCATATCAATTGATGCAGAAAAGGCATTTGACAAAATCCAACGCTCTTTCCTGATTAAAAACTCTCAGCAAACTTGGAATAAAAGGATCTTACCTCAACATAATAAAAGCCTTATATGACAAACCTACATCATACTCAATGGGGAAAAACTAAAACCATTTCCCCTAAGAACAGGAACAAGACAGGATGCCCACTTTTACCACTCCTGTTCAACATAGTACTGGAAGTGCTAGCCATAGCAATCAGACAAGTAGAAGAAATAAAAGGCATACAAATTGGAAAAGAAGAAGTAAAACTGTCATTATTTGCTGATGACATGATATTGTACATAGAAAACCCTAAAGACTCCATCAAAAAACTACTAGACTTAATAAATGAATTCAGCAATGTAGCAGAATGCAAAATTAACACCCAGAAATCTATGGCTTTTCTATACACCAATAATGAACTCACAGAAAGAGAAACTAAAAAAAAAATCCCATTTACCATTGCAACAACAAAAAATTAAGATACCTAGTAATAAATTTAACAAAGTAGGTAAAGGATTTACAGGATGTACTCAGAAAATTACAGGATGCTGAAAAAAGAGATAGAGGAAGACATAAACAAATGTAAGAATATACCGTGTTCATGAATTGGTAGAATCAACATCTTTAAAATGTCCATACTACCCAAAGCAACCTATATATTCAATGCACTCCCCATTAAAATACCAATGGCATATTTCACAAACCTGGAAGTTTTCTCCAAAAATTCATTTGGAATAAAAAAAAGATCCTGAATAGATGCAGCAATCTTGAGAAAGAAGAACAAAGTTGGAGGGATCACAATACCAGATATCAAGCTATACTACAAAGCCACTGTTCTCAAAACTGCCTGGAATGGCACAAGAACAGACATATAGACCAATGGAACAGAAAAGAGAACCCAGTAATCAACCCAAGCCATTATGCTCAATTAATATTTGACAAGGGCGGCAAGAGCATACAATGGAGTCAAGACAGTCTCTTCAATAAATGGTGCTGGGAAAATTGGACAAATACATGCAAAAAAAATGAAATTAGACCACCAACTTACACCATACACAAAAATAAACTCAAAATGGATAAAGGACTTAAATGGAATACGGGAAACCATAAAAATCTTAGAAGAATCCATAGGCAGCAAAATATCAGGCATCTGTTGTAGCAATATCTTTACCGATACAGCTCCTAGGACAATGGAAACTAAGGAGAAAATAAACAAATGGGACTACATCAAAATAAAAAGCTTCTGCACAGCAAAAGAAACCATTAACAAAACGACAAGAAAGCTCACTGCATCGGAGAACATATTTAACAATATTATCTCCGATAAGGGTTTAATCTCCAAAATTTATAGGAAACTCATACAACATAACAAAAGGAAGATAAAATTTTAAAAAAGTGGTCAAAGGACCTAAATAGGCAATTTTTGAAAGAGAACATACAGAGGCCCAGAAACATATGAAAACATGCTCAAAGTCACTAATCATTAGAGAGATGCAAATAAAAACAACAATGAGGTAACATCTCACACGTGTCAGAATGGCTATCATCAACAAATCAACAAATGGCAAGTGTTGGGGAGGATGCGGAGAAAACGGCACCCTCTTGCACTGTTGGTAGGAATGCAGGCTGTTGCAGCTACCGTGGAGAACAGTATGGAGTTTCCTCAAAAAACTAAAAATGGAACTCCCATTAAACCCAGTAATCCTACTTCTAGGAATATATCCCAAGAAATCAGAAATATCAATCAGAAAGAATATATGCACCCCTATTTTCATAGCAGCACAATTTACAATAGCTAAGATTTGGAAACAGCCTAAGTGCCCATCAGCAGATGAGTGGATTAGAAGCTGTGGTATGTTTATACAAAGCAGAGTAATATTTTGGGTCACTTGCAGAGAGTAGCTCTGGGACAGGGTAACACACCCACCCTATTCCCTGAAAGCTAAACAGCACCTCCCCTTTCAGAAAGACTTTGGAGTTATTAACAGCTGGCTAGGAGGCAAAGAAGGGCAGAGTCGAAGCCTGGGGAACCAGTGGAAGTTTGCTGACCCAGCCCTGTGCACCTTGCTGCTAACAAACCTACTTTAGAGGGCATATTGGCCCCTCCTGGTTGCAGCCAAGTCCTGTGGAGACAGACATAAATGGTAGATCTCTTGGAGTTTCAGCAGTTTGCTGAAAGCCAGAAAAGTACAGTTTCTGACTGTGGTTAGCATCTAAATACCTCACAGGAAGCCCAGAATTGGGAGACAGAATAGTCAGCCATAGGAATCAGAAGAGTAGGATCCAAAGTGAGCTCCCATGTGGCACTAAACTCTGCTGAAACAAACACCACTTCATTTCTTTCTATTTCTTTTTCTCTTATTTTCTTTCCTTTTAAAGTTATTTTTCTTGCCTTTCTTTTTTTCCTTTTTAAATTTATCTTCTTTATCAATCTGCTTTATTGATTTGTCTCTATTATTTCATTCATATATCTAATTCTCCTACTCTATCATTTTTTTTCTCTTTTCCTTTTCTCCTGCTTTCTCATCTTTTTCTTTTTCTTATCTGCTTTCTCCTCTATTTTCCTTTTCAAATCTTTTCTTTTATTTCCTTCCTCCTTTATTTTAAATCATTTTCCTTCCCTATTTTCCTAATTATTTATTCTCATTTTCTTTATTTCATCTCTGCAGCTACATGTTCCTTTTCTCCCCCGCACCCACATTATTCTTTTTTTATTGTGTTTTGTTTGTTTGTTATTTTTCTCCTAATATTTTTTCCTTCCTTTTCTTCTATCATTCTTGCTTTCTTTTCTCTTTCCTAATTCTCTCTTGTCTTATGTATGTTTTTTCTTTTGTTTCTACTTTGTTGTGTTGTATTCTATTCTGTTCTGTCAGCACCTCCACAACAGCTCACGCGATGTGGTCAAAGTTGATCCACATAGTAAGCCAGCCTGAGAGGAGATTCCATCCACGAATGGAAAAATAACATTAAAGACCCAACTACAACAGGAGTACCCAAATAACTTCAACAAGGGGCTTTCCTAGAGCACTCAGCTCAGGAGATCGAAGCGACTGCACTACTGGGTCCCATAAAACACCTACTACATAAGACCACCCCACAAAGTCTGGTACGCATAGCAGTTTGACCTATTACATAGAAACAAATACAAAGGGACAGAAAAAAGGGAGAAAAATAAACCACTCCCAAATGAAAGAAAAGGAGGAATCACCAGAGAAGGAACTAAATGGAATGGAGACAAACAATTTGTCAGGTAAAGAATTCAAAGTAATGGTAATAAGGATACTCAAATAATTCAGTCAGAACTACAAGCAACTTAATGAGAATTATAAGTAGACTAGAGGCCCATTGCATGAAGAGATTTGTGCAATAGGCCTTCCTTCCCTTGGCTTCCAGCACCGGTTTTCCTCCAGCACCCAGGACCCAAGCCTTCTCTCTGACCAGAGTCTGCCGCCTTTGCTGCAGACTCCAGCCAGAGTCTGCCTTCTTCGTCTTTGTTGCAGACTCTGGAGTCTGCAGTCTTCATCTTCGCTGCGGCCTGAGTGCCACTCCTGTAGATCCCTTCGCCCCTCGCCCTCCCTCTCATAGCAGGTGTCCTGCCCCACCCGGCCACTCCGCTCCTGAAGCAGCTGGGCGGCCGCCATCTTTGTCCTTCTAATTTGCATATTCCCTCCTGATTGGCTGGTGGGCGTAGCAGAGGTACAGTCAATTTACATGTTTGTCTATTATTAGGTAAGATGAAGGAGAACTACACCAACATGAATAAGAATCAAGAGGAAATGAAGAATGACATAGCTGAAATAAAGAACACCCTGGAAGGGTTTAATAATAGCCTAGAAGAAGCTTTGGACCAAATCAGTAAATTAGAAGACAAAGCAGAAAAACAAAAACAAAAACAAAAAAACACCCATTCAGAACAACAATTGGAAAAAAAATTAAAAAGTAGGAGAGGAGTTTAAGGGAGCTTTGGGACAGCATGAAACATAACAAAATTCACATCATAGGGGTGCCAGAAGGAAAAGAATCCAAGCAAGGAGTAGAAAACCTGTTTGAAGAACCAATGGAAGAAATTTTCCTAATCTGGTGAAGGAAAAAGTCACTCAAGTTCAGGAAGCACAGAGAGTCCCAATCAAAGTGAATCCTAAAAGACCCAGACATAGGCACATCATAATTAAAATGGCAAACATTAAAGACAACGAAAGAATCTTAAAGGCTGCAAGAGAGAAACAGAAAGTTCCTACAAAGGAACTCACATTAGACTGTCAGCTGATTTATCAATAGAAACACTTCATACTAGAAGGGAGTGGCATGAAGTATACAAAGTAAGGAAAACCAAGGTATTGAACCCATGACTACTCTATTCAGCAAGGCTATCATTCAAAAGTGAAGGTGAAATAAAGAGCTTCATAGACAAAAAAGGCTAAAAGAGTGTACTAGCACCAAACCAGCTGTGCAAGAAATAATAAAGGGACTGTTGTAAGAAGGAGAAAAAGAAGAACATAGACATAAAGAATAAGAATGGTGAAAAATAAGTACCTATCAATAATAACCATAAATGTAAATGGCTTAAATGCTCTAATCAAAAGGCAGGGTAGCTGAATGGATAAGAAAACATGACCCATGTATATGCTATTTACAAGAAACCCACCTCAGAACAAAAAACTCACATGAATGAAAGTGAAGGAATGGAAAAAAAATTTCCAGTCAAATAAAAAAAGCTGGGGTAGCAATACTCACATCTGATAAAATAGACTTCAAAATGAAGGCAATCACAAGAGAAAAATTAAGGTAACTTTATACTACTAAAGGGATCAACAAGAGGATATAACTCTGGTAAACATATATGCACCCAATACATGAAAATTCCAATATATGTTTAAAATTCTGGAGTATTTTAAGTGTGAGATTGAGAGCAATACAATCAGAAGGGAACTTTAATACCCCATTAACATCACTAAATAGATCTTCTAAACAAAATTCACGTAACCCGTTTACTAGAATGTATAAGTAATCTAAAACTAGTTTTAAATGATTTTAATATTTGTGATAGGAATTAATTTCTAGCTTGCAAATAGAAAGTTGTTTTGATGTCCAGAAGGGCATGCACAGTATCCATGGAGGCAAAGAATGTATTGTGGTGTGAGATTTTTAAATTATTGTTTATGCCATGGATAAAATTATTTGATAGGTTTCATCACTGTGGTTTTGCATAAGCCCATATTTGAAAACATTTTCTTATTTCTGATATTTGACTCCAGTGTTTGATTATTTCAAGCACCTGAGACTTAGAAATAAGAAATTTCTGCCATGCATTGAATCTCTACCTATCTATTTAGTCAGAAACAGTGTTTGACACACTATCCTGCACTAGAAATTGAGAGGCATAGCAGATCTACCTAATACATAGACACAAACCCAAATAGGCAGCCAAAATAGGGAGACAAAAAACAACCCCTAAATGAAAGAAAAAGAGAATTCTCCAGAATAAGAGATAAATGAAATGGAGATAAGAAATTTATCTGACACAGAGTTCAGAATAATGATGGCAAAGAGCTCAATAGCATGAGAAAAGATATAGGAACTATGAAAACAGAAATGAAGAATGAGATAGCACAAATAAAGAACACATTGGAATGAATACACAGCAGATTAGGGGAAGCTGAGAATTGAATTAGTGAATTAGAAGACAGGGTTAAAAATAACCACGCAATCAGAGAACCAAAAAGAAAGAAAATTAAAAAACAGGAGGGCAGCTTAAGGGAGCTGTGGGACAATGTGAAATGTAACAATATTACAATAGCTGGCAGGTGTGCTAGAAGAGGCAGAAAGGAAGAAAGGGAAAGAGAACCTGTTTGAAGCAATAATGGCAGAAAACTTCCCTAACCTGGAAAAGGAAAATGACACACAAGTACAGGAGGCACATAGAGCCCGAAGCAAGAAGAACCCAAAGAGGCCCATGCCCAGACACATCATAATTAAAATGCCAAAAATTAAAGACAAAGAGAGAATCTTAAAGGCAACAAGAGAAAAGAAAACTGTTACCTGCTAAGAGGCTTCCATAAAGCTGATACCTGATTCCTCATCAGAAACTCTATTGACCAAAAGAGAATGGCATGAAGTACTCAAGGTAATGGAAAGCAAGGATCTGAGACCAAGATTACTATATCCAGCAAGGCTATCACTGAAAATAGACAGTGAAATAAAGGACTTCCCAGACAAAGAAAGGTTAAAGGAGTTTATCACAACCAACCCAGCATTAGAAGAAATGCTAAAGGGACTACTGTAATGAGAGAGAGAAACCTAGGCATACATAATTAAAATGGCAATAAGTAAGTACCTATCAATAATAACCTTAAATGTGAATGGATTAAATGAGTCAATCAAAAGGCATAGGGTAGCTGAATGGATACAAAAAACATGACCCAACTATATGCTGTCTACAAGAGACCCACCTCAGAACAAAATACTCACACAGGATGAGAGTGAAGGGATGGAAAAAAAGGTTTAACTTCCAAAATATATAAAGAATTCATAAACTCAACACCAAACAAACAACCCAATCAAAAAGTGGGCAGAGGACCTGAAAACACACCACTCCCAAGAAGACATAGGTATAACCAATCTATACTAATATGTTAATTAGAGTGGACATCTTCCGGCGACCTTCTGGAGGTCCTTCCAGACAAAGCCTCAGCGGCTGCGAAGGGCCCAGGCTCAGGCTGGCAGTGGCAGCAGCAGCGGGGTAATGGGGGCAGCACCTTCCCCTGATCTGGCAGATCACCTCCTGCAGAGGGAGGCCAGACTGTGGCTTAGGCTGGGGCTGGGGCTGAGGCAGAGGTGGTTAGGGGCGATCAAGCTGGCAGGGGGGCAAGTTAGGGGCAATCAGGCTGGCAGGCAGAGGTGTTAGGGGCAATCAGGCAGGCAGGAAGAGGGGTTAGGGGTGATCAGGCAGGCAGGCAGGTGAGCGGTTAGGAGCCAGTGGTCCCGGATTGCAAGAGGGATGTCCCAGCTTGGAGAGGGTGCAGGCCCAGCTGAGGGCCCCCCTCCCCATGCATGATATTTGTGCACCGGGCCTCTGGTCTATAACAATAAAAGTGTAATATGCTAATTAGACAGGACGTCCTTCTGGACGACCTTCCAGACAAAGCTGGGGCTGCAAGGGAAGCCGGGGCCCCAGGTGCCTACTGGTGGCCAGAAAGAAGCCCAGGTCCTGCAAGGGATGCCGGGGCCCGGGTGCCTGCTGGTGGTCAGAGAGAAGACCAGGTCCTGGGTGCCAGAGGGAAGCCAGTGCTGGCAGCCGGGGGAAGGAAGGCCTACTCTTGAACAAATTTCGTGCATCAGGCCTCTAGTAGATATATGAAAAAATGTTCAACATCACTGGCAAATAGGGAAATGGAAATTAAAAATACAATGAGATACTACCTCATACCTGTTAGAGTGGCCATTATCAGTAAGACAAGCAATAACAAGTGTTGGAGAGGTTGTGGAAAAAAGGGAACCCTCATTCACTGCTGGTGGGAATGTAGTGGTACAACCACTATGGAAAGCAGTCTGGCGATTTCTCAAAAAATTAAGAATAGAGCTACTATGTGACTCAGCAATCCCTCTCCTGGGTATATACCCAAAAAACTTGAAAACATGTATTTGTAAAGATATATTCACCCCTATGTTCATTGCAGCATTATTTACAGTGGCCAAGACATGGAAACAACTAAAGTGTCTGGTGATAGAGAACTGAGTAAAGAGGTGGTACATATACATAATGGAATACTACTCAACCATAAGAAGGGATGAAATAGTGCCATTTGCAACAACATGGATGGACCTTGAAAACATTATGCTAAGTGAAATAAGTCAGTCAGAAAAAGGTAAGAACTATATGATTTCACTCATATGTAGGATATAAAACTGAAATTCATGAATACACACAGCAGTGTGGTGGTTGCCAGAGGGAAGGTTCAGGGAGTGAAGGGGGTCCTAATATATGGTGACGGGAGATTTGTTGTTGGGTGGTAGGCAATATGCAGATCTTGTAACATAGAAACCCAGACCTGAAACCTATATGATCATATTAACCAATATCACCCCCAATAAATTTAATTTTTAAAAAGGAAAAAATGCCTTATGACTGAAAAACTACATAGTAAATCCTGATGTGTTTTGGGACATGAAGTCTCTGCCAGTTTTGGAATTGTTTCCCTCACTGTCTTGCAAAGCCTCCACAGCAACTCAGTCTTCTTTTCTCTCCATAATCACACTAGGCACTCTGGCTGCCCCTCCTATAAGTATTTCTGGAGCAGGAGCAACCAGTAGTTAATGACATGTCATGTTTCTTGACTAGGAAGACTAATGGGTGAAGCATATTATATACCTTGATAAAGTAGATTTGTTTTCTATCCTTCAAAGTGTAAACCCCAACTCCAACTGGGTTATACCCATTAAGACATCTCAGTAAAAGGAAAATGAACCATGTAAATAATACAAATTACGCATGCCTGCAAGAAAAATCACATTACCTAGAAGCACCAACCTTTGTGGCATCAAATGTATTTACCATTGGCTGGTTAGGTGAGGAAAAGGATGATAGAAAAATTTCTGGATGACTAAAATAGTATCTATGTCTGTGTATTTGTTTTTAAACAAATACATATTGAAATGGATTAATGGTCTAAAATTGGAATTTCTAACATTCTCTTAATATTTGTAATTTCATGCATCATAAAAAGGCCCTGAATTTAAGTTGTTGAAAAGTGGGTATCATTATCATTACTCTAAGCCACCACCAAATATCATCAGTGCCTTAAATTACATCTTCTTGATCTTTTAAGCTATGATAACAAGACAAATGCTGGCCTTGGCATCTGGGATCTCGTATATATTTTTAAACTATGAAAATATCATTGCTCTCTCACAGTGAATGAAACACTTATTTTCCCAGTATTATCAATAACTTCTGTTTATATGATCATACTCATCTGATCCTCATAAGGCCAACAGTCTGATCAAAGGTTAAGATATGAATTAAGATGCCATCCATGGCCAGGACGGAGGGATACCCACAGGTAGTATGGTAAACAAAAGTCCTCAACCTTATTTTCCATTATGGTTCAATCACCTCAGTATAAGCAATTAAAGCAAAATTGGCAATTTTACTGAGAAACAATTGATTCTATTTTTTTATGAATGAATCATTTTAAAGTCACTTATTTGCTAAAAATATATGACCTGGAAGTAATTTATAAGGAAGTAATTTGTAAGGTTCCTATATGAAATAGCTCATTCTGTTGGCAAATAACTATGTTTCTATATATTCTTGGGGACAAACAGTCATAGGGTTTCTAAAACTGCCCTCCCCCCATAGTAGTTTACCAGAAATTTCCCAGAGTTATTATGAACACAATTCACTAAACTAGATTAGAGAAAACTGCTTTCCCCATTACTCTCATGGGACTTTGGCTTAACTTGGAGAGTTCATGGCAAAATATACCACCCATCAATTTTTAAGTCTTCATAAATTAAGAATGTTTCAAAGAAAATGAGAAGTTACAGAAATAGTACATTAGGGCTGTGGCTGTCACATTAAGTGGTTTTATGTGCTCAATAAATTCAGGGTATGTACATTTGGAGAACACTGGGTAAGGCATGTTCTACAACATTAGTGTGCTTCAGAAACACCCATGTAACTGGTTACAAATAGGAATACCCTAACATACTGCATCAAAATTGGAGCTATATAGAATGCCAACTAAAAGAAACATATGGGGAGAGAAACCAAGATGGCGGCATAGGTAAACACCTGAAATTGCCTCGCACAACAATTTCAAAACTACAACTAAAAGACAAAATGGACATCATCCAGAACCACAGGAAGGCTGGCTAAGTGGAAATTCTACAACTAGAAGGGAAGAGAAAAGCACACTGAGACTCAGAGGAGCTGTGGAAGTAAAGTGCAGAGGTACAAGGCGCGCGTGTGGAGAGGGCTGGCAACTGAGTACGGGGCGGTCTTTTTCAAGCAGGAGGGAGACACAAGCTCCCGATTGCTCTGAACTCCAGTTCCAGGAGAGACTCTGGGGACCCCGACTCATACGGGGAGAAACTGGATTGTCTGGCAGCGGGTGGAACTCGAGGGTGGCTTTCTCTCAGAGGTGCTTGCAGTGATTACCGCAAGACACTGAGACACGGGGGCCTCTTAGGGCAGGGCTGATGGGAAGCCATTGCTGTTTGCTCCACCCTGAGACTCTGCCCCATCCAAGCTGTGCGCAGAGCTTTTGCATATGAATGGCCTGGTCCTTTGAAACCTAAACTTACCAAACAAACTGCAGCTGAGTCAGTGAGACCCAGAACATCCAAAAGAAGGCCCAAAGCCCCACAGCAGCTTGCATTGCTTCACAGCTGGGCCTCATCTGGGCACCTCCAAATCCAAACAAAGAGGGAACTGCAGAACTCTCCATAGCTCAAGCTGGGTGGTCTCAGGCAGAGGGTAAATTAGCACCTCCTTGGAGATCCAAGAGCCAGTGTACCCAGTGGTCAGAGTGGGACCATCCAGATTACAACTCCTCAGATCCATAAGGGACACACTTGGGGGCAGAGTCAGTGAGCACCAAAGCTCCAGTGAAGCATGTCTTGTCTCATAAGGGTGTCTCCAGCACAGAAGTTATCCCAGCGTAGACACAGCTGATCCTCACAGCCAATTGGCCTGGAGGTCAATTTCTCCCAGTGATACCAACAATAATCAAGGCTTAACTACAACAAGACTGTGCACACAGCCCACAAAGGGGAGCATCAAGAGTGTCCACCTCAGGTAACTGGGGAGGCTGAGCCACTGGGCCCTATAGGACACCTAGCACACAAAGCCACTCTGTCAACTCAGGGAAGCAGTCAAAATGTAGAGACAAAGAAACAGGTCACAAATGAAAGAAATGGAGGAAAGCAAACGACTGGACATAGAGTTCAAAACCACGGTTACAAGGTTTTTCAAGAATTTTCTAGAAAACACTGATAAATTTAGTGAGACCCTCAAGGATATGAAAAAGGACCAACTAGAAATTAAGCATACACTGACTAAAATAAAAAATAATATACAGAGATCCAAGAGCAGACTGGAGGATCACAAGAATCAAGTCAAATATTTGAAATACAAAGAAGCAAAAAACACCCAACTGGAAAAGCAAAAAGAAAAAAGAATCCAAAAAGTTGAAGATAGTGTAAGGAGCCTCTGGGACAACTTCAAGTGTACCAACATCCGAATTATGGGGGTGCCAGAAGAAGAGAGAGAGCAAGATACTGAAAACCTATTTGAAGAAATAATGACAGAAAACTTCCCCCACCTGGTGAAAGAAATAGACTTACAAGTCCAGGAAGCACAGAGAACCCCAAAGAAAAGTAATCCAAAGAGGACCACACCAAGACACATCATAATTAAAATGCCAAGAGCAAAAGACAAAGAGAGAATATTAAAAGCAGCAAGAGAAAAACAGTTAGTTACCTACAAGGGAGCACCTGTACGACTGTCAGCTGATTTCTCAACAGAAACTATGCAGGCCAGACAGGAGTGGCAAGAAATATTCAAAGTGATGAATAGCAAGAACCTACAACCAAGATGACTCTACTCAGCAAAGCTATCATTCAGAATTGAAGGACAGATAAAGAGCTTCACAGATAAGAAAAAGCTAAAGGAGTTCATCACCACCAAACCAGTATTATATGAAATGCTGAAAGGTATTCTTTAAGAAGAGGAAGAAGAAGAAAAATGTAAAGATAAATATTATGAACAACAAATACATATCTAGCAACAAGTGAATAAAAAAATCTGATGAACAGAATAAACTGGTGAATATAATAGAATCAGGGGCATAGGAAGGGAGTGGACTGACAATTCTCGGGGGGAAAGGGGTGTGGGGGGTGCGGGAAGAGACTGGTCAAAAATCGTATACCTATGGATGAGGACAGTGGGGGGTAGGGGCAGAGGGTGGGGTGGGAACTGGGTGGAGGGGAGCTATGGGAGGGGGGGAAGAGGAACAACTGTAATAATCTGAACAATAAAGATTTTTTTAAAAATAAAAAAAATAAAAGAAACATATGGGCACACTCATGTTCTCCTCTATCTAAAAAGCTAATTTTCATTAAGAAACACCTTATTTGGGTTACTTACTTCCTCAAAAGTGTACCAAGAGTTACTGTTTTATTTTTTAAAACCTTTTTATTTATTTATTTATTTGTTTGTTTATTTATTTATTTTAATATATTTTATTGATTGATTTTTTACAGAGAGGAAGGGAGAAGGAGAGGGATAGAGACTTAGAAACATCGATGAGAGAGAAACATTGATTAGTTGCCTCCTGCACACTTCCTACTGGGAATGTGCCCGCAACCAAGGTACATGCCCTTGACCGGAATCGAACCTGGGACCCTTCAGTCCACAGGCCAACACTCTATCCACTGAGCCAAACTGGTTAGGGCAAGAGTTACTGTTTTAGAAGAATTTAAAAGTCCATTCCTAAGTCAAGCCTGACACTGGTCTGCTGTAAGTCAGTGTTTCTCAGAACTCACCAAACACTAAAAACAAGACTCATCATAAGCCTTGTTAAGAGCCATTTGTTCTAGAAACCACTGTCAAACATCCTCATAAGGTAGCCGGCCACAATGGATCTGGTAGGGTTCCTGTGGGAGTTTGTACAGTGAGTGACAGGGTTTTCCTTTCAGGGTTTACATCTATTCAGACCATAAGGCAAATAAATGCTTTCACCAAAAGCTGGTTGAAATTCAGTTTGTAGAAAAATAGAGCCATTGTGGTAATATAATAGTTAAGAGGTCTGCGTATTTTTAAGTCTCTCTGTTACTAATAACTATTTTTAAGTAAATCAACCTGAAATTTTGTGTCCTTGTCTATAAAAATAAGAGTAAATGATACCTTTATTATCTTTTAGCTTGAAGATTGTTTCAAGTGTGTAGAACTGTAGTTTTGATATTCCAATAACTAGTCCTTCAACTGTAGAGTCATTTTCTTTTTTTTTTTTAATATATTTTATTGATTTTTTTACAGAGAGGAAGGGAGAGGGATAGACAGTTAGAAACATCGATGAGAGAGAAACATTGATCAGCTGCCTCCTGCACACCCCCTACTGGGGACATGCCCGCAACCAAGGTACATGCCCTTGACCGGAATCGAACCTGGGACCTTTCAGTCCGCAGGCCGACACTCTACCACTGAGCCAAACCGGTTTTGGCTGTAGAGTCATTTTCTGATCAGTATCAGGGATTTTAAAAATCAGAGAGAAACTAGTACATGTTTTTGCTCATTAGAACAGGAAAGGTAAGGGTATTCCTAAGTCTAACCACTCAGAACCTCAGAACTATCTCTCTTTCAGCAGCCACACCTGCTTAGGCCATTGCCAGCATGCTCTTTGCTGCCCACATTCTGCCTGTGGGTCCCACCTAGGTGAGAACCACTAGGACAGATTTGCACTCCCTGCCCAGTTATACTTTCAGTTCTGAGCTCTAACAGCTCTGTGATATTGGCCAAGTTAATTAACCTCTCCAAACCTGTTTCCTTACCTGCAGAATGAGTATAACATTTATTGTGTTGTTACATAAATAAAATGTGGTAAGTCCGACATGTGCATAGTGTGGTACCTGGCACACGATAAGCACTCAGTAAATGGCAGGATTTTTTTTTTTTTTTTACCACCCTACATGACTATAGCATCCATACAACTCAGTACCTAACTGAAGGAACTAGGAGTCACAGTGTTGCCATAGCACCTGGTCCTCTCTTCTGGACTTATTTTTCCCCATATTATATAAACCAGCCAGTTTATTATTTTATAGTAAGAAGTATAATTTTTACCATGCAGACTGAAATACCTATGCCAGCATGGGGCAATAATTTAAGGAAACAGGAGGCATAATCAATTAACCAAAGGTATCTCACAAAAAATAAGCTGGTAACAGTGGTTGTTCCAAGGACAACTGGGTGGTTTGGAATAAGGGATTAGAGGTTGACTTTTCACTGTATACTATTTTATCTTTTGAATTTTGAACATAAAAAATATTTTTGGCATGATAATTTTTGAAATTTTGTAAGACAGAATTTTTATTTTTTTAAAAATATTTTTATTGATTTCAGAGGGGAAGGGAGAGGGAGAGACAGAAACATCAATGATAGAAATCATTGATCAGCTGCCTCCTGCATGCCCCCTACTGGGGATTGAGCCCACAACCCGGGCATGTGCCCTAAGGGGGAATCGAACTGTGAATTTCTGGTTCATGGGTCAACGCTCAACCACTGACCATGCCAGCGGAGCCAGAATTTGTACATTTTTTAATACATTTTTATTGATTTTTTAGATTTCAGAGAGGAAGGGAGAGGGAGAGATAGAAACATCAATGATGAGAGAAAAATCATTGATTGGCTGCCTCCTGCACACCCCACACTGGGGATCAAGCCCACAACCCAGGCATATGCCCTGACCAGGAATTAAAACTTGACCTCCTGGCTCCTAGGTCAATGCTCAACCACTGAGCCATGGTGCCAGGCCAGAATTTGTATTTTTAAAAAGTTATGCCTCAGCATAGAGAATACAGTTAATAATCCTATATAATAAAAGGGTAATATGCAACTAGACCAAACGGCAGAACAACCGAACAACCAATCAAAGCGTAATATGTTAATGATATGCTAAGGTTGCTCAACTGCTCACTATGATGGGCACTGACCACCAGGCGGCAGATAGTCAACTGGTCGACCAGTCGCTATAACATGAACTGACCACCAGGGGCAGATGCTCCGACTGGTAGGTTAGCTTGCTGCTGGGGTCTGGCCGATCAGGACTGAGAGAGATGGGCCAGACACACCCTGGATCCCTCCTGCGGTCCCTCCCTGGCCCGATCATGCACTGATGCGGTCCCACAGCCTAGCCTGAACCCTCTCGCAATCCGGGACCCCTTGGGGGATGTCGGAGAGCCGGTTTCAGCCTGATCCTGAGGCCACTTCCCTTGGGAGGGTGCCAGGTGCAGGGCTCATGGCTGGCAAGCGCTGCTACAGTGGCACAAGCCTTTCCCGATCAGGATTGATTGAGCACAAGCCTGCAGCAGGCACAGTGGGGCCGGGATGAACGGGAGCGGCATGTGGGAGATGCAGGCGGTGTTGGACTGTGGGTTTCGGCCTGATCCCTGCAGGATACCCAGAGGGACCCCCCCTCCCCAAGCACGAATTCGTGCACTGGGTCTCTAGTATTGTAATAAGGATGTATGGTGTCAGATGGGTACTAGACTTATTGGGATAATCATTTTGTAAGGTATATAAATGTCTAATCACTATGTTGTACACCTGACACTAGTATAATATTGTATGTCAAAAATTTTTTTAAGTATAAGGTTTGGTTTATGAGAAGGAGTATGAGGCTTATAATTCATGACTTTTCAGTCCTATATTTGGCTTTATGCTGATCACCACTTCATTTACATGAGTATATTATAACTCAGTGAGTTTTGTTCAATCAACCTTCTTGTCACATGAGCAAACAGAGGCTCATCCTATATAATAAAGAGGTAATATGCAAATTGACCATCACTCCAACACACAAGATGGCTGCCCCCATGTGGTCAAAGATGAACGCCCCCATGTGGACACAAGATGGCTGCCACAAGATGGCCAGCAGGGGAGGGCAGTTGGGAGGGATCAGGCCTGCAGGGGAAGGCAGTTAGGGGCAATCAGGCCTTCAAGGGAGGGCAGTTAGGGGTGACCAGGCTGGCAGAGGAGGGCAGTTGGGGGCAACCAGGCATGCAGGGGAGGACAGTTGGGGGGGGGGAGGACCAGGCCTGCAGGGGAGCAGTTAGGTGTCGATCAGGTTGGCAGGGGAGTGGTTAGGGGGTGATCAGGCTGGCAGGCAGAAGCGGTTAGGGGCAATCAGGCAGGCAGGCAGGCAGGCGAGCAGTTGGTAGCCAGCAGTCCTGGATTGTGAAAGGGATGTCCGACTGCCCGTTTAGGCCTGATCCTAAATGGGCAGTCGGACATCCCTCGAGAGGTCCCAGATTGGAAAGGGTAAAGGCTGGGCTGAGGTACACACACCCCCCTCCCCATGCATGAATTTCGTGCACCGGGCCTCTAGTAATGATATAATTTGGATGATAGTAATGTACAAATAGTCTTAGTTTGGAATAACAAAAACATCACAGTCACACAACTGAATGTCCTTAATATCATTAAACTATAGTTTTAAATAGATAAAATGAAACTCTATCCCCATTAAACAACTCCTTTTTTGTGGCATAGAATTACAGTTCTGAAAGGTTAGAAATTTCTTGGGATCTGATTCACATCAATGTGAATGTATTTCACACCACTGAACTGTACACTTAAAAAAATGGTAAAGAGAGCATATTTCATGTTTTTTAAAACCTTTATTTTATTATTTTAAAAAATATTTTTACTGATTTCAGAGAGGGATGGAGGGCGGGGGGGGGGGAGAGAGAGAGAGAGAGAGAGAGAGAGAGAGAGAGAGAGAGAGAGAGAGAGAGAAACATCAACCATGAGAGAGAATCATTAATCGGCTGCTTCCCACATGTCCCCCACCAGGAATCAAGCCATAAAAAAATAGTAAATTGTATGTTATGTATATGTTTTACCACCATTTGTAAAAAGTTCTTTGTGACCTATAGAGACTGAAAGTAGATTAGTGGTTTTCAAGGCCTGGGACACTGAGGGAGTGAGAGGCAGTGACTACAAGTGGGTATTGGGTTTATTTAGGGGTGATGAAAATTTCTAAAATTGGATTGTGGTGATGGTTAAGCAACTCTAAATATACTAAAAACCATTGAATTACAAACTTTAAAAGGGTAAATTATCGTATGTAATTTAGATCTCAAAGTTTTTTAAGAAACCAACAAGTTATTCCTTCCCTATGAGCTCCCTTCTGTGCTGTCCATCCATGCACCCCACAACTGGGTGCCATGAGAGGACAAAAGAGGAGGGAAATCTATTTGGTTCAGGATTATTCAGATTTTGACTGGTTTCTGCACAAGGGAACCAAAGGAATTTCTATTGTAGATTTGGCATAGGTCTTTATCTCCAACTCTCACCTACTGCCCAGGGAGGTAAAGGCACCAATTAAAAGAACAGGGCAAATGCAGTGTGAGTGGGTATTAGTTCAAATAACCCATGCTGGCCCAGCCTTCAAAGCTGTTTTTCAAAATATTTTGAAAACAAAGACCTGGAAAAAACTCTGCATCCTTGTGAAAATTGACTGACTTAGAAATAACAGTTTGCCCTGGCCAGTGTGGCTCAGTTGGTTGGAGCATTGGCCCATGCATGGAAGGATCATGGGTTCAATTCCCAGTCAGGGCACATACTCAGGTTGCAGGTTTGTTCCCCAGATGGATCGATGTTTCTCTCTCTCTCTCACCCCCCTCCCTTCCTCTCTCTAAAATCAATAAAAATATATCCTTAGGTGAGGATTAAAGAAACAAAAAAGGAAATAACAAAGGTTGTATTTTATTTGAGCAAGTACAATATAGTATAACAAAGCAGTTAGTTTTCTTTTATTCATCATTTTCCATCCCTGCTGGAATTATTTGTGTGTAAAGAGAATAGTCCTGAAACAAATATCTTAAACCTCATTATAAGTTAGTTATCACAAAATGGCAAAATGGGTTTTTGAAGAACAAAGTGTTAAATGTACTTATGAGAAAATGAATTTATATAGAAAAAAGCTACACATAAAGCATAAAGATTAAGATATACCAAGCTTAAGTAATTCAGAATCAGGCCTGTGTCTTTAGGATGACCTTAAAAAGAAGAGGCACATTTCTGAGAATTTTGGTCTACTACGATGAAACAATGTCATGGCTAGCTGGCTGGCAACAGTTTTGCTTGTCTCAAACATGTCCAAATTGCTTAGTTGCTTTTCACTGCAACCTAGAAAAACACAGTGCTGGTTCTACAAATCCTCACTATATATCTTAAAGGTATACTTTAGGCACACAGGAAGCATGAACTAGACACAAGAAAACGAAAAAGGGATGGAACATGTACTGTTTCAGGCAAGTGTGGTGCACAAACACATTTCAACACAGAGAAGTTAATTTCTTTCATTTCCCCATTTCAAATGTTTTAACGTTATGAATTAGTTAGTTAAATATGACAAGATGGGAGAAACCAAAATGGCGGCATAGGTAAACACCTAAATTGCTGCCTCACACAACAATTTCAAAACTACAACTAAAACACAAAACGGACATCATCCAGAACCACAGGAAGGCTGGCTGAGTGGAAATTCTACAACTAGAAGGAAAGAGAAAAGTACACTGAGACTCAGAGGAGCTGCAGGAGGCAGAGATACTGAGACGCTCACACGGAGAGGACTGGCAACTGAGTGCGTGGCTGGCTTTCTCAAGCAGGAGGGAGACAAAAGCTCCCAACTGCACTGAACTCCACTTCCAGGCGAGACTCTGGGGACCCAGACTCATAAGGGGTGAAACTGGACTGTCAAGAAAGAGAAAAGCACACTGAGACTCAGAGAAACTGCGGAAGGCAGAGGTACCGAGGAGCATGTGTGCGCGCGGAGAGGGCGGGCAACTGAGTGCGTGGCTGGCTTTCTCAAGCAGGAGGGAGACAAAAGCTCCCAACTGCGCTGAACTCCAGTAACGGGCGAGACTCTGGGAACCCAGACTCATTCGGGGAGAAACTGGACTGCCTGGCAGTGGGCGGAACTCGAGGGCGGCTTTCTCTCAGAGGTTCTTGCAGCGATTACCACAGGACACTGAGACACAGGGGCCTATTAGGGCAGGGCTGACGGGAAACCAATGCTGTCTGCTCTGCCCTGAGACTCTGCCCCATTCAAGCTGAGCACAGAGGCTCTTGCAAGTTTTGTCTCATAAGGGTGTCTCCAGCACAGAAGTTATCCCAGCGTAGACACAGCTGATCCTCACAGCCAATTGGCCTGGAGGTCAATTCCTCCCAGTGATACCAACAACAATCAAGGCTTAACTACAACAAGACTGTGCACACAGCCCACAAAGGGGTGCACCAAGAGTGTCCACCTCAGGTAACTGGGGAGGCTGAGCCACTAGGCCCTATAGGACACCTAGCACACAAAGCCACTCTATCAACTCAGGGAAGCAGCCAAAATGCGGAGACAAAGAAACAGGTCACAAATGAAAGAAATGGAGGAAAGCAAACTACTGGATATAGAGTTCAAAACCACGGTTACAAGGTTTTTCAAGAATTTTCTAGAAAAGGCCGATAAATTTAGCGAGACCCTTGAGGATATGAAAAAGGACCAAGTAGAAATTAAGCATACACTGACTGAAATAAAAAATAATATACAGAGATCCAAGAGCAGACTAGAGGATCGCAAGAATCAAGTCAAAGATTTGAAATACAAAGAAGCAAAAAAACACCCAACTGGAAAAGCAAAAAGAAAAAAGAATCCAAAAAGTTGAAGATAGTGTAAGGAGCCTCTGGGACAACTTCAAGTGTACCAACATCCGAATTATGGGGGTGCCAGAAGAAGAGAGAGAGCAAGATACTGAAAACCTATTTGAAGAAATAATGACAGAAAACTTCCCCCACCTGGTGAAAGAAATAGACTTACAAGTCCAGGAAGCACAGAGAACCCCAAAGAAAAGTAATCCAAAGAGGACCACACCAAGACACATCATAATTAAAATGCCAAGAGCAAAAGACAAGAGAGAATATTAAAAGCAGCAAGAGAAAAACAGTTAGTTACCTACAAGGGAGCACCCGTACGATTGTCAGCTGATTTCTCAACAGAAACTATGCAGGCCAGACGGGAGTGGCAAGAAATTTTCAACGTGATGAATAGCAAGAACCTACAACCAAGATTACTCTACCCAGCAAAGCTATCATTCAGAATTGAAGGACAGATAAAGAGCTTCACAGATAAGAAAAAGCTAAAGGAGTTCATCACCACCAAACCAGTATTATATGAAATGCTGAAAGGTATTCTTTAAGAAGAGGAAGAAGAAGAAAAATGTAAAGATAAATATTATGAACAACAAATACATATCTAGCAACAAGTGAATCTAAAAATCAAGTGAATAAAAAAATCTGATGAACAGAATAAACTGGTGAATATAATAGAATCAGGGGCATAGAAAGGGAGTGGACTGACAATTCTCGGGAGGAAAGGGGTAAGGGTGGTGCGGGAAGAGACTGGACAAAAATCGTATACTATGGATGAGGACAGTGGGGGAGGGGGGTAAGGGTAGAGGGTGGGGTGGGAACCAGGTGGAGGGGAGCTATGGGGGAAAAAAGGAACAATTGTAATAATCTGAACAATAAAGATTTTTTTAAAAATATATTTTATTGATATTTCACAGAGAGGAAGGGAGAGGGATAGAGAGCTAGAAACATCGATGAGAGAGAAACATCGATCAGCTGCCTCCTGCACACCCCCCATTGAGCATGTGCCCGCAACCAAGGTACATGCCCTTGACCGGAATCGAACCCGGGACCCTTCAGTCCGCAGGCCGACGCTCTATCCACTGAGCCAATCCGGTCTCGGTCTGAACAATAAAGATTTATTAAATTTAAAAATAATGCAAAAAATAAATTTTAAAAAAATATGACAAGATGGTAAACCCCCATGATCCAGGATCAGTAATTTCTATATTCAAAAGTCCTGGTTCTGAAACTTTTGGAATAACCCCCTGCCCCCCAAATGCAGCTCTGGATTCTATGCACCTAGGTGGTCAAGATGTTGATATCCATGCAGCTTCCAATTTACTGCTTGTTGTGCTCAGCGCATTTGTAGGCAGTATCTATTGGAGGCTGAGTGGAGAGTTATAAAATCAAGCTATTTTAATAGCAAGAGCTTTGGTTTCAAGGACAAACTAAATGAGCAAGAATTCAGTTCCAATGCACCTTTGAGAGCTCAGCTGAAGCCCTAGTTATCTCAAGCTGTTACCACCTTCCTGAGCAATGTACGTCCTCACCATCTCTGGATGGCAACACTGTCAGTTGCATCAACAGCTTTCTTTCAGAACCCACTTTATTCAGTATTGATGGCCATGCCTCACAGAAGCCTGGGACCGTCCCAACCCCAGGAGTTGAATCTTCACTGGAAATCCAGTGCTTTTAATTCCATTCTCCTTACCAGTGACTAGTTATGATGAAAATCTAGCTAGAGGACTCAGCAAGTTGTCCTTGCTTTTCAAATAGGACAAAAGGAAGAGATGCTGCCTGTCTCCTCCCTGAAACTGTGGCAGCAATATTAGATCAGGGGAAACCAGCCTAAACAGAGCAGGGGGGAAAAGATCTGGTCGTGATGCCATTAAGTCACTATATTAAGCAGCCTAGGATTTCCTACCTCTGGACTTATTTGGTGAGATAATAATATTTTATTTACTTATTTATATTTTTTTGTTTAATCCTCACTGGAGGATACTTTTTTCCTGTTGATTTTTATAGTGGAAGGGAGGGTGGAAAGGGGAGAGAGAGAAACAGCAATGTGAGACACACGTAGATTGGTTGCCTCCTACACGCAGGATCAAACCTGCAACCCAGATATGTGCCCTTGACCAGAAATCGAACCTGTGACCCTTCAGTCTACAATCCAATGCTCTAACCATGTATCAACACTGGCCAGGGCTAAAATTTTAAAGCATTATGGAGATGAGGGGACATTTATTTTTGGCCCCAAGTAATCAGATGCAATCCTCTTTTCTGAAATAACAATTTTAGAGTGAAGCACACATTCTTTTTTATACCAAACTAATTCTTGTGTGGGTACTAACTTGACCTTCCCCCTCTCCTAAATTTAAGCACCTTGGAGTGTGTGCTCTGGATTTCGTCTGGAGGACCTTCCTCCCCAGCACTATCACATCAAGGTCTGGTTCAAAATCTGCCTCTTACAGAAACATTCTTATGAAATCCTTGCCTACATCTTGCTCTAATTCTAACACATAGCATTTATGGCTTGTCTGCTGACTCCTGTGTCTTCTCTGTGTCTGCCATTGGGCACACATTTGATTTAGTGACTAACTGAACGAATGACTGACTGACTGAGTACAAAGCACCATTTTCCTTCACCTGAAACTTGGGGTTTTCCTTATTCTTCTTGTCTTCTTTACTCATCTAACTTCTCTATAGGAGACAAAAATTGAGATAAATTTAGAGCTCAGACTCTAAAGGAAGGATAGGTATTTCTAAAGAAAGCTCCAAATAGTATGCCCTGCCTTCTGAGAGTTACAAATAAGTGACAGAACTATGATGGGGGAGTAGTAGTTAGATGCTATATAAATGACCTCCTGCTGCTGTACCTCCCCACATGCACTGACCAGTTTTGTTACTGAAACTAGGGATGGGATGGCGGCATCCTCAACAAGGCAGAAGTTACAGTAGAAAATACTAGTACAGCAGAGTCTAGCACAGAGTAGGCCTTCAACAAAGGTCTTATGAGTGAATGAGAAGACATAGGCAAAGAACAGGGCATGGTTAGGGCTTTGGGCTTATTCCTTGAAGCTTTCTATTATAAACATAGAATGAAATGTGGATACCAGCAATAATACTGCTGTCTCAATGTAATGAACTTCATCTAAATGTGCTAACATAAAAATATTTGATCTAATGTAGACTTAAAGCTGTTTTGAAATGGAAAATGGGTTGTTTTTTCTTTAAAACTCCTATAGTTGTTACCTAAAACTCAAAATAGAAGTCTATCAGCAGATTTCCAGACCCTGTGCAGAAAGGCCTACTCCACGACACACAAGCTGAACTCAAACAGTGGCTCTTCTGTGTAGCAGCTCTGGGGCTATCCTTCTGATGAGATGGCAGAAAAAGCATTTGCAGAAATCAGACCCAGTGTGGAAATCAGCTCGAGCACCCTTGAAGGTCTGCAAATATAGTTCTAACTTCTACCCCATTCCAGGTTATTAACAATTTGTTGTAACTTTCATTAGGTAACATTAAATCGACACTGGAGCTTTTGCAAGATCTTTTCTATTACACAATAGTGTAAAAACTGTAGGAAACGTTCTGATAGTTAAATGACCACCGAACACTACATGTGTAATCAACATGGTTCTATTAAGAACGTCCTCCAACTACAGCATTCAAGGACAGTAACACAATATTTCCCTTACAAAGCAACTAATTATAAAAATCTGCAAATGCCATAAATTCATTTATAGGCTCTTATTTTCATAAAGGCATGTCACTAGTTTCTTTCCATTCTTTCCAAAAGCATTTTTTGTGGTTTATTTTTATTGTATTGCCGGATGCATTACCTTTGATCATCCTTTCCTAAAATGATTTTTAAAAGACCTGCAGAAAATTTTATTGCATATGACACTATTGAGGACACAGAAATTGGGAACTGCAAATATGTGGCATTGGAACAAGTCTTACAAATATTTCATTTTAAAAATTTGTTAAATACAATTTTTTGTAGTTTGTCTCTTTTAAAAAATTGAAGTTACAGCTAAGTTAACTACGTACAATGAAGCATTTTAGGAATGTTAGAAATTCGAGAATATGATGAATGATACAAAGGAAAAAAGCCATAATTCTTGTCGGCTACATATTGTATTGCCTTCAAAAGCAATTGTACATGTTGTATTCAGTTCATAGTTAAATATTTCTACTAATCTGTTTTAGGAGAGCAAATGTCTTTCAAGGTTTCAAGTTCCTCTATAAGCTTCTTGTTCTGAACTTCCAGTACTGCAACTCGACTCTCCAGACATTTTACATATTCTTTCTTTCGACGTCGACATTCTTTAGCAGCTTCCCTGAAAAAAAAAATAGAAGCAAAAGGGCAAACAAAACAATTTTTGCATGCATGCTATTGACAAACAGACTGAAGTAAGCTTGGTATATGTGACATGGTTGCACTCCAAATCTTGGAACAACATTTCTAATTAAATTTCAAACACTAAGCCAAACCGGATTCTTAAGGGTCACAAATGTCCCTTCCATATGTCCACATGGCAATTAGTAGAATTGCTCCATCTCCTGCCTTGATTAGAGTTCACAGTAAACAAAGTCCAAGTCAAAGACCGTTACTCTGCTTTATGGCAATAAAGATCTTTAAGGGCCTTGAGTTCCTCAATGAGAGTCTTGTTTTGGTTTTCAAGCACAGCCACACGATTTTCAAGACATTTGACATATTCTTTCTTCTTCCTGCGACACTCCCGGGCAGCTTCCCTGGAACCAACACAAGGCAAATGACTCAGGAACAACCTCCCAGCACAATCCAGAGGGGCTCAGTGAACTTTGACCCCCCAAACTCAACAGCCAGTCAGTCCTAGATAAGGTCTGTACAATGCCACATGACAAATGTACCCAAGCACATGCCATTTTTTAAGGTGACTCTAAGACAACAGGAACAACTTGAGAGCACAGTCCATTTGACCAGCATTCATCGTAAAAATGGTGTTTTCTTAGGGTATACATTCCATGAGAACAGTGACCAGAATGGTTTTCAGTAACCTGAAACAATAGAACCACATCCCAAAGTGGAATTTCTACAAAAACATTTACAGATCCTTTCAATTATCTTAGTCATTTTTATCCACCAAAAGCCACACATTCCATCACAATGAGTTAACTTTTTTGATCAAAAATGATTACAAAAACCAATCCTCAGAAACCTTAAATGTCAATATGGGAGATTTTAATTCTTCAAGACTAAATCTCAGTGAAACAAGTAAATCAATCACGACTGCAAGAAGCAGTTTATTGACTGAGAAACAACATGAATAAAAATAAAAATAAATGAATTATAAATCATGCACATTTTCATAAACCAAAATGAAATGAACTCTGCTTCTGAAAATTAAAAAAGGAAAGAAGGCATGGTACATAATAAATACTCAATAATTCAGACAATTTAAATCCAAGAATGTGAGACACCACAATTAAAACCATGATAAAGAAGCTACTGAATAACTCAAAAGCACACTGCAAGACTCTTCTCCCAGCACATGCATTTACTAACCGATATACTGAATTTTAAAGTACTGTAGGCATGCCCAAAGGAAAGAATAGACCAGCAGCCAAAGCAACAAACACAATAAATAGATGAGTTACACTCATTTTCATGCATGACCCTACCCCCAAAAAACAAAACTATGAAAACAGCTAACATTTTCTCTCTCCTTTTCTTCAGGGTGGGGAGGGGTAGCAACTACATCATTTAATTCCTTTATAGGATGTATCCTGATAACAATTTTATTTTGGAGTTTTCAGTTCAGAATAAATGCCTTTGGGGTAACCTTCACATAAAAAAAATCCTACATTGCGAGACAATTCAACATTTTATCAAAAGTTGTGTTGAATGTCTAAATACCAATTACTGTAATGTCAATTACCATCGCTGCATTTCTGAACTAGGATTGATGCACACAACAGATTTGGCCAATTCTGCTTTATTTTTAGGATAGTTGACTCTAATAATTGTCTATTTGTGTTTTCTCTGTGGGAAGCTAAAGTTAGCAGAAAAGAAGAGATCTTGAAATTTCAATGCACTGCAGGAAAAAAATCACCCCTATTTCCTAGCCAAGAACAATGCACTTACCCTGTGAACCCACAAAGTTCTTAGACTTCTCAACCGGTTAATAAAACAGTAATAATATACAAGTGAACTGAATCTGATAAATACAGATTAACTTAATCTAAATGATACACAGGAAAAAGTTAAGAATAAATTCAAGCACACACAAATTTGCCAGTTTGTGAACACAATTCAGGAGCTAAAATACATTTAATGAAACCAAGGTTTTCATGAATAAAAAATTATATTACATTCCAAATATGGAAGGAAGATAAGTCATTTTTAAAAGAATTCACCATTAAATGAAAATTTAAATATCTAACAGGTGCTTGCTTTGGCAGCATATATACTAAAATTGGAATGATACAGAGAAGATTAGCATGGCCCCTGAGCAAGGATGACATGCGAATTCATGAAGTGTTCCATATTTAAAATAAATAAATAATAAATAAGTAAATATCTAACAGCAGTGTTGTGGGCTGATCAATTTTTAAATTTGTGTTTACCAAGGTGTACTATTTACTGTGAATACCCATACTTGGTATTTCACCTGAGTGCACGTGTGTGCTACCAGAGTCAAATGTTTCAAGCACAAAGCTTAAATAATCACACTAATAGATGGCACATTCCCAAGTATTTCTCAGCTATGGAAAACACCTGTTTCTTCTATTAATAGTTAGCTCAGTTTTCAGGCCTTGCATTTGTCTGGATATATCTTCAGCATGGAGAAAAAATACATAGTAAATGAGAAAAACTGACAAGACTGTAAAAATATAAAAGTTGTCACCAGATTGGTAGAAATATAATTAAATATCCATTATAAATGGTAGCCAAAGAATAAAAAGAGAAAAATGTATAAAAGCTCTTTCATGTTAATGAGTAAAACCAACATTCTTTCCATGAAGTTAAATCTGAAACTCACACTGAGATCTTTTTGGGGTGACTCTGGTGTTGATGCAGTGGACAAGCTCTGGAATGAAGCCTGATTGCACATCCAGGTTCTGTCCACTTTACACTGCGTAACCAACTTAGGTAAACTCTCTGAACCTTAGTTCCTCAACTGCAAGGTAAGAATAATAACCAGCCCTATTCGCATGTGAAAGTTAGGTAACAGTTACAGAAACAGTCGTTATAAAGCACTTAAAACTTACATATGGTATTTACTCAACAGATACTGAACAACCTAATAGCCATTTATTATCTGCTTTTCCTTTGTCTTGCTCTGAAATGGAGATTTGGTAAGCTAAAATAGACCCTTCTCTGAATCCTTTGCAGCTAGAGATTCTATTAGCTATTTCTGCTCAATGAGATGTGGGTGAAAGTTGTTGGAAGGGTCTTCCAGGAAAAGTGTTTAGAAGCATCAGACTCAAGCAGCCCCGTTTCCAGCTCCAGTTCTTCTCCCTTCTTCCTAACTGAAGTAATGCCTGGAGGTGTGGCAGCCATGTTGTGATCACAGGAACGAATGTCACACTCAAGATGACAGAACAGGAAGGAGGAGCTGGATCCTCGATGGCACTGTGGAGCCTTTGTTCTGGCTGCATGCACCTCTGGACTGGCAATCAAGGTAATACCTACCAGGGTAAGCCTCCATTCCCTTTGGTTATTTAGAGCCCAAACACAAATGTTATCCAAAAGTTATTAACTAGTTATTTTTTTTAAACTCAAAATTTTATTTTTACCTTTTCCCCTCAGGGAGAGCTGATATGCATGTGTATGTAGCTGTGGGGCACCTTTTATAGGAACCTACTGCCTAATATTTTATCTATTTCATTTTGGTAGTTCTGACAAAATTTTTTAATCTAAAAATAAAGGTAGCCCTAGCAGGTTTGGCTCAGTGGATAGAGCATCTGCCTGTGGACTGAAGGGTCTCGGGTTCAATTCCAGTCAAGGGCACATGCCCAGGTTGCGGGCTCGATCCCCAGTAGGGGGCGTGCAGAAGGCAGTCGATCAATGATTCTCTCTCATCATTGATGTTTCTATCTCTCTCTCCCTCTCCCTTCCTCTCTGAAATCAAGAAAAAATGTATTTAAAAGTAAAGATATAAAATGACAAAAGGGAGATAAGAAGGTTACTTTTTTAGTTCTTCCTTTTTATTTTCTTTGGGAAAATAAGACATGGATGAACAATTTTGCATTATCATCACACTTTACATTCTAAACTGAACCTCACAATGTACATTCTATGACCAGAGGGGCAATTATATTCATAGCTCCTGAGATCTCTGAAAGTGCAGTTTTAAAGTATCCATGTTCCTCAATCTAATCAAAGTTAGGGATCTTCGATAACAAGATCTCCACAAAACAACTATGATACTATGTGAGCCCCACCCATTCAAGGCCCTTCAGAATTTCTGAGCAAAATACTGAAGATGCAAAATGCGAATCCAGCATGACTTATAAACCTGGAACAACCAGTGATAAATATGCATGCATCTAGCGGGATCAGTGTGGCTCAGCAGTTGAGCACTGACCTATGAAACAGGAAGTCATGATTAGATTCCACATCCCCAGGTGGCAGACTCAGTCCCCAGTAGGGGGTGTGCAGGAGGCAGCCAATCAATGATTTTTTCTCATCCTTGATGTTTCTCTCTCTCTCTCCCTTCGTCTCTGAAATCAATAAAAAAATATTTTTTAAAAAAGATGTGTGTATCTAATGAGCCTATTTCTGGTAAACTGTTGAGTTTCACAGGGTAGAAAACTCCATCTCATGATTTGTGATAACTAATAAACTTAGGAACTGTAGCAAACAGAAGTCCTATAATATATCAAATTGTGCCATTTAAAAGGCTATATTAGTAACCTGAATATAGCTGCTACTGCTTCACATTCTGTTACAGAGGATAGTGATGAACTCAGCAGTTGTTTTTGTTTTTGAGAGGCTCAGAAACCACAATTTCTACATTAACTAGGTTGCTAACATCTAGTAAATTAACTACTCCCATGTGGTCCTGATCATAGGAAAACACATTAAGTCCATCTGAAATGTTTTGTTTTCTTACAATGAGGACATTATTTAAAACCTAGAAATAAGGTAACAAGAGTACTGGGAAAACAGACTATTCTTATTCTGTTCATTTTGAAAATCAGATTAATTTGCACCATTCTCCATAATAAAAATTAAACCAAGAAATGATATGCAGCCCTGACCAGTTTGGCTCAGTGGATAGAGCGTCGGCCTGCAGACCGAAGGGTCCCAGGTTCGATTCCGGTCAAGGGCATGTACCTTGGTTGCGGGCACATCCCCAGTGAGGAGTGTGCAGGAGGCAGCTGATCGATGTTTCTCTCTCATCGATGTTTCTAGCTCTCTATCTCTCTCCCTTCCACTCTGTAAAAAATCAATAAAATATATTTAAAAAAAAAAGAAATGATATGCAAACTAGATTTTAAAAAATAATTTTGGGAAACAGCTTTTGTATGATATACTGCTTTAAAAAAACAATAAGCTACAGCCCTGGCCAGTGTGCTCCATGGTTAGAGCGTCAGTCCATGCACTGAAGGGTCTCAGGTTCTATTCAGGTCAGGGGCACGTGCTTGGGTTGCAGGTTTGAACCCAGGCCTGGCCCTGGCACATGCAGAAGGCAACCAACTGATGTGTCTCTCTCACATCAGTGTTTCTTTCTCTTTCTCTCTCTCTCCTCTCCTACCCTCTTTCCCTTCTACTTTCTCTAAAAATCTAAAAGTCAATGAAAGAAATATCCTTGGGTTAGGATTAACAAAAATAAATAAATAAATGAAGTTACAGTGATAGGGTGCAAAAACAAGTGAGAAAATGAGAGAGAGCAGGCTGGAAATGTATATACTACTTGAGGCCCAATGCACGAAATTCGTGCAAGAGTAGGCCTTTGCAGTTCCAGCTGCCTCAGCCCTCACAGCCCCGGCTTCGTCTGGAAGGTTGTCCAGACGGTCGTTCCACTGTTCAGCAGTTCAGTCGATTTGCATATCCCACTTTTATTATTATAGACTAGAGAACCGGTGCATGAAATTCATGCATGGGGGGAGGGGGCCATGTGTGTCCCTCAGCCCAGCCTGCACCCTCTCCAATCTGGGACCCCTCTCATAATCCAGGACTGCTAGCTCCCAACCGCTTACCTGCCTGCCTGCCTGATTGCCCCTAACCGCTTCTGCCTGCCAGTCTGATCACCCCCTAACCACTCCTCAGCCAGCCTGATCGACACCTAACTGCTCCCCTCCCAGCCCGATTGCCACTAACTGCCCTCCCCTGCAGGCCTGGTCACCTCTAACTGCCCTCCCTTGCCAGCCTGGTCGCCCCTAACTGCCCTCCCCTGCTGGACTGGTTGCCCCCAACTGCCCTCCCCTGCAGCTGTGGTCGCCCCCAACTGCCCTCCCCTGCTGGTCCAGTCACCCCTAACTCTCCTCCCCTTTAGGCCCAATCAGCCCTAACTGCTCTCCCCTGCAGGCCTGGTCCCCCCCAACTGCCCTCCCCTGCAGGCCTGGTCCCCCCCAACTGCCCTCCCCTGCAGGCCTGGTTGCCCCTAACTGCCCTCCCCTGCCAGTCTGGTCACCCCCAGCTGCCCTCCCCTGCCAGCTATCTCGTGCTGGCCATCTTGTGTCCACATGGGAGCGGCCATCTTGTGTGTTGGACTGATGGTCAATTTGTATATTACCTCTTTATTATATAGGATTATTATATAGGATAATATCTGTAGGTATCCCTAAGTGGTGGGGCAATGAGTAATTTTAATTCTTTCTGTTGTTTTGTATTTTCATTTGACTATAATTTATCAGAATAAAGATGTCTTTCAGTACAATCAAGAAAAAACAAAGTTACAAAATAGATCAAATGAAACATGTAAAAAATTTAAAAGCCCTAGCCAGTTTGGCCCAGTGGATAGAGCGCTGGCCCACAGACTGAAGGATTCCGGGTATGAATCCAGTCAAGGGCATGTACTTCAGTTGCAGGCTCAATCCCTGGCCCTGGTCAGGGCATGTACTGGAGGCAACCAATTGATGGGGGTCTCTCACATCGATGGGTCTCTCTCATCGATGTTTCTCTCCCTCTGTCTTTCCCCGTTCCTTCTACTCTCTCTAAAAATCAATGGAAAAATATCCTTGGGTGAGGATTAACAAAAAAATAAATTAAAAAAAAAAACTTAAGAAAATTCTTAACGCATACAAATTTATTTTACTAATAAAGAAGTTAGAAAATTACACTTATCACCTAACTTCACAAAATAAATACTAAGTACAAAATAAAATTTTATTTGTAATAAAGCCTTTCCATCACCATTAAAAAAATTAATGTATCTTTCAGACATTACTTTTCTAACACAAGGATGAATCTCCTGCTGATTGAATAGGTTCATGGTTAGGAACTCTGACTAGCAGACAATCTATCATGCAGAGCACAAATCCACATAAAATGCCACTTGATACTGAACTTGGGAGAAATAGCTTAGGAAAAGTAATTTTTTAGTAAGCCCAAAGTAACAAGTTATATTTCCTATAAGTGGTTGCTGATTTCTAGTGAACCATCTTACCTGTTTTTCATTAGCCTCAGCTCTCGTTTGCGTGTGGCTTCTTCTGCAAGTTGCTGGGGGCTGTGCAAACTTCCTGGTGAGGCAGCCATCACTACTCCCTGTGGCAAAGCAGTAGTAGGCGCTCGGATCTGATAAGTTGGCATGTCACCAGTGGCAGCTGCAATGAAATATTACATGCTTATATAAACAACTTAGAACTTGATATTTTCGTATAAAATTACCTGGAAGTAATATACTTCTTATTACATGTTCTAAGAAGTGATCTTGCTAATGTTTAAGATGACTATTCTGAGCATTATAGAAATTGTAGGTATCAAAGATCTTCAGCACTTGGAAAAATGATATTCCGCACGCTCTATACATTTAAGGTAGAAAAATGCCCTAATGCATTTTAGATAAGTTTTTATCAAAGGCTAAAAGTAGAGAGGTTTTTCAACTGAGAGTTCGCTAAGTCTAAAATCAGTGGTGTGCTGATAAATGTTCAACAACCAGCTTTGTGGGGGAAAAGCCCTGATATGTCTGTAGCATGTCACTTCCCATGATATAAATGCTTGCACCATGGCCAATTTCAAGCTACCAGTGTGACTTCAGTGAATGTAGAGTCGGGAAGATATACACAGTAAGTAGCACACCATACAGATAAAATAGATGTAAATAACTGCAAGAGCATAGATAAAAAATTATAAATGATAAATTTTGAGTATTTATTAATGTTTTTAAGTAACTTGTTAAATGTGTATTTACATTTTTAATAGCTATTTTAACAACCAGCTCACAAAAATCCTGAAAATTTAACAATCAGTTCTAGCAAATCAGTGGGAGCTGGCTCTAGCACATCACTATGAAAATTTTAATTAAGCAGAACATTTCTATCCAGTTAATTTTCCTATAACTTATACCCTCACCTAATCTCTTTAAGTGGAAGTCCTAACACCAGAATATGACTGAAGTACTGGAAGGAAAATACTAACTCACTGTATTTTCATTTAAAAGCAAATAAAAAAGAAAAGAGCAAAGCTCTGTTTAAAACTGGTTTCTCTGGAGAATGATTTTTGTCTGTCTTAGGTTTATTGAGATAATGATGTTAAAAGCATGTTTTCTAATGATAGTATAATCATAGTTAAATGACACTTAGTATTTATTTAGTATTCGGATTGCATACTAAAGTCCTCAAAGTGTCTTAATTTATAATCAAAATGTGTGTATCTACTGCAGTAAAAAACTTCCTTAAGACAGAAAGATGGTTTGAAGTGATGAAACATTCCTACCATCACTGTTTTAACGTTGAGAACATGCAATCCAGAGTTCATGTGACATTCTGATGAGATATGACAAAATATATGCCCCCCTCAGAAATCAATGCAAGAAAAAATTATTAAATCCTATAAAACTTGGTCTGAACCAAATACTAATCAAAATATGAAACACATTGCTTCTATATCTCATTAAAATGTGTTATATCCATTGACTAAGAACTGAAATTTTACTCAAAAGGGAGACAAATGCTTTTTTCAGGTAAATAGAATAATATTACTGAAACTAGCCAATTAGATTAAAAAGTTAATCAAAATTGATCTATGTGTTTCTTTTTGGGGTAAATTCCAGGTTTTTACACCCCCACCAATGGGCTTAAGAATTAAAGGAAAGAATAAAACAATAAAAATATGATTTGGGTGAAGATCAGAGGTCTTCATAAGGCAAATAAAAATATCATTTATAATGTTGTACTGCTTCTTCCTTCTATATATAGTTGAAGAAATAATAATAAGTAGAAATTATGATAAATATAATAATGATCACCAACTTGGGGAAAATCCTAAATTTGTTCTTGTGACACTTTAAAATAGTATATACACAGATGTCTAATTATGTCAGAAATTTTATAACTTTGAAATATTTGGAGAGAATTTTCAAGTCAATTATAAACTATTTACTTACTAATGATTTAAAAAATATATTTAAATCAGATTGTAGAGAAGATTGAAGCATAGAATAACAGTTCTCTTCTCTTTACCAACATCTGGAAAGAAGGTTATGGGATAATAAAGGCTAAAACAATGGAACAGCTGGAGCCTACAAAGGCTTTCTAAAATTGGAACAATAGCAGTGACGAAGGAGAAGTTTACATGTCATCATGTTGACATTTTAAGCAGCAGGGATGTAGACCTTGGTCTAGGTTTGTTCTTGCCAAATTGCTCACAAATAAGTGCAATAAAATTAATACAAAGGTACAGAAGGGTTCATTATTCTCTCTAGTTTTGTATACATCTGCTTTTTTCTGTACTTAAAGTTAAAGCAGGATGTTTATACAATATACAAAAGTTAGTTTCAGAGTATCTATTTTTTTTTAAATGAAAAGGGAAGGCAGGAATACTTCACAGATAAAAAATAAAGTTCATTCGTTGATCTTAGAACCAGAAATGGTTCTAAATTTTTGCCTATTTCCAAAAGCTGAAGCCACCTTCAAAAGACCAAATCTGGCACCATGAAGGATAAGGGTGACTCAAAAGAAGCATTCTTAAAACATTTTGAGCAACAGCTTAGAAAAAATACCCTAAAATGCTAGGTTGGAAAGTGTTACTGGAAAGGGGACCTGGCCCTGAGTGGGTCTGCTTAAGGCCAGCAGGTAGTGTGCGGGTTCTTGACTTCATGCAGGAAAGATGTCACAATACGAGCCCAGGTGATTGAGAGGACGTTTGTTAAAGCTGGGAACAGTGAAACAAGGAAGAGCCTGGGATAGAAGCAACAGGAAAGAGCTAGCAGGGCTGCTTTAGCTCACTGGGAAGTCAGAAAAAAAAGGGGCCTTAGGGACAAGTTCAGGGGGTTAGCCCAGCTGAGCTGCCCCTGCCCACTGCTCCCCTAGTTACAAGTTTTGTGGGGACCGTTGGAGTTTAGGTGATGCATGCCCATGGGAGAAGAGGAGAAAGGGAAAGGCATGTGTATATGTGCTGGGTTCTTTGTAGGGTTTTATCTCTTTCTGGAAGAAGGGAATCTTAGTGGAGACCTCAGGGGAGGGTTTCAGCAGAATATTCATCAGTTTTCTAGGTGTGCTCATTCGTTATCGTAATGTCTACTGATTGGTCAGTGCCAGGGTAGGGGGTCATTAGCCATTGCAGCTGGTCCTGGTGTCCCCCACCTGGTTTTGGTGCTTTTCTGAGTCTGGAGCTGGGATAAAACCGAGGCCTTGATATTATCTCTAGGGGGGTGACCTTCTGTATCTGCTGTAAATTGCTCTGCCAGTTTGTTCAGCTATCTGCCTCAGTTTCCCCCTTCCACCAGCCAAGGAATTTTCCTAGCTTCTTACTATTCTGCCTCAAAAGGATGATATATTTAAATGTATTCTCAAATGTTAGCTAACAAACTGGTTTTATCACAATTTTTTCAGACATTTCTTCTTCAACAAAAATCTGATTGTATCTTATTGGTTCAAGCAGAAATATGAATTAGTATAAATTAGCAGGAATTAGTATAAATTTCTGGTCATGGTACACGTCTAATAGTGAATAAATATCAATGGATAAATTCCATATATTCAAATATGACCTATTAGTAAATACAGTAAAAAGATATGGGCAAAGAGAAGCTCTTGTTTTAAGGAAATAAAATGTCAAAAAGTTTTGTTATTGAAACAAGTTATAGAAAAGTTTTTATATAAAAGTTAGTTTCTATTTCCAATATTACAAACTTAGTGATAATTTAAAACAGATGAGATACCTAGCATAACAGTTCAAAGAACTACATTCTTTGATGAAAAGCCAATTCCTGTTCCATCTAACTACTAAAAGGGCCCAAATTATTTTTTATTCTAAAATTTCATTGTATAAATTATTTCTGAAAATAAATGGGTCATCAATGAGGAGTGTAAACTCATGACTGAAGAAAGATAATAATAAAAAAGATACACTAATTTTATTCTAAGGCAGCAAAAAACTTGAGACAAGATATCTTTTTTACCTTGGCATCCCTAGAACCCAGCACAGCACTGGGCATATAATGGGTGATGGCGAGTTTACTTGTGCACTATGAATTAAATTTTGAACTTTCCAGGGTTTTGCACAAGCCCACTGTCATTTGGAATATTTCAAATAAGCAGCCTTATTATTATAAGACTATTATTATAATTAAGTCTTTAACACTAATACATGGAAAGCCCTAAAAGACTTATTCAAACCGGCCTTTCTTGATAAAATGCATTATCCTAAGTCTTCCCCTAGATACTAATAATCTAACCTGGCATTTTAGAAGCAGAGGAGTTCTACTTGTAGTGTTTCCAACCATCTAACTCCTGACATGAAAACAATGTTTTAGGTTTGGTATCAAATATTTCACGGGAAAGAAAATTCCTAGAATTCTCAATTCATACCTTTCTGTGCAAGCTTTAAACACAGTCAGAAGAAAAAGTAAGGGGTTTGGAATCTGGGTTCTAGTGCAGCTCTGCCACTTACCAGCCATGTGACTTGGGGCAAGTTCAGTTTCCTCATCTGTAAAATGGGGATACATTATCTCATTTAATACTCACAATAAACCCTGTAATGTATGTCAAAGTGTCTAGCACAGTGCCTGGCACATGGTAGGCATTCAGCAAATGTTAGTTCCCTTCCTCTTCCCTTCCTTAAGTTCTGAAAGACAATGTTCCAAATTATGCTTATACTGCATATTAATTAAAAGGCAAATAACATCCATAAATATATTTTCCCCTCAAGTTTCCCTTCTAACAAATCTAGGTAATAGAATGATTGACATGTGTGGCTCTTATTTCTTATTTTGTTTCAAAATATGCCTATTAAAAATGTTTATAATTTTTATTATATCCCATTAGAGAATAAATTATTAACAGATAATATCACAAAATACCCCTTTAAATGTATGTAATAATTTAAAATAGATGATGAGGAATCACAAAAAAAATAAAATGATATAATCTCATCAGACTGGTAAACCCCACAAGTCAAATAAGTGTTTGTTTCTTCCTAACAAAGAAAGAAATAAGAAATCTAGCCAAATGACCATCTTGATAGTTTCCAAAGTAAAACAGTTTATCAACACCCTAATGGTGATTTTATTTGCTTATTATTTCTCGATTGAGATCTCTATAGTACTGAGCACATTAACTGAACAAAACAATTTTTATATATGGAGCTCCTACATTCATAGGTCATTTCGCTATGTGTCACTAATCACAAGTACACCGAAGGGGTAAACAGAGGTAATGGTCATACTCAGAAGCAGGGAGCTCCTCACTTCTCCATCTTTGTTCTCTCCCTCCCTACTGCCACACCAGGTCTCCTAATGCCCAGATCAGACTTGTCATTACCTGGCGTCTAACATTGTCAAAAAGTTTCCCTCCTCCATTGCTCCACTTTTTCCAGGAAAATTAAATCCTACGTAAGTATGACTATTTAAGCACTGAAGGTTTCAAATTTGTTACAAACACAAACCACATAAAATTAAGTCGTTAATTTTTACTTTAAGTTACACATGAGTTGCGCATTAAGTGAAAATCTTGAATGAAAAAAGTTTGTAAAAAATTATAAATATTGACATTTAAAGTTCTATATAATAAACATATTGTCCTAGGAGAGTAATAATACTGTAGAAAAAAATCTATTTTAAGTAGTCAAAATGCTGCTAACTTCCTTTTTTATGTTTTATAAACACTGTTAGTTTATCAATGTCAGGTGAATTTTGAGGAGCAATATAAAAAGGTGTGAATAGAACCAGATACAGGCAGTCCTCGGGTCACGTGGGACTCGACGTACGTTGTTTCGTGGTTATGTTGCCATCTCCCATTTATTTATAAAAAAAAAAGTTCCGTCATTTCGATGTATGTACATACTGTATGTGCTTTATGCTTTTTATTATTTATTTACCACAAGTAAAGGTCAGGAATTGTTATTTTTCTTTTAATTTTTTTTTACTGTTTCACTTCATTACTGCTGTGCATGTGCTCCTTGTGAGTGACATAGGTGCTTATGTAGGTGGGTTCTGACTTACAGCGAAAATCGTGTTATGTCACGCAGTAGGAACGGATCTCCAAAGTAACCCGAAAACCTACTGTAGTCTGAAGAGCCAAACTGGTTTACCACTTATTAGCTGTGTAAGCTTGGAAGAGTCATTTATCCACTCTGATCTGTGTTATTATATGCAAAATGAACGTAGTATCTGTACATAAGGGAGACTGTATGGAAACTGATTTTCCTTATAGGTTATTTAAATACTAAAGGCCCGGTGCATAAGATTTGTGCACTGAGGGAGGAGGGGTCCCTCAGCCCAGCCTGTGCCCTCTCGCAGTCGGGGACCCCTGGGGGATGTCCACCTGCTAGTTTAGGCCTGATCCCTGGAGGATCGGGCCTAAGCTGGCAGTCAGATATCCCTCTCACAATTCAGGGCTCTCGCAGTTCAGGGCTCTCGCAGTCCGGGACCCCTTGCTCCTAACCGCCCACCTGCAGTGGAGGCAGGAGAGGCTCCCGCCACTGCTGCTGTGCTCGCCAGTCATGAGCCTGGCTCGCTGCCCCTTAGTGCTGCCTCGAAGGCGGGAGAGGCTCCTGCCACCGCCACTGGGTTTGCCAGCCATGGGCCCGGCTTCTGGCTGAGTGGCGCTCCCCCTGTGGGAGCACACTGACCATCAGGGGGCAGCTCCTGCATTGAGCATCGGCCCCCTGGTGGTCAGTGGGCGTCATGGTGACCAGTCGTTTGCCATTTGGTCGATTTGCATGTTACGCTTTTCTTATATAGGATGGTTTCCTCAGTGAGGCCTACTCTGATCCTTCAACCTATATTACCTGTGGGTCTCTCATGATCTGATAGTTTCTTTGATAGCTCTTACCACATTTATATTTATTTTTATTTGTAACATTAAATGATTTTTTATTTTAAAGTTTACATAAATGCAAAGTATTATTGTATTAGACATTATGTTTATATAGGCTAATAAAACTGGGAAAAGTGAAACAACTGTCCCAAATTAACTTTCGTTAAACATTTTTCAAAAATAGTGGGAAAATAGCATAATGGCAATTTCATACAGATTTGGAGTACTATTGAAACTTATGATGACTCTTATATTTTCACTTCCAACATGATTATAACTTGCCTTGCTACCAACTTCAAGAAGCTATTACACCTGATACAAATCATTCTTTTACATGAAAATAGCCAAACAAAAACCTTTTCCTCTCACAAAGGTGAAATGTATATCCCTGTATCCCTATTCTCATGCATCAAATATTAACTAAGATACTATTTTTCAAATTTGAATTAGTTGGAATGTTTGTTTTTAATAATCAGATGTCCAGGCTGAATACTACTTCTGAGTTTTTTAGACTCAGAGACTAAAAGATAAAGAGTTAGGCTCTTAACATCAGCTTATAAATAAAAGCCAAAACTATTTCTAATAAAAATGTAAATTACATACAACAGAATGATATAATTCTGTAAACTATAAATATTCCATTTTCACATTCAATTCAATGATCCTATAAGTAAGTGCTCATAAAAAACTTTCCCAGGCCAGTCATTATTGTTAGCAGCCTGATTTTGGTCTAGATCGGTTTTTTAAACTGTAAGATGTAGACCATTGGTTAGTTATAAAATCAATTTCATGGGTTAAGAATAGCATTTTTTAAAAAGAAGTAGAAAAGTATGAATACATTACATATACTAAGGATAAGCATTATTTTTGAAGTGGATTTTATATAAAAGTAGGGTACACACACACACACACACACACACGTCTACCACATCATGATATAAAGTGTGGGTCACGATAAAAAAGTTTGCAAGCCAATAATCTATCAATCCACCTCAAAATACAAACAAACAAAACAAGAGGCAATGTTCATTCCATTTTCAAACAGCATTTCAAATAGAATTGATTCTGTCAGAACTGACCAGATTTCCAAAAACAATGATTTTCAAAGGCACAATGAGGTCTAGTAAAAAAGTTTGACATTTTAAAGTTTCAACATTTAGAAAATTATGAATTGAAAAGGGTAAATCATGAATACGCATTATGGGTGATGTTCATTTATTTACAAGCAATAGTTTAAAAATTGTGCAAATTTTTACCTTAAATGTTCATCTTTAAGTATATTCTGAGTATTTTCAAATCATTTTATTTTTTGTTATGATTCTCTATCATGCTTAGAGAAGTCAAATGGTAAATTGAAAGGCTTAGTTAAGAAATATATAAACAAACTAATCACTTTTAGAAAATGAATATATGCACAAAATGCATTTGGTTCTAAAATCATATGACATGCAGTATTTGAGTTTAAGTCCACCTATACCTTATAATAAATTTGCCATTTGAGAACTTCTGCAATCTCTAACATCTCTAAAACTTTACAAAACTTCTTTGAGAAAAACAATAGCTCAAGATAATTTTAAAAACAATTTAATACCGGTGTTACTTGCTCAAGACAACGGAATGTTTCTATCTAGGAAGAGGAGCTGAGACCCACTTGTGAGCAAGCTGTTTACAACTATCCATTCTTCATGAATTCAAATGCAATTCAGTACTGGGTAAGAAATAAAGCACCACTCAATAAACAAAGTTGCAACAACACAAGGGACATTAGCGACTAAATCAGAAGCATTACCTATAACTAAGAAAATCAAACCATAGAAAGAATTACAGGTAACAGGTTTAAAGAATGTGGTCAGAGGGTGATTTTAGACATGCGCTTCCCTGGCTGTGCACTAGAGGGCGCCGTGAGTCGCAAATCCCGCAGAGAGATGGCGTGAGGGTGCCTGGGCCCGGAGCCCACCTCTTCCAGCACCTGTGGGCCTCGGGAGTGGTGCAGGGCTCTGGGGGATCTGCCCACAAACGGGCGGTGCCGGCTTTCTAAAGTAAATACTTACCTGCAGAGAAACACTAAAGTGAGGCTTACAAATCAAGCTACTTAGTCCAAGAGCGATCTCAGAGACAGGCAAGCCAGGAGCTAGTTAACAACCTCAAGCTGTCAACAGCGCTCTGCTCAGCTCGATGGAGCCGAAAGGAACTGACTCAATCACAACCTGACTCGGGGCTGACGTAAATGCGCAGTCCGCTTGGAGTTTAACTTTTCCACTTTCCTGAGGAACCACGATTCCAGGAAATGCAATGACGTCAGCCCTTTGAACTCCATTAGAGAGGAACAGACCATTTTAGACACTCGAGCAACGAAACAAGTGGGTACACAAACGCTGGTCTGCTTTGGAGCTACGTTTGTACACAGCCACGGAATCGGAAGCTTGATTTTTTTTTACAAATTGAACCGTATGTATGTTTAACTTGTAGCTGCCCTGGATATGCAACAGGTTGCAGATGAAGTAACAGCTTATTTTAGTGAAGCAGAAAGAGAGAACTGCCTTGGATCAAATAATATAATACTGAGCACAGAACCAATTACACTAAGATGCCTGTGTACTGAATAGATATAAAACTCCTCAGCTATTAGAAAAGCAATACTTTTGAAATACTCAGAGGTCCGTAAATAATTTTTCAAAACTTCCAAAATAATTTTGCAGAATTTAAATCTTTATCTGAAGTTCTTACCGGTTTCATCTCCAGTTACAGCCATGATGGGTTTCTGCACACAGAACTGCCCTGTTCCTCCTTTCACAGGTCAACACAAAGTGTTCCAACTAGCAAGCATGTGCAGTTATAAGTGGCAGTATTGACATCACAATGACATCACTAGCCTATCACTGCCATCAATCTGCTTTGTCACAGACGGGCTCACTGAAACCAAAGCCCTTATAAAAAGTCTGTAATAAACGATCAACTGCTATTGTTTTTAATTTTTCATAAAAATCTGTTGAGAAGGGCTCTGGCAAAAAAAAAAGTCTCATTAGCATTAAAAGTTACCTGCTCGTTTCTTATGGGGCTACTTTATTATTATTCTGTCCAAGGTTTCTAGGTAAACAAAGGGGGCATTAGCCCTTAGGAGGACAAAAAACTTGGTGATTTAAAAAGTAAACAAGTGACAATCAGCACAGAGAGATGCTGTGAAATACCCAGAAATGTATTTTGCAGACACTTCTAGATTCGCCAAGTAAGAAATACCTAAAAACAACAAAATAAATAAAAAAAGAAATACCTAACCACCATTGTTTACTTGTAACACATTTCTACTTGCAACACCAGAAAATCCAACTGTTCCGAAGGGAATTTGCTAATTTCACTTGAAAGGAGTAGATAGTGAAATTTTAAAAATTCAAATATAGTGTTATATAACACTTCCATAAATATTAAATTGAACCATATAAACTTGCTCATATTTGACCTTTTTGGCCCACAAAAACAGAAATTAGATGTGGCTCAATCTAACACATAATTTTACTAAATTAAAATCCCTTGAAAATAATTTTGTGACATTTAAAAATTCATAAATAAATCATAATTACTATTTGTAAACTTTAAAAATATATCCAATTTTATTCACTTAATGAAGGTTTGGTACATGGAGAGCTGGATCGCTATAAATTTAATAAGTCCAAGGTTAGACACAATATTGATACCTGTTCAATAGTATAGCACCACAGCCTAGGGAAAAAAATGATTTGCATCTCTACAGCACAAAAGTTACATGTCACTGAGAACTTTTACCTTCATCAGCGGGCTGTACAAAGTCCAGTCCCTTGTATGCTTAGAATTCAAGCTGACCTTAAGTCAATGAAAGGTCATTCCACTACATTTTTTTTAATCCTCACCTGAGGGTATTTTTTCCATTGGTTTTTTTTTAGGAAGAGTGAGGGGGAAGAGGGGAGAGAAAAGCATTGATGTGAGAGAGACACATTGATTGGCTACCTCCTGCAATCGCCCTGACCTGGGCCACAATCACCCCGACCAGGGCCGGGGAGCCAGCCTGCAATCGAGGTACGTGCCCTTGACCAGGAATCCATGGGAGCTGAACCTGCAATCCTTCAGTCTGTGGGCCCATGCTCTAACCACTGACCAAACTGACCAGGGCCCACTACATTTTTGCCTTATTCAATGAAGCACCTTCTAGTAAAGGCAGGGACTTGACACTCAGATGCTTAGGAAGAGAAACATCAGGAAGGACCCATTTCTAGTAATTCTCCAGAACACATGAACTGAAGACATCCTGCTAATACGTAAGAAAGTCTGGGGAGCACCTTAGACATCACCCTCATCAGAGGCTCTGTAAAGGACGCTGTCGTCACAGCCACGCCTCAGGGTTTGGATCTAAGAATACTATTTGGTTTTATTTCAAATTTCAGAAAGTTCAGATTATTCTCAACCTTTCTTTACATTGGCACTTAGGTGCTCAATAAATAGTGTAAAAAAAGGGTCAAGGAAGGAATGGAAAGAGGGAGGTTGGATGCTTGGTTGACTACTATTAGTAAAGTTTTAATAAATTCCCTATACACGATAAACTCAATTAATCATCACACAGAACTAATAACATTTTCACTAGAGAAAGAGTATTTCATTTTCATTCAGTAAATGGCTACTGAATATTCATCATATGCCAGGGACTGTGCTGGGGACTAAGAATCCCTGTCCAAACAGAGTTACCATCTAGCTAGGCAGGACCCCGAGAGTCACAATTCAGTGATATATGCCCTGAGAAGTTGCAGTGGGAACTGCAAGAGGTGACCTAAGCCAGATGTGGTCAGGGAAGGCTTCCTGGGGAAGTGCTATCCAAGATGAAACATGAACGTCTCAGGGGAAATGGCTATGTGTGAAGGCCCTAGAGAGGAGAAAGGGCACAACTAGGAAAGGAAATGAAAGAAATTCAGCATAAGAGCTGAGAGGGAGGAAGTAAGGCCTAGATCAAGCAGAGATTTGGGCCATGTTAAGGATTTTGACTAACAAGTAATAGCATTTGTTGAAGGGTGTTTAGCTGGAGGCTAACATGATTAGATGTGAATTTTAGAAATACCACTCTGAACTGCAGAATCAAGAGTATAATGGAGAAAGGGAAATGTTGGATGCAGATACTTTTGTTTTTAAGAAATATTAGCTCCCAGAATCAGTGGGAGGGATAAAGAAAGAGAGCCTAGCTGAACTTTCATGAACAATTCCCCCAAAAACAGGCAGAGAAGGGATATACTGTCTCTGGCATGATTAGGAAAATCTGTACACTGCTCCACAGCTACCAGCTTCAGGCCAGACACCTGGCAGACCAAAGTCTGCTGCAGGAATCCAGGTCAGAGGGGACAGAAGCTGGAACTGGGATTATAACAGTGGGGGTGGAGAGGATGAGTGATTTAGCAGGAGGAAAAATGAATGGAGAAGGTGAGGGAGAGTAAGGCATGACATCCAGGTTTCTGGATTGAAGCTACAGAATGGACAGAACCCATTACGGAAACAGAGTAAACAAAAGGAGAGTTGGGGTAGGGAAGTGGATGTGGAGTTTTGGATTTTAAAAGCCAGAGATGTGTGAGGTGTATCTAAGTAGCCAGTTGGAGTTAGGGGACATAGTCATGGTGAACTGAAGCCATGGCAGGGATGCGTTCAACCTGGGACAGTACACAGATGGAAGTTGGCCCAGGATGCAGTCTGAGGAATACCACTAACACTCAGGAGATGGGCAAAGGAAGGTTAGACCAATAAAGGAGACTGGAAGAGAGGCAGGAGAGACAGAAGGAAAAATGGCAAGAATGCAGTATCAGAGAAGCGAAGGAAGCAGAGGTCAACAGTGTTAAATACTGCAAAGGGACCAATCAAGATAAGAACTGAGATCTCAAAAATAAATTGCTGTGACCTTTCAATGGGATAGAGAGTAAGACAAAATTCCCACTGACCTGTTGTTTCACACAGAACTAGAACTCTTGGCCATCATTATTATTATTTTTTAATATATATTTTTATTGATTTCAGAGAGGAAGGGAGAGGGAGCAAGAGAAACATCAATGAAGAGAGAGAATCATTGATTGGCTGCCTCCTGCACACCACTTACTGGGGATCGAATCCACAACTTGGGCATGTACTCTTGACCAGAATCGAACCCGGGACCCCTAAGTCCACAGGCTGACGCTCTATCCACTGTGCCAAACCGGGTAGGGTGACCATCACTATTTTTAAAAAGGAAAGGAAAGGAAAAGAAGAGGCAAGACAAGGAGAAAAAGAAAACAAGAAGAATAAAGATGGGAAGGGAAGAAACAAAACATCTTATTTGTACCTGATATAAATATTCACATAGTATCACAGATAGATTAAAAAAGAATCAGCATACTATTAAGGTAACTAAAGTTTCAAAGGTTAACAGGCAAGATACTTTTTTAAAAAATCAATAATATTTTTCTACACCAGCAACAACTAGAAAATGTAATAAAAAGGTATCATTCAAAATAGCAACAAAAACCTGGATATGTTAGCATGGTGACTACAGTTAATAATATTGCACTGTATATTTCAAAGTTAGAAAAAGTAGATATTAAAAGTTCTCATCACAAGAAAAACAAATTTGTAATTATGTGCAGGGATAGGTGTTAATTAGACCTACTGTGATGATCATTTATTATGACATACAAATGTCAAATCATTATGTTGTACACCTAAAACTAATATCATGTGATATGTCAATTATTCTATATTCTATATAATAAAGAGGTAATATGCAAATTGACCCTCACACCCTCACAAGATGGCTGCTTATGACCAGGTCGGCAGTGGGGTTAGTGAGGGATGATCAAACGACTGAACAGCAGGCTACGTGGGACAACCAGGCCGGCGGGGGGAGGGGGGGTGCAGTTGAGGGTGACCAGGCCAGCAGGGGGGGCAGTTGGGGGAGATTAGGCTGCGGGGGGGGGGGGGAGGCAGTGAGGGGCAACTAGGCCAGTGGGGGGGGGGAGCAGTTGGGGTGATCAGGCCAGCAGGGAAGGGGCAGTTGGGGGTGACCTGGCCAGCCACGGGGGGGCAGTTAGGGGCAACCAGGCTGGCGGGGGGGGGGCAATTAGGGGTAATCAGGCCAGCACACAGAGGCAGTGAGGAATGATCAGGCCAGCAGGGGTGGGCAGTTAGGGGTGACCAGGCAGGCAGGCAGGTGAGCGATTAGGAGTCACTGGTCCAGGATTGTGAGAGGGATGTCTGACTGCTGGTTTAGGCCTGATCCCCGGGATCAGGCCTAAACCAGCAGTCAGACATCCCCTGAGGGGTTCCGGATTGGAGAGGGTGCAGGCTGGGCTGAGGGGACCCCCCCACCCCATGCATGAATTTCGTGCACCGGGCCTCTAGTACCTCGATAAAAAAAGAAAGGCTTAAGTTCTTGCTAAATTAATCTATAAATGGAATAAATCTCATCATTGGTTTTATATTATTATTATGATTTAGGAACTCAAACGTATTCCAAATGCATATGAAAAAATAATGGTTTACAAAAGCTAAATCAGCACTTTAAAAAAACAAAAAAGAGGAACTTGTTTTGTGAGATAATAAACCAGCATGATACTGGCATATAGAAAAAGAGACCAACAGTACAGAATAGAGAGTTCTGAAACAGATCCAAATATGCATGAGAACCTATTGTATAATTAAGATTGCCCCATAAATTAATGGGAAAAGGACAAACCATCAGTAGGAGAAAAGTGGCTCCATGTGTAGAGAAAAAATAAAAATAGATCCCTGCTTAATACTATATACAGAGGTGAACCTCGGGTGAATTAAGGACCTAAATGTGAAAGGTAAAACTATGAAGCTAATAAAATTTATATAGAAAAATATATTGGTGACTTATGGAAGAAAAAAGTTCTTAAATAAACCCCAAAAGGACAAAACTTGTGTATTATCTATGCAAAACAAAAAACAATTAAAAAAAACTCTCATTGTTAAAGTATCAAGTTTGTGGTGGTGTTTTTATACTTAAAAATTTAGAAGAAATGATTATTCTTTATGATTATCCATTTAGATATAAAAGGTTCATGAGTATGAGGCAAATATACAGTCCCCAACTTAAGATAGTTTGTTTACGATTTTTTTATTTTACAATGGTGAGAAAGTGACACTCATTCAATAGAAACTATACTTGGAATTTTGAATTTTGATCTTTTCCAGGGCCAGTGATGTCAGGTTCAACCCTTTCTCCCGATGCTGGGCAGGTGCAGTGAGTCCCAGCTCCCAGTTAGCCAGGTGATCACAGGGTCTATTGTGTTCACTGTGTGACATGATTGTGCCCAACTGTGTCTAATGTGCCTAACTGAGCACATTTAAGGTAGGCTCAGCTAAGCTATGATGTTCAGTAGGTTAGGTGTATTAAATGCATTTTCAACTTACTATATTTTCAATTTACGATGGGCATTTCAGGATGTAATCCCACCATAAGCCAAGGAGCACCTGTAATGGGTGGCTTTAATATACATTTAAAAGAAAACATTAGAGTATTGAGTAAGTACTATATATTTTTTTATACACCATAAATGCTACCACTTCAGTTCTTCATACACTTTTATTACAGTCCACATTAACCTTCAAAATACCTAGGAGTAAAGCTAATTAATGAGATATATATCAATTATAATCTGCTCCTCTCCCCAACCACTTGGAAGATTTTCAAACTAAAGGAACTAATAATATTCCTCTTAAAATTAGTGCTATGTCATAAGTCCTTAGCAAATGGTCCAAGAAGAATAGAATTAAGTTTAAAATGCAGAATTTTGCAAGTTATAATAAACACAGTTTATAATCACAGTTGTATTATAAACACAACTGAATGAAATTAAAATAATGTATAACTAATTTAAATTGAAATCTTGGGTTCCCCTACAATACTTAGGGCTACCATACAGCTGCTTTATTTCACTACTCTGAGCTTCCATAAGAGGTAGATCAGGTACCTCAGAATTCAACTATACTAAGAACAGTCTAAAGAAAAAAAAATCAGCAATTGTTTTGAAATGAGGGATCTACAAGACTTAAGTATAACAGTGTGGGAAAGGCCCAAATTCAGTGCATCATAGACTGGATACTCAAATCTTTATAGACTAGGTAATAAACATATATTAGGTACATATATAACCCTCAAATAAAAGATACTTAATTAAAGAATTCACTCAGATGTTCAACTCCCTTTTTTCATCATGCTACTTTGAATTTAACTTTCCTTTAGAGCCAGTAAAACCTGCTAAAAACACAATTCATATAATTTATTTAACTTGTTTAATATACTAAAATATTTCTTCTTCAAGCCATTAAGTGCTTCTCCCCGCCCCCCCCCCCCCCCGCAACCCCCATCCCATCTACCTCCTGTATATTTCAGAAAACTATAAAATCACCACTAAATGGTGTGGTATAGTAATCCACAGGTATTCTAAAGGTATCAGATTAATAAAATATACCTTGAACAACAACCTGGCTGCCTGGGACAAAGAACTGCTGTGTGCCATCAGCTGACTGTGCTGCATATTGTACAATTGCAGCACCTGGTGGAGGAGCTCCTGAATTTGTCATTGTTAATGCCTGTAGTCCCTGAACACCATCAGATCCTGGGTTAGAAATCTGGATTGTTCCACCTTGGGCTATAGCAACTTAACAGAAAAAGAAAAGAAATATTAGATAATTTCAAGCTTCATTTTTAATAATCTCATATTGGAAGAATATATTCTGGATCTATGTGTTTATTACCAATGTTCTCAATTTACCTTTATTTCTCTATGTTGAATTGATAAGGAGATCCTCTTCACAGGACAATATTCTTTTTTAAAAGTATATATTTGTATTTATTTCAGAGAGGAATGGAGAGGGAGGGAGAGAGAGATAGAAACATCAATAATGAGAGAGAGTCATTAATCGGCTGCCTCCTGCACATCCCCTACTGGGGATTGAGCCCACAACCCAGGTACCCTTGGCCAGAATCAAACCCAGGACCCTTCAGTCCGCAGGCCAATGCTCTATCCATTGAGCCAAACCAGCTAGGGCCACAGGACAATATTCTGAAAAGGCTCCTAAGTACTTGAAAATAACTTATATTCAGAACTGATTAAAATATATAGAGTTCATGGAGCCTTCCTCTTCTCTGGCATCCATCAAACTAAATTATTTAAGAAGAGAGGAGATACATATAGGGAGAAAGTCCAGCTTTTCAAGGGAGAGAGAGAGAGAAACATTGATGAGAGAAAATCATCCATCTGCTGCCCCCTGCACACCCGCTACTGGGGATCGAGCCCACAACCTGGGCATGTGCCCTGACCAGGAATTGAACTGGGAATTGAACTGTGACCTCCTTGTTCATAGGTCAATCCTCAAACACTGAGCCACACTGGCTAGGCCCTTTCAGATATTTTTAGATATAAACAGCATTCTTTTTAAAAAAAAAAAAATTTTTTATTGACTTTAGAGAGGAAGGGAGAGGGAGAGAGAGAGAGAGAAACATCCATGATGAGAGAGAATCATGGATTGGCTGCCTCCTGCATGCCCCCTACTGGGGACCGAGCCCGCAACCTGGGCATGTGCCCTTGACTGGAATCGAACCCGGGACCCTTCAGTCCGCAGGCCGACACTCTATCCACTGAGCAACCCAGCCAGAGCTAAATAGCATTCTTTTAACATTTAAGAAATGGTCAGTGAAATTCCATTGAGCATCATAAATACAATGAATTTGTACCTTCATTCAGCTAACTACTTTTCTAATTTATCATCAGAAGAAAATAGCTTTTCATGGAACATATATTTTGTTTTTTAAAGCTCAAGTCTACAAAACTGTAGCCTTGACTATATCAGGAGAATCCTGAAATATAAAATATTAAGTTGGAAAGGACCTTAAAAGATACTGTATTGAAACAATTTGTGTTACAATACTAACCTCTACACCCAGTGTCTTAAATAACTAACTCAGCTAATAGCAACAACTATGAGGATTTCCTCTAAATACTGAGACTTGCCAGTCATGTTTAAAAATTAACATATTAACTGAAAGTTTCAAAGGAATAACTGATCAAGTGAAATGTTTCTAAATGTCACTTAATAGACAAATCTAAGTACTATCTGAGAGTTAGGTATACTTGAACATAAAGATTATGACTATGTTTTAAACACCAGAGATTAAGTGGAATCAATAGCTATCATATATATATATATATATTTAGAGAGAGAGAAAGGAAAAGGGAGGGAGATAGAAACATCAATGATGAGAGAGAATCATCGATCAGCTGCCTCCTGCATGCCCCCAACCGGGGATGGAGCCTGGAACGCAGGCATGTGCCCCGACTGGGAATTGAACTATGACCTCCTGGTTCATAGGTCGACGCTCAACTACTGAGCCACACAGGCCAGGCCTATCTTTTTTTTTTTTTTTATCACATAAACTAGCTAACTAGATTTTACAATGAAGAAAAAATAGCACATCATCAGTATAAGACAATACCAATAAATCAATGTACTAGTAAATACCTTACAGGAATGTTACAGTAGCATCTAAACAATACTCTGAACATTTCCAAGTCATTCCCTGATATTTTAACAGTATCTAAGCAAAGGACCACTTAAGTGATGAAGTGAAACTATAAACCTGTCAGAACTATTGGACAGAATAACAGTAACAAATCTTTAATCCTTTGACATAAGGTTCTAGGGCAGTGTTTCTCAACCTTTCTAATGCCGTGACCCTTTAATACAGTTCCTCATGTTGTTGTGACCCCCAACCATAAAATTATTTTCTTTTTTTAATTTCTTTATTGATTAAGGTATTACATATGTGTCCTCATTCCCCCATTACCCCCCACCTCCCATTCATGCCCCCAACCCCCTTTTGTCTGTGTCCATTGATAAGGCTTACATGCATGCATATAAGTCCTTTGATCTCTCCCCCTTACCCCCACCCTCCCCTACCTTCCTGAGGTTTGACATTCTGATTGATGTTTCTCTGTCTCTGGATCTATTTTTATTCATCAGTTTATGTTGTTCATTATATTCCACAAATGAGTGAGAGCATGTGATATTTATCTTTCTCTGCCTGGCTTATTTCACTTAGCATAATGCTCTCCACCTCCATCCATGTTGTTGCAAATGGTAAGAACTCCTTTTTTACCGCAGCGTAGTATTCCATTGTGTAGATGTACAACAGTTTTTTAATCCACTCATCTGCTGATGGGCACTTAGGCTGTTTCCAAACCTTAGCTATGGTGAATTGTGCGGCTATGAACATAGGGGTGCATATATCCTTTCTGATTCGTGTTTCTAGTTTCTTGGGATATATTCCTAGAAGTGGGATCACTGGGTCAAATGGGAGTTCCATTTTTAGTTTTTTGAGGAAACTCCATACTGTTCTCCACAGTGGCTGCACCAGTCTGCATTCCCACCAGCAGTGCATGAGGGTTCCTTTTTCTCTGCATCCTCGCCAGCACTTGTCATTTGTTCATTTGTTGATAATAGCCATTCTGACAGGTGTAAGATGGTACCGCATTGTTGTTTTGATTTGCATCTCTCTGATGATTAGTGACTTTGAGCAGGTTTTCATATGTCTCTTGGCCTTCCTTCTGTCTTCTTTTGAAAAGTGTCTATTTAGATCAGTTGCCCATTTTTTGATTGGGTTATCTTCTTTTTGTTAAGCTGCATGAGTTCCCTGTAAATGTTGAAGATTAAACCCTTATCGTTGATATCATTGGCAAATATGTTCTCCCATGCAGTGGGCTTTCTTGTTGTTTTATTGATGGTCACCATTGCTGTGCAAAAGCTTTTTATTTTGATGTAGTCCCATTTGTTTATTTTCTCTTTAGGATCCATTTCCCTAGGAGCAGTATCAGTGAAGAAATTGCTTCGGCATATGTCTCATATTTTGCTGCCTGTGGATTCCTCTAGTATTTTTGTGGTTTCTCGTCGTATGTTTAAGTCCTTGATCCATTTTGAGTTTATTTTTGTGTATGGTGTAAGTGGGTGGTCTAGTTTCATTTTTTTTGCATGTAGCTCTCTAATTTTCCCGACACCATTTATTGAAGAGACTGTCTTGACTCCATTGTATGTTCATGCCTCCTTTGTCAAATATTAATTGAGCGTAGTGATTTGGGTCAATTTCTAGGTTCTCTATTCTATTCCATTGATCTATATGTCTGTTCTTGTGCCAGTACCAGGCAGTTTTGAGAACAGTGGGTTTGTAAGACAGCTTGAAATCTGGTATTGAGATCCCTCCTATTTTGTTCTTCTTTCTCAGGATTGCTGTGGCTATTCGGGGTCTTTTTTCATTCCAGATGAATTTTTGGAGAGTTCTTTCTAGGTCTGTGAAATATGCCATTGGTATTTTAATGGGGAGTGCATTGAATCTATAGATTGCTTTGGGTAGTATGGACATTTTAATGATGTTGATTCTCCCAATCCATGAACATGGTATGTTCTTCCATCTGTTTATGTCTTCCTCTATCTCTTTTTTCAGTGTCGTGTAGTTTTCCACATATAGGTCTTTTACCTCCTTAGTTAAGTTTATTCCTAGGTATCTTAATTTTTTTGGTGCGATGGTAAATGAGATTGCTTTTTTAGTCCATAAAATTATTTTCGTTGCTACTTCATAACTGTAATTTTGTTATGAATTGTAATGTAAATATCTGTGTTTTCCGATGGTCTTAGGCGACCCTGCTAGCGGTTCTCAACCTGTGGGTAGAGCCTAAGACCATCGGAAAACACAGATATTTACATTATGATTCATTGAAAGTAGCAAAATTACAGTTATGAAGTAGCAACGAAAATAATTTTATGATTGGGGGTCACCACAACATGAGGAACTGTATTAAAGGGTTGCAGCATTAGAAAGGTTGAGAACCACTGTTCTAGGGCCTTACACAAAATGATGGGTTACCATTTTTTTAAGAGTTCAACATAAATACATTCTCCACATTTTAGTTCACTCACAGGCCACTATTAGAATAGGATTGACAGAAACTGAAGAATCAGTTATAAAATGTCAATATTGCTGAGGTTGAGAAACTCTGATGTAACATCACTTTATCCGGTTCACCCACAGCATTATATTCTGTACACATTTTAAAAACAAGATTTCATCACGACTTTCCAAAGATTTTAAGGGTCTCAAGATTCACCTCTTAGAATGAAAGGGTTTGGGAGAGATTTAACCATATCTACCTTCTTAAAAGTACAGTATGAAAAAGAAGAGATAATGCTTCCTAAACCTTCATGGCGGGACATGAATAAATTTTGTTATCATGCATTTGAATGTATGATTTCAGCTGTTAATTAGTTTGATGTCATAGAAATAGTGCTTTGAGAAAGAACACCCATAGTAATGTAACTACATTGTATAAGAAGCACAAGGCCTAGTGTTAACCTAAATTTTAAAAGCCGAAATGAGGCAACAAGCATTTATTTGGGGTCAAAGAATTGTAATTTGGGGAGCAGTTTCAGGCAGAAACTCAAATAGTGTCCCAAATACAGGGTGAAAGCAAGAGGTTTTTATGAGAAAAAGGAAAGGAATAATTATATGAAAAGAAAAAATTCATATTAGTACTGATAAGCTGAGTTACTATTGCTGATTCTATCTTCAGATAGAAAGTCTACAGTCATTACTCCTTGTGATCAGACTGTCCTGCTGACTTTATAACTGTAAAACAATAGTGGTTTGGCCCAGTCAGTCCAAAATTTCAAGAAACACAAGGAGCAAGACAGTTCCTCTTGAATGGTTGCTTTGGCTCCATTTTAAAATGGCCTCATTCCTGCCATTTTTCACACTAGCATATAGCAGACACCCAATATGATAAATGGATGCCTCATTTCCTCAAGACAGACTGTATTATAAACAACTTAAGCCACTTATGGATCTAGAAGAGTTAAATTAAGTATGGTTTCAAATTCTGATAATAGAACTTAATTTTTAATGTCAATTATTAGTTTTTGGACTGGTAAAAAATCTGAGGTGACAGTAGTTACTTCCAAGGATAAGAACTACAAAATAGGTAGATAACAAAGATCCTTGCTTTCTTTTTTTTTCAAACTTTTAAATTTTTTTTCAACCCTCTTCTCCCCCGCCTTTTTCTGTCAATATTTCCCCATAGTTCCAATGAAAACTTATTGCTTTCACACTGTGAAAGCTGGAATATCAAGAATTTGTTACTCTCATCATTTTATTTTTGGGTTAAGTCATTATAGAATTAGATGTGAAAAGCAAAAACTAAACAGACACACAAGCTGGCTCTAAGGGGACCACATTTCTTCTGATAAGTCTCGTACTTTTGCCTTTTATTTTTCTATAACGAAGGTACTCCTAACTATGGCATTATCAAATGAGAGAGGACCTTCCCATTTCAAATGTGACCTCTCATTTGACAATAAACAAGATTTCCCAATGCTTCAGGATACTGGAAATAGGCTTTGCTTGTACATATGTGTATTCAAAAGATTTTAGAAAATGTTTTAGGTTACAAAATATTCAAGAATAGTATAATATGTTTTCAGTAAACACTCATTGAGATAAATAATAGGAAAAACTAAGATGAAATCAACTGAATGAGTTCAGTGTGATCTTTTGTTTAGCTCCTTTAAAAAAACCTTAAAGGAATTTTCTAGCAAGAATTTTGTGCCAGCTATTTCCCCTGCCCACTCATCTCAAACCTTTTTTTTTTTTTTTTAATTTAGTCTGGAGTATTTCCAAACAAAGTTCAGACATCACATCTGATTAATCATTTTTAAATAAAATGTTTGGCCCATAACAAGCCCATGAGTAACCAATAAAAATAAAATACCTTTGTATTTCCCACTAATTTTACTTTGGGGACCTAAGCTTTATTAATGCTTTCTTAGACTGACACATGCAACTGAAGCATAAATGCTTATTCCTATGCCCACACTGATGTGAGCAATGAAGAGTCCACATTGATCTATGAATATTACTTGGGACTCAAGCAGAAGTAAAATTGTTCTTTTATTTTAGACTATATGCATACTTATTTTCCTCTTTTAAGTAATCTTTAATAACATTACAGTTTCATAAAATATCTAAATTGAATTAAAAATGAATAACTAGATTATATATTCAACTAAATTCTACTCCAATGTCCATTATTAATTTGTTCAAGCCTGTTAGTATGTTATCTGCTCATAGTAGTGGTGGGTAGAGGTTAAGCTCTGTTGTTCTAGTTGCTCTGGGACAGTGGTCAGCAAACTCATTAGTCAACAGAGCCAAATATCAACAGTACAACAATTGAAATTTCTTTTGAGAGCCCAATTTTTTAAACTTAAACTTCTTCTAACGTCACTTCTTCAAAATAGACTCGCCCAGGCCGTGGTATTTTGTGGAAGAGCCACACTCAAGGGGCCAAAGAGCCGCATGTGGCTCGCGAGCTGCAGTTTGCCAACCACGGCTCTGGGAGATACCTACCTTCTCCCATCCCAAATCTCAGGTGAGCTATACCACATAATTAAGTGGGGCACTCTATATGCACCAGTTGAATGTTGGACACACTGATCTTTCATTAAGAAAGAAATTGTCTAGGTAAAGTGTAATTCATTAATTTACTAAGTTATTTTTCTACTACATTAGTTCTAGTGGTTACAAATGTTTTTATATATACCCTTATACAGGCATGGTATTAGTTTCAAATCAGTATTAACCCAAGTATGATTTCCCCATCTCTAATTCATCATTTATCACAATAACCAAGATGCTATCATATCAACTAATCCAGGCAATTAATTATTTTAAAATTCCTATTATACAAAACCATGTTTTAAAAATCTGCTATTTCTACTATTCATTGCCATTAAGGACTTCTCTCCTAAAACTATTAATATCATTATACAGAATATATTAGTTATAGGATGAAAGTTCAAGAATTTTGATTTTTAAAAAGTTTAATTAAAAGATATTTTAAAGCCTTGCAAAATCAATAAAAGACAAAAAGGAAGATAAATAAGGGTAGAAAACAAGAAAAAAAGTTCATGAACAAATGAGGAAAGAGAATTTATTTAAAATTTCATCTGACTGCCCTAACCGGTTGGGCTCAGTGGATAGAGCATCAGCCTGCATCCAGCCAAGGGCACATACCCAGGTTGCAGGCTTGATCCCCTGTAGGGGGCGTGCAGAAGGCAGCCAATCAATGATTCTCTCTCAACATTGATGTTTCTATCTCTCTCTCCCACTCCCTTGCTCTCTGAAAGCAATAAAAATATATTTAAAAAAAGAAAGAAAATCAAAAGAAGATAAATTTTAAAAAATAAAATTTCATCTGAACTCTTTTTACTTGATGCTAAGATATTTTTAAATCTAAACCTGTATGAATGAGTTAATTCAAATACATAAACATGTAAATGTTTAATTATATTTTAAAACCATCTTTATTCCAAATTACAATAAAAAGATTCATGATTAAATTTTCATTGAATTAACTTTAAATCGAACAACAGACTTTTTTCCAGTGAATTCTCAGCGTTAAATTCAAACTGTGAGTACAAAACAGACTGTGTAAGTACCCCTACCTTAAAAGAAGAAGAAACACTAAAACAGCCTCAAGCTAAAACAAGAATAGTAACACCAGGGTTAAAAAGCCAGATTTACATTAAGTAGATACCTTCTATATTTGCTTTGACAATTACCTTGGGAGAATGTAAGCAGAGTCACTACTTACAGTAAATAAATGCAACTGCATTTACTTTAGAATATGTAAGCTTATCATGTGCAAATTCTTATTATGAAGAATTGGAATTGTGTTTACTCATATGAATCGCCTGAGAATTCTGAATTCTTTAGCAGTCCACACAGTTCATTTATATCTTTTTCATAATGGTGGATTTTGGATTGACCTACTTACTGTTAGTGTATAAGAATTCCAGTAAAAATGAGTTAACAGAAACTCATTCTAACAAAGTCCCTAATAAAATAAAGTAGGAGTAATCAAAGAGACAAGGGATATTTGGAAAAATAATATTTGAAGTCTTGGGTAATAGTCCTTATTTGTTAAGAGGTTAAGCTGGGTATAGTAGAATGAGGGATAAAAAACAAATGTCTTTAGAGAAAATTTAATGAAGTATACTTCAAACACTTTAATCTCTATAGTTGCTTTAATTATGCATTTATGAATTCTCTCTCATTTAATTCATGTCTTACACAGGAAGTAAATTCTTTGCTAATTCTAAACCTCTGAACCACCATCTTTAAAAATATTCTCCTGAGACAGGATAGATTTTCTTTGACCAGAATGATTTAATTGGCATACAGCAAACCTATAGCCAAGAACTGTACATTCAGTAAAGATATTGAAGTGTAGTTCCTTTTCTTGGTGTTACAATAATGAATCCCTGCCCATTTTAAGTTATTTTTCCTACCCGCGCCCCCCGCCCCGCCCCAGTGTAGAAAAGTTAGCCTATCCTAACTTTCACTTCTTAGTTTTTGTTATTAAAAATCAAGTTGAAGTAATAAGGCCAACTTCTGTCAAATATTTAATATTTAACTATTTAAAATGTAACAACTTAGCCCTGGCTGGTGTGCTTAGTGGTTAGAGCATATACCCGCCCACCAAAGGGTCTCAGGTTCAATTCTAGGTCAAGGGCATGTACCTGGGTTGCAGGTTCAATCCCCAGCTCGGTCAGGCCACCCATGGGAGGCAACCAATGAATGTGTCTCTCTCACATCAATGTTCTTCTCTCTCCCTCTCTATCTCTCTCACTCCCCTTCCCTCCTACTCTTCCATTCTCTCTAAAAATCAATGGGAAAAATACCCTCAGGTGAGGATTAACAAAGAATAAAATAAAAATAAACATAAAAATGTAACAACTTGCATATGGGGAAACCTGAATACACTTACTTTTTTTTTTTAATGTTTTTATTGATTTGAGAAAGAGAGGAAGGGAGAGGGAGAGATAGAAACATCGATGAGAGAGAAACATTAACTGGCTGTCTCTTGCCACTGGGAATCAAGCCTGTAACCTGGGCATATGCCCTGACTGGGAACCAAACCAGCAACCTCTTGGTTCATGGGTCAAAGCTCAACCACTGAGCAACACTGGCTGGGCAATACTTATTTTTATTTCTTCAACTTTGACACACAAAGTTATTTACCTCTTTTTGTTTTTAACTTTAACTTATTATACCAAGTTAAAAATACTATAACAGGAGGATCCAAGATGGCGGTGTAGGTAAACACCTAAACTGCTGCCTCGCACAACAATTTCAAAACTACAACTAAAAGACAAAACGTCTATCACCCAGAACCACGGGAAAGCTGGCTGAGTGGAAGTTCTACAACTAGAAGGAAAGAGCAAACAGCACTGAGGGGTGCACAAGCGCTGAAAAGCTGAGGTACGGAGACGCACGAATCGGGAGCGCAGCTGTTTTCAACCCAAAGGGAGATAAGCTCCTGATTACTTCGAACTCCAGTTTCTGGGGAGACGCGGGGGACCCAAACTCCTACGGGGAGAAGCTGGACTGTCTGCCATCAGGTTGGAAAGTGAGGGAGGCTTGCTTGCAGGGCTGCGCACAGGAATAATTGTTTATTGTGCTGGGGCCCGGGACGTAGGGACGGTCGGAGACGCAGAGCCAGCTTCTGGCAGCCATCGCTGTTTGCCAGGCCTTAGCCTAGTGACACCCTGAGACCCCGCCCCGCACAACCTACAAACCCACCCAACCTCCAAGCAGCGGCTTTAGCATATGAATGACCTGCCCTATTGTAGCTTAACCTAGCAAACTTGCAGCCCGAGTCAGACAGCTCCAAAACCTCCAAACCCCAAGCAAAGAGGAGAAAACTGTAGTTCTCGCTATAGCGCCTGCTGGGTGGCCTCAGACAGTAGCTGACCTGCACCCCATTGGAGATCCAGAAGCCAGTGTACCTAGTGGTCAGTGTGAGACACCAGATTTCAACTCCTCACATCCATAAGTGACACATTCAAGAGGCAGACTCAGTGAACACCAAAGCCCCACTGAAACAAGTCCTGCACCATAAGCGTGTCTCCAGCGCAGCAGTTTTTCCATTATAGACACAGCGGGTCCTCACAGCCAATTGGCCTGGAGGTCAATTCCTCCCAGTGTACCAACAGCAATAAAGGCTTAACTACACCAAGACTTTGCACTCAGCCCACAAAGGGGTGTACCAAAGGCGTCCACATCAGGTGATTGGGGAGGCTGAGCTACTGGCCCCTATAGGTCACCTACCACACAAAGCCACTCCATCAACACAAGGAAGCAGCAAAATGCGGAGACAAAGAAACATGTCACAAATGAGAGAAATGGAGGAAAGCAAACTACTGGACGACATAGAGTTCAGAACCACATTTATAAGGTTACTCAAGAATCTTCTAAAAACCGCTGAGGAACTTAGTGAGACCTTTAAGGATCTTAATGAGAATGCCAAAAAAATGGAAAAGGACCAGTCAGAAATTAAGCATACACTGTCTGAAATAAAGAATAGACAGAAACTCAACTGTAGATCAACATACCCCAAGAATCAAACCAAAGATCTGAAATATGAGGAAACAAAAACACCCAACCAGAAAAACAAAAAGAAAAAATCCAAAAATATGAAGATAGTGTAAGGAGCCTCTGGGACAACTTTAAGCGTACCAACATCCGAATTTTTGGGGTGCCAGAAGAAGAGAGAGAGCAAAATATTGAAAACCTATTAGAAGAAATAATGACAGAAAACTTTCCCTACCTGGTGAAAGAAATAGACTTACAAGTCCAGGAAGCACACAGAACCCCATACAAGAGGAATCCAAAGAGGACCACACCAAGACACATCATAATTAAAATGCCAAGGGCAAAAGACAAAGAGAGAATCTTGAAAGCAGCAAGAGAAAAACGGTTAGTTACCTACAAGGGAGCACCCATATGACTGTCAGCTGATTTCTCGGCAGAAACTATGCAGGCCAGAAGGGAGTGGCAAGAAATATTCAAAGTGATGAACAGCAAGAACCTACAACCAAGATTACTCTACCCAGCAAAGCTATCATTCAGAGTTGAAGGTCAGATAAAGAGCTTCACAGACAAGAAAAAGCTAAAGGAGTTCATCACCACCAAACCAGGATTACATGAAATGCTGAAGGGTGTTCTTTAAGAAGAGGAAGAAGAAGAAAAAGGTAAAGATAAAAATTATGAACAACAAAATGACATCAAATACATACCTACCAACAAGTGAATCTAAAAATCAAGTGAATAAAAAATCTGAAGAACAGAATGGACTGGTGAATATAATAGAATCAGGGACATAGAAAGGGAGTAGACTGACAATTCTCAGGGGGGGAGGGGGTGTGAGGGGTGCGGGAAGAGATTGGACAAAAAGCTTACACCTATGGATGAAGACAGTGGTGGGGGGTAAGGGCATGGGGTGGGGTGGGGAATCAGGTGGAGGGGAGCTATGAGGCAAAAAAAGAGGAACACCTGTAATAATCTGAACAATAAAGATTTATTTTTAAAAAAATAAAAAATAAATAAAAATACTATAACATAATAATCTTTGAAAAAGAAGCAAAGTTTTGGGAAAAGTCATCCATGGATAAAAGTTAAAGAAAAAATTAATTTTTATAATAAAAGGTTATAAAAATGTCTCAAAAATAGGTACATGAAAAAAAAATAGGTACATGAAAATACATAGAAAAATCTCCAGAAATTCTAGTAAAATAAACTTCACTAGTCTAAAACCAAAGGACACCAGATTGTTTCTATTTCTAGATATTTAGGAACAACATTAAAGCATTAATATCTATTAAGTTATTCCTAGTAAGAAATACAAAAGAAAACAGATCTTGTGCATGTGTAAATATAAATTACCCGCCAATTAAAATAAATGTCATATAAAAAGTTGAAATGTTAATATTCACTCTTCAAATGAAAGAATTATCAACAGAAAAAACTGTTACTAAATGTTTCCACAAGTCATTTTTAACATAGGCAATACCATTTATTGTGAATCAATACATACCAAATTTTACATGGGACAACACACATAGAACCAACACAACTTTTCATTAAAATAATTGCCAGGACCAACATTGTATGTGTCCAAATTAAGAAATGTAAGTAAGAGATGGTCCAGGACCTCTAATGTGGCAAATAGATAAATGCCTAACTTCTAAACACTGGACTTTCAATTTTTCACCCAGAGCTCCTGACTGCACCCCTTCTTGCCCCCGACTCACAGTGATGTTTAAAGCTGAGCCCTCTTCTTCAAACTGCACCAAGAGCACAAGAAGTAAAGGCTTCAGCCGAAACCGGTTTGGCTCAGTGGATAGAGCGTCGGCCTGCGGACTGAAAGGTCCCAGGTTCGATTCCGGTCAAGGGCACGTACCTTGGTTGCGGGCACATCCCCAGTAGGAGGTGTGCAGGAGGCAGCTGATCGATGTTTCTCTCTCATCGATGTTTCTAACTCTCTATCCCTCTCCCTTCCTCTCTGTAAAATATCAATAAAATATATTTAAAAAAAAAAAAAAAAGAAGTAAAGGCTTGAGGGAATGTGAATGAGACATCGCCACAGCTAGATTACATTTCTCTGTGACATGTCAAAGTAGCATGTTTCTTTTCCCCACTTTTACCTGTTATCTCCTTGTGTCCTCACACTAACCCTAGAGTTTGCCAATTTACTATTATCCCCACTTCAAAGACTAAAAACCTGAGATGGGAAAAACAAAGCTTGCTTTGATACAGTTGGCAAATGACAGGACCAGGATGCCTTCACATCATCTCTAGCTTCAACATTCTCTCAACCCAATGTTTTCATGATTTCAAAATTTCAGCTAATAATCTAAGCAAATTAACCCACTGTTCATCCCTGTCCACATCACCTTGTAAAGAGATCATTGCTTTTATCAATTCCTAAGCGGCATTAGGATATGCCAGATGATGTTCAAAATTATATGTTCAAGATAGCAGCATCTTAGTTCCTCAAATTTTAAGATGTCCCCTGAGCTTTATTTAATCAGTAATTTCCAACCATTTCCCTGTTATAAGGCAAATAAAAAATGATAATATGTGTACAGCTGACCAGTCAGAAGGTTCCAGGAGGTCCATGCAAGCCCTGCACAGCCACTCTGGGGATGGTGGGCACTGTGTGTTGCACAATGCCAAGGCACACACCTGGCAAACTCTGATTTTCAGTTCTAAAACTCCTACCATATGTTCACAGTGGCCCAGACACAAAGGCATATAAATCTGAGAAGTAACAACAGAGAAATGACAGTGAAAACCTCAAGGTCCAACCCTTACAGACAACAGGAAGTTTTCCTTTCCTAACACAGACTTAGGACATGTCCACTCAGCATCCTCTAGGGACTGTGGACAAATTATACCCCAATTCTGCCAGGTGTTATGTAGGAGATACCCAAGGAACCAGAATTACCAAAGGAGAGTTTAATGCTGCAAATCTACCACCACTGTAAGAAAAATCCTAAAAAACTAATGACTCTATAAGGTTTTCCCAAAGACTAAAGGAGATTATAGCTTGTTTTAAGAGACAAGTCTTAAATTAAGACTTGAGACTTTTCTAGGTATTATTACTTTAAAAAATATTTTAATTGATTTTTTTTAGAGAAAGAGGAAGGGAGAGGGAGAGATAGAAACATCAATGACGAGAATCATTGATAGGCTGCCTCCTGCATGCCTCCAATTGCAGCCATGTGCCTTGGACCAGAATCGAACCGGAGACCCTTCAGTCTGCAGGCCAACGTTCTATCCACTGAGCCAAACCAGCTAGGTCTAGGTATTACTACTTTTTAAAGGAAAACAAAAAACACATATAAAATCTTAACACTGTTTTTGGACCAACACAGTATTTAATATCATACATATTCCAGTACCTAAGCAGCTTTGGTGAGTTTCTTTGCTCTTTTTCAGTCCTTTTTCTATTTTGTTTCCCTACACACTTTTTCCTTCCCAGGGCTCCAGTTTTACTAAAGTATTTTTATGTATCAAATGGTCTTGATTTGGGGAGGGAAAAACCCAGTGCTTTCATTGGAGCAAAAATCACAGAATGAACAGCCCATTAAAATGCACAAGACTAAATGTGACTTTATCTGTTTATTTAGAGCTTTTGGTGCTTAAAATTTCAAATAAAATGATTCATCTAATTGCTGTAGTTTTAAAAAATTAAACATTTTTCCATTCTCGTCTGGGAAAAACTGCAGCATAAATCAACACAGTAGACTAGGGAAAACAGAATTACATGTAAAAACATAATTTAGAAAACATTTTAAATTAATAAATAAAAATGTAATTGTTGATAGTGAAAGCCAACAAGAATGAAATACAGACATTTGTATCTTATGTTTGCATGCATCATAAAGGCAACAAAAAACAGTAAGTTTTAAATTTTTACTAAACATTAATTTAAACATATAAATAAGAAAAAAACTCCCTTTATTTTAAACTCAAAATTTTCTTCTATATTCAGTAAAAAAGAAAATTTTACTTTTCAAAAGTATATGATAGCTGTCAATACAAATCTCTCATTTCTTTAAGATATACTTTTCATTCTGATACACAGTTTAGGTATTATGATGCATTTTTAAAATGAAACAGTTTAATGTCAAAACCCAAGTTGCTTCAATGTAACAAGAGAAGACTTAAAGATAGCACTATCATATCGAATTGTAGCATACATACTGTATTGCCCCGTGCTAGTCTGATATATGCTAGTCGGTACTGCCATGGTAGCGATGTTAGGTGGTGTTCCTTCTCCCTCTGATTTTTCTTCTTCAATCTTGGGAACACCAGGCACATCAGAGGAAAGTTCATTCAGTATTTTTCTAAAACATAATTTAACAATACAAATAATTAACATACAGTAATGAAATTTAAAACAGAAAAGCTATAGTGGAAAATTGGTTTGATGTATAATTAATTAAAGTATCATTACAGTGGAAACTTAACTTACCGATAAGAGGGTCTTCGTGAAAGGATTTCTCTGCGTTTATGAGAATCAATTACACCTTCTGATTCTGTAGACTCATCTGTCTCTGTGATTGTTGCTACCTATAATACAAGAGTTTCTGAAATGCATCATAAGAGATATGATCTCCCTAATTTAAAAAACTGTGACTAAGGCCCTGGCTGGGAGGCTCAGATGGTTGGAGCATCATTCTGTGCACCAAACGTCGTGGGTTTGATTCCCATCAGGGCACATACATACCTAGGTTGCAGGTTCAAGCTTCAGTCAGGGCTCATACAGGAGGCAGCCAATTGACATGTCTCTCTCACATTGATATGTCTCTGTCTCTCTAAAAAACATATCCTCCAGTAAGGATTTAAAAAAAAAAAAAAAGTGTGACTAAGGGTCTCTGTGTGCAGTATTAAGTCAGGTGCTCGGGAAGTGTCCAGCAAACAGAACACACTGAAATAGCACTAATGGAGCTTACAATTGGCTTAAGAAAGGAAGCACAGACAAAAAATTTCAGTTGTAGAATAAGTGTGTCTGGAAAGGAATGGTGCAGATAATAAATAAGTATTACAGAAATGCAAATAAAAGAGTGGTTAGCACGTCAAGTGAGGCTTCACAGGAAAGGCCTAAATATAAGATACAGCAGACCCAACCCTGAAAGCACTCTCACATATCCAGCAGGGAGTGAATGAGTCAGTTAACAGATGCAGAAAAAAGCATCTTGATTTCACTGCCCTATTCGTAACACTACAGCTGACTGGAGCTGGGTTTTCAAATTAGACAAATGAGTCCAAATGATTCCAAAGAAGAAAGAACATTTAAGTAGGTAAACAAGCCTGTATTACAACAAGTCCATTGGGGCTTGGTAATGGTAGGTCTTGAAGGTCAAAATAAGGAATTTCTCCTTAAAGGAAAGATGAGAGTTTTAAGCATGACTTCATATTTTTTTTCAAGTCAATAACATGGTTATTAAACAAAGTCAGAGAACTAAAATAAAAAATCTCTCTATAACATGACTGCTCTCATTATATTCAGCCATTTCTCATTCAAGGCCTAAGATAGTTCCGAGTTTACAAAACTCACTTTACTTAATATTGCAATTATACGGGAATTTTATTTAGGCAAAATCAAAAGAACTTATTAAAATATGAACAATACAAGCAGGAATATATACTTCCCAAGGCACACAGGATGAACATACATGTTCACCTACAAATATGACCATGCATCTCTGGTCATGGACATCCCACAAATAAGCATACTTGCCAATGAATAGAAATTATTAGAAAAAATGTTGTTGCAATCAGATAATCATATATCACCATCAAATATTTATCACTTTACTCTGGGCTTTCACATATCTCCCCTATAATCATAAGAACCTCCTTACGTGAGCTGTTTGTTAATTTACCCATTTCAGAAAGGCGAAAACTGAAGTTCACAGAGATTGATCTGTCCATTGTTCAATAGGTAGGAATTTTAAGAAAAGATCCACCTCTACCTAAATCATCCATTTCACAAAATCCAAAAAACCTACTGAATATAAGACAATTCTTTCTCCCAATACCAGCCAGGTTAAAACTAAGAAATATCTGTACCCCAATGAAAGTCATAATACAAAAAGGAGAGTGGAAAGATTTTCTTGTTTTATTATTAGAGTCAGAAAGAGTCAGAAACTCTTGGAACAGAAGGATGAAAATAAAAGACAAGCCCTAGCTGGTTTGGCTCAGTGGATAGAGCGTCGGCCTGCAGACTGAAAGGTCCCAGGTTTGATTCCAGTCAAGGGCATATGCCCAGGTTGCAGGCTCAATCCCCAGTAGGGGGCATGTAGGAGGCAGCCAGTCAATGATTCCCTCTCATCATTGATGTTTCTATCTCTCTCTCCCTCTCCCTTCCTCTCTGAAATCAATAAAAATATATTTAAAAAAATAAAAGACAATACTGAGAATTACTAAAACACCTGGTGCTGCAAAGCTAACTAAGCTTTTAATGAATATGGATTTATTACTTCAAACATCATGTTGCAATCTTCATCCTTATTTTGCAATAAACTGTATTCAAATATGCAAGGGAAAAACAAGACTGATTAAGTACGTGCTTCTATTTTTCCCTCAAAGATCTTTTGTCACCAATTAGGTTCAAATAAGTCTAACTCTAAAGGTCAATTACAAACTGACCTAAAAAAAAAGAAGATAAATAAATTCAATAGACAAGAAAATATCTATACTTAATAATTTATATCAATTGATGCACACAAAAAAATTTTGTTTCAAGAAATGCTAAGGATTTGAAAACAACCTTGAGCCCGGCTGGCACGGCTCAGTGGTTGAACGTTGACCTATGAACCAGGAGGTCACAGTTCAATTCCTGGTAAGGGCATAGGCCCAGGGTCATGGGCTCGATCCCCAGTGTAGGTGTGCAGGAGGCAGCAAATAAGTGATTCTATCTAATCATTGATGTTTCTATCTCTCTCTCCCTCTCATTTCCTCTCCGAAATCAATAAAAATAAATTTTTTAAAGGAAAAAAAATAAACAAAAACAATCTTAATAATGATAAGTAATAAAATACATCTCTGGATCACAACCATAATAATAATCACATCTACAAAACCAATGTTAAATCTGAGAAGAGTATATGATGAATAAACATAAGACCAAGAAACAATATATCATTATTTTCTATGGATTATGTATATTGAATTAAAAATAATATACTAATACCTAATAATGTGACAATTCATTAAAATAGCATCAGTACTATAATCTTTATATTAACATGTTTACCAGACATCTCCAAAGAATCCGCAAAATATTTTTAAGCACCTTTGGAGAGCTTTACTAAATAAATCCGAGTTTGAGCAAAGAATAACAATGTGAAGAATTATTGATCTGACAATTACTCATCCTACAAATTAAAAGCTGATAACAAAATGGCAACTCTTAAATCAAATCTATGGATCTAGCAGAGTACAATGCACTTCACAGGTAAAAGGAAAATTCCTCTAATTCTCTAATAAAACAACTTGATCATAAAAGCTACCCAAGGAAAAGACGATAAGTTAGTAAAGAAAAAGAAGAAAAAAAAAGCTCAAGTTCAAGAAAGTCAAAGACAAATCACCCAGGAAGCTAACCTGAACAGTTTGTATCTGTGGTGACTGAATAACCGATGGCTGTGGTGTGTGAATTACGCCCTGGACATGTACAGTTTGGCCCGAAGGTAACTGTACTAGAGTTATAGCTGGGGAGCCTCTTCCGGTGCCTGATCCAGCTACAGAAACCTGCAAAGATGAGCATGATTGAGGATTAAGGCTGGACCTTTTTGTTGTTCTTTTTGCTTTTTTTAAAAAAAGAAATACCATTACTATGATAACTGCACTATTTTTCCTGCTTCCAAGAAATAACAAGCAAGCCAGGGTACTTACCATTAGGAAGTGGTCACTGTCCTGGAACAGTCATTCTCTGATGTGATAGATAGTAAAGAACCCATGCTCCTCACTTTCGGTTCCCATGCTTCGGTGGCTAAGAATGTTCTAAGCACAAAGTTCTAAAGCAGTTAAACTACCTCACTACGACCTCAGGACTACTAACAGGCCAGAGTATAAATTACCCTCTCTAACTTCTTAAGAGAAACTGGAGACAGAACTTAAATATGGTGAATTATTTTTTAATAAATGAAATGTTTGGCATGGTATTCTAGAATTATTCCAGATGCAAACTAATGCCTTTTCTCAATACTGATGTAAATAGCAAAGTTACCTTAATGCCTCCCCCCCCAGCCCCCCCCACCACCATAATCATGAAAAAGGCACAGGCCAAAGAAATCCCAAGGTCTTTCATGCCCTTAGTGTCTCTGACCCATAAAAAGCTCATGCCTTAGAGCTTGTGTGACTCTCTCACACTTCTCCTCTCCCGTAGCTTGGGCATCCAGATAGAGAGCTAGAACCATCACTTAGCTTGCACAGAAAGAAGACAGTACAGATACCTTGATTGCTTTTGACAGAGATCCCCACTAGGAAAACACAATACCTCCATGCCTCTGGTTTCAAAATCTGCCAAGTTTTCTAATTAGTAAACAACTTGGTCAGCATACCCTTAGAAACTGCCACATTTTACTAAGTTTCAGTATTCATTATGACTTACTCAATAAGCTGCCAGTTTCCATAATGAGTGGTAGTAGAACCAAACAAATTTTGCAGAAAGCATCTGTGGGACCTCACTTTAAGAAACAGCAGTAATTTCCAATCTACTTATACTAATACTTCAAGAGAATTATTTAAAACTGGGTTTAAAACAACTAAGACTTCCTGGCCGGTGTGGTTCACTGGTAGAGCATCATCGACCTACGAACCAGGTCGTCATGGTCCGATTCCTGATCAGGGCACATGCCTGGGTTGCAGGCTTGATCCCCAGTGGGGGGCATGCAGAAGGCAACCAATTAATGATTCTCTCATCATTGATGTTTCTCTCTAAAATCAATTAAAAAATGTATATATTTTAAAACAACAACTAAGATTTTTTTACAACATCATGTCCTTGGAAAGTAAACTTCTTTAGCAATCCAAAAATAAGAAAATCCTTTATCCATGCACTAGAACCTATGTGATGAGCATTGTACTGGGTACATTAGGGTAAAAAGCAAAATTGCTAAAACGAACACCTAAGAAACAATAAATAGCACACCAAACAGTTGAGAGCCAGGTGCTCCATTGTATAAGCCATGAAAGTCAACAGAGCACAGAATAGAAAGATTAGTATGGACCTGAACAATATGTGAAGGCTTTGTATAGAAGCCATAGCTTGAGCTGGACCTCAACATGAGCCTGGAACAGTGGAACAAAAAAGTGAGAAACTAGGGCAGTCACTCAACATGCAGTGTCCCCTGCCAAAATATATAGACACTTTAACAGCTGATATCTCAATTTTGAAAATGAAATGTATATTAATAAACACTGCCTTTACAATTATTCAAAGTATGTGTATATATTTCTTTTGGACACCCTATATATATATATACCAAGGGCAAATTCATCCCACATGCTCTGGGGTATTACTGTCTACCTTAGATTTTGGGGAAAATAAAAAGGTTATGGCATAATGGAACCAGTAGACTTAACAAGTAGAAGTTAAAAAACAAGCAAACAAACAAAACCATTGGATCTATTCTTTAAATGTTCTCAGCACAAAAGGCAAATTAAAAAAAAAGGTATCCACCTGTGTGAATCAATTACTAAAGGTACTCCTTTTGCCATACAACTAATTGTCAAACTTTTTACTATCGGGACACCCCTTTACACTCTTAAAATTAATGGTGACCTCAAAGAGCTTTTGTTTATGTGATTTATATCCAGTAGGGTGCTATAAATGTTTAACAACCAGATCTTGGGAAGGGAGAATGCTGATTTGTACCTTTCAATGATTTCTGTAATGTAAATACTCCTACTATGGCAGATTTCAAGCCAACAGCAGATGACACTGAACACAAAGTTGGAAAAGTGCACACAATCAGCTCTCATGAGTTAGCGCCAGCACAGCACTGGGTATATATGTATTGATATTTACTATGTTAGAAATTAAAACTGAGAAATTTAAAAAATACTTAGTAACTCATTAAAGAACAATAATTCTATTACAAGCTACAAATAATATTTCATGAAGAATAATTACATTTTACAAAAAGTAATGACAAGTGTTTCACATTTTTACAAATATAAAAATATTTTGTGAACGATTTACCGAAACAGCTAGATTCTCATACCTACTTCTGCTCATAATCTATTGTAATGTTATTTTAGTCAGTATGTAGAAAAAAAAAATCTAGTTGAACCTTACTCAGACATGATTGGTAAAGGAGAAGTATTTTAATAGCTTTTTCAGAAAAATGTGTATATTGTTTGGTATTACACCAAAAGTGGTTGTCTCTTAAAGATTAGTTGCAATGTGGAATATGAAATCATATCTGTTACATTAAAATCTATGGATCTATATTGTACTTTGCATGATCATTATTCATGCACAATTTTGTAACATCATGCAGTAGTTACTTGGAAGATATTGGCTCATACATATTGGGAAGCTATCAAGCTCAAAATAGCAGATGCAGGCTTTCCAAACTTCAAAACTTCTGCTTAAAAGCTGGAATTTTATCATTGGCAATAAAAATTGTTGTTTTCCTGTAAGTGACAAACTCACTTCATTTGCATTTGAGATAAAATGTGTTCCAAATAAGTGTGAATAGCCACAGTTTGGTTATTAGGCATTCTTTTGAGAAAAATTATGTCGTGTGAAAAAAAACTCAGCTAGTTCATCTTGCCACTCAAACAATAACTTGTGTTATTTTTTCAAAAACACCATCGGTCTTCAGTATGCAGCAGAAATGCTTTCAGTGATTGTCCTAATTTTGTAACTCAGAATATTAAAACAACATGTACTTAAGGGTCAAGACTCAATACAACTGGTAATATTTACTGCTTCACCAAGAATATTCCTAAATGAAACTGACTTTTTTTCCCACTGCAAGTGAATGGCAGTGAAGAAAACAATGACGTCTATCCAGTTTGGTGCCACTGACTCGATTCCAGCTGAGGCATCAACAGTTTTACTCCCCGTTATTTTTGCAACGTTAGTGTAAATGACAACACAGAAAAAAGGAATATAGATCTTAACATCATTGTGAAAATAGTTTTATCCTCCCAAACCTCCAGAAAGAGTCCTCAGAGACTCCCTCAGCGTTCTGTGCACCACACTATGAAAATTGCTGCTCTCTCTTAATGTAGGCTCCAAGCCCTGGCTCACAGCATAAAGAGCAGGGTGCTGACCCAGGCTGTAATTTCACCTCCATAGTCAAACCACCATATCCAGTAACCTTGATGGAGATTTCATATGTCAGAGAATGAGCAAAGTATTATATAAATTATACCCAAGAGTACCACAAGTATTCTTAAAGACCACGCCTGTGGATTGAGATGGCAGATAGTGCTCACATTCACTTTCTGGGGGGCTGAGAGGGAGGGGGGATGGACCAGCTTCAAAGAAATTAAATATTTTGAAGAACTGAAAAACAACTCAAGAAAAAGTCATGGGTTTCTTATCAGTATAAATCATGCTTTAAGTTGCTTTGTCTTTCAAGTATAATTTTCAGGATTTTAATTTATTAAATAATCACTCTATCAAAATGGCTTAGTGTCAAGAATACTGCTATTGCTCAGTCAGTGTAGCTCAGTGGTTGAGTGTTTACCTATGAACCAGGAGGTCATGGCTCCATTCCCATGGGTTAGGGCACGTGCCCAGGTTTCAAGCTCAATCCCTAGTAGGGGGCATGCAGAAGGGAGCCAATCAATGATTCTATCTCATCATTGATGTTTCTATCTCTTTCTCCCTCTCCTTTCCCTCTCTGAAATCAATAAAATAAACAATACCTACTACAGAAAAGGAGCTGTACTCACTAATATAAAACTATATTCCTAGACTTCTAGAGATGGATCATATGAATTCTATAATTGCAATGAAACTTCTCTATGTCCAAACTCTGGGGAGTGCAAAACCTCATGAAACAACTCTTTCACTACCCTATTGAAATAAAGGCTGAGAATCAGCAAAAATGACATACCCTACAATCAGAATTCAGATGTACAGTATCCTTAAAAACAAAACAAAACAAAAACCCCTTAGATCTAGAGAACCCGTCAGACATTCTATATTCTCATTGCCAAAAGTGACTGGCATTGAGTAGTATTAAGCCTTAACTGTGTTGGTAGAGTTAACAGGCTAAATTTCACCATTATTCATAAAATTTTTAAAAATTCACATGGCTCCCTACCTTTAACATCTTAGCATTATTTTATTATTATACTCGTTATATGGCACCCGTGAAGTATGGTACACAGATGGCATAAAAGGAACAGGCAATGAATGAAGAACATGCATGGTGGCCATAAAGGCAAAGGTGGGTAAATAAAGAAACATCTTTTTGTTTTGGGTAAGGTGGCAGATTCAGTTAGGAAGGCTAGGTTGAAAGCAATGGTAAGGGCAACCAGGTGGAAATGTTTAATAGGCAAGGAGAATTATGAGACTCATGCTTGATTACAGCTCAGACAGAAAATAAAGATCTGAGAAATATTGACAAAGTGTAATCTATAGAGTATTATATAGTTACTTAATTCCTAATGTACAAATAGAATTCTAAAGAAGCCCTTGAAAGAGAAGGGAATTAAGTCTTTCTTAAAAGACACCAACCACTGTTACAGAGATGTAAACTTCACTTCACTTAAACTAAAATATGCATACTGAAGGTAGAAATAGAAAATTTTCTTTTAGCCCTGGCTGGGTAGCTCAATTGTTTAGAGCAGGGGTCCTCAAACTTTTTAAACAGGGGGCCAGTTCACTGTCACTCAGACTGTTGGAGGGCTGGACTATAGTTTAAAAAAAAAAACTATGAACTAATTCCTATGCGCACTGCGGGCCTGGGACGAGTCGGCTGCTAAGCAGGACAGGCAGCGGCACCCGGCGGGCCAGATAAATGTCCTCAGCGGGCCGTAGTTTGAGGACGCCTGGTTTAGAGCATCATCCCGATATGCCAAGGTTTTAGGTTCAATCCCCAGTCAGGGTACATACAGAATCAACCAATGAATGCATAAATAAGTGGGTAGAATAACAAATCAATGTCTCTCTCTCTCTCTCTCTCTTCATCCCTCTCTCTAAAATCAATAAAAAATTTTTAAAAAGAAAAATTTCTTATAAACATCAAATATTAATTTGAAGAGTTTCTAGTAAGCAAAAATCTCACAGGAACAAGGGAGCATGCCATGTTGACTAGTCTAGACAGAAGGGACATAGCAGTGAACAATGAAAGTCTCTTCTCTCCTAGATCAGGAGGAGATAGAAAATAGATGAAAAGACAAATATATAATTTGGGATGGTACTAAATTCTTAAAAGAAAAATAAAGCAAGGTAAATAATCAGAGAATGACAAAGGCTATTTACTTGATGTGGAAAGCTTCTCATCAGAGGAAACATTTGCGTAAAAAGCTTAAATGAAGAGAGGGAGAAAGCCATAGGAAGATCTATGAGTATATTCATCACATTCCAAAAATCAGGTGGGTGTACCTTTTCAAAAACCAAAAAATATTAAAATGTATATATTTTTTATTTCATAATTTTATACCTCTTTTTATGTAGAAAGAACTCGCAGTTGACATAATTTACCTTTTTTTCCAGCTCCCCTGAATAATCCTCTTCTATAGGATGCCTGAAACATAGATTATGCTGATGCCACCACATCCACAGAAAACCCCACTACAGACAATAGTTAATCTGAAGAAATAAGTTAAGATGATGCAATTGACAGCCTTAGTTGGCTTTGCAATAAAACAAAAATCCTAATAATGACATTTATAACTGGGAAAACCTCACAATTTGTAACACAGTATTTGATTAACACCTAGTAGACTACCTTCAATCCGTAGCTAGGTTCTTTTGCAATGGGGTTTATGATGTCACAGTACATATGCAAATGTCACATGTAGTGGGCCTGCATTCAAAACAGTTAATAAGGGGTGGGGAAAAAAAATGAGTTCACAGTATAAGATTTTGCTATCAACTCTGCTGCTGAGAAATCAAACCTATATACAATTACCTATTTTGATGACAAAGCTACAATGAAAATCCATTAACACAGCAAACAAGAAGTTGGAAAACTATCTTGATTTCTGTGTATTAAGACAGTATTCTCAAAGGACTCTGTTTCTTCCACAGAAGAAGTGTTTAAAGAATATTTCAAACATTTTAAGGTGGAAAACAATATTATAAATGTGAACACTTGAATAAAGATGCAAAATATTTTACTTTATTTTTAAAGTCTTATTTAACTGTGCTAAATGAAGATGAACACAAAATTTAAAAATGTAGAGTTGGTCTCATTTTAGTGTCTTTAGCAGCTTTCTTTCCCAATGAGTGTTGTTTTGTTTTTTTTTAACAATGTGGCTAACAAACTGCAAAATCAATGCAGTTAAATTTTACTTAATTTTACCTTGAGAATATCAATTAAAAACATTTATTGAGCCCTAGCTGGTTTGGCTCAATGGATAGAGTGTCGGCCTGCGGACTAAAGGGTCCCAGGTTCGATTCTGGCCAAGGGCACATGCCTGGGCTGCGGGCTCAATCCCCAGGAGGGGGCATGCAGGAGGCAGCCAATCAATGATTCTCTCTCATCATTGATGTTTCTACTATCTCCCTCTCCCTTCCTCTCTAAAATCAATAAAATATATTAAAAAAAAATTTATTGATAACAGAGTTAGCCACATATGACTGATAATTTTATAATCACAATGTTAAAATTCTAAAGAGAACTACATGGGGATGTTATTGCCCCAAATCCTTTTTGTATGTGTAAAACATAAATAAATAAGATCTAAAATCTACATTTAATTTAAAAGGGGGGAAGTAGATCACTGTTCCTGGTATTGTTAAATAGCTGAATACTATGTCTCTTTTTAAAAATTCCCCTCTTGAATCAAAGCAAATATCAGAATCAAGTCATTCTTGCCTGGCCAGTGTGGCTCATTGGTTGAGTGTCAACCTATGAACCAGGAAGACACGGTTCGATTCCCAGTCAGGGCACATGCCTGGGTTGTGGGCTCGATCCCCAGATGGGGCATGCAAAAGGCAGCCAAGCAATGATTCTTTCTCATCACTGATATTTCTATCTCTCTCTCCTCCCTTCCTCTCTGAAGTCAAGAAAAAATATATATATAAAAAAAATCAAGTCATTCTTAATTAGAGTCTATTTTGATAATACTTCCAAAAAGCAGCACTGATCATTTGAGGACATATTAAAATTAGGAGTTCTTTACGCTTTGAAAAACAATGTACTTTTATCAATGCAATTTCCCCAACATCATTTATTTATTTATTTATTTATTTATTTATTTATTTATAATAGATTTTTATTGATTTCAGAGAGGAAGGAATGCCTCCTGCAAGATTGAGCCCACCGAGCCAAACCGGCTAGGGCCCAACACCATTTATTGAAGAGACTGTCTTGACTCCATTGTATGCTCTTGCCTCCCTTATCAAATATTAATTGAGAATAATGGCTTGGGTCGATTTCTGAGGTCTCTGTTCTGTTCCATTGACATATATGCCTGTTCTTGTGCCAGTAACAGGCTGTTTTGATTATGGTGGCTTTGTAGTATAACTTGAAATCTGGTATTTGATACCTCTTAGTTCTTCTTTTGAAAGATTGCTACAGCTATTCAGGATCTTTTTCTCTTCCATATAAATTTTTGGAGTATTTGCTCTAGGTCTGTGAAATATGCTGATGGTATTTTAATAGGGATTGCATTGGATCTATAGATACCCTTTGGTAGTATGGACATTTTAATGATGTTGATCTACCAATCCATGAACACGGTATATTCTTCCACTTGTTTATATCTTTTTTCAACATCCTGTAGTTTTCCAAATACAGGTCTTTTGCCTCCTTGGTTAAGTTTATTCCTAAGTATCTTAAATTTTTTGTTGCAATGGTAAATGGGATTGCTTGTTTAGTATCTCTCTCTCTGAGAATTCATTATTGGTGTATAAAACATCAATTTTTGGGTGTTGATTTTGTATCCTGCTACATTGCCCAATTCATTTATTAAATCTAGTAGTGTTTTGGTGGAGTCTTTAGGGTTTTCTATGTACAATATTATGCCATCTATAAATAATGAGAGTTTTACTTCCTCCTTTCCAATTTGGATGCCTTTTATTTCTTCTTCTTGTCTGATCTCTGTGGCTAGGACTTCCAGTACTATGTTGAATTAAGAGTGGTGAAAGCAGACATCCCTGTCTTATTCCTGATCTTAGGGGAAAAGGTTTTAGTTTTTGCCCATTAAGTATGATGTTCCCTGTAGGTTTGTCATATATAGTCTTTACCATGTTGAGATATGCTCCCTCTATTCCCACTTTGCTGAGTTTTTGTCAAAAATGAGTGTTTAGATTTTGTCAAATGCTTTTTCTGTGTATACGATATGATCATGTAATTTTTATCTTTCAATTTGTTTATGTGATGTGTCACATTTATTGATTTGTTAATATTGTATGAGCCTTGCATTCCTGGAATAAATCCTACTTGGTCATGGTGTATGATCTTTTTAATATACTGCTGGATCTGATTTTGCTAATCTGATTTGCTAAAAAAATGAAACTAGACCACCAACTTATACCACACACAAAAATAAACTCAAAATGTATAAAAGACTTCAATTTAAGTTGGGAAACCATAAAAATCCTAGAAGAAACCATAGGCAGCAAAATCTCAGATATCTCTCGTAGCAATATGTTTATGGATACATCTCCTAGACCTAGGGCAAAGGAAACTAAGGAGAATATAAACAAATGGGACTATATCAAAGTAAAAAGCTTCTGCACACCAAAAGAAACCAATAACAAACAAAAAGATAGTCCACTATATGGGAGTTTGGCAATGATACATCTGAAAAGAGTTAATATTTAAAATACATAAGGAACTCATAAAACTTAACAGAAGGAAGACAAACAATCCAGTTTAAAAATGGGCAAAGGACCTAAATAGACACTTCTCCAAAGTGGACATGCAGATGGCCAAGGGACAGATGAAAAAATGCTCAAAGTCACTGATCATCAGAGAGATGCAAATTAAAATGACAATGTGATATCGTTGTCCACTTGTCAGAATGGCTACCATCAACAAATCCACAAATGACACGTGCTGTCAAGGAGAAAAGAGAACCCTAATACACTGCTGGTGGGAATGCAGACTGGTGCAGCCATTATAGAAAACAGTATGGAATTTCCTCAAAAAATTAAATATGGAACTGCCATTTGATCCAGTAATCCCACTTCTAGGAATATATCCCAAGAAACTAGAAACACGAATCAGAAAGGATATATGCACCCCTATGTTCATAGCAGCACAATTCACCATAGCTAAGGTTTGGAAACAGCCTAAGTGCCCATCAGCAGATGAGTGGATTAAAAAACTGTGGTACATCTACACAATGGAATACTACAATGCTGTAAAAAAGAAGGAATTCTTACCATTTGCAGCAGCATGGATGGAACTGGAGAGCATTATGCTAAGTGAAATAAGCCAGTCAGAGAAAGATAAATATCACATGATCTCACATTTGTGGAATATAATGAACATCATAAACTGATGAACAATAATAGATACAGAGACAAAGAAGCATCAAACAAACTGTCAAACTTCATCGGGAAGGGAGGGGAAGGTTAGGGGCAGTAAGAGATCAACCGAAGGATTTGTATGAATGCATATAAGCATAACCAATGAACACAGACACTAGGGGGGTGGGGGCATGAGCTGGGGGGTGGGGGAGGCCGGGGGGAGGTCAATGGAGGAAGAAGGAGACATATGTACTAATATTTGTAATACTTATAAACAATAATAAAGAAAAAAAGATAGCACAGGGTTACTGATAATGGCTTGTGGAGGATATAAGTCCCCAAAATATTAGTTCAAGCATGGATTAAACAGTAACAACCATCTCCAGTAGTATAAGCAAGAAATGCAATTACATGCTATGTTAACATAAAAAAAAGAGAGAGCCAATAGAAAAGCCAAAGCCAGGAAGGATAATACTCAAAAGGACATGTTAGTCCAAGGGCATCAACTGTGAAACAACAAGAAATGTGAAAACTGCTTGTAGCCTTTCATGTTGGCAAATAAGAAATAAGGAGTCTCTCATATAACCCATGATCTTGCACCTAATAGGTGCTTAATATCTGTTCATTTGACCAGCATTCTAGATGCAGCTTTCTTATGGTATGCCTGGTTAAAAAAAAAAAAAAAAAAAAAAAAAAAAAAATTAGAGGAAATGTTTATTTTCTAATAACTGGCAAGTGTTTGTTGAATAAATTAATTAGAAATCTCTTCAAAAAAATAAAATATAAACATATATATTTTTAAAGTCATAATAGCCTTGGCTGGTTGCTCAGTGGTTAGAGCATAGGCGCACACAACAAAGCGAAGGGTCAAAAGCTCTATTCCAGGTCAAGGGCATGTACCTAGGTTGTAGGCTCCATCCCCTGCCCCAGTTAGGGCATGTGCAGAAGGCAACCAATCTATGTGTCTCTCTCACATCAAAGTTTCTCTCTCTCTCCTCCCCACTTCCATTCTCTCTGAAAAGCAATGGGAAAAATATCATCAGGTGAGTATTAACAAAAGTAAAATTAAAAAATCATAATAAACAAAATGTGGTATAGTAGGTACATATAATGGATTATTCAGCCTTAAAAAGGAAGGAAATCCTATCACATGCTACAACATGGATGAACCTTGATATTATATTAAGTAAAATAAGCCAGTCTAAAAAGACAAATATTGATGATTCCACTTATATGAAACTAGAGGCCCGGTGCATTCGTGCATGAGTCGGGTCCAGCCGGCCCAACCTGATCGGGGCTGATTGGACTGGGCTAGCCGGAGGGACGGGGGAGAGAGGCCAAGGGCAGTTGGCCAGCCGGCCCTGCGCCCTGGTCGAACTGCCGGTCAAGGGGACAATTTGCATATTAGCCTTTTATTATATAGGATATCTAAAAGTAGTCAAATTCATAGACAGATGGTAGAATGTTGGGCTTCCAGAGGATGAAGAAAGGAGTAACAAGGAGTTGTTGTTTAATGGGGATAAAGTTTTAGATTTGCAAGATGAAAAAGTTCTGGAGATCTGTTTCACAACAATGTGACTATACTTAATACTACTGAACTGTACACTTACACTTGTTAGGATTGCAGGTTTCATTCATTTTCTTTTTTTTAAATATTTTATTGATTTTTTTTTTTAGAGGGAGAGATAGAAACATCAATGATAAAAGAGAATCATCATCAATCAGTTGCTTCCTGCACGCCCCCACAGGGGAACCAGCCCACAACCTGGCATCTGTCCTGACCAGGAATTGAACTATTGGCCTCTTGGTTCCTGGCTCGATGCTCAACCGCTGAGCTACACCAGCCAGGTTTCATTCATTTTCTTATAAAACAAAAAAAAAACAGTAAAGAAGCCCTGGCCGGTTTGGCTCAGTGGATAGGGTGTTGGCCTGCGGACTGAGCGGTCCCAGGTTCGATTCCAGTCAGGGGCATGTACCTTGGTTGCAGGCATATCCCCAGTAGTGGGTGTGCAGAAGGCAGCTGATCCATGTTTCTCTCTCATCGATGTTTCTAGTTCTCTATCCCTCTCCCTTCCTCTCTATAAAAATCAATAAAATATATTTTAAAAAAAGCAGTAAAGAACAATGGCCTCAAATTTAGTGAAAATTATAATTAACTGGCTTCTTCTCAGGAAAACACTCAAGAAATTGATTTTACCAATGGCAATGGGATTGATTTCCTCATTATCTCATAGACATAATTGTAAAGCTCTGGTGCTCTCATATTCTTGGTCCCCAAATTACAGTTCAACACACAGAATGGCTATTGGTACCAGGAATTATATGGAAACAATTACTAATATAAATTGAAATGAATAGTATTTTTAAATTTTTCATGCTCTTTCATATACCCAAGATCAGAATCTAATTTGGAATCTAAATCTGTGTGTGTTTGTGTGTGTACAGTATTCATGCACACATACAGTTCTATATGGTAACTATATATAGCATATATTAATACTTTTTGCTAACTATGGATTTTCCAAAGTAATGCCCTCTGAAATGGTCTGGATCAATGCTGAGTACCCATCCTATCTAATAAAGAGGGAATATGCTAATTGACCATCATGCCCTCACAAAGATGATGGCACCCACAGCCAATAAGGAGGGAATATGCTAATTGACTGTCACGCCCTCAAAGATGGAGGCACCCACAGCCACAAGATGGCGGCACCCAGTCCCTTCAGCCCCACCGGGGCGGCAGGCGCATGGCACGGCCAGGTCTGCCACTAGGCAGGTCCAGCCACTCCGCGCACCTGCCTCTGGAGTACCCCAACTCCTCAGCCCCCCAGCCTCCCAGGGCCGGACCGAGGTGCAGGCAAGCCTCGGACAGCGGCTTCTCAGCCGACGCCCGAGGTGCAGGCAAGCCTTGGATGGTGGCTGCCCAGCCGCCCAGGGCCGGCCAAGGCTCAGGTAACCAGGGCCGGCCAAGGCTTGCACTTCCAGCAGTGGCAGCCGCAGAGGTATGAAGGGGGCATCGCCTTCCCCTGATCGCCAGGTCACCTCCCGCTCCTGAGGGCTCCCAGACTATGAGAGGGGGCAAGCCGGGCTGAGGGACCCCCCCCCTCCAGTGCCTGAATTTTCATGTACTGGGCCTCTAGTGTATTATAAGTAATAAAGAGTGCTTAATGAAATCTAAAGCAAAATTGCCTGGGATCTAAACTTGGCTCCACCTTTTACTCACCGTGTGACCTATTCAGCCTCTCTGTGTCTTATTCTCCTCAACTGCAAAGGAGAATGAAAATAGTACCTTTTCTATAAAGTCAGTGCATGCAAAGCACTTAGAAAAGTGCCTGGAAAATACGGAGTATTCAATAAATGCTCAATTTTGTTATTTTTATTATTGTTAATTTTACTTAAGTTAATCTTACATTAAATTTTTAATTACATTAAAGTATTTCATTGAGTCTGCAAAAAAGAGGTCTTCTGCTACATAGAATATACCTATTTAAAGTCAAACATTTTTCCTGAACTATTTCTACTTGCATTGTCTTCATCTTATATTGTTGCTTAATACATGCAATACCATAACCAGGCTTTTCTCTCCCCTGGCTTTTTGGAGAACTAGAGTTTTATCTCTGATAGGGCTTAAGAAAACTCTGAAAGGCACTATTAAGATGTCATCACAATTAATCAATAAAGAAAATTTCCCAAAGCCCATGTTTTCCAAATGTAATTCCTTTAACAGTATGAGGTTTACAAAGGCTGTAGTAACAAAAAATAAGACAAGATAAATAATCTCTGAATCTTATTCAAAGAAGAAACTATTAAAATGTTGCCCTTTTTCATATCCCAATGTCCTGTCTACTCTTTCATTGCTGTTCTGTTTTTATTGTAGTAAAAAATACATAATATAGCCCTAGCCAGCTTGTCTCAGTGGATACAGCATCAGCTTGCAGATCAAAGGGTCCCAGGTTCAATTCTGGTCAAGGGCATATGCCCAGGTTGTGGGATCGATCCCCAGTAGGGGGCGTAATTCTCTCTCATCATTGATGTTTCTATCTCTCTCCCCCTCCCTTCCTCTCTGAAATCAATAAAAATATATATTAAAAAATCCCGTGAAACTCACATTAAAAAAAAATAACATAAAATTTACCATCAGTAAATTTACAGTTCAGTAGTAAGCATATTAATCTTGCAAACCTGAAACTCTATACCCCTTAAGCATCAGTTCTCCTACTTTTAGTAGAGAAAAACCTAAGGATAAAAAGAATAACTGCATTTATACCCAGTTATTTTCCCATTATAGCTAGTGACAAACTACCCATTACTAAAACTAAGAACGTTAACATCAAACAAAAAGAATCCAAAGCTCAAAGAAAATCATTATAAACTAGAGACCTGGTGCATGGATTCGTGCACCGGTAGGGTCCCTCAGCCTGGCCTGTGCCCTCTTGCAACCCGGGACCCCTCGGGAACTGGCCAAAACCGGCAGTCCGACATCCCAGAGGAATGTAGCAGTGCAGGAAATAGCAGGCAGCCAGGGAGAAGCCCAAGCAGAGCCAGGTGCTGCTCCACTCATCCTGGCCCCACTGCACCTGCTGCTGCTCAGTAGTGCTGCCACAGAGGCGGGTGTAGCTCACGCCACTGCAGCTGCGCTCATGAGCCCGGCTTCTGGCTGAGTGGTGCTCCCGCTGTGGGAGCGCACTGACCATCAGGGGGCAGCTTCTGCATTAAGCGTCTGCTCCCTGGTGGTCAGTGCGCATCATAGCGACCAGTCATTTGTTTGCTTAGGCATATATATATATATATATATATATATATATATATATATATACACACACACATATATACACACACACACACACACACATATGTATACATATATATATATACGTATATTCATATATATATATATATACACACACACACACACACACACACACACACACACACATACTAGAGACCCGGTGCATACAATTTGTGCACTGAGGGGGGTGTCCCTCAGCCCAGTCTGCACCCTCTCCAATCTGGGACCCCTCAGGGGATGTCCGATTGCTGGTTTAGGCCCAATCCCTGTGGGCTCACAATCGGGGACTACTGGCTCCCAACTGCTCGCCTGCCTGCCTGCCTGCCTAATTGCTCCTAACCACTTCTGCCTGCCAGCCTGATCACCCCCTAACACTCCCCTGCCAGCCTGATCGACGCCTAACTGCTCCCCAGCTGGCCCGATTGCCCCAACTGCCCTCCCCTGCCAACCCAGTTGCCCCTAACTGCCTTCCCCTGCCGGCGTGATTGCCCCTAACTGCCCTCCCCTGCAGGCCCGATCTCGCCCCCAATGCCCTCCCCTGCTGGCCTGGTTGCCCCCAACTGCCCTCCCCTGCTGGCCTGGTCACCCCCAACTGCCCTCCCCTGCAGGCCAGTTGCACCCCCAACTGCTCTTCCCTGCAGGCCTGGACGCCCCTAACTGCCCACCCCTTCCAGCCATCTTGTGGTGGCCATCTTTGACCACATGGGGGTGGCCATCTTGTGCAAAGGTGTGAGGGTCAATTTGCATATTACCTCTTTATTATATAAAATAGATGACAGAAAACATTTAACTATCTCTCAAACACTAGAACAAATTCAGATGCACTATTTTGTGATTATCCTATATAATAAAAGGCTAATATGCAAATCGACCGGTCACTATGAAAAGCACTGACCCTCAGGGGGCAGACACTCAAAGCAGGAGCTGCCCCCTGGTGGTCAGTGCGCTCCCACAGGGGGAGTACCGCTCAGCCAGAAGCCGGGCTCATTGCTGGCGAGCGCAGCAGCGGTGGCGGGAGCCTCTCCTGCCTCCACAGCAGCACTAAGGATGTCTGACTGACAGAAGGATTCCAGACTGCATGAGGGTGCAGGCTGGGCTGAGGGACTCCCTCTCCAAGTGCACGAATTTCATGTATCAGGCCTCTAGTTAAGTATAGAAACAAAATCTTTTTCTGAAATTTAACTTTGATTATTTTATACCTGTTGAAATTACCTTTGAAAATCAAATTTTATTCAAAGCAAAATATTATCACTTTTAATACAATGAGATGAAAAGATAGAGTGCATTCTAAAGCCAAAACTAACCTTAAAAGAAATCTAATAGCTATCAAATACAGATTTTTCAAAATATTGCCCTGGCCAGTATCACAGTGGTTAAAGCATTGGCCTGTGCACCAAAGATTCTCAAGTTTGATTCCCAGTCAAGGGCACATCCCTGGGTGCAAGTTCAATCCCTGACCCTGGTAGGGGCTTGTGCAGGAGTCAACTAATTACTGCATCTCTCTCACATCAATGCTTCTCTCTGTTCTCTCCTCCTCCCTCCTCCCTCCCTTCCACTCTCTCTGAAAAGCAATGGAAAAAAAAATCCTCCAGTGAGGATTAAACCCCTACCTCTCCAAAAAAAAAAACCATATGAGCATAGCTGTATAATAAATTCTTGTCCAATCTGAACAAAATGGTCACTAATATTAACAGTTCTCAATACTTTTACTTACGTCTCTCAAACATTGAATTGCCTTCAAGAATGATCAAAGCAGTATATTTTCTTGAATTAGTTGACTAAGGAACAACATATAATGCAGATTTAACAGTTATTGAAAAAAATCACTGTTTTACTTTTTCTTCCAACTTTTGTTCATTTTTACAAATAATTCTCAGTGAACACAACATTGTAATTTAAAAAATTAAAATTAGGGCAATAAAAAGGAGCTTGCAGAAGGAATACATGAAAATAAGGAACAGAAAGAAAGTCAACAATAAAGTATAAATTTTTATTTCAAAATCTTAAGAAACATTTTTCTCCTTCAGTAAGAATCCCTCAAGTAAGGGGATTAGCATACTGAAGTTTACAAAAACAAGATTCAATTAAACACTGAGTTTAAACTAGACCTACTTAGGTAACAGTAAATTATACCAAATCAATCTAACACAATGCAGACCATCTTTAATATACAAATACTAGAAGCCCGGTGCATGAAAATTCATGCACTGGAGGGAGGGTCCCTCAGCCCGGCCTGCCCCCTCTCACAGTCCGGGAGCCCTCAAGGGCGGGAGGCAACCCAGCGATCAGGGTAAGGCAATGCCTCCATCACACCTCTGCTGCTGCCACTGCTGGCAGTGCAAGCCTCGGCCGGCCCTCATTACCTGAACCTCGGGTGGCCCTGGGTGGCTGGGCAGCCGCCATCCTAGGCTTGCCTGTGCCTCGGGCCGGCCCTGGGCAGCTGGGGGGCTGAGGGGAATGGGGGACTCCAGAGGAAGACACACAGAGTGGCTGGAACTGCTTGGGGGCGGGCCTGGCCGTGCCGTGAGCCTGCCGCCCCGGCGGGGCTGAGGGGACTGGGCGCTGCCATCTTGTGGCTGTGAGCGCCACCATCTTTGAGGGCATGGCAGTCAATTAGCATATTCCCTCTTTATTGGTTGTGGGCACCGCCATCTTTTCTGAGGGTGTGATAGTCAATTAGCATATTCCCTCTTTATTAGATAGGATGATGTTGCCGACCCATTATCATTAGCAAATGTTGCTTGAGTTTGTTTTGTGTGTGTGTGTGTGTGTGTGTGTGTATAGTTGTGTTGGTTTTTTGTGTGTTTTTTTGCAGGGGGGGGATGTTGTTTTGTTTTCTGATAGCCATCCACATCCTTTCTGGTTCTAATTAGGACCACCAAAACAAATGAAAGTGCTATTTCAATTTTCCACAAGATTGAAATAGAAGACATACAACTCATACATTAAAATGTTCCCTTGTTAAATCATTCCTACTTCAATCCCACTGAATGCAAGGCCTGCTTTATTTTGAGGTGCTTCTTTATATCCTGCATTTACAACAGACAGGATAAGAAAGATTAGCAGAGTATATATAATCTCTAAACAAGTGCCTGGTGGCCTTCTCTGTTCCCTAAGGTCTCCTACTTTCCAAAAATACACAGGTCCTCCAAAAGGTTAACTTTTTTTTATTACTGATTTTAGAGAGGGAGGAGGAAAGATAGAAACATCAATGATGAGAGAATCATTTATCAGCTGCCTCCTGCACACCCCCTACCAGGGATGGAGCCTGGAACCCAGGCATGTGTCCCAACCGGGAATTTAACTGTGACCTCCTGGTTCATAGGTCAACGCTCAACCACTGAGCCACAACAGCCGGGCCAAGGTTAACTTTTATATTAGAACTAATTCTCTCAAAGCATGATGCTGACCTTGATGATCTTCAGAGTCTCCTTCCAACTCTATGACATGTGATTCTGCTCCTTTCTTCTTATCTTTTCTGAAAGCTTGAGAACTGGTCATTTACAAAGAAGAGTTACTGAGCTTTCAGACACTCAGGCTCAATCAACATTTATAAAGAAAGAAGCTCCAGAAAGGTAGTTTTAAAGTGCGTCTTTTTCAGTGGCTCCATGTGGATTACCTCACCTCCTGGGGATCAAGCCCGAAACCTGGGGCATGTGCCCTTGACTGAAATTGAACCGGGACCCTTCAGTCCACAGGCCAAGGCTCTATCCACTGAGCAAAACTGGCTAGGGCATCACAAAAGAAATTTTAATCTCCCATTATCCATTTAAAGATTGTATTATATCTAGAGAATATGTGTGACTATTTTAAAACTGCTTATATGTAGTAATTTTGCTTTTCACCATTTTAGCTTTTGGAAAGAGTTTCCTCCTGGTTTGGTTATTTAAAATAGACTCTCCAAATTATTACCAAGAGTTTTTCCAAGGGGTAGGGGAATGGAATCTAGTCTTAATATATCAATAAATATACTTAACAAATAAGATACCAGCTTAATTAAAAGTATATCAACATAAAAAAAAAAACTGAGGAAAGAAAGCCATCACAGTCCTGCTCAGCAGTTGAGTGTCAACCTATGAACCAGGAGGTCAGGGTTCGATTCCCAGTCAGGGAACATGCCCAGATTGCAGGCTTGATCCTGAGGCTGGGGCATGCAGAAGGCAGCTGATCAATTAATCTCTATCATGATTGATGTTTCTATCTCTCTCTCCCTCTTCCTTCCTCTCTGAAATCAATAAAAACATTTTTTTTTAAGAAAAGCTATCACAATATTTAACCTCAACTATTTGCCACCCCAGGGTTTATTTATGAGGTAGGGGCTAAAAAAAATTAATATTTTTCCTCCTACCTTCTAAGTTCTTCTGGCTGAGCCAATAACTAAATTAACAGGGGAAAAAAATCAAAGTTTAATACATGCAAATGGGGAATTCATGATCAAAACATAAAAATTCCAGAGAGAAACCAAGATGGCGGCATAGGTAAACATCTAAACTGCAGCCTCGCACAACAATTTCAAAACTACAACTAAAAGACAGAACGGACATCATCCAGAAACACAGGAAGGCAGGCTGAGTGGAAATTCTACAACTAGAAGGAAAGATAAAAGCACACTGAGACTCAGAGGAATTGCAGGAGACAGAGGTACTGAGGCGTGCGTGCAGAGAGGACTGGCAACTGAGTGTGCGGCTGGCTTTCTCAAGCGGGAGGGAGACAGAAGCCCCCAACTGCGCTGAACTCCAGTTCCGGGCGAGACTCTGGGAACCCAGACTCATTCGGGAGAAACTGGACTGTCTGGCAGCGGGCGGAACTCGAGGACGGCTTTCTCTCAGAGGTACTTGCAGCGATTACCACGGGACACTGAGACACAGGGGCCTATTAGGGCAGGGCTGACGGGAAATCAATGCTGTCTGCTCCGCCCTGAGACTCCGCCCCATCCAAGCTGAGCACAGAGGCTCTTGCAAGTCTTGTCTCATAAGTGTGTCTCCAGTACAGAAGTTTTCCCAGGGTAGACACAGCTGATCCTCACAGCCAATTGGCCTGGAGGTCAATTCCTCCCAGCGATACCAACAATAATCAAGGCTTAACTACAACAAGACTGTGCACACAGCCCACAAAGGGGAGCACCAAGAATGTCCACGTCAGGTAACTGGGGAGGCTGAGCCACTGGGCCCTATAGGACACCTAGCACACAAAGCCACTCTATCAACTCAGGGAAGCAGCCAAAATGCGGAGACAAAGAAACAGATCACAAATGAAAGAAATGGAGGAAAGCAAACGACTGGATATAGAGTTCAAAACTACAGTTATAAGTTTTTTCAAGAATTTTCTAGAAAAGACCGATAAATTTAGTGAGACCCTTGAGAATATATAAAGGACCAACTAGAAATTAAGCATACACTAACTGAAATAAAAAATATTATACAGAGATCTAACAGCAGACTAGAGGATTGCAAGAATCAAGTCAAAAATTTGAAATACAAAGAAGCAAAAAACACCCAACTGGAAAAGCAAAAAGAAAAAAGAATCCAAAAATATGAAGATAGTGTAAGGAGCCTCTGGGACAACCTCAAGCGTACCAACATCTGAATTATGGGGGTGCCAGAAGAAGAGAGAGAGCAAGATACTGAAAACCTATTTGAAGAAATAATGACAGAAAACTTCCCCCACCTGGTGAAAGAAATAGACTTACAAGTCCAGGAAGTGCAGAGAACCCCAAACAAAAGGAATCCAAAGAGGACCACACCAAGACACATCATAATTAAAATGCCAAGAGCAAAAGACAAAGAGAAAATATTAAAAGCAGCAAGAGAAAAACAGTTAGTTACCTACAAGGGAGCAGCCATACAACTGTCAGCTGATTTCTCAACAGAAACTATGCAGGCCAGACGGGAGTGGCAAGAAATATTCAAAGTGATGAACAGCAAGAACCTACAACCAAGATGACTCTACCCAGCAAAGCTATCATTCAGAATTGAAGGACAAATAAAGAGCTTCACAGATAAGAAAAAGCTAAAGGAGTTCATCACCGCCAAACCAGTATTATATCTGAAAGGTATTCTTTAAGAAGAGGAAGAAGAAGAAAAAGGTAAAGATAAAAATTATGAACAACAAATACATATCTAGCAACAAGTGAATCTAAAAATCAACTGAATAAAAAAATCTGATGAACAGAATAAACTGGTGAATATAATAGAATCAGGGGCATAGAAAGGGAGTGGACTGACAATTCTCGGGGGAAAGGGGTGTGGGGGGTGCGGGAAGAGAGTGGACAAAAATCGTACACCTATGGATGAGGACAGTGGGGGGGGGGGTAGGGACAGAGGGTGGGGTGGGAACCAGGTGGAGGGGAGCTATGGTTAGGGGGGAAGAGAACAATTGTAATAACCTGAACAATAAAGATTTAGTAAATTAAAAAAACATAAACATTCCAAAGACAGTGAGACAACTTGGGTATATAAACATTTTGGACAAAGGAGAAAAGGGGTGGGGAATGAATGAGTACTAGATTTCAGAAGTGAGAATGGGTGATTTACAGTTGAGGAAATGCAGAACACACAGGGCAGAAAATCCTTACTAATTCTCTAACAATGGGCCATAGAGAGTATCTAGCTAACAGGTGCTTGCCTAAAGCCGTCCAGTTTACCACACTTAATTCAAATCAGGCTGAGTCAGCATCCTAAGATCTTCCTGAAGCATGTTTCTCTTCCTGAATTTTCTTGGGCAGGAAAGGGGGTGGGTGTAAGTTTCTTTCTGAGTCTTGTCCTATATAATGAAGAGGCAATATGCAAATTGACCATCACTCCAACACAGAAGATGGCTGCTCCCCTGTGGTCAAAGATGGCTGCCCCCATGTAGACACAAGATGACCGCCACAAGATGGCCGGCAGGGAATGGCAGTTGGGAGGGACCAGGCCTGCAAGGGAGGGCAGTTGGGGGTGACCAGGCCTGCAGGGGAGGGCAGTTGGGGGTGACCAGGCCTGCAGGGGAGGGCAGTTAGGGGGACCCAGGCCTGCAGGGGAGGGCAGTTGGGGGTGACCAGACCTGCAGGGGAGGGCAGTTAGGGGGGACCAGGCCTGCACGGGAGGGTAGTTAGGGGGAAACAGGCTGGCAGGGGAGCAGTTAGGCATCAATCAGGCTGGCAGGGGAGTGGTTAGGGGATGATCAGGCTGGCAGGCAGAAGCGGTTAGGGGCAATCAGGCAGGCAGGCAGGCAAATGGTTCGGAGCCAGCAGTCCTGGATTGTGAGAGGTATGACTGACTGCCCACCGGAATCGGGCCTAAACGGGCAGTTGGACATCCCTCGAGGGGTCCCAGATGAGAGAGGGTGCAGGCTGGGCTGATGGGCACACCCCCATGCATGAATTTCGTGCACCGGGCCTCTAGTTTCATAATAAACAGCTTAAAATTAATATCCCAAAAAGCAGCTTCTGGGTGGCAGAACTTTGGTCCCTACAATGGCAACTCCTAATTCCAGCTCTTTCATATTATCATCACGGTGACTTCTATTTACTTTTGAATACAAATAGAAGGGAAAGGCTCCATTTATAGCTGCGAAGTTATAAAACTGAAAACTCCAGCTTTCCTTGGAGCACTACTGCCTCCCACAATCAGTTAGTAGAACAGAGGTCTGTCAGCCAAGAGCAAGCTCAAGTTTTCAGATCTTGTGATGATGTGCAGAGTAAACTTGACTAGCAGATGCTTTGGAAAGGCCAGGGTATTCAAAACCACTACTGTTAGTGTAGGTAACTAGGTATAAATAAAGTAAGGAAGCAAAGGGAATCAGACACTATTAAGCATAATAAACTAGGGAGCTAAATCAGACAATAAAGCCTAATTAAGTGTGGAAGTTACAGCTTCAGACACCTCAGGAGGTCACAGCATTATGCCACCGAGGGGATTAACACCCCTCCGGTCCCCCTGTGGGAAGGGCCGGCTTTCCAATCTCCCCAGGGTACAACTGGTCCACTGGCTGGACTGGAAATGGGAGGGGGCGCGCAGGAAAAAACAATAAAGAGGAAATTCCTCTACTGGGCACATGCCCAGTAAAAGACAAGATAGCCCAGGGGAAAGTGCTTCTACTCTGAGACATATGGAGTAGGAGCCAAGATGGCAACCATAAAGACCTGTCTGGCTAGCCTGGGGAAAGGATCAGATTGGATAGGGGACCCAGAACTCCAAAAGATCTAGGAAATGGGATTGGTTAAGGAGAGGGCCCAACATCAGCCCGGGCAGGACTGGGAAATTGATTGTATAGTTTGAAAGAGCACCTGGTCCTTTCCAAACCCGAGATAATATAATCCAATCTTAACAAAGGCAAGCTCTCTCTATGGTCCTGTAACAAGCATTTGTTCACATGTTCTCTCTCAGTAGCAGCCATGTGGGCCTAGCAGCTGTCTGAGAACGGCAATGTAGCTCCAGCTGGAGTGCAACGGGGAGGTGGGGAGGATAGAAACGACACCAGACACTAACTGGATGAATGAAGGCTGAACTGGACTAAGCTTTAGTATGAACTGAATCAAAGGCACAGAATTTGTGGATCCTGGCCTTTCCTCTGGGCTTGATGAAGACAGTAGGACCAAAGGAGATGAGACCCTGGGAACCCGGGGTAGCCTTCTATTTCAATTCTTTTTTTTCTTTTTTCAATCCTCACCCGAGGATATTTTTCCCATTGATTTTAGAGAGAGTGGAAGAGAGAGGGAAAGACAGAGAGAAATATCTATGTGAGAGAAACACATCGATTGGTTGCCTCCTGCACATGCCCTGATCAGAGCCCAGGATGGGGAGGAGCCTGCAACTGAGGTACGTGCCCTTGACTAGAATCGAACCCGGGACCCTTTAATCCGCAGGCCAGCACTCTATCCACTGAGCCAAACCAGCAAGGGCTATTTCTATTTTAATAAACCTTACCACTACATCTCATTTTCCCATGCATGAGTCTCCCAAAATGCTTTTCTTGTGACTCTGTGAAAGGACCCCATTTCCACCAGCAACACTATTATTACTAGTAAATGACCAGATGCAAAGGATCAAAATGATTAAATCTTTTGATCACACCTTTTGTTTCCACACTATTTAATGATAATTTGAGCATGTAAAAAGGAAAATATTAAAAATTTCTCTTTATACAAAACTAAATATCATTTAAAATTTCTGAGAATTTATAGTCCTTCAGTTTGAATAAACTGAAATAAGTGACAAATAAATACAATGACATCTGGAATTATTCAGAAGAGTCAATCACTTTTAGCATACATTATAGAATTAATAAAGATTTCAGTTTGATTTTCTAATGCTTCTATTATATAATACTACATAATAATAATAAAGACTAGTCATAAATGAACAAATTCAGGCATCATAAAAAGCTAAGTTGGTAATCATGTTTAGGAAATTTTGACTGCTGAGAATTGTGTCCTAATTCTTCAAAAAATCATAATCTATGCATAACATCGAGGATAACTCTTTCGTTGTTGTTGTTAATCCTCACCCGAGGATAATTTTCCATTGATTTTTAGAGAGTAGAAGGGAGGGGGAGAGACAGAGAGAGAAACATCTATATGAGAGATACATTGATTGGTTGCTTCCCACATGTGCCTCAACCATGGTCTGGATGTGATCAAGCCTGCAACTGAGGTACGTGCCCTTGACCAGAACTGAACCCGGGACTCTTCAGTCAGCAGGCTGACACTCTATCCACTGAGCCAGTGGTCGGCAAACCGCAGCTTGCGAGCCACATGCGGCTCGTGAGCCGCAGTTTGCCGCTCTGTTGACTAATGAGTTTGCCAACCACTGACCTAGGGTGAGGATAACTCTGATTTAACCAAAATAATCAATGAGCCCACATACAGATTATTTCTTTTTTTATATATATACAGATTATTTCTTAATCTCTTAACATTTCTACTAGGTGAGAGATAAAAACCATAATTTACTTTTATTTTTTAATATATTTTTATTGATTTCAGAGAAACGGAGAGGAAGAGAGAGATAGAAACATCAATGATGAGAAAGAATCATTGATCTGCTGCCTTCTGCACGCCCCCAACTGGGGATCAAGCCCGCAAGCTGGGCATGTGCCCTTGACTGGAATCGAACCCTGGGACCCTTCAGTCTGCAGTCTGATGCTCTATCCACTGAGCCAAACCAGTTAGGGCGATAATTTATTTTTTATTAAATATTTAAAAAACAGAATAATATAGCAAGTCCATGAACTTGCTATCTAGATTTAATGAATATCAACAGTTGATAAATTGAAGATTTTGAAAAAAGTTAAGGACTATAAATGTAAACCACAGGCTTTTTCTAGTTCTGTGATGCAGCCTTCACAAGTCTCTATCTCCCCCTTCTATTTTGTTCAAAACACACCTAACTTTCCCACAACCCAGATCTCTTCTTTGTCTCACAGACCCATCTTTCTCTGTTATTTCACAAAAACGTTTCTTGAAGAATCTATACTTGCAATTTCTACTTCCTCTTCCTCTTATTTATTCTCTAACCTACTAAAACCTAGTTTTTGTTAATTGGACTCCAATTCCAAAACCTCATAAATCCAAGGTTACTTTGGAGGCTTCATATTATTTGACCTCTTTAGCAACTTCTGAGGCTCACCCAGGCTGAAGGTCCTCAGAATTGCAAACTATTATCTATAGACAATGGAGATCTATTGTTTTAACTGTGCAGGACCAGAATGCTAAGAAAAAGGCCTGTGTGGAGGTCAGTGAGCCAGTTCCTAAAGGGAGGGAAGTGGAAGCAGAAGGAAACTTTACTTTAGACTACCACTTAGGCAAGGAAGGACAGAATTTCAGCCCAGGAATCATAAAAACTCTAGAAGATCCCAAATTCATGAAAGAATATATATGCACTCTATGATATTCACACACAGATGACTAAAGAATATACACCAAAATGCTAACAATGATTATATTTCTCAACGTTAAGGAGAGCATTTGTTTTCTTATTTATAATAATATTAGTGACCAGTTGCACGAAATCGTGCAAGACCCGGGACCCCTCGCTCCCCGCAAACCCCCGCGCCATAGGACCACCTCAAGTCCTGGAGTCCCGCCCCACGTGGCTGGCACGCAACGGGACAGCCCCAAGTCTTGGAGTGCCGCCCTGATGCCCCTCTCCAGGCCGCGCAGAGCGGCCGCCAAGACCCCTGCGCCCCCGCAGGAATCCTGGTGGAAGCCGCGCGGACCGGCCGCCGGCCCCCACCCACTTTGCACACCGACATCTTGTGACGGAGTTACGGCATGAGGGTCAATTTGCATATCATCTCTTTATTATATAGGACTAGTGGCCCAGTGCACGAAATTCATGCATGAGGGGGGAGTGCCCTCTGCCCAACCTGCACCCTCTGCAATTCGGGACCCTTAGGGGGATGTACGACTAAACCGGCAGTTGGACATCCCTCTCACAATCTGGGACCACTGCCCCTAACTGCTCACCTACCTGCCTGTCTGATCACCCCTAACTGCCCCCCATAATGGCCTGGTCACCTCCAACTGCCTACCCCCTGCCAGCCTGGTCTCCCCTTACTGTCCCCTGCGCTGTCCTGGTCACTGCCAACTGCCTGACCCCTCCAGCCTGGTTGCCCCTCACTGTCCCCCTCTACCAGCCTGGCCGCCCCTCACTGCCCCCCGCTGCCAATCTGGTCACCCATAACTGCCCCCCTTGCCAGCCTGGTCACCCCACACAGCCTGCTGTTCAGTCGTTTGGTCATCCCTCACTAACCCCCCTGCCAGCCTGGTCACCCCACACAGCCCACTACTCAGTCGCTTGGTCAGCCCTCATTAACCCCCTTGTCCGCCTGGTCACCCCATGCAGCCTGTTTGGTCATCCGTTCAGTTGTTTCAGTTGCAATGGTCACTTAGGCTTTTATATATATACTAAAGGCCCGGTGCACGAAATTCGTGCACGGGGGTAGGGTCCCTCAGCCCAGACTGCACCCTCTCCAATCTGGGACCCCTCAAGGGATGTCCAACTGCACGTTTAGGCCTAATCTCACCGGGATCGGGCCTAAACGGGCAGTCGGACATCCCTCTCACAATCCAGGACTGCTGGCTCCCAACTGCTTGCCTGCCTGCCTTCCTGATTGCCCCTAACCGCTTCTGCCTGCCAGCCTGATTGATGCCTAACTGCTCCCCTGCCAGCCTGTTTGCCCCTAACTGCCCTCCCCTGCAGACCTGGTCTCCCCCAACTGCCCTCCCCTGCAGGCCTGGTCACCCCTAACTGCCCTCCCCTGCAGCCCTGGTCCCCCCCAACTGCTCTCCCCTGCAGGCCTGGGGCCCTCCCAACTGCCTTTCCCTGCAGGCCTGGTCACCCCCAACTTCCCTCCTCTGCCAGCCGGGTCACCCCTAACTGCCCGCCCCTGCTGGCCTGATCGCCCACAACTGCCCTGCCTTGGAGACCTGGTCCCTCCCAACGGCCCTCTCCTGCTGGCCATCTTGTGGTGGCCATCTTGTGTCCACATGGGGGCAGGATCTTTGACCACATGGGGGCAGCCATCTTGTGTGCTGGAGTGATGGTCAATCTGCATATTACTCTATTAGATAGGATAGAGGCCTGGTGCACGGGTGGGGACCAGCTGGTTTGCCCTGAAGGGTGTCCCGGATCAGGGTGGGGTTTCCCTTGGGGCATGGGGTGGCCTGGGCGAGAGGCCTGTGGTGGTTTGCAGGCTGGCCACGCCCCCTGGCAACCCAAGTGGAGGCCCTGGTATCTGGGGTTTATTTATCTTCTACAATTGAAACTTTGTAGCCTGGAGCGGAGCCAAGCCTTCTGCTTGCTCCTTGGTGGCAGCCATTTCTGTTGGGGTTTATGTATCTTCTATAATTGAAACTTTGTAGCCTTAAGCGGAGGCCAAAGCAAGCCAGGGCTACAGAAGCTTGGCTTCCTCCATCACCGGGGGCAACCCTAGCCTCCTGCTCTTTCCAGCTCGGTGGCTGCCGCCATTTCTGTTTGGATTTATGTATCTTCTATCATTGAAACTTTGTAGCCTTGAGTGGAGGCCTAGGCGGGCAAGGGCAGGCGGAAAGCTTGGCTTCCTCCATTTCCAGGGAAACCCATGCCTCCCTCCTGCTCTCTGTGGCAGTAGCCATCTTGGTTGGGTTTATTTGCATATTCGCTCCTGATTGGCTGGTGGGCATGGCTTGTGGGTGTAGCGGAGTGATGGTTAATTTGCATGTTACTCTTTTATTAGATAGGACTAGGGGCCCAGTGAATGAAATTCATGCACTGGAGGGGTGTCCCTCAGCCCAGCCTGCACCCTCTCCAATCTGGGACATCCCTCTCACAATCCAGGACTGCTGGCTCCCAACCGCTCACCTGCCTGCCTGTCTGATTGCCCCTAACTGCTTCTGCCTGCCAGCCTGATCACCCCCTAACCACTCCCCTGCCAGCCTGATCGACGTCTAACTGCTCCCCTGCCGGCCCGATCGCCCCCCCAACTGCCCACCCCTGCTGGCCTGGTAACCCCCAACTGCCCTCCCCTGCTGGCCTGATTGCCCCCAACTGACCTCCCCTGCTGGCCTGGTAACCCCCAATTGCCCTCCCCTGCCAGCCCGGTTGCCCCCAACTGCCCTCCCCTGCTGGCCCAGTTGCCCACAACTACCCTCCCCTGCTAGCCATCTTGTGGTGGCCATCTTTGACCACATGGGGTGGCCATCTTGTGCCAGGGCATGAGGGTCAATCTGCATATTACCTCTTTATTATACAGGATAGATACTGGTATATTTACTTAATTTTCTTCAATGAACATGCATTATTATTTTTTTAAGTAAGAAAAAGGGTGCTATTTTTTTTCCTTAAATAGCAATGGTGTCTACATGCCTGTCTTCCAAGCTAACAAAGAAGGTGTTGCCAGGGAGATGCAGCTCCACAGTATACTTGGGAGGAGAAACCTCTGTGGGGTGAGTGGGTGTCAGGAGCTTAAAAGAGTTAGCAGGCTGGGTGCATGGGGCCCACCTAGTCTCAGAAGAGAACTCAAGGGAACCAGTCTGGCCTGAGACAACCCAGGAATGCCAGGTGTGACCCCTGAGCCGTCTAGTCAGCCATCAGGGCCCTTATATTCTCCTTTCAAGATACAGTGGCAATCTCACTGCTGCTCTGTCTGTCCCCACACTACCATGACCCCACCCAAATGATAACCCCCTACTGGCTCGCTGACTTCCAATACAACTTCCACACAGCTGCTAAGTGTTCTAAACACAGTGAACACTGGAACGTATTTCAAGAATATTTAGAATACAGGATACTCTACATTCTCAAATGTATACAACCTTCTGCTGACCTTGCCCAGCTCCGATTCCCAGGCCAGACACTAGCCTCAGTACCTGCAGTCCTCTGTCTGCACAGTCTTCCCTGGACTAGAATTTTCTTCCCTATCCCTACCTAGCTGGCAAACTCCTACACACCCTTTACATCTATCTCCAAAGTCAATTCCTCTGCAAAGCACTCCTAGTCAACTGGCTTCTCCCTCCTCTATATGTTTTAGCGGTTTTGTACATCTTCTTGCTATCATTTAAATACCTGTCTAGCCCTACCTGGTTTGGCTTACTGGATAGAGTCAGCCTGTGGACTGAAGGGTCCAGGGCTCAATTCCGGTCAAGGGTACATGCCTGGGTTGCAGGCATAATCCCCAGGAGGGGGTATGCAGGAGGCAGTCGATCAATGATTCTCTCTCATCATTAATGTTTCTGTCTCTCTCTCTCCCTCTCCCTTCCTCTCTGAAATCAATAAAAAAATATTTTAAATAAATAGCTATCTCACTAAACCATATTTAAGGCCAAGAACCACATGTCCTCATGCATCCGGAATAGTGCCTAGGGGGTACTCAATAAATATTCGATTAACTAAATAAATACATGAGTTTGTTTTTACTATAAATATCTATATTTTCATAGGTATCTCAAAAATAAATTTTAGAAGCGAGAAAACAAAGTTTAAGACCTAACTTTTTTAAAAAAATAAAATAAAGATTAAACCAAATATATACTGGGCAAATGGTAAGACTTCTGACATAGCCTATATAATAAAAAGCTAACATGCAAATAGACCAAACAACCAGTCGCTATGACGTGTGCTGACCACCAGGGGGTGCGCGCAGAACATGGCGGGTGTTGGCAGCAGGCGGCAGAGCATGGAACATGGCGGGCGTCAGCCACAGCGGGATGGTGGAGCAGGTGAGCAGGGGTGCCAGACCAAGGCAGGGCGCTGGTCGTTGTCATTGGGGTGAGCCTCTGGTGGTTACTAAAAATTCTTTGCTCCAACGCACCACTATCCCACCTGGCATTTACACCTGCTGCTGGCACCAGCCCCGCTAGCACCCGCTGCTGGCTCCCGGTGCCGACCCCGATTGCTCGGTGCCATCAGCAGGTGCGAGCAGTGTCTGCTGGCCCTGATTGCCCCTCAGGGCTTCTCCACCTCCCCCTGCTCCTTAGGGGCGATCGGGGCCATCAGCCACCTCTCACACCCACTGCTGGTGCCGGAGCCACTGCTTGCACCCACTGATGGTGCCGGCCCCGCTCGCACCTGTGCTGGCACCGGCCCCAATCGCTCTGCACCATCAGCGTGTGGGAGCAGCAGCGGCGGGAGCAGGGCTGCCAGCAGACAGGGGACCGGGGGCTGCAGCAGGAGGGGCCAGGGAAGAGGCACAGAGGATGGGCCGAGACCCACCCCTATGCCCACCACAGCCTCGTGACCCACAGGTCCTTTCAAGGTGCACGAATTCATTCACTGGGCCCCTAGTTTATAAATAAGAGTATAAAACTATAGCAATTTGGAATTACCAACCTTCTCAAATAATAATAATTTGAGGCCCTAGCTGGTTTGGCTGAGTGGATAGAGCATTGGCCTGGGGACTGAGAGGTCCCAGGTTCGATTCCAGTCAAGGGCACATGCCCGGGTTGCAGGCTCGATCTCCAGTGGGGGGCATGCAGGAGGCAGCCGATCAGTGATTCTCTATCATCATTGATGATTCTCTCTCTCCCTCTTCCTTCCTCTCTGAAATCAATAAATATATATATATATATATATACAAAATAATAATAATAATTTGAGGATTACATATTGTGGAGAGGTTTTTATTTTTCCTTTGCATAAGTGGTGGAGGGAGCATTGCAAAGTGTCTGTTACAATGCAAAAGTAATTCGATCATGTAGATTCCCTTCTACATCAAATCAGTAAGGATAGCTGATAACCAGGAAATAAGGGAAACTTAACATCAATTGCAATAAAACAGAATCTAAACATAATTCTCATTTCCATATAGTTTAACTTTCATCAGTGTCTGCCTATTGCCTACAATGAATTTACCTGAGCTAAATTAGGGATTGAATTTTGACCAGTCTGGGCCTGCATATTTGCAGATTCTCTCTCTGTCACAGAATCTGTTACACTTCCATCCTGTTGAGATTCAATTGTTTCCATGGTCATTTGTCTGAAAAGACAATAAAAAGGAAGAAACATTAAGGTCTTATCGGAAACATTTCTCTATTTTTACCTATCTTTCTGATACTCATTTTTGTCATCCAAATGTACTAGTTTATTTTTTCAAGAAATAAGTTTAGTGGCAGAGTCCCAACTCTCCAAACTTACGGTTTCTCCTCTGCTCAGTGAATATGAACTGCAAAATGTTTTATGAAAATTAGTTTACTAAAAATGTTTTGAATCTTATAGTAAAGTTTCTTTGATAATTATTTTAAGCCTTATAGTATAAATGAGTGATAAAAACAGTGTTTTTATTTTACATAAAGTCTATGATTCTCAAGGCCAAATATATCTGCTTTATAATTTGATGTAGTATGAAAGAATTTTGCCACTGTCCAAACTGAATGCATTATAATCCTATATAATAAAAGGCTAATATGCAAATAGACTGAACAGCGGAACAAGCGGAACACCTGAAGAACCGGTCGCTATGACGTGCGCTGACCACCAGGGGGTGTGTGCGGAACATGGCAGGCATCGATAGCAGTGGGATGGTGGAGCAGGTGAGCGGGAGCGCCAGACCAAGGCAGGGCACCAGTCGCTGTCATTGGGGTGAGCCTCTGGTACTTACTGAAAATTCTTTGCTCCCACGAGTGCTGCAGTCCCACCTGGCGCTCGCACCTGCTGCCAGCGCCAGCCACGGCCCTACTCGCACCCGCAGCCAGTGCCAGAGCCGCTGCTCACACCCACTGCTGGTGCCCAGCGCCAGCCCCAATTGCTCCATACCGTCAGCGGGTGCGAGTGGGGCCGGTGCCATCAGTGCGTGTGGGCAGCGGGCGCAGGGCTGCCAGCAGACAGAAGGTCGGGGGCCGTGATGAGAGCGGCCAGGCGGGGGCGTGGAGGATGGGCTGAGACCTGCCCCTGTGCCCACCACAGCCTCGCAGCCCGCAGTTCCTTTCCAGGTGCACAAATTCAAGCACTGGGCCCCTAGTCCTATATAATAAAAGGGTAATATGCAAACTGACCCTAAAGGTGGAACAACCGGGAACAACCAGTCGCTATGACATGCACAGACCACCAGGGGGCAGACGCTCAACACAGGAGCTGCCCCCTGGTGGTCAGTGCGCTTCCACAGGGGGAGTGCCACTCAGGCAGAAGCCGGCTCATGGCTGGCCATCACAGTGGCGGGGGCAGGAGCCTCTCCCACCTCCGAGGCAGCGCTAAGGATGTCCAACTGGGAGCGGGCCTAATCCATCAGTTGGACATCCCCCAAGGGCTCCCGGACTGCAAGAGGGCACAGGCTGGGCTGAGGGGACCCCCCCCACACACACAGTGCACAATTTTTCATGCACGGGGCCTCTAGTATAATAATAAAAGGCTAATATACAAATTGTACCCATGGGCGGGAGTTCGACCAACCAAGAGTTAGACATGCGCTGACCACCAGGGGGCGGCACAGAAATGGCAGGCGTAGGCGACGCAGCGCTGGCAGCGGGTGGCAATGGATGTGCTGCTGGCCCGATAGGCTCTGATGAGAGTGGGACTGTGGGGGATGGTGGAACAGGTGAGCGGGCGGTGCCAGGCCAAGGCGGGTGTGAGCAGGGGCCCTGATCACCCTGCCAGTCGCCCCAAAGCCCCAAAGATGGCAACCGGTGGCAGCGGCGAGGGGCGGGGCCAGCAAGCAGGCAGCGCCAAGCCAAGGCAGGTGTAAGCAGGGGTCCCAATTGTCCCGCTGGTTTCCCCAAAGATGGCAACCGGTAGCGGTGGCAGGGGGCGGGGCCAGCAAGCAGGTGGCGCCAGGCCAAAGCATGTGCGAGCAGGGGTCCCAATTGCCCCGCTGGTCGCCCCACAGATCAGCCCTGATTACCAGCCAGGCCTAGGGGCCCAACTAGTGCACAAATTTCATGCACCGGGCCTCTAGTTATAATACAAAGATGTATCTAGCTTTGTCAGCACTAAGTAGTTTCTGATAAACAAGCCTCTCAAATTAAATCAGTCAGAATTGACCACCTGTCCTGCATTTCCCCAGTTACTTAAAGAAGAGAATCTAATTTTTTTCCGGGAAAAACTATTGTATTATTGTTTTCAATTTAAGTTAATGATTTCTACATGGAATCTTTCCAGATAGAAGGTAAACCTTACCAGAATAAATTTTACCCTACTAAAAAGTTAAAATGCAAACAAAATAAACAAACTCCAATTTTTTATTTCCTTTTTTAAAAAATATACATCTCTTTTTAAAATATATTTTTTTATTGATTTCAGAGAGGAAGGGAGAGGGAGAGAGAGATAGAAACATCATTGATAAGAGAGAATCACTGATCAGCTGCCTCCTGCACATCCCCTACTAGGGATCGAGCTCGAAATCCGGGCATGTGCCCTTGACAAGAATCAAACCCCAGACCCTTCAGTCCACAGGCCGACTCTCTATTCACTGAGCAAAACCGGCTACGGCTATTTGTACATCTTTTTAATTGTCAGTAATATAATATGCTTGTTTTCCATCTTAGAAGTCAAAATATGTATCCAAAAAGTATGCAGACCACTTACAACTTTGAATAAAATGTCCAGATCTTTTTGCCAGATTTAATTAGTTGCCAGATCCTACAGATCCTTCAGTTACAGTCTCTCACTTAATACCTTCTTTTGCATTTCAACAGCCACTACTTACCTGAATCCAAGCCTTCCTTTCTCAAACTTGTGGGCTATAGTCTATCCAGCGGTCGCCAACCGGTGGTCCGTGAGGTCCAAAAGGTTGGTGACCACTGGAGTAGCATTTTCCAAAAGTATTTGACCTTTTCCACAAAGCATGTCCTAGCAGTATTTTGGAAACAACTTGAGAAATGCTGTCTTATGCTATTTCTTACACCTTTATTAAAAGTTCTAAGGTTCTGTCAAGAATTTGAGTCTAAACTTAAACATTACATTACTGAAAGGCCTTCCTGAGTAAACTCTACTCATTTTAGGAACATTCATTTAGCACCATCTACATGACAAGCCTGAAAATACAAAAGTGGGTTAGTTACAACCCATGTCCTGAAGGGATTCATTGACTAGTTCAGTGATCGGCAAACTCATTAGTCAACAGAGTGGCAAACCGCGGCTCACGAGCCGCATATGGCTCGTGAGCCGCAGTTTGCCGACCACTGGACTAGCTGATCCTTGGTTTTCCAAGTATAGTCCTTGTGTTACAGGATTCCAGGGCAGGGGGGATAGGAAAACGGAGACAGAAAAGTTAAAACAGGCCAAACAGTGTGGGCAATCTGCAGCCAGCTTATAACTAACAAGCCATTATCTTCCCAGCCAAGAACACAGAGTAAATGGTTTTTAAAAACCTCCTTAATGAGAGAATGCAGAAAGGGGGGGAAAGGAAAAGGAAAAAAGGGCAGTTTTTCTCCCTAAGCAGAGAAGCCAACAGTCTCAAGATCTGGCAAGATAAAGTTGCCAGGTGTTTCTCATGATTACTAGGAAGACCTCAACAAAGTAAAAAAAAAGGAGGAAGACATTGAGAATTAATTTCTACCAAAATGGTCAGTAAAGGAATTTTGAGACCTACAGGCAAGAGGGTATATTAACACCTCAGACCCCCACCCAATTTGCTCTTCAGATTACCTGAGAACCCGTCTGAGCTTCATAAGCCATATGTATAGGTTTGCTTGCTTTGCTTTTTCAATAAAGATGCATGCTTTAATTGCTTTAATAAACTGGCTTTTCACAACACAGTCAAGGTCTCTCATATAAATTTATTTATATGAGAAGACAAGGATGGAGGTTGGGGGCAGCCCCCTCCCACTGACACAGGGGCTGTCCTGTCCGGTAACACTTCTCTGGTGTCAGTGAGAGGTGCCTATAACAATTGGACAACCTAGATCAGAACTAACCACCATACTTGTTAAAAATAATAATAGTAATGCAGATTCCCAGGCTCAACCCCAAATCTACTGAAACAAACTTTGAGGATCGAGTTTTTTATATTAAAAAGATTCCAATGTACATTAAAATTTGAGAAAAACTTAGTTTATTGGTAAATTCTATCACAAACTGGCAGTCAGACATCCCCTGAGGGCACAGGCCCAGCTGAGAGACACCACCTCCCCTGCACCCTGCATGAATTTCGTGCACTGGGCCTCTAGTTTACAATAACTATCCTGAGTCATCAAGAAAAGTTTAACTATACTTGGTATAGTTTAAGCAAAGAGGAGTACACATAATAGAATACAGGATGATTCCCATTAAAAATGCATAAAAGGTAAACCTAATCAGGACCCATTTTTAGAGATATAATAAAAGACTTTATAAGTTAGTAATATTTTAAAATGTTTTCACATGAAAGTGTTATCTGATGCAATCACCTTAATTGTTCCCTTTTTCTACTAGGTCCTACCCAGAATTCAATCCTTTGCCCTTCTCCTTTTTTCAATCTACACATTCGGTATGGTGGTTAACTCCCAAATCCCTTTTATGCACAACCCCTCCTATTGGGCATCTACACCTAGGGTTTTCAGACACCTTTTCTTCCTTTTATTCTTTCGTTCAGTCAAGACCATCACTGTCCATTAAGCTCCAAAGCTAGAATCATGTGTCTATATGTGAGTCAATACCACAAAAATACTCCCACTGTTAAATATCAGCTAAATCAGGATGCCACAAGGCCCTGAGCCTCCTAGTGAAAAAAGCAGGAATTGAAGATTAGTTCATTCTTCTTGCTACACTTTGTATCATTAACTATCACCTCCTATCCCAACACTACACCAGCAATTGAGTTGGCTGCTCCTCACAATTGCTACTGTCCACTCTAAGGACCATATATCACAGACCATGGGCCTCCCCCAAAAGCCAGGACTAAACTGTGATGCCTGCAGCCATACCAGAATTACATCCATTAACACCTTACATTCCTATTTTCCCAGACTATGTGAAAGATAAATTCCCCTCCCATTATTTTATCTTCACTCTCATAGCTAGTGTTTCCTTTCCCCACATAATACAATTGCTCACTTCTATTTTCCTTCTAAGCCTTTGTAATGTGCTACCTGAAACTCCCAAAGCCTCCACAGCCCTCTAAAGAGCAGCTCATCTTCCCACACCTTATTAAGATCAGAATGTTGAGTTGGCATCCTCTTTGATCCCCACTACTATTTCCCAGCTGTTCCTCCTCTGCTTCTTCATAAAATCCCTTGTTCCCTCAAGGCTCACAGTAAGTAGGTGTACCATCCTATAACTAGAGACTTTGGCACCTGCCTCAAGAGCCTTCCACTCCACCAGTCTGTGTTTTGTTCAACACAAAGGGAAGAACCCATCCCTCTCACCCTAATGCCTCAGTTCAATGACTTTCTCACTCCACTTCAAATATCTACTTGAGTGGCTGGCCATACACTGAACCTTGTCTGTGTTCAAAACTGCTCCATCTCTGAAAAAATTATTTCTGACATCCTATTCACCCATCTTACACCCTCCCTCGATAACTCCTACCACTCCTGTTACTCAACCACACTGAGATCTCCAGACCACTTTCTCCCTTTCCCACAGCCTACCCCTATCTTCACATCCCACCCTATTCAGTTTAGAATCCATGGTTTCTCATTTTAACTACTATTTCCCAATATCTTTTGTAGAGAGCACCTGGGAAAGGCCCCTGAGCTGATTGTCATCTGAATACAGCAGTGCTGGGCAGAGCCATGCTCTGGAAACATACCTTGCCAGAGGCAGGTTTGTTGTCAGCCTGACTTTCAGCTCAGGCGCTGGGGGTGGGTTTCATTATCTAAATCCAGCCAAGTACCAGGAACAAACATGATTTTCCAGGCCCACCCAGAAGTGATGATTACAAAGAAGCCACAAGAATGCACATAATCTCCTTAGCTTGGGCTTTAGTAAAACTTCCTGGTATTTTGCAGTATAAAATAAACGCGCTGTATGCGCTCTGGGTCACTGTCTATCCATCAGAGGACAACTGTCCCATCCGGCCCCAGCTTTTTCCTTCTATCTCTGTGTCTGTCTCTTTCATTTTCTCAATCCCCAGCTGCCCCTACTCAGGAACCAGACCACTCTCTAACCATGCTGGATGCGGAAAAGAGAGAAATATTTATAATCCTTTTGTTGTATGTGTTTAGTAAATGCCAACTCAGACAAAATCAATTCTCTCTTCCATGCCTGCACCAGTATTAAAGTTATTAAATTCATGGTTTTCAAATGGGCAGTAATTTTATTCTTTTCCTAGCAAACTTACTCTCCCATTCTTTACAACTAATACAAGTTTCCTCTCTCAAATCAATGAGCTCACCTACTATGTAAAACCTTGCTGTAAATAAGTACACATAACACTAACGTCTATAAATTAGCCTCAGCTAGTCCAGACAGAATTTATTTATAAATATAAGATAAAGATCCATTATACTCCTGCATTGATCACTATACATTTTATGGTAAAATTGAAGAAACATAGAATGCTTCCCCCAAAATATCACTTTCCGTAATAATCAAATATTAAACATAGTGTACTAAAAATTAATAGAATAATATATCACTTAATTATGCAATATTTTAATCTTAAACAATAATTCTTATTAGAGAGAAAAGACCAATTAGTAACTATAAATTACAGAATATCTAAAAATAAAAACATATAAGATGAAACAATAATAAACTAAAACAAACAAAAAAGTCCATTATAAACTAAAAGCAAACAAAATACTGGCAAATATTCCACAATTCTAAAGAACAGATAAGGATTTGCTCAAGTGGGTATATTTACACTTATGATTAACAGTAGTAGCAATATATTCTTTTCTTATAAAGGTTAAATATTTCACATGAAGTCTTCCTTTTTATTATTTAGCAAACCATTTTCTTTTGATAGAAAAGTGAACCTTATCTCAATATGTTCTGAATATACTGGAATTCAGTTTAATGAAATATTTACATAACTATTGTTTTAAACAAATAGGATTCATCCATTAGCACATTTTTCAAAGACATCTCAGATTAACTACTTTTTTGGGGGGAGGGGGTGTAGAACTGTATTTGTTTGCTTATTCTGTTATTTTCTAGGACATTAATAGAACATCTACATCATACTGCAATTACTCCCCCAAAAACCAAAGTACAACAGAATTGTACTGTTCATACAGTACAACATAAACAATAGGTAGACAACCAGTAACAAACTTTCAAGAAATAAATACAAAGGAATATATTCATAAAACTACATTTACAATTATAGAAATGCCAAGTTAATTATGACCAAAGTTATTTAGGCATACATATGTATCAAGAACACACAAGCCATGTAAGTAGGAGACAAAATGAGAAGAAAAAGAAAAAGCATTTTAAAGAAATGCTATCATAGGTACCTAGGAAAGTGTTCTTAAAAGAGAAGATAGGAACAAAGAAAGGAAAAAGGAAACAGGCCAAAAATATCTGAATGAAAATAAGTCAAAGGCAGTTTCCTAGTTATAATTAAAATGTTCAATTAACTAATAAACTTCTTTAAAATCTTAGTTGTATCTAACGTTGCAAAGACAAATTACACTGCAGAGCCCTACCCTGGTAAAAATTTTTTTCACCTCTTCTTAAAACAGAACACAGCTGGAAAAGAAAAATTACTGTTTCTAGCCCCGGCCAGTTTTCTCAGTGGTTAGACCAAAGGGTTGTGGGTTTAATTTCAGGGCAAGGGCACATACCTCTGTTGCCAGTTCATGCCAGTAAGGGCACCTACAGGAGGCACGTGCCCTTACGCACCCCCCTCTCCCCCCATCTACTTCCCTTCTCTCTAAAAATCAATGGAGAGCCCTAGCCAGTTTGGCTCACTGGATAGAGCGTCAGCCTGCAGACTGAAGGGTCCCAGGTTCGATTCCAGTCAAGGGCATGTACCTTGGTTGCGGGCACATCCCCAGTAGGGGTTGTGCAGAAAGCAGCTGATCAATGTTTCTCTCTCATTGATGTTTCTAACTCTCTATCCCTCTCCCTTCCTCTCTGTAAAAATCAATAAAATATATTTTTAAAAAAATAAAATAAAATAAAAATCAATGGAGAAAATATCCTTGGGTAAGGATTAAAAAGTAATAATAATGCGCTAACTGGTCTGGCTCAGTGGATAGAGCATCGGCCTGCGGACTGAAAGGTCCCAGGTTCGATTCTTGTCAAGGGCATGTACCCTGGTTGTGGGCACATCCCCAGTAGGGGGTGTGCAGGAGGCAGCTGATCGATGTTTCTCTCTCATCGATATTTCTAACTCTCTATCCTTCTCCCTTCCTCTCCATAAAAAATCAGTAAAAATGTATTTTTATAAAAAAGTAATAATAAGTAAAATTGTCTCTATTCTCTATTTCTAAATGGTTTTACAAAAAAGTAATAGAAAATGTATTTTCTTTTTAAAGCTAGATCCAACTGATGAACCAAAATTTCTCTGAAAGTAACCAAAATAAAAGTTAAAAAATTCTATTTGGGTTTCTGTAAAATATTGGTAGAGACTTGAGCAAGGAGGGAGGAAAAGGAAAACTCTGTCCACATGCTTATAGATGGTCTCCTTCCTAACTGGAAAGGCCAGCATTTAGAATAAGCTAAATATGCATGTCCACTTACTCCCTACAGAATCCAATAGAGTACACAGTTGAAGATGAATTCCTTAATTGAATGGCTGAATAATATGGGTGCATATGATTATATCTTACTAGTAGCCCTGCGCACCAATCCATGTGCCAATAGCTCGCTGCCGCCCTCCAGTAGCTCTCCACCCGCTGCCCCACCATCCTGTAGCTCCCCCCACACCCAATCCCCCCTCATAGCTTGCTGCCCTAACCCCTCCTGTAGCTTTCCGCTGCCTGCTTGCAGCCAGTAACTTGCTGCCACCCTCCTGTAGCTCTCCGCCTGCTGCCCCACCCTCCTGTAGATCCCTTCGCACCCCCCTCCCCCCGCCATACCTTGCTGCCCTGCCCCCTCCTGTAGCTCTCCACCGCCCACTTGTAGCTCGCTGCCCCACCCTACTGCTGATCCGTGATCCGGTCATTACGCTTCACAACATAACGACCATTTGCATATTACTTCTTTATTATATAGGATTATAATACATATACACATACACTTATGTATGTGTACTTATCTACATTAACTTATCCATTTTAACTTTAAACTAAGTAGTATTTTCAAAACAAAAAAACAAACGTATGTATACCCACCTACCTTAAATTTGTCTTAATATACTTTTTCCTGCCACATTTGCTCATTATTAAGACATTTGTAATCAATGCTTTGCTCCTTCTTGGTTTTCTTCTTTATTTATCCTGCAGTGAAATTATAATGTTGAATTGGGAGATCATAACATTTTATTTTTTAAAAATTAAAACCTCTCAAAACTACACCAGAAAAATACCCTAATTTCTGTAAAATTGGGGGAAAAAAGCATAGAAAGCTGAAAACAATTCCATATTTTTTCAACTTTAATTCTATTCAATTTTAGGATGTTCCTAGGAAAAGATTTCAAAATCCTTAAATCATGTGCTATTTCTCAGATTCTTTTCTACTGAAGAGAAAGCAGTGCTGTCCAATTACTTGATATATACTATGCACTATGCATAGGTATCAGCTCTATTTTTATTTATTTTTTACTTTTTTAATCCTCACCAGAGGATATATTTTCCAATAATCTTTAAAGAAAGAGTGGAAAGGAGGGAGAAGGGGGAGAGATGGAATCCAACCTGAGATCCTTCAGTCCCTGGGCCAACGCTCTAACCACTGAGAAAACCTGGCCAGGGCTATGTTTAAATGGTAATAATCACTTAATAAACTGAATAAATCATTTTCCTTTTTTTCCCTTTATTGATTTTTAGAAAGAGAGAGAGGAAGGATGTGAGAGAGGGAGAGACAGAGGGAGGGAGGGTGGGTGAGAGAGGGATAGAGAGAAAGAGAGAGAAACATCCATTTGTTGTTCCACTTATTTATGCATTCATTGGTTCTTTCTTGTATGTGTCCTAACCAGGAATCGAACCTACAATCTTGGTGTATTGGGACGACACTCTAACCAAATGAGCTATACAGCCAGGACAAATCATTTTCTTAAATTTCACTCCACTGCAACAAATTTGTCAACCATTTTACATTTACCTTAAATCTGAAACTGGGTTTTGGCAAAGAATTTTAATTCCAAACAAAATATTAAAGTTTATTTAAAATCTCCTTCGAGAGGAAATAAGATAGCGGCATAGGTAAATGCTTATACTTGCCGCCTTTACAACCACATCAAAATTACAATTAAAATACAGGAAAACCATCATGCAGAACTGTTTGAAAGATGGCTGAATGGAAGTCCTACAACTAGAGAAGAAACACATTGAGACTGGTAGGAGGGGTGGAAGCGCAGAATGGACTGGTCCAATACTCATATGTGCTATTTTTTTAATCGGGTTATCTCTGCTACAGATGCTGCCTGTGAGAAGCAAAGGGTCCCAGTTGCACACCAGACCAAGGTTCCAGAGCTGGGAAGAGAAGTCCCCAAAACTATAGGCAGTAAAAACCAGTGGGGATTGTTGCTGAGTGACAAGGAGGCTGCTGGAATCCTTGGTGTTCCTCTAAAAGAGCCTGTGCTCAAACTTACACAATCCGGCTTCTTCTGACCTCCAGCACCAGGAAACCCAGAAACATACAGGGAGGAACTGGATTGTCTGGCATTGGGGCAGGAACTTGCGGACAGCTTTCTCCCAGACAGGGGGCATTGTTCCTGTGCTTTGACCTCCCCTGTTGCAGGGCTGACTGGCAGGCATATCTGAGGCTCCATCAGCCTGGAGCACATTGTTTGCTCCACCTTGGGGATTCCCTGAGACCCTGCCCCATCCAATTTGCAGCCCCACCCAAGCTGTTTGCAGCAGCTTTTCCATATGAATGGCCCGTCCTGGCCCAGGCTTCAGACTTTGCTGAAATCTCTCAACAAGTTACAGCATGCCCCAAATCCATCAGTAAAAGGCCCAAGACCCAGCTAGCACCAGCCTGCTTTGCTTCACCAGGGATTCCAGCAGCCTCCTTGTCATTCACCTGGGTACCTCCAAGCTCAATACAAATAGCAAACTGCAGGTCCCTCTGTAGTTCCTGCTGTGTGGCCCCAGGCAGTGGCTAACTTTGCATCTCCCTGGAGGCCCCAGAGCCAATGCACTTGGTGGACAGCTTCAGACCATAGCAGAGTACAACTCTACACATCCATAAGCAACATATTCAAGGGGCAGACTCAGTGAGCACCAAAACCCCACTGAAGCAAGTCCTGCTCCATAGGGGTGTTCCCTGCAGAGCAGCTCTCCCGCTGTAGTCACAGCTATTCCAAACAGCCATTGGCCTGAAGGTCAACTCCTCCCAGTGACATCAACAGCAATCAAGGCTCAACTACACAACTATGCACACAGACCACACCGGGGTGCATCTAGAGTGCCCGGCTCGGGTGACTGGGGAGGCTGAGCCACTGGGCCCTACAGGCCACTCTACCAACTCCAGGAGACATAGCAGCTCTACCTAATACATAGAAACAAACACAGGGAAGCAGTCAAAATGCAAAGACAAAGAAACATGTCACAAATTAAAGAAATGGAAGCAAGCAAACTACTGGATACAGAGTTCAAAACAATGATTATAAGGTTACCCAAGGATCTTAATGAGACTTTCAAGGATCTTAGAGAGAATGTCAAAGACATGAAAAAGGACCAGTCAGAAATTAAGTATACAATAACTGAAATAAAGAATAGTTTACACAGTTTCAATAGTAGAGTAGAGGATTCCTAGAATCAAATCAACAATTTGGAATATGAGGAAGCAAAAAACACCTAAATCAGAAGAGTAAAAAGAAAAAAGAATACAAAAATATGAAGATAGTGTAAGGAGCCTCCGTGACAACTTCAAGCGTACCAACATTTGCATTATGGGGTTGCCAGAAGAAGAAGAGAGAGAGCAAGATATTGAAAATCTATATGAAGAAATAATGACAGAAAACTTCCCCAACCTGGTGAAAGAAGTAGACTTACAAGTCCAAGAAGCACAGAGAGTCCCAAACAAGAGGAACCCAAAGAAGCCCACACCAAGATACATCATAATTAAAATGCCACGGATTAAAGACAAAGAGAGAATCTTAAAAGCACCAAGAGAAAAAGCAGTTAGTTACCTACAAGGGAGCACCCATATGACTGTCAGCTGATTTCTCAACAGAAACTTTGCAGGCCATAAATATTCAGTGATGAATAGTAAGGACCTACAACCAAGTTTATTCTACCCAGCAAAGCTCTCACTTAGAATTGAGGGTCAGATAAAGAGTGTCACAAATAAGAAAAAGCTAAAGGAGTTCATCACTACCAAACCAGTATTATATGAAATGTTGAAGGTTATTCTTTAAGAAGAGGAGGAGGAGGAGGAAGGAAGAGAAGGAGGAAGAGAAAAAAATATCAACAATAAAATGGCAACAAATACATATCTATCAATAATTGAGTCTAAAAATCAAAATAAACAAACAAGAAAGCTAATGAAAAAAATAAACTGGTGAATAAAATAGAATCAGAGGCATAGAAGCATGGAACACACTGACAAATCTCAGAGGGAAGGAAGTGGGGGGGAGGGCAGGAAGAGATTAACCAAAGCTTACTGGACACAGACAGTAGGGTGCTGAAGGCCAGGGGTGGGGCAGGAACTGGTTGGAGGGGGGACAATGGTGGGGAAAAAAGAAGACATCTGTAAAACTCTCAACAATAGAATTTTTTTTTCGATCTTTATTGTTGAAAGTATTACATATGTCCCCTTCCCCCTGCCCCCCATTAATCTCCTCCAGCCCATCCACAATATTTTTTTTAATATATTTTATTGGTTTTCCACAGAGAGGAAGGGAGAGGGACAGAGAGCCAGAAACATTGATGAGAGAGAAACATCAATCAGCTGCCTCCTGCACACCCCCCACCGGGGATGCGCCCGCAACCAAGGTACATGCCCTTGACCGGAATCGAACCCGGGACCCCTGAGTCCGCAGGCCGATGCTCTATCCACTGAGCCAAACCGGCCAGGGCCACAATATTTTTAATAAAAAAAATTAAAATCTCCTTCAACCTATTAAAAAAGCTGTTTTAGACACTCTAGCAATTAAACCCATTTTTTACTAATATATATTTTTTAAATATATCTTTATTGATTTCAGAGAGGAAGGGAGAGGGAAAGAGAGATAGAAACATCAATGATGAGAGAAAATCACTGATTGGCTGCCTCCTGCACGTCCCCTAATGGGGTCAAGCCCACAACCCAGGCATGTGCCCTCGACCGGAATCAAACCCGGGACCCTTCAGTCCGCAGCTGAATCTCTATCCACTGAGCCAAACCAGCTAGGGCTAATATATTTTTAAAATATGCCTTTGGGGTGCTGAATGAAGTAAAATTAGCAAAGAAAAAAGATAAAAGGATATCTGGGGGTCCTTATTTTAGGGTTGCAAAAGACAAATGTGCACATCCAGAAGTACCTTTTAGGCATCTATCCAGCAATAGTGGTGCTTAGTCAGACATGTATCTTCAGAGTTCCCTCCAGAGTGGTCCCCTCTATTGTGGTTTTACGCCATCCCAGTCAATTCTGAAACTGAATTTGCCCCACTTAACTAAGGGCACTACAGCAATGGTTATTTTTGCCATACCTACCCCCTACTACAGTACAGGGACAATAGATGGTAGGGCATATGAACCACACTACCTACAACATGATCAAAAAGCATACATGGTGCCACTCCTTCAGATTAAACCATGCCTCTGATCCTATTTTATTCACCAATTTATTTTGCTCATTAGATTTCTTGTTCATTTATTTTGAGTTTTAGATTCAATTGTTGCCATTTTATTATGCTGACATTTTACATGGGAATATTTCATCTTCCATAAAAGTTGTGGCAAGGACCACTTATTTATTACAGAGTTATCGGGCCCTCGCTGGTTTGGCTCACTGGATAGAGCATCAGCCCACTGACTGAAGGGTCCCAGGTTCAATTCCAGTCAAGGGCCCGTACCTGGGTTGCAGGCTCCTCCCTGGCCCAGGCCCTCCTTGGGGCACGTGCAGGAGGCAACCAATCTATGTGTTTCTCTCACATTGATATTTCTCTCTGTCTTCCACTCTATATAAAAATCAATGGGAAAATATCCTTGGGTGAGGATTAAAAAAAAAAAAATAGTATTCGGCACCCATGATATATCAAGCCCTTGTGCTTAGCATCAGATAATAAAATGTCCCTGCTCTCCAGGAGCTTGCAATCTAATGAGGGAGAGAAATGATTAAACAAAGAATAATGATTTTATTGGAATAATAATGATGATCAGGACACCATATAAGAAGTAACTGCATTTTTTTAAAGAATTTTTATTGATTTTGAGAGAGAGAGAGAGAAACATCAATTGGCTACCTCCGGCATGCCCCCTACCTGGGAATGCAGCCCACAACCTGGGCACATGCCCTGACTGAGAATCGAACTGGCAACCTTCCAATACATGAGTTGACACCCATCCAACTGAGCCACACCGGCCAGGGAATAACTGCTATATTTTCCTTGGAAATAGCATTTTCTTTAGTTTGATTTTTCAATAAGTAACATATTCTTATGATTCAGAATTTAAAAAGTAGAAAAGGGTATTCAGTGAAGTCCAGGAATAGCCACTCATTTCCTATTCCCCTAGGCAAGCAGCACTGAAGAAAGTACTAGCTTCCTGTTACCAGGATGGCATTACCAGAATAATGACCATCATGTAAACCTGACCCTGACTCAGGCTTATCAGGGAATTGTTTCATCCCAAATACTAAAAATTCATCATTGAATGACTGCCTGCTTGCCAAATCTAAAGTATACTTCTCAGTCCCTATCTTCCTTAACATCCCTACAGCATTTCCTGCTCTCCAAATTTCATCCTCCTTTAACCTTTTGTTGTTATTGTCTTAAAATAACACAAATTTATTACCCTACAATTCTGGAGGTTGGAATCTGAAATGGGTCTCACTAGGCTTAAGTCAAGGTGTTGGCAGGGCTGTTTCTCTGGAGGCTCTAAGGGAGAATCCATTTCCTTGCCTTTGCTAGGTTCTAGGCTGCCTGTATTCCTTGGCCCCTTCATCCATCTTTAAGGTCAACAACATTAGGCTGTTTTTCTCATGCTGCCATCTCTCTGGTTCTCTCTTCTTGACCTCTTAATGGCACCACTTTAATCCTTTTCTTCTAGATTATCTAGTCCTTTGTTCTGTCTTCTTTGGTCCACACTTTAAAAGGTTGGTATTCCCACCTGGCTGGTGTGGCTCAGTAGTTGAGTGTCAACCAATGAACCAGGAGGTCACGGTTCAATTTCTGGTTCCTGGTCAGGCACGTGAACGGGTTGCAGGCTTGATCCCCATTAGGGGCACGTGGGAGGCAGCCAATCAATGATTATCTCTCATCATTGATGTTTCTGTCTCTCTCTCCCTCTCCCTTTCTCTCTCAAATCAATGAATATATATATATATATATATATATATATATATATATATATATATATATATATAGATATATATATATATATATATATAGATATAGATATATACACATATATATAGATATATAGATATAGATTTTTTTAAGGTAAAAATTGACCTTGTCAGGAAAGATGCCAGCCTAGGACAACATTGGCACAAAATCCAGAGAGCCCCACAAATAGTGGACCCAAAGGTCTTTGAGTGTGTGAGTTTGTTTGGGTTTTGTTTTTTGTCTTTTTGGTGTGTTTGTGTGTGAGAAGTTCTTTTGTTTTTTGTTGTTTTTCCTTCCGTTTTTTTCTTGCATATCTCTAATTTCTATCTTTCCTTTTATTCTATTGTGGATGAAAGGGGCCACATGCTAACCTGACTAGCTCAGGGAAGGCCTGCATGACAGCCTTGCAAACTCAGAGATCTAAAGTAACCAGAAAGGATGGTCTGAAATTAAACTTTTTAATTAAAAAGCAGTTTATGATGGGTAGTCACTTCCTAGGCCGGTATCTTCACTGACAAGATCAACCTTTACCTTAACTGAGCCTATCTGTCTTTTTGCATCTATGATAACATATCCTTGAAATATCTGGGTAGTAACTTCCCTTTTTCCGGACCCCTTGGGGTACAACCTAATGTGCCTGGGCACCAGGACAGATACCACAAATTCCTTCATTACTATTGTTATCATGTAAATTGTTGACGGTTGTGTCTAGTCTATCATTTTACTCTTTATCCAATCCCAGAGTTTCCCCCCTCCTTTGCTTCCTCCCGCCTTTCTAATCTAACACCAATGGATTTCAAGTAACCCACCAACTTCCCCTCCTTTGATTATATCTCTTTCTTTTCAATCCATTCCCCACTTGGTGCCTGCTTTTGGCTTTTTCACAGTCAAACAATACCAGAATGGGCAGCTAAAGGAGAAAATGAAAAATAAATTCAGCCCAGCCTGTGTAGTTCAGTGGTTGAGTGTCGACCTATAAACCAGGAGGTCACAGTTCAATTCCTGGTCAGGACACATGCCTAGGTTGTAGGCTCAATCCCCAATAGGGGGTGTGTGGGTAGCAGCTGATCAATGATTCTCATCATTGATGTTTTTACCTCTCTCCCTCTCTTCCTCTCTGAAATCAATAAAAACATATTTTTTAAAGTAAATAAATTCAAAATAATCCTGGTCTACACTCCCAACAACACCCCCCACCACTACCACTAACTTCATGAAGGGCAATAAAATTTAAAATCTCTTGGGAGAGCTATTTGCTGGACTAGAGTCATTGTAGAATTTTGTTTCAATGGCATGCTTCATTACTGCATTTTAAGTACATTTCAGAACATTTATCTATACGTTATGTACCACTGTATTGACTACTAACCAGTAAAGCTGTGAAAGAGTAGATAAGATACTTGAGTCACCTTAAAGTTCAGAAACTAATTACAATGTTATTATACTTACCTAGACTGATCCTATCTTATGTATTTGAACATTACTGGTATCTTCCTAGATGCAGAAACATGCCTAAATAAGTTAAATGTAACTCCTCCAGCAATTTTAAGAGTAGCATGTAGGTGAAAAAGGGCCATATGCTAACCTAACTCAGGGAAGGCCTGCATAATGGCCTTGCAAACTCAAGAGACCTAAAGTAACCACAAAGGATGGTCTGAAATTAAAATCTTTTAATTAAAAAGCAGTTTATAGTGGTAGTCATGTCCTAGGTCAGTATCTTCCCTGACAAAGATCAATTTCAATCTTTACTGAGCCTATTGTCTTTTTGCACCTAAGATAACATACCTGTGGAATATTAGGATAACTTGTAACTTCCCTTTCTCTGGACTCCTCAGGGTACAACAAATGGCACCAGTGTACAGACCACAAATTCCCTCACTATTAGTTACCATGTTAATTGTTGACTGTTAGCTATCCTGTACCCACCTATGTAAAAGAAGCATGTGGCTATCATTTTACTTTTTATCCAATCCCAGAGGTTTCCCCACTTAGCTTTCTCCCACCTCCCTGATCTATTACCAATGGATTTCATGTAACCCAACCGCCATTCTCCAGAGCACTATCTCAGTAAGTTGAGATTCTGCTTCCAGGCAATTGTTGACAGTTTGGCTCAAATAAACACACAAAAATTCTTTACAGGTTTGAATGGTGTTTTTTTTTATGTCATGCATCTATATACAGTAACATTGGTCTTTATGCAAGATACAGTTGCCCCAATTGCAGAACCAGAAGCTTTCATCATAACCAAGGCTACCATAAAAAATCCTGCTTAAAACATTTCTCACCAAAAAAAACCCAAACCAAAACAAAACATCCCTAGCCAGTTTGTTCAGTGGTTAGAGTGTAGGTCCGAGGACCCAAGAGTCACGGATTTGATTCCTGGTCAAGGACACATACCTCCATTGTTAGATCCCATCCTCAGTCAGGTGGGTGCAGGAGGCAACCACTTGATGTCTCTCTGAGGTCAATGTTTCTCTCTCCCCCTAACCCAGTGGTCAGCAAACTCATTAGTCAACAGAGCAGCAAACCACGGCTCGCGAGCCGCAGTTTGCCAACCACTGTCCTAGAGCATTAAAAAAAAAAGAAAGAAAACCCATGAGGTTATAACAGCACTGTTTATTGAGAAGTTCCTATGGTAAAAAGTATTTTAAATACCTTATGTAATCTTTAAAAGGAAATTAACAAAGTGATTTTAAATGTTTATATCTACCTATGTGAAACGGGTGAGAAACACTTTCCCTGAAATCTACATTTTTATAATCTATATATTTGTATTAACAATATTGAAAAACATTCAATTCACAATAACTCTTCTCAAAGTTGACTTTTATATATGGAATCCATCAGTTCAATAAAGTAGAAATACTTAACAGAAGGCAACATTTCAGGCTTATTTCCTTGATGTCAAATATCAATGGTTCAGGTGTTAAGTGTTTGCATTGTTCAGGTTTTTTGTTTTTGTCTTTAAGTCTATATCTAAATGGAACAGGACATTTGAGTGCTTTTTTACCCACTTCAGCAATAAACCTGGCTTAATTTTTAGGCCCAATACAGTAGAAACCCGGTTTTCAAACTTAATCCCTCCTGGGAGGCTATTCAAGAAGCAATTTGTTCAAAAACCGAATAATCGTTTCCCCATTAGAAATAATGTAAATTGAATTAATTCATTCCAGACCCCTAAATGATTCTGTTTTTAACCTTTCTTATATACAGTACATGTCTAATGTACAGTTCAGTCTATAAACAAACACTTATTTTCTTAAATTTATCAAACTACCCTACTAGCCTTAACCAAAACACTTTGCACTGGGTCCAAGGGTGTCTTTCAGGAAGTCAGAGATAGCATCTTCACTTTTTTATGTATCACTGCCTCAGAAAAGCTGACACCAGCTAACTGCTTTTGGTTTATCTAAATCACCAACAGTTTTTTTACCTCTTCAATTGCCTGTGATCATTGTTATCATTGTTTCTTTCACATCCTTAGCAACTTTAGCACTCTTGATGGCCTCTTTATGTTTTAAAATTATGCTAATCATCCATTTCACCAAAAACAAAAGCAAAATGTGTGTGTGTGTGTGTGTTTTCACAGCACAATTTCCTGAGATGTTAACAAGGCACAGTTTAGCTGTAAACTGCCTCATAGTAGCACATTCTCTCCTTTGCGGCCTGAGGGATGCTTTTTGTCATGCTGATACATCAGCCTGAAAGGGCTGTCAGGTCAAGAACCAAAGTTAACCTGGCATTTTTTCATGAACAACTTGGTCAAGAATTGAATTGTTTGAGGTGGGAGACCTTTGAGAACTGAGGTTTGAGTGTACTTACTTGCAGAAAATATCAAGATGGGGAAAAGTCAGAATGAGAAATATATGTGTACACTGGTAAAGATTTAGTCAGGATTCCTTATACATACATGTTAATAATCTGAAACTCTTCCCTACTTTCTATGAAATGGCCACGACTCTAAACAATATCTCATATTTTAATCATGGAATGACCCGCCTCAGTAGGAAACTAGAGTAATTTATGGAGTCTGGAGTTTTGTTAAATTCATCAGATGTAAATTTCATTACCCTTCCAGGACAATGCAAAAACGATTAAAGAGCTCCTCTGCGTTTCCACATCCAATAAAAATTTATTCATATACTCTTACAAAAATATGTACACAAAACAGAGTAATTACAGCTTCACACTCACCAAAACAATTCCAGGTTGACCAGAAAGTCACTGGGAAAACATTTGCTTAACATTGATCTATTTACAAATTCACCAAAAACGTTTTAAGTAATAATCAACACTTTCTATGACAATGCTTTCAGTGTTTACTCATCCATTTAAATATCTCTTTAAAAGTTATCTTTGGATCAGTAAGTACTAGTTCCGTAAACATTAGTTTTTAATACATAGTATTCACTGGTCAAAACGCATTGTTTGCAATTTGCCTTCTTTTGGAGAAAGAAAAGTTAGTTTAAGTCAAAGGTTTAAAGACTACTCTGACTTATGAAAGGAAAGCAGCTTGTCACCCAAAAGGAGTATAAAGACTGAGAGAAAATTGTGGCACCTAAAAGAGAACATGAGTCATTAACGTAATCTAATACAATTTTCAAACTGCACCTCTATCGCTGTGCACCTAGATTTTTATGTCATGGGAAGGTGTCTCCACTCTTCCAGGCCCCACATATTAAGCAAAAAAAAAATTCTATGCAAGCTACGTAGGTAAACCGCAGTGTTGGAGGGGGCTCTCAGTTTTAGTCCGACTTTCAGGCTGATCCTGTAAGTCAGAATTTCTGGCCGGAAACTGACAGTGCAGAAACAGGTAGGTGATTTCAAATTCAGGGCTCCGGTAGACTGGAAATAGCAGTAGAATAGGGAGCTATGTTAACAAGCTGATTATTCCCTGTTCAGCATGTTCTGGGAGCCTTATAGTTGGCCATAAAAAGACAAAAATCAAAAGTAAACAGTAAGAAAAACCGCGACTTAAGGCGGATTTGCTCTTTCTTCGCATTATCTCATCAGATCATGTCTGGGGCTCAAAATGAGTCAAAGGCGATGTCCCTCAGATTCAAGTTTCGGTGAAGAAACGGGTTAACGTTAATTTATATGCCAACCGAGCACATAAAACAGGGACACGGGTGCTACTCATGGTCAGCTGTGACAAAACCATCGTCCTGACTTCTTGCTTCCTCTTTCTTTTCAGAGTGAGGACCGCTCAGAGCAAGAAGGCTTTTCCAGAAAGGCTTTTCCAACGTGTACCAAGTTCAAAGAGGTCAGGCTGACCGCAGGCGAGCAGCCCCACGCTCCCGGCCGCTGTACCGCCAACGCAGAGGTGAACGAGAGCGGACGAGGGCAGCGGACCGGGGCCGGAAGCCGGGCCGGCGGGGAGGCCTCCGGAAAAGCCCGCAGCCCCGCACCCGCTGCCCCAGCCTGGGCTCGGCCCCGCCTCCTCCCTTCTGCCTCCGCCTCCGGCGCCGCGTCCCAGCTCCTGGGTCTCTAGTCCGGACCGGCGCGCCACTTACCCACCGCGAAGGGATTTACGTAGCGGCCTCGTCACTGCTTACGGACGCGAGGAGGTGGGGACCGCAAACCAGCAACGCGGCGCCGGCGGCGGCCCCACGTCGTCCACGTCAGCTCTGATGCGGCAGCCGCGGTCTCCCCACTGATCCCGACCTGAAGTAGCGCGGCAGCCGCACGAACTGCGTCCGCGCGCGCGCGCGCGCCCCGCCCTCCCTATCCCAGCTCCGCGACCGCCTCCCGGGGGAAGCCCGGCGGAAAAATCCAAGCTCGAACTCCGCCCCCTGCCGGCCGCCTGCGGGAGTGCGGCGCTGACAATCCAACAATTAAATGGAACGGGGTAGGGAGAAGCGCCAAGGGGCGGAGCCTCAGGCTGGAGAGGGGGAGCGGTCAGGGGGCGGGGCCTCAGGGTGGAGAGGAGGACCTGGCAAGGGGGCGGAGCAAGGAGAGAGACCAGTGTGGGACTGAGGAGAAAGACCGAGTCGCGGGCGAGGCTGGGGACCGGAAGCTTTCACCGCGCGTGCCCAAAAGCCAATCACTTGAATACAAACCTGTCGGTGGTTGCTAATCCCAAGCCGAGATCCGCGAGCGTCATGGGTCTCTGCTGCCAGGACGCGCATAATGCGGAATCTGAAGAGTCTCCTCTCTCCCAGAGCTCTACAGCGTGCGCCTTCCTGAGAAACGCTCCCATATGCTCAGTCAGCTACCGCCACCACCCACCACCCACCCCCGTAGTGGCCTTGTCTGTGTATCCGTGTGGCTGAGAAACAGCCATGGTTCCCACTTGGAGATGGGCCAGTGGAGAGGAAGACGGTGGTAGCAAGGAAAACCCTCTGCCTGTAAGGGAGGAGAGTTTTGTTTTCATCAACTGGGAACCTGGGACTGTAAATGAGGCACTTGTAAACTAGGAACCCATTTATTAATATGTGTACTCAGAACATACTAAGTTATCTTTAGGCAGAGTAGGCCCTCAAAACGCAGTGCTTTTAGCCTAAAAGTAAGCCTCTTTATATTCAGGAAAAATGAAATCAGAAAAGTCATGCTTGAAACTGCTGTCAAGGCCTTCGAATAATCCAAGCACTTAATAAGAAATGACAATAACTGATTTTTCGGTTTCTAATGTTTACACTTACTGTAAAATTTATAGTAAACTTTAAAATGATATAGCAGGGATAAAGAAGAGCAGTATTGTAACTGGACAATCAATGAGTCCAGGCTGCCTGTCACTACTTGAGCCAATTAAGCAGAGACAGGGTTAAATCATACATGAGCGTTTAGTCCAATAATGCTCAGCATTATGATAGAGCAGCAGGTCATCCACAAAAATCTGCTCTGTCCCTCCCTATAAGCCAGCTGCTTATATTGGGTAGAGGGACAAAGATCACATGGGAAAGTAAGAAATACGCGCATGGGAAAGGAGGCACGTACAATGGTTACAGGTTACAGGCAATGCAGGCTGGGGGGATTGCAGAGGGCCGGTGCCTCCAGGACCAGGTAATAGTCAGTAGGGGCTGGGGATTTGCAAAGGATGGGTAGCTCCAGGACTAGATTGTTTTAGCCACAAGGTTGTAAATCTTTCCATAATGACAGGCAGTTCTTGGAAAAGGACGATGGACTGCATTCCGATGTTAGCTCCCATGTCCGAGGGTATACAACTTTCAGCCAGGTTAGAATGTGCTTTCTCTAATCAGAACAGAACAATCATGTTAAACAGCATGATTAATATTTCTTACTAGAGGCCCAGTGCATGAAATTTGTGCACAGGTGGGGGGGAGGGGGAGGTGTACCTCAGCCCGGCCTGCGCCCTCTCCCAGTCCAGCACCCCTCAGGGGATGTCTGTAAGCCCGCAGGCAGACATCCCTCTTGCAGTCCAGGATCCCTCACTCCTTACCACCTGCCTGCTTGCTCCTTACCACTCAGCTCACTGCTCCTTAGCGCTGCCATGGAGGCAGGAGAGGCTCCTGCCACCCCCGCTGCGCTCACCAGCCATGAGACCCGCTTCTGGCTGAGCGGCCACTCCCCTATGGGAGTGCACTGACCACCAGGGGGCAGCTCTTGCATTGAGCGTCTGCCCCTGGTGGTCAGTGCACATCATAGAGACCAATTGTTCTGGTCGTTCCACCATAATGGTCACTTGGGCTTTTATTATATAGACTAGAGGCCCAGTGCATGAAATTTGTGCACTCAGGGGGGATCCCTCAGCCCAGCCTTCACCCTCTTGCAGTCCAGAAGCCCTCGGGGGATGTCCAACTGACAGCTGAGGCCCACTTCCAGTCGGACATCCTTAGCGCTGCCGCAGAGGTGGGAGAGGCTCCCGCCACCACTGCTGCACTCGCTCGCCCTGAGCCTGGCTTCTGGCTGAGCGCTCCCACTGTGGGAGTGCACTGACTACCAGGGGGCAGCTCCTGCATTGAGCGTCTGCCCCATGGTGGTCAGTGCACGTCATAGCGACTGGTTGTTCTGCCGTTCAGTCTATTTGCATATTGGGCTTTTATTACTGGAATAATTATAGCTAGTCCCCAGTATTCTATTTCTGCCCTAACAGTATGTTTATAGAGTATTCTCATTTTGTATTGTGGACAAAAGGGGCCACATGCTAACCTGACAAGCTCAGGGAAGGCCTGCATGGCAGTATTGCAAACTCAAAGACCTAATGTAACCACAAAGGATGGTCTAAAATGAAAGCAGTTATGGTAGGTAGTCACGTCCTAGGCCATTATCTTCCCTAACAAGATCAATCTTTACCTTAACTGAGCTTATTGTCTTTTTGCATCTAAGATAACATATCCTTGAAATGTCAGGTTAACTTGTAACTGCCCTTTTTTTCTGGACCCCTCAGGGCACAACCAAATGCCCTGAGCACCAGAACAGATAACACAAATTCCTTCTTTGTTATGGTTATCATGTTAATTGTTGACTATTAACTATCCTGTACCCATCTAAGTAAACTAAGTATGTGTCTATCATTTTACTCTTTATTCAATCCCAGAGGTTTTCCTCCCCCTTTGCTTCCTCCCTGTTTATCTATCACCAATGGATTTCATGTAACCCACCTACATCTCTGATTGCAATGTATAAAAATAGATGAAACCCACCATTCTCTGGAGCACTATCTCAATTAGTTGAGATTCTGCTTCCTGGCAATTGTCAACAGTTTGGCTCAAATAAACTCACAAAAATTCTTTCCAGGTTTGAATGTTTTTACCTTAACATTATGATCAGCAACTTGTCAAACAAACTCAAAAGAGTCTGGAGGTTTTGCTAGAAATAAATGATAAAAATTTATTCAAGCATCTTAGAGTTTGCAAACCACAAAAAAAGCCATGCAAAACCCCAGATGTTACAAACAAGAAAGAAAAGTTGAGTTTTTATTGTTAAAAATGTATTTCTGAGAATACTCAGTCCTGCATCCTTAGCCCTAGATTACATTTTCCATTCTTTTTCACTCCATTTTCTCACTAATTTTCTATACCTTCCTGCTAAAATCTTACCCATCCACATCTGACACTTCTACAAAGATTCTTAGTCACCTCAGAATACCCAAAAATCAGACTGGAGGGAGGATATGCCCCTTTATCTTCGGAGTTGAATGAGTTCAGCTCTCATTTATACAGCGAACGTTTTTTGCTCAGACTCTCAGAAAACAATCCCAATTGAAAAGCCAAAATCAAAACCAGCCACCCATTTTTTTTCTCCAGTCTCACCTTATAGCCTGGGTTCTGTCAACCCTTAACTTTAGTCCCACCTTGAGGATTTTAAAATACAGCTCAAATAAAGTCAGACCTTCTACCAAAAGCAAGGAAGAATCTGGATCCAAGAGATAATTCACCCAAGTTCACCCAATAGGCAGGGTACCGGCAGGCTCAATGGGCTCCTTGCTGGATCCTAGCACCAAGTCTGGGTCCACAGGTTGGTCCTGGGTGAGCTTCTTTGGAATCATGCCGACTACACCAAGTAATGTTAACGTAAAAACATTCAAACCTGTAAAGAGTTTTTGTGAGTTTATTTGAGCCAAACTGTCAACAATTGCCAGGAAGCAGAATCTCAATGGATTGGTATAATGCACCAGAGCAGTGGTTGCCAACCTTTCGGACCTCACGGACCACCAGTGATCCGTGGACCACTGGTTGGGGATCCTTGCTCCAGAGAATGGCGGTTTTTCACCTATTTTTATACATTGCAATCAGAAGAGGAGACATAGGTGGGTTACATGAAATTCATTGGTGATAGATTAGAAAGGCGGGAGAAAGCAAAGCTGGGAAGCCTCTGGGATTGGATAAAAAGTGAAATGATAGACACATACTTATTTTACTTAGGTGGGTACAGGATAGTTAATAGTCAACAATTATGATAACAACAATAATGAAGGAATTTGTGGTATCTGTTCTGGTGCTCAGGGCATTTACGTTGTGCCCTGAGGGGTCCAGAAAAAAGGGCAGTTACAAGTTAACCTGACATTTCAAGGATATGTTATCTTAGGTGCAAAAAGACAATAAGCTCAGTTAAGGTAAAGATTGACCCTGTTAGGGAAGGTAATGGCCTAGGACGTGACTACCCACCATAACTGCTTTAATTACAGTTTAATTTTAGACCATCCTTTGTGGTTACATTAGGTCTTTGAGTTTGCAATACTGCCAATGCAGGCCTTCCCTGAACTAATCAGGTTAGCATGTGGCCTTATTTTCATCCACACTTCCCCTTTTGATCATAAATAAATCCAAAGGATGCATTGATGACCAGCTTTTTGGTTGGATAATGGAGTCCCACGATGCTAAGAAGGCTCATTCCTAGGAAGTCTCAGTGTCAGCATTTGTCTTGCTGAACAGGGTGGACCACTGGGGATAGGGCAAGACCATAACCTTAGATGGCATTCAAAAGTAGAATTATTATTCAAAATAAAAGGCAGGTAAATGAGAGACAGTCAGATCCTATAGATCCTTGTTAAAAAGTATTCTAGATCATTTCTCATTTTTGAGCCATCTTTATTCAAGTCTTTTTGCTGTTTGTGTTAAGTTTGGTTTTTCTGCATCTAATATAACATTTACTTACCCAGAACAAAAGTAACCATATTACACCAGTAACACCAATTAGGAACAGAAAATGTCTAATACTAGATAAGGAAGGGTCAGAGGGGAACAAGTATCTACTATTATCCAGAAGTTCTAATTTTTCTTCTGGGCAGTTAATTTCATCCATTCCTATATTTAGACAATACTCATCTAAAATACTCCTCTTAGATTAGATCCATATATAATTCTACCAGGGGAATTATTAGGGAAGTTTTTGTCCAAGATAGGTCCTTTATAATAGATATAGCCTTAAAAGTGTACCAAAGCTTATATTGATAGTAGAAGACCACCAGTGTGTGGCAAAACATTAACTTCATTATCATAGCTGATAATCAGAATATCATTGTCTAGTAGGTGGGAAAGATTAGCTGCTACTCAAGTTAAAAAAAATTTTTTTTTTGTCTAATAAAAGGTAGAGGTCTGGGGAGACAGATATTGTTTCCACTAGGAAACCATAAGGAGGATAATATTAAAATTATTTTATGTTCATTCATTTAATAATAATTAGGTAATATAAGAACAAGGTTTGAGCAGCATCAATTTGTGAGCATACAGGCCTTGTTGATGTCTTGGGATAACTGTCTATCTCCTCGGTAGTCAACGGCTTCTCATCCTTGAGATGAAAGCAAGTGTAAGAAACAGGGTCAGATGTCCATTCCTGGTTAGGTACCTAATAAGGTAAGGTTCCTTTAACATGGTTGGAGAGAGTCTTTAATTAATGTATTTCCCAATGGTCAAAAATCTCCTGGTTGTTGTGGGCTTTGAATCTTTGTCTCCTGGGAGTACTGTGAAATGAATGTTACTAGTTTACCAGTTCCTATAATGCAGAATGTCTGCCTTTTAGTTTTCCTTATATTTGGGAAACAAAAGATTTAAAATCAACAATATTTTTAAAGGAGTCATAAGAATAATTATTCTCAATTCAGTTAGTCCCATAACTACTTTTGTTTATCCTGATTATTTGCCAGTATTTTTTTTAACAGAGTTATTCCTTGAAGTTCTATAAATCTTCATCTAGTTCAAAGATATGACCTGCTTAGAAGCCTGCAAATTAGAGTAAGTCAGAGTCCTTTTCATGGATTTTTCTAAAGATATATCTGCAAATGCATCAGAGTAAAGCAATGACTATCCATGAATGACAAAACTTAAATGTGGCATGGTTATAGATTTTATTATAATGCAATTAATTAAAAAAAAAACTGCTTTCCTACAAGATATAACATTCCAAGACAACAATTTCTTGGTAAATGATAATTACTGTAAAATGACATAGAGAGTAATATAAAATCTGTATATATTTAGATTCAATACATAATTTCAGCATATAAAGAACAAACAATATGTAAGATTTTAAAATGTGTCACATGGCTTATTGCAAGGGGTGTGTGTGTTGAGCATTGAAACCCTCAATATGTGAAACACAAACACCCAGAGTATCACTGGCAGATGCCCCCCCCCCCCCCCCAATAAGGAATCACTTTTAGCTTGCCTGGTGTCCCTGATTGGACACCTGCTACCCCTGAGAGTTTCCTGTTTGAACTTGGTTCTGAATCTTTGCAAGTTCCTTTTTGAAGCAGACTGAAATTTCTATAACATTCATTTTAACAAAATATATGTATATAAATAGAACATAGTTATTATTCATTTTTATTTGACAAAGCTTCCCACGTAATTTCAAATATATTAAATTAGCCTAATTTAGTTTAAACATATTTCTCTTAAGAAGAGAGAATAAATCCTTGAGTTATCCGAGGGCCCATTAGAATAACTCAAAGTCATCTCTCGGTTAAAAAGTCTTAAAATTTAAACTTTGGAAATATTGTCAAATATACTTAACCAAAGATTATATCATAAGCTCTTAGCAAATCTAGGGAAAACATATTTTATGGTAACAACTCTAAATTAATCAAACTTAAATCTGTTTTAATATTAAAAATTTTATCCAGACCACAGAATTCTGCTTAACTTACAAAGGTATTTAATTTTTTTTAATTAGGCCAATAAAAGATTATATCCTAGTAATGCCATCTGGAGGCTGAAAATTTACCACACATAATACATAGACAAAAACATATCAGATAAAGACCATACACATAAAGACCATAGCATAATTCGAATTACTAATTTTTCAGAGAAAACGCCTGAATTTTTTCCTCAAAAATGAATTTCCATACCTCATGCATCCTATTTTCACAACATATAATTTCTCCCAACTTAATTTGAACTTTTAGCTCTTAGAAGCCTCAATTTCCAATAATAACCAAAATAAACTAAGTGACCAGTATTCCTTAGATTGATGTTTATGAACACATTTTAAACACACTCTCACTTTCAAGAAACACACCTTCAAGCACCAGACATTCTATCAAAAACCCAAATCCATTTTACAGACTTTGGCAATAAAGACAAAAGCAAGTGAATTTAAAGACTTATTTAAGCAAGCAATGTTTCAGTATTTCATGTTATTTTAAAACTAGAGGCCTGGTGCACAAAATTTGTGCATGGGGGGCAGGGGTCCCTCAGCCCGGTCTGCACCCTCTCCAATCTGGGACCCCTCAGGGGATGTCCGACTGCCTCTCGCAATCCAGGACCGCTGGCTCCTAACTGCTCGCCTGCCTGTCTGATTGCCCCTAACCCCTCTGCCTGCCTGCCTATTCACCCCTAACTGTTCCCCTGCTGGCCTGATAGCCCTAACTGCCTCTGCCTCACCCCGCACCCAGGACCCAGGATTCCCTCCTCTAGCCAGTTACAGGCACCTGGGACCAGGGCCAGCCGCAGCCACAGGGGACTGTGGGCGGGCAGCATTTCCCAGGCTGCAGCTGCAGGCGCAGCCGTTGGTGCCTGGCACTGTGGGGTGGGTGGCTTGTCCCTCTCCTGGGCCACACCCTGGCTGGTCCCCATTCCTCTCTGGCGAGCTCATTTGTGCCTGGCTGGTCTCCATTCTTTTCTCCCCAGTGTTGAGTGTCTGAGCCTTTATGGTGTGACAACCATTTGCATATTAGCTCTTTATTATATAGGATATCCATAAATTCAATAACCTTAATTAAAATTTACTAATTTAGAAAGGAATACTGGAAATAAGTCAAAAGTGATTTGTTTAGGTAGCTATCTTCCAGAGATTTGTATTTTTTAAATGGCCCAGATCAGAGTACCCGGTATTCACATCTCAAAGGTCCTGGGACTTTAGTTTAAGAAAGCCAATTATAGCATTTTGAGCTGAATAGGGGGTTTCAGGGAATGTTAAAGGGAGGATTCAGTGGGCTTTGATATTCTGAGTCACACACCTCTGACCCTGTAAAAACTGCATTGTAAAACAAGGACAGTACTTTTTAATTCCTCAAGTATTGGCAGATGTTGGCGAAGGACTAACAAATTCACCCATTTTGAAATATTTCTTTCTATTTGAGTATATTTTTTCTCTGAGGCTCTGTAGCAATTACAGAGAGATCTAGTTTACAGGTAGTATATAGCTGAATGCCATTTCTGACTCATAACAGCTTGCCTGTATGGAAAAGACACACTGATCTAAGAAAGCCTCATTCTCCATTCACTTCCCTGGGAATGTGCAAACGAGGTTAGCTACAGGGTAGCACCACACTTAATGGTGCCATTAATTGGCCAAAACTCTCCATTTTCCACTTTAGTGGGGCCAAGCTATATTGCAAAAGGTTAGCCTTTTTTCTTGAGGAACTCTAGTCAAATTTCTACCAGTTGAAGAGTTTGTACCCCAAAAGAAAAGAAGACTCTCAAGGCCCTGTGGCCTGGTTCCCCATCTACATAGGCATATGTTGCAAGCCAATAATTAGGCATCTCTATAAGTCTCTGGGATATTTGGGCCATTCTGAGTAGGGCAGGTCCTCTATTAAGCCTTCTCAGACTCTCATGGAAGTTAATAATGAAGAAAAGATGGTTAGCAAATGTTTGGTTAGTTTCAAGATCAGTTTCATTTAAAATCATTTTCCCTTTTTGGTTTAGTATCTGGTTCATTTAATTCTTTAATACATATTACCCTTCTGGAAAAAAAAAATGTGGGCATCACTGATTATAAAAAGCTTTCCCTATCAGGTGAATTGGGGCCAATTTGACCAGTAAAATATATGTTGCCCCTTAACATGCCCTGGTTGAAAGGGGACATGCTCTGATTTTAAAACAGCCATTGGTTATTAGATACCCCTACCATTTGTACAGAAGCTTTACTCAGAGAGAGAGGGAAACTAAGATTGGTAAGGTTAATAACTGATAAAGTAGCCCCAGTATCTACAAGGTCCTTATTAACTTCCCCTTTTATGATTATTTCAGTTTCTCCTAAAATATTAGTAAGGAGAAGGGAAATTCCCTCTCATAGTCTTGAATCAGCCCTATGTTTGCTTCTGTTTTCTCTTTGTAAATCACACTTCAGGTGTTTTGTTTTTTTTAAACAGTCTTTCTTATGGTGACCTGGCTTTTTACAGCAAAAGACTCCTCTACGCCGAGACTGGTTTGGCTCAGTGGATGGAGCGTCGGCCTGCGGACTGAAGGGTCTCGGGTTTGGTTCCGGTCAAGGGCATGTACCTTGGTTGCGGGCACATCCCCGGTGGGAGGTGTGCAGGAGGCGGCTGATCGATGTTTCTCTCTCATTGATGTTTCTAGCTCTCTATCCCTCTCCCTTCCTCTCTGTAAAATATCAATAAAATATATTAAAAAAAAAAAAGACTCCTCTACAGTTTCACAGAAGACCTTATTTAGTAATTGTTGCCTTGCTCTCAGAAACCAGTAGGTGTATTAATTGGAATAGGTTAGAATAGCCACGATTACATGTTCTAACAGTTAAATTTTTGTGAATCCATCAGGGTCCCGGATAAAGTCGGGAACAATTGCTAGTTCCTCTCTAGCTGAGACTAGCTTTTCCCAAAGGGAGCTGTTAGACTTCCTATCCTCATTTTCCTTCTAGCCAGTGGTAGTAGAGGAGACGGAAGGGGAAGGAAGAAGGGAGAGGAAAGTGAGAGGGTTAACTTGAAATGCAGGCAGATAGGGCAGGGGTCCAGTGGGAAACAAAGACAGGTGGAACATAGGCAGGGGCAGACATGGCAGTTTGAGCAGCCTAATCACAGGAACCACCCATGAAGAAATAATAGAATGTTTCTGAACTCAAGTGGGAGGCATGGGAAACCAAGGGAGGGCCTATGACAATAACATGTACTGACACAGAGAAACAGAAAGTTCAGCATAGGAACAGAGAAAGAACACATAGAAACAGGGAAAGTTCAGGTCTGTTGCTGGGCAAGAACAATTGAGAGAATCAGTCAAGTGATGACACAGATAGATATAGAGCAGGCTTGTGGTGCCCTGAACTACAAGGTTTTAACGGGCAGCCCATTATTGGGCCCCCTTCTCCATGAAGGAAGTCTGAATCTGCTTGTAATAAATTTTCCACACTTTTGCCTAAATCATCTGGTCTGTGGAGCTTATTCTTCAGCATCGCGAGACACAACCCCAGGAAAAACCCTCAGCTCACTATTCCAGTTATCAAAAGGGCAAGTCCGGACAAGGAAGATCAGAAAGGAAGAGGAAATGGGGTGTAGGCATTTATTAGCTTCAGAATAGTTTCAACAGGAAATTAACATTTCTTATTAATTTCCCTTTTTTTTAGAATAATTTTTTTCTATGCTTCTTAGAAGGTTCTAATATCCAAATCAAGATATATTTTCTGTTGGAAATAAGGGGAGCCCCCCAAGTCAGGGGTCCTGGTAGAACACAAAACATACTTGGGAGCCAGGCAGCAAGGCAAACATCTTTACTTTTACACAGAAGGGTGCTCACACATGGTCTGCTCGGGATTTATAACCCCTGACGCACGTGACCTGTCCCTTGCTCTTGATTGGAGCTCAGGTGCACAGTCTTTCGTGATTGGCTAATCCAAAGGGAGGGGTTGGCCTTTGCTGTTTTAAGATGGCAGCCCCCAGGGGAACTGCAAGCCATGTGGCCAACATGGTGGCTGCCAAGTCACACAGTTTAAAATGGCAGCTGTTTAAACTGTTCTTTGACAGAAAAGATGACTTGTTTATTCTCACAATTCCCTCCTTTTCTTTATTTAAACTCTTTTCTTCAAACTTGGCTGACATGCATTGACTTTCCTGCTCTGCAGAGTCTTGGAGAAGACTAATTTGCTGTTTGGTCAATGCAGTTTCAATTAACCCTTGGATAAGACATGGGATGATGTGACATCCCATCACTGTAGCTCCTAATCAAAGGGGTGAAGTGGACACCATTGCTCTAGTGCATCAGAGAAAGGACCCTCAATCCCAGGCTCCAGCTCACTCGTCACTAAAGCTGCTGATGCCTTAGGCCAGTGGTCGGCAAACTGCGGCTCTGTTGACTAATGAGTTTGCTGACCACTGCCTTAGGCTCAGTGATAGTCGGTCTGTGGTGTTGTCAGGGATGAATGTGGAGCAATGGCCCCAACATTACACATCTTCCTCCTTTTTCTGTCAGAATTGTATCCAAGGCCAACCTACTCTCCCAGGTCATCCTGCTGCTGGCATCTAGCTGTTCATATCCCTTTAACTTCATCTTGAGCATAGTTAAGCCTTTGCTGGTTCTAGAAAATATAATTAATCCACCACATTCTTGTTCACAGTGGGCCACCAGCACAGGACAGACTCAAACCCTGCAGCAATCTGATTTCTAGCCTTAAATTCCTTGGCACTCCCCCTGGAACCTCAATGGGATCTGTGTGTATATGGGGATCAAAGGAGCCCCCTGGACTCTCCTCTTCCTTGTCTGTCTGTCCATTGAAAAAGGTTTATGATATGCCAACGTGAAAGGGATAGCCAATTGTATCAGAGTGCAAGGTCCACTCCAACTGCTGGGCAAGGCCACAAGTCAGAATCCCCCATGACACCACCAGACATCGGCATGGGGTATCGACAGTGCAGCACGATGGGCTTCTGAGGATACTCGGCCATTTACCCATACAGATACATTTCTCATAAACTCTGAGCACTGTTTCCCCATCTTGAGAGGCAGGAGGTATAGTTTACATTGGAGGATGGGCCGGATTGTTTTTTGGGGGGTGGGAGGAGTCCTAGATCTTTACCTCTGTTGGATGGGAACAACAGGGCAAGAGTCTTACAGGAAGCATTTCCCCAGGTGGTTTCCTCCTGGTACAAGGCAAGCACACATTCCATCTTGTTACTGTCTGAGGTCCATCTGAATGGGAATGGGACCACTTGGGCCTCTAGCCTTCCTGCCACGCAAGTGTAACAGTCGCTTTTATTCAGGGTGTGTACAGAATATTTAATCCATTCCACCCAGGCATTTGTTCCCTTATATCCTACTTCTATTTGCATGGTGGTGGCAGTGGCCTAGGGCAGTGGTCGGCAAACTCATTAGTCAACAGAGCAGTTTGCCGACCACTGGCCTAGGGGATCTTGCCCTGTGACATCTACTTCTAAATCTAGTCCTAGCCAATCTTTTGACCTAAAGGCTGAAATATCCAAGTCATTCAAGTTATCTATAACCAATAACTTAACTGGGTAAGCATGATCCAGATTGTACACCTTTCTCCAGCCCACATTGTAAGCCCCTGCAATTTGCCAGATTCCTTAAGCAAATAGAGCCCAGTACATGATGGTTATTAAGACAGCTCACAGTTTTTAGCGTCAGTTTCAAGGGGACATGTCCTGGTATGGCTGTCCAAGTTGAGGTGTGTCTGCCCTTAACCCGTGTGTGATGGGTCCAACCTCGCTCTGCAGTCCGAACAGCAGTCTCTGTGGTAAGCAAGACAGGTAAGGTCCTTCCCAGGAGGGTTCCAACTTGCTTCCCTTCCAAATCTTGATTAGAACAAACGTAGTCTTCCGGTCGATGGCGATAAACCAGGAACTCAAGAGGGCCTTGGGTCAGGAGGCCTTCTAACCTGAGAGAGATTAAAGTAGAAGAGATACCCAGTACACAGTTCTTAAGAAATTGGTCCCTAGTTTCCTTTGTAGGAAGATCTTGAGGCATTCACAGGCCTATTGGAACCACCTACAGCCAACTCTAGGTAAAAAAACACACAAAAAAATTTTTTTCTTAAAATTCAAACCCTAGGAAGGTTGTCAAACTTGATTTTACCAAAAGATTATATCTTAAAGTGTATTAGACAGAAATATAGGCCAGCAAACTTCAGTTCCTCTGATTAAAAGATGGTTTTTTTTATTAAATACCTGATTAATATAACATAATTATTTTACTAGAAAAGAACTGACCAAAATAAGGCTTATTTTCTAACTTCATTTGTCCTTGGATGTAGACAGCAAATGACACTAGGATTTCTCCCATCAGTCTTCCTGAGAACTTTGGCATAAGCTATTTACCCTCTGTTTAGGGAGGCAAAATACAAATTATTGACTTTGAAGTGTCCTTGGTTTAGGGAAGACAGAGTTTTCTAGATGGTTGCAGACTGCTGTTTTAATATTTCAACTTCCCTATTCTGCTTGTCCTGGCTTACTTGCCTGTATCATTCAATTTCCTTTTAACATTTCTCTTTTATAAACTTCACAGACATTTTTACAATTTTCAAAAACATTTTTACAATTTCCAGAAATAACCACCTTTAGAAACCACCTTCTTTTTCCTTCAAAATGCATAACCATGCCTCAGTCCTTTCATTAAGTATTTCTACTCTAATATTCTTTCTTTCTGTCATACCATCAGCAACTTGTAAACCTTAATTTTTCAATGATAATCAAAAAGTAAACATCCAGCATTTCTTAGATTGACATTTATGAACACACTTTAAATGCACTTTTACTATCAAGAAAATATACCTTCAACAAAGTACAAGAGGCCTTCTGTAATAAAAACTAAGAGCAGGCAAATTAAAACTTGTCTAGCAGTTAATGTTTCAGTTTTATTATTATTATATTTTAAAAATATATTTTATTGATTTTTAACAGAGAGGAAGGGAGCGGGATAGAGAGTTAGAAACATTGATGGGAGAGGAACTTCGATCAGCTGCCTCCTGCACACCCCCTACTGGGGATGTGCCCACAACCAAGGTACATGCCCTTGATTGGAATCCAACCTGGGACCCTCAGTCTGCAGGCCGACGCTCTATCCACTGAGCCAAACTGGTCAGGGCAATGTTTCAGTTTTTTTAAAAAACATTTAGATGTTTACCATTTAACCCGGCAATGCTCCAAAGCCTTTAAGTTAATTAAGAAAATTATTATAGGAGCAGGCTTAGATTTAACTACTACATTCTTCCTTAGAGATAACATCTAAGGCTACTGCTGTGGCTTTTGTTTCTGGGTTATTCTACAATTGTGAACATCCTGTTAGTTTTCTGTTTTTTTCCTTTCTTATTCTTATGTACATAGATCTTCTGAGTCTTTTTTAACAGCTTTTCTGCACTTCTATCCTTCCAGTTCTCTACCTTTGCAGTTTTCTTGAAATATCAGGCCAACTAGTGGTGAAAAAATGTAATTTATAATATTTCTTGGCCCAACAGGTCCTCAGGGTCTGGCCCAGAGTACTTACTCATTTGATCTTTTAGTCTTGGTAAAATTTGGAAGGCCCTTCTTCGCCCTGCTGAATATTGAAGGCCTTATTTAGATTCTGAGACCGGGAAACTGCTCCCCTAATCCCTTTAATTATTAGTTCCCTGAGAGATCTCTCATGTATTCCTTATGGGCCTTGTTGTTAAGGTCCTACTGGGGATCCTGGGTTTGGAAATCTTTTATCAGCTGGAAGCACACCAGGGCCAGCCAGGTGCTCCCTTTCCCAGATCGCCACAGCAGACTTTCAAATCACTCCCCCTTCTTTTAGTCTAGCTAGTCAGTTAAGCCACCTGGGTCTTCCAGAAGAGTTTTTAACTCTTTTTTTACTGCTCCAACTCCTTTAGCATACTAGAAAAGCTGGTTTCTGATGGCACAGTGACCTCATGGCAGTTGGAGCCTTATCAAGATAGCTCTTCTCCAGAGAGGGACACTGGGATTGTAAATCGCCATCTTGGCTGTTCCCTCAGATCGTCCCTGGGTCACGTAGGGAGGGGAAGGCAGGAAAAGGGTCTCATTCCTGTATGCCCTTGTTCTCTTTTAGATTTTTACTGAAAAGCTTTAAATATTAACAACTTTGAGATTTTGAAAGCCAATTATTACCTAAAGCATTGTCTTGACTAATTTTGTAACAGGGATTTGAATTATGCTATTAACTATGATTGCCCTTTCTGTTCAAAGAAAGGACACACTAATCTGGCTGGGAGTCCTATGCCTCCAGGACCACCATTGGAATGCAGTCCATCCTCATTCAAGAACCGCCCATTCTCCTGCTGCATACCCCCAAGGTCAGCCTTAGTTCCGCCTCGGCTGGCCTGCACTTATGACATCCCAAGCAGGCACAGGCCACCCACTTCCAGTTGCAGTCCATTCCCAGTTAATACCAACACTGACAATTGGATATTTAATGGACATGATGCTGGGCAGGGTTTTGCAAATTTCTCCACCATGCGGAGTTCCGCAAGTACCCAAGTACCGCCTCCCATTCTGCCACATGGAAACCTCGGGCTTTTTCTTTTCTTTTCTTTTCTTTTTTGTAATTAGTGTCTTTATTTTTTTTAAAATTTCTTTATTGATTAAGGTATTACATATGTGTCCTTATTTCCCCATTACCCCCCACCTCCCATTCATGCCCCCACCCCCCTGTTGTCTGTGTCCATTGATTAGGCTTATATGCATGCATATAAGTCCTTTGGTTGATCTCTCCCTCTTACCCCCACTGTCCCCTACCTTACCTGAGGTTTGATGTTCTGACTGATGTTTCTCTGTCTCTGGATCTATTTTTGTTCATCAGTTTATGTTGTTCATTATATTCCACAAATGTGTGAGATCATGTGATATTTATCTTTCTCTGCCTGGCTTATTTCACTTAGCATAATGCTCTCCATTTTTTCCCCTCCCGCTTTGCCTCAGGTGATGATAATGGTTTGTTAACCACAAGTAGTCTTGGAACTGGGTGGCCTTTCTTTTAAACTCCCCTGGATTGCAACCTTTACAAATTTTACACTTTTAAATTAATCTTAGAATCTTAAAATTTTAACCCAGCACAGCAAAATCATAAATCAGGGAAGAGCAAATTAAAGTCCCTAAAATTTAGCCAAAATTGCATCACAGACATAGAGACAGAAATTTCACTAGCTAAGTAAACAAATTAAACAAAAAAACAGACATAAAACATCAACACACACTCTCAGACAGGTGCGTACAACACTAAAAGTTTACACCAAGAGCAATGTCTCTGTCCCTGGTTTGGGAACTTGCCTCCCCAGAACCTCAGCATTCTCCCAATGGACTATTTTGGGGGAATGTATTTCCTAGGCCTAGAATTTGTTTCCCATCCTTGGCAGGTCCCTTGTGACCATGTACTCAAACCACCCCCACCCCCACCCCCCCCCATGTTGGAGGTTTCTTGTACTGCCCGAGATCTGCTTTGTCCCTCTCTGGCCGCTTTCCTCACAGGAGAACAGAACCACAGATCAGAACTGCGCACTCGCTTTATGTCCAAGACACATCCCGGTCACATACGCCCAACCTCTGAGGATACCTAATCACCAAAGTAGTACTCAGTCCATTTCCCATCTTGGATCATGCATGAGGTTACCTGATTGCTACAGGTCTTGCTTGGATCCCGAGCTCGTAGTCGGCCCAGGGGTAATGGCTGTCCCTCCTCACCGAGGCCGCTGCAACTTGGCAGCGGGGTGCACCTCCTCAGGAGAGCCGTCCATTTTCCCTGTGGTGACAGACAGTATCCCTGACACACCCCCAACCCAAATTGTTAGAAATAAGGACAGCCCCCCAAGTCAGGGGTCCTGGTACAACACAAAACATACTCGGGAGCCAGGCAGCAAGGCAAACATTTTTACATCTACACAGAAGGGTGTGCACACATGGTCTGGAAGTGCACGCCGAGCAGGTGGTCTGCTCAGGATTTATAACGCCTGACGAATGTGACCTGTCCCTTGCTCTTGATTAGAGCTCAGGTGCACAGTCTTTCGTGATTGGCTAATTCAAAGGGAGGGGTTGGCCTTTGCTGTTTCAAGATGGTGGCCCCCAAGGGAGCTGCAAGCCATGTGGCCAAAATGGTGGCTGCCAAGCCATGCAGTCCAAAATGGTGGCTGTCTAAACTGCTCTTTGACAGAAAAGATGACTTGTTTATTCTCACATTTCTAATATAGTCATTCAGTTTAATTTTTGAGCTGGCATTTTCTAATTTTTGCATGCAAAATATTAACCTAGGTACCCAAAATATTAGTTTAAGTAACTGCATTTTGGCCATTCTTAAGTTGATATTTTCTAATTAAATCTTCCCATTTCTGTAAAGCACTTGCAAGTAAAGGCTTCCTATCAGGAGTATTAAATGAGGGCTGCGGTTTGGGAGTTTATGGCCTTAGAGGCACAGTTTCCCGTGTTAATTTTTAAATGTATTTTTGGATATCTGTAGTCTGAGCAAATTTTCTAGGGATGTTATATAGTGGATCAAGTATGCTGCTTATGGATTAAGCTCCAACAGGCTCTCACCCCTTGAGTCACAATTCAATCCTATTACGTGCCTCTTTTCTCTCATGGCTGTCTAAAACAACCAGAAGGACTTTGGGCACTGGCTTACCAGGCTTTATGGGTGTTATGCCCAGATTTCGTGATTCCCAAAGACCACGAGGGAGCCGAGTCCGATGCAAAAGCAAAGAGCCTTTTAATCAAGCTAGCTCGAGCTCAGTCCCACACACACACACACCGGCGCAGCGGCGAGGTGGAGAGAGAGAGAGAGAGAGAGAGAGAGAGAGAGAGAGAGAGAGAGAGAGTCAGCCCCCAAACGTGCTGATTTATAGGGGGCCTGGGAGAGGTAGGAGGGGTGAGGTAGTGTGGCCTCCGCTGATTGGTCGGGATCAGGTTGCACATGGGGGCAGGGCGCGGCTTACCTTCCCCTTGCATTTCTATTGGCTAATTCAAAAGTGTGGGTTGGGCTCTTGGAGAGGTTCTAGGGCAGGAACCTGACTCCACGAGGTGGAAGATATGGAACAAAGGGAACATGGAGTCGGTCTCTCCCCGCCCTTTCATTCCCCCCTTGTCTTGAAACTTACAGGCCCAATCATGGGTCGGTTTGTATTTCTACTGGACAACATTCCTGGGTCACGAGGGTACACCATCCCAAATTCCCTGTACTGATAAAATCGGAGTCCCCAAGTCTTCCCGGTGTCCCATCCGGTAGCCTTCCTTCCCCCTCCAGCATCAGGCAGGTCGAGCACGCCATAGCTTGAGCTTGAGCAGGTTGCGTTGATCTCGATCAATGCTCCATTTGGTGACGAAGTCTTCCCGGATCACAGATGGGTCCGCTGACCGGATGTGAGTGTGATGGACCCAGGTCGTGACGCCATCTACCTTGAGAGCGGTGGGGGTCGTCAGCACCACAACGTAGGGACCCTTCCAACGTGGCTCAAGGGTCTCCCAGCGGTGTCTCTTGTCGTAGACCCAGTCCCCGGGCTTATGCTGATGAGGAGTCGGGGCTGGGCCGGTCTTGTAGATAGCGCGGAGGTGCGGCCAAATGTCCTCGTGTGCCCTCTGGAGCCCTCTCAAGGAAAGAAACAGTTCTTGACTTTCAAATTCTGTAAGAAATTCGGCTTTAAGGTTAGGGATAATAGGGGATGGCCGGACAAACATGATCTCATAAGGAGTAAAACCCAGGGTGTAGGGGGAGTTCCTAACCCGGTAAAGGAGAGCCACCCAGTCCCCGCCAGTCTCCATGGTCAATTTGGTAAGGGTCTCTTTTAGAGTTCTATTCATCCTTTCTACTTGCCCTGAGCTTTGGGGCCTATAAGCGCAATGCAATTTCCAATTTGCCCCAATGGCCTTGGCCACTGCCTGCGTTACCTGCGAGACAAAAGCTGGTCCATTGTCTGACCCTATCTCAGCAGGAAAACCGTACCTGGGCAAGATGTCTTTCAGCATATACCATCACCCCGTCTCCTCCTTTGCTTGGGGAAGTTTCCTAATGTGCTGTAACTCCTCCAGGGAATATCCTGGCTGAAATGGCAGAACTGGGTCTCCTGGGTCTGGGAGCTGTAGGGCCATGGTGAGGATCGGAGAAAGGGCTACTGCCTTGGCCGCCTGGTCAGCCCTGCGGTTTCCTCTTGCCACTGGGTTGTCAGCCTTCTGATGTCCTTGGCAGTGTATGATGGCCAATTTGGCAGGGAGCCATAAGGCTGAGAGTAAGTCGAGTATCTCTTGTTTATTCTTTATAGTCCGCCCCTCTGCTGTTAGTAGCCCTCTCTCTTGGTAGATTGCCCCATGAACATGAGCGGTGGCGAACGCATACCGGCTGTCTGTGTAGATGTTGAGCTGCTTTCCAGCTCCCAGTGTCAGGGCCTTGGTGAGGGCCACAAGCTCTGCTCTCTGGGCTGATGTCCCGGAGGGTAGAACCTCTGCCCATACAGTGTCCGTTTCAGTGACTACAGCCGCACCCGCATACCTGCTCCTGTCCCGTACGAAGCTGCTTCCATCCGTGAACCAGGTGACGTCTGCATCTGGAAGGGGCTGGTCGGTCAGGTCCTTCCGGAGCCCATGCACTTGCTCTAGGATTCCCAGGTCCTCGTGCAGGGCCTCATTGAAGATGGTGGGTGAGTTCTTGAACCCGAGGTAACCAAGTCCACGTCAGTTGTCCGCTGTAGCCCTCTTCCGGGTCATGCCACTCAAAGGCGAACGGGTTTACTGCGGGGTGTAAGCGGCAAACTGAAAAAGGCATCCTTCAAATCTAACACAGTATACCAGACACGGGAGGGTGCCAGAGAGCTTAAGAGAGTGTATGGGTTGGGGACCGTTGGATGTATGTCCATAACTCTTTTATTTACTTCTCGGAGGTCCTGTACCGGCCGGTAGTCATTCGTGTGGGGCTTCTTGACTGGCAGGAGGGGGGTGTTCCAGGCAGACTGGCAGGGGACCAGCACCCCTAGGCCCCTCAGTCTCCGAATGTGTGGCTGAATTCCCTTCCGGGCTTCCTGAGGCATGGGGTACTGTTTGATTCTCACAGGGCCTTCCCCTGGTTTTAACTCTACCAGGATTGGGGCCCTGTGGGCGGCGAGCCCCACTCCCCCTGTCTCCACCCAAGCCGTGGGGAACTCCTGCAGCCATTCGTCTGTGCTGCCCTCTATTGGAGAGGCTTTTTGGTGAAGCCGGTACTCATCCTCCAGCCTTATGGTCAGGACCTGGATGGGGTGGCCCTTGCCTTCAGTAACCTGAGGCCCCCCTTGTCTGAAAGTTATCTGAGCTCCAATCTTAGTGAGCAAGTCTTGTCCTAACAGTGGGTAGGGGCATTCTGGAATTACCATAAAAGAGTGGGATACCCAGCCCGTCCCTAAATCCACCGTTCTTCGGGTAGTCCATGAATACTGGCTCATACCAGTTGCCCCTTGTACCCAAGACTTCTTATTTGTTAATTTTCCTTGAGGCATACAGAGGACCGAGTGTTGCGCTCCGGTGTCAACAAGGAAGTCAATGGGGGTCCCCTCCACTCTAAGAGTTACCCTGGGCTCGGGGAGGGGATCCGAACCCCGACTCCCCTAGTCACTCAGTTCATCTAGCTCCAGGACCTTCACTCGATCCGCTTCACCTCCCTTTTTGCTGGCCCTTCTCGGGCACTCTTGTTTCCAGTGCCCTATCTCCCTACAGTAAGCACACTGATCTTTCTGCAGCTTCCGCCTCCCGCCCCGGGCGGTCCCCTTACCATCCTCCTGGTTGCCGGCGAGTCGGCGGAGACGGCTGTTCCATTCCTCTGAAGAGTCCGTGGTGGTGGCGAGCAGGATCTTAGCTAGGTCTCGGGTTTGTTTGCTGCTCGCAGCCGCCTCAGCATGAGCCTGCCTTTCTTCCGGGGGCTTCCTGTTATTATACACCTTCTCGGCTACCTCCAGTAGGTCCTTTAAACTCTTCTCCCCCAGCCTATCTACTTTTTGAAGTTTCTTTTTAATATCCACAGCCGATTGGTTTACAAAGCTTATGATCACAGCTGCCTTGTTTTCAGGAGCTTCTGGATTCATGGGGGTGTAGGTGCGGTATGCCTCCATGATCCGTTCTAAAAAGACAGCTGGAGACTCATCCCTTTCCTGCTGAACATTCCCTACCTTGGCCAAATTAGTTGGCTTTCTAGCAGCCATTCGGAGACCGCCCATTAGAGTCTGGCGGTAGACCCGGAGCCTGTCCTTACCTTCTGCCGTGTTGAAATCCCATTCAGGCCTAGTTAAGGGAAAAGAGACATCTATCTGGACCGGGTTGGTGGTTGGGTTCCCGTCCACGCCTGGAACCACTTTGCGGTCCTCATTGAGGATTCTTTCCCTCTCCTCAGTTGTGAACAGGACCTGTAAAAGCTGTTGGCAGTTGTCCCACGTGGGCTGGTGGGTGAAAAGGACAGAATCTAACAGAGCAATAAGCCCTGCTGGCTTCTCAGAGAACTTAGGATTCTGAGCCTTCCAGTTGTAAAGGTCACTAGTGGCAAAAGGCCAATAGTGATGGAGTTGATTGCCATCCGCATCTGGGGGCCCCGCGGCTCGTAAAGGTAGGGCTTTAATAGTGGAGTCAGGGGCTGTGACACACAGTTCCCTCTGAGCCCTTTGTCTAGTAAGAGGCGGGCTTCCCACTGGAACCGCAGCTGCTCCCGGAACTCCGCTCCCAGACGCTTCCGGAACTCCGCTCCCCGTGGCGTCCGCTTCCCCTCGCGTGGGAGGATCACCCCCCTGTGGACTCCTAGGGGCCTGATATGAGGGAGGAAAGATTAGTTCCTCTTCAGTTCCCCCCTGAAAGACAGGGTAGAGGGGAGCTGATGGCGGGGTGAGATCCTTCTTCTTCTTCACCTTCTCCGTTTCCTGCAAAGCAAGTATGGGTTTCAGCTCCAGGGGGTGCAGGGACAGAAAGGGCTTAAGCCAGGAGGGTGGATCTTCCATGAGGTCCTGCCAAGTAATAATGTAAGGGAGTTGATCAGGATGTCTCTTCTTGGGCTGAAAGACGATGTCCCTCACCCGGTGGATGGTGGGGAGGTCGAAGGTCCCCTCCGCGGCCACCCGACACTAAAAGTCGGCCACTCCCTAGAACAAAAAGTTTACCACCGGCCCTACTGGACCTCTACACTGAGGTTGCTAGTTCTTCCCTTAACCTCTTTAAAATGGTCAACCATAATGCTTAAAGGAGTGGTTTGAGTCTGTCCCATGATGTCCGTCAACAGAGTCCACAAAACAAAACAGAAAAACACAGACACAGACAAACAAAGGGCCCTTGAGACAAGCTTTCCAACGCGAGTCCGTTGGAACAAAACTGACAAAACAGAAAGTGCGGACGACGGCCTCACGCCGATCGGTGGGAGCGACCCACCTCGTCCCAGAGGTTTCAGGGGAATACTCGTCCCTCCTGAAGGAGGATCGGGACATCTCCCGATTCCTCCCGCCCGTGGTCCTCCGGTGCGTCCACCTAGACCGCTTCGGGCACTGCCAGAGATCCAGAAATGAGCTCACACAAAAGAGACAAGGAACAGACAGACACCTACCGTGGCCAGTCAGACTCTCCGGATCGGGGGTCCCTTGAGGTTCTTGGGGATCCCGGGCGAGCCCCCAAATGTTATGCCCAGATTTCGTGATTCCCAAAGACCACGAGGGAGCCGAGTCCGATGCAAAAGCAAAGAGCCTTTTAATCAAGCTAGCTCGAGCTCAGTCCCACACACACACACCCACCGGCGCAGCGGCGAGGTGGCGAGGTGGCGAGTTGGAGAGGGAGAGAGGGAGAGAGGGAGAGAGGGAGAGAGGGAGAGAGGGAGAGAGGGAGAGAGGGAGAGAGGGAGAGAGGGAGAGAGGGGGGGGAGAGAGGGAGGGAGAGGGAGGAAGAGGGGGAGAGGGGGAGAGAGAGAGAGAGAGAGAGAGAGAGAGAGAGAGAGAGAGAGAGAGAGTCAGCCCCCAAACGCGCTGATTTATAGGGGGCCTGGGAGAGGTAGGAGGGGTGAGGTAGTGTGGCCTCCGCTGATTGGTCGGGATCAGGTTGCACATGGGGGCAGGGTGCGGCTTACCTTCCCCTTGCATTTCTATTGGCTAATTCAAAAGTGTGGGTTGGGCTCTTGGAGAGGTTCTAGGGCGGGAACCTGACTCCACGAGGTGGAAGATATGGAACAAAGGGAACATGGAGTCGGTCTCTCCCCGCCCTTTCAATGGGCACTCTTCCAGATGAGCCAGTCCATTAATTACAGTTGAGTTGGAATTTCTCTATGGGCCTCCTGCAGTTGTGAGGAATGATCTCTGACACCTCCATAAAGATTCTTAGTCACCTAAGAACATCCAAGAATTGGGCTGGATGTTGTGCCCCTTTATCTTCGGAGTTGAATGAGTTCAGCTCTCATTTATACTATGAAGGTTTTTTGCTCAGACTCTCAGAAAGCAATTCCAATTGAAAAGCAAAATCAAGACCAGCCATCCATTTTTTTTCTCCAGTCTCACCTTATAGCCTGGGTTTTGTCAACCCTTAACTTTAGTCCCACCTTGAGGATTTTAAAATACAGCTTAAATAAAGTCAGACCTTCTACCAAAAGCAGGGAAGAATCTGGATCCAAAAGACAATTCACCCAAGTTCACCCAATAGGCAGGGTACCGGCAGGCTCAATGGGCTCCTTGCTGGATCCTAGCACCAAGTCTGGGTCTGCAGGTTGGTCCTGAGTGAGCTTCTTTGGAATCATGCCGACTACACCAAGTAATGTTAACGTAAAAACATTCAAACCTGTAAAGAGTTTTTGTGAGTTTATTTGAGCCAAACTGTCAACAATTGCCGGGAAGCAGAATCTCAATGGATTGGGATAATGCTCCAGAGGATGGTGGTTTTTCACCTATTTTTATACATTACAATCAAAGAAGGCGATGTAAGTGGGTTACATGAAATTCATTTGTGATAGATTAGAGAGGTGGGAGAAAGCAAAGCGGTGGTGGGTGGGGGGACCTCTGGGATTGGATAAAAAGTAAAATGATAGACACACACTTCTTTTACTTAGGTGGGTGCAGGATAGTTAACAGTCAACAATTAACATGATAACAATAACAATGAAGGAAGTCCTGGTGCCCAGGCGCATTTGGTTGTGTCTGGAGGAGTCCAGAAAAAAGGGAAGTTACTAATTACTGTGACATTTCACAAGGATGTTATCTTAGCTGTAAAAAGACAATAGGCTCAGACAAAGGGTAAAGATTGATCTTTATCTGGGAAGATACTGGCCTAGGACATGACTACCCACTATAAACTGCTTTTAGTTAAAGTTTTAATTTTAGACCATTCTTTGTGGTTACTTTAGGTCTTTGAGTTTGCAAAACTGCCATGCACGCCTTCCCTGAACTAATTAGGTTAGCATGTGGCCTCCTCCTCCTTCCACAATCTTCATAAATTTATCACCTCTTTTTTTATAGGTTATAATGCCATCATATGGATACTCTTTTCCTAAAATAAAATGTAACATTTTTGTAATAGAGACTAGAAAATTATGATTGAGAAACCCAACCATTCCATAGTCAGGCATGACAACTTCTAATTTAGTATTGGTTTCTAAGACTGGCTGTGTATAGCTTCACTTGGAGACTTCTGAATCTGAATTGTTAACATGCAAAATTTGGAACCATTCACTTATGCAATGATCAGGATATTGTTTTGTTTTGTTTTACTTATGTTTATTAATTTATTATAAAGGATACAGATGAAGAGATATATAAGTCTGGAAGGGTCCCAAGTGTAAGAGCTTTTGTCCCTTAGAGCCTTGGCAGCTGTCAACTTTTTAGGGTGGGTAGGAAAAAGGAACTAGCAAAGACATTTGGAAGTGTAGTCTGTGAGATGGGAGCAGATCACAATGTATATGGGTCAGCTGACATGCACCTGAGCTCCTTTCTGTTCTTCCACCTGTTGCAGTGACTTGAATGGAGGGATTGTGAGATGCCCTGGAAAGTAGATGATGCCCAAAATGGAGAGAACAGTGAATGTTTGAGTCAGATCACTACCCTAGAAGCATTTCAACATGAAATATACCTTTTCCAAAATCCTAATCTCCTCTGGAGCAGCACAAACCAGCAGCTAGGCTTTTTTCCCTTTCATTCAGGTAGACATTATTAGCCAAGGCAGCTGATAATCCTAAGGAACAAATAAGTGTACAAAGGGAAAACTTATCTGAGGAGCAAGATAACTATTAAAGTACAGCATCATAGAACTACTATCAAACTAGTGGATGTACTTAATAAAGAACTTCTGGGAAAGAAGGAAGAATGTTGGAAACCCAGCACTAACAAGTATTTGTCAGTTGGATATTGAGTATGACCAGTATTAATGAGATACCTCAAATGGATCAGTTGAAATCAGAACAATATAGCTGGAGAGTTAATTCATATGCTGAAAGATCAATTCAAGGAAGGATTTGTAAAATGGAAAGTTAAGAAATAAGGAAGGTAAAACTGTAAATATTTTTCTAATGGAGATTCCAGAATTTTTTAAAAAAGAGAAAGTAATAAGAGGTGAAGGAATTATTACTGAGAATTTCCCAGAAATCCCAGAATACATAAAATACATGAAGTTGTGCAATTCAAGGTTACATATTTCTGTAAAACTTGTTTTTCTTCCACACATACTTGTTTCATGGAATGGTCCACATAATAATAGGAGCCTCCAGTAATATACAACCTCACATGTAGTGTTAAGGACCTTGTAACAGTTCCCAATTCTTCTCTTCCATTCATTGTGCTGTTATTGTCATACATTTCACTTTTACATATGCTATAAACATATGAGACCTTGCATTACTTGCTTTTGACAGTGAATAAAAAGCAGACAGGACCCCATCTTGGTGTGCCTCTTTAGGAAAGAGGTGTCCACCTGCCCCCCCCCCCCCCGCCCTATGCCTTTCAAAATTCCTATTTCTTGTATAGCATTTTCATTTGTGTGTCAGCCCCTGCTTCAGATCCTGAACCTCACTGTACAGATCACGGCAATTGGCGTCTGGAACAGGGACCTGAGGAGAAGGTTCGCCTGAGTGAAAAACAAAGTGAAAAGGGAAAAGTGGAAACGCATCAGCACACAAAGCCCATGCCAGCTTCAGAGTCATGACCGTAAGTAGAAGGGGATGTTTCTGAAATCAGCCAGGTTATAATGGGGAAAAATTCAAAAAGGCAAAAAACATTATTGTAGACTTTTAGCTTGCATGCTCAAGAATAAAGGAATTAAAGTGTCAGAATGTATTCTCTTACAGTTTTTGCATATTATCATGAAGTATAATACTTAGTTCCCTGATGCTAGAACATTAGACCTTGATCTCTGGAAACAAGTAGGTAGGAATTTAAGGAGAAATCAGGCTCAAGAAAAATGAGTGCCCTTGTCATCTTTAACTATGTGGTTGAGCTGTATATTGCCCACTTCATATTGAGGATCAAAAGCCTACAGAATGCCAGGAGGATTTGCCACTGCCCCCTCCTCCTCCTCCTAAAGTAGAGCCTGTAAAGCCTGTAATACCTAAGGCCCCCAATCCTCTGCCTCTGGTGTGGGAAGGCTCATCAACTAGAGAAAAAGGGGCTAACAGTCCTTTTACAAAAGGGCTCCTTAATGCTTTGTCTGAAAATTACCATGTGATGCCTTGGGACTGGTAGATTTTTGCCGGGGTCTTTTCCACATCTACAAGGGTTCAGGAATCTGGAGAAGGGGCTGTGCATAAATGAATAAAAAGACTAGAGAAAAAATATGAATTTGGAAAGCATTTTGGGATGCCAGACGGAAACTTAGTTCTAGTGACTCAGTTCCCAAATCTCCGGACCCAAGACTTTTTATTCACACATTTTGCCCTCTAGCAAAGCAGATATAAATATCAAAGGTAAGGTTTGGTAAACAGTAAAGGACCATCAGGTTGGGGAAATTGCCTTCAGCTGTTCCAGCAGCAGGTAATAACATGCAGATTTTCAGCCCTGCTGAAAGAGTCCATTCAACCTTTTGAGGACTTCTCGAATTTATTATGACCTGCTAGACTTAGCCTCCAGCAGATTTTAGATAAAACAATTTTAGATGCCAGTCAATGCTATGGAGAGCAGAATATGATAGAATCTGTGAAGAACAGGCTGTTTGTGGGTGTTCACTGGGACCCCACATGAGAGTGCTCTGGGCTGTGCTCTGGCTGTAAGTTCCAGGCACTTTAAAACATCTGAATGAAGTCTTGTCTATGTGTTATGCATGCTAGTCTGTTGATTGTTGTTTTATCTGTCTTTTATTGTTAGTCTATTAAGCATGCCTTTGATTTATCTTCATAGAAAAGAAACAGCAGGTGGCCAAGCCATTACTGAATTTCCCCAGAGCAAACAGGATGTGGAGGTGGGGAAAGAGAGAATATGAACAGTACATGTGGCTGATAACACAGGTCCTAGAAAAATTCCCATAGACAAAGGGAGGTAATTAAAAAAGGCCCCAGTCCATTTATTGTAATCCTGCAAAATGGACACCCACTCTTGGGAGTGTTATTAAAAGTCTCATTTTTCTCCATGCTTTTGTTTCCAAGTCTATCATTTGAAATTTAAATAGATAAGCCATTTCTCACAATTTGGGGAAGCGTCTGGGACTTCTAAACCCATGAAGAGAAAAAGGCTAGTTTAAGAAAAGGTGCACCCCACCCAATTTTGGGTGGCCTCTTGGCCTAAGCCCCATCTCTTCACGGATGCTATAGAACAGTCCTAAGATTGTGTTTTTTTTTTTTTTTTTGGAAGATGGCAAAAATGACACAAGAAAAATACACAGGTTGGGTTTGGGCAACAAGGTTAATGTTTCCATGATAATTGGCAGTTCTTGAATAATAATGTACCACATTCCAAGGTTGACTCCCAGGTTCCAGGGTCACTCCTGTTTTTGTTTTTGTTTTTTAATATATTTTTATTAAGGTATTATATGTGTACATATCTTACCATTGCCCCCCATGTTTTTGTTTTAATAAAATAAAAAGTTAACATTAAATCCACTGAAAGCCAGTGAGTTGTCTCTGTTACAGAATTTGCCAAGGAAAATGCCTTGGGTAATAATAATTGGCTTTAAGATCTCAAAGTTGTTAAGGCAAAATATATAAAACTAAAATAAAGGGTATATGATAAATCTATTTCAGTGGTAATTATATATGCCTAAACATAGTTTTCCAAAGTCTTTGGTAACTTAAAATTTTGGAGTTTGCTAAATTAACTAATAAAAATTATTAAATATCTAGGTATTTTGAAATGATAAAATACTAAAACATTAATTAATCTGAGTTTGCCTCGTATAAAAAATCTAGAGGATAGATTTGAATTTATTAATTGAATATGTTTTATATTTTATTTAAAAACTAATGGCCCGGTGCACGAAATTCATGCTCGGGGGATACCCTCAGCCCAGCCTGCACCCTCTCTAATTGGGGAGCCCTTGGGGGATGTCTGACTGCCCCCAAAGGGCCTAAACTGGTAGTTAGACATCCCTCTCTCAATCTGGGACTGCTGGCTCCTAACTGCTCATCTGCCTGCCTGCCTGATCGCCCCTAACTGCCCTCCCCTGCCGGCCTGTTCTCGCCCCTAAATGCTCTCCCATGCCGACCTGATCTCGCCACCAACTTCCCTCCCCTGCCAGCCTGATCTTGACCCCAGCTGCCCTCCCCTGATGGCCTGGTTGCCCCCAACTGCCCTCCCCTGTCAGCCTGATCTCGCCCCCAACTGCCCTCCCCTGCTGGCCTGGTCTTGCCCCCAACTGCCCTCCTCTGCTGGCCAATTTGGTTCTGATTGGTCAGTTTCTATGCCAGTCAGCGTCAAAAGCTCCGCCTCCTAGGCAGCCATTGGCTCCTTACAGTTGACCCAGATTTGGTGCTGATTGGCCAGTTTCTATGCCATTCAGCGCCAAAATCCCCGCCTCCTAGGCAACCATTGGCTCCTCACAGTTGACCCAGATTTGGTCAGTTTCTAGGCCAGTCAGCGTCAAAAGCCCTGCCTCCTATGCAGCCATTGGCTCCTCACACTTCACCCAGATTTGGTTCTGATTGGTCAGTTTCTATGCCAGTCAGCATCTCTGGGCCTATCAACAGGGCCTGATCAGAAAGGTGGGGCTGATCAGCAGCCCCGGTGGAGGCCTGGAGAGAAATGGAGGCCAGCTGCTGGCAAGATTGGGAGAGAAAGAGAGAGGCAAGTGCTGATCAGAGGCAACAGATCAGTCCCTGCGTTTCTCTTCAGGCCTCTATCTGGCCCTAATTCGCAGCCCCCTTAGCAATCAGTGCTGGAGCACCATGCCTGCAGCAGAAGCAGTCAACTCTGGGTTGCCATGGCAACCCAGCACTGACTACAGGACTGACTTCTGGTTGGTGGAGCCTCAGTCATTACCAGTCATTACGACCCAGGGTTTTTATATATTAGGATATCTCTTAAAATGTGAATATATTACTAATCTGAAAAATGCTAAGTATTTAACTGGCCACCTAAAATTTGAGGTTTCTAAGAATTGAAAGTTCAAATTAAGGAAAAATTATATGGTTATTATAACAGAATGCATGAAGTATGAAAATTCATTTTTGAGAAAAATAATTCTTGTGTTTTCTCTAAAAAATTAATAGTTCAAAATATATTATAGTCTTTATGTGTATGTGTGTCTGTGTACTACATGTGGTAAAATTTCAACCTAGGATATAATATTTTATTGGCCTGATTAAAAAAGAGGATTAATTCTATGGTCCGGACCAAACTTTTAATATCAAAACTGGTTTAAATTTAATTAATGTCTTTTAGAATAATTACAAAAATTATGTAATATAGTCTTTGGGTTATGTATATTTGTTAGTCTTTCCAAGTCAAATTTCAAGACTTTAACCGAGAGATAGCTTTGTGACATTTCAAGGGCCTTGGAATGATTCAAGGGTTTCTTCTCTCTTCTTAAAAAAATTATATATATATATATATATATATATATATATATATATATATATATATATATATATATATATATATATATATAATTTTTGAGCTAAATTAGGCCAATCTAATATACTTCAAATCATGTGGGAAGCTTTGTCAAGTAAAAATTAATAATTGTGTTCTATTTATATACATGTATTTTAAATGTTATAGAGGTTTCAGCCTCTAAGCTTGGCAGGAAACCAGAATATTCAGCAACTGAATTTTAAGACAGGAGCATACATAATGCCTCAGACCCCCACCCAATCTGCTTCAGATTCACTCAGGGAGGGGGGTAGCATCTGTACTTCATGGGTCAAATATATAAGTTTGCTTACTTTGCTTTTTCAATAAAGATACATACTTTACTTAATAAGTTAGTTTTTCACAATATAATCAAGATCTCTTATAAACTCATTTATATGAAAAGCCAATATTTTCTGAGTGACTAGTTCTAGTAAAGTCCAAAATAAAATTTGCATATATATGCAAATAAGCACTAGCCAAAAAGAATGCTGTTTAGAATTAAATTTAAGCTTAAAAAAGGATAAATTTAAAAATCTCTTCCACTACTATTTACAAAATGAACTAAAAGTTATTATTCAAGCATTAAATCTCACCATTAATGAGACACCATAAGTAAAAAGAAAGTTACTTTTACTTAAGATGTTTGCATTAAAATATTGGCAAGCATATCTCTCACCTACCTGCTTTTTGAGAAGGCAACCAAGTTGGTTGCTCTGTTTAGAAGTAAAAGTTTTTAATGTAATAATTTATGGCAAGCCCACAGGAAAAGCAGACTTTAGCAATGTTTACCCAATTAGAAAAGGAACTCCATAAATGGGACTTAAAATTGCTCTGGAAAAGGTACAGAGAGAAACGTTTTTCAAATACCTAGGAACCATAATTGAAAAACAATGTATTAGGCCTCAAAAGGCAGAAATATGAAAGGATTGCATTGAAACCTTAAATAACTTTTAGAAATTATTAGGGGACATTAATTGGTTAAAACCTTATCTAAAAATCTCTATGAGAGAAATAATAAATTTATTCAATATACTTAGGTAATCCTGAGGGAACTTTTATTAAGTGTATGCAAGGACCTTCGGAATAATTTTCTGATTCCGTGGCTTGCCTCATTCGAGAAGTGAGATGGCAAATACAACATGAAACAGCAGTTTGCAACTATCTAGAAAATATAGATGCCAAGCAGTTTGGGGTCACATAGTAAATCCTATCTCCCCTAAACCAAGAATACTTAAGAGTAAATAATTTGCATTTTGCCCCACTAAACAGAGGGTAAATATAGCCTATGTCAATGTACTCAGAAAAACTGATAGCAGAAATCCAATTAGTGTCATTTGCTGTCCACATCCAAGGGCAAACGAAGTTAGAAAATAAACCTTATTTCAGACTGATTTGAATCAGCAAGTTAAAATAAAAGAATATTTGGAGAAACTTAGTTGTCACCTACTAAAAAACAAATTATTACAGTTTTTATATTACACTCCAATTATTATACCAAAAAATACTAGGCAGAAACCTATTCCTAGAGCATTAACTGTTTTTACTAATGGCTCCTGTAATGGCAAAGCTGCTTATCATACAGTAAATTCAGACCAAGTCTTCCAGACTATTCACACTTCTGTACAAAGGATTGAATTAAAAGCTATCAAGTCTGCATTTCAGGATTTCCAGGAGCCTCTCAATGTTATTTCTGATTCTGCCTATGCTGCTGGCCTGGTAAACAGAATTGAGACTGCTCGATTAAAATGGCTCAGTGACCAAATTCTATTTATACCATTTAAACAGGTACAACAAATTGTACATCATAGACAATATCCCTTTTATATTACTCATATCAGGGCTCATACTACCCTGCCTGGTCCTTTAACAAAAGGAAATGCTTATGCCGATCAGTTAGTTGCTTTATTACAACAGGCCACAGAATCTCATCAGGTTTTACATCAGCCTGCCAAAATGTTGTCTAAACAATTCACAATCACTCAACAGCAGGCAAAAGAGATTATCAAGGAATATTCCACTTGTATTTTACATCTGCCTCAAGGGCCTAATACAGGAATTATACTCCTTTTGGATGCCTTGGGGCATTGCATGTCTCTGTAGATACCTTTTCAAAGGTCCTATGGGCCACTGCATCTACAGGAGAAATTGTGAAACAGGTAATTAATCATTCCCATCATGGGAATTCCGAAAATTAATAAAACTGATAATGGACCTGCATACATAAGCTGTGATTTCCAACAACTCTGTAAAAAATGGAAAATTCAGCAGATTATAGGAATACCATACAATTCCCAAGGACAGGCAATTATAGAACGCCAACATCAGTGGCTAAAATCCCAACTTGAACAACGCAAAGGGGAAATAGTGATGCTGGAGAAATCTTCTGTAAGTAGATTACACCAAGCCTTAATTACCTTAATTTTTTCCACTTGTAACGCTGATGGCAAGACACCAATAGAGCTACACTGCTGTCATAATGAGCCAAAGGAAAAAGACTTGGTCAGATGGAAGAATCCTGAGTCTGGTTTATGGAAGGTTGCCAACCCTTTATTAACCTTTGGTAGAAAATATGCTTGTATATTTCCAGAAAACTCCTCCAAGCCCATGTGGATTCCTGCAAGGAACATCAAACTCCAACATAGAGCCGTGGAAGAAACTGACCAAACTAATGAGGACCTTGCACCTGGAGCCTTAACCTGCATCTGTGGCTGCTCCAGCCCCAAATAGCAGAAGTCCCATGCAAACTTACAGACTAATTCCTTAAATGCCTGGCAGCAATTTAAAAAGGACATGAAAGACAGGGAAGCATCGATCAGACCATCAAACCTCAGAGGGAAGGTGGGGACGGTGCGGGTAAGGGCAAGAGATCAACCAAAGGACTTGTATGGCATGCATATAAGCCTAACCAACAGACACGTACAACAAGGGGGTGAGGCATGAGTGGGGGGGGGCAACGGGGGATAAGGACACACATGTAATACCTTAATCAATAAAGAAAAAAATAAAAAGGACATGAAAGAATTCAATCTTTTTCATTGGATCTCCCTACATTTGCCTCTTAGCATAACTATTGTCTCTCATTCTTGGTCTTATATGTTTATTCCTAGTCTGCAGACTAGCAATAAAAGTCTTAAGAAGAAGAAGAAGAAGAAGAAGAAGAAGAAGAAGAAGAAGAAGAAGAAGAAGAAGAAGAAGAAGAAAAACTCAAGCCCTACAGACAGCATACGCTTTTCCAGATTTATTAAGAAAACAAAAAGGGGGAAATGCTAGAGGCTAAAGCAATCAGCAATTAGCATAAAAGTGCAAAAGAGATATTGGAAGGCCAATGGACTTTGATATTCAGCACAGCTGAATAAAAGCACGACTGCCCTGCTGTGATTGCAATGGCTCGAGGCGATTTACTAACCTGATAATCTTTACATTATATACCAAACTTTACCTTTGATCTGCCTGTATGCATTGATAAAGGGAAAATGTGTATTCAAAGTGAATAAAAAGCTGATGGGACCGGTGTGGAGTGTGCCTCTTTATGAAAGAGATTTCCACCTGGTCCCCCATGACTTCCAAAATTCATATTTCTTTTTTTTAATAATAAATCTTTATTGTTCAGATTATTACAGTTGTTCTTTTTCCCTCCCCCATAGCTCCCCTCTACCCAGTTCCCACCCCAACCTCTGCCCTTAACCGCCCCCCCACTGTCCTCATCCATGGGTGTACGATTTTTGTCCAGACTCTTCTTGAACCCCTTTCCCCCTGAGAATTGTCAGTCCACTCCCTTTCTATGCCCCTGTTTCTATTATATTCACCAGTTTATTCTGTTCATCAGATTTTTTATTCACTTGGTTTTTAGATTCACTTGTTGTTAGTTATGTATTTGTTGTTCATAATTTTTAACTTTATCTTTTTCTTCTTCTTCCTCTTAAAGAATACCTTTCAGCATTTCATATAATACTGGTTTGATGGTGATGAACTCCTTTAGCTTTTTCTTATCTGTGAAGCTCTTTATCTGACCTTCAATTCTGAATGATAGCTTTGCTGGGTAGAGTAATCTTGGTTGTTGGTTCTTGCTATTCATCACTCTGGATATTTCTTGCCACTCCCGTCTGGCCTGCATAGTTTCTGTTGAGAAATCACCTGACAATCATATGTATACTCCCTTGTAGGTAACTAACTGTTTTTCTCTTGCTGCTTTTAAGATTCTCTCTTTGTCTTTTGCTCTTGGCATTTTAATTATGATGTGTCTTGGTGTGGTCCTCTTTGGATTCCTTTTGTTTGGGGTTCTCTGCACTTCCTGGACTTGTAAATCTAATTCTTTCACCAGGTGGGGGAAGTTTTCTGTCATTATTTCTTCAAATACGTTTTCAGTATCTTGCTCTCTCTCTTCTTCTGGCACCCCCATAATTTGAACGTTGGTATGCTTGAAGTTGTCCCAGAGGCTCCTTACACTACCTTCAAATTTTTGGATTCTTTTTTCTTTTTCCTTTTCTGGTTGGGTGTTTTTTGCTTCTTCATATTTCAAATCTTTGACTTGATTCTTGCTATCCTCTAGTCTGCTGTTGGATCTCTGTATATTATTCTTTATTTTAGTCAGTGTATGCTTAATTTCTAGTTGGTCCTTTTTCATATCCTCAAGGGTCTCACTAAATTTATCAGCCTTTTCTAGAAAATTCTTGAAAAACCTTATAACCGTGGTTTTGAACTCTATATCCAGTAGTTTGCTTTCCTCCATTTCTTTCATTTGTGACCTGTTTCTTTGTCTCCACATTTTGGCTGCTTCCCTGTGTTAATAGAGTGGCTTTGTGTGCTAAGGTGTCCTATAGGGCCCAGTGGCTCAGCCTCCCCAGTTACCTGAGGTGGACACTTTTGGTGCACCCCTTTGTGGGCTGTGTGCACAGCCTTGTTGCAGTTAAGCCTTGATTGTTGTTGGTATTGCTGGGAGGAATTGACCTCCAGGCCAATTGGCTGTGAGAATCAGCTATGTCTAAGATGGGAGAACTTCTATGCTGGAGAAACTCTATGGGGCAAGACTTGCTTCAGTGGGGCCTTGGTGCTCACTGAGTCTGCCCCCTGAATGTGTCCCTTATGGATCTGAGGAGTTGTAATCTGGATGGTCCCACTCTGATCTCTGGGTACACTGGCTCTTGGATCTCTAAGGAGGTGCTAATTTAGCCTCTGCCTGAGGCCACCCAGCGGGAGCAACAGAGAGATCTGCAGATTCTTCTTCTTTGTTTGAGGTTTGGAGGTGCTCAGATGAGACCCAGCTGTGAAGCAATGCAAGCTACTGTGAGGCCTTGGACCTTCTTTTGGATGTTGTGGGTCTCCCTGACTCAGCTGCAGTTTGTTAGGTAATTTTAGATTGCGAAGGGCCAGGACATTCATATGCAAAAGCCTCTGCGCACAGCTTGGGTGGGGCGGGGTCTCAGGGAGTCAACAGGGTGGAGCAAACTGCTATGGCTGATCCTCAGCCCTGCCTTAAGAGGTCCCTGGGTCTCAGTGTCCCTTGGTAATTGCTGCAAGCATCTCTGAGAGAAAGCCGCCCTCGAGTTCAGCCTGATGCCAGAGAGTCCAGTTTCTCCCTGTATGAATCTAGGTCCCCAGAATCTCTCCCGGAACTGGAGTTCAGAGCAGTCAGGAGCTTGGGTCTCCCTCCCGACTGAAAAAGACAACCGCATACTCAGTAGCCAGCCCTTTCCACACGCGCCTGCGTACCTCTGCACTTTACTTCTGCACCTCCTCTGAGTCTCAGTGTGCTTTTCTCTTTCCTTCTAGTTGTAGAATTTCCACTCAGCCAGCCTTCCTATGGTTCTGGATGATGTCTGTTTTGTCTTTTAGTTGTAGTTTTGAAGTGGTTGTGTGAGGCAGCAATTTCACGTATTTACCTGTGCTGCCATCTTGGTTTCTCCTGGTATCTCTTTTCTAAAATTCATATTTCCTGTACAGCATTTTCATTTGTGCATCAGCCCTTCCTTTAGATCCTCAACCTCACCATGCAGGTCGTGGCAGTTATCTACAAGGGAGCTCCCATAATACTGTCCACAGAAATTTTGCAGGTCGGAAGGGATGGGCGAGAAATATTCAAAACGACGAAAAGTAAAGACCTATAACCAAGACTACTTTATACCGCAAGGCTATTATTTAAAAATTGGATGAGAAATGAAGGTCTTTCCACACAAGAAAAAGCTAAATGACTTTAAGAATAAAATGGCAATAAATATGCATGTATCAATCATCACCTTAAATGCAAATGCCTTAAGTGCTCCAATAAAAACAGATAGATTAGCTGAATGGATAAGAAAGAAAGAACCATATAAATGGGTCAACATGAGATCCACCTCTGAACAAAAGATACAAACAGATTAAAACAGGATGGAAAAAAATAATTAATGTGAATGAAAATGAAAAAAAAAAAAGACTTTAAAACCAAGGCTATAGATGGATTAAAAATGGTGGCAGAGTAAGTGGATGACACACAGATACACTGCCAGGACCAAAGTGAAATTACAACTAAAATACAAAAAATACCTGGAATAATCAACTGAACACTAGCTGGGGATAACCCTGATATCAAAGGAAGAAAAGTAGAAACTGCATAGATACTGGTAGGAAGAGCAGAGGCACAAAAGTGCTGGCTGGGCTCCCACAGACAGCAGCTGAAGTTCCAGAGATATATCTCAGCTGTGGGGGAATGCCACTGAGAACACTGGGGTCTAATCCCCAAGCTGGGCCCCCAAGCAGAGAGCACCAGAACTGAGAAAGGTGCCCACATAACATTTGGCTGTGAAAAGCAGCAGGGATGCTGTCTGCCAGGGAAAGATGGCTGTAAATGCAGGCACCCTCTTAAAGGACCAATGCACAAAATTCTGTGTGCAGCCCTGGCTGGTTTGGCTCAGTGGATAAAGTGTCAGCCTGTGGACTGAAGAGTCCTGGGTTTGATTCCAGTCAAGGGCACATGCCTGGGTGGTGGGCTCAATCCCCAGTGGGGGACTTGCAGGAGGAATCCAATCAATGATTCTCTTTCATCATTGATGTTTCTATCTCCCTCTCCCTTCCTCTCTAAAATCAATAAAAATAAATTTTAAAAACATTTCTTGTGCAGCTACTCATCTTGTACTCCGGCAGAGAAGGACAGAGTAGACTGGAACTGTGTGAATAGAAGCCAGGACTGGGGCTCTGGGGTTAGAGCTTAGAATGCAGACACCCCAGTCTCCTGTGCTGAGTCATTCCCTCATGCTGAGGAGATCATCTTTCTCATGCAGACATTTACTATCCAGGCAGGTTTGCCTGGGTTTGGGGGTGGGTGGGAGGGAAGACAGTTGACCTACCCTATTGAAAAACACCTTGCTCCATGGTATGGAGTTTCTGAGGCACATTAAGAGCCTAAGAATAATAATTAACCTCCAGGAAGAAGAAATTGCCCCACCCTGTTTGAAAAATTCTAACCAAACCTGTGGACAATTGTCTGAAGGCTACATAAGACTGAATCCAATCAGTTTGCGAGCAGAGGAAGGTTTCTGGAGGCTTTGAGTGACTGCCTGGTATAATTATTCAGAAACAGTGTTTGACACAGTCCTGCACTAGAGATTGAGAGGCATAGCAGATCTACCTAACATAGACACAAACCAAAACAGTCAGCCAAAATGAGGAGACAAAGAAACAATGCCCAAATGAAGGAACAAGAGAATTCTCCAGAAGAAGAGATAAATGGAATGGAGATAAGAACTTTATCAAATATAGAGTTCAGAATAATGATAGCAAAGGTGCTCAACAGCAAGGGAAAAGATAGTAACTATGAAAAATGAACAGTAGGGAATAAAGAATGACATAGCATAAATAAAGAACACATTAGAAGGAATACACAGCAGATTAGGAGAAGTTGAGGACTGGATCAGTAAATTAGAAGATAGGGTACAAAAAAAATCACTCAAGCAGAGAACAAAAAAGAAAAAAAAAAACATTAAAAAACAGGAGGATACTTACCTGGCAGGGGAGATACAATGATCAGGAAGGTGGTTTCCCCAGGGCGAGGCTTTATTTATTTATTTATTTATTTATCTATCTATCTATCTATCTATCTATTTATTTATTTATTTTTAATATATTTTATAGATTTTTTACAGAGAGGAAGGGAGAGGGATAGAGAGTTAGAAACATCGATGAGAGAGAGACATCGATCAGCTGCCTCCTGCATACCCACTACTGGGGATGTGTCCACAACCAAGATACATGCCCCTGACCGGAATCAAACCTGGGACCCTTCAGTCCGCAGGCCGACACTCTATCCACTGAGCCAAACCAGTTAGGGCTATTTATTTATTTTTAAATTTCTTTATTGATTAAGTTATTATATATGTGTCCTTATTCCCCCATTACCTCCCACCTCCCATTCATACCCCCACACTCCTGTTGTCTGTGTCCATTGATTAGGCTTACATGCATGCATATAAGTCCTTTGGTTGATCTCTCCGCCTTACCCTCACCCTCCCCTACCCTCCCTGAGGTTTGACATTCTGATTGATGTTTCTCTGTCTCTGGATCTATTTTTGTTCATCAGTTTATGTTGTTCATTATATTCCACAAATGAGTGAGAGCATGTGATATTTATCTTTCTCTGCCTGGCTTATATCACTTAGCATAATGCTCTCCATCGCTACCCATGTTGTTGCAAATGGTAAGATCTCCTTTTTTACCGCAGCGTAGTATTCCATTGTGTAGATGTACAACAGTTTTTTAATCCACTCATCTGTTGATGGGCACTTAGGCTGTTTCCAAATCTTAGCTATGGTGAATTGTGCTGCTATGAACATAGGGGTGCATATATCCTTTCTGATTCGTGTTTCTAGTTTCTTGGGATATATTCCTAGAAGTGGGATCACTGGGTCAAATGGGAGTTCCATTTTTAGTTTTTTGAGGAAACTCCATACTGTTCTCCACAGTGGCTGCACCAGTCTGCATTCCCACCAGCAGTGCACGAGGGTTCCTTTTTTTCTACATCCTCGCCAGCACTTGTCATTTGTTCATTTGTTGATAATAGCCATTCTGATAGGTGTGAGATGGTACCGTGTTGTTGTTTTGATTTGCATCTCTCTGATGATTAGTGACTTTGAGCATGTTTTCATATGTCTCTTGGCCTTCCTTCTGTCTTCTTTCGAAAAGTGTCTATTTAGATCAGTTGCCCATTTTTTGATTGGGTTGTTTATCTTCTTTTTGTTAAGTTGTATGAGTTCCCTGTAAATGTTGGAGATTAAACCCTTATCGGTGATAACATTTGCAAATATGTTCTCCCATGCAGTGGGCTTTCTTGTTGTTTTGTTGATGGTTTCTTTTGCTGTGCAAAAGCTTTTTATTTTGATGTAGTCCCATTTGTTTATTTTCTCTTTAGGATCCATTGCCCTAGGAGCAGTATCAGTGAAGAAATTGCTTCGGCATATGTCAGAGATTTTTCTGCCTGTGGATTCCTCTAGTATTTTTATGGTTTCTCATCGTATGTTTAAGTCCTTGATCCATTTTGAGTTTATTTTTGTGTATGGTGTAACTTGGTGGTCTAGTTTCATTTTTTTGCATGTATCTGTCCAATTTTCCCAATACCATTTATTGAAGAGACTGTCTTGACTCCATTGTATGTTTATGCCTCCTTTGTCAAATATTAATTGAGCGTAGTGATTTGGGTCGATATCTGGGTTCGCTATTCTATTCCATTGGTCTATATGTCTGTTCTTGTGCCAGTACCAGGCTCTTTTGAGAACAGTGGCTTTGTGATACAGCTTGAAATCTGGTATTGAGATCCCACCTACTTTGTTCTTCTTTCTCAGGATTGCTGTAGCTATCCGGGTTCTTTTTTTATTCCAGATGAATTTTTGGAGAGTTCGTTCTAGGTCTGTGAAATATGTCGTTGGTATTTTAATGGGGAGTGCATTGAATCTATAGATTGCTTTGGGTAGCATGGGCATTTTAATGATGTTGATTCTCCCAATCCATGAACATGGTATGTTCTTCCATCTGTTTACGTCTTGCTCCATCTCTTTTTTCAGTGTCTTGTAGTTTTCCGCATATAGATCTTTTACCTCATTAGTTAAGTTTATTCTTAGGTATCTTAATTTTTTTGGTGCGATGGTAAATGGGATTATTTTTTAGTCTCTCTTTCTGTAAGTTCTCTATTGGTGTATAGAAATGCCATAGATTTCTTGGCGTTAATTTTGTATCCTGCTACATTGCCGAATTCATTTATTAAGTCTGTTAGTTTTTTGATGGATTCTTTTGGGTTTTTCATGTACAATATCATGTCATCTGCAAATAAGGACAGTTTTACTTCATCTTTTCCAATTTGGATGCCTTTTATTTCTTCTTCTTGTCTAATTGCAATGGCTAATACTTCCATTACTATGTCGAACAGGAGTGGGGAGAGTGGGCATCCCTGTCTTATTCCTGTTCTTAGGGGAAATGGTTTTAGTTTTTGCCCATTGAGTAGGATGTTAGCTGTGGGTTTATCATATATAGCTTTTATTATGTTGAGGTATGATCCTTCTATTCCCACCTTGTTGAGAGTTTTTATCAAGAAAGGGTGTTGTATTTTGTCAGATGCTTTTTGTGCATCAACTGATATGACTATGTGATTTTTATCTCTCAATTTGTTTATGTGATGTATCACATTTATTGATTTGTGGATATTGGACCATCCTTGCATTCCTGGGATAAATCCCACTTGGTCATGGTGTATGATCTTTCTGATGTAGTGCTAGATCCGATTTGCTAGAATTTTGTTGAGGATTTTGGCATGTATGTTCATGAGGGATATTGGCCTGTAATTCTCTTTCATTGTGTTGTCTTTATCTGGTTTTTGTATTATGGTGATGCTGGCTTCATAGAAGGAGCTTGGAAGTGTTCCTTCCTCTTGAATTTTTTGGAATAGTCTAAGGAGGATAGGTTTAAGTTCTTCCTTGAATGTTTTGTAAAACTCCCCTGTGAAGCCATCTGGCCCCAGGCTTTTGTTTGCTGGAAGCTTTTTTTTTTCTTCTTTTTTCTGGAAGCTTTTTGATGACTGCTTCAATTTCTTCCGTAGTTATTGGCCTATTGAGATGTTTAGATTCTTCCTGATTGAGTTTTGGAAGGTTATATTTTTCTAAGAATATGTACATTTCCTCCAGGTTGTCCAGTTTGTTGGAATAGAGTTATTCATAGTATTTTTTAACAATCCTTTGTATTTCTGTGGGGTCTGTTGTTATTTCACCTCTTTCATTTCTGATTTTATTTATTTGCGTCCTCTCTCTCTGCTTCTTGGTGAGCCTGGCTAGAGGTTCATCAATCTTGTTTATCCTTTCAAAGAACCAGCTCTTGGTTTATTGATCTTTTGTATTGTTTATTTGGTCTCAATGTCATTTATCTCCACTCTGATCTTTATTATTTCCTTCCTTCTGCTTATACTGGGCTTTTCTTGTTGCTCTCTTTCTAACTCTTTGAGTTGTAGGGTTAGTTAATTTATTACCATTGTTTCTTGTTTTTTGCAGTAGGATTGTAGAGCTATGAACTTCCCTCTCAAGACTGCTTTCGCTGTGTCCCATAGATTTTGTATTGTTGTGTTTTCATTGTCATTTGTTGCCATGATGTTTTTTATTTCTTTCTTGATCTCTCCAGTAACCCAGTCATTGTTTAATAGCATGCTGTTTAGTCTCCATATGATTGATTTTTTTGGATTGTTTTTTTTGTAGTTGATTTCCAGTTTTATGCCACTGTGATCTGAGAAGATGCTTGATATGTTTTCTATCTTCTTGAATTTGAAGAGACTTTGCCTATGACCCAACATATGGTCTATCTTTGAAAATGACCCATGTGCACTTGAGAAGAATGTATGTTCTGTGACTTTGGGGTGAAATGTTCTGAAGATGTCAATTAATTCCATCTGGTCTAGTGAGTCATTTAGGATTGATGTTTCTTTGCTGATTTTTTGTTTAGATTATTTGTCCAGTGGTGACAGTGGGGTATTAAAGTCTCCTACTATGATTGTATTGCTCTCCTTTGATATCCTCCAGGAGTGTTTTTTATGTATTTGGGTGCTCCTGTATTGGGTGCGTATATGTTTACCAGAGTTATTTCTTCTTGTTGGATTGTTCCCTTTAGTATTATGAAGTGGCCTTCCTTATCTCTTGTTATGTCCTTCACTTTGAGATCTAATTTGTCAGATATAAGTATTGCTACCCCAGCTTTTTTCTCATTTCCATTTGCCTGATAAACCTTTTTCCATTCCTTCACCCTCAGTCTGTGTGCATCTCTTTTTCTGTGGTGGGTTTCTTATAGACAACAGATATGTGGGTCGTGTTTTCTTATCCAATCCATTACCCTATGTCTTTTGATTGGGGCATTTAATCCATTTACATTTAAAGTTATTATTTTTAGGTGCTTATTTGTCACCATTTTTATTCTTTACCCCTGTGTTCCTTCTTTGCTTCCTATTTCTTTCTTTTTTTTTTTTTTTTTACAGCAGACCCTTTAGCATTTCTTGCATTGCTGGTTTGGTGGTAATAAATTTCCTTAGTCCTTTTTTGTCTCTGAAGCTCCTGATTTTACTTTCAATGTTGATTGATAGCCTTGCTGAGTACAGGATTCAGACCCTTCCTTTGCATGATTTTGTATATTCCATTCCATTCCCTTCTGGCCTGATGAGTTTCTGTTGAGAAATCAGTTGCTAGTCTGATGGGTGTTCCTTTGTAGGTAACTTTCTGTCTCTCTCTAGCCGCTTTTAAGATTCTTACTTTGTCATTGGTGTTTGCCAATTTAATTATAATGTGCCTTAGTGTCGGTCTTTTGGGGTTTATTTTGCTTGGGACTCTGTGAGGTTCTTGGATTTGTGTGGATATTTTCTTCCCTATATCAGGGAAGTTTTCTGTCATTATTTCTTCAAACAGGTTTCTATTCCTTGCTCAGTTTCCTCTCCTTCTGGAACCCCTATTATGCAGATGTTGTTTTGTTTCGTGTTGTCCCAAAGTTCCCTTAGGCTCTCCTCTTGCTTTTTAATTTTTTTTTTCTAGAAGCTGCTCTACTCGGGTATTTTTTCCTACCTTGTCTTCTAGCTCACTGATGCGGTCCTCTGCTTCTTCTAGTCTACTCTTGATGCTTTCTATTGAGTTCTTTACAGCAGTGATGTCATTTTTCATTTCTTCTTGGTTCTTCTTCATTTCCTCTTGGTTCTTACACATATTGTCGAATTTGTCTTCCATTCTTTTCAGCCACCTTATGACCATTTCTCTGAATTCTTTCTCTGGCAGGTTGCTGGCCTCCATTTCGTTTACTTTTTTTTCTGATGATGCCTGCTTTACTTTCATATGAGGGCTGTTTCTTTGTCTCCCCAGGGTCTCTCTTCTCTGGATGTCTGGTTATGTAGTTCTCTCTCTCCTGCGTTGATTTAAAGGCACAAAATATAGCACAACCAGGAACAACACACAAAGCACTGAACAGAAATTTATTCATGATATTAATATCCCCAAATAAAGGTGCTCACCAGAGAAAGGCATATTAGGGGATAGGATAGAAAGAAGAAGAGAGAAAAAAAAGAAAGGAGTGCCAAAATGAAATTGGGAAAAGGAAAAAAAAGTAAGAGAGAAAAGAAAGAGAATAAGAAAGAAAAGGAGAACAAACTATATAATGGGGAAAAACTCCAATAGAATATCCACTAATCCCAGCAAATGCCAGCAACAAGTACCTGGAGATTAATACTAAATACAAACAACAATTACTATCAAGCGAGGCGAGGAAAAACAGATGCAAAGAAACAAACAAAAACAAAGCAAACAAAAACAAAACAAAAAAAGAATAAGCAAAACAATCTCACAAACAAGCATAAAAAATTGACATAATCAACATTTAATCACAGAACAACAAAAGGACAAAGTGAAACATAATTTTTTGGATTGTGAAGGCAGAGAAGAGAGATGTGTGTATGAACTCAGAGCAGGGAATTGGAAATTAGATATATAAGTAGGGTGAAATTTTAACAGGGGGTAAAAAGAGAGAATAGGGAAAATCTAAAGCAGGAAAAGGGTAAGAGAAACAGGACAGCAAAAGGTCAAAAGTTAGGAAGAGAGTGATGGCATAAAGGTAGAGTTGAGATAGAGCAGAATGATGCTAAAGGAAAGATGAAAATAGAATGTAGAACACTAATCTCAAAGTCAAATAAAGAGAAAATAAAATGACACTTTTTTAAAAAAAATGTAAAATAGTAGTAGTAATAATACTGATTGAGAATAAAAATGTAATAATTAAAAAGGTAAAATCAAGTGAGGAAAAAAGAAAAAAATTAGTTTCTTAAGTAAAAGATGAAAAATAATAAATAAATAAATAAAAAATAAATAAAAATAAAATGTGAAGTAGTGAAGGTCATTCACTTCCTCTATTGTTCTGTTTGGCATGCCTGTTTCACAGTCAGGACAGTATTGCTGTTCCCTGCATTCCACTGCTCCTCAGTGTTATAAGCCAGCCCTGATTTTTAAGCAGGCAGTGTGTCTTACTTTCTTGTATTCCTTTATTTGTGATTACACATGAGTCAATTTGTGATTCAGCCCCTGGGTGGCAGTGTTTCTGGGTTGACCTCTGGGTCTATAAGTCCTCTCTAGCCTGTGCTTAGATCCTGCTTTCCCTGTGGCACTCAATACCAGTTTGTGGGAGTGGGCTGCCCCAGAGCTGGTTCTCTGATGGTCACTCCCCGCTCTGATCCCCAGGTTCCAGAAAAACAACTTTCCCCTGCAGTCTCCTAGGGTGTCCCCAACTGGGTGATCCTATGTATTGGGCTCAGTAATCAGAAGCAAGGATTCAAAGATGAGAAAGTGCAAGTGTGCAATTTCCGTGTCTGCGCGCAAGCCTGCACAATTCCCTTTTCCCCCTTGTGTCCAATCAGCCAGCACACTCCCAAAATTTTTAGGCTGTCCTTCTGCATCAGATCAAAATGGGTTGCTTTTTAGAGATTCCCTCTCTTAGCAACTCTGAGGACACCATTCCACATTCATGGATCACGCCAGCCCCAACAGCCACAGATCTTTCTAGGTTCAGACTTCCCCCGGTCCTCCAGCTCCCGCAGTGCGCACGTTTCTCTGTCCTGCCATGACCAGAGACCTCACCTTATCCTAGGCGAAATCTGACCTTTCCGTGGTGGAGTGTAGAGCTCCTCTGAATCCGCGTGTTTGCTCCAATTGGAGACTGGTGCTCTGGGGTTCACAGCTGTTCGGTGGGTGCCGCAGTTGTACCGTATTTCCCCAAAAATAAGACAGTGTCTTATATTAATTTTTGCCCCCAAAGACACGCTAGGTCTTATTTTCAGGGGATGTCTTATTTTTCCATGAAGAAGAATATGGTACACATTTATTGTTAAATGAAAATAAAGGAAATTTATTACCTGTATAAGGTACGGTAGTACGGTAGTTGTCAACACAAACTAGACAAACTGTGAATCCTACAGTATCAAGAATTTATTCATTTATTTAATGACAATCATGTCATCATCTTCTGGAACATCATCATAACAATCCAATTCCTGAATTTCCTGGTGAATTTCTTGTGACTCCATTTCTTTCAGAATCAGTGGACCAAATCTCTCATGTTTAGCAATAGCACTGTCTTTAAATGAGTACTTCTTGTCAAGGTAGCCTGCTCGCAGTGCATTTGCAATGCAACTGCCAGTGATTTTCTCCCATGAATTCTTCACCCAAGTCACAACTTCTTGCAGTTTAGGTTTCACAAAGTTTCCACGCTGATTTCTCTCCATTCTATTTTCAATGTAGTCATTAATTTCCATGCGCAAATTGTCTTTGAATGGCTTGTTTATTGCAATATCAAGAGTCTGGAGATAGGCCGTCATTCCTGCGGGAATCATTATCTGATCTATTTTTCTTTCGTGAAGAAATGTCTTCATGTCTTTAGCGCGGTGAGTGCTGGCTGCATCCCAGACTAGCAGACCTCTTTGGCTCCCTCGCATAACAAGCGGCAGCATTAAATCGACCCACTTCCTTATAACTGCTTGTGTGGCCCAGGCTTTTTCAGTTTCAGGAATAAAAACACCCAAAACACGTTCAATCTTTTTCTTCTTGCCCTTAGAAATGATTAAAGGTGGGATTTTAGTGTCATCCAGACAAATTGCCAAAATACAGGAAACACGTGCACTTTCGTAAGCAGTGGAGGGAATGTACGCTAAGGAGGCACCCACTGTTCAATTGTTTTTTGAGATGATTGGCCCATAAACACTGCAGTTTCATCCATAGCAATCATGTTGGAAAGATTGTATTTAGAGAAGTCAGCATCATCAATAAAGGACTTGAATGCAAGTGCTCACTTAATAACTTGAGTATCTTCCAATTTAAACAATGTTGTAGATCTTCTTAAAGACAGTTCACTTCACTGAAGGAAATTATCCAGGCAGTGTTGTGATGCTTTGAAGTCTTTGGGGGCTATGTCAAACTGTGGTGCCATTGCAAGGGCAAATTCTTGAATCTGAGCCCTATTCACAACCAAAGCCTTTGCTCTCCTGTCAACAACCCATTCACAGATCAGGTCTTCCAGCTCGGAAAATAATGGTTGCCGACCTGATCCACACTTGCGCTTTTTAGCATTTCCCTTGTCCACTTGTTCAATGAGGTTACCATACTCTGCTTGCCATTTTCAGACCAATCGGATACTCAACATCTTCTCTTTGCAGAAAGCATTAAGATTTTGGCCCTAAGAGTCTTCCACGATTCCTTTCTTGTACTCCATGGAGTAGCTTTTTCTTTTTGTGCTCATTTCTAGGGGTTAAAAAAAAGGAATTGGGGTATCAAGGTGGGGGGAGAGGGATCACTCAAAATGACACAGGGGGGAACAGAGGGGGGAATCAAAATGGCACAGTAGAATCAGAGGGGGGATTACCATTTTAGTAACCCCTTTTGATCCTCCTGTGTCATTTTGATTGTCCCCTCTGATCCTCCTGTGTCATTTTGATTGCCCCCTCTGATCCTCCTGTGTCATTTTGATTGCCCCCTCTGATCCTCCTGTGTCATTTTAAGTGATCCCCCTCCCCCCACCCCTGTGCCAATGAACACCTTCACCAGACATCCCCCCTACCCCTTTATCAGACATTTACCCCCTGGGGACTGTCACTGGGCTTGCTGGGGCCTGGATCTGGGCTGGAGCAGGGTCTGCCACTGACTGAGAACCTTCAGTCATCATGAAGGCGGCCGCGAGCATCAGGTAGTGTCACCAGAGACAGACCAGCACTCACCACCTTCGCCGCATCCCGTCCGCTCTAATCCTCCTGTTCTTCTACACACATCTGCGAAAGTCTCCTCCTCTCTCCCGCCCCGTGCTCACCACTCACTCCGACCTCCGCTCTGCCTCCACACAGCAGTGACGTCAGGACTCTGCATAACGTCACTGGTTGCTAGACGCCAGTCGGGGCAGCCCTAGTGACCAGTTTACGGTAAATTAATTTTCATTCTGAGACAGAGCCTGGGGGCCTTATTTTCGGGGGATGCCTTATATTTCACTCAGAAGGAAACCTGCAAGTAGGTCTTATTTTCAGAGGATGTCTTATTTTCGGGGAAACACGGTAGATTTTCAGGCTTTAGATAACATCCACTTTCCCCTTCAAGATGGTGCAGTCTCCGCGTCCGAGCCGGTGGCTCCGGGAGGTAACCCAGCAGCAGTGAGGGCTGCCCAGTCAGGGGACCCCTGTCCAGGAGTCCCCCATCTTCTCCTGGAGTATAGCTGACCCTTAACTCTCCAACAGACACTCCCCGTGCGACCCTCAGCTGTTCTTTCTATCTGCTCCAGGACAAGGCTTGGGACACGTCTGTCTATTCCGCTGCCATTTTTCCACCCCCCAGGGCAAAGCTTATCCAGTGAACTCTGGATATGCTGATCCCTGAGATTTCCCCAAATGTGGAAAACTCAACTGCATAATTTGTGGTAGTGGCGGACTGTGTCCACGCTCTGTAAAAATCCAAACAAACAGACGGACAAAAAACAGGAGGAAAGCATAAGGGAGCTCTGGGACATGAAAGCATAAGGGAGCTCTGGGACATCAAATATAAAAATATTTGCCGAGTAGGTGTGCCAGAAGAGACAGAAAGAGAGAAAGGGATAGAGAACGTGTTTGAAGAAATAATGGCAGAAAACTTCCCTAACCTGGTGAAGGAAAAAGTCACACAATTCAGGAGGCACAGAGAGTCCCAAGCAAGAAGAACCCAAACAGGCCCACACCCAGAAATATCATAATTAAAATTCCAAAAATTAAAGACAGAGAAAATCTTAAAGGCAGCAAGAGAAAAGCAATTTGTTACCTGCAAAGGAGCTCCCATAAGGCTGACACCTGATTTCTCATCAGAACCTCTACAGGCTAGAAGGGAATGGCATGAAGTACTCAAGGTAATGGAAAGGATCTGAAACATGGTCACTCTATCCAACAAGGCTATCATTCAAAATAGATGGTCAAATAAAGAGCTTCCCAAATTAAAAATAAAAAAAGTTAAAGGAGTTAATCTTCACTGAGCCAGCATTACAAGAAATGCTAAAGGGACTGCTGTAATGAGAAGAAGAAATAGAGAGAGAAACCTAGGCATACAGAATTAAAATGGCAATAAGTAAGTACCTATTACTAATAATCTTAAATGTGAATGGATTAAATGCTCCAATCAAAAGACATAGGGTAGCTGAATGGATACAAAAACATGACATATGCTATATACAAGAGACCCACATCAGAACAAAAGACTCACAGAGATTGAGAATGAAAGGATGGAAAAAAACTTTTTCCATGCAAAAGGAAAAGAAAAAAAAGCTGGGGTAGCAATATTCATATCTGACGAAATAGACTTTAAAACAAAGGCCATCACAAGAGACAACAAAGGTTATTACATAATACTAAAGAGATCCATCCAACAAGAGAATATAACCCTGGTAAACATATATGCACCCAATATAGGAGCACCTAAATATATAAAAAAAATTTCTAGAGGATTTTAACAGAGAGATCAACAACAATACAGTCATAGTAGGGGACTTTAACACCTCGCTGTCTTCACTGGATAGATCTTGCAGTCAAAAAATTAACAAGGAAACAGTGACTAAAAGACACACTGGATCAGATGGATTTAACTCACATTTATAGGACATTTTACCTCCAAACTCCAGAATATACCGTCTTCTCAAGTGCACATGAATCATTCACAAAGATAGACCACATGCTAGGACACAAAACAAGTCTCTACAAGTTCAAGAAGACTGAAATCATATTAAGCATTTTCTCGGATCACAGTGGAATGAAATTAGAAATAAACTACAGTAAAAACATTGAAACACGTGAAGGCTAAATAGCATGTTATTAAAAAATGAATGGGTTACCAATAAGATGAAAAAAATAAATAAAAAACTTTCTGGAAACAAATGAAAATTAACACAAAACAACCCAAATCTCTGGAATACAGCAAAAGCAGTCCTGAGAGGGAAGTTCATAGCACTTATAGGCATACCTCTAAAAAGAAGAAAAATTAATAATAAGCTATTTAACTCTACAACTTAAAGAATTAAAAAGAGAACAAAAAGAAAAGCCCAGAATAATTAGAAAGAAGTAAATAATAAAGATTAGAGCAGAAATAAATGACACAGAGACTAACAAAAAAAATGATACAAAAAATCAATGAAACCAAGAGCTGATTCTTTAAAAAGGATAAACAGGAATGATGAGCCGTTAGCCAGACTCATCAAGACACAAAGAGAGAGGACCCAAATAAATAAAATGAGATATGAAAGCAGAGAATTAAACACTGACACCACAGAAATACAAAGGATTGTAAGGAAATACTATGAACAACTATATGCCAAAATGCTGGACAATGTGGATGAAATGGACAAATTCCTAGAAAAATACACTCTCCTAAAACTGAATCAGGAAGAATCAGAAAATTTGAATAGACCAATAACAACTGATGAAATAGAAGCAGTAATAAAAAAAAAAAACTCCCAGCAAACAAAAGTCCAGGTCCAGATCACTCCACAGGGGAATTTTACTAAATATTCAAAGAACACCTATACTCCTCAAACTATTCCAAAAAATCCAAGAGAAAGGAATAGTTCCAAGCACTTTTTATGAGGCCAGCATTATTTTAATTAAAAAAAAAAAACAAAAAACAGATAAAGACACTACGAAGAAAAAGAATTACAGGCCAGTATCCCTGATGAACATAGATGCTAAAATTCTCAACAAAATATTAGCAAATTGGATGCAGCAATATATTAAAAAGATCATACACCATGACCAAGTGGGATTTATTCCAGGGATGCAAGGCTGGTACAATATCCGTAAATCAATAAATGTGATATCTCACATACACAAATTGAAAGACAAAAATAACATGATCATATCAATAGATACAGAAAAAGAATTCAACCAAAGCCAACACCTTTTTTTTGATAAATCTCTCAGCAAAGTGGGAATAGGGGGAGCATATCTCAACATGATAAAGACCATATATGACAAACCTACAGTGAACATCATCCTCAATGGGCAAAAACTAAAACCATTTCTCCTAAGAACAGGAGCAAGACACCACCTTCACCCACCATTTCTCCTAAGAACAGGAGCAAGACACCGCTTTCACCACTCTTATTCAACATAGTGCTGGAAGTCTTAGACACAGCGATCAGACAAGAAGAAGAAATAAAAGACATCCAAATTGGAAAGGAGGAAGTAAAACTCTCATTATTCTCAGAGGACATGATATTGTACATAGAAAACCCTAAAGATGCCTCCAAAAAAATATTAGACTTAATAAATGAAATCAGCAATGTAGCAGGATACAAAATCAACACCCTAAAATTGATGGCTTTTTTATACATCAATAATGAATTTTCAGAAAGAGAAACTAAACAATCCCATTTACCATTACAAAAAAAAAAATTAAGATGCTTAGGAATAAAGTTAACCAAGGAGGTAAAAGACTTTTACTCGGAAAACTACAGCATGTTGAAAAAAGAGACGCTAGTAGAGAAAGATATAAACAAATGGAAGAATACATCGTGTACATGGATTGGTAGAATTACCATTATTAAAATGGCCGTACTACTCAAAGTAATCTATAGATTCATTGCAAGCCCTATTAAAATACCAACAGTTTATTTCACAGATCTAGAACAAATACTCCGCAAATTCATACTGAACCAAAAAAAGACCCTAAATAGCTGCAGCAATCTTGAGAAAGAATAACAAAGTTGGAGGAATCACCATACCAGACACCAAGTTATACTACCAAGCCACTGTAATTGAAACAGTCTGGTACTCTCCTAAGAATAGGCATATAGATCAATGAAACAGAACAGAGATTCCAGAAATCAACACAAAGCATTATTCTCAATTAATATTTGACATTAGAGAGAAGAGTATACAATGGAGAAACACAGTCTTTTCAATAAATGGTGTTGGGAAAATTGGACAGGTACTTGTGAAAAAAATGAAACTAGACAACCATCTTATACCATACACAAGAATAAACTCAAAATGGATAAGACTTAAAATGTACTTTGTGATACCATAGAATCTGAGAAGAAAAAGTAGGCAGCAAAAATATCAGACATCTCACATAGCAGAATTTTTACAGGTACATCGCCTTGAGCAAGAGAAACAAATGAAAAAACAAACAAATATGACTACATCGAACTAAAAGGCTTCAGCAAAGGAAACCAGCATCAAAATGAAAAGGGAACACATTCTATGGCATAACATATTTGCCAATGAGAAGGGGTTAATTTTCAAAATATATAAAGTACTCATACAATTCAACAAAAAGAAGACAATCCAATTAATAAAATGGGCTGGAGCAAAAGGAACCCTTGTACACTGTTGGTGGGAATGCAAATTGGTACAACCACTATGGAAAACAGTGTGGAGTTTCCTCAAAAAATTAAAAATGGAATTAAAATTCTTAGGATATATTCCTAGAAGTGGGATCATTTGACCCAGTGATCCCATTTCTAGGAATATATCCTAAGAAGCCTGAATCAGCAATCAGAAAGAATATGTGCACCCCTATGTTCATAGCAGTGTTATCTATATATATAAAAGCCTAAGCGACCATTGCAACCGAACGGACGACCGAACAGGCTGTGTGGAGCGACCAGGCTGGCAGGGGGGTTAGTGAGGGGTGACCAAACGACCGAACACCAGGCTGCATGGGGCAACCAGGCCTGCGGGAGGGGGGGGCAGTTGGGGGTGACCAGGCTGGTGGGAGGGCAGTTAGGGGTGACCAGGCTTGCAGGAGGGGCAGTTAGGGTCAGTCAGGCAAGCAGGCAGGTGAGCAGTTAGGAGCCAGTGGTCCCGTATTGTGAGAGGGATGTCCAACTGGAGGTTTTGGCCTGATCCCTAGGATCGGGCCTAAACCAGCAGTTGTACATCCCCGAGGGGTCCCAGATTGGAGAGGGTGCAGGTTGGGCCAAGGGGACCTCCCCCCGTGCACAAATTTCATGCACTGGGCCTCTAGTTTACAATAACTAAGATCTGAAAATAGCCCAACTGCCCATCAGTAGATAAATTTATAAAAACTGTAGTACACTTACACAATGGAATACTATGCAGCTGTAAAAAAGAAGGATCTCCTTACCCTTTAAGACAGCATGGAAGGCCTAGAGAGTATTATGCTGAGTGAAATCAGCCAGTCAGAGAAAGGCAAATATCACATGATCTCACTTATATGTGGAATCTAATGAACAAAATAAACTGATGAATAAAATAGTCCCAGAGACTTTGAAGCAAGCAACACACTGATGTATTTCAGAGGGAAGGTGTGGAGGCACCGGGGTAGGAAGTGATTCACCGTGGAACTTATATGCATATATGCATAACCCATGCACACAGGACAAGAGTGTAATAAAGAGCTGTGGAGGGGACAGGAGCAGGGTGGAAGGAGTCAATGGGGGAAAAAACAGGGACATCTTAATACTTTCAACAATAAAGATAAATTAAAAAAAATAAAAGGGTCTGATTTAGTAAAGTGGTATGCTTATTTTTAATTTTTTTTTTCTTGACTTAGTGCAGGAAAGATTTTACTACAAGGAATCCAGGTGATTTTCAGAGGATGTTTATTAAAGCTGGGTACAGCTAAATAAGGAAGTGCTGCTTTGGCACACTAGGAAGTCAGAGAAAAGGGAGCCTTGAAGATAGGATCAGGATTAGCCCAGGATGAGCTGTCACTGCCCATTGCTCCCTGATCGCAAGACTGGTGGGATCCCTTAGAGTTTAGGAAGAAATGAGGGAAGGGAAAAGCATGGATGTGCTACTAGAAGGGAGAGAATTGTAAACTGGTATGTTTAAACATTGATTTATAACAGTGTTTATATCCTAAAGATTTGTTTTTATTGCTTTGCTTTGTTTAGAGTGTTCAATGCTTGAAAAATTTTGATATATTGACTTTGTGATTGTGGTTTTAAAAAGTTAAAGAAATTACTTAATAAAGCTTCTATACGGTTGGGAAAGATTTAGAGAAATTTAATCTTTCAATATTATAAACTGAGCACTAATAGCAAGAAGAAGTGAAGGCAGGTGTTTTTAATATTTTAATATAAAGTATAGTTGAATAAACAAACTAATATTTGTAAGCTGAGTTTAAAGGCTTGTGATAAATTTGGCTTTTAAGTTTAATAAATTGAATATGAATTCAAATACAGTTAATATATTCTTCTCTTTTTGCCTTCGTTAATGTAAAAAACATTCAAACCTGTAAAGAACTTTTGTGAGTTTATTTGAGCCAAACTGTCAACATAGGCCAAGAAGCAGAACCTCAATGAATTGAGATAATATTTTGGAGAATGGCGGGTTACATCTGTATTTATACATTGCAATCAAAGGAAGGGACATAGGTGGGTTATATGAAATCCATTGGCGATAGATAGAGAAGCGGGAGAAAGCAAAGCAGGGAAACCCCTGGGATTGGATAAAAAGCAAAATGAAGGACACATACTTAGGTGGGTGCAGGAACAATTAACATGATAATGAAGGAATTTGTGGGATCTGTCCTGGCATCCAGGCACATTAGGTTGTGCCCCAAGGGGTCCAGAAAAAGGGAAGTTACAAGTTACCCAGACATTTCAAGGGTATTTTATCATAGATGCAAAAAGACAGATAGGCTCAGGTAAGGTAAAGGTTGACCTTGTTAGTGAGGATACTGGCCTAGAATGTAACTACCCACCATAACTGTTTTCCTCATCTGTTTAATTTCAGACCATCCTTTGTGGTTACTTTAGGTCTCTTCGTTTGCAAGACCACCATGCAGGCCTTCCCTAAGCTTGTCAGGTTAGCATGTAGCCCTTTTTGTCCACCCCGTGTTAATATCTAAATGCTTTTGGGTTTCAAGTTACATACTTTTCCATAAGGAAGGCTTCTGTATTGGGTATAAATGCATTTGGCTGGGAGTAAAATAAAATCAACATTGGCTTAATCATGTAGTGGGTTTATTCGTCTCACAAAATAACAAATGTCATGATGTATATAGTAACTTAAATATATTTACATGAACCCAGAATTCTTTTCTCTTTCTGCTATATTATCCTTAGAGTGTGACTTTTGTCCTTCTGGTCACTAGACGATTAATGCATATAAAGGCATTGTACCAAAATTCATGCATATAAAAAGAAGACCAGGAACAAAGAGCAAAGAACAAAAGCCTTCTGGTGAGACTTTGTCATTTTTACTCAGAATGTCTCCCTCCTAATTGGTCAGAAATGTGTCACATGGCCACCTATAACTGCAGGGAAGTATTTGCTCTATTGAGGAATGCAAAGGAGAAGAGAGTTGGAATCTTGAGAATAAGCAAGTCATCTTTTCTGTCAAAGAAAAGTTTAGAGAGCCGCCATTTTGGACTGTGTGACTTGGCAGCCACCATGTTAGCTGCACAGCTTGCAGCTGCCCTGGGGACCGCCATCTTGAAACAGCAAAGGCCAACCTCTCCCTTTGAATTAGCCAATTGTGAAAGATTGTGCACCTGAGCTCTAATCAAGAGCAAGGGACAGGTCACGTGCGTCAGCGATTATAAATCCCGAGCAGACCACCTGCTTGGTGTGCGGGCTTCCAGACCATGTGTGTGCGCACCCTTCTGCGTAGAAGTAAAGATTTTTGCCTTGCTGCCTGGCTCCCAAGTATGTTTTGTGTTCTGCCAGGACCCCTGACTTGGGGGGCTCCCCTTATTTCTAACAGTTTGGTGCTGAATGAACCAATGTCTCTGATCTCTTAAGACTGGGTTAGACCAAAAACCCCTGCTACTGCCACAGGCACTCCCCCAAGGCAGGTGCAGCTCTGGCTCAGAAACCACATCATCTTGAAGGGGTGGAGTGTCAGTGGCTAGGATCATAGCCTCACCACCACCCAGACTAGCCTTGGACACCTCCTGGGATTGCCAGCAAGTGGAATGCCAGCAGGACCTCATGCGAGCCCCTGTCACAGACACGGTCCCAGACAGCAGTGTAAGGCAAAAGCCAGCAGGACGCCAAGGACTTGCAACTGACACCTTGGGGACCAGCTCTGTGGGGAGGGGAGTACAGCTCAGAACATGGACAAGCAAGGCCTGAGATTCAACCAGACCCCACCTTTGGGCTAAAGAAACCCCAACCACTGGACTACTAGGGGCTTCAACCTCTCAGACCTCAATCAGATTGCCCAGGGCCAGAAAGGGACAGTGACTCACATTCACTTGCACTAGAGCAGCTCCCAGGAGGCTCAGGGTAGATTCAACAACATCAGAGCAAAATCCAGTGAGCCCCACAAATAGACCCAAAGGTCTTTGAGTGTGTGAGTTTGTTTTGTTTTGTTTTTGGTGTGTTTGTGTGTGAGTGCATCTTTTGTTTTTTGTTGGTCCCCCCCCCCTACTTTTTTCTTTCTTTCTTCTTTTTTCTTGCATATCTCTAATTTCTGTCTTTCCTTTTATTCTCTTGTGGATGAAAGGGGCCACATGCTAACCTGACAAGCTCAGGGAAGGCTTGCATGGCAGTGTTTCAAATTCAAAGACCTAAAGCAGTGGTCGGCAAACTGCGGCTCAAGTGCCACATGCGGCTTGCCGCTCTGTTCACTAATGAGTTTGCCGACTACTGACCTAAAATAACCACAAAGGATGGTCTAAAATTAAACTGTAATTAAAGCAGTTATGGTGGGTAGTCACCTCCTAGGCCGGTATCTTCCCTAACAAGGTCAATCTTTATATTCACTGATTTTATTGTCTTTTTGAATCTACATAACATATCATTGAAATTTCAGAGCAACTTGTAACTGCCCTTTTTTCTGGACCCCTCAGTGCACAACCAAATGCCCTGGGCACCAGAACAGATACCACAAATTCTTTCATTGTTATTGTTACCATGTTAATTGTTGACTATTAACTATTGTATCCTGTTACCCACCTAAGTAAAAGAAGTATGTGTCTATTATTTTACTCTTTATCCAATCCCAGAGGTTTCCCCACTTTTCTTTCTCCCGCCTCTCTAATCTATCATTAATGAATTTCATGTAACCCACCTACTTCTCATCCTTTGATTCAATGTATAAAAATAGATGAAAAACTGCCATTCTCTGGAGCATTATCCCAGTCCATTGAGATTCTGCTTGCTGGCAATTGTTAACAATGTGGCTCAAATAATCTCACAAAAATTCTTTACAGGTTTGAATGTTTTTACTTTAACGCTATTCTTTAACCTATTCTTATTGTTTTTAACATTTTAACACTTTAGCCTATTCTTATTGTTAATTTTTCTTATTTCGTTTTTTCTCCTTTTCCTCATTTGTTTTCCATTTACTTTTTCCTATCTGTATCTTAATATACCCATTATCACTACGTTTTAATTTCATTATTATTATTTCATTTATTTTCTGTTTCCCCTTCTTTTTTCTTGCTTGTTCTTTTTAAAAATATATATTTTATTGATTTTTTTTACGGAGAGGAAGGGAGAGGGAGAGAAAGTTAGAAACATCGATGAGAGAGAAACATCAATCAGCTGCCTGCTGCATACCCCCTACTGAGGATGTGCCCGCAACCAAGGTACATGCCCTTGACCGGAATTGAACCTGGGACCCTTGACACTCTATCCATTGAGCCAAACCAGTTAGGGCCCTATGCTAGTTCTTTTAGTTTCCTCTTTGCTTCCATATAGCCATTTTTTCTTCTTTCTCCCTTTTTCTTTTTTTTTCTCATTACAATTCTTTTTATTCATGATGTGAATCTGTCTCCTACATTATGAAGTGAATCATTATTAATCTGCAGTACAAAGAAAAGCATACAAAAACCTAGACTGTTATTAAATCATTAAACTCAGAGAAAAAGTAAAACTGCGCAAAGAAGCTCACACTGGAATCACTGGATAACTACTACCAGCTATATTTTTAATTTCTTTCCTATATTATTTCCAAAGCAAAATATACTAATTATATTCAAGGAAAAATACTGTGATGTGTTTGATGGCATGGGGCTGCTTTTTTACTTTTATAAATGTAATTGCTGAAATTCTGTATTCTGTGATACACAATATACCTTGTATCCATGCACCCTACTTGATACCTACAGGTGTCATCAAGTATGTAAAAAATAAACTTACTAGGCAATAAAGCAATAATAAGACAGTAAAAACAATATGGTGTTCACTTCTGTTTTTTGTTTTTTTGGTTTTTTTTGAAAGCAAAAGTGTTCTTAACAATTGCTTGCTGTTGGCTCATGGAACTAGAGAATGAATATTAGAATCTCAGTCCTCAGAAAATGATTTATTTCCCTTAGCTACTATTTGTCTAAGAAGTGATAAACCATATAATTTACAAGAAAAAAAAAAACTACCGAATCCTTCAGAAAAACACAACCTGGCAGTCTGTCTGCCAAGCAAAATGATGAGGTGGCAAGAGTGTGATGGAGAAACCAGTCTTCAAGAACATCAGGCAAGAGAATCCAGCTATGTTTCTTTGGTTATAAAAATCAAACAACTCCTTGTGAACGAATTCCACAAAAACTTTCTCCAGACTCTTTGAATCTTCTGTAACTCAGCTTGAGGAGATTTTAGTTTTGCTTGATCTGAGTAAGCCATTTGAAGGTTAAACTGCCATCTAACCATCTCTAGCTTGTGGGGAGTGAGAATCCTCTGTCTGAATTTTCCAACTGTTTCTTGACCCATGGAAGACCAAGTATTGATAAATCCTTCTGCTTTGTCTTGTGTAAGATGAATCTTCTTTAACTGCTGCTGCAAACCTGCAGGCTTTACATTGTGATATACTGCCTGTTCTAAAATGAATGATATTGTTTCAAGAACTAAGTGAAGATCTTGTTTCTCAAGAGAAAATACAGCTTGCAGTTTTTCTTCCTCTTCTTCACGGAAACTGTTCTCAGCGTTGAGGTGAAGTTTTCGAAGAATTCACGTGAGCCATCATAGAAATCTTCCTTTATTTATTGCATTTATCAGTGACACTGCTGTTTTCATGCTGGGGCTCTCCCACAGGATCTGGGTAGAGGACGATGCCATCCTTGAAGCTCTCTCCCTTTTTCTTTATACTCCAAGTCTTTGGTCACGTGTCTCTCAGTATGCTTTTTTTTTTTTTTCCCTTTGCTTTGCTTTATCTTCTTTTTCCTTCGTAGTCTTTCCTGTCGTTGCTGCATTGAGTAGTTTGATTTTCGTGGTGTTTCTGGTTTGGCCCTGTTTTATCTTATTCCATTCTGTCAGCACCTGTATAACAGCTGGCACGACAAAATTGGGGTTGAACCTCACTGGCAGCAAGTCAGAGGGGAGGTCCTTCCCACGTATGGGACATTAACAATCAAGTCCCAATTACAATAGGAGAGCCCAATTGTGCCGTGCCAGCCCAGCCAAGGGTTCGGCGAGCCTGAGGGAGGGCCGGCAAAGAATGAAGAAAAGACAGACAAAGAGAATAATCTGGGTCTAGGTCAGGGGTGGGCAAACTTTTGGACTCGAGGGCCACAATGGGTTCTTAAACTGGACCGGAGGGCCGGAACAAAAGCATGGATGGAGTGTTTGTGTGAACTAATATATATTCAAAGTAAACATCATTACATAAAGAGTACGGTCTTTTTTTTTTTATTTCAATAGTTTTATTCATTTCAAACATTTTAACAAGAAGAATGTAAACACTAATTATTATAATTTGAAACTTCAAAAAATGGAGGAATCATAGCACAATAACATACCTTATACTGAAGATGGCAAAGGCAAAATAAAATTGCCTAACCAAGGAAAGGTACAAAAGCCTTTCAAATTAAACTTAAATATAATAAAATAATTTAAAACTAAAGCAAATAGAAAAGAACAAAATGTGTAAACAGTAAATTAAACATTTTCTTTAGTGCAACTTCCAAATTATGCCCAGGACGTAGATGTAGATGGCAATGTAGACTGGGTTGAAAGGTTTTTGGTCTTTAAAACATCAACTTCAGTGGGAACAGTGTTGTTGGTCTCCTTTTTTAGCTAATGCATCAAAGTCTGGAGTTAGTTTTGTTGTGGCTATTCTCAGGATAGATCTGAGGTGTTCGTCAGTTAAGCTGGATCTGTGAGGGGCTTTGTTGATGTTCATGATGCTAAATGTCTGCTCACAAACATAGGTTGACCCAAACAGCACCAGTATCTTCTGTGCCATCCTCCGGATGTTTGGAAAAGTGGCTTCATTAAGTGAAGCATAAAAGTCTCTTAGTTCAAGAGAGCTGAATTTCTCCTTTAGGACAAAGTCAGACTGAAGATCGATGAGTTCCAGTTGCACCTCTTCTGGTGCTGTTTCAGGGTTTTGTGACAAAGGACAGGCCACCAGTTGAAGTGACTGGTCAATTTTTCAACATCAGAAAACTGACGACAGAATTCTGCACGCAGGTCATCCAGTGATTTGCTGTATTTCTTCACGTTTTGGATGGTCTCCTTCTGTGTGGCTAGTGTGGCAAAATGAGTGAATAGTTTGTCTGAAATTTGTCTGGAAAAGAAAATCAGCTTCGATTTAAAGGCTTTCACATTAGTGTACATGTCATGTACATACTGATCTTTTCCCTGTAGCTTCACATTTAGCTCATTCAAATGTGAAAATATATCTACAGCAAATGCAAAGTCACACAGCCAATTCTTGTCACTCAGCTCAGTAAATTCGTCAGACTTCCCCTTTAATTTCAAAAATGCACCAATCTCTTCTTTGAGCTCCCACACTCGTTGGAAAACTTGCCCAAACTCAACCAGTGGACACGAGAGTGGTAAAGTAAGTCGTGGTGATCCGCATCAGTTTCCTCCAGAAACTTAATAAATTGATGGTGCTGAAGTCCCTTTGCTCGAATGAAATTAACAAGCTTTACGACTGGATTAACAACATGATTAAGTTGTAATATAGACTTGCACAATGATTCCTGGTGAATAATACAGTGAAGAAAAATAACATCTTGGTTAGGGTTCTCCTCTTTCACTTTATCCTGAATTCTTTTTAGCAGTCCAACATTTTTTCCAGTTAAATTTAGAGATCCATCTGTCGTGACATTAGCAAGTTTACTCCATGGTAGCTTCATTTTCTCGATGACAGTAGACACCCGGTCATACAAGTTCTCTCCCCGTGTTTTTCCTTTCAGTGGCTCCATGGCTAAAAACTCCTCCGTAATTTCAACATTGTCACTAATCCCTTGGATAGAAATTAAGAGCTGAGCAGTGTCCTTTATGTCATTACTTTCATCCAATGCTAGTGAATAAAACTTAAAGAACTCTGCCTTACTATTTAACTTGCTGGCCAAGTCTTCATCAATCAGTTCCACTCGACGAGTCACTGTCCTGCGCGATAAGCTGAGTTTTTCAAACTTGCCTTTGCTCTCTGGACACAAGAGACCTGCTGTCTCTATCATACATTCTTTCAAAAACTCGCCTTCAGAGAGAGGTTTGCTAGCTTTTGCTAATTTGAATGATAGCATAAAACTTGCTTTGGTAGTTGTCTCTTGAATTGCAGTTTGTCTGTGAAAGACATTTTGCTGAGCTTGTAATTTAGCCATCAACCTCTGTGCAGTAGCCTCCCGTTCTTGAGGTGACTGCTTGCTAGCATAGTTGCCATGCTTTGTGGCAAAGTGACGGCTGAGATTGTACTCTTTGAAGACTGCAAGTGTTTCCTGGTATATCAGACATACCGGTATTGATCGGACTTCGGTGAAAAAATATTTTGTTGTCCACTCCCTCTTAAACACTCGGCATTCACTGTCCACTTTTCTTATCTTTGGTCCACTCATGTTTAATATTGGGCTAAAACCAACAGTATCGTTCTCTTATTAAATTCTTTACTAAAATAAGACAGTAAAGTATAAAAACAAGTGATTAAATTTGCTCTACTATAACATTTTTGGTCTTCTAAAAAATATATATATAACAAAATCATCTGAAAAAGTTCAGACATGGGACAGAGACACACCCTGACCATAGAGAACAACCCCTTTCCTCCATAGGAAACCTGTGTATCTTTCACACAGGCCCTTTGTTTATGGTAACACACATAGCTGCACATTGCTGTGTCTTCCAGACACACTTGTATGGGAGGTGCTAGGGCAGTGCAAAACATGGGTAACCAGTAGTTACCACTAGCACTTCTGTTACTGGCAAAAAACAGCCACAGTGCACATAGTGTGAAAGAGCCCATTATCAATGTCAGATTGCATCCACTGGACTCTATAAAAACAACCAAGTGCCACTTTTAAGTGCCCATTGCAACAGTTTTTCTTATTAAAAGCTGGAAATGGCAGGATATTTATATATATACCCCTACTGTGACAGCCTGGCAGAGCATTACAAAGGAGAAAACCCAGCATCTGGTGATGTCCATAAGTACAAGACTTCAGGCTGTCATTACCAGGAAAGGGTTTCATCCAAGTAATAGATATGAACATTTGATTTTCAGTTTTTCATTTGTCCAATTACTTCTGAAACCTTGAAATTAAGCGATTTTGTAATAAAATCTTTAGTTTATCACATTTCTATACAACCTTTTTGTTCAACCCACTGAATTAGGGTTCGTTCACACTAGCCATGCTGCCGTTGCAGTGTGGTGCAGTACTGCAATGCAGCGCAGCTAGGGTTAATGCAGGGTACACAGGTTTCCATCATGTTTGCATTGATGCTAATGTGCAGTGGTGCATGTTAACACAAATGCCCTGTAGCACGCATTTTTACAGGCGCAAGGGGGAGAAGCAAACGCAGCGCAAAATGCATTTGTTTTGCCGCTAACACATGTGGTTAGTGGCCACGGTAGCATTACTGATACTGCATCCGTATCAGCAAAAAAATGCAGCCGCAGCATGGCTAGTGTGACATGTCCTCTGTGTGTCTTTTTCCCTGCTGTGCGCGTCCGCAGTGGGAAAAAAAAACTGCAGTGGATACAAGCCCTAAAAGCTGAAAGTCTTTGTTGTTTTATTAACAAGTCATTGTGATGTACAGAATGTGGGAACAGGAAAAAATTGTGTTTGAGTAGAGCTCTTAATCTTACCTCAGAAAGGCTCTGATACTGTGCTCTCCAGGGGCGTGTCTCCCTACATCACCACGATAACGTTTCTATGCATTCCCAGGGTGATGTCGGGAGACACGTCCGCAGGCATTTCAAGGAGCCTCTGGAAGATTGAGAGGTTGTTCCTTCTACTGAATGGGAGGATATAAATCCGCCCACTCAGAAGAAGGAGCTGCGGCCGTGTTTCCCGACGTTGCCATGTTAACACTGCTGCTGGTGAAGGAGCAGAGGGGAGAGCAAGAGAACCCTCGCTCTTTTGGCTCCGCAGGCCGGATAGAACAGCCGAACGGGCCGGACGGGCCGAAGTTTGCCCACGGCTGGTCTAGGTGGATCTTCTGTGCCTGGCTGAGGCCACAGAACAGATCCAGACTGCAAGCTGATGCTTTATTTTATAGTCAGAGGGAAACAAGGTAGTGGTCACCATAGTTACAATGTTCTTGTGAGTTTCACTTGTTTTGGCAGCACTTGCTGCACCTCCCACAGCCCATTAGCTACCCAGGAAGGATCTAGGGAACGTCATAAGGTCAAGCTTAATTATGCTAAGAGGGCTGTGCCCTCTAGGCTGGGACTTGTTTGTGGCTTTGCCAGCAGGTCAGTCCGAGGCTAAACCCTATAACCGCTCCCTACACCCAACAATGCGCACAAGGCGTATTCCTAGATGTCAGAGACAGCAAGAGCTCTGCACGAGCACTGCTGCTCTGAGTTGTTCTGAGTCCATATATTCTTCTAAATTCTTCCCGACTATGCCAGGGCAGGTTCCTTCTCAAACCCTGATCACTGTACTAACTGTTGGGAACTTAGTCCAAGTTCTTCTTTTATCCTCTGCTCACTAGGTACAGGTGTTGAGTCCAAGCCTCTCTGCCTATGGTGGGACCTCCTAGGATGCTGGGTCTTAGATGGAGAAGCCATGAGAGGCTGTGGGTGTGTATGAATCAGTCCTTATTGCAAAGCCAGTGGCCACATAGCCATCAGAAAAGACAGTCCTTCACAGCAATCCCATATAGGCAATCAAACACCAGCTGGTAAATATATCTTTCCCACACATCAGCAGTAGCACTCTTAATAGCCTCTGTGCCTACACCAGCTTCTGAGCAGCTGCATGCTGCCTCTAAACTCACTCCCTATACCATAGCAGTATCTGAGCTCTCAGGCTCAGGAGCTTCTCCTGTCTCCCCTGCCCGGCACGCTGGCTGGTCTCTGTAGCCTTATATCTCCATGTAGCACATTCCAGCAGACTAGTTGATCTGTAACTTGTATATTATTCCAGAGACAAAGAAGGCTTCATGCCAATAGTTACATCAATCATATTGTGGCTACAGAAGGTACTCATGTGCAGTATACCATGTAATTATTCTTGTGTCCTTGCACCTGCTTATGGTATCTTAGCCTAGGCACACAGTGGCCTTAGACAGTCTATGTATTGACAAGGCCTCTATACTTTAATTGGCCCTGACTGTCTCTAGAGTGGTTCCCACACTAGAGCATCCAGCTCAGGTGAACAAAGAGACTGCACCACTGGATCCCTCAAGACACTTTCTATATTAGGCCATCCCACAAAGACTCCGAGGGATAACAGCTCTATATAATACATAGAAGCAAATACAAAGAGATTGCTAAAATGGGGAGACAAAGAAGCAACCCCAAAATGAGAAAAAAGGAGAAATCTCCAGAAAAAGAAGTAAATGAAATGGAGGCAAGTAACCTATTAGACATAGAGTTCAAATCAATGGTTATAAAGATGCTTAATAAATGTAGTGCAAATTACAACAGCATGAAAAGGGAACTAGAGGCCATGAAGAAGAACCAGACAGGAGAAACCAAGATGGCAGCATAGGTAAACACCTAAACTGCTGCCTCGCACAACAATTTCAAAACTACAACTAAAAGACAAAACGGACATCATCCAGGACCACAGGAAGGCTGGCTGAGTGAAAATTCTACAACTAGAAGGAAAGAGAAAAGCACATTGAGACTCAGAGGAGCTGCAAAAGGCTGAGGTATGGACACGCGTGTGCGCGGAGAGGACTGGCGGCTGAGTGCAAAGCTGGCTTTCTCAAGAGGGAGGGAGATGGAAGCTCCTGACTGTGCTGAACTCCAGTTCCAGGCAAGACTCTGGGAACCCAGACTCATTCAGGGAGAAACTGGACTGTCTGGCAGTGGGCAAAACTCTTGGGCGGCTTCTCTCAGAGGTGCTCAAAGTGATTACCGAGGGACACTGAGACCCAGGGGCCTCATAGGGCAGGGCTGCCGGGAAGCCAATGCTGTCTGCTCCTCCATGAGACACTGCCCCATCCAAGCTGAGCACAGAGGCTTTTGCAATTTTGCAAGTCTTGTCTCATAAGGGTGTCTCCAGCACAGAAGTTCTCCCAGTGTAGTCACAGCTGATCCTCACAGCCAATTGGCCTGGAGGTTAATTCCTCCCAGTGATACCAACAACAATCAAGACTTAACTACAACAAGGCTGTGCACACAGTCCACAAAGGGGTGCACCAAGAGTGTCCACCTCAGGTAACTGGGGAAGCTGAGCCACTGGGCCCTATAGGACACCTAGCACACAAAGCTACTCTACCAACTCAGGGAAGCAGCCAAAATGCGGAGACAAAGAAACAGATCACAAATGAAAGAAATGGAGGAAAGCAAATGACTGGATATAGAGTTCAAAACCATGGTTATAAGGTTTTTCAAGAATTTCCTAGAAAAGGCTGATAAATTTAGTGAGACCCTTGAGGATATGAAAAAGGACCAACTAGAAATTAAACATACACTGACTGAAATAAAAAATATTATACAGAGACCTAACAGCAGACTAGAAGACCACAAGAATCAAGTCAAAGATTTGAAATATGAAGAAGCAAAAAACACTCAACCGGAAAAGCAAAAAGAAAAAAGAATCCAAAAATTTAAAGATAGTGTAAGGAGCCCCTGGGACAACCTCAAGCATACCAACGTTCGAATTATGGGGGTGCCAGAAGAAGAGAGGGAGCAAGTTACTGAAAACCTATTTGAAGAAATAATGACTGAAAACTTCCCCCACCTGGTGAAAGAAATAGACTTACAAGTCCAGGAAGCACACAGAACCCCAAACAAAAGGAATCCAAAGAGGACCACACCAAGACACATCATAATTAAAATGCCAAGAGCAAAAGACAAAGAGAGAATATTGAAAGCAGCAAGAGAAAAACAGTTAATTACCTACAAGGGAGCACCCATATGATTGTCAGCTGATTTCTCAACAGAAACTATGCAGGCCAGACGGGAGTGGCAAGAAATATTCAAAGTGATGAATAGCAAGAACCTACAACCAAGATTACTCTACCCAGCAAAGCTATCATTCAGAATTGAAGGTCAGATAAAGAGCTTCACAAATAAGAAAAAGCTAAAGGAGTTCAACACCAAGCCAGTATTGTATGAAATGCTGAAAGGTATTCTTTAAGAAGAGGAAGAAGAAGAAAAAGGTAAAGTTAAAAATTATGAACAACAAATACATATCTATTAACAAGTGAATCTAAAAATCAAGTGAATAAAAAATCTGATGAACAGAATAAACTGGTGAATATAATAGAATCAGGGGCATAGAAAGGGAGTGGACTGACAATTCTCAGGGGGAAAGAAGTAAGGGGGGTGCGGGAAGAGACTGGACAAAAATCGTACACCTATGGATGAGGACAGTGTGGGGGAGGTAAGGGCAGAGGTTGGGGTGGGAACCGGGTGGAGGGGAGCTATAAGGGGAAAAAAGAGGAACAATTGTAATAATCTGAACAATAAAGATTTAATAAATTAAAAAAAAAAGAACCAGACAAACATGAAGAAAGGTATATCTGACATCAAGAACACACTGGAAGGTATTAAAAATAGATTGAATGAAGCAGAGGTTCAAACCACTAATTTGGAAGACAAGGTAGATATAAATACCCAATTAGAGCAGCAAATAGAAAAAAGAATTGAAAAGCAGGAAGATAGTTTAAGGAAGCTCTGGGACAACATGAAATGTAGTAATATGCGTATTATAGGAATATCAGAAAGGAAAGAGAGAGAGCAAGGAACAGAAAACCTGTTTAAAGAAATAATAACAGAAACCTTCCCTAACTTGTTGAAAGAACATGTCACACAAGTTCAGGAGGCACAGAGAGTCCAAAACAAGATGAACCCAAAGAGACCCACACCTAGATACATCATAATTAAAATGGCAAATGTTAAAGACAAAAGAAGAATCTTAAAGGCAGCAAGAGAGAGACAGAAAATTACCTACAAAGGAGTTCCCCTTAGAATGTCAGCTAACGTCTCAATAGAAACACTTCAGGCTGGACAGGAATGGCATGAAGTACTCAAAGTAATGAAAAGCCAGGGCCTAAATCCAAGACTACTGTATCCAGTGAGGCTATCATTTAAAATTGAAAGAGAAATAGAAAGCTTACCAGATGAAAAAAAAAGTTAAAGGCACACATTACCACCAAACCAGCAATGCAAGAAATGTTTAAAAGGACTACTTTAAGAAGAAGAAAAGGAGAGAGAGGGGATCACAAGCACTAAGAAAATAAAACAACAATAAATAAATGCCTATCAATAATAACCTTAAATATAAATGAATTAAATGTTCCAGGGTGACATAATGGATAAGAAAACATGACCCATATATGTATGCTGTCTATAAGAGACCCATCTCAGAATGAGACTCACACAGGGTAAGAATGAAGCTATGGAAAAATATATTTCATGTAAATGGAAAGGAAAAAAAGCTGGAGTAGCAATACTCATATCTGACAAAATAGACTTCAAAACAAAGGTCATCACCAGAGACAAAGAAGGCCACTTCATAATACTAATGGGAATTATTCAATAAGAAAATATAACCCTTGTAAACATATATGCATCCAATATAGGAGCACCCAAGTACATAAAAAAATTCTTGATGGGTTTTAAGGGAGAGATTTACAGCAATACAGTCATAGTAGGGGACTTTAACACCTCACTGACATCACTGGTTAGATCTTCCAGACAGAAAATGAACAAGGAAACAGAAGCCTTAAATGACACACTAGATCAGAAAGATCTAACTGATATTTACAGAATATTTAACTCCAAAGCAACAGAATATACATTCTTTTCTTTTTTTTTAAAATATATATTTTATTGATATTTTACAGAGAAGAAGGGAAAGGGATAGAGAGCTAGAAACATCGATGAGAGAGAAACATCGATCAGCTGCCTCCTGCACACCTCCCACTGGGGATGTGCCCGCAACCAAGGTACATGCCCTTGACCGGAATCGAACCTGGGACCCTTGAGTCCGCAGGCCGACGCTCTATCCACTGAGCCAAACCGGTTTCGGCCAGAATATACATTCTTTTCAAGTACACATGGAACATTCTCAAATATAGACCACATGTTAGGGCACAAAACAAGTCTATACAAACTTAAGAAGATTGATATAATACCAAGCACCTTCCCAGATTACAATGGCATAAAGTTAGAAGTCAACTACAATAAAAAAAACTCAAAACACTCAAATATATGGAATTTAAAGAATATGTTATTAAATAATGAACGGGTTACCAAAGAGATCAAGCAAGAAATTAAAAACTCCCTGGAAACAAATGAAAATGAACACTCAAACACCCCAAACCTATGGGGCATGACAAAAGCAGTCCTGAAAGGGACATTCATAGCACTACAGGCCTATCCCAAGAAACAATAAAAAGCACTAATAAACTATCTAACCCTACAACTAAATGAATTAGATAGAATAGCAATAAAAGCCCAGAGGAAGTAGAAGGAAGGAAATAATAAAGATCAGAATGGAAATAAATGACATAGAGCCTAAAAAGAATAGCACGAAAGATCAATAAATCCAAGAGCTGGTTCTTTGAAAAGATCAACCAGATTGATGAAACCCTAGCCAGACTTATCAAGAAACAAAAAAGAGAGGACTCAAATAAATAAAATAAAAAATGAAAGAGGCGATATAACTGACACCACAGAAATACAAAGGATTGTAAGCAAATACAACTTTATGCCAACAAAGAGGACAACCTGGGTGAAATGGACAAATTCTTAGATACACTATCTTCCAAAACTCAATCAGGTAGAATCAGAAAATCTGAGTAGGCCAATAACAACTGATGAAATTGAAGCAGTAATGAATAAACTTCCAGCAAACAAAAGTCCTGGACTGGATGGATTTATAGGTGAATTTTACCAAACATTCAAAGAAGAACTAACACCTATCCTCCTCAAACTATTCCAAAATATCCAAGAGTTAGGAACACTTCTATGTTCTTTTTACAAAGCCAGCATTATCCTAATTCCAAAACCAGATAAAGACACTACAGAGAAAGAAATATACAGGCCAATATCCTTGATGAACACAGATGTGAAAATCCTCAACAAAATATTAGCAAATCTGATCCAGCAATATATATAAAAGATCATACACCATGGTCAAATGGGATTTATTCTGGGGATGCAAGACTGGTACAATATTTGCAAATCAATAAATGTGATACATCACATAAATAAATTGAAAGATAAAAACCCTCCCCTGCAGGCCTGGTCCCCCCGCAACTGCCCTTCCCTGCAGACCTGGTCACCCCCAACTGCCCTCCCTGCCGGCCGTCTTTTGACAATGTGGGGGTGGCCATCTTGTGATGACATGGGAGTGGCCAAATTGTGGCGGCCATCCTGTGACAACGTGGGGCAGCCATCTTGTGACAACATGGGGGTAGCCATCTTGTGACACGAGGGCATGAGGGTCAATTTGCATATTACCTCTTTATTATATAGGATATGCATAGCCCATGGACACTGGCAATAGGGTAGTGAAGACATGGGATGGGAGGTAGGGGTTGGGAGGATGGGGGTAATGGGGAGGAGTGGGAAATATCTGCAATACTATCCTATATAATAAAATGCCATCGACCATTACGGTGTAACGACCAGAACAACCAATCGACCAGTCGCTATGAGGTGCATTGACCACCTCTTGGTCCCTCCCCCCAGCCCACAGGATCCGTTCACCAGATGGCGAATGGGGAACCACAGGGAACTGGGGTGGGTGTTGGTGGCGGGGTGGGACTAGGGACTGGTGAGTGGGCAGACGGCCGACTTCTTGCGGAAGATGGTCCCTAGGCCCCTACCGGTGCATGATTTCGTGCTCTGGACCTCTAGTCAACAATAAAAACTATGCTTTTTAAAAAAAGACTGGTTTAGATGCCCCTTTTATGTACCCCATAGCACTCTGTAAATGAGGAGGCCAACTAGAATATCTTGAATACTATAATCAGTGAATGTTTGAAATGTATCAGTGGATATAAAAATGCAAAGAGTTCATTCTGCCTATTATTTTTTTCTAACTTGTAAGCTGCCAATATACATTTATAAAAGTGACTAGATTACAAACTCCTTGAAAGCAATATATTGCATATATGAGGTTGCCCAGCACATTTTCTTTAATGAATTTGCTGCTGAAAGTGTGGTCTTAGACTAGCAGCTTCAACATTACTGAGGAACTTATTAGAAACAAAGAATATCAGGTCCTTCCCAGATCTATGAATCAGAATCTAAATTTTAACAAGATCTCTAGGTGATTTGTTTGAACATTAAATTCAAAAAGTACTGCTTAATGGGGTCAAGTTATGCCAGCTCACCCTTTGGACTTCCCATTTACATGAGCCAGTACATTTCTTTTGTGCCTAAACTTGTTTCTGCCATTTGTAGTTATAAGAGTCCTGATGATCCACGCAGTAACCATGTATTATTAGGTGCTTTATTCTCTATAAGGATTCATATAATTTTGTTGAATTTAAGTTATAATGGAATCAATCATCTATTCACATGCATGGATCACACACACACACAAAAACATTAAAAACAGCAAATGGATTTCAATTCTTATGCTAACCCTGGGCAATTGTTAGTAGTTCCCTGGCTACTCTCATTGTGTTGAGAAGATTCTAGATTAGCATAAGGGCTCAATAAGAAAGAATATACTTATTATTGACTGATAGTCACAAGCTATGTGCATATGGTGACATTGATGCCACCCTCTTATCTCAGAGGCAGAATCACATATTATAGTATAGTTAGGGGTGGTGGTGACGGTCAGGTCAGCTTCAATATTGCTTCTCACTCACTGATTCAATAATTATTTATTAAGATTTACTATGTCTCAAGCATTTTAATAGGTACAAGAATAAAGTGGTATAAGATACACATGGTCCACTCAGACAGAATTTATTGTCAATTGGGAGAGACAGACATTACTTAAACATTAAATATACAAATATCTACTTGAGCCCTTGCCAATGTGATTCAGTTGGTTGGGTGTCATCCTGTGTATAAAAAAGCTGCCAGTTTGATTCCTGGTCAGGGCACATGCCAGGGTTGTGGGCTTGACCCCTGGTAGGGGGAAGGCAGGAGGCAGCCAATCCATGTTCTGCTCTTACATCAATGTTTCTCTCTATCACTTCCCCTTTCTCTCTCCCTAAAAATCAGTAAAAATATTAAAAAGTATATATCTACTTGATGACACTGTGATAAGGATTTGAAGGAAAAATACAAAAAGTTACAGGGACATAAAATAAGAACCCAAGAAAGTCTACAGGGCAGGTTGGTTTCCCTGAACAGGAAGCTTTTGAGCAGAATCTTGGAGGATAGATAGGAGTTAGTTCTGAGGAGAGGCAGTATAAAATTGTCCTGGGCAAAGGACAGCTTGTAGAAAAGCTCTGTGTTATGAAGGAGTTTGGGCATTTGAGGAAGTACAAGAGGACCAATATGGCTGGTGCATAGAGTACATGCAAGAGAGTGAGGGAGGTCAAGGCTGGAAAATTAGGCAGGGGCAGAGCTCAGAGTCTCTTTACAACTACTATCTAGGGATTAGAAAGTCCTGAGGAAAAACTGGTCAGATTCAAATGAAAACCATTTCCAATCAGAAAATCAGTTTAATTGATTCCAAAGTTTACGTCCAACATTATGAGCATTAGCTGCTCAGTAAGAAAATGAAACTAGAGAGACAAACATGTCTACCATAGAAATACACAAACCCACGTGGCCCAGTAATTTCCTATCTAATCAGATCATTGACTCATGCAATTAATATTCATTGAATGTCCAATTAGAAATATTTCAGCCTTCTTATATTCTCTAGTGTTTTGTACACAGTAGTTGCTCAATAGCTTTTCAATTTTAGTGTCAGCAAATAATTCCCTATGGGTCTCTCACATTTCTGCACATTTTGCAGACAGGCACTGATTACTTTTGTTCCAGAGTATTTTTTCAAGAATATATACTAATAAAAGTGTAATATGCTAATTAGACCAGGTCGACTGGACATCTTCTGGATGTCCGACTTCCTTCTGGACAAAGCCACGGTGGCAGGGGCCAAGGCAGAGGTGGTTAGGGGAGATCAGGCTGGCAGGGGGGCAGTTAGGGGGCAGCCAGTCTGGCAGGGGACCAGTTAGGGGGCGATCAGACCAGCAAGCAGAGGCAGTTACAGGCGATCGGGCAGGCAGGTAGAGGCAGTTAGGAGCGATTGGGCAGGCAGGTAGAGGTGGTTAGGGGCCATCAGGCAGGCCAGCAGGGGAGCAGTTAGGGGGCAACCAGGCTGGCAGGGGGGGCAGTTAGGGGGTGACCAGGTCAGCAGGGGGGCAGTTAGGGGATGACCAGGCCGGCAGGGGACCAGTTAGGGGGCGACCAGGCTGGCAAGCAGAGGCAGTTAGGGGCGATCAGGCAGGCAGGTAGAGTGGTTAGGGGCAATCAGGCAGGCAGGCAGGAGGCGAGCGGTTAGGAGCCAGCGGTTCCAGATTGCGAGAGGGATGTCCCAGATTGGAGAGGGTGCAGGCTGGGCTGAGGGACCCCCCGCCCCCGTGCACAATTTTCATGGCACTGGGCCTCTAGTCTTATATAACAAACAACTAATTGGAAGGCAGCTGATTATTAGAGTTGAGGTTCCTGAACTCAGGGTTCCTCAGCTGCAGCACAAACCCACAGCATGCTCAACAATCACCTTGGCTGTTCCATTTCACCCCAGTGACACTTGGGGGCTGTGGCAAGGGAAACCAGTGTGAGCACAAAGCTGGTGCTTCCTGCTGTGCAAAGTCTTTTGTCTCTAACCTGGAAGTTTCATGTTTTCTACCAGCATTTATGAAAGTGTGGCAACTTGTCTGCTTGCAAGTAGTGTCAATTCTCAGACCCTTCACAGCTATTAAGATAAGTTACAGCTCAATAGGTAAGTTACAGTATGAAAAGAAAGTTGCTCATACAGAAGTATGAGTATCAGTACTAGTTCACCTTGGTGGTAGTGATTGGGAGAATAGAGTCTGTAGGATGAGTAGGACTTTTACTCATAGAGAAGAGTACAGGCAGTCCTCAGGTTACATCGGACTCCAGTATGTTGTTTCGTGGTTATGTTGCCATCTCCCATTTATTTATATAAAAAAAAAGTTCCGTCATTTCAACGTATGTACATATGTGCTTTATGTTTTTTTATTATTTATTTACCACAAGTAAAGGTCAGAAATTATTATCTTTCTTTTAAAATTTTTATTTTATTTTATTGATTTTTTACAGAGAGGAAGGAAGAGGGATAGAGAGTTAGAAACATCGATGAGAGAGAAACATCGATCAGCTGCCTCCTGCACACCTCCTACTGGGGATGTGCCCGCAACCAAGTTACGTGCCCTTGACCGGAATTGAACCCGGGACCCCTCGGTCCACAGGCTGACGCTCTATCCACTGAGCCAAACCGGTTTTGGCACTTTTAAAATTTTTTTACTGTTTCATTTCATTACTGCTGTGTATATGCTCCATGTGAGTGACGTAGGTGCTTATGTAGGTGGGTTCCGACTTACGGTGAAAATCGCATTACGTAGCACCATAGGAATGGATCTCCGACGTAACCCGAGGACCTACTGTAAAGATATTCCTGATAAAGGAACAGTGTACATGAAGGCAAAGAGTTATTAAGGGACCTGATTTGTCTAGAGACAGTATAAAGCTTGGTGTAAAAGAATGATTTTGTGAGTACTGAAGATAATATTGGAAAGTATTAGCCCATTAAAGGAGGGTATGTTCAAAACTAAAATATAGCTGTAAATTGCAGTTTTCTGACCTTATTTTCAAACAAATTAATTCTCTCCGAAGTAAACGTGTCTTTGAGCAAACTTGACTATTCTGGACAAATTTCAAATTCAAGTAGTGTTATTATTCTATATAATAAAATAATAATATGCTAAGTGTCTTGTCATCAGGTCAGCCATTCAACCAATCAAAAGGTAATATGCTAATGATATGCTAAGGTGGCTCAACCACTCGCTATGACGTGCACTGACCAGCAGGGGGCAGATGCTCTGATCAGTAGGTTAGCTTGCTGCTGGGGTCCGGCCAATCAGGACTGAGCGAGACGGGCCAGACACACCCTGAAGCCCTCCTGCGGTCCCTCCCCGGCTGGCAAACCTCCTGCATTCCTCCGTGGCCCCGATCGTACATTGGTGGGGTCCCTCAGCCTGGCCTGTGCCCTCTTGCAATTTGGGATCCCTTGGGGGATGTCAGAGAGCCAGTTTCGGCCCAATCCCGCAGGCCAGGCAGAGGGACCCCACTGGTGCATGGATTCGTGCACAGGGCCTCTAGTTTTTTAACAAAGGAAATTGTTTAAATATATATGTTTACTTTTTTAAAACCCTGTAAAGCGTACTAAAGAAGTTAATGGATTTTGGGATCACAAAATAATAGATTTTTGTTTGTATGTCTTTTTTAAATTTTTATTTTATTGATTTGAGAGAGACATTGATTTGTTGTTTCACTTATTTATGCATTCATTAATTGATTCTTGTATGTGCCTGACTGGGGACTGAACCCACAACCTTAGAATATCAGGACAATGCTCTAACTAATTGAGCTACCCGGCCAGGGCTGTATACCTCTTCTTAATACATATAAGTTATTGTTCATCATGTATACATACTTCTAATATATTTAAAAATATTTGAAAAATACCTTTTCTAAGATCAAGTGCTGTAGCTTAAGTTGTTTTTCTTTTAAATAATCAGTTTTCACCTTTTTATTTTATATATCCTTTACCAGCACAGATAGGTAAAGCCTATAAATAGAATTGCAAATGTGGAATCTGGAAATAAACGTAAGATTCTTCTAGACTAGTATTCTTCTGCAAGCTGGATGTAATTGTTCTACCACTAAAGGTGAAAATTGTTGTCTTAATTAATAAAAACCATTAGGCTAGTAGACATAATATTTCAATTTTGCATCCTTAAAATTTTTGCATAATTTTTGTCTTATATTTTTCAAATGAGAATCTACATGAGATAGCATCTGAATTAGAATTAAATTAGTTATTAACTGTTAAAAGTATAGAAATAATCATTTTATAGTATTCCTTTAGAAATGTCTCAATTTCCAGGCACTATGTCTCTTACCTGAGTTTAAGTTCTCTAAATCCTTACTTTCATAGAGGGATCTGAGACTTCCTTGAAGGTTATGAAATTTGTACAGATGAAAGATTGTAAACCCTGTGTTATGAATATGTCTCCTGCTTTCCCACTGCCCTGGAGCACTCTTCTGTTTTTTCTTCCTCCTTCTTACTACCAGGTACCCACTCACAGATATAGGCATTTCTCTTTCTCCCATTCTTTAGTAGGGTTGATTGGTTAGAAATGGCCAGGAAAAAGTGTGAAAAACTTAAATGAGAATGAACATGGATGAGAGCCCATGATGACATGGAAAGAAAACAAAGTGATATGAACAACAGGAGAGACTGTTGGGTGCTGGAACTCTTCTTAATCCTAATCATGGTGGCTACACAGATCTATATATGTGTTAAAATTGATAGAACTGTACACCTCTCTCCCAATAAATTTTATTGTATGGTCATTTAAAATAAAAGTAAATGCAGGATACAAAGTGCAAACCAGTGTATGGGCTCATGCCTCCAGTTTTTTCTATCTTCCACAACAGTTATATGGGAAAGTGATAAGGATCTGTGAGTGAGTAACTTGTTACAAATAGAGTAGGGTAAAGACCCACCCAATTCACACCTGTGCTGATTTCTAAGACTATATATTGTGAATGCTTCACTTTGCTTTTTCTTTTGTATTCCCCCCACAACCACCTGCCCCCCGCCCCGACACACACACACACACACACACACACACACACACACTAGCAAAAGACACCTTTTTGGAAGCAAGAGGTTGATAACAATTTTTTCAGTTTGGTGTGAAACATGAATATTTATTTTATTAAATATTAAATCATTGTACAATTCTTACTATATTATTAGTCTTATTTGCTCTCCCACTAAGTAAACCATAAGGCATTGATACCCAACTAAATTTCTTAACCTTGCATTGTGTAAATATGCTATTTTAGAAATGTATTTGCATAATCTTGTATATTCCTATTTCCAACATTGATGTTTTGCATACTTAAGCACTTAAAACCCATTTGGCACTTTTTATCAACTACCTTCCTTTGCCCAGAGACTATGTTTTTTAGCCCATTTACTAGTATCCTTGTTCTAAATTAGCTTCCTTCCAGACTTGTTACATTTGATTTGCTCTGCTTTCTTTGTCTCTTTCTTCTATCATCACATTTATCTGGGTGGATCATGATTCATGTTCTAACCCCAGTGACACACATACTTTAAATATGATGTAGCAGTTAAGAAAAATACCTTCTCTCTTTCTTTCACTTGTCACATATTATTCATTGCATTCCTTTACTCAGATTCACTCTCTAGTCCCAGTTCTGAGAAATCACCTTCTAAATGAACTCTCAAATGATGTAAATATTGGTATTTCTTTAAAATCAGCTCTCAACACAGCCTTAATCTTGTTAAATTACCTGTCTGAATGTGACTGCAAAGAAACGTAAAGGATTCATAGATAATATCTTTTTATGTAAAAAAGAATACATTTTCTTTTATTTTTTACTAGTGACCTGGTGCACGAAATTTGTGCACATTAAAAGGGGATTAATTAGAGGAAATAATTTAATATTTCTATTTGCCCTTTCTCTATAATAGAAGTGTCAGAGATAAAAGAAAATTAGTAAAATGTATATGAAAACCTTCCTCCTGTCAGAGTCTGGGGCACATTCACGGGACCCAGAGTCAAGTCCCCGTCCACCCACATGCACCTCAAAATCACGTGAGACCCAGACCCAGCTGCCCCCCCCCACACACACACACACTGGGCTAGATCAAGACCTGGCCAGTCCCACCCTTGTCAAGCCCTGCCCAGCAGAAGGCTAGCCTCAGGTCCCCTGGCCCAGCGCCAGGATGGGGGGCGTGGCCTGAGGTCCCCCAGCCCAGACTGGGGCGAGGGGCGTGCCTTGAGGTTCTCCATAAAGCCCCGCCAGGTGGGGTCACAGCCTGAGATCCCGTCAAGCCCTGCTGGGAGGGGGCACGGCCTGAGTTCCCCTGATCCAGCACTGGGGGTGCACCTTGAGGTCCCTTGTCAAGTCCCACAGGGGCGGGGGAGGGCATAGCCTCAGGTCCCTGCTGATTGCTCGTTAAGGCTCCTTATGGGAACTTGGCCTCAGCTGTGGGTGCAGCCATCTTTGTGAGGAGTGATGGTCAATTAGCATATTCCCTCTTTATTAGATAGGATTGCCTAAGTCCACACTTCATTCCCATTTCCTTAGCTTTTCTCTGATGTTATCTTCCTGACCCATTTGCCACCCAGGATTCCACATTGTTTATTCCTCAGGTCTGCTCAGGCTCCTCTGGGCTATGACAGTTTCTCAGAGGACCCTGGCTTTGATGACCTCCCCGGTTTTCCGCGGTTTTCAGGATGCGGCAAGGCCTGTTCAGAAAATCTCTCTCTGAGATTGCCTGCTGTTTCTCTCAGGACACCCTGGTTACTGCCTCTATACCCTCACAGTCCAGCGCCATCAGCCTCCTGGGCTCTGGGCTCAACAAGTCACATTTTCAGCATCTGGGTTTCTGCTCAGAAAGTCACAGTTCTATTCCTGACCTGAAGTGACAGACACAGTGAAAAAAGAAAAGGACAGTGTCCTGAGAGAACACCTACGTGGAGCGCTTCGAGGAGCCGGCACCTGCGTAGCTGCATGCCCGGGGTGCGCACCTTCTCACTAGGCTGACCTCTGTGGTGCAAATGCTGTGGGAAACAGGCCACAGTCAAGCATGTGAGTGGGAAAGGCTTTCCCAGGATAGGGAATGTCAGGGGAGGGAGGACGGGGAGGGAGAGGGGAGGGAGGACGGGGAGGGGGGGGGAGGGTGTGGCTCCGGCCAGCCCTGCACATATGTACTGCTGGGTCCACCTTGGCCCCAAGTGTCACTCCGGAGTGGAGCTGTTCTTTTTTTAAAAATATATTTTATTGAGTTTTTTTACAGAGAAGGAAGGGAGAGGGATAGAGAGAAACATCGATGAGAGAGAAACATCGATCAGCTGCCTCCTGCACACCCCCTGCTGGAGATGTGCCCGCAAGGAAGGTACATGCCCTTGACCGGAATCGAACCTGGGACCCTTGAGTCCGCAGGACCACGCTCTATACATTGAGCCAAACCTGCTAGGGCAGAGTGGAGCTGTTCTAAGCGTGTGCCCACTGTCCCCTGGAGCACACTGCGTGGCCTCGCGGGCTGGCGGTGCTCTCCGTGGGGCGGACAGACAGCGGTGGTGGAGAGGCCTGCTGGCTGCGCCAGCTGTCTTGGCACTGGCTTCCTCTCAGTCTTTGCTCCATGGCCCTCAAAAGCAGCTGTTCGCTTGGCTGAAACTCTATAATTAGTACGGTGCTAGGAATTTTAACCAGCCGTTTCCATGGTAATCTGGCGTCTTGACGGCTTGTCTTCTCCTGGTCAAGGCTTGCCAGGATGCTCGGATGCTCGGGAAAACATGAATGACGAGCTCATCGTCCCTGCGCTGACAGGACAGAGGCCTCCTAGTTCCATCTGCGTGGGCACAGTGCAGGGGGTCACCTTCACTGTCCACCACTGTGAGCGGCTGACCCTGATGGAAGCTGCACATCTCACTTCCCCACGGAGCTCCTCAAGAGTGGGCGTCCCATCCAGACTGGTGATCTGGATGTCCCTGGACGCGTGGGATTTGAATAAGTGAGCGCTGATCTTGGTGGGCGCTTTCGAGAGCAGCGTCACAGTCGAGCTCTGAGGACTAGGTGTCCCAACTCAGTCCCCAGAGAGAGGCAAGAGCAAGGCAGGAAAAGCAGGAAGGAAAGGGAGGATGATCTGGACCTGGGAAGGAACCGAGGGTGCAGCCCAGGGCAGAAAAGGGGTGTGGGAGGGAGGGGAAAAGTGGAAGAGGAGGGAGAGGAAGGGGAAGGGCAAAGAAATGCGGAAGAGGAGAGGGAAAGAGGGGATGGGGAAAGGGAGGAAGGAGCAGAGGTCTGGAAGGGAAGGAAGGCCGTTTTCTTTTCTTTTTAAATAGCTTTGAACCAGAATTTTCTAGGAGAGTAAAAGACACAACCTGTTCATTTGGTTCCACCTTCCCATACAGAAAATGTACTTCCGTTTTTCTTTTAAGTGTACAGTTGGGTGATTTAAAAAAAATTAATGACTATTTTTTAGAATAGCTTTAGAATTTACACAGAAATTGAACAGTTAATAAGGAGTTCCCATATACCTTCTTTCACTGCACCCCCGTTTTCCATATTAGCATCTTACATTAATATGGAAATTTGTTACAATTAATGAATCTATTTTGATATTGTTAATTAAAATCTAAAGGTTCAGATTTCCTTGTGTTTTGTTTTGTTTTACCTAATGTCCTTTTTCTGTTCTAGGATCCTATCCAGTATATCACAATACATTCAGTACTCATGTCTCCTCTTGTGACTATGTCTCAGACATGTTTTTGATAACCTTGATAGTTTGAAGAATACTGGTCATGTATTTTGTAGAATGCCCCTCTATTGGAATTTGTATGATGTTTTTCTCATGATTAGATTGGAATATATGGGTTTGAAGTAGGAAGATCACAGAGGTAAAGTGCCATTCTCACCACATCACATCAAGGGAACTTTGATTATCAACAATGAGTTATCATTGTTAATGCTGACCATAATCATTTAGCTGAGGTGGTATTTGTCAGGGTTTGGCACTGTAAAGTTACCCTTTTATTTTTATTTATTTATTATTAATTTTTTAATAATTCTTTATTGTTGAAAGTATTACATGTCTCCTTTTTACCCCCATTGACCCCCTCCAGTTCGCCCCTGTTCCCTGCCCCAGGCCCTCATCACCCCATTGTCTGTGGGCCATGCATATATGCATGCAAGATTCTTGGTTGATTACTTTCTACCCACCCATCCTCCCCCATCTTCTCTCCGAAATTCCACACTCTGTTCCATGCTTCCATGTCTCTGGAGCCACTCCATTCATCAGTTTATTTTGTTAATTAGATTCCACATATGAGTGAGATCATGTGATACTTGTCTTTCTCTGTCTGACTTCTTTCACTTAGCATGATACTCTACAGGTCCCTCCATGCTATTTCAAAGGATAAGAGTTCCTTCTTTTTTTACTGCTGTATAGTATTCCATGGTATAAAGGTACTGCAGCTTTTTTATCCACTCATCTACTGATGGGCTCTTGGGCTGTTTCCAGACCTTACTATTGTAAATTTTGCTGCTAACAACATAGAGGTGCATTCATTCTTTCTGATTGGTGTTTTGGTTTTCTTAGGATATATTCCTAGAAGTGGGATCAGTGGGTCAAATGGAAGTTCCATATTTAATTTTTTGAGGAAACTCCATACTGTTTTCCATAATGGCTGCACAGTCTGCCTTGCCATCAGCAGTGTATTAGGCTTCCCTTTATTCCACATCCTCTCCAGCACTTGTCATGTGTTGATTTGTTGATGGTAGCCATTCTGACAGGTGTGAGGTGATACCTCATTGTCATTTTAATTTGCATCTCTCTGAAGATCAGTGACTGAGCATTTTTTCTTATATCTCTTGGCCATCTGTATGTCCTCTTTGGAGAAGTGTCTATTTACATCCTTTGCCCATTTGTTAATTGGATTGTTTGTCTTCCTTTTGTTAAATTGTATGAGTTCCTTATATATTTTAGATATTAACCCTTCATCAGATATATTATTGCCAAATATGTTCTCCTAAACATTGGGTTCCCTTTTTGTTTTGTTGATGGTTTCTTTTGGTGTGCAGAAGCATTTTGTTTTGCTGTAGCCCCATTTGTTTATTTTCTCCGTAGTTTCCTTTTCCCTAGGACAGTGGTCGGCAAAGTGCAGCTCATGAGCCACATGCGGCTCTTTGGCTCCTTGAGTGTGGCTCTTCCACAAAATACCATGGTCTGGGCGAGTCTATTTTGAAGAAATGGCGTTAGAAGAAGTTTAAGTTTAAAAAATTTGGCTCTCAAAATAAATTTCAATCTTTGTACTGTTGATATTTGGCTCTGTTGACTGAGTTTGCCGACCACTGCCCTAGGAGATGTATCCATAAACATATTGCTACAAGAGATGTCTGAGATTTTGCTGCCTATGGTTTCTTCTAGGATTTTTATGGTTTCAAGACTTACATTTAAGTCTTTTATCCATTTTTTAGTTTATTCTTGTGTATGGTGTAAGTTGGTGGTCTAGTTTCATTTTTTTGCATGTATCTGTCCAATTTTCCCAACACCATTTATTGAAGAGACTGTCTTGACTCCATTGTCAAATATTAATTGAGTGTAATGACTTGGGTCAATTTCTGGGGTCTCTATTCTTTCTGTTCCTTTGATCTGTATGCCTGTTCCTGTGCTAGTACTAGGCTGTTTTGATTACAGTGGCTTTGTAGTATAACTTGAAATCTGCTACTCTGATTCCTCCAACTTTGTTTTTCTTTTTTCAAGATTGCTGAAGCTATTTGGAGGTCTTCCTTGAGTTCATATAAATTTTGGTGTATTTGTTCTAGATCTGTGGAATATGCTGTTGGTATTTTAATAGGAATTGCATTGAATCTGTAGATTGCCTTGGGTAGTATGGACATTTTAATGCTTTTGATTCTACCAATCCATGAACATGGTATATTCTTCCACTTGTTTATATCTTTTTTCAACGTCCTGTAGTTTTCCAAATACTGGTCTTTTGCCTTCTTGGTTAAGTTTATTCCTAAGTATCTTAAATTTGTTGTTGCAATGGTAAATGGGATTTTTTGGTTTCTCTTTCTGAGAATTCATTATTGATTATAAAAAAGTCACTGATTTTTGGGTGTTGATTTTGTATCCTGCTACAATGCCAAATTCATTTTGTTGCAGAAGACCAAAGAAAAACCAAGCGACATCTTAAAGAAGAGGAGGGACACTGTTTAATACACCGGCAGACTCAGGGAATAGCTTTCCAAATCTGAGTGCCGAAACATGCATGGGGCTTCTTTTTATATCTCCCTGTGGTCTTTGTCCTGCAAATATGGATTATGTTTCCGGTAATTTTGTGGGCCTTGCAAGAAGGCCCCCAGGTGTTGGGGGCCTCCAGGCCATATCTGATGGTCTGGCCTGGCGCCAGTGTTAACAACCCTCCCTCTGGGGCAGTGCACTGTTCACAGTAACAGGTTCTGCAAGACCAGTATCTGGGAAGGAGACAGGGACTTAATTATAGGTTATCAAGAATGTACACTGAGCTTGCTGGCATGGATTCAGATCACTAGCCCCCAAATATCAGGGTTACACTGGAATTAGCCCTTTTTAGCCTTTTCAATTTATTAAATCTAGTAGTTTTTGTGTGGTCTTTAGGATTTTATATGTACCATATCATGTCGTCTGTGAAAAATGAGAGTTTTACTTTCTCCTTTCCAATTTGGATGCCTTTATTTCTTCTTCTTGTCTGATCGCTGTGGCTAGGACTTCCATTACTATGTTGAATAAGAGTGGTGAAAGTGGACATCCCTGTCTTGTTCCTGTTCCTAGGGTAGTTTTAGTGTTTGCGGGTATGTATGACATTCATTGTGGGTTTGTCATATATGGCCTTTATTATGTTGAGATATTGTAAAGTTACCCTTTTAAAATTCCCTTTTGCCCTGGCCAGGTAGCTCAGTTTGTTAGAGCATCGTCCCAATATGCCCAGGTTTTGGGTTTGACCTTGCATTAGGGCACCTACAAGAAGCAACCAATGATTGCAAAATAAGTGGAACAGCAAATCGATGTTTCTCTCTCTCTCTCTCTCCCTCTCTCTCCTCTTCTTTCCCTTCTCCCAAATCAATAAAACAAAATTCCCCTCCTGGCTGGTGTGGCTCAGTTGGTTGGGCATCATTCCATGCACCAAAAGGTTGCCAGGTCACGTCCCATGCCAGGGTTGCAGGCTCAATCCTTGGTGTGGGACATGCAGGAGGCAGCCAATCAATGTTATACTGCCACATTGATGTCTCTCTCTCCCTCTCCCCGCTCTCCCTTGCTCTCTTTCTAAAAATCAACAAACTATTTTTAAAAAATTCCCTCTTCATATTATATTCTTTGGAAGGAAGTCACTCTTCCTGGTCTGCACTTTGGTGAAGAGTTATGCCACCCTCCTCCTTTGGGGTGAAGTATCTACTTAATTTATTTGGAATTCTCCTGCATATGACTGCTCTCCCCCATTTATTAATTTATTCAATCATTTATTTATATTAGTGTGTGTCCATAAATATTTATTTTATTTTTTGGGTTATAATCCTCAACTACATTATTTTCTTGCTCAAGTTTTCTAACATTGGCCATTGGGAGCTCTTTCAGTTGATTCCTGTGCCCTTTGATAGAACTCCTATCAATGTAGATGTTTTTATTTTTGAACATTTCCTTACTTTCTTACATTGCAACATGTTCCAGGCTCATTATGTGTATACCTGCTGCAGTCCTACAGTCAGATATTTTTCCAAAGAGGAGCCTTTCACTTTTGTAAGTATAAAACTGCCACCCCCAAAATGAAAACTGTTCTTCAATCTCTCTCTCTTTTTTAGTTCACTAGGAACAAAAGGTGGAACAATGTTTAATAAATGGTATAACCAGGAAATGCAAAGTCCCAGTAAATATTTAAGAAATGATTATTCTGATTTACTGTATAGAATATAAAAATGTTATAAATTATTTAAAATCATGTGTCCCAGAAAAAGTAGGGCTCTTTGGGTTTCATGTCTATAAAGAAATATTCTACTTAAAATATTTTTCATTAATTTTCCTTCTTAAACATTAATTTATAAATTATTTGCCTAAGAATTATTTAATTGTGCTGATAGAGATCAAGAACTGGCTAAAAAATAGCATATCTATTTTAAAAATAACATATCTACAATAGGATCTAACTTGTATATTTAATCATATTCACAGTAAACTAGGGGCCCAGTGCATGAATTTGTGCACCTTGAAAGGAACTGTGGGCCGTGAGGCTGCGGTGGGCACATGGGCGGGTCTCGGCCTATCCTCTGCGCCCCCATCCAGCCCCTCCCCCCATGGCCTCTGGTCCCCTGTCTGCTGGAAGCCCCGCTCCCGCCACTGTAGCAGCTCCCACTTGCTGATGGCACCAGCCCCACTCGCACCAGCTGACAGTTCTGAGCAATCAGGATTGGCGCTGGGTGCTGGCAGTGGGTGCGAGCAGTGGCTCCAGCACCAGCTGTGGGTGTGAGTGTAGCAGGTGCCAGCAGTGGGTGCCAGTGGTGGGCGGGACTGCAGTGCACAGGAGCAAAGAACTTTCAGTAACCACCAGAGGCTCATCCTGATAACAGTGACTGGCGCCCCACCTTGGGTGGTGCCCCTGCTCACCTGCTCCACCATCCCGCTGAGGCTGACGCCCACCATGCTCCGCACTCTGCCTCCTGCTGCTGATGCCTGCTATGTTCCGCACACGCCCCCTGGTAGTTACTGCACATCATAGCGACCAGTTGTTCAGTCTATTTGCTTATTAGCCTTTTATTATATAGGATATCTTAAGGAATATTTATCAACCTTAACATGGCTGCTTATTTCTGTAATATTAGCAGGTTTTTTTTTTGTTTTGTTTTGTTTTACAAAAAAGCATTTATTACTTTTGAAATTAAAAAAAATAAAGGAGTTTGCCCTAGCCAGTTTGCTCAGTGGTTGGAGCTTTGGTCCATGGACTGAAGGGTCCCAGGTTCAATTCCAGTCAAGGGCACATACCTTGTACCTCCTTTGCAGGCTCGATCCCCCACCCTGGTCCAGGTGCCTGTTGGAGGCAACCAATCCATGTGTTTCTCTCACATCAATATTTCTGTCTGTCTGTCTCCCTCTCCCTTCTACTCTGTCTAAAAATCAATGGATGGTGGACACAGACAATAGGGTACTGAAGGCTTGCGGGGGAGAAGGAGTACTAAACGGGGCTAATGGGGGGGAATAAAGGGGACATAGTAATACTTTCAACAGTAAAGAATTATTTTAAAAAAACAATCAATGGAAGGACCTGGCCCTAATGGCTCAGTGGTTGAGTGGAGACCTATGAACCAGAGGTCATGGGTTCGATTCCTGGTTGGGGCACATGCCCGGGTTACAGGCTTAATCCCAGTGGGGGGCGTGCAAGAGGCAGCGGATCAATGATTCTCTCTCATCATTGTTGTTTCTATCTCTCTCTCCCTCTCCCTTCTCTGAAATCAATAAAAATACATTTAAAATATCAATGGAAAAAATATCCTCAGGTGATGATTAACAACAACAACAAAGGAATTCAATAAACATTATACAAAGCTCAAGCACGTCCTAGCTGGTTTGGCTCAGTGGATAGAGCATCAGCCTGTGGACTGAAGAGTCCGGGTTTGATTCTGGTCAAGGGCACATGCCCAGGTTGTGAGCTCGATCCCCAGTAGGGGGAATGCAGGAGGCAGCTGATCAATGATTCTCTCTCATCATTGATGTTTCTATCTCTCTCTCCCTCTCTCTTCCTCTCTGAAGCCAATAAAAATATATTAAAATAAAAAAGAATATAACATGCACACACACAAAAATAAAAAGCCTAAACATATCTAGTCTTTGTTAAAAAGTAAAATAAGGGAAGAATTTATAGATGAACTAGGATTTGAGGTTTAGTTTGGAGGTGAAGACCATCCATTGTTTGAAGTGGTGGTTTGAAAGGTTGGCTAAAGGGTACCTTTTTTATTTCCCCAGAAGGAAAAAATTAAACCCAATTTAATATTAAGGGCTTGGATGCTGTAACTTTTTTTGAAATGTAATTTTCTTATTGTCTTGGTTGAATAAGCTATGAGAGGATGAGAGAGATCTCTGAAACTTAGAAATAGAGGGATGTTGTAGTGATTCATGTTTCACACTCTTTATGCTAGTTCATATCTCTTGATAAAGTTTATTTATTTTTTAAATTGTATTTATTGATTTGAGAGAGAGAGAGAGAGAGAGAGAGAGAGAGAGAGAAACATTGACGTGTTGTTTCACCCATCCATGGGCTTATTATGGGTTGCTTCTTGTATGTACCCTGACGGGATGGAACCGGCAACCTTGATGTATTGGAGAATTCTCTAACCAATTGAGCTACCCGACCAGGTCTCTAGCTAGAGTTTAAAAGGAAGTGGTAGGAGCAGAGGCAGTTTATGAGTCACAGCAATGGTTCTCAGACTTTTTGTTCTCTGGAACATTTTATACTCTTGAAAAGTATTAAGGTACTCAAAGTGCTTGTGTTTATGTGGGTTATATCTATCAATAGTTACCAATTTAGAATTAAAAAGATATTTTTAAAATTATTTATTTAAAAACAATAAACTTAAGCACATGTTAACATAAATTAAATGTTTCTATGAAAAGTAACTGTATTTTCCAAAATAAAAATTTTAGTGAGAAGAATGACATTGTTTTCCATTTTGCATATCTCAATCTCTTTCATAGCTGGCTTAACAGAAGATAGCTAGGTTCTCTACAGTTGAAATATATGAAAATAGGAGGCCTTAGGAAGATAATTTAATAGTCTTTTTGGATAAATGTGGATGTTCCTTCTGACACTACAGACAACTTGACAAGTGGTAGTTTCTTACAGGTTAATTGTAATGAGGATTCTAAAACCACATCAAAGAACCTTTGTATTCTGCTTTTTATGTGTGAAAGATTAAAGTTGGTGGTGCTGCCCTAGCCGGTTTGGCTCAGTGGATAGAGCGTCAGCCTGCAGACTGAGGGGTCCCAGGTTCGATTCCAGCCAAGGGCACATGCCTGGGTTGTGGGCTCGATCCACAGTAGGGGGTGTGCAGGAGGCAGCCGATCATGATTCTCTCTTATCGTTGATGTTTCTATCTCTCTCTCCTACCCCCTTCCTCTCTGAAATCAATAAAGAAATAAAATTAAAATAAAAAATAAAAGTTGGTGGTGCTACACTGGCAGGCTGAATAGCCATCTCAGTCAGTGATTTTTAAAAAATTGAATTTATTTAAGGAAAAGGGGACAGGGTCTGGGATATCCAAAGGGAAGGGCTACACCGAGAAAAGGGGGCCTTGGAGACAGCTGTGTTCAGGGCGTTAGCCATGGACGAGCTGCTATTGCCCATTGCAAGTCTCATAGAGTCCCTTAGAGGTTATAGGAAATGCCTGTGGGGGAAATAAAGAGGAAAGAAAATGTCAGGGGCGTGCTCCTTGGAGGAGAGTGGCACTGGGTCCTTTGTCCTGAGCATATTTATCTCTCTCTTGCAGGTGGAAATCTTAGGGAAGGTCTCAGAAGAGTGGCTCAATAGAATACTCATCAGCTTTCCAGGTGTGCTCTTTCAGGGTTGTGGTCTCTACTGATTGGTCGGTGTCAGAGCAAGGGCTTATTAGTCAATGTAGCTGCTCCTGAGGCAGCCACTAAATCTCTTGTGTGGTTTTGCTGCTTTTCTGGGCCTGGAGCTGAAATAAACTGAGGCCTAGATCTTTAGAGAGGAAAAGATCAGTGGGTTAAAACTGCCTGACCAGTGATTTGAAAGATCCAGGATCCAAACCGCATGACCAGTGATATGCTAGGGGAGGATAGGTTACCCTGGGAGTGAGGTTCTTGTTTTCCCAGATTTGCCAGCTATGCATCCGGAGCTTTCTGCCTTGGTGAGTGTCTTTACCTGGCCCATTGTCCTTGCTCTGCTCATCTCTAACAATGTGTGCACACACATACACACGTATGTGCACACATAGCTATATATCCATTGGTCTATCTTGCAAGCTGGGTGAATCTTTTATCCATACAGGATTTTGTAATGTACTGCATTGGTCATTTGGAAAATGTTGGTTCATTGTGTCATGTAGATGACCCATATGTTGACATACCTCATAAAATATCAAAATATCATATTCATTAATCACACTGCAGTTTTCTTAGGAAAGTCTGTAAGCTGTCAAATTCATGGTGGTGAGCACAACTTTTGCAAATTTTCAAATTTCACTTGAACTCTAAATTATATCACTGGTAACAAATACTGTCAAGTGTTCTGCTTGAAGTGTTAGGCTTATTTTGGAGAAATATTGCTTAATTCCTAAGTCAAAGTAACATTAGTTTGTCAATTGTTCTTTCAAGGAAAAATGATGTCCCATGAAAAGAGCAGATAGTTTAGCTTACAACACAGTCACACAGGTGTCTTTCTTCCAGTCATTTTAGCATGTGTATTTCCCATTACTTCTCACAGACTGTTAGAAAGATATGTACACAGCGCTGACACTTATAAAATTAATACTTTTTACTACCTCATCAAGGATATCCTGAAGTTCATTTTTTAAACTGTTTTTGGCAAAGTTGTATAAATGACATGCCTATATCTAGTTTTCTCTTTCCTCCTTTCCTGTTAAGTAATAATCAGGTTATCACAATGACCAGTAGGGCAGTTTTGTGTCACCCTCTGGATTCCTGATAATGCAATGTCAGCAATATTACTATTGTTTTGTACATCATCAGTACAAATGTGACCCCCACCCCCCAAAAAAGACAAAAAGCATGTATTATTATGAAGATTGTTTTTAACCTCTGGACCCCAAAAGGCTTGCAGATTTCCAGAGGCCCGGGAACCACCCTTTAATTGCAGAATTAATAGAGGGAGAACATGTGAGAAAAAGGTCATATAATGGAAATGTGGTAGGCAGTTAGACAGATGAACAGAGCAGGACGATGGGCCAGGTACAGAAGGTCACCAGGATAGAAAGCCCCAGGTGCCTAGCAACGGACAATTATAGGTTGGGACCTCACCCCCAGGGTGAACTTTCTTCCCCTAGCATATCCATGGTCATGCTGTTTGGACTCCTTGACCTTTCCTCCCTCAAGATAACATCTAGGCCTCAGTTGTATTTCAGCTTTAGATCCAGAAAAGCAGCAAAACGAGACCAGTGACCCCATGGCTGACCTTAGGACCAATTGCATTCAATAATGACTCCCTGCCTTGGAGCTCACCAATGAATCAGTGGAGACCTGAACCCTGGAAGGATACACCTGGAAAGCTACTGAATATTCTATTAAGATCTTCCCCTGAGCCCTCCCCTAAAATCTCCCTCCTTAAAACACTTAGGGTGGAGGACCCAGTCAGCTTTCCCTCTCAGAGGCATGCCTCTGCCTTTCCCTCCCCCACCTTCCTCCAGGGTTATTAGTCCCAAGCTTCAAGAGCCCTTCCTTTGCCTCTAAAACTTGTTTTCTCAGCCCATCTCTTCTACGAATTACCTTTTCCACCTCTGTGCTTTTATAAGTAAACTAGAGGCCCGGTGCATGAATTTGTCCACATTGAAAGAAAATTAATTAGAAGAAATATTTTAGAGGCCAGGGAGGGACCGCGGGAGGGCTCCAGGGCGTGTCCAGCCCATCCCACCCAGTCCCGATCAGTCAGATCCCAGCAGCAAGCTAACCTACCAGTTGGAGCGTCTGCCCCCTCGTGGTCAGTGCGCGTCATAGCAACTGGTTGACCAATCGGTCGGACACTTAGCATATTAGGCTTTTATATATATGGATGTTCTTTTACAATTGGAGTCTTGGCTCTGAATTCTTCCTTAGCCAAGGTTACCAAGGTTGCTGAACCCAGATCCAGTCTGATCCCATGGTTCTAACACCCAGTGCTGTCCAGCAGTCTATAGCAGAAACAAACAGTTGAATTGACTTTAGTATATAATAATTTTATTAAAACAAAGGATACAGACTTCAAGTGCCAGGAGAAGCGGATTAGGAGAAAGACCAGTGGGGTTTATAAGGTCAGGAGACAGGATTTTAAATGGGCCTTGAAGGATTGGTACAAATTGTCTGAAGAAAGGGTTGGAAGGCAAAGGCTTGCTCAAAACATGCAAAGGAAGAACTAACCAAGGCTCTGACAAGACTGACCACTGAGATCTTGTGGACATGAAAGGCAAATAAAGAATAACACCAGGCTTTTGTTCCATTGTGGTCCCATATATAGGAGGTGATTAGTAAATCTATGTTGTCAGTATTACCTTTAACATTGTGAGGGAGCCCTGTTGGTGGTTGAGTGGTTGAGTGTTGATCTATGTGATAGATCGCCCCTTCCCCCAACTGGTGGGCAGAGTATGACGTAACTGGAGTCTGCCGACGGGACATCCCTGAGACATTCAACCACCAATCAGTGTGTGCTGAGTGCCCTGGGCCCCACCCCTTCCCATTCTGCCCTGGGCCCCACCCCTTCCTGTTCCTCCCCTCAAAAGGGTGTTCACTGCTGCACGTGTTGCTGTCTCCCCAGTCTGCGAGGCAGTCCAGCTGGGTCCTCCTTCTCCTCCTCCCTCTCCTCCAATCCTGTTTTTTCTACCCTTCTCCGTAATGAATCTCGCTCATTAGTGCGGAATAAACTTCCTCTTTAACATGCCTTGGTCTCCGACTGCCGTTTCCTGTGCCTCGAACCTTACCCTATGAACCAGGAGGTCATAGTTCAATTCCCCAGGTTGCAGGCTCCATCCCTGGTGTGGGGCATGCAGGAGGCAACCGATCAATGATTCTCTCTCATCATTGATGTTTCTATCTCTCTCTCCCTCTCCCTTCCTCTCTGAAATCAATAAAAATATATTAAAATAAAATAAAATTGTGAGGGAGGCCCTGGCCAGGTAGCTCAGTTGGTTATAGCCTCTTCCCAATACACCAAGGTTGTGGTTTGACCCTGCATCAGGGCACATACAAGAATTGCCTAACTAACGAATGCATGAATGGGTGGAACAACAAGTCTATGTTTCTCTCTCCTTCCCTCCCTTCCTCTGCCTCTAAAATCAATGAATTAAAAAAAATTGTGAGGGAGGGAAGTTCTTTACACTGATAGGATGGTAATGATGGGGAGGTCAAGACTCAGAATTTGTCTGTAGATGAAAATCCACTAGAAAAGGAGTATGTCAGAGAGAAAAGTAGTTTTGCTAATGTATTCCTGATTATTTGAAGAGCCCATGGGAGCACTTCTCAGCCTTTTGGCTGAAATCAAGTGAAAAGCCCGTGGAAGCGTGTGGCAAGGAAATGGGGGTACCCGAGAATATTCACACATGTCTGAAACAACTCAAAGGAAAATACTTGTGTTGAAAACACCTTTCCAACATATTATTAGTATGTCAGATCCAAACTCGGTGGGTTCTGAGTCTCTTGAGCTCAGTGAATGGAACGTGGCAGGGTCCCTTCAGACTAGACTGCCAGGCCTTTCGCGATTGCACTAAAGCGGGCTCTCTGCGCTTGCCGTAACGCGGACTCTACCATTGCGCTCCGAGGGGGGGATTTGGAGACAGCGGAAGAAGGCGAGCCCAGGGTGTGTGTTGGGAAGCCGGGCCCTCAGGAGGACAGTCGTTTCACGGATCCCTAACCAGCCCTTCCTTCTCCCCTTCACCCCTCCCCTCTGCCCCTGTCCGGCCCGGGCTTCTCTGTGTCTCCGCGCGGTGGCAGGTGAGCGTGGGGCGCGCGGGCTCCCAGGTTTCGCAGCGCACCCCCTAAGTCTCCGGGGCGGGTGGCGGCGGCCGGCCGGGAGGCGGCCTCGGTACAGTAATGGCAGCGCTGTGAGCTGGGGAACGCGAGTGACAGCCGCCGCCACCGCCGCCGCCGCCCACTCTCCTCGCCTGGGCTTCGTCCTTCATTCCTTCGAGCTGCCTCCCCTCCCCTTACCCCTGTCCCTGTCCCGCTTCTGCAGAAGGTAACCCCTCGGAGGGTCCGGGAGCCGGCTGCAGACGCCGGGAAACTTCCCTTCCCGGCTGATGGGTGGCGGGGATGGGGCGGAGGAAAGGAGTTGGGGGCAAAGAGGGGGGGAGGGAGAGGGAAGCGGGTGGACTGGGAAGATGGTGTCCTGTAAGTGTTCCCGGCTTCCCAGAGCGCTGTCTCCTAAGTCCAGTCACCCCCTGGACTGGGTCCCTGGCCTCTACAACCTGGCCTTGGCCGCCCCTCCCTTGGCCCCATTTTCCTCGGAAGGAAGGAAGGTGAGAGTGCGTGTACTCATGTGCTTATTTACATGCTCACAGGGATACACAACTCTGTGTTTGGGGGTAGGGGGCGGCGTCAATCTCTGGCATCCTTACCACGAGTATTTTCACTTTTGTTTCCGCAGACAACGAAGATTGATAGCTATGGGGAGGAGTAGCCTATGTACATGCTAGCCTGTCTTAACAATTAGGGTCTGGTGAAATAAGATCCTTAGGCTCTCTTCAGAGCACTTACACACTAGAAAGTCTGGACCATTCCCTACCACCCCACAAATACGTGCATGTAAATAAAACACCTGGGAACTGCACACTGATTATTGTTAAATCTTCTCCTTTCCCCCACGGATTACTATTACCATTGAAGGACCTTACTTTGGAAGTTTAAAATTTGAAAATAATAAGATATAAACTGTTAACATCTGTAGACTCTATCCTCTACCCTGTGATTTTCCATGTTTTATAAGTGTGAAGTTAGTTTACCCATGTCTTTTATGATCACCAGCCTGTCACTAAATTAAATGTTGTGGATCTTCTATAAAGTCATTTTTGCCTTATCTATCAGTTAAATATTTATTAAGCATCTGGTTCTTATGCCAAGCATAGGACACTGAAATTTCAGTTCTCCTGGAGTTTCAGTTTTGGTGGTGGGGTGGGAGAGAGAACCAATGAATGAGACATAGGAATAATTTCAGAAAATCATGTGTTATAAAGGAAATAAAATAGGGAGTTGTGGTAGTGACTGGGAGACTACTTCCGATGCTGTGGTCAGGAAAGCCCTATCTGAGATGACATTTGGCTTGATATCAGAAAAGTGAGAGGGATTTAGCCTTTGGAAATCTGACTGAAGTGTTCCTGTCCGAGGGAACAACAAATGGAAATGCCCAGAGGTAGTATCAAGTTTGGGTTTAGCGAACTGAAAGAAGCTCAGGTAAGGCTCTTGTGAAAGATAAGAAGTAAGGTCACAGCCTGGGGCTAGATTGTGTGGGGTCTTATTGCCCAAAGGCCGTTGGCTTTTATTTTTAAAGTACACTGAAAAACTATTGGAATTTTTGGAAAGCTGGGAGTGATAGGGCCTGATTTACAATCTGACTGTGGAGGAGATGCGATGAGAGGAAAAAGGAAGCAGGAAAACGGTAAAGACTGTGGCAGGCTGAGTAGGGACAAGTGTTAGGGACAAGTGAAAAAAAAGGTTTTGAGGTACATTTTGGAGTTAAAGGTATTGAATTTGTGGTTTGGATGGAAGTGCATTTCGTTGGGACTGGTGCTTTCTGGGTTTTGGGCTTTGACTGGAGGATGGCAATGCCATGTATAGAGATGGGGAAGAATTGAGGGAAGCAGGTTATATGGGGATAAGGTAGGATTGGACATGCTAAATAGATACTATTAGATATTCAAGTGGAGATTAGAAGTAGGTGTTTGGATATGCAAATCTGGAATTTAGTGGAGAGGTTAAGGAGTTGTTTATTCAACAAATATTTTCCAAGCACCAGCTATGGACCAGGCAGTGGGGATATAGTAGTGAGAAAATAGATAAAAATCTCTGTCTTCATGGGACTTAACTTTTGATGAGGAGAGAAAGAGATGGGGAGTCATCAGCATTTATCTCGGTTTATTTATGTTTTGAATAAAAACTACATTCACGTGAGTCAAAATTTAAAATGTTTAAGAGAAAAAAATGTTTAGTGGAGTATAGAATGAAAATCTATATTTTTTGTCTTCCATTAACAGTTTTGCTTGGAGCCAAACAATATAAATGTTTTCTTACATGTGCTTCCAAAGATGTATTTTATGCACATATAAGCAAATATGTACATATTCTCCCTACTTTGCAAAATTGGTAGCATACTTTACCTGCTTTGACACCTTGCATTTTTTTAGAGTATTAAATAGTATTTAAAAGTTATGAAACATGAAGGGCCCACCTAAGGAAACACGTAGAAAGCAGAGGAGAAAGTCATGGGGCATGGGCAACATTTTCTAAGATGGTCTTTGCCCTCTGAATTTTGGACCTACAGATGTGGAGTTGTTTAAAGAGCTTTTTGTTTTATAAAAGTTTGCATTGTTTCTTTTGTGCCCCTTTCTTATCTGCCTGTTTTCTTTAAAAAATTAAAAAAAATTGATTTCAGAGAGAAGAAGGGGGAGGGAGAGAAAACTAGAAACATCAATGATGAGAGAGAATCATTGATCTGCTGCCTTCAGCACACCCCCTACTGGGGATGGAGCCCACAACCCAGTTCTGCCCTGAAGGGAAATCAAACCATGGCCTCCTGGATTATGGGTTGACGCTCAACCACTGAGCCATACCACAGGGCAGCCTGTCCTTCTTATATGCTGGAAAAATATTTTATTATTATTGAAAGCACTGTTTTCATGTATGTATTGTCAAATTAAAGTAAATTGATGATAGGATCAGGCCTTGAATCTTAATATGTTGAAGACTTTTTACTGGCTAATGTTAAATCTTGGAAAAAGCAGAAATTTGGAATGTTACCATTTATAATAAGTTATTGATCTTTGAGATATATGACTGAATTATCCCTCAGTAATCAGTTAATCACAGTATCTGTTCAGAGTGATCTGGCTCCTTGCCTAGGTTTGAATTGTAACAGTCATGGTTTTATTACTACATTGCAGAAGTTAGCATAATCCTTTTGTTACTGTCTTCAATATATAGATTCATCCTATGTTACTACTTTGATTTGTAAAGGCCTATTGGAGATACTGGACCCATGCAGTTCTTTTGGTTCTTAAAAGTTTTTTTTTTGAAGTACAGACTAACTTTTTAATCCATATCCTTAAATACCAATCTGGGTAACAGCAAAATGAGAAGCCTACATACTCAACAAATATTTTATTTTTGATTCTTAAAAGTTTTGAAATGCATAGTGTTAAGATCATGTTGTTAGCATCTGCAACAACATTTGGGGTGCAGTTGAACCCTGTTAATTGAGTCACCTGGAGGAAGGGAGATGGAATATTTTCTGTAAGTTGCTTTAAGCATTATTACTTCGAAGAATTAAAAATCTGGACTCATATTGGGTTTTCTACTGAATTTATAATGCTTTCTATATTGGATGACATTTTGATTTTCAGTTAGCTGTATTTAGCCAGATGCTTTCTATATAAATTGATATAACTATTTATTTTATTTTATTTTTCAAAAATGTACTTATTTTTTATGTATATTTTTTCCTTATCCCCCCCCATTACCCCCTCCCATCCCCCTCACTCATGTCCTCACCCCTCTGTAGTCTGTGTCCATTGGTTAGGCTTATACGCATGCATACAAGTCCTTCGGTTGATCTTGCCCCCTTACCCCCACCCTCCCCTACCTTCCCTCTGAGGTTTGACGGTCTGATGGATGTTTCTGTCTCTGGATCTGTTTTTGTTCATCAGTTTATGTTGTTCATTATATTCCATAAATGAGTGAGATCATGTGATATTTATCTTTCTCTGACTGGCTTATTTCACTTAGCATAATGCTCTCCAGTTCCATCCATGCTGTTGCAAATGGTAAGAATTCCTTCTTTTTTACCGCAGCGTAGTATTCCATTGTGTAGATGTACCACAGTTTTTTAATCCACTCATCTGTTGGTGGGCAGTTAGGCTGTTTCCAAATCTTAGCTATTGTAAATGGTACTGCTGTGAACATAGGGGTGCATATATCCTTTCTGATTCGTGTTTCTAGTTTCTTGGGATATATTCCTAGAAGTGGGATCACTGGGTCAAATGGGAGTTCCATTTTTAGTTTTTTGAGGAAACTCCATACTGTTCTCCACAGTGGCTGCACCAGTCTGCATTCCCACCAGCAGTGCACGAGGGTTTCTTTTTCTCTGCATCCTCGCTGGCACTTGTCCTTTGTTCATTTGTTGATAATAGCCATTCTGACAGGTGTGAGATGGTACTGCATTGTTGTTTTGATTTGCATCTCTCTGATGATTAGTGACTTTGAGCATGTTTTCATATGTCTCTTGGCCTTCCTTCTGTCTTCTTTCGAAAAGTGTCTATTTAGATCAGTTGCCCATTTTTTGATTGGGTTGTTTATCTTCTTTTTGTTATGCTGCATGAGTTCCCTGTAAAAGTTGGAGATTAAACCCTTATCGGTGATGACATTGGCTAATATGTTCTCCCATGCAGTGGGCTTTCTTGTTGTTTTGTTGATGGTTTCTTTTGCTGTGCAAAAGCTTTTTATTTTGATGTAGTCCCATTTGTTTATTTTCTCTTTAGGATCCATTGCCCTAGGAGCAGTATCAGTGAAGAAATTGCTTCGGCATATGTCAGAGATTTTTCTGCCTGTGGATTCCTCTAGTATTTTTATGGTTTCCCATCTTATGTTTAAGTTCTTTATCCATTTTGAATTTATTTTTGTGTATGGTGTAAGTTGGTGGTCTAGTTTCATTTTTTTTGCATGTATCTCTCCAATTTTCCCAACACCATTTATTGAAGAGAGTGTCTTGGCTCCATTGTATGTTCATGCTCCTTTGTCAAATATTAATTGAGCATAGTGGTTTGGGGCGATTTTTGGGTTCTCTATTCTATTCCATTGATCTATATGTCTGTTCTTGTGCCAGTACCAGGCTGTTTTGAGAACAGTGGCTTTCTAATACAGCTTGATATCTGGTATTGAGATCCCACTTACTTTGTTCTTCTTTCTCAGGATTGCTGCAGTTATTCGGGGTCTTTTTTTTTATTCCAGATGAATTTTTAGAAAGTTCGTTCTAGGTCTGTGAAATATGCCATTGGTATTTTAATGGGGAGTGCATTGAATCTATAGATTGCTTTGGGTAGTATGCACATTTTGATGATGGTGATTCTACCAATCCATGAACACGGTATGTTCTTCCATCTGTTTATGTCTTCCTCTATCTCTTTTTTCAGTGTCCTGTAGTTTTCCACGTATAGGTCTATTACCTCCTTAGTTAAGTTTATTCCGAGGTATCTTAATTTTTTTGGTGTGATGGTAAATGGGATTGCCTTTTTAGTCTCTCTTTCTGTAAGTTCATTATTCGTGTATAGAAATGCCATAGATTTCTTGGCGTTAATTTTATATCCTGCAACATTGTCGAATTCATTTATTAAATCTAATAATTTTTTGATGCCGTCTTTAGGGTTTTCTATGTACAGTAGCATGTCATCTGCGAATAAGGACATTTTTATTACTTCTTTTCCAATTTGGATGCCTTTTATTTCTTCTTCTTGTCTGATCGCAATGGCTAGTGCTTCCAATACTGTGTCTAACAGGAGTGGTGAGAGTGGGCATCCCTGTCTTGTACCTGTTCTTAGGGGAAATGCTTTTAGTTTTTGCCCATTGAGTATGATGTTGGCTATGGGTTTGTCATATATGGCTTTTATTATGTTGAGGTATGATCCTTCTATTCCCACCTTGCTGAGAGTTTTTATCAAGAAAGGGTGTTGGATTTTGTCAAATGCTTTTTCTGCGTCAATTGATATGACTATGTGATTTTTATCTCTCAATTTGTTTATGTGATATATCACGTTTATTGATTTGCAGATATTGTACCATCCTTGCATCCCCGGGGTAAATCCTACTTGGTCATGGTGTATGATCTTTCTGATGTAGTGCTGGATCTGATTTGCTAGAATTTTGTTGAGGATTTTGGCATCTACGTTCATGAGGAATATTGGCCTGTAATTCTCTTTCATTTTGTTGTTTTTATCTGGTTTTGGTTATTAGGATGATGCTGGCTTCTTAGAAGGAGTTTGGAAGTGTTCCTTTCTCTTAAATTGTTTGGAATAGTCTGAGGAGGATAGGTTTTAGTTCTTCCTTGAATGTTTGGTAAAACTCTCCTGTGAAGCCGTCTGGCCCGGTGGCTTTTGTTTGCTGGAAGCTTTTTGATGGCTGCTTCAATTTTTTCCATAGTTATCGGCCTATTGAGATTTTTAGAATCTTCCTGATTGAGTTTTGGAAGGTTGTATTTTTCTAGGAATATGTACATTTCCTCCAGTTTGTCGGAACAGAGTTGTTTATTGTGTGTGTGTGTGTGTGTGTTTTTTTTTTTTTAACAATCCTTTGTATTTCTGTGGGGTCTGTTGTTATTTCTCCTCTTTCATTTCTGATTTTATTTATTTGGGTCCTCTATTTTTGCTTCTTGGTGAGTCTGGCTAGAGGTTCATCAATCTTGTTTATCCTTTCAAAGAACCAGCTCTTGGTTTCATTGATCTTTTGTATTTTTTTTTGGTCTGTATGTCATTCATTTATGCTCTGATCTTTATTATCTCCTTCCTTCTGCTCACTCTGGGCTTTTCTTGTTGCTCTCTTTCTAATTCTTTGAGTTGTAGAGTTAGATGATTTATTACTGTTTTTTTCTTGTTTTTTTTGAGGTACGCCTTTAGAGCTATAAACTTCCCTCTCAGGACTGCTTTCATTGTGTCCCGTAGATTTTGGATTGTTGTATTTTTATTGTCATTTGTTTCCAGGATGTTTTTAATTTCTTCTTTGATCTCTTTGGTAACCCAGTCATTGTTTAATAGCATGCTATTCAGCTTCCAAGTGTTTGAATTTTTTGGATTGTTTTTATTGTAGTTTATTTATAATATTATTCCATTGTTGTCTGAGAAAATGCTTGGTATGATTTCAGTCTTCTTGAATTAGGGGAGACTGTGCTTGTGACCCAATATGTGGTCTATTTTTGGAAATGTCCCATGTGCACTTGAGAAGAACATATATTCAGTGGCTTTGGGGTGAAATGTTCTGAAGATGTCAATTAAGTCCATCTGACCTAGTGAGTCATTTAGAATTGCTGTTTCTTTGCTGATGTTTTGTCTAGAGGATTTATCCCGTGATGTCAGTGGTGTATTAAAGTCCCCTGCTGTGATTGTATTGTTGTCGATCTCTCCCTTGATATCTTCCAGAATTTTTTTTTTTTTTTATGTATTTGGGTGCTCCTGCATTGGGTGCATATATGTTTATCAGGGTTATATCCTCTTGTTGTATTGATCCCTTTAGTATTATGAAGTGGTCTTCCTTATCTCCTGTTAAGGCCTTCACTTTGAGGTCTATTTTGTCAGATATAAGTATTGCTACCCCAGCTTTTTTTTATTTCCATTTACCTGAAAGATATTTTTCCATCCCTTCACTTTCAGTCTGTGTGGGTCCCTTGTTCTGAGGTGGGTCTGTTGTAGACAGCATATATATGGGTCATGTTTTTTTATCCATTCAGCCACTCGATGTCTTTTGATTGGAGCATTTAGTCGGTTTACGTTTAAAGTTATTATTGAAAGGTACTTGTTTGTAGCCATTTTTATGTTTTGTGCCTGTGTTCTTTCTTACCTTTTTATTTCTTCTTTTTATACCAGTCCCTGTAGCATTTCTTGCATTGCTGCTGGTGGTGATAAACTCCCTTAGCCTTTTTTTGTCTGTGAAGCTCCTTATTTCCCCTTCAATTTTGAATGATAGCCTTGCTGGATAGAGTATTTTTGGATTCAGTCCCTTGGTTTGCATCACTTTGTAAATTTCCTTCCATTCTTTTCTGGCCTAATGTGTTTCTGTTGAGAAATCATTTGATAATCTAATGGGAGATCCCTTAAATGTAACTTCTGTCTCTCTCTTGCAGCCTTTAAGATTCTCTCTTTGTCTTGAACATTTGCCATCATAATTATGATGCATTTTGGTGTGTGTCTTTTCAGGTTCATCTTGTTTGGGACTCCCTGTGCTTGTGTGACTTTTTCCTTCCCCACCTCAGGGAAGTTTTCTAACATTATTTCTTCAAATAGGGTTTCTAACCCTTCTTCCTCTTCCTGTTGTTCTGGCACCCCTATTATTCATATGTTGCTTTGTTTCATGTTGTCCCATAGCTCCCTTAGGCTCTCCTCCTGTCTTTTAATTTTTCTCCAATTGCAGTTCAGTTTGGGTGTGTTTTGCTTCCCTGTCTTTTAATTCGCTAATTTGGTCCTCCGCTTCTCCTTGTGTACTGTTGAAACTTTCCATGGTATTTTTTATTGCAGCTATATCACTCTTCATTTCTTTTTGATTCTTACTATATAACTTATTGATTTTTTCATCCATTTCTTCTTGATTCTTACATAAGTTGTTGATTTTTTCCTCCATCCAGTTTATGAACTAGTTCTTTTTCTGACATATTGCATGCCTCTCTTTCACTCTGTTGCTTTTCTTTCCTTTGGGGGTTTCTCTCTACCAATTCTGATCTAGATGTCGAGTCGTGCAGGGGCTGCTCCTTGGGTGGCAGTGGCTTCTCAGGCTGCGGTTGCTCCTCGGGCAGTCGCAGAAGCAGTTGCTCCTCAGTTGGCATTGGCTCCTCTGGTGTGTGCTGTTCACAGCAGTGGTGTCCCCTCTGGCTGGTGGGGGAAGCTGCTCGCATAGCTGCTGTTCTTTGGATGGGGGTGAGCTGATCATGAGGCTGCTGCTCCTCGGACGGGGGCGGACTGCTCACGTGGCTGCTGCTCCTTGGATTGGGGCTGACTGCACACTGCTGCTGCTCCTCAGGTGAGGCGGGCTGCTCGTGAGTTTGCCACTTCTTGGGCAGGGGCAGGTTGCTTGCAGGGCTGCTGCTGCTCGTACAGGTGCAGGTTGCTTGCGCAGTTGCTGCTCCTCGGACGGGGTATGGGCTGCTTGTGTGGCTGCTGCTCCTCGGGGTGGGGGTGGGTGGGCCGCTCACCCAGCTGCGGCTTGTCGGACAGGTGGAGGCTGCATGTGGCTGTTGCTCTTCGGACCAGTATCGGCTGCGCAGGGCTGCCTCTCCTCAGATGTGGGTGGTCTGCTCGTGTGGCTGCTGCTCCTCGGACTGGGGCTGGCTGTTCGGGTGGCTGCTGCTCCTCAGGTGGGAGTGAGCTGCACGTGTGGCTGCTGCTCCTTGTACGGGGGCGGTCTGCTCGCGCGGCTGCTGCTCTTCAGATGGGGGACAGGCTGCTTGCGCGGCTGATGCTCCTCGGGCGGGAGTGAGCTGCACGTTGCAGCTGCTGCTCCTCGGACAGGGGTGCGCCGCTCACCCAGCTGCTGCTCATTGGACAGGTGCAAGCTGCATGTGGCTTCTGCTCCTCGGACCAGTGTGGACTGTGCAGGGCTGCTGCTCCTCAGATGTGGGCGGTCTGCTCGTGTGGCTGCTGCTCCTCGGAATGGGGCAGGCTGCTTGGGTGGCTGCTGCTCCTTGAATTGGGGCAGGCTGCTCGCAGTGCTGCTGTTCCTCGTATGGGGGCCGGCTGCTCACACAGCTGCTGCTCCTCGGATGGGGAAAATGGCCATTTCTTGTTATCATTCAGCTCAATGATATCCTACTTTTCCCATATCAGGTTCGCTGGATGGGAAGTAGGAAGCAGCGATATACCTATTTATTTTCTGAGATTGTTCTTGGTTTAAGAACTGTTTAGTTTGATTTTTGTTGTTATTTTTATTGTTACCTCTCTTTAATTCTTTTTTTGCCTGAGATTAAAATAAGCAGCAAGTTTCTACATTGCAGAAATATAATCTTTGATAGGAAAGACTTACTAGTACTTTCTGAAGTGTTAGACATTAATTATTACATATACTGGTAAGACCACTGTGTGAAATATGTGAGGGGTTTGTTAAGCTTAAACTCTGTAAATGTATAGGATTAATGTCCTATTTGAAGATTTAGTTATTGTTGCTATTTAATCATTAGATTATAGTCTCTGTGTGCGTCAGAATTTTTCATCAATCAAGTTGAGTTTTATCATTTTAGAGGTCTGGAATATAGGAAATAAGTATCTATTAACTCAGTGACTTAAGTCTTGTTTTAATGTAGGTTGCTTTTCAAATAATAAAATGTTGGGTTTACCCTGTATAAATATTTCTTGGATTTCTCAACTTTGTTTTAATTCAGTTGAAGGAGAAAAAGTACTGGATACTTAAAAACATTAATACATTTTTTTTTTTGAAATAATTTTAGACTTACAGAGAAGTTGCAAAAAATGGTACAGAGAGCTCAGTTATACCTTCACCCAGCTTTCCCTAATGTTAACTTATATAACCAGAACACAGTGATCAAATCCAGGAAATTAACATTGTTACAATACTATTAACTAAATTATAGACCTTATTTGAATCTCATCAGTTTTTCCACTAATGTCCTTTTTCTGTTTCAGGATTCCATCTGAGATCAGACATGGCATTTAGTTGTGTCTCCCTAGTCTCTTCTGATAGTGACGCTCTTTTCTTACCATTCATGACCTTCACACTTGTAATGAGTGTAATTGGTTTTTTCAGAATATCTCTAAATTTGAGTTTGTCTGATATTTTCTCATTATTAGGTTGAGGTTATACATTTTTGGGAAATACTACAAAAGTGATGTTGTATCCTACTCAGTGCATCATTATCACAGGATACAAGATGTCACTAAACCGATTTAGAGATGATGTTAGCTCTCATTTGGTTAAGGTTATGTCTGTTAAATTTCTCTACTTGTAAAGTTACTATCTTTCTCTTTATAAATATTATCTTGGGGAGATGCTTTGAAACTGTGCAGATATCTTGTTCTCAAAACTTCTGCATTTTCTCTGCTGCAACCTTGGAATCGATCATTCCTCCAAGGGTCTTAAGTATTTTACGTACTTAGAATATAACTTTTTCTAAACCTGTTCATTTAAAAAACTAATTATAGTATATTATCTTACCTGAAATTTAGGCTCCGGTATTATATTTTATGGGTAATTTTTTGAATGGCCACATATATATTTAAATATGTTTTTATTGATTTCAGAGAGAAAGGGAGAGGGAGAGAGAGATAGAAACATTAGTGATGAGAGAGAATCATCAATCGGCTGCCTTGATTTTCTTAATTGCTTCTTTATTCTCATCTTTACATTAGGTTACCTAGCTGTTCTCTTAGAACTGGTAACTGATTTTAAAACTGTTGATGTCAAATTATTAGTATTTACTGATTTTTATGGGCATGATAAGGAAAGCATGGTTTTATTATTATTATTTTTATATTTTCATTGATTTCAAAGAGGAAGAGAGATATATTAACATCAATGATGAGAGAGAATCATTGATTGGCTGCTTCCTGCACACCCCCTATTGGGGATCAAGCCTGAAATCTGAGCATGTGCCCAGACTGGGAAATTGAGCCATGGCTCCTGGTTCATAGGACGATACTCAATCACTGAGCCATGCTGGCTGGGCTGTTATTATTACTATTATTTTGTTAATCTTCACCCATGGATATTTTTTCCATTGTTTTTAGAGAGAGTGGGAGGGAGGGGAAGAGAGAGAAGAGGAACATTAATATGAGAGGCAAACATCGATTAGTTGCCTCCACATGCACCTCGAGTGGGGCTGGGGATCGAATCTGCAACCCAGGTACGTGCCCTTGACTGGGAATCGAACCCGAGACCCTTCAGTGTGCAGGTTAACCCTCTAACCACTGAGTCATACCAGCCAGGGCAAGTTTTATTTTTATTTTAAAATATGTTTTTATTGATTTCAGAGAGTAAGGGAGAGGGAGAGAGAGATAGAAATAGAAACATCAGTGATGAGAGAGAATCATCAATTGGCTGCTTTCTGCATGCCGCTGCCTGATGATCGAGCTCACAAACGCGGCATGTGCCCCGATAAGCAATTGAACATTGACCTCCTGGTTCATGCTTTGATGCTCAACCACACAGCCACACTGGATGGGCAAGTTTTATTTTTTTTATTAAACAAAATATTCGATACATATTAGATTGTAAGTTAAAGTGTTTGAAAAATTTTAAGCATAGTGCATGATATAACTAGATTTGTATTTGGAAAGCTTCCATTGGCCTTGGGATGTGGATGTACCAAGGGGGCAAAAAAGGATACAGGCAGATCATTTAGGAGGTTATTGGGTGGTAGTTGGGTTAGAGGTGGTGGTTTAGATTAGGGTGATGTTAGTGGAAATGGGAAGAAATGTGTTCAAGAAATGGTTAGGCCCTGGCCCATGTATTTTGGTTGGTTGGAGCATTGTCCCATACACTGAAAGGTCATAGGTTGGATTCCCAGTCAGGGCATATACCTAGGTTGTGGATTTGGTCCCTGGTTGGGGTGCCTATGAGAGCCAACCAATTAATGTTTCTCATGTCAATGTGTCTCTCTCCTTTCCTCTCTCTAAAAATCTATAAACATATCCTTAGGCGAGGTTAAAAAAAGAAGAAATGGTTTGAACATAGAGTTGGCAGAAATTGATGGATTGGATTAATTTGTAGAGGAGAATAGGAAATCCAGAATAATTATAAAATTAAATTTCTGGCTTGAGTGAGGTGGATGACAATGTCATTACTGATATGTGGCATACTGGAAAAGGATGGACATGTTGCATTTTGAGGGGTTACGTTTGTTGAGGTATTACTTTCATAGAGTAAAATTCACCCTAAAAAAGATACATTTCTTTGAGTTTTGGAGAAAATTTAAAAGAAATCTTCAACCGAGGATATGTTTTTTAAAAATTGATTTTAGAGAAAGAGGAAGGGAGAGAAAGATTGAGAAAGAAACATTGATGTGAGAAAGAAACATCTATTGGTTGCCCCTTTATGCGCCCAGACTGGGATTGAACCTGCAACTTTTTTTTTTTTTTTAATATATTTTATTGATATTTCACAGAGAGGAAGGGAGAGGGATAGAGAGCTAGAAACATCGATGAGAGAGAAACATCGATCAGCTGCCTCCTGCACACCCCCCACTGGGGATGTGCCCGCAACCAAGGTACATGCCCTTGACCGGAATCGAACCTGGGACCTTTCAGTCTGCAGGCCGACGCTCTATCCACTGAGCCAAACCGGTTTCGGCAGAACCTGCAACTTTTATTTTATTTTTATTATTTTTATTTTTAAAAGGATATTTCTTTATTGATTTCAGAGAGGAAGGGAGAAGGAGCGAGAAATAGAAACATCAATGAGAGAGAATCATTGATCGGCTGCCTCCTGCACGCCTCCTACTGTGGATCGAGCCCGCAACCCAGGCATGTGCCCTTGGCCTGAATCGAACCTGGGACCTTTCAGTCCACAGGCTGATGCTCTATCCATTGAGCAAAACCAGCTAGGGCTATTCCTAAGTTTCTAATTTTTTTTTTTGATGCAATTGTAAATGGGATTGTTTTCTTAATTTCTCTTTTTGATAGTTCATTATCTATACTAATAAAAGGGTAATATGCTAATTAGACCGGATAGAGCGGACGTCTGGGGAGAGCGGTTAGGTGTGATCAGGCCAGCAGGGGAGAGCAGTTAGGGGCGATCAGGCTGGGAGGGGAGAGCAGTTAGGGGCAATTAGGCCTGCAGGGGAGAGTGGTTAGTGGCGATCAGGCAGGCAGGCAGAGGCGGTTACGGGCGATCAGGCAGGCAGGCAGAGGGGTTAGGGGCGATCAGGCAGTCAGGCAGGTGAACAGTTAGGAGCCAGCGGTCCCAGATTGCAAGAGGGATGTCTGACTGCTGGTTTAGGCCCAATCCCTAATTTTGTGCACCGGGCCTCTAGTTAATGTATAAAAACATGGCTATTTTATGCATATTGATTTTGTATTATTCAACTTCACTTTGATTCTAAAAGTTTTTAGAGTTTTTTTGTATGTAATATGCCATCTACAATGACAATTTTACTTTTCTCTCTTCTGATTTTGATGCCTTTTATTTCTTTATTTTTCTTGTCTAATTGCTCTGGCTAGGATTTCCAATATTATGTTGAATAATAGTGACAAGAGTATAGGATATTAATGTGGTTTGTCACATATGGCCTTATTATGTTCAGTATGTTCCCTCTATGTCCACTTTTTTCAGCATTTTTACAGTAAAAGAAAATTGAATTTGTCATGCTTGTTCTGCATCTATTGAGATGATCATTTGATTTTTATCCTTCCTTTCGTTAATGGTATATTACATTGATTGATTTGTGCATGTTGAACCATCATACCCCTGGAATAAATCCCACTTGATCATGGTTTATGATCCTTTTAATGTATTGTTGAATCTGGTTTGCTAATATTTTGTTGAGGATTTTTGGGTTTATTCATTGGGGATATTGGCCTGTCTTCTTGTGGCATGCTTGTATGGTTTTGGCATCAGGGTAGTGCTGGTTTATAAAAGGAGTATGGAAGTATTCCTTCCTCTTCTGTTTTTCTGGATGAGTTTGATGAGGATTGGTATTAATTCTTATTTGAATGGTTGGCAGAATTCACTAGTGAAGCCATCTGGTCCTGAACTTTTATTTGTTGGGAGTTTTTTTTTTTTTTAATTATTATTTTTTTAAATATATTTTATTGATATTTTACAGAGAGGAAGGGAGAGGGATAGAGAGCTAGAAACATCGATGAGAGAGAAACATCGATCAGCTGCCTCCTGCACACCTCCCACTGGGGATGTGGCCACAACCAAGGTACATGCCCTTGACTGGAATCGAACCCGGGACCCTTCAGTCCGCAGGCCGACGCTCTATCCACTGAGCCAAACCGGTTTCGGCTGTTGGGAGGTTTTTTTTTTTTTTTTTTTTTTTTTAAATATATTTTATTGATTTTTTACAGAGAGGAATAGAGAGTCAGAAACATCGATGAGAGAGAAACATCGATCAGCTGCCTCCTGCACACCTCCCACCGGGGATGTGCCCGCAACCAAGGTACGTGCCCTTGACCGGAATCGAACCCGGGACCCTTCAGTCCGCAGGCCGACGCTCTATCCACTAAGCCAAACCGGTTTCGGCTGTTGGGAGGTTTTTGATGCAATCTCTTTAGTAATCAGCTGTTCATATTTTCTGTTTCTTTCATGAATCAGTCTTGGTTGGTTGTATGTTTCTAAGAATTTATCCATTTTTTCTAGGTTGTTGAAATTGTTGTATATAATTATTCATGGTAGTCTTCTATGATCCTTTGTATTTCTGTGCTATCACTTATAATGTCTCCTTCATTTCTGATTTTATTGTTTGAGTTCTTGCTTTTTTGTTCATGGTAAGTCTAGCAAAAGTTCTGTCAATTTTGTTTATTTTTCTTCAAAAAGCCAGCTCTTAGTTTCATTGATCTTTTCTATTACCTTTTAAGTCTATTTCATTTATTTCTACTCTGGTCTTTGTTATTTCATTTTTTTGTATTAACTTTGGACTTTATATAGTTTTTTGAGGTTTGAAGTTAGGTTGTTTATTTGAAATTTTTTGTTTCTTGATGTGGACATTTCTTCCCTCTTAGCACTGGTCTTGCTGTAGTCCATAAATTTTGGTGTGTTGGATTTCCATTTTCATTTGTCACAAGGTAGTTTAAAAATTTTTTTATTTCTTCTTTAACCCATTGGTCGCTTAGTAGCATACTGTTTAACCTCCACATACATGGGTGGTCAAAAGTAGGCTTACAGTTATTCCTATAGAAAAAGATATGCAGGTTATGATTATTATAATAGCTTTATTTTATTTTTAAAATATGCTTTTATTGATTTTAGAGGAAGGGAGAAGGAGAGAGAGATAGAAACATTGATCAGCTGCCTCCTGCACACCCCCAACTGGGGATTGAGCCTGCAACTCAGGCATGTGCCCTGACCTGGAATCGAACCAGTCACCTCTTGGTTCATGGGTTGATGCTCAACCACTGAACCACATCGGCCAGGACTACAATAGCTTTATTAACTCAAAAGAATAAACTTGGTTTCGCATGCTCAAAACTGTAAACCTACTTTTGCCAGCCCTGTATTTGTGACTGAGTTGTCTTCTTGTAATTCATTTCTCGTTTATACCATTATGGTTAGAGAAGATGCTTGATATTATTTCAATTTTCTCAAGTTTTATTAAGACTTGTTTTGTGGCCTAATACATAATCTATCCTGGAGAATGCTCTGTGTGCATTTGAGAAGAATATGTATTTTGTTGCTTTTGGGTGGAATGTTCCATGTGTATCTGTTAAGTTTATCTAATGTGTTGTTTAAGGCTGATGCTTCCTTATGATTTTCTGTCTGGATGATCTATCCATTGATGCATAGGGGGATTAAAGTCCCCTCCTGTTATTGTATTGCTGTTTATTTCTTCCTTTAGGTCTGTTAATTTGTTTTATATATTTAGACATTCCTATGTTGGATGAATAAATAATTGTAAATATGATATTCTCTTCTTAAATTGACCCCTTTATCATCAAGTTCCCTTCTTTGTCTCTTATTACAGTCTTTGTTTTAAGTCTACTTATTTTCTGGTACAGGTATAGCTGCCACAGCTTTCTTTTGGTTTCTATTTGCATGGAATATCTTTTTCTTCCCTTCACTTTCAGTCTCTGTGTGTCTTTAGATCTGAACTGAGTCTCTTGTAGGCAGTGTATAGATGAGTCTTGTTGTTTTTTTTTAATCCATTCAGACATTCTATATCTTTTTAAAAATATGTTTTTATTGATTTTAGAGAGAGAAAGGGAGAGAGATAGAAACACCAGTGAGAGAGAAATATCGATTGGCTGCCTCCTGCACGACCCCCACCAGGGATGTGCCCTGACTGGGATTGAACCCGGGACCTCTAGGTTCATGGGTTGATGCTCAACCGTTCAGCCACATCAGCCGGGTCCACGCTATATCTTTTGATTGGAGAATTTAGTTCATTTACATTGAAATAATTATTGATAGGTATGTACTTACTGCAATTTTGTTTATTGTTTTCTGGCTGTTTTATAGTTCTTGTTTGTTTCTTCTTCCCTTATTCTCTTCCTTTGTGGTTTGATGATTTTCTTTAGTGGTATCCTTAGAGTACTTCATCTTTTGTGTATCGCATGTTTTTGCTTTGTGGTTACTTTGAGCCTTAACATATAACAATTTGTATTTGTAACAGTCTGTTTTAAGTTGATAACAATTTAAGACTGAATGCATTCTAATGCTCTACATTTTAACCTTCTTTCCCTATGTTTTATGCTTTTGATGTCACATTTTACATTTTTTATTTTGTGTATCTTTTAACAAATTATTATAGTTATATTTTTACTTTTGCCTTTTAATCTTCATACTAGCTTTATAAGTAATAACCCAGTACTTTTACTATATATTTATTATTTCTTCTTAGTATTATTCCAAGATCAGAGTTTTTAATGTTGATGAAGTCCAATTTTTTTTTTACCATTTTATTTTATGGGTTAGGCTTTTTATGCTTTAGCTAGAAAATCTTTGCTTAGTTCTTCCAGGGGTCCTCAAACTACGGCCCGCGGGCCACATGCGGCCCACCGAGGACATTTATCCGGCCCGCCGGGTGCCGCTGCCTGTCCTGCTTAGCAGCCGACTCGTCCCGGGCCCGCAGTGTGCATAGGAATTGGTTCATAGTTTTTTTTTTTTTAAACTATAGTCCGGCCCTCCAACGGTCTGAGGGACACTGAACTGGCCCCCTGTTTAAAAAGTTGGAGGACCCCTGGTTAGACTGTAATGTAATCTACCTAAATTATCCCCAAATTTTTCACCAGAGCTAATAACTCCTTTCATTGGCCAAATATACCAAGTAGTGGCAGGGTGAGGTGCGAAGAGTCCAGACAAATTATGGCCCATGGGGCCAAATCCTTTTTGTAAATAAAGTTTCATTGGAATACAACCATGCTTGTTGTCTTTGGTTGCTTTTGTGCTACAGTGGCAGAATTGAGTAGTTATAACAGAGAATGAATGTCTTTCAAAGCTTAAAATATATACTTCCTGCCGAAACCGGTTTGGCTCAGTGGATAGAGCGTCGGCCTGCGGACTCAAGGGTCCCGGGTTCGATTCCGGTCAAGGGCATGTACCTTGGTTGCGGGCACATCCCCAGTGGGAGGTGTGCAGGAGGCAGCTTATCGATGTTTCTCTCTCATCGATGTTTCTAGCTCTCTATCCCTCTCCCTTCCTCTCTGTAACATATCAATAAAATATATTTAAAATATATATATATATATATATACTTCCTAGGGGGAAGTAGGAGAGGATATGGGGGGATAAATGGTGATAGAAGGAGACTTGACTTGGGGTGGTGAACACACAATACAATATACAGATGATGTACAATATTATAGAATAGTGCACCGGAAACCTATATAATTCTGTTAACCAATGCCCCCCTCTCCCCCAATAAATTCAATTAAAATTGGCGTGGTTCAGGGGTTGAGCCTTGAACCAGGAAGTCATAGTTCGATTCCCTGTCAGGGCACATGCCCAGGTTGCAGGCTCGATCCCCAATAGGGGGCATGGAGGAGGGAGGTGATCAATGATTCTCTCTCATTGATGTTTCTATCTCACTCTTCCTCTCCCTTTCTCTCTGAAATCAATAAAAATATTTTTTATAAAGAACTTATTAAATTTATAGGAAAAGTTTTTTGATCTTTGAAACAGTCTATTAGTTCCCTTATCCCCTTTCCTTTTCTTGGAGATAACCCTCCTGTGAGTCCTTTGTTCTGTGTTTATCTGGACAGGTTATTTTAAAAATCTGCATAGCTGCTGTTCTGGAAAAATTCCTATGCCTTTCTCTGTTTCTGGGGTTCCAAATCTTTCTTGGTTTGTTCCATTCCCTCATGATATTTTCTGGAGAAAAAAAAAGGCTGCATTGGAAAATTATTTGCTATCACTCTTCGTAGAGAATTCTAGGTGATTAGTTTTCCTTGAGAATTTTAAAGGAATTGCTTTACATTACCTTCCAGCTTCCAGTGTTGCTATTGCGAAATCAAAATACTTTTAATTCCTAGTCTGTTTTTCTTTTCTGGAAACTTTTGGAAATTTTTATCCCAAATGTTTTAATATGTCAAAAAGAAGTGCCTTGTTATTTATTTTTAAAATAATAACTTCTGCCTATTGAATAGGCTCTTCCCCCCCCCCCCCATTTAAAAAAAGTTTATCTTTATTATTAAAAGTATTACATAGCCCTAGCCAGTTTGTTTCAGTGGATAGAGCATCAGACTGCGGACCAAAGGGTCCTGGGTTCGATTCCAGTTAAGGGCACGTACTTTGGTTGCAAGATCCTCCCCAGCCTGGGCTCTGGTCGGGGCTCGTGCAGGAGGCAACCAATCGATGTGCTTCTCTCACATTGATGTTTCTCTCTGTCTTTCCCTCTCTTCCACTCTCCCTAAAAACCAATGGAAAAATATCCTCGGGTGAGACCCCCTTCACCCTGTGCCCATCCCCTCCCCAGGCCTTCCCTGCACTACTGTCTGTCCATGGGCTATGCATATATGCGTGTAAGTTAATTGGTTAATCTCTTCCTGCCTCCCTGCCTTCCCTCTGAAATATGTCAGTCTGTTGCATGCTTTAATGTCTCTGGATAATTTTTTTTTTATCAGTTTATTTTGTTCATTAGATTCCACATATAAGTGAGATCATGTGATACTAGTCTTTCTCTGAGTGGCTTATTTCACTCGGCATAATACTCTCCAGGTCCCTCCATGTTGTATCAAATGGTAAGAGATCCTTCTTTTTTTTTTAAGAAAAAATATGTTTTTATTGATTTCAGAGAGGAAGGGAGAGGGAGAGAGAGCTAGAAAATAGAAACATCAATGATGAGAAAGAATCATTGATCTATTGCGTACCTGTAGGGAGTGTGCCCTGACCCGGAATCAAACCATGACCTCCTGGTAAAGAGTTAATGCTCAACCAACCACTGAGCAACACTGGCTGGGTGTTCCTTCTTTTTCACAGTTGCTTAAGTATTCCATATGTAAGTGTACTATAGTTTTTTAATCCATTCATCTACTGATGGGCACTTGGGCTGTTTCCAGATCTTACCTATTCTAAATCAGCGGTCGCCAGCTGGTGGTCCGGGAGGTCTGAAAGGTTGGTGACTGCTGTTCTAAATAACATGTCTTTTTAAAAAATATTTTTATTGATTTCAGAGAGGAAGGGAGAGGGATAGAGAGATAGAAACACCAATGATGAGAGAGAATCACCGATCGGCCACCTCCTGCACACCCCCTACTGGGCAACTTTGCAGATTGCCTCTTGCACTCTGGGACCCCTTGGGGGATGTTGGACTGCCAATTTCGGCCTGATCCCTGCAGGCCAGGCTGAGGGACCCCACCTGCTGGAGGGAACCTGCTCACTCTGCAGATGCCCTTTGAGCCCTGGTGCTGCCTCCAGGTGCGGCCGGTCAGGGAGGGACCACTGGAGGTTGGCTCCAGGGCATGTCTGGCCCATCTCGCCCAGCCCCGCCCCACTGGCTACCTTGTAATTAATTTCCTTTTAATGTTCATGAATCAGTGCACCAGGCCTCTAGTTTTTAATAGATACTTATATGTTGCCATTTTTATTCTTTATGCCTGTGTTCCCCTCTTTCTCTGTCCATTTCTTCTTCTTACAACAGTCCCTTTAACATTTCTTGCAGTGCTGGTTTGGTGGTGATAATCTCTTTTAGCCTTTTTTTTTTTTTTTTTTGTCTCCATAGCTGCTTGTTTCACTGCTAGATAGAGTGGTCTTGGATTCAATCCCTTCGTTTTTATTACTTTGTATACTTCATGTCAGTCCTTTCTGGCCTGAAGTGTTTCTATTGATAAATAAGCTAACAGTCGAATGGGAGCTCCCTTGTAGGTAAGTTTCTGTCTCTCTTGCAGCTTTTAAGATTCTTTCTTTGTCTCTAATGTTTACCATTTAAATTATAATGTGTCTTGGTGTGGGTCTTTTTTAATTCATTTTGATTGGGACGCTCTGTGTTTCCTGAATTTGAGTGACTTTTTCCTTCACATGGTTAGGGAATTTTTCTGTCATTATTTCTTCAAACAGGTTCTCTATTCCTTGCTTAGATTCTTCTTCTTCTGGAACTCCTCTTATTCAGATGGTGTTACCTTTCATGGTTTCTCAAAGATCTCTTAAACTCCCCTCCTGCTTTTTAATTGTTTTTCCAATTGCTGCTCTGAATGGGTTTATTTTTCTACCCATGTTCTATTTGCTGATTCGGTCTTCTGCTTCTTCTAGCCTACTATTGATTCCTTCCAGGGTATTTTTATTTTATATGTCATTCTTCATTTCTGCTTGATTCTTATTCATGTTTTCTACCCCCCCCTTTTTTATTTTTATTTTTATTTTTTTAAAAATATATTTTATTGCTTTTTTACAGAGAGGAAGGGAGAGGGATAGAGAGTTAGAAACATCGATGAGAGAGAAATACCGATCAGCTGCCTCCTGCACACCCCCCACTGGGGATGTGCCCGCAACCAAGGTACATGCCCTTGACCGGAATCGAACCTGGGACCCTTCAGTCCGCAGGCCGATGCTCTACCCATTGAGCCAAACCGGTTAGGGCTACCCCCCCTTTTTTTAATGCTAGTATAATTCTCATTAAGTTGCCTAATCTCATTAAATTGCTTCTATTTTTCATTAAGTTGTTTGAGTACCCTTTTAACCATTACTTTGAATTCTTTATCTGACAGAATGCTTGCTTCCATTTCATTTATTTCCTTTTCTGGTGATTTCTCCTTTTCTTTCATTTGGGGGTTGTTTCTTTGTCTCCCCATTTACGCTGTCCCTTTGTATTTGTTTCTGTGTATTAGATCAAACTGTTATACCCCCCAGTGTTTGTGCAGTGGTCTTATGTCATAGGTGTTCTTTTGTACCCAGTGGTGCAGTCTCTTAGATCTAATGGGCTTGGTGCTCTAGGAATGACCCTTGTTTGAGTTATTTGGGTTCTCAGGTTGTAATTGGGTCATGAATGTTGTTGTCCCATTTTTTGATGGAATCTGTTCTCAGTATGGCTGATTGAGGCTCACCTCTTACCACATAGTGCAAGCTCTTATGGAGATGCTGGCAGAACAAAACTAAATACAACAAAATAAAACATGAAACAAAATAGAAATGTTCACAAAACCCCTACAACAACATCAAAAGCAACCACAAAATAAGAGAGAATTAGGAAAGAGAAGAGAGAGCAAGAATGATAGAAAAAAATGGAAAAAATGAGAAAAAAACAGAAGAAAAAGGATTATGAAAGGGTGGAGGTATAATAAAGTAAATAAGACAACAGAATAGAGGAAGGAAGACTGTATAAAAGAAAGAAGGAAGAAAAAATTTTGAAAAGGAAGATAGAGGAGAAATCGGATCGACACAAAATAAGAAAATGAAAAAAAGATGAGAAAGCAGGAGGAAAAGTAAAAAAATTGAGTAGGAAAAGGGAAGAGAAAAATTAGATATATGAAAGAAACAATAGAGACTAAAATAATAAATCAATAATTAGATGCAGAAGATAAATAAAAAGATGAAAAAAAAAAGGAGAAGAAAAAAAGTGAAGTGGCATTTGTCTCAGTAGAGTTTAGTGTCTACTCTTCTGCTGATGACTGAGTGACTGTTCTGTTCACCAATTCTGGGCTTCCTGGGAGGTACTTAGGTTCTAACCACTGTCAGAAACTGTCTTCCTTTGGCTTTCAGCAACCTTTTTAAAGCTCCAAGCATTCCACAGTTTTTGTCTGTGTCCACTACTTGAATGCACACAGGAGGGGCCAAGCTGCCCTTAAAGCAGGTTTGTTAGCAGCATGGGGCACAGGACTGGGTCAGCAAACTTCCCTAGGTTCTCCAGGCTCCGCCTCCTCTTGCTTTTGTCTGCTAGCTAGCTGTCAATATTAATCACTCACAAGTCTGTTTCTGAAAGGGCTTTAGGGGGAATTAGGAGTATGTATAGACTTCTGGGTCTCCTGTGTGAGGGAGGGGCTATTCAGATTTCAGGGAAAAAGTGGTGTGTGTATTTCCCTGTCCTAGAGCTACTCCTTTCACGGTGTCCCAGAGTATTATTACTCTGCCCTTGGCTAGTGGAGATCCCTGTAAGCAGTCCAGTGGAATCGGCTGGAAAACTGGAGTTCCTATCAGTTCTCTCATGAGGGGGAAGCACCAATAAGGTCCCACCCCCAATCCAGTTACTGATGCTTCCTGAGACTGTTCAAACCTGTAGACTTGGCCTCTGATGCCATCTCCTCTGCAAAAGTGGCGATGGCAGGGTGTGGCAGTCAGGGCTCCGGAGGTTGTGGTGGGCTGTATCACCTAGGGTGGATTTTTTTTCTCCTGAGCTGTGACTTCTGGAAGGGCCTATTTGGTTTTGGGTGTGTGTGACTGAATACAGGGCTCCCAGCTGCCTCTTTTCCACATCTCCCCCCAATGCTTCCCACCCCAGCACCACTATCCCTCAAGCAAAGGCTAGGATGAGTAGCTGTTAATGAAACTCCTGCTGTGCTCTGGGTTTAAGAAAACAAAAACAAAAAACGGAGGCTTTCTCTCAAAAGAGCTCTGGTCTACTAAGCCCAGCCTGGTTTCTGGGCCTCCATCTTCTCAGAAATAATCCTCTCATAGCCAAGCAATCCCTCCTCACTCTCGACTTGCTGCCCTGTGAAAGCTCTCATGACCTCTCCCTTCCTACCAGTCTCCAGGTGTTCTCTGTCCTTCCTTGATATAAATCTCCTCAACTGGACCTCAGTAGGTAATTTCAGGTGAATGTTCCCCAATTTAGTTTTATTTCCAGTCTGGCCCTGGGAGGAGGTGCAAGAAAGGCCTGCCTATTCAGCTGCCATTTTCTCTCCCCCCTCAATTAGGCCTTTTAAAAAAATAGGTTTTTAATGATTTTTTTTTTTTTAGACAGCAAGGGAGAGGGAGAGAAACATCAGTTGACTACCTCCTGCATGCCCCCTACTAGGGATCGAGCTGCAAGCGGAGCCTGATTCAGAATCGAACCAGTGACCTTCTGGTGTACAGGAGACGCTCAACCAACTGAGGCACACTAGCCAGGGCTGAGTAGGCCCTTTTTAATTGGTAAAGTCAAGTTCTTCAGTTCTGGGATATGTGGACGAAAAAGGAGTTCTATGGAAAGTAATCTCACAGGGTAATCTGATCACAAATTCCTAACTGGAGGTCATGATGGGTAGTCATGCCCCAGGCATATTATTTCTTTAGTAAAAAGCTTATCTTTACCTTAAGCAAGCCCTAACCATTGTTTCTGTGCATTTAGATTTATGCATGTTTAAAATACCTTTTTTCAGACCCTTTCTTATAATGCAGGCAGGGGTGAAGGGTAGGGAACATTGGCCAGTGGGCAGTGTAAGGTCATCAAAATAATTTGGTCTGTCCCTGCCAAGGCATTAGGGTGAGTTAATTAAATGCTTGACCAAATATAGCAGGCTAGTTTTTAAGTTGATAATTTTGTATGGCCTTTGAATGATATAAATATCCAAATGGCCCTTGGTAGAAAAAAGGTTCCTTACCCCTTACCACATTTTGATTAGACATTTATACAACTATGTGCAATCACCCCAATAAATCTAGCACCCATCTGACACAATACATAGTTATTATAATACTAGAGGTCCAGTGCACGAAATTTGTGCACAGGTAGGGTCCCTAGTGGCTGCCGGCTGCCAGCCGGGGCCTGCCTTCATTCCGCACCACCTCCTGGTGGTCAGCACACGTCATAGAGATCGATCGAACTCCTGGTTGGTTGAACTCTCAAGGGGACACGTTGCAATTAGGCTTTTATATATATAGATTATTATTTTGATTACAGTATTGACTATATTCCCTATGCTATACTTTACATTTCCATGACTTTTTATACTTGGCACTTTGTACATCTTAAAGAACATGCAATCTTAAAGTGTAAACTGATACCTGCCTTGCTTTCTCCCACCTTCCTGTAATCTTGGTTATGTTCCCTCCTTAATCTTAAATGCATAAAAGGAACTGCAAAATGTTATTCTCTGAAGCATTTTTTTCAGTCTGTTGAGGTCTTGCTTCCAGGCATATCCTCTGTTTGACTCAAATAAATTTCTATAGAAATTCTCTATAGGCCTGGAAGTGCGTGTGTGCGTGTGTGTGCGTGTGTGTGTGTGTGTGTGTGTGTGTATAATATATATATTTAATAATATTGTCTCTAATTTTTTAAAATGCATACTGTTTGGATCTTAGACCTCTTAGATTAATACTGACTTTTTAGTTTTCTTAATTTCTTTCATGTAGTTCCCTCCATATTTATGAAACTTGATGATTTTTTTTACCTTTTTACTTTAGAAAATTGCAAACATATGCAAAGAATGAGTAGCATAATAAACTCTTATGTACTTGTCACTTATCCTCAATAATTATCTATTCATAAGCAAACTATTTAATTTTAAAGCAAATCTCAGATAGCATTTCATTTTTTAAAAATATGTTTTTATTGATTTTTAGAGAGGAAGGGAGAAGGATAGAGAGACAGAAACATCAATGAGAGAGAATCACTGATTGGCTGCCCGCTGCGTGCCCCCACTGGGGTCCGAGCCTGCATCCTAGGCATGTGCCCCAGCCAGGAATTGAGCCAGTGACCCCCTTGTTCATGTGTTAACACTCATCCATTGAGCCACACTGGGCTGGGCAGGACTGTCATTTAAAAAAAGACTCATTGTGCCTTGATCGGGTAGCTCAGTTGGTTAGAGTGTAATCCCGATACACCAAGATTTTGGGTTCAATTCCCTGTAGGGCACATACCAGGTGTACCGGTTAATAATGAGGATTTTGTAATCAAAGAAAACACGGTAATTTCAAGAGAAACATCAAAAGTGCTTTATTCAAAGTAATGTCCATTGCTAGCTACACATTTCCCCCATCTTCCAGGTAATTTGTGGATACTGCCCCAGTAGAACTTTTCTTGTTTTGAGGCAAACCATTCAGAGACCCAAGTTTCCACTTCTTTGTACATTTTGAAATGCTGCTCAGAAAGTGCATGTGCCATCGATTGGAACAAGTGGTAATCTGAAGGAGCAAGGTCTGGAGAATACGGTGCGTGGGTTAATACTTCCCAGGCAAGATCTTTAAACGTGTCTTCAACTGGTTTTGAAGTGTGTGATGGTGCGTTATCATGAAGCAAAATTACTTTGCCGTGTCTTCTGGCACATTCTGGTAGTTTCGCGATCAGAGCGTGGTTCAAATTGATTATTTGTTGTCGGTAGTGATCAGTATTAACCGGTTCACCTGGTTTTAGAAGCTCATAATACACCACACCTTCCTGATTGTACCAAACGCAGAGCATTGTCTTCTTTCCGAAGTGATTTGGCCTTGCAGTCGATGTTGATGGTTGATCTGGATCAACCCATGATTTTGTGCATTTGGGATTCTCAAAATAAATCCACTTTTCATTGCCAGTCATAATTCGATGCAAAAAAGACTTTCTTTTGTGCCGTTGAAGCAACATTTTACTGATGACTTTTTGGTTTTTCATTTGTCTTTCGTTCAGTTGATGTGGCACCCGTTTTCCTTCCTTTAAAATCTTTCCCATTGCTTGTAAACGATTGGAAATCGTTTGCTGAGCAATGTTTAATCCTTCTGCAAGTTGTTTTTCAGTTTGACATGCATCTTCATCCAATAATGCTTGTAATTGTTGGTTTTCAAACATATTCAGTTGACCTGGACATTCTTTGTCTTTCACATTGAAAGCATCACTTTTTTTTTTTAATTTTTAAAATATGATTTATTTTCATAAAAATATGTCTATCATATAATTGAATACAATTTATAATATACAGCATAAGGCATTATTATAGTTTTATTTAAAGTTATACTTAACTTTTGAGAAAAGTCAAGAAAGATCACTTTTTTTTTTGAAAGCATCACTTTTAAAGCGTTCACAAGTATTTTGAGATGGAGTATGTTCACCATAAGCTTCCTGAAGTATACGATAACTTTCAGCAGCACTTTCCTTCAAAACAAAGTGATGAATTATAACTTCCCACAAATGCTCTTTTTTTTGGCACGAAATTAGACATTCTTAAGTGTAAAAATATCTATGATGTTAACACCTTCAGAAGATTTGACTTATGAACTTTTGAAGCTTGCTGTCAATACAACAAAATAGCGTACATATCAAATCGCATATATATCAACATATGTGTAACTCCATCTACTGGAAAAAATCCGCATTATTAACTGGCACACCTGGTAGAAGAATCAACCAATGAATGCATAAATAAGTGGAACAACAAGTTGATTTTTCTCTCTCTCCCTTCATCTCGCTCTCTAAAATTAACAATAATAAAAGGGCCTCATTTTAGAATTATTATTATTATACAAATGAATTCTTTAAAGTCAAATATCCCACCAGTATATATTTTTTAATCCCACCAGCATTTTAAAAGTGTTAAATCTGCCCAGCCAGCATGGCTCAGTGGTTGAGCATCGGTCTGTGAACCAGAAGGTCACACATAGTTCAACTCCCAATCAGGGCACATACCTGGGTTGCGGGCTCTATCCCAGGTGGGGTTGTATAGGATAGTGGTTGGCAAACTGCGGTTCGCGAGCCACATGCGGCTCGCGAGCCGTGGTTTGCCGCTCTGTTGACTAATGAGTTTGCCGACCACTGGTATAGGAGGCAGCCGATCGATGCTTGTCTCTCATCATTGGTGTTTCTATCTCTCTCTTCCTCTCTGAAATCAATAAAAATATATTAAAAAAAAATAAAAGTGTTAAATCTAGATCCAAATAAGGTTAATCACAGTGTGATTCATTAATGTCCCTTTTAGTCTGTTTTAGGACAGTTCCCCGTTCATATGTCTCTCTCTACTTTTCTCCTCTCTGTCTCTTATGTGTGTGCATAGTTTATTGAAGGAATTTGATATTCCAGGAGTTACCTACAGACTGGATTTTGCCGTCTTGCAGGTTGAACATTAGTAATGCTTGTATATATGATATATATATATACACATATGGACATATGATGTGTATATGTACATATATATGTAATGAAAAGTATACAGAAGGCATTTAATAAATGGTAGTTAACAATAATGCATTTTCCTCTCATCAGTAAATATGTATAGCAACTGTAACTTTAATTGTCAAAATTGTTATAAGAAAACTTTGTAAAGAGAGCTTACTAATCCAGTTTTAAAAACCACTTCCCTCAAAATTATTGATATTAAACAAGGCATTTTGATTGTGGGGAAGTCATTGTTTGTCATGCCAAACATAGTAGAATGGATCCAGATACAGGCAAATGAAATAGTACTAAGATTAAGGAAATCCTATGTATTACTATGGAATACTTTCCCAGGGTACTGTTAACTGAATATACTATTGAGTAAAACAGATACAAAATATGTATATGTGATTTGTATAAAGGGGCAGAATTACAAATCCTATATGTGTAAATTATACCCAGACATATATATTGCCTCTGGGGGGAGCTGGTGACTAGAGCATAGGAGTGAAAGGGACACTGAAATTTCAGATTTTGCAATCATGTAAATATACCTATTCTTCCCTCCTTCATTAAATTGCACTAAAGTTTTTGATAGAATTTTGATTTCACTTTTTAAATGTATAACATCTTTATTGAGATGTACTTCACATACGATCAAGTGTACCCATTTGAAGTGTACAATTCAGTAGTTTTTAGTACATTTACAGAATTGTGCAACCATCATGACAATCAATTTTAGAACATTTTTATCACCTAATTTAGCAGTTACTTTCCATATCTCTCCAAGTCCCTTAGCTCCTGGCAACCACTAAAACCCTTTCTGTCTCTACAGATTGATCTATTCTGCATATTTCATGTAAATGAAATCAAACAGTATATGAACCAACTTCATTCTCCAAGTATAATGTTTTTGAGGTTCATCCATGTCGTAGCATCTGTTAGTGCTTCATTACCTTGTATTGTGGAATAGCAATCATTTGTATGGGTATACTACATTTTTATTTATCCATTTATCAATTTATAGACATTGGAGTTATTTCTACTTTCTGGCCTTTATGAGTATAGTAGGTCCTCGTGTTACAGACAACCGGAATAAATCAAGCAATGCTCGGAGAGTTTGGAGTCACACTTTATTCACCGGTGGGCTCAGAGAAAATGAATTCAAATTCAAAGCAGAGCTACAAGCAGAACTTCCCTTTTTATTAAAGAGCCAGCCCTATGTGTGCTTAGTGGTTATCTCGCTGGTGGCCTTGAAAACAGCACAGTTCTATCCAATTAAAAAATGCACCTGGCATGGCATTGAGAGTATGGGCATATTTAGTCTCTGACCTACAAGGTCAGACAGCTAAGTTTATCGTCCTCATTATTCAAGCAGGCTGGAAAGCAAAGTTATTATTATTATTTTTTAGAATAAGAGGCCGTCTAAAAAAATAGCAGAGAATTCCAAACAGTAGTTTTACAATATAGGGGTTAGCCTTCTCACTCGGTTACAGAGATCCGCGCCTATGGTGCGATTTTTGCCATAAGTCGGAACCCACCTACATAAGCACCTACGTCACTCATGTGGAACACATACACAGCAGTAATGAAGTGACACAGTAAAAAAAATTTAAAAGAAAGATAACAATTCCTGACCTTTACTTGTGGTAAATAAATAATAAAAAACATAAAGCACATATGTACATACATCGAAATGATGGAACTTTTTTTTCTTTATTTTTTAAATTTCTTTATTGATTAAGGTATTACATATGTGTCCTTATCCCCCCATTACCCTCCCATCCACCCCACTCATGCCCTCACCCCCCTGTTGTCTGTGTCCATTGGAACTTTTTTTTTTATAAATGAATGGGAGATGGCAACGTAACCACGTAACGACGTACGTCCAGTCCGACGTAACCTGAGGACTGCCTGTAATGCTGCTTTGAACATTTGTGTATAAGTTTTTGTGTGGACATGTTTTCTCTTGAGTATATATACTTAGGAGTTGAATTGCTGGGTCATATGGTAACTGTGTATATAAATCACTTTTGTAATTATTTAATTTACTACTATTGATAGTTTAGAAATGGAGCTCTAGTGAGAAAATCTAATCTACAAATTGTTTTCAAATAAAGGAAAAAGTTTAAAATATTATAGTTAATATTGGCATGTTATCTGAAAACATAATTAAACATGAATTTTTACTTTGCCTTTTAAAAATATTTAGAGCCTGTGATTTATTTTTAGGACCCATAACATTCATGGGCCCTAGGCACAGTACCTATGTGCCAAAGAGTTAAAAATACCAACATTGCACTAGTGGAAGACTCAGAAGAAAGCTAGAGGAGATTGTGGTAATTCGAGATTTGAACTTTGCCAGATACTCAATGGGACATAATTTAACTGAAAGTGGATGGAAGTGGTCCTGGCAAGACATCAGGAATAGGACCATGATGTCCCTAGTTAGGTATAGGAATGAATAAGACTCATATTTTTATGAGTTGTCTGACAGCTTGAGAGGCAGAGAAGAATAGTGCAGTGGTCATGGTCCTTTCTTTAGCCTTTCTCTTTCACATCCTTACATAAATTCTCCATGAATAAATTATCACTTAAACAATTTAAATAAAATGAAAGAACTTACATTTTTTCATTTTATGTACTTTTTTTATTGGGCAAGCAGACAATTTTAGCATACTTTCTGTTATTGGTTTATTAGCTTTTTAAAATATAATTTTATTGATTTCAGAATGGAAGGAAGAGAGAGATAAAAACATTAATGATTAGAGAGAATCACTGATCAGCTGCCTCCTGCATGCCCCCTACTGGGGATCGAGCCTGCAACCGGGCATGTGCCCTTGACTGGAATCGAACCAGGACCCTTCAATCTGTAGGCCGACGCTCTATTCACTGAGCCAAACCGGCTAGGGTGGTTTGTTAGCTTTTAATGTGTTTCACTGGGCTTGTGCTTCTCTCATCTTGGCTTCCATATATTTCATTCATCTAAGAATGGATTATCACTACACTTGTATCCATTCTATCATAAATCTGCTGGTCTCTGCAGAGAAGTCTGTGATAGTGATTCTGTCAAAACTTGATAAGGCTAAAAGACAATCTCTGCAACCATTAAAATAATTTTAAGCAGTGTGTATAATATCCCATTTTTATAAGGGGAGAAAAGTAATGTGAAGGGGACATTGCCAACTTTCTGGTATACAGTTATAAAATAGTCCCTACCCTTAAGAAACATTTAGATAATTACAGTAGAGGTAAGCATAGAGTTCTCATGTAATACGTAAAATACCTTACCTAGCTTAAGTGGACTCAGTTTAGGTTTAAAAACAGATACACTGGACCAAGGCTTTAATGACAGTAAGAGTTAGTTGAATGGGTGCAAGGTGGAGGTAGGAAAGAGAAGAATTTTAGGTGTAGAAAACAAAGGTAAAGGCAGGGTGTGTGAATCAGTTCACTGATCTCTAAGCACAAGTTACTTGATTATGTTGTTGAGGAGTGTCCCATAAGAAGAAGCTGGAGAGGTGCTTTAGTATAAGTAGGGTCAAATCATGGAAGTTCGGTGTGCCATGTTGACATTAAACTGAATGCTGTGTATAGTGGAAATTATTTTAAAAAAAGGGTAACATGCTCAACTTTTTGGTTTAGGTAGGTTATTTTTGTCTTTGAGTGCCTGATCTGATATTCTAATCTTTTTGAAGGTCAAAAACTTTGTTTATTGATTACTGTATCCTCAGAGCCTAGAATAGTACCTGGCAAATATTTAAGTATTCCCTAAAAATGTTAGTAAGGCAGTATAGTTGCATAAAGCAGTTTGAGAGCGTGGGCTCCCACACAGGCCTGAATCTTGATGCCACCATTAAATAGCTCTGTGACCTTGAGCATATTTCTTAACCACTTAGTTTTCTTATCTAGGAAATGTAAAGAACAGTAGGACCTACCTAATCAGATAAAATGAGTTTATATAAAGCACTTAGAATAGTGCTTGGCTCATATTAACTGTTATTATTTCTTTTATGAATGAAAGATACAATACAAACTAGAGCTGCTAAGAGCTTGCTCCCGGAGCATATGCAGAGTTACATAGTAAGGGATGGAGTTAAGAAATATTCAGAAACACAGTTGGTTAGGAAGTGGTAAATAAGGATGAGAAGGAATTAAGGTTAATTCCCTGATGTAAAGCTAGAGCTTTAGGTTTTCTCTCCAGGGTTCCTGTCCCCTCCACAACCCTCAACACACACACACACAGAGTTACTAGTAAATGATGACTGATTTATTCTAGTTAGTATAGGAAATTTAAGGCCAGGAGGTGAAGTCTCTGGTATGTTGAGGAAAGCATTGATGAATTGTGCACACCCTCTTTTGGATTTTTGTTTGGTTTTTCTCTGATTCCTTTTCTTTCTCTTTCTTGAAGTCTATTTCTTAGACTCCTTTTGAGTTCTTTTCTTCACAGGACAGAAACACAAGAAGGGCCTAGGACCACCTTCATCTATTTTCCTTCCTTGTCTCCTTTTCTCTTTCTCTTTCTGTCCCCTCCCAAACCCCATTATTTTCCTAGCCTCTTTTTGCCACAGAGGGAGACCAGAGAACAGATGTGTCTTCCTTGTTTGGCCTGGCTACAGACTAGCTTGGTGTTTCACAATCCCCAGTAATAAGGGAAAACTAAATATGTTTTTCGTAGTACCAGAAATTATTCTCTTGTGCACTTAAATTTAACTTTAAAAGGTTTCTCTTTTAATTCTGTTCTTTTTTGTGATATTGAGAAAGATTTGAATCTAGCTTTTGAAGCAAGTTTCTATAATCTTGGGACCTTTTTTGTTTCAGAAACCAGCTAACTCCTAGAATACAGCTTGTCTGCTAGGCAAAAGGAGTCTTTTAGTTCACTATTAGGCTGGTCAAGTTCACCTGAGCCAAGGGTTCCAAGCTAGAGTTGTGCTGTTCATTAGAGTAGTGGGGCTGGAATAGCCTGAGAATCTGAGGAGCAACCCTGCTTTCTTTCTTTTTTTTTTTTTTTAAATATATTTTTATTGATTTCAGAGAGGAAGGGAGAGGGAGAGAGAGATAGAAACATCAATGATGACAAGGAATCATTGATTGGCTGCCTCTTGCACGTCCCCCACTGGGGATCGAGCCCGCCCTTGACCGGAATCGAACCCGGGACCCTTCAGTCCGCAGGCCGATGCTCTATCCACTGAGCCAAACCAGCTAGCGCCCTGCTCTTTCTTTGAAATCTTTACCTTAATGGTTTATGTGAATTGTGCATTCTACTCTAGAATTCATCTTAGTTTGTTTTACTATACATTTTCATTTCCTTCCTAATATTTTACCTAAACTGATGCTCCGGGAAGATAATTCCTTCTGTTTTCTTATGTGTTTTCCTGGCCCCCTGCATACCACCTCATTTTCCAGCTTTAAGGATTTAGCCAAAACCTTTTTATTAAGTGTCTCTTGCATATTTCTCATGGTGGCAGATGGCCTTTGGCTAACTGGGTTACAGCTTCTTTGCCTTAACACATTAAATGATGCTTCTAAATCCTGATTATAAATAATTTGCACTAAAAGCTTTTCCATTGTAAAAAAATGCAAATATTCTATGGAATTCCTTGTCTGGATAGTCATAAGAAGGTAATAGCCAATGTTTATTGTGTTCTTACTATGTGCCAGTTTCTGTTCTCACCCCTTTAATCTATCATGCTATTTAATTACGCAGTGCTTTAAAATTAAATAACTGATCTTGTAGAACCTCATGCTAGCATTACTATTATTTATAATTAACAGATTTCAACACTAAACTTGCACAATGTCTTTGAAACCAAGAGTAGTAGATTTTGATGAAACATGGAACAAACTTTTAACGACAATCAAAGCTGTTGTCATGTTGGAATACGTCGAAAGAGCAACATGGAATGATCGCTTCTCGTATCCTTTCAGTGGCATTGATACATGGTCTTCTATTGATAATGATATTGTATTGATAAATATATCAATTAACATGATTAATGTTCTAAAATTGATGCACTTGTTCAAAAGTGAGAACAGATTGAAACATATAAATGGAAGAACATTCCAGTGTTCTTGTATTACTGTATACATTTCCAAGTTCATCACCTATATGTGGCAGTCATTAATCTTTGATAACCTTTCATTCAACTTATATGTCAGGTTTTACTTTAGGGAATCCATTTGTGAATAAAATAAACTACTTTCTGTTCACTCTACTAAGGGAAACAAACAACAAACAGATATTAAAAAATCTAATGTCAGTGCTTCTAACAGGGAGTGATAAATACTGTGGAGAAAGTAAAGCAGGATAAGGGCCATCAATTCCAAAGGAGACTGTAGCCAAGAAATGAAGAGAAGGCTGAGACTCAGAAGGGTAGCAATGAAAGAATTAGGAAAGATCACCAAGAGCAAAAATGTGTCATTAGAGACAAGGCTAAGATCATCCACCCTCGTGTTTCCAATTACTGTGTACTGATGCAAAAGCTGGCAGTGAAGAAGGCTGATAGGAAAAAAATGGATTCACTTGAAATATGCTGTTGGAGGATAGCTATATGGATACCCTGAATTGGAAGAAAGACGAGTGGGTCCAAGAGCAAATTAAGCCTGAAACATCTCTGGAGGTAAAAATGAAAAAAATGAAACTGTCCTACTTCAGGCATTTCATGAGAAGGCAGGGTTCTTTGGGAAAGCTAATAATGCTGGGAAAAGTAAAAGCCAGCAGGAAAAGGGAAAGACAAAAATGAGATGGATTGACTCCATTAAAGAAGCCACAGGCATGAGTCTGCAGGAGCTGAGTGGGGGATATCACTCATTCATGGGGTGGTAGGAGTCAAAGCCGACTCAACAACACAACAGGGGTGTGGAGAATGGTTGAAGTACCTACGTGAATGGCTCTTTTGGAAGGGATGTCAAGGAAGGCCTTTTTGAGGAGGATGATAATTGAGTAGAGACTGGAACAAAGTGTGGGAGTAAGTCCTATAAATATCTGAGGGGAGGGACTGAATGGCAGGTTCAATGACAGACAGAAACATGTTTTTTAAAAAAATATATATTTTATTGATTTTTACAGAGAAGAAGGGAGAGGGAGAGAGAGTTAGAAACATCAGTGAGAGAGAAACATCGATTCAGCTGCCTCCTGCACACTCCCTACTGGGGATGTGCCTGCAACCAAGGTACATGCCCTTGACCGGAATCGATCATGGGTCCCTCAGTCCGCAGGCCGATGCTCTATCCACTGATCCAAACCGGTTAGGGCAACATGTTTTTTTTTTATTGGGTTGTCTATATCTGTGAATTAGGAGTTGCATATGAAGAAACAAATATGAGGTTTCCTAGTCTAAAACCTGGTGTCCTGCATTTCTACATGATGGCAATCTTAAAAAAAAAAAAAAAATATATATATATATATATATATATATATATATATATGTATGTATTAAGTGTACAGTATATGATTACTTATATAATAAGTATATTTATTTGTATAATAAAATGTAATTTAAATAATATCATGTATATAAGAGCCACACTGCAAACCTAGCACCTTGGGTATAAACTCTGGCACCAAGAAAAATCCTCAAATATTAAAATATTTTAGCTTCGTGGTATTTGGGAGGTTAAGGGATCTCTGGGAATCCTTTGCTATAGGTAACGGACAGAGTTGTGGACATCAGTCTTACCAACACTGCCTAGTGTCTGCCAGGGGCCATAGTGGGGTAAGCATAGGGACAACATATGTACATTGAAACATGTATACTGTCAAGACTCCTGAGCCACCTCAGTCTTTTACCACAGGAAATAACCACATGTGTCACATCACAGGGTGAAAAGGGGGGCAGGGTAGAGGCCTGGGTCTTGGGTCCAAATAGTTTGGCAGTATCCTAAGGCCCTGAAGGAGGACTTGAAGACTGGATGGACACTGTAGGATCAGAGATTCTTTCCGAAAAAAAGCGAGGTGAGATGTATTCAGAATGTGTATGGAGGTTCAGAGTTTTTTTTTCAGACTCTGTGCTGCCCTCTCTAGCAATCTTCTGGGGCTAAAAGATGGGTACTTTTAAGGCTCTTTGAACTAAAATAATGAGCAGAGAGAAAAGAGAAGGAATTGGTGATTACAAGAAAAGGGAAAATGAGTATAAGATAGAAAAGAATAGATGTGTTCTTCATTATTGTACAGAATATATAGTTTAATTAGTTGGTTTGTAAATGGCTTTAAAATAGCTGACTTACCTGGAAAGTACTCTTTTAGTCAGTTACTATTTCTAAGATGTTTATTGTTATTTCTAAGATGTATCTTGATACATCTAAGATGGTCTAGTTATTCTTGACCTGATCATGGATTTTCTCCTCCTCCCCTTAAAATAAAAAAAAAAATCTACAAAAACAGTAAATTAAAAGTGTAATCTCCCACTTTAATTTGTAATTAAGAAAATAAAGGGCTGTGTTACTAATTGTCCCAAAGTAGAATTCCCTCCATTTCCCTGTTATTTTGCCCAAGAATATATGGTTGACTTCTGACATTCAGATATCTTAGGTAGAATTTTAAATGCCATAAAACCTTAATATATTTTGAAAATGAAAAATGCTCCTTGAAAACTGTGTACCTACCATATGTATTAGTACTTGGTGGAGTGTGAAATATAATACATATGTGGAAAAGTTTGTAAGATATACATGTAGAGTTCAATAAATAATTATAACACCTGTATAATCACCACACAGGTTGGTTAAGAACTAGAACACTGCCAGCATCCACCAACCCCACATCACCACATGTCCCTCTCAGTTTACAAGCCCCTCCTTTCCCTTGGAGATACTAGTATCCTGACTTTTGCATCTATTGTTTCCTGTTTTTCTAAAAACAGTATAACTACCTATATACACAACCTTAAACAATATTGGTTAATTCTTCCTGTGTTTTGAACTTCATATAAATAGAATTGTACTATATACATTTGTCATTTTTTCAACATATTTGTGTTTAATTAATTTTTTACAAATGACCTTATAAAATATACATTATTAGTTCAATTTTGCAGTTAAGAATATTGTGGCCCAAAATGCATAAGATGACTTACTGATATTGTAGGATAGAATGCTGGGGTAAAAATGCCAAAGTCTTCCGTACTCTTGCAGTTGGCATTAAGGAAGCTTGACTGCCAATCGAAGTTAGGAAAGGTTTTCTCTGTAGTCATCTCTGGTTGGTGCACCAGCAACACTTTTATTCTGTGCTTCTAAATTAAATCAAACCAATATCTGATGTTGATGCTGATTCTAATTAATGATTTTTACATATTCATTTTTACATGTGGCATTTTTATTCTTTAGAAATGTCAAACATCTCTTTTTTATTATAAATAAATTTTGTTTGTTTGTTGTCTTACTATTTTCAATGTTAAGATAATTTTTACTTTTATCGCCATTTCAAAACTCATTGTGACGTACCACACATTAGAATTAATAGAGTTAAAACTCAAAATTAAGTCCAAGAATAGGAAGCACCTTTTAATGGAGAAAATGAATTAAAATAAATAATTTTGCTGCTGGCCAACACTATCTTGGTTGTAATAGTTCAGAGCTTTTGCTCTGGAACAGTTTTGTTTTTGACTGAGAATTTTTAAGTGAAAAGTTCATAAACAGGAATTTTTATATTCCTGAAGAGAAATTTAAGGAAAAGATGACTTTGGGGAAGAGAATGTTTAAATCTGACCTCCAGATATTTCTCACTTTTTGTCTTTTAAAATATGCTTTTATTGATTTTTTTTTCTTTTTTAGAGAGAGAGGAAGGGAGAGGGAGATAGAAACATCCATGAGAGAGAAACATCAATGTGGATTGGCTGCCTCCTGCACAGCCCCCTCATTTTTTGTCTTTTAAAGTGTCTTGAAAAATGCTCTTCTTGGGTTGTTTTTCCTAAGGCCTAAACATTTCCATTGAATATTTGAAAAAGTTAGAGAAAAAGAACATATTTAGGAATATTTTTTAGGCAGTTGAATAAAATTTTGAAGTGGTAAACCGAGACCCCAAACTGTGGTGAGTGAAATATTAATTTAAAAAATTTATTAAGAAGGTGAGTCCATTAAAAAATTGGAGCATCATCCCATACACCAGAAGGTGCCGGGTTTGATCCCCTGTCAGGGCGAGTGTAGGAGGCAGTCGATTCATCTCTCTATCTCTCTCTCTCGCTCCTCCCCCCTCCTCCATCTTCCCTCTCCTCCCCTCCCTCTCTCCTCTCTTCCTTCCTCTCTCTCAAATCAATAAAAATATTTAAAAAAAATATGAATACATTCTCACTTATATTTGTAATGAAAAGGGAAAGTATCCCTAAATTGCCTCCCCTGCAGAAAAAAAGGTAAGCCCTGTGGTGTGAATCCTTGCAGTCAATTTTGTGTACATGTACATGCAGTGGATATATTGAGAAAACATTTGAGCCCATAATTAGCATATGCTGAATTTATGGTATTGAATAATTTTATTTTTTAATAGGTTTTTATAGATTTAAGAGGGAGAGGAAGGGAGAGGGATAGAGTTAGAAACATCGATGACATCAATACCCTGCCTCCTGCACATCCCCACTGGTGACTGAGCCTATAGCCCGGGCATGTGCCCTAACAGGGAATCAAACCAGTGACCTCTTGGTTCATGGGTTGATGCTCAACCACTGAGCCACGCTGGCTGGTCTGGTATTGAATCATTTTAATTTTTCAGTATCAAGTAAGTTGTGTATTCTAGAAATAAGTGTATATAGCTTAAGGAAAAAATAGGTGAAGCAAATATGTTGGATGAAAATTCTGTAAGTAGGTATTTAGAACTTAATTAAATAAATCACATTTTTACTGAAAGAATTATTGATCTAGATTCTGGCTGAAGTTAGTCTTAAAAATACTCATGAGAAATACAGATGAATTTTCACAAAGTGAACATACTTGTGTATTCAATAAATAGAACACTTAAAAAAAATCCTTACCAGAGGATATGATTTGGTAGAGAGAGAGAGAGAGAGAGAGGGGGGGGGGGAGGGAGAAACATGGATGTGAGAGGGAAACATTGATTGGTTGCCTTCTGTACATACCCCCCCAGAGTCGAACCCACAACCTAGGCATGTGCCCTGACCAGGAATTACACCCATAGCCTTTTTGTTGTACCGGACGGTGTTCCAACCAACGGAGCGACCAGACCAGGGCAATAAATAGAACACTCTTAGCACCCTAGAAAACTTCTTGTTCCCTCTCAGTCACTAACCTTAACTACTATCCTGACACCTAATACATTTAATTCAAACAGCTCTTTTGTATTTGATTTTACTAGGGTAGTGAGTGATGAGTAATTGAGATTGAGTATAACTCTCTATGGTAGAACAAACACAACAAAACTTTCAGAGATTTAAATTATGTAGTGAACTAAAACTTTTTTTAAATAAAAGGAGTTTATAGCTGAAACCTAGAGGGACTCCAAGTAGGATCCAGAGCTCATATAATACCTTATTTTGAAGCTCCTTCTCTATTAATTCCTGTTTCGTCTCCCATCCACCAAACCATTATTAATTTTCTATAGACTTTGTGTCCAGATAAATTCTTACTTAGGTGGTGTATATTCAGATCTCTACTTTCTTTGTAATATAGGTTAATATTTTGATATGTTATTGCTGATCTTATATAGTATTTTACTTAGATAATCTTTTCATTATTTTATCTGAGTTGATTTAAAACAATTGTAATAGTTTCCTGTTTGTGCATATATGTACATATCCTATATAATAAAAGGCAAATTGTCCCCACAGGCAGGAGTTAGACCAATCGGGAGTTAGACATGCGCTGATCACCAGGGGGTGGTGGTGACAGGCAGTCGGGGGAAGGGAGGCCCCGGCCAGTGGCCAGCAGCCACTAGGGACCCTTCCTGTGTATGCATTTCATGCACTGGGCCTCTAGAGTGTGTGTGTGTGTGTGTGTGTGTGTGTGTGTGTGTGTGTGTGTGTGAATATGAAAAAAAATATATATATATATTTTACAAAAAAATCAGGCACAGTGATGTTACACTATATGGATATTCTTGGTTCACTATGTTTGTTTTCTTAATATAAAGAAAATTTTAGCCCTAGCCAGGTAGGTCAGTTGCTTAGAGCAGCGGTTGCCAACCAGTGGTCCGTGGACCACTGATGGTCCGTGAGGTCTGAAAGGTTGGTGACTGCTGGTTTAAGGAAACCTTTGGAACCGCAGTCGCCAAACGGTGGTCTGTGGGATCTGAAAGGTTGGCGACCACTGGCTTAGAGCATTGTCCTGATATGCCAAGGTTGCAGGTTTGATCGCTGGTCAGGGCACATATAAGAATCAACTAATGAATGCATAAACAAATGGAACAACAAATCAGTCTGTCTCTCCCTCCCTCTCTCTAAAATCAATAAAACATTTAAAAAAGAAAATATTTTTATTTAATACAATAATATTATTGAAGAAATATATACATATACACGTGAAGATAGTTTATTTGTTACTAATATTAATTAAAAATAAAGAAAAGGATTTAGAAGGAACATGGGAAAGTCTGACTGATATCTACCAGACTTCCATGTGTGGAGGGCTGCTTGCTCTTTCCAGAGTAATGATACTAGGTTAAGAGGCAGGGCATGTGTGATTTGATTCATATTTCCTTTGCATCACCAAGAGTGATGTGCCTGTTACATGCCACAAACTCTGCCCGGGGGCTGGGGATATAGAGATGATTAAGAATAGGCTAGTGTGGATAACAAAGGTATAAATAATTTTTATTGTATAAAAATAAGTTTTATAGAAGAAGAATATATAAAACTAGTAGCCCTGTGCATGAATCCGTGCTCCAGTAGCTTGCTTCCACCCTCCTGTAGCTCTCTGCCCACTGCCCTGCACTCCTGTAGCCCTCCTGCCCACCCCTATAGTTTGCTGCCCTGCCCCCTCCTGTAGCTCTTTGCCTCCCACTTGATTGCTGCCCTGCCCCCTCCTGTAGCTCTCCGCTGCCCCCTTGCAGTTCGCTGCCCCCCCCCCCCCCCCCCCGCAGATCTGTGATCTGGTTGTTATGCGGTTGGTCGTTAGGCCTCGCGGCGTAATGGATAATTAGCATATTCCTCTTATTATATAGGATGTTATGGGGATTATAGATGGGAAGAACCTACATTCTATCTCTGGTATATTTTTAAAGTACACATTTTTATTTTGTCATATTTTCTGATTCTATGTTTAATAGAAATACTTGACTGCATCCCAAATAACCTTATTTTCAGATTTTATCTGCATCTCTAATTAGGCTGGTCTTCATGTGTGTTTTTCCACATTTGGTGCTTTTACATAGATGAGCTTACTTGGGTCTTACAAGGATCCTATAGAGATGTCATGATGTTATCTTTATCTTAGAGATGAGGAAATAGCCTAGAGAGGTTAAGAGACTTGGCCAAGATCACTGGCTAGTAAATGCTTCAAGCAGATAACATTTTCTCTGACTCCTGATAAAGAACTCTGTACAGCATACCACCTATGATACCTAGCAAGGTACTTAGTGGGTGTTCAAAAACTTAATTGATATTACTGTTCATACTATAATTCTTCTAATAGATTAAATGTTAAAGGACAGCGGATAGGTTATAGAATATTCTGATGAGTACTATGGTGTGGGAAAATATGTCAAGTGAATAATTTTTGTAACTTGATTTTCAGAATTGCTTAGAGTCCATATCTGCCGCTTGTGATATTCTGTAGCCCTTCGTTGGTATTATGTTTATGTCCTTTTTTACATAAACCGTATTTTGTAGCTGTCTGGGTAACTCGACTTCCCAGAATCCCCCTCTGAATTTTAATCTCTCTGAAAGGAATAGTTTTCTTTACAATACTACCAAATAATCCTCAATAAATATTTGTTGAATGAGTAAATGAACATATCTTCTAATGCTTTTAAAGTAAGCATGGTTATATATTTTACCTTTTATTCTATATCTATGTCTATATAATCTTAAACCACAAAAATGTGTGAAGCTTGAGTTAAATCTCATTTGTTGTAAAGAATATTTCCAATAAATGTGAAAACCTTAACAGTTTAACTAGAGATATCTATGCTTTATGTGTGGCCTATCCTGAACCCCTTGGAGAAAGACTTTATACAGAAACTAAGATTTTTTTGGAAAATCACGTACGGCATTTGCACAAGGTAAGGAATGATACATACATGATATAAATATGTTTGTAGCTGCATAGTTATTTGCTTAGTTCACTGTTTTGCAGTGCAGAACTAAGATCAAATTAAGGTTTATTTGTTTTGTTTCCTAAATGGCATTTTTCTAATTATATATATTTAAGATCTATTTGTCAAGAACTGTGCTTTTCCCACAAGGGAAATTAGTGTAGTTGCTCAAGATTATGTAAGTAGTAAGTGAAAGAGCAGGGTTTATTTACTTTTAAAATGTGTTCCTATGTTCTCTGGATAGGATCAAATTTTCTCTTACTGTTGCTTCCCACCTCTTGGTATATCTGTCTTTATTATTATCTGTCAATTTGTTAGCTGCCTCTTCATATCCTGTTTAAAGTCTTACAAAAACCTAAAATTAAAAAGGGAAATGGTAAATTTAAAAGCATGATAGAAATTTTTTCTGACCAATTTATTTGGTTAGTATATCATGTATATAAGGGTAACATCACAGACTTGTTCTGTGCAAAAATGAATTTACAGTATCTGACTTACCTACTGATCTTGTCAGGAGCTGAGTGAGGTCATTTATTATCTGAGCTAGCAACTTGACTCTTACCTTTTAGTAGCTGTGCGACCATGGGCAACTCACATAACCTACTTTAAGTTTATCTATAAAATGGAGATAAAATAACACAGTCTAATGTCTAACCCTGCACAAGGCTTAGAACAGATAGTTTTCAAAGTGTAAATAACTCATAAGTAAAGTCCAGTTGATTGATCATATGATAGTTTCCTTTAAAACATTCAGAGGATATGCTCTATTTTCTTTTGTATATGGCAGATACAGTGTTCTTAATATGTACATTTACTAGTTCATGAAAGTGATGTTGATCACAAGTACTTCAAATCAGTCTTAAAATATTTCCTATGTTAAGTTAGTTTTAAAATTAAAGTTCTGCTAGGGTGAGCATAATTGATAACTGTTTAAGGCAGTTATAAATTTTGTAATTTTATATTTTAGCATAGGTTGTAAGTGATTTTTTTTTAAAACTGCGAAGTAAATTTAGATTTATGGAAAAGTTGCAAAAATAGTAGAGCTTATTCTCATATACTTTTTATCCAGTTTCTTAATGATAATGTCGTGCATAATAGTGGTATGGTATTAAAACTAAGAAGTTAACATTGGTATAGTTGTGTGATTAAAAATTATATTTTGAAGTAGTTTTATGATAGTTTATAATAGTTATATTAATTATACACTATATGTTCTCAGATCCAGTGACAAAAGAAGTCGGCTAATGTGTAGATGATAAAGTAAATTGTTAATATAGCCAACAAAATCAGTTTCACCTCTGAGAAGAAAAAAATTTTTTTTAATACATTTTTATTGATTTCAGAGAGGAAGGGGAGGGAGAGAGAGATGGAAACATCAGTGATGAGAGAATCATTGATAGGCTGCCTCCTGCACATCCCCCACCAGGGGGATCGAGCCCGCAACCCGGGCATGTGCCCTTTACGGGAATTGAACCCGGGACCCTTCAGTCCACAGGCTGATGCTCTATCCACTAAGCCAAACCAGCTAGGGCTGAGAAGAAAATTTGATTTGATTCAGGGAGGGAACTTTTTAAATTACTAAAGTATTACATTACCATTACAAATAATTTAGGATATACAGATAAGCAATAAAGAAGAAAGTAAACATCACCATAACATACCTCCAGAATTAATCATTGTTAATAGTTTCCATATATGTTTGTTAAAATAAATCTCTTTTGGTACATACTAATACACATGTAATTTGATTTAATAATTACTATAATGTATATTTTTGATTTGTGTAGACTTCTATTTTTTATTAGAAAGATAACTTTAAAATATTGGACCTCAGATTTAAGTTTGATTTTCATTTTTTCAAAAAATAGCATTTTCTCTTACGTAAATAAAATAAACTTGCTTGGGGAATGTGGAAAAAGTGTCAATTTTCATAAATAGTCTTATTCACAAAAGTGAATAATTTGAAGTAATGATATATCAGTCTGATTTACTTACATACTAGCAGGTTGATCACATGTTATGGATTTGAGGAAACACATTGAAACTTGACAATAGAATTGTATTCTGTATGAACTGATCTTAATATATTCTAGTCCAAAGAAAATATCAAATCATTACATCTTGTCCTTTTATCTTAGAGAATGAAACAATTACTCTCCAGTATGATGCTTCACTTTCATATCTAAGACTCACATGTTTTTCTAGTTGTTTCTTAGAATGGAATTTATAAATGTAATTTATAATGCTTAAATTATGTCCGTTATTTTAAAATACTAACTTTTGACAAATTTTATAGCTTACATATGAAAATGATTAGTGCTTTCCAAGTGAAAAATATTTCTTCTTTGTCTAGAGAGTTCTGGAGTCTGAAGAGCAAGTCCTTGTTATGTATCATAGGTATTGGGAGGAATATAGCAAGGGTGCAGACTATATGGATTGCTTGTATAGGTAAGTATTCTTTTAAGCTCTATGACAATTTCAACAGTATTGCTTGCATTTATAATTGAAGGGTTTTTAAAGATATTTTTATTTTTTAACTTTATTTTTATTGTTGACACTATTATAGATACCCCATTTTCCCTCCCTTTGCCTACTTCCACAATCCTCATCCCTCTTCCTTCTGACTCTTATCACTGTTGTCTGTGTCTATAGGTTATGCACATAAGCTTTTTGGCTAATCCCTTCACCTTCTTTCATCCAGTACCCACCTCCCCTATCCCTTCTGACAGCTGTCAGACTATCCAGGGGTGGGCAAACTTTTTGACTCGAGGGCCACAATGGGTTCTTAGACTGGACCGGAGGGCCCGAACAAAAGCATGGATGGAGTGTTTGTGTGAACTAATATAAATTCAAAGTAAAGGAGTGGAGGGGAGAGCAAGAGAACCGGATAGAACAGCCGGATCCGGCCCGCGGGCCGTAGTTTGCCCACGGCTGGACTATCCCATGTATCCATGTTTCTGCTTCTACTTTGTTCATTAAATTCCACATATTATTGAGATCATATGGTATTTGTCTTTCTCTGACTGGCTTATTTCACTTAGCATAATACTCTCCAGGTCCATCCATTCTGTTACAAAAGGTAAGAAAGATTTCCTTTTTTTTTTTTTTTTTTTTATGGTGGTGGTGTATTCGTTTGTGTAAATGTACCACAACTATTTATTTATTTATGTATGTATGTATGTATATATGTATGTATGTATTTATTTATATTGATCTTAGAGGGAGTAAGGGAGGGAAGGAGAGCGAGAGAAAGAAAGAAATATCCATCAGACATCACCTATATGTACCCTGATTGAGGATCAAACCTGCCACCTGGGTATGTGCCCTGCCTAGGAATCAAACTCGCCACTTTTTGGTGTATGGGATGATGCTCTAACCAACTGAGCCTCATCGGCCAGGGCATACCACAGCTTTAAAAAAAAAAAAAAAAAAAAAATATATATATATATAAATAATTTCAGAGAGGCAGGGAGAGGGAGAGAAAGATAGAAACATCAATGATGAGAGAGAATCATTGACCAGCTGCCTCCTGCATGCCCGCTACTGGGATCAAGCCCACAACCCAGGCATGTGCCCTGACTGAGAATTGAACCATGACCTCCTGGTTCATAGGTCGACACTCAACCACCCATCCATACTGGCTGGGCACCATAGCTTTTTTATATACTCATCTACTGATGTGCACTTGGGCTGTTTCCAGATTTTGGCTATCCTATATAATAAAAGGCTAGTATGCAAATAATCCCCTCGGGAGTTTGACCCACCGGGAGTTTGACTGCTTGCTCTGACGTGCACTGACCACCAGGGGGTGATGCGGAATGAAGGAAGGCCCCGGCCGGCAGCCGGCAACCAAGGGAAGGAAGGCCCTGATCAGCCCTGATCGCTGGCCAGGCCTAGGGACCCTACCCTTACCCATGCATGAATTTCGTGCACCAGGCCTCAAGTTGTAAATAATGCTGTGAACATAGTGGTGAACATATTCTTTTGAATTGGTATTTCGGGATCCTTAGGATACATTCCTAGAAGTGGGATCACTGGGTCAAAACACAGTTGCATTTTTTATTTTTTGAGGAAACCCCATGCTGTTTTCCACAGTGGCAGCACCAGTCTGCATTCCCACCAGCAATATAATAGAGTTCCCTTTTCTCCACATTCTCTAGCATTTGTCATTTGTTATTTTGTTGATGGTAGCCATTCTGACAGGTGTGAGGTGATACCCCATTCTTGTTTTAATTTGCATCTCTCTGATGATCAGTGACTGAGCATTTTTTCATGTCTCTTGGCCATCTGTAAGTCCACTTTGGAGAAGTGTCTGTTTAGGTCCTTTGCCCGTTTTTTAATTGGACTGCTTCCTTTTGTTAAGTTGTATGAGTTCCTGCCCTAGCTGGTTGGCCCAGTGGGTAGAGTGTGGGCCTGTGGACTGAGGGGTCCTGGGTTTGATTTTGGTCAGGGGCACATGCCCAAGTGGCCAGCTCAATCCCCAGTAGGGGGAGTGCAGGAGGCAGCCAATCAATGGTTCGCTTTCATCATTGATGTTTCTACCTCTCTCTCCCTCTACCTTCCTCTCTGAAATAAATAAAAATATATTAAAAAAAAAGTTGCATGAGTTCCTTATATATTTTGGATATTAATCCTTCATCAGATGTATCATAGCCAAATATGTTCTCCCATACAGTGGGCTCCCTTTTCATTCTATTGATGGTTTCTTTTGCTGTGCACAAGCTTTTTAGTTTGATGTGGTCTCATTTGTTTGTTTTCTCTTTAGTTTCCTTTGCCCTAGTACAGCCTTGGGCAAACTATGGCCCGCGGGCCGGATCCAGCTGTTCTATCCGGTTCTCTTGCTCTCCCCTCCGCTCCTTTACTTTGAATTTATATTAGTTCACATAAACACTCCATCCATGCTTTTGTTCCGGCCCTCTGGTCCAGTTTAAGAACCTATTGTGGCCCTCGAGTCAAAAAGTTTGCCCACCCCTGCCCTAGTAGGTGTATCCTTAAACATATTGCTATGAGAGATGTCAGATTTTGCTGCCTATAGTTTCTTCTAGGATTTTTATGGTTTCCTGACTTAGAATTTAAGTCTTTTATCCATTTTGAGTTTATTCTTGTGTATGGTGTAAGTTGGTTGTCTAGGTTTTTTTTTTTTTTGTTTGCACATATCTGTCCAATTTTCCCAACACCATTTAATAGGCTGTCTTGAGTCCATTGTATGTTCTTGCCTCCTTTTTAAATATTAGTTGAATGTAATGGCTTGGGTTGATTTCTGTCTTCTCTGTTGTGTTCCATAGATGTGCACTGAGTGGCCAGATTATTATGATCTCTGAACGCATAATAATCTGGTCACTCAGTGTGTGTGTGTGTGTGTGTGTGTGTGTGTGTGTGTGTGTGTGTGTGTATACTAGAGGCCCGGTGCATGAAATTCGTGCATGGGGCGGGGGGAGTCTATGTGTCCCTCAGCGCAGCCTGCACCCTCTCCAATCTGGGATCCCTCTCACAATCCAGGACTGCTGGCTCACAACTGCTCGCCTGCCTGCCTGTCTGATCACCCCCTAACCCAGGGGTGGGCAAACTTTTGACTCGAGGGCCACAATGGGTTCTTAAACTGGACCGGAGGGCCGGAACAAAAGCATGGATGGAGTGTTTGTGTGAACTAATATAAATTCAAAGTAAAGGAGCGGAGGGGAGAGCAAATGAACCCTCCGCTCTTTTGGCTCCGCAGGCTGGATAGAACAGCCGAACGGGCCGGATCCGGCCTGCGGGCCGTAGTTTGCCCACGGCTGCCCTAACCACTCCCCTGCCAGCCTGATTGATGCCTAACTGCTCCCCTGCAGGCCAGATTGCTCCTAATTGCCCTCCCCTGAAGGCCTGGTTGCCCCCAACTGCCCTCCCCTGCAGTCCTGGTCCCCCCCCAACTGCCCTCCCCTGCAGGCATGGTTTCCCCCAATTGCCCTTCTCTGCCGGCCCAGTCACCCCTAACTGCCCTCCCCTGCTGGCCTGATCGCCCACAACTGCCCTCCCCTGCAGGCCTGGTCTGTCCCAACTGCCCTCCCCTGCAGGCCTGGGTCCCTTCTAACTGCCCTCCCCTGCAGGCCTGGGTCCCTCCCAACTGCTCTCCCCTGCAGGCCTGGTCCCTCCCAACTGCCCTCCCCTGCTAGCCTGATCACCCACAACTGCCCTCCCCTGCTGGCCTGATCACCCACAACTGCCCTCCCCTTCTGGCCATCTTGTGAGGGCCATCTTTGATCACATGGGGGTGGCCATCTTGTGTGTTGGAGTGTCGGTCAATTTGCATATTATCCTTTTATGAGATAGTATATTAGAGGCCCGGTGCATGAATTCGTGCATGGGTGGGGTCCAGCTAGCCTGGCCAGCGGGATGGGATGGGACATGGGTGGTTGGCCGGCCTGCCTGCTGGTCGAACTCCTGGTCGAGGGGACAATTTGCATATTAGCCTTTTATTATATAGGATATACACTGAGTGGCCAGATCATTATGCATTCAGAATCATAATAATGTGGCCACTCAGTGTATATACCTATTCTTGTAGCCTGGAGCAGAGCCAAGCCTTCTGCTCGCTCGGTGGCGGCAGCAATTTCTATTGGGATTTATGTATCTTCTATAATTGAAACTTTGTAGCCTTAAGCGGAGCTGCAGAAGCTTGGCTTCCTCCATCACTGCGGGCAACCCTAGCCTCCTGCTCTCTCCAGCTCCGTGGCTGCCGCCATTTCTGTTGGGATTTATCTTCTATAATTGAAGCTTTGTAGCATTGAGTGGAGGCCTGGGCCGGCAAGGGCAGGCGGAAAGCTTGGCTTCCTCCATTGCCAGGGAAACCCAAGCCTTCCTCCTGCTCTCTGTGGCTGCAGCCATCTTGGTTGGGTTTATTTGCATATTCGCTTTTGATTGGCTGGTGGGCGTGGCTGGTGGGCGTGGCTTGTGAGTGTAGTGGAGGTACGGTCAATTTGCATATTACTCTTTTATTGGATAGGATTGTTGGATCCGACTTGCTAATATTTTATTGAGGATTTTAGCATCTATGTTTATTAGGGATAGTGGCCTGTAATTCTCTTCCTTTGCAGTGTCTTTATCTGGTTTTGGAATTAGGATAATGCTGGACTTATAAAAAAAGTTTGTAAGTATTTCTTCTTCTTGGATGTTTTGGAATAGTTTGAGGAGTATAGGTGTTCTTCTTTAAATGTTTGGTAAAACTCCCCTGTGAAGCCTTCCCATCCTGGGCTTTTGTTTGCTGAAAGTTTTTTGATTAGTGCTTCAATTTGATCCTTTGTTCTTGGTCTATTCAGGTTTTCTGATTTTTCCTGATTCAGTTTTGGGAGATTATATTTTTCTAGGAATTTGTCCATTTCATCTACATTGTCCACCTTGTTGGCATATAGTTATTAATAGTATTTTCTTTCAATCCTTTGTATTTCTGTTGTGGCAGTGGTTATTTCACTGTTTTCGTTTCTGATTTTATTTACTTGGGTCCTCTCTCTTTGTTTCTTGATGAATCTGACTAATGGTTCACCAATCTTTTTTATCTTTTAAAAGAACCAGATCTTGGTTTCACTTCTTTTTTAGTCTCTATGTCATTTTTTCTGCTCTAATCTTTAGTAATTCCTTCCTTCTACTTAGTCTGAGCTTTTCTTGTTCTCTTTTTAATTCTTAAGTTGTAGGGTATATAGTTTATTATTAATTTTACTTGTTTTTTGAGGTATGCCTGTAGTGCTAAGAACCGTGTCCTAGAGATTTTGGGTTGTTGTGTGTTCATTTTCATTTGTTCCCAGAAAGTTTTTTATTTCTTGATCTCATTGGTAACCCATTCATTGTTTAATAACATGTTATTTAGCCTCCACATGTTTAAATGTTTTTTACTGTAGTTGATTCTAATTTCATTCCACTGTGATCTGAGAAAACGCTTGATATGATTTCAATCTTCTTGAACTTGTAGAGACTTGTTTTGTGTCCTAACATGTGTTCTGTCTTTGTGCATGACCATGTGCACTTGACAGGAATGTATATTATGCAGCTTGGCACGAAATAGTCTATAAATGTTAGTTAAATCCATCTGGTCCAGTGTATCATTTAGATTCACTGTTTTCTTATTAAATTTTTGTCTGGAAGATCTATCTAGTGAGGTCAGCGGTGTGTTAAAGTCCCCTACAATAACTGTATTGTTGTTGATCTCTCCCTTTGAGTCCTCTAGATTTTCTTTTTATATATACAGGTGCTCCTATATTGGGTGTATATATGTTTACCAGAGTTATATTCTCGTGTTGGATCTATGCATTTAGTATTTTTGGAGACCTTTATTGTCTCTTGTGATGGCCTTCTTTTTGAAATCTATTTGGTCAGATATGAGTATTGCTACCCCAGCTTCTTTTTTATTTTCATTTGCATGGCAAATTTTTTCCCATTCCTTCATTTGGCTGCCTATTTGGGTTTGTGACTGTGTATTAGGTAGATCTTACCTGCCTCCCAATCTTTAGTGCAGGACAATGTCAAACACTGTTTCTGACTTATTAGATCAGAGGAAGATACAAAGCCTCTAGAGACCCACCTCTGCCTGTAGACTGATTGTATTCAGTCTTGACTTGCCTCAGGTAATACTCCACAGGTGGGCGGGAGAGTTTTTGGCCCTCAGAAATTCCACATGGTGGGGCCTGGGGTTTTCTAATAGGGTAGGTCAACTGTCTACCCCCCCCCCCCCCCAGTCAAAACCCATCTTGATAGCAAAGGTCTCCCCCAGAAAGATGACCTCTGCATGGTGAGGGAGTGATTTACTATAGGAAACTGGGGTGTCTGCTCTCCAGGATCTAACCCTAGAGCCCTCAACCCTGGATTCTGCTCACACAGCTCCAGACCACTCTGCCCTTTCTCTGTTGGTGCACAAGGTGAGTGGCTGCACACTAAATTTTGTGTGTTGGCTCTTTAACCAGTTAACTGCCGCGATGTTTTGAATTTAATTAAAAAGGTCTGATGCTTGCATCTGCAGATGCTTATGGCATACAAGTGGTTAAGAGGGCGCCTGCAATTCCCTGGCAGACAGCAACCTTGCTGCTTTTCACAGCCAGGTGTTATGTGGGCACCTTTCTCAGTTCTGATGCTCTCTCTCTGCTGGGGGCCTAGCTTGGGGATTAGATAATTCTCAGTGGCAACCCCCTATAGCTGAGATATCTCTCTGGAACTTCATCTGCTGTCTGTGGGGGCCTGCCCAGTCCTTCTGTGCCTCTGCCCTTCCTACCAGTATCTATGCGGTCTCCACTTTCCGTCCTTGTTTATCAGGGTTCTCTATCGATAGTCTTAAGTTGATTATTTAGGAAGATTATTTTGTATTTTAGTTGCAATTCCAGTTTCCTCCTGGGTTTGTGTGTATAGCATCCATTTACTCCACCACTATTTTTAATCTCTTAGAAACATTTTCTTTATAAAGCTGTTTTTCTCAGGTAGACAAAGTGATCAAAATGTCAGCTTTACTCATACTTCTTACTTTCTATAACAATCAATTTCATTTTCTTACTCACTGATTGTAATTTTTGTCTTTGTTTAAAATTGAAACCTTCCATTTTCCCCCCCTAGGGAAAAGTATAAATTAGAGAACATACCTGACTTTGATTTTTTAACCATTTTCTTTTTTAATTTTTTAATGCAAAGCAAACTTATCTTGACTTATCGAGAAGAATCTGGAAATGATCTAATGAGATGGTTGAAGGGTTGTCTGTTGGATAGACCTGTTAGGCTATAAGGCTTTTGGAGTTTTTGTAAATATTTGATCCTTCCTTTCTTTCTTCTTTCCTCCCTCCCTCCCTCCTTTCTTTTCCTTCTTTCCTTCCCCTCATCCAAGTATATGTTTATTGATTTTAGAGAGATGTGAGAGAGGAAGAAACATCGATGCCTCCCATATGTTCCCTGATCAGGGATCAAACCTATAACTAGGTATAGGCCCTGACCAGAAATTGAAACTACAATCTTTTGGTGTATAGGATGATGCTCCAACCAATTGAGCCACCTGGCAAGGGTCCCTTGAATTTTTAAATTGAATCTGTGATTATAGGGTTTTTTTTTGTTTTGTTTTTGCTGCTCTAACGGTCTTATCCTTTGTCTCTTAAGTCTTTACATAGAAAGTTGGGTAATAATTTTAAATTTTTATTTAATTTCTTTTGGATATATTACTCAACTATTCTGTAGTTGATTTGTAACCCTAAAATTATTGTTCCAAAGTTGCAAGTTATTTGTTTTCCTACCTATTTGACATACTTTTCAATGATATTACATTTGTTTTTCAGGTATCTCAACACCCAGTTTATTAAAAAAAATAAATTGACAGAAGCTGACCTTCAGTATGGCTATGGTGGTGTAGATATGAATGAACCGCTTATGGAAATAGGAGAGGTAGGAAATTCTTTAAAATATTGTCAAGCATAAGAATGTTTTTATTTATTTAAAAACATTTGGTTAGGTCAAAATTCAAAACATCCTAAATTTTAAGTAAATAAAATATTGTAATGATTTTCTAAGAAACTTCAAATAGATGAGAAGAATGGAAAAGATATGATAAGTATTTTAATAATCACACTGATGATAAGTTTATAGTTCCATTATGTGACAAAGTTCATGAAAAGTGTTTCAAAAATGTTGAGACTCCTGTAGTTAAAAAGTGCAAGGGACGTGGACTGAAAGGGATTCTAAAGGAGAATAAATACAAATTTATGCATATAAAAATTTATTTTAAATTTTAAATGTAATTAAATTCAAAGTAAAACAGTGATGTATGCAGCTCAAGTAGTTTACTCAAATTTAAATGTGGAGAATTGTATAATGCATGTGCTGATTGTGAAAGAAATATTCTAGTATAATGTTTGCTTTTCCAGGTAATATGTATTTGTTGAGTAGCCAGACATTGTAGATGTAGTGGTGAACAGACAGAAGGTCCCTGTCCTAATGGGGAGCAGATGCCAAAGAAATAAAGAAATTAATGTTAAATTATGATGAGTGTTATTGAAGGAAATAAACATAAGATGTAGCATTATTAGAGATTTAAATTAGAATCATCCTTTTAAGAAATTTGTTGGGAATTTGTTTGAAAGTATTCCTTGCAGTCATGTTAATAAGGGTAACTAATGGATAGACAGTGTAAATTTCCAATGGCCAACAATAAAAAACTCATGTGGAAGAATATATCCAGTATGATTTTGTTATAAAGGTAGGCAAATGAATAAAACAGTAGTATAAAATTGTTCATAGGACCTTTAATAAAGGTAACATGGTATACTTAATAGGAATAAAATTGAAGGGGAAAAAAGCATACCGTGAAGCACATCAGTGAGAAATACCAAAATCTTAACAATGGTTGCTTTAATTAGTAGGTTTATAAGTGAGTATTTTATTTAATGATTATTCCTTATTAACACCATCAACCCTGCTCCTTTTCCCAGAGGAAATCACTATATACAATTTGATTTATATCTTTTCTAATTTTTACCTGTGTATTTGCATATAAATTTCATGCATACATGCATAATAGTTTTTATTTTATTTTTTAAACAATGGTGTCATACTAAAGTCCTCCAACTTGTATTTCATACCTTTTTGTTAACATGTCTAGGAGTTCTTTTCACATAAGTTAATTTTTGTGTGAGAGGTTAATATTCTACATTAGGCAAATAACAATAATTTATTAATAATTTATTAAATTATTTATCTTACTTTTCAGTTTTTTGTTATTACAAACAATAGTACAGTGAACATTGTTTATTTATTAAATATTTTTGAATCCCTCTGTGTGCCAGGCACTGTTCTATATTTTAGGAATACAGTAGTGAACAAAGTAGACAAAAAAGTTACACTCATGGAATTATATTTATGTATGTATCTCTTTATATAGAAGCGGAAATTTTCATAGAGTGGGTACCTGGAACTTGATTTTCTGGGTTAAAGCTTGCTCTGCCAACTTGCCTTTCAAAAGGCTTTACCAGTTTGCCTTCCCACCACAGCTCAGATTTAAGTGTGAAGAATTGTATAATGCATATGCTGATTGTGAAAGAAATACTCTGTGTAATGTTTGCTTTGAAACATTTGCTATAAAATCTCATTTTCTTATGTATTACCTTCTATTTTTACTTGCTCATGCTATTTAAAAAAAAAAGGCAAAACTTGAAGGATGTTCCTTGTAAGAAGACAGATGCTTTTATTTATTTGAAATGGAATTACCAATGGATCTGAGTAGAGTTACTCCAGAGAAACAGAATATAGAGGCAAAAAACAGACTTATACCTCTGTGGATGCAGTTCAGTTAGAAACAGAAGCAATTAGTTTTTGATTCTGGAATAATTTGTACTAGGAAAAATATATAGGAGTTTAAAGGCTTAAATGTGAAAGGGAAAACTTGAAAACTTTTGGGAGACAATATAGAAGACCTTATGATCCTATGACCATACCCTTATGACCTTAGGGTAGGGAAGGAGTCCTTAAAAGACACAAAAAATACAAATGACAAAGGAAAAGATTGATAACTTTGAGTACATTATAATATATTTTTACTAAAAAACTAAAGAAATTAAAAAGTCAAGTCACAAACTATGACAAACTATAATAGGTAAAACTGTCAAGGGATTAATTTCTATAATATATAAAGAACTCCTAGGTTTCATTAAGAATGAGACAAACATTAATGAGATAATGGGCAAGAGGTGAATTGCACAAGAAAAAAACTGATATGCACCATAAACATATAAAGTGATACCCAGTTTCATTTGAGAAAAGACCATTTAAAATTACAAGGAGAAGCCATTTTACATCCATCAGATTGGCAAAGTTTAAAGTCTGGCAGTCATACTTGTTGCCAAGGATGTTAACTAATGGGAACTGTCATTCATTGCTTATCTTCTTCTATAATAATAAAAGCGTAATATGCTAATTAGACCAGACGACCTTCTGCATGAAGCCGGGGCTGTGAGGGAAGCCCGGGTCCTGGGTGCCCGGGGTGCCTGCCGGCTGCTGGAGGGAAGCCCGGGTTCCGGGTGCTGGAGGGAAGCCAGTGCCGGCAGCCAGGGGAAGGAAGGCCTCCTTTTGCACGAATTTCGTGCACTGGGCCTCTAGTGTGAGTATATATTGGAAAACCATTTGGCTTGACTTAGTAAAGCTGTATATGTCCCTAACCCTATAGCGCAGCATCTCCAATCATAGGTGTATATCCGAGAACTTTTTGCTTATGTCCACCAGAAGATATATACAAGAATAGCAGCATTTTTCTCAAATAGCAAAACTGGAATCACAAACATATGTCATGAGCAGTAAAAAGGAAAAATAAATCATTGTGTATTTATACAATAGGATACTATGTAGCAGTGTCAATGATTGAACTATATAGCTGTATCTTTCAATTTAGATGGATTTCAGTAACAGTTAAAAATTTTAAAAACCATACATAAAAGTATACAGTGTGATTTCATTAGCAAGGTCAGAAATGGTCAACTTCAAAAATATTATATGGGGACACTTACACATTTGGTCCAATTGTAAGCAAGGGAATGATTTAACACAAGATTCAGGATAGCAAAAACGTCTGAGGGGGAAGTAGGAGTACATTTGGGGCAATGATAATGGTGAAGTCATATTTCATAAACTGGGTGGTAAATACAGGTTTATTTTATTTTACTGTCCTTTAAGTTGACATCCTTTTATGTTTGTATGAGAGGCTTTATAATTTAAAAAATTAGCTAATAGCCAAATTACATTATTTTATTCAATGTAACTCCTTTGGTTTTTACAATCTTGGCATCTATAGCCCCTCCATAATACTGAGCATTTAATAATCAAATAAGGTTTTATAAAAATCAATTATTTCTGTAAAACTTCAGCTAATCTAAAAAACGTTTATTCTGTTCTTTGTACAAGTCTGATATGTCATTTAAAATTAGACATTAATTTTCCTTATGGTTATTTAATTTTCTTTTGAATTTTGAAATACTAGTTTTAGATACTTCTTTTGCTGGATATTTTTTAAAAGTCTTAAACAAATGTTATAAAGAAATACTAAGTAATTCAGCCTTTGATGGTTTTTATTTTTTCTGGCAGCTAGCATTGGATATGTGGAAGAAATTAATGGTTGAACCGCTTCAGACCATCCTCATCCGAATGCTGCTCCGAGAAATCAAAAAGTGAGTTCTGACATTTACCTTCTTGAGTCAGTTCTAATTTGCTGTTTGATATTGTTTAATAGTTGCTTGGCTATCGACCAGACATAGGTCTCATTTTATTGTAATGAGCCTTATTTTCCATCTTAATGCCAATGTTTAAAAATTGTTGTTAATTTTGGGGGCAAGTCTTTGGTCTATACCAGTGGTCGACAAACTGCGGCTTGTGAGCCGCGGTTTGCCGCTCTGTTGATGAATGAGTTTGCTGACTACTGGGATAGGGGCTTAATCACAAGGAACAACAACAACCTGTAATTAGAGTCTAGGTCAGTAGTCGGCAAACTCATTAGTCAACAAGTGTCAAACCGTGGCTCGCGAGCCTCACTTTGCCGACCACTGGTCTATACTTACAGCTTAAACACGCTTAGTAAATAAATAAGTCCCTGAGGGAAGTAAGTCCCTTACTGTTTTTCAGTTCTGAAACCTCTTGGACTTTATAGGGAGTGCTGAGTTGTTTGAACATATTATTTCAGTTTAAAGCCTGATGTGGATAACCTATTCAAGAAAGCAGATTATTCTAGTTAGTTCCTTATCTCTTAGCCTCAGTGTTAAACCAGTAATATGCCTGTTACTGTCTGGCAGATTTATGGGAAATAGCTTCCCATTCTACTCATGGCCCAGAGTGATTGACTCTTTACCTAATTGCTATGTGAATCGAGGTTGAGACAAAGCAAGTTTTCCTATGGAGTTCAGAATAGAATATCCTTGGGTCAGCTCTGGCTTAAAATATTTTTACTAATCTTTGGAAGTCAGAAGAACTAAATCAGCTTTGGAGAAGCAAAAGCATTAAAAGTCAGTTATGCAATTTCAGGTTACTGGAACTAATGTTTATAGGAATTACTTAGACTAGTGAATTGCAGTGTGATAATGACCACTCTATCGGAATTTTCTTTCTTTTTTATTTCTTTCTTATTTTTTTAATTTTTAAAATTTTGTTTTCTTATTGAATTACAGTTTATAGTCTATTATTTTGTATTAGTTTCAGGTCTATGCATAAGCATATATTTTTTACAGAGGTCCCCCCGATATTTCCAGTACCCACCTGGCACCATACATAGTTATTACTGGCTATACTAATGGCCCGATGCACAAAATTCATGCATGGGTAAGGTCCCTAGGCCTGCCTGGCGATCAGGGCCGATCTGTGGGGTGACCAGCAGGGCGATCAGGGTCCCCCACTGGCGCCCACATTGGCCAGCCTGGCGCCGCCCACTTGCCAGCCCTGCCCCCTGCCGCTGCCACTGGTCACCTCCCTCAGCAGGAGGTGACCGGTGGGGCAATTGGGCAGTGCCGGCCCGCTCACCAGCCAGCCCTACCTGCTCGCCAGTTAGCCCCCACTTGGCTGGCCTGGGGCCTGTGGTCTGGGGAGAGCTGTGTAGAGCGTTTGCCCCCTGGTGGTCAGTGCGTGTTATAGTGACCAGTCATTCCACTGTTTGGTCGATTTGCATATTAGGCTTTTATTATATAGGATTCCCTATGCTGTACTTTACATGCCTGTGACTACTTTGTAACAGCCAATCTGTACTTCTTAATCCCTTCATCTTTTTCATCAATCCCCCAAACCCCTTCCACTCTGGCAACCATCAGTCTGTTCTCTGTATCTATGAGTCTGTTTCTATTTTGTTTGTTTTGTTTATATTGCTTTCTAGTGAATCTGCTTTCTTTAAGAGGACCCAAATGTAGAGTTTTTCATGTGAGGGGCTCCTAGTAAGAAATAAGGGGTTAATAAAAAGCAAGCCACAATAGAGAATAAGACAATATTTTAAAATTTAATGTTAATACCAAATACTAAGTAAATAGTAGCATTTGTTTATTTTCTCCTTAGTTTCCTTTTTTTAAAATTTTTATTGATTAAGGCATTACATATGTGTCCTTACCACCCCCTCCCTCACCCCCCTGTGTCCCCCTAACCCTCTGCTCATGCCCTCACCGCCCCTGGTGTCTATGTCCATTGGTTAGGCTTATATGCATGCAAACAAGTCCTTTTGTTGATCTCTCCCTCACCCCACCCTCCCCTACCTTCCTTCTGAGGTAGGTTCTGAGGTTTGACGGTCTGATCAATGCTTTTCTGTCTCTGGATCTGTTTTTGTTCATCAGTTTATGTTGTTCATTATATTCCACAAATGAGTGAGATCATGTGATATTTATCTTTCTCTGACTGATTTCACTTAGCATAATGCTCTCCAGGTTCATCCATGCTGTTACAAATGGTGAATTCCCTTTTTTTTTTTACAGCAGCATAGTATTCCATTGTGTAGATGACCCACAGTTTTTTAATCCACTCATCTGCTGATGGACACTTAGGCTGTTTCCAAATCTTAGCTATTGTAAATTGTGCTGCTATGAACATAGGGGTGCATATATCCTTTCTGATTGGTGTTTCTGATTTCCTGGGATATATTCCTAGAAGTGGGGTTACTGGGTCAAATGGGAGTTCCATTTTTAGCTTTTTGAGGAAACGCCATACTGTTCTCCACAGTGGCTGCACCAGTCTGCATTCCCACCAGCAGTGCACGAGGGTTCCTTTTTCTCCACATCCTCGCCAGCACTTGTCCTTTGTTGATTTGTTGATAATAGCCATTCTGACAGGTGTGAGATTGTACTGCATTGTTGTTTTGATTTGCATCTCTCTGAAGATTAGTGACTTTGAGCATGTTTTCATATGTCTCTTGGCCTTCTGTATGTCATCTTTCGAAAAGTATCTATTTAGATCTGTTGCCCATTTTTTGATTGGATTGTTTATCTTCCTTTTGTTCAGTTCCCTGTAAATGTTGGAGATTAAACCCTTATCGGTGATAACATTGGCAAATATGTTCCCCCATGCAGTGGGCTTTCTTGTTGTTTTGTTGATGGTTTCTTTTGCTGTGCAGAAGCTTCTTATTTTGATGTAGTCCCATTTGTTTATTTTCTCTTTAGTTTCCATTGCCCTAGGAGCTGTATCAGTGAAGATATTGCTTCGGCATATATCTGAAATTTTGCTGCCTGTGGATTCCTCTTAAGATTTTTATGGTTTCCCGTCTTATATTTAAATCCTTTATCCATTTTGAGTTTATTTTTGTGTATGGTGTAGGTTGGTGGTCTAATTTCTTTTTTTTTTGCATGTATCTGTCCAATTTTTTCACCACCATTTATTGAGCATAATGGCTTGTGTCGATTTCTGGGTTCTCTGTTCTTTTCCATTGATCTATATGCCTGTTCTTTTGCCAGTGCCAGGATGATTTGATTACGGTGGTTTTGTAGTATAACTTGAAATCTGGTCTTATGATTCCTCCAACTTTGTTTTTCTTTCTCAATATTGCTACAGCTATTCAGGGTCTTTTTTTGATTCCATATAAACTTTGGAATATTTGTTCTAGATCTGTGAAATATGCTGTTGTTATTGTAATAGGGATTGCATTGAATCTGTAGATTGCCTTGGGTAGTATGGACATTTTACTGATGTTGATTCTACCAATCCATGAACTCGGTATATTCTTCCACTTGTTTATATCTTCCTCCATCTCTTTTTTCAACATCCTGCAGTTTTCTAAGTACACGTCTTTTTTTTTTTTTTTTTAAATATATTTTATTGATTTTTTACAGAGAGGAAGGAAGAGGAACAGATAGTCAGAAACATCGATGAGAGAGAAACATCGATCAGCTGCCTCTTGCACACCTCCCACTGGGGATGTGCCCGCAACCAAGTTACATGCCCTTGACCGGAATCGAACCTGGGACCTTTCAGTCCACAGGCTGACGCTCTATCCACTGAGCCAAACCGGTTTTGGCTAAGTACACGTCTTTTGCCTCCTTGGTTAAGTTTATCCCTAAGTATCTTAATTTTTTTGTTGCAATGTTAAATGGGATTGTTTCTTTAGTTTCTCTTTCTGAGAATTCATTATTGGTATAAAAAAGCCATCGGTATTTGTGTGTTCATTTTGTATCCTGCTACATTGCCAAATTCATTTATTAACTCTGGTAGTGTTTTGGTGGAGTCTCTAGTGTTTTGGGGGGAGCGGGCTTAAGCCGTCAGTAGGACATCCCTGAGGAGTCCTGGACTGTGAAAGGGGGCAGGCTGGGCTGAGAAACGCCCCCAACCCCCAGTGCACGAATTTCGTGCTCTGGGCCTCTAGTTGTTTAATAACATGCTATTTAGCCTCCATGTGTTTGAATGTTTTTGGGTGTTTTCACTGTAGTTGATTTCTAATTTCATTCCACTGTGATCTGAGTAGATGCTTTATATGATTTCAATCTTCTTGAGTTCCATTTTTAGTTTGTAGAGACTTGTTTTGTAGAGACTTGTTTTGTGTCCTAACATGTGGTCTATCTTTGTGTATGATCCATGTGCACTAGAGAAGAATTTATATACTGCATCTTTGGGGTAAAATGTTCTATAAATGTCATTTAAATCCATCTGATTCAGTGTGTCCTTTAGAATCACTGTTTCCTTGTTAAGTTTTTGGTTTTTTTTGTATGTTTATATATTTTACTTCACCCATATAGTCAGTGGTACAAATGAAAATTTGCAGCTGGTGTCAAGATAAGTGGACAGCAGACTCTGATTTGGAAATTATTCCCGGAGTCCACTAGTGTTAATAAACGGGGTCCCTCCCTTTCTCTAAAAAAAAAAAAAAAAAAAAAAAAAAAAAAAGATAAGTGGACAACATTTACGTTTATATGGTTGCTGACAGTAAGGAATACTACAGGTATTCGTGAAATGTGTGTGTCTTAACGGAACTGTTCAGTTTAGTACTGGAATTACAATACAAACAGAATGAACTATTCTTTTGTTAAGGTCTCTGGAACTATATCTCAAAGCAGAATTTTGGATGTACTTTCCTTACTAAGTTTTTGTCTGGAGGACCCATCCAGTAAAGTCACTGGGGTGTTAAAGTCACCTATTATGACTGTATTGTTGTTGATCTCTCCATTAAATTTCTCTAGAAGTTTTTAAAATATATTTAGTTGCTTCTGTATTGGGTGCATATATATTTACAAGGGTTATATAATCTTTTTGGATTGATCCCTTTAGTATTATTAGTGACCTTTGTTACCTCTTGTGATGGCCTTCATTTAAAAGTCTATTTTGTCAGATATGAGTATTGCTACTCCAGCTTTTTTTTCTTTTCCATTTGCATGGCAAATTTTTTTCCCATCCCTTCACTCTCATCCTGTGTGTGTCTTGTTCTGAGGTGGGTCTCTTGTAGACAGCACATAGTTGGGTCATGTTTTGTATTTATTCAGCTACCCTATGCCTTTTCATTGGAGTGTTTATTTACAGATATGGTTACAATTGATAGATACCTATTGCCATTTTACTTCTGTATGCCTAGGTTTCTCTCTCTTTTTCTTCTTCTCATTATAGCAATCACTTTAGCATTTCTCGTAATACTAGCTTGGTGGTGATGTACTTCTTCAGCCTTTTTTTTTTCCTGGAAGCTCTTTATTTGGACGTCTGTTTTGAATGATAGCCTTGCTGGATATAGTAATCTTGGTTTTAGATCCTTGCCTTCCATTACATTGAGTAGTTCATGCCATTCCCTTCTGGCCTGTAGAATTTGTGATGAGAAATCAGCCTACAGCCTTATGGGAGCTCCTTTGTAGGTAACAGTTTGCTTTTCTCTTGCTGCCTTTAAGATTCTCTCTTTTTCTTTAATTATTGGTATTTTAATTATGATGTGTATGGGCGTGGGCCTGGTTGGGTTCTTCTTGCTTAGGGTTCTTCGTACCTCCTGGACTTGTGTGACTTTTTCTTTTTCAGGGTAGGGACGTTTTCTGCCATTATTTCTTCAAACACCTTCTTTATCCTTTTCTCCCTTTCTGCCTTTACTGGCACTCCTGCTATTCTAATACTGTTACGTTTCACATTGTCCCACAGCTCCCTTAAGCTGTCCTGTTTTTTAATTTTTTTTTTTTGTTCTCTGAATGAGTGATTTTTTTCAACCCTGTCTTCTAATCCAGTGATTCGTTCCTCAACTTCCCCTAATCTGCTGTGTATTCCTTCCAATGTGATCTTTATTTGTGCTATGTCATTCTTTATTTCTGTTTTCTTAGTTACTCTATCTTTTCTCATGCTGTTGAGCATCTTTACCATCATTACTCTACATTCTGTGTCAGATAAATTTCTTATCTTTGTTTCATTTATCTCTTCTGGAGAATGCTCTTGTTCTTTCATTTGGGGGTTGTTTCTTTGTCTCCTCATTTTGGCTGACTGGGTTTGTGGCTATGTATTAGGTAAATCTTCTATGCCTCTCAATCTCTATTGCTGGACAGTGTCAAACACTGTTTCTGACTAATTAGGTAAAGACTCAAAGCCTCCAGAGACTGTCTCTGCCTACAGATTGATAGGATTCCAATTTGAATTGTCCTCAGATGTGGCAAGAGTTTTTTTTCAACAGGGTGGGGCAGTTGCTCCTGCCTGGAGGTTAATTGGTATTTTTAGTTACTTACGTGGCCTTAGGAACTCAGCAGCATGGTGTAAGGTGTTTTCCAATAGGATGGCTCAACTATCTTCCCTCCAGGCAAGGTCTCCTGTATAGCCAATGTCTGTCTGGGAAAGATGACCTCGACTGCATGAGGGAATGACTCAGCACAGGAAACTGGGGGTATCTGCCTTTTGAGCTCTAACCTCTAAGTCCCCAATCCTGTTTCTGCTCACATAGCTCCAGTCCACTCTGCCCTCCCTCTACCGGAGCACAAGGTGGGTGGGTCCACAAGGAATTTTGTGCTTTGTACCTTTATGAGGTTGCCTTAATTTCCAGCTGTCTCCCTGGCAGATATCAACCCTGCTGCTTTTCACAGCCAGCTTTTATGTGAGTAACCTCAGTTCTGGTGCGCTTTGCTGGGGTCCAGCGTGGGGATTAGATCCAACAGTTCTCAATAGCAACACCCCCACAGCTAAGATATCTCTGGAACTTCAGTTGCTGTCTGTGGTTGCCCAGCCAGCCCTTTTGTGACTCTGCCCCTCCTACCAGTCTCTATGCGGTCTCCACTTTTCGGTCCTCAGGTATCAGTTTTCTCTCCAGCGAGTCTTCTGTTGATTATTCAGGAAGTCTTTCAGTATTTTAGTAGTAATTTCAGTTTGTTCCTGGGAGTGTGTCTGCATCATCCACTTATTCCACCGCTATTTTTTTCATTGAGAAATTAATTTGATGAAAAATTAAAGAAAATCTAGCTTGGCTGGTGTGGCTCAGTGGTTGAGCATTGACCTGTTAACCAGGAGGTCGCAGGTTGATTGCTGGTCAGGATACATGTCTGGGTTGCTGGCTCAATCCCCAGTAGGGAATGTGCAGTAGGTAGCCTGTTGATAATTCTGTCTTATCATTGATGTTTCTCTCTCTCCTGACCTGTCTGAATTAAAAAAACATCTATAAGAAAAATAACAGAACTATATAGTACATTAATTTTGGAAAAGACAGAGATAATATGGTAAGAGTTGTCAGACCAAGCTGACTTAGTTTTGTTGTTATTATAATCAGCTTCCATTAAAGTATTGTTTGACATGCTTTACTAATATTCTATTTATTTCTCATTCTGTTAGTCCAGTCCAGTATATCGGCATTATCCCACATTTTACAGCTAAGGAAATTTAAGGCTTAATAATAATAATAAAAATTACATCAGGGAACTATGTTCCAAGAATTTTTCTAAGAGCTTTACATGCATTATCCCATATAATCCTCACATGCCTAGGAGGTTGATATTATTTTACAAATAAATAAATGAATGGTGGTGCTCTAAACAATACTGACTTAACTCTACTAGTATTCCCCATCTTCTTAATTCCAACAATTCAAATCTGGGTTTTCTAACTCTAAATCCATTAGGCCTATTTTTTTAGTCCATAGAATATTTCCTCAACTCCTAGCTCTAATTCTTTAGCTTAATGCATTTTAGTTTTACAATGTCTAGAGTATTCTGATCTTTTCACACATAATTCTTTATTTGATCTTAAGGAAGCAGGGCAAATGTTATTTATAAGTAAGTAAATTGAACTTCAACAAGGAGAAATGATGTATTGAATTTGAAATAGCTAAGGAAAGAGACTCCATGCTTTTATTTATTTATATTATTTATTTATTTATTTTTACAGTAAGGATTTACTTATCCTTATTGGAAGAGAGAGGGAAAGACAGAAATATCGATGTGAGAGAAATATATCAATTGGTTGCCTCCTTCACGAGCCCTGAGTGGGGCCCAGGCCCGGAGGAGCCTGCAACTGAGGTACGTGCCCTTGACCGGAATTGAATTCAGGACCCTTCAAGTCTGGAGGCAGATGCTCTGTCCACTGAGCCAAACTGGCTAGGGCAGAGACTCCATGCTTTTAAACTTACAATTTGGTTTAACATCTATTTATCCATTGTCATTTGAGCTGAAATTGCTTGATACCAGAACTTGCATTACATGGATGAATGACTGGTAGATACTTCCCATTTGTAATATTCTCTGATCCCTATAACAACATATGATGGTAAATATTATCATAGACTTATTTTATAAACTAGTGGCCCGGTACACAAAATTCGTGCACGCGGTAGGGCGGGGGGCGGGAAGGGTGTCCCTCCACCCAGCCTGCACCCTTTCCAATCTGGGACCCCTCAGGGGATAACCAGCAGTCAGACATCCCTCTCACAATCCAGAACTGCTGGCTACTAACCGCTCGCCTGCCTGCCTGATTGCCCCTAACTTCTTATGCCTGCCAGCCTGATTGTCCCTAACTGCTCCCCTGCTGGCTTGATTGCCCCTAACCACCTCTGCCTCGCCCCCGCATCCATGACCCAGGATTCCCTCCTCCAGCTGACCACAGACACCCGGGATCCCATCCGGGCTTCCCTCCCTCTGGTCAGCCATAGGCGCCCAGGCCGGCTGCAGCCGCAGGGGATGGTGGGCAGGTGGCTTTGCCTGAGCTGCAGCCGCAAGTGCTGGTGTCTGGGACCGCGGGGTGGGCAGCTTCTCCGTCTCCCGGGCCACAGCCAGCCGCAGGTACTGTGCCCGGGACTGCGGGGTAGGCGGCTCCTCGTCTACCAGGCTATAGCCAGCCACAGGTGCTGGCGCCTGGACCGCAGGCAGGCGGCTTCTCCCACATCCCTGGGATGCAGTGTGGGCGACTTCTCCAGCTGGCTGTGGCCTGGGATCATGGGGCAGGCGGCTTCTTCGTCTCACCGGCCGCACCCAGCCTCTGGCCCTGGGGCCCGGTTTCTCCGTCTCCCCCAGGACATGGGGCAGGCGGACGTGAGGCTTCTGTTGCTGTCTGCAGCCTGGGATCAGGGGGTAGGCGTCTTCTTCGTCTCCTGGGCTGCAGCCAGCCTCAGGCGCTGGGGCCTGGTTTCTCTGTCTCCCCCAGGACATGGGGCAGGCGGACGTAAGGCTTCTGCTGCTGGCTGCGGCCTGGGATCACAGGGCAGGCAGTTTCTTCGTCTCCCGGGCTGCAGCCAGCCTCAGGCGCTGGCGCCCAACTTGTCCAACCCCCACAGATCTGGAGCGGCAGGGGTGGTGGGGCTGCCGCCATGTTTTCAGGTTAATTTGCATACCCACTCTGATTGGCTGGTAGCATAGCGGAGTAACGGTAATTTGCATGTTTTTCTTTTATTAGTGTAGATGGGGAAAATGAGCCTAGCGTGTGATCAACTTACTGATGTCACATAACTAATACATGGCAGAATAACTAGGACTTAGGTAATTTTGGTCCTTAGGTCTGTGGTCTTACACTTATATTATTAAAAATAGTTTGCTCAAGTTGTATCTCATGCCATTGCTTCTAACAAGGAAATATATATATATATTTTAAATACATTTTATTGATTTTTTACAGAGAGGAAGGGAGAGGGAGAGAGAGTTAGAAACATCAATCAGCTGCCTCCTGCACACCTCCCACTGGGGATGTGCCCGCAACCAAGGTACATGCCCTTGACTGGAATCGAACCTGGGAGCCTTCAGTCCGCAGGCCGGTGCTCTATCCATTGAGCCACACCGGTTAGGGCAAGGAAATATATATATATATATATATATATATTTTTTTTTTATTGTACCTATAACTTCTTTGTGGAAAGAGCTCCACCAGACTTAGAGAATAAAGTCTTTTGCAGAGTTTAACCACGTGGGTACCACCATTCTTGTCGTCACCAACTGGTTTTGTGACAGTAGCAAGAACTTTCTCCTTTTTCTTTTCAATCCTGGATTTAGCTGATGAATGCTTCCTCTTGTACATGGCCTTTTAGGAATACATAGCCGACCGGGAATATCTGCCAATTCCTCTGACGAGGACGGGGTTTCAGCTGCAGTGGGGCTTCCCCTTCTTAGGCGCCTTAACCTTGCCGCCAGCATCAGCCTTCTTGGCTTCAGGTTTCTTGTCCTTAGTATCAGGCTTCTTCTCCTGAGTCTGGTTGGTCTTTGTCTATTATAATTTTTACCCGCTGTTGAATTTGATTTGCAAATATTTTCTTTATAATTATGCATCTCTAGTTATGAGTGGATGGGTGTTGTTATTCTTTCTCATAATGTTTTTGGTATCAGGCTTATCATTATAGGCTGTATTAGGGCATATTTTCTCTTTTTCTTTTAAATAAAAGAGTTTGTATGAAATTTGATAATTTTTTTTATGTTTAGTAAAATTCTCTTCAAAACCATCTGGATCTACGGTTTCTTTGTAAGAAGATTAAAAAAATAGTATCTTTAACACTGTTGCAGGTTTTTCTATAGTGTTAAGACTACGCAAATTCATATTTCTTCTTAAATTCATATTTCTTCTTCTTGTGAATTATTTTTTCAAAATTGTTGGAAAGTCATTTTCTATTTGAAGTAACTTTAGATTTATAGAAGAACTAGAGGCCCGGTGCACGAAATTCGTGCACGTGGGTGGGGGTTGTGTGTCCCTCAGCCCAGCCTGCACCCTCTCCAATCTGGGACCCCTCTCACAATTCAGGACTGCTGGCTCCCAACTGCTTGCATGCCTGCCTTCCTGATTGCCCCTAACCACTTCTGCCTGCCAGCCTGATCACCCCCTAACCACTCTCCTGCCAGCCTGATTGATGCCTAACTGCTCCCCTGCCAGCCTGTTTGCCCCTAACTGCCCTCCCCTGCAGGCCTGGTCACCCCTAAATGTCCTCCCCTGCAGGCCTGGGTCCCCCGCACCTGCCTTCCCTGCAGGCCCGGTCGCCCCCAACTTCCCTCCTTTGCTGTCCTGGTCACCCCCAACTGCCCTCCCTTGCAGGCCTGGTCCCTCCCAACTGCCCTCCTCTGCTGGCCTGATTGCCCACAACTGCCCTCCCCTGCTGGCCACCTTGTGGCAGCCATCTTGTGTCCACATGGGGTCAGTCATCTTTGACCACATGGGGCAGCCATCTTGTGTGTTGGAGTGATGGTCAATTTGCATATTATTCTTTTATTAGATAGGAGGATTAGATAGGATAGAGGCCTGGTGCATGGGTGGGGCCAGCTGGTTTACCCTGAAGGGTGTCCCGGATCAGGGTAGGGGTTCCCTTGGGTCGGGGGGCAGCCTGGGTGAGGGGCCTGTGGTGGTTTGCAGGCTGGCCACGCCCCCCGGCAGCCCAAGCGGAGGCCCTGGTATCTGGGATTTATTTATCTTCTATAATTGAAACTTTGTAGCCTTGAGTGGAGCCAAGCCTCCTGCTCACTCCGTGGCTGCAGCCATTTTTGTTGGGATTTATTTATCTTCTATAATTGAAACTTTGTAGCCTTGAGTGGAGGCCTGGGCTGGCCAGGGTATGCAGAAAGCTTGGCTTCCTCCATCACCGGGGAAACCCAAGCCTCCTGTTCACTCCGTGGCTGCAGCCATTTTTGTTGGGATTTATTCATCTTCTATAATTGAAACTTTGTAGCCTTAAGTGGAGGCCAAGGCAAGCCAGGGCAGGCAGAAAGCTTGGCTTCCTCAATTGCCAGGGAAACCCAAGCCTCCTGCTCTTTCTGTGGCCGCAGCCATCTTGGTTGGGTCAATTTGCATACTCATTCCTGATTGGCTGGTGGGCGTATGCAAATTAAGCCACCATCTTTTTCAGGTTAATTTGCATACTCCAGATTGGCTGGTGGGTGTCGTGAAGTGATGGTCCATTTGCATCTTTCTGAATAGTGTAGATGATTTACGAAGTGATCCTCTGATAAGTCTGCTACCTACCTGGCATCATACATAATTATTATAATGTTATTGACTGTTTTCCTTTAACTGTACTTAAGATACCTGTGATTGCTTTGTAATTGTCAATTTGTAGTACTTAATACCTTCCTCCCCTGTTTTTCCTTTTTATTGAATTTATTGGGGTAACACAGGTTAACAAAATTATACAGGTTTCAGGTGCACAATTCTACCATGTACCATCTGTACACTGTATTTTATTGTGTGTTCACCACTTCAAGTCAAGTTTCTGAATTCCTGCCCTTTTTCACTTAGCCCCCTAACCCCCTTCCATCTGGCAATCATCAGTTTATTCTCTGTGTCTATGATTCTGTTTCTGTTTTGTTAGTTTATTTTGTTCTTTAGATTCCACATGTATGTGAAATCATATGGTATTTTCTTTTTTTGTCTTAGTTATCTCACTTAGCATAAATACCTTTCTAGGTCCATCCATATTGTTTCAAATTTTAAGATTTCCTTCTTTTTTATGGCCAAGTAATATTTCCTACCACAACTTTTTTTTTGAAACATATTTTATTGATTTTTCAGAGAGAGGAAGGGAGAGGGATAGTTAGAAACATTGATGAGAGAGAAACATTGATCAGCTGCCTTCTGCACACCCCCCACTGGGGATGTCCCTGCAACCAAGGTACACGCCCTTGACCAGAATCGAACCTGGAACCCTTCATTTTGCAGGCCGACGCTCTATCCACTGATCCAAACCAGTTAGGGCTCCTACCACAACTTCTTATTCAGTCATCCATTGATGGGCACTTAGGTTGCTTCCATATCTCGGCTATTGTAAATAATCTGGTTCCATGTGTACTTGAAAAGAATGTATATTCTACCCTGGCCGGGTAGCTTAGTTGGTTAGAGCATTGTCTCGATATACCAAGGTTCCAGGTTTGATCCCCGTCAGGGCACTTAAAAGAATCAACCAATGAATGCATAAATAAGTGGAATAACAAATCACTGTTTCTCTCTCTCTCTCTAAAAATCAATAAATACAATTAAAAAAATTTTAAATAGACTTTAAAAGGCTATAACAAGAAAAAAATTTTAAAATAGACTTTAAAACAATGGCTATATCTTCTGCTACTTTGGGGGTGAAGTACTTTAAAAATATCAATTGAATCAATCTTGTCTAATGTGTCATTTAAAGGCACTTTTTCATTGTTGATTTTATGTTTGGAAATTCTTTCTAGTAATGACAATAGGGTGTTAAAGTCCCCTATTATGACTGTAGTACTGTCAGTCTCTCCCTTTATGTACTTCAATATTTGCTTCATATATTTAGATGCTCCTCTGTTGGATACATAAATTTTTATAAGGGGTGTATCCATTATGAACTGTCCTTTTTTAACTCTTGTTATAGCCATTGTTTTAAAGTCTATTTTGTCTGATATAAGTATTGCTACCCCATCCTTTTTGCTTCCATTTGCATGAAATACCTTTTTCCATCCATTTACTTTGTCTGTGTATGTCTTTAGATCTGAAGTTGAATCTCTTACAGACAACATATGTAAGCATCTTGTTTTCTTACCCATTCAGGCACTTATGTCTTTGGTTGGAGGTACATAGTTATTGCCATTTTATTGATATTTATGTCTTTATTCCCCCCATACCGCCCCCCACTTCTTAAAAGACTTCGCTAACATTTCTTATAATACTGGTTGGTGGTGATATACATCTTTAGCTTTTTTTCCCCCAAATTTGTGCACATTAAAAGGGGATTAATTAGAGGAAATAATTGAATATTCCTATTTGCCCTTTCTCTATACTAGAAGTGTCAGAGATGAAAGAAAATTAGTAAAATGTATATGAAAACCTTCCTCCTGTCAGAGTCTGGGGCACACCATGGGACCCAGAGTCAAGTCCCTGCGCACCCACATGTGTCTCAAAATCGCGTGAGACCCAGACCCAGCCGCCCCCCGCATTGGGCTAGATCCAGACCCGGCCAGTCCCACCCTTGTCAAGCCCCGCCAGGCAGGGGGCATAGCCTCGGGTCCCCTGGCTCGGAGCCAGGACGGGGGCGAGGCCTGAGGTCCCCCAGATGGGGTGAGGGGCGTGCCTTGAAGTTCCCCGTCAAGCCCTGCCAGGTGGGGGATGGCCTGAGGTCCCCTGTCAAGCCCTGCCAGGCAGGGGGGCGCAGCCTCAGGTCCCCCGGCCTGGCACTGGGAGGGTGGCGCAGCCTCAAGTTCCCTGTCAAGCCCCACTGGGTGGGGGGGCGCGGTCTGAATTCCCCCAATCTAGCGCTGGGGGTGGACCTTGAGGTCCCCCCTCAAGCCCCACTGGGTGGGGAGCATGGCCTGAGGTCCCTGTCAAGCGCCGCCAGGCAGGGGGGGCGCAGCCGCAGGTCCCCTGGCCCAGTGCTGGGGCAGGGGGTGCGGCCTGAGGTCCCCTGGCCTGGTGCCTGAGTGGGGGCACGGCCTGAAGTCCCCTGTCAAGCCCCACCTGGTGGGGGGCCCAGCCTGAGGTCCCCTAGCCCAGCACCAGGACGGGGAGCGCACCTTGAGGTCCCCCGTCAAGCCCCGCCAGGCAGGGGGTTTGGCCTCAGGTCCTATGGCCTGGCTCTGGGGCGGGGGTTGTGGCCTGAGGTCCCTGGCCTGGCACTGGGGCAGGGGGCGAGGCCTGAGGTCCCCTGCTGGGTGGGGGGCGTGGCCTGAGGTCCCCTACCCTGGTGCCAAGGCAGGAGGCTCGGCCTGAGGTCCCCTGTCAAGCCCTGCCAGGTCGGTGGCACAGCCTGAGGTCTCCTGTCAAACCCCACCGGGTAGGGGGCGCAGCCTGAGGTCCCCTGTCAAGCCCCATGCAGGCAGGGGAGGGTGTGGCCTCAGGTCCCTTCTGATTGCTTGTTAAGGCTCCTTAAGGGAACTTGGCCTCAGCTGTGGGTGCAGCCATCTTTGTGATGGAGTGATGGTCAATTAGCATATTCCCTTTTTATTAGATAGGATTATAGCCTTGCTGGGTAGAATAGTTTTGGTTGGAGGTCCTTTCCTTTCATTACTTTGAATTTACTGCCAGTTCCTTCTGGCCTGAAAAGTTTCTGTTTAGAAATCTACTTACAGTCTTATCGTAGCTCCCTTGTAGACAACTAACTGCTTTTCTCTTGCTGCTTTGAAAATTCTCTCTCTGTCTTTAAGATTTGGCATTTTAATTGTGATGTGTCTTGGTGTGGGTCTCTTTGGGTTCAGCTTGTTTGGGAATGTCTGTGCTTTCTGGACTTGCATGTCTATTTCCTTCATCAGGTTAGGAAAGTTTTTGGTCATTATTTATTTAAATACCAGAGGCCTGCTGCACGAAGATTGGTGCAAGAATGGGCCTTCCTTCCCCTGGCTGCCGGCACCGCCTTCGCTCCGGCCTGGAGTCGCCTTTCTGCCTTTGCTCCAACCCAGAGTCGCCTTTCTGTCTTCCCATGCTGCCCAGAGGCCCGGAGCTGCTGGGGCGGTGTGGAACGCCTGCATCGTTGCCATGGTGACGACACAAGCGTCCCACCCCACCCCCAGCCACTCAGCACCTGCATATGCCAATTAACCCCCCATCTTTGTTGGGTTAATTTGCATACTCACTCCTGATTGGCTGGTGAGTGTTGTGTAGGTATGGTCAATTTGCATCTTTATCTTTTATTAGTGTAGATTTTTCTCCTTGACCCCTGCCCTCAAATTTATTTTTTGAAAGAGTAGATAGGAGGCAGGGAGGGAGTGAGGCGGGGGGGGATGGGGGAGAGACAGAGAAAGAGAGGGAGAGAGAGAAACAGAAACATTGATGTGAGAGAGACACATCAATTGGTTGCCTCCAGGGATGGAACCTGAAACCTAGGTACATGCCCTTGACTGGGAATCAAACCCATGACTCTTTGGTGTATGAACTGACACTTTAACAACTGAGCCACACCAGCCAGGGCTCAAATATTTTTCAGTCCCTTGCTTCTTCACCTTCTAGTACCCCTATGATGTGGATGTTCTTATGCTAGATGTTGTCCCAGAAGTCCCTTAAACTATTCTCATTTATTGGGATACTTTTTCTTTTTTATTATTATTTTTTAAAATAAAGCTTTATTGTTCAGATTATTACAATTGTTCCTCTATTTTCCCCCATAGCTCCCCTCCACCCGGTTCCAACCCCACCCCATACCCTTACCCCCCCCCCGCCCCCAACGTCCTCATCCATAGGTGTATGATTTTTGTCCAGTCTCTTCCCGCACCCCCCACACCCCTTTCCCCCCGTTTTCAGTCCATTCCCTTTCTATGCCCCTGATTCTATTATATTTACCAATTAATTCTGTTCATCAGATTTCTTATTCACTTGATTTTTAGATTCACTTGTTAATAGATATGTATTTGTTGTTCATAATTTTTATCTTTACCTTTTTCTTCTTCCTCCTCCTCTTCTTAAAGAATACCTTTCAGCATTTCATATAACACTGTTTTGGTGGTGATGAACTCCTTTAGCTTTTTCTTGTCTGTGAAGCTCTTTATCTGACTCTCAATTCTGAATGATAGCTTTGCTGGGTAGAGTAATCTTGGTTGTTGGTTCTTGCTATTCATCACTTTGAATATTTCTTGTCACTCCCTTCTGGCCTGCATAGTTTCTGCTGAGAAATCAGCTGACAGTCATATGGGTACTCCCTTGTAGGTAACTAACTTTTTCTCTTGCTGCTTTTAACATTCTCTCTTTGTCTTTTGCTCTTGGCATTTTAATTATGATGTGTCTTGGTGTGGTCCTCTTTGGATTCCCTTTGTTTGGGGTTCTCTGCACTTCCTGGACTTGTAAATCTATTTCTTTCACCAGGTGGGGGAAGTTTTCTGTCATTATTTCTTCAAATAGGTTTTCAATATCTTGCTCTCTCTCTTCTTCTGGCACCCCCCCATAATTCGGATGTTGGTATGCTTGAGGTTGTCCCAGAGGCTCCTTACACTATCTTCAAATTTTTGGATTCTTTTTTCTCTTAGCTCTTCCGGTTGGGTGTTTTTTGCTTCTTTGTATTTCAAATCTTTAACTTCATTCTTGCGATCCTTTAGTCTGCTGTTGGATCTCTGTATATTATTTTTTATTTCAGTCATTGTATGCTTAATTTCTGGTTGGTCCTTTTTCATATTCTCGAGGGTCTCGCTAAATTTATTGGCGGTTTCTAGAAAATTCTTGAAAAATCTTGTAACCGTGGTTTTGAACTCTATGTCCAGTCGTTTGCTTTCCTCCATTTCTTTCATTTGTGACCTGTTTCTTTGTCTCCACATTTTGGCTGCTTCCCTGAGTTGACAGAGTGACTTTGTGTGCTAGGTGTCCTATAGGGCCCAGTGGCTCAGCCTCCCCAGTTACCTGAAGTGGACACTCTTGGTGCACCCCTTTGTGGGCTGTGTGCACAGTCTTGTTGTAGTTAAGCCTTGATTGTTGTTGGTATCACTGGGACGAATTGACCTCCAAGCCAATTGATCTGTGAGGATCAGCTGTGTCTACGATGGGAGAACTTCTGTGCTGGAGACCCCCTTATGGGGCAAGACTTGCTTCAGTGGGGCTTTGGTGCTCACTGAGTCTGCCCCCTGAGTGTGTCCCTTATGGATATGAGGAGTTGTAATCTGGATGGTCCCACTCTGACCACTGGGTACACTGGCTCTTGGATCTCCAGGGAGGTGCTAATTTAGCCTCTGCCTGAGGCCACCCAGCAGGAGCTACGGAGAGATCTGCAGATTCCTCTTCTTTGTTTGGGTTTTGGAGGTGCCCAGATGGGGCCCAGCTGTGAAGCAATGCAAGCTGCTGTGGAGCCTTGGGCTTTCTTTTGGATGTTCTGGGTCTCTCTGACTCAGCTGCAGTTTGTTAGGTAATTTTAGATTTCAAAGGACCAGGCCATTCATATGCAAAAGCCTCTGCGCACAGCTTGAATGGGGCAGAGTCTCAGAGTGGAGCAAACAGCAATGGCTTCCCGTCAGCCCTGCTCTAAGAGGCCCCCGGGTCTCAGTGTCCCTCAGTAATTGCTGCAAGCACCTCTGAGAGAAAGCTGCCCTTGAGTTCTGCCTGATGCCAGATAGTCCAGTTTCTCCCTGTATGAGTCTGGGTCCCCAGAGTCTCGCCCAGAACTGGAGTTCATAGCAGTTGGGAGCTTGTGTCTCCCTGCAGATTGAAAAAGCCAGCCACATACTCAGTTGCCAGCCCTTTCCACGTGTGCGCGCCTCTATACCTCTGCTCTTTACTTCCGCAGCTCCTCTGAGTGTCAGTGTGCTTTTCTCTTCCCTTCTAGTTGTAGAATTTCCACTTAGCCAGCCTTTCTGTGGTTCTGGATGATGTGCGTTTTTTTTTTTTTTTGTTTTTTTTTAAATATATTTTATTGATATTTTACAGAGAGGAAGGGAGAGGGATAGAGAGTTAGAAACATTGATGAGAGACAAACATTGATCAGCTGCCTCCTGCACACCCCCCACTGGGGATGTGCCCGCAACCCAGGTACATGCCCTTGACCGGAATCGAACCTGGGACCCTTCAGTCCGCAGGCCGACGCTCTATCCACTGAGCCAAACCGGTTTCGGCTGATGTGCGTTTTGTTTTTTAGTTGTAGTTTTAAAGTTGTTGTGCGAGGCGCAAGTTCAGGTGTTTACCTATGCCGCCATCTTGGTTTCTCCTCTCTACCATTATTTTTTTTAAAAACATTTTCTATCCTTTGCTCATGTTCTTCTCCTTCTGGCACACCTACTCGAATATTGTTATGTTTCATGATGTCCCACAGCTCCCTTACTCTGTCCTGTTTTTTCTTTTTCTTTGTGAGTGATTTTTTTCTACACTATCTTCTAATTCACTGATCCAGTCCTTGTCTTTCCCACATCAGCTTTGTATTCCTTCCAATGTGTTCTTTATTAGTGCTATGTCATTCTTCATAGTTATGATATCTTTTCCCATGTTGTTGAGTCTCTTTGCCATTCTTTTTCTGAACTCTGTGTCTGATAAATTTCTTATCTCCATTTCACTTATCTCTTTTTCTGGAAAATTCTCTTGTTCTTTTGTTGGGGGATTTTTTTTTTTTTTTTTTTTTTTTCCTCTCCCCATTTTGGCTACCTTTTTGGGTTTGTGTCTAAGTGTTAGGTAGATCTGCTATGTCTCCCAGTCTCTAGTGCAGGACAATGTCAAATGTTGTTTCTGACTAATTAGATTAGACAAAGATACAAAGCCTCCAGAGACTTACCTCTGCCTGTAGCTTGATTGGATTCAGTCTTGAGTAGTTGCAGGCAATTGTCCACAGCTGGGGGGAGTGATTTTCCAACTGAATGGGGCAATTGCTTCTGCCTGGAAGCTAATTGTTATTCTCAGTCTCTTAATGAGAAACCCCTTGTGATAGGCCAGGGGTTTTCCAATAGTCTGGGTCAATTGCCCCTCCCACTCCCCCCCTTCCAGGCAAATACCACCTGAATAGCAAAGATCTGCCTTAGAAAGATGTCTTTTGCGGTATGAGGGAATGACTAAGCAATGGAAACCGTTGTGACAGCCCTACAAGGACTAACCCCAGAGCCCCTACCCTTGGCTTCTGCTTACACAGCTACAGTCCACTCTGGCCTTTCTCACAAGGCGAGTGGCTGCACATGAAATATTGTGTATTGGTCCTTTATGAGGGCACATTCATTTTCAGCCATCTTTCCCTGGCAGATAGCAATCCTGCTGCTTTTCACAGCCACATGTTATGTGGACACCTTTCTCACTTCTGATACTCTCTGCTGGGGGGCCCAACTTGGGGTTTAGAACCCAGAGTTCTTAGTGGTAATCCCCCACAGCTGAGATATCTCTCTGGAACTTCAGCTGCTGTCTGTGGGAGCTCGGCCAGCCCTTTTGCACCTCTGCCCTTCCAACCAGTCTCTATGCAGTCTCCACTTTCCATCCTTAGTTATCAGGGTTATCTCTAGGTAGTCTTCAGTTGATTATTCAGGATGGCTTTTTTGTATTTTAGTTGTAAATCCAGTTTGGTCCTGGGAGCGTGTCTATTGTACATAATTATTTTTAAACTACTCTATGCTATTCGGTATGGTTCTACCTCATTTGTTAATTGCTTCTCTTAGTTATACATATTAGGTTGTTTCTCGTTTTTTCACTAATACAACTATTGCTTCTATTGTGCACATATAAGTATGCAGCTCTTTGTCTAAAGTCATAGATTTTGTGCATTTAGACTTTTCCCAGTTTGCCCTGTAAAGTACCTGATTTCCCACAAGTAGAGTCTGAGAAGATCTGTTTCTCTACCACTCACCAATGCTTGATATTTTTAAATATTGTTAATCTGAGGGTAAGATGTGTCCTTGATTTTCCAGTGCCTTTTTGAAGTGGCAATGGGGGGAATCTAGGTGGTGCTCTCAGGTGAGTGCTGCAGCACTCATCTGGGCACAGAGGTTTCTCTTGCTCACCTCCTCCGGCAGGACATTTACTGCTCCAGCGGGACAAACACAGAGTTGCTCTTGTTGCCTGGCTCTAGAGACTGGTTTGTTCTCCCGATGACCTTGTTGGTTTTGCCCACCTCTGTGCCCCAACCAGCATTCAGTATATGCCATTTTTTCCCCTGTCTTCCTTCACTTTCTTTCTCCTTACAGAAATTCTTTGTCTTTTGCATTTGGTTCTGTAGTTTTATTTTTCTATGCTATCCAGTCTTCTTTCTATCTTTTTTCACTTTCTACAGGTCCAAGGACTACTGGCCAGCAATGGAATATTTAAAAGTGCCCCTCCTGTCATTTCTCTGATATAGGTGCGAGCAGGAGACTGCATTTAGTTTGCTGAAACTCTATTCTCATTTTAAACATGGGGTAAATGAAGGTTTTACTAAGAGATTAATTTGCCCCTTGTCACATATTGATATTGGTACTTTTGAGAATTCCAGTTTTTTTAATGGCACTCACAAATCTGGCCAGCTATCTTGAGTTAAATGCTCAATTAGTTGATTTTAAAAGCCTTGATTTAGAAAAAAAGAATAAAGAAAGAAAGAAAAACGATTTAAAAGTCACAAACATCCCTGGCCAGTGTGGCTCAGTTGGTTAGGTGTCATTCCATGCTCTGAGAGGCCACCAGTTTGATTCCTGATCATGGCACATGCCCAGGTTGTGGGCTCGATTCCCCAGTAGGGGGCGTGCAGGAGACAGCCGATGTTTCTCTCTCTTCCTCTTCTTACCTCTTCCTTCCCCTCTCTTTCTAAAATCAATAAAAACATTTAAAAAATCACAATCAGTACTTTATTGAACTCTTAGCTGTATTATCTTCTCTAATATGTTGAAAATGCTTTTATTTTGCTATCAGTATTTACAGCACTCACTAATGTTTATTGATTGTTTACTCATGTACCAGGTACTTTGCTATGTGCTTTCTTGACTTATACTTAATCTTTACCACATCCTCATGAAGTAAGAAATTATATTATGCACACTTTATAGAACAGGAAATCTTGAATACTAAGAGTTTGAGTATCTGCCCAAAGTGTATACATTATCACAGCCAGAACTCAAACCCAGGAAGTCTGACTCCAAAATCCTGATCTTAAGGGCTAAACTTTCCTACTAGTCCCCATTATCCCAGTTTGTTTTATTCTCTTGGGAATTTCATTATGATTATTGTGGGCATTTTCCACATAGTCCTATTAAGATCAAATAATATGTTTTATTTCTAAAAATTCTTTTTTTTTTTAAATTTATTTCAGAGAGAGAAACAGCAATTTGTTATTCACTTATCTTTGCATTCGTTGGTTGATTCTTATATGTCTCCTGACTGGGGATTGAACCCACAACCTTGGTGTATCCGGATGATGCTCTAACTAACTGAGCTATCTAGCCAGGGATAAAAATTCTTTATATTCTTTTCTCAAGGCTGATCTCTTGGGACCACTGTTCTTAGATGATACCAGATTTTATTCAGATGACCAATTTAGTCAGCATGATTTCACTGTTTTCATGATCTGTCAGCCTAATAGAAATGAAGTATACCCTATTTATAATGATTGAGTTCAGATATTATTCTTATAGGGAGGCAACTTAGTTATTAAGCACTAGGAATATCAATGTTTTTTCTAGGCGTTACCTTATTTGAATCCAGCTTATCTGGGCCTTTTGGGATCAGAATCAAATGTCAAGAGTGCTGAGAATGTAGCAGGAGTGGAAGTTTTCCTGGTGCTGAACAGGGACAATAGGATTTGGTCATGAAAAGAATTTTAGGTAACCTGATTTTCCAAATATTCAGATATTTCTCATTCTTGGCTGATTTTCATTTAGGTCCTTGGCAAAATTAAAAGGAAAATAAAAGTGATGTGTTCCAAATAGATAAGATAGGTTAGATCATATTTCACCAGATTTTTCATTTGGCCTTAAGAAGGAACTAACGAAGGTAAGCAGAGGAAATGAGCTCATTGTGTCATCTTATTGTTCTTATTAGTAATATAAAAATGTAGACTTTGTATCTAAGATTCTATGACTGACAGAATTACTGTAGCCATTAATTCATGTACAAAACTTTCCCCAGAATATCCAGATACAGGTAGTCCTCGGGTTACGTTGGACTCGACGTACGTCGTTTCGTGGTTACGTCGCCATCTCCCATTTATTTATTAAAAAAAAAAAAGTTCCGTCATTTCGACGTATGTACATATGTGCTTTATGTTTTTTTATTATTTATTTACCACAAGTAAAGGTCAGGAATTGTTATCTTTCTTATAATTTTTTTTTTTACTGTTTCACTTCATTACTGTTGTGTATGTGCTCCATGTGAGTGACGTAGGTGCTTATGTAGGTGGGTTCTGAGTTATGGCAAAAATCGCGTTACGTTGTGCCGTAGGAACGGATCTCTGACATAACCTGAGGACCTACTGTAATTAAGGGAAGGGTGAATAGAGGATTAGAGGGATGCAGAGGCAGGGAGGGACACTAATATATAAAGGTAATATCTTTATATCCTACTACAAAGAACAAAAAGCGTTTACTAGGGAATTATAGTAATATATTTTCTACAGCTCTCTTTGTAAAATAATTATTAATTAAAAAAAAACTTTTTGAAGCACGGTAAAAGATTGCCAGGAGAAAGGTAAACCTTTGACTGTATAATGGCTTAAACTGAGCATTAGTACTAGAGTTAGAAACTCCTAACTTAGGGCCAGACTATTTTACTGTGGCTTTAGGCAAACATTTTTTCCTATTTCATTTCCCTATTTCAGTATTAGAAAGGCTAATATTCACCTACATTTTAAAAATCATGATTAAAACTGCCTCGCAATAGTGCCTTGACTAAGTAGGAACCCATCAAATGTCAAATGAATAATTGAGATGATTTTAGATCTCTTTGCAAATGTAAAAGAATATAGGGAGGCAACTTATACTAAATATCTCACTGAACTTCTAAATAGATAAATTCATTTGTGCTTGAATGGGAAGCAACTCAGCAACTCTTGCAGATCTCTTAGAGAGAAAATAAGTTATTAGCCATTTCAGTGAGTGATATGTTCTATAGAGTGTACCTCTGAGGGATGCGCATCATCAAATTACTACAGGCATACTTGATGGTTCAAAGATTGAATTTCTCAGACCAAATCTTATGATAGTGTTTATGGCGAGTGAAGTTCAAATATTCTTGACCACCAATATTAAAGTCTTGAATTGATGGGCTCATATCTACTCTAAAATTAGAGTATAATTTTAGTATCAACAGAATATGCTTAATTTTACAATCAAGGCTTTTTCTAATGTGTTCACTAAATATCAAATATTAATTCAGCTGTTAAGTGAAAAAATTAAAATATTAAGCATTATGATACATTGACCATTAAAATGCTTTACAATTTGATTCAACTAATAGAATAAACAGTCATGTTTTGTCATACATACTTTGGTATTTCCATAGATAATTTGTGTTCTCAAGAATATTTTGTGTTATACCTTCTTTTAGTGATCGTGGTGGAGAAGACCCAAACCAGAAAGTAATCCATGGGGTTATTAACTCCTTTGTTCATGTTGAACAGTATAAGAAAAAATTCCCCTTAAAGGTAAAATGTCTCCTTTAAAAACTTGAGTAATCAGACCTTTAATTTCTTAAATTGCTTGTTTTCATTTTTTCAATATGATTTTAATTGATTTATTTAGTTTTATCAGGAAATCTTTGAGTCCCCCTTTCTGACTGAAACAGGAGAATATTACAAACAAGAAGCTTCAAATTTATTACAAGAATCAAACTGCTCACAATATATGGAAAAGGTAAGAAAGAAACGTATGTTATGTTAAATACATCATTTCTTATATTCAGGCATGGTTTTATGTAACAGTTTTCTTGTTAATATATATTTTTGGTGAAGAAGCTTCTGTTTGGTCTTTACTTCGAGTTATAGTTAATGTACAATACCTATTGATAAAACATTTTTCTTGCTGTAGTATATTCCATGAGGAAAGTGCTATTCTGATTTTTATCATGACTGATACTTTTTGATAAATCCTGATTGCTTGATTTGCTTGTCTTTAAAATTAACATGTATTTACATTCTCGGCAAAATCTATATTTTATGCTTAGTGGATATGTTTAGGGAATAGTATAGATGCTAGGTGTTTAGGTTTTTATCTTTTTCCTTTAAAATGGAAGGAAAAATATAATAATTCTGTCGATACTTGGATAGATCACTCTTCTGGTCTGTTAAGTTTTTAATGAAAAAAATTTAATTTCTCCACAAGAAAATTTCATTTTTTAAATTGATTTTAGAAAGGAAGGGAGAGGGAGAGAGAAACAGAAACATCATTGATGAGGGAGAATCATGATCAGCTGCCTCCTGCATGTCCCGCACTGGGGATTGAGCCCGCAACCCTGGTATGTGCCCTAACCGGGAATCGAACCATAACCTCTTGGTTCATAGGTCGACACTCAACCACTGAGCCACAACTGGGCTCTCCACAAGAAATTTTAATCATTAAACCAACACATACTGATGACCATATTTAAAATTTATGTGTATTTTCTCAGTAAAAGAATTAGTCATAGTATAAATTCAGTCATCACACAAGATATATAAGAAATTTTAATGAGGTTTTTTTTTTTTTTCATCTGCAGCATTGGATTTCAAGCATTTCATTATAGGATGATTTTTCTAATTTAAGCAAGAAAGATAAATATAAGTAGAATAGCTATAGTATGTACATAGGTCATAGTATATAGAACATAGGTCAAGAAATATCATTACTTACTGATAAGCTGTTATGTATTTCACAAAGCCCAGGCCTAGAAGTCTGAGCTGTTTGTTTAGTCTCTTCCTGTTTTTGTCACTCATTAGCTCTGGGACCTTGAGTAAGTCATCTGGGGCATTTTCCTCCATCTATTACATGCAGGTTACACAGTGGTCCTCAGCTCTTAGCCTTTTTTGCATCTGAGACTCTTGTTAAAGGATCTAGATCCAATCTTGAAAAGTGCTCACAAAATTAAGTGATGCATACTCCTCATTATATCTGGCTCTCAAAAAAGAGGCCATTGGCAAAAATATTGTATGGTTCCACTTAGATGAAATATCTAGAATAGGTAAATTCTTAGAGACAGAAAGTAGATTAGAAGTTTTTAGAAGGTGTGGATAGGGAGTTATTGCTTAATGTTTACAGAGTTTGGTGTGATGAAAGAGTTTTGGAAATTGTTGTATATTGTGAATATAATTAATGCCACTGAATTATATATTTAAAAATGGTTAAAATGGCAAATTTTATGTTATATACATTTTATCACAATTTTAAAAACACTAATAATGTAATATACAGAAAACTTGAATTCACCCTTGCATGGGTGAATCATGATATGTAAATTTTATCTCAAACTGTTAAAAGGAAGGCAATGGAAGCTCTTTTGGGAAAATAGCATTTATAAGAGTAATTCACTTAACAAACTAAATAATATAGCCTTCCTACTTCCCTTTCTGTATCTTTCCTCTTAATTTTGGCCTTTCCCCCCAGCTATAGTGGTTTTATAGCTATTGAAGCCCTGAATCCAGACACTCCAACCTTGTCTGTTTTCTCTTGATATACACCTCAGCCCCAGCCCCACCCAGTTATCATTGTTTTTCTTTTTCTCCTCCTCTCTCACCTCCCTCAGACCCACACTCTAATTACTGTTGCATTTAGTTAATCCATAAACATATTAAAGTCACTTAGAGTATGGTATAAATAACTACTAGACATACTACTTTTAGTACATTTTTATTTTAATTAATTTTTAATTGAACTTATTGGGGTGTTTGCCTATCTTCACATGGCCATCTTCCCTCTGTATAAGAACTTATTTTTTAATTTTTAAAAATATACTTTTATTAATTTCAGAGAGGAAGGGAGAAGGAGAGAGAGATAGAAACATCAACGATGAGAGAGAATCATTGATCAGTTGCCTCTTGCATACCCCACACAGGGGATCAAGCTGGCAACCTGGGCATGTACCCTGACTGGAAATCATAGGTTGATGCTCAGCCACTGAGCCACGCCGGTCGGGCAGGACCATTTTTATTTTAAAAGAAAAACACGATGACCAAAATGACTTTCTTAGTTGATGAAATACTCTAGACCCCACTGTTGGTTTCTACGACTTTGCCCTGAACTCCTGGCTCCACACAACATGGTAGCACAATAGGAAAGATAGGACTGTGTCTCTCAGTCTTGAGCCTCACTTTCATCGAAAGATATCTGAGAGGTTTCCAGGAATGTGTTATTTCCCCTCTCAACATCATTTTTTCTCTCAGCATCACCTTATGCCCAGGCAGACATAAGCAGTACTTCCCAAAGGCTTAAATGCATATAGTTCCTGGGACCAGTTCAGAAACTCTAGTTCCATAGTTTTACATTACAGAATACTTTCCTTTTTTCTGTTTTGTTAATTCTTACCTGAAGATATATTTTTCATTGATTTTTAGAGAAAGTATAGGAGAGGGAGGGATGGAGAGAGAGGGAAGCATCAATGTGAGAAAGACACATCAGTTGGTTGCCTCCCACACAGGGATGGAACCTGCATTCCAGGTAATGTGCCCTTGACTGAGAATCAAACCCAAGATCCTTCAGTGCATGGGCTGACGCTCTAACCACTGAACAATGTCAGTCAGGGCCAGAATATTTTCAGATCTAAACATTTGCGTATGCATGTGCTGTGCTGGCATGATTTTCATTGCAAATTCGTTTTGTTTTGAGGTAGACATTAGCCCAGTTCTCTGGCTGTTATCTTTATTAGTTCTTGTTAATGTTAACCAGTGTATTGTTTGTAGCTCAGTGCTTTTTATATAGGAAAAATTTTAATAAAAGTCTTGATTGACATTTAACTAAGCCTAAATATATTTTGATTTCCAAAAATTTTAATGAAATCTTTACTGTGGTAATTAACTATGATATACCATTTACGAGGCACCAACATAAAATAATCAGATTAATCTACTTGATCCAGTTAATGTGACTTATTTTTAGATTAATAATTAGATATTTATAAAGTGACCACCTGTTTTGGTTTTTAATAATCTTTACTCGATTTTCCTGTTGCATGTTAGGTTGTCTATATAATAGGATGATCAGGATCAGTAAATGAAGACAAAATGTAGACTACATAACTTTAGTTCTTTTTCATAAGACTGTGGTGAAATATAGGTGACAGCTAGTAGCTTAAATAAAATTTGAATTCATTTATGGAATGTGGGTTTAAATTGGTTGTGTAATCGTTATTCATTACTTGGCCATGTTTAACTGACCCATTAAATTAGGCTACCTAAGCTACTTACTAATATTACAGTTTTTTTCTCCTGATAGTTTATGCTATAACAATATATTTCTAAAGGTTCTAGGTAGATTAAAAGATGAAGAAATTCGATGTCGAAAATACTTGCACCCAAGTTCATATACTAAAGTGATTCATGAATGTCAGCAACGAATGGTAGCAGACCACTTACAGTTCTTACATGCAGAATGTCATAATATCATTCGACAAGAGAAAAAAAATGGTAAGTGACACGAAATATAAATGTAAATTAAAATAGAATTATAAACCACTTTTTACATAGTCAAATTAACTTAAATTTCAAGTATATTTTAGTCATAATCTCTAAAATATTTGATATGCCTTATTCATAATTTATTTTAAACGACTATTTTGGAACCAAGTATATTCACAAAGGGCATTCTAAACTAAAAGAAAAACCTGAGAAAATAGGTTTGCACATTTTTATGTATTATAAGGGCTAATTACCTTAATACATTAAGAATTTTAATAGCAGTAGGAAAAAGGCAAAGAATATAACAGGGAAATTATAAATGAATTTTAAATATAGAGAGATGCACAATCTCACTCAAAATAGGTGGTAGACAAAATAAAAATAACAGCAGCTCTCTCTATGGAGCATGCCTGCACCTTTTTCCCAGGTGCGTTTTCCTGGCCTCTCTCTTTCTCCTAAGCTCCAAGAGCCTTTTTTGCTTCTGTAACTTGTTCTTTAAGCCCATTTCTTCTACAGCTCACTTCTTCTAACTCTCTAACTTTCTCTTATGGTTTCTATTAAATAAATAATTAAAAATGAAAATACTTGATTTAAGACAAAAGGGGCACTGCTGCAGAGTATTGGGTGAAAGATGATAGTCTTTTCAACCCATAATGCTGAGTCAACTGGATATTCATTTAGAGAAATGTGAAATTTGATCTCTACCCTAGACACCATATACAAAATCAAGTTATTGTAGGCTATTTTTAATCCTCACCCAAGGAGTGAGGATATTTTTTCCACTGATAACTAGAAAGGGTAGAAGGAAGGAGGGAGGTGGAGAAAGAGAGAGAGAAACATCAATATGTAAGAGAGACACATTGATTGGTTGCCTCCCACACGGGTCAGGAATCAAACCTGGGACCCAGGTATATGCTCTTAACCAGGAATGGAACCCTTGAAATTCCGGTGTGCAGGCCGACACTCTAACCAGTGATCCACGCTGGCCAGGGTCATTGTAGGCTTTTGATCTAAATGTAAAACAATAATAATTCTAGAAGATAATATAGGAGAATAACTTCATGACCTTGAAATAGGGAAAGATATTTTAAGTAAGACACAAAAAGCACCAACCACAAGGAAAGATTGATCAAGTGGACTGCTTTAAAATTAAGAATTCTGGATCATCAAAAGATAGTTATAGGGTAAATATATATTTGCAATGACTACAAAAAAGGTTTATGTTCAGATATAAAATGGCCAAGAAATTTGAACAGGCACAGGAGAGTAGAGGATGTCCAAATGGCCAATAAACATAAAAAAGGCACTTAATCTCATTAAAACAGGGGAATGCAAATTAAAACCACACTAAGCTATCAATACTTAAATTCTGATAGAAAATTTAAAAATTAAAAATAATAAGTTTTGGACCCTGGTCGATGTGGCTCAGTTTTTTGGGCATCATCCCATGCACTGAAAGGTTGTCAGTTAGATTCCCAGTCAGGGCACTTGCAGGGATTTCGGGCTTGATCCCCAGTAGGGGCTGTGCAGGAGCAGGCAGTCGGTATTCACTCTCACATCGATGTTTCTCTCTTTCCCTCTCCCTCTCTTTCTAAAAATCAATTATAAAAATCTAAAATAATAATAAGTGTTGGGAAGCATGTGGAATAGTGGGAACTTGTTATACACTGGGCTGAGAATATAAATTGATGCAACCACTTTGAAAAACTGGCATTAACTGCTAAAGTTGAATATATGAAAGCTATCCCTTTCCTATACATATAATTCCCTGGTAAAAGAGTATGCACATAATACAAAAATGTTCATAGCAGCATTTTTTGTAATAGCCAAATGGAACAACTCAAATGTCCAGTAACAATAGAATGGATGAAGAAGTACAGTATATTCATACAATGGCATATAACAGAAGAGTGAAAACGAACAAATTACATTTACATACAACAACATATATAAACATGTTGAACGAAAGAAGGTAAACATAAAAGAATTGTATTGATTCCATTTTTATAGATAGTTCAAAACAGGCAAAAGTAATCTTTGGTTTAGTACTTATGACAGTGATTACCTTTGCAGAAGAGCAAGAGGAGTAATGATTGGGAAGAGGTGTGAAGGGGACTTCTAGGTGTAGGTAATGTCTGTTTTTTACCCTGGGTAGTGATTACATCAAGGGGTGTGTTTGTGTTCACTTGTGATAATTTATTGAGATACACACTTTTGGTTTATACACTTTTCTATATGTATATTATATACTTTAATAAAAAAGTTTAAAATGAAGCCTTTACACTGAGACATTTTTCACCTCTCATTGGCAAAGATCAAAATGATTGATAAGGGAACTTCCTGCTGTTGGGAGCTCTGTTTAGAAGGATCCTTCTAGAATATTAAGCTTTGACACAGCAATACCACTTCTAGGGATTTATACCATAGATGTTAATGTCCATATACAGGACTATTAATTGTAACATTGTAGTATCAAGAGATTGGAAACAACCAAATTTCCATCAATTGTTAAGTAATTTTATATATAATGGAGTGCTGTACAGTTGTAAAATATGAAGAAATGCTCAGTGTACTGATAAAAAAAAATCTCTGAGTGAAAATGTATTCTGCAGTTGCAAATAATACACAAAATACACTATACTCTTATAAAAAGGGGCAGAGGGAAGAATATATGTATTTGCCTGAGTGTGCATGAAAGAGCTTTGAAAGAACACAATATTGCTTTCCCATGGGAAGGAGGACTGGGTGGTTGGGAGACAGGAGTGGGGGACTTTCTCTGCATACTCTTTATAATTCTGCATTTTGAGCCATATATTACCTAATATTTTTAAAATATTTGGAAATCTAATACAAATTTTTCCCCCCTCAGACATGGCAAATATGTATGTCTTACTCCGTGCTGTGTCCACTGGTTTACCTCATATGATACAGGAGCTGCAAAATCATGTCCATGATGAGGGCCTTAGAGCGACCAGTAATCTTACTCAGGAAAATGTGAGTTATATAAGGAATTGGGGAATTTTTCTCTTAATCAGATTATCATGCATTTAGGTTTTTTGTTATCACTTTACTGTCTTAAACAATGAAAGAAAAGTCTTACCATGCCAATACATTAAACATCTTTATTAAAATGTTTCAAGCCTAAAGTTTGTTGGACACATTTTGGAGTAATCAGATTATTAGAAAATCATTGAATGAGATAAGCTTTTTCTTAGTTATATTGATGTGTTCACTTAGCAATTTTAAATAATTGTATTTCTATATAACTGGCACTAATAGTTGTAGTGGTAATGGAATTAATCAATAGTAATATGGAGAACTCACAGTTTGCTTTCTTTATATATACTCTGAGTTTGATAGCCCAGGAAGCAAATTTAGATTAAAATGATCTTCCCTAAATATATGCTTACTACCCAACGTTGACCATCATGTCCCTAATACCCACTTTTCTTTAAGAGTTCTCTGACAATCAAATGACTATTTACAAAAAAGGCATCTTTCCTATCACTGTATTCCTATCATCAATCTTGTTGGACCATCTTGTTTTTACCAGTGATGTTTGATGAATAAATAGATATGACATGAAATGTTCTTTTTCCTAAGTAGAGCTATTTACTTGTCATCTATAATGCAGTAATCTATAATAGACAACATTATTCAGATGCTTATCACTTTATTTGTAGATTTATTTGTTTTTGGCAAATCTTAGATTTTATGTCCTACCACAGTAATACAAACTATTAGTTGCCCTATTTGGTTTGGCTCAGTGGATAGAGAGAGCATCGGTTTGTGGACTGAGGGGTCCCAGGTTCAATTCCGGTCAAGGACACATGCCCAGGTTGCGGGCTCGATTCCCAGTAGGGGGCATGCAGGAGGCAGCCAGTCAGTGATTCTCTCTCATCATTGATGTTTCTATCTCTCTCTCCCTCTCCCTTCCTCTCTGAAATCAATAAAAATATATTTAAAAAAATAAAAATAAACTATTAGTTGATATATTTTTATGTTTATTAATCTGTATTATTTATTGGGTTTATTAATTTTATTAGTTTTACAGATTCAGGGTGTTAAATAATATTCGGCATAGAGGCATAGAGTTTGCTTCAAGGACTGGGAGATAGAAATAAAAGAATGAATTTGTAATAGATTCACATAATTTTAGCTGACTTAGTTAACTCTTAAGTACTATATAATTATCCCCATTAAGAGTGAAAACTCACACTCTAACTGGTTGCTTAGTGGTTAGAGCATTGGCTCGGGGACTGAAGGGTTGTGGGTTCGATTCTAGTCAAGGGCATGTACCCTGGTTGCAGGCTCAATTACCGACCCCAGGCAGGGCACGTGCAGGAGGCAACCAATCAATGTGTCTCTCTCACATCGATGTTTCTCTCTCTGTGTCTCTAGCTTTCCCTTCCACTCTCTAAAAATCAATGGAAAAATATCCTCGGGTAAGGATTAACAAAAGAAAGAAAGAAAAAAAAAAAGGAGTGAAAGCTAAGTATTTCCTCACTCTGAGATGTAGGGGATTGTCCAACTCCAGGGGTCTCAATTTTCACAGATACTTGCTTTTGAGCTCTGCTCTCTCTTTCAGCCTTCACCGGCTTTGAAGGCAGTTTTTATTTATATAATCCTTTTTGAAAGTGATAGGCTTGGTGGTTCAGAGACTGTATCATGTTACCCTTAAGAAACAGTATTCCAACATCGGAGAGAAGTGTGTTTTCAGTGAGTTCTTCTGGCAGAGGAATTATAGCTCTGCATTGCTGGTGTTGAATGACAGCTAATTTCAACATTAAAGTTTTAGATTTTTAAGACAGTTTCTAAAATATATATATATTTTAATTGATTTCAAAGAGGAAGTGAGAGGGAGGGAGAGAGAAACATTAATGATGACAGAGAATCATCAGCTGCCTACTACACTCCCCACACTGGAGATTGAGCCTGCAGCCCAGGCATGTGTCATGACCAGGAATGGAACCGTGACCTTCTAGTTCATAGGTTGATACTGAACCACACCGGCCAGGCAAGACAGTTTTAACTAAAAATATTTTTTGAGAAAGTGTGTACTTGCATAACATTAATTTGCTTGGAAAAAATTTACTCTTAATTAAACGACAATTTTTGATAACCCTAATTATATCTTTGAACTTAAAATGTATTTTGTATTTTATATCTGTAGATGCCAACACTATTTGTGGAGTCAGTTTTGGAAGTACATGGTAAATTTGTTCAACTTATCAACACTGTTTTGAATGGTGATCAGCACTTTATGAGTGCATTGGATAAGGTAACTTTAATAATATCTATATCTACAAATGCTTCTCAGCTTATGACGGGGTTATGTCCTGGTAAACCCATCAAAAGTTAGAAATATTTTAAATAAAAATTCATTTAATGCACCTAACCTACTGAACATCTTACCTTAGCTGAACCTACCTTAAACGTTCTCAGGACACTCTCATTAGTTATAGTTGGGCAAAGTCATCTAACACATTAAATACATGGGAGAGTATCATTATTTATCCTTGCTGTGGAAAAGATCAAAATTCAAAGTACAGTTTATTGAATACATACCGCTTTCTCACATATTAAAGTAAAAAAAAAATCGTAAAAATCATCTTAAGTCAGGGAATGTCTGTATGAATACAGTTGACCCTGGAACATTTCAGAGGATAGGGGCCCTGATACCCCTCCCCTTTAGTTAAAAATCCACATATAACTTTTGACTTCCCCAAAACTTCACTACTAATGGCCTACTGATATTACCAGAAGCCTTCCTGATAGCATAAACAGTCAATAAGTGCATATTTTATATATTTAGTATAACTATATTATCACAATAAAGTAAGTTAGAGAATAAAAAATGTTATTAAGAAAATCTTAAGGAAGAGAAAATACATTTACAGTATTTGTATCAAAAATCTGGGTGTAAGTGAACCTGTGTTGTTTAAAAACAGGTTAATTAAAATTCTATTTCTTTATTCATTCTTTAGGGTGATTTCAGGATTGAGGCTTCTAATTACGAGTTTTCTAATCTTGACATGGAGATTACATAATTTAAATGTGAAAATCAAAATAATAATAACATAACTTTCAAATTAATAACAAATGGTTAAATTGAATGAATTATATGGAGATTGAATTTCTCATGATTATGAGAACAATGATTCTAAGGGGAATTGTTAGTAAACAGTCAAACATGTTCTGGAAAAACATGTATAATTTTAATGCTGATTTTTAATTTCAATATAATCTGTAGGCTATATAAGTAATATTTCAAAGAAATACGTATATGTTACAAATTTTTGAATTTTGGTATACTTTAAAGGAAATTTGCTGATATGGTTATTTTAAGATTTTTTTAAAATTTAGTCTTATTTTATCTGTGTTCAGATATCAGTAATGAGTTATAAAGAATAACTTTCAGTAGGAATGGGATATATAATTGGTCTATAACTATCATGAGGCATACGGTTAGAGGAAATTACCCTGTGTTCAGAATGAAAACAAAATTAACAAACTACGACCAAAATGTTGTGTTTTGTGTGGGTTAATAATTTATGGATGTGCAGATTATACCCTATTACTAGTTAATTACTGGCTTGTTTTCTATTTAGGCTCTTACATCAGTTGTAAATTACAGAGAACCCAAGTCTGTTTGCAAAGCTCCTGAATTGGTAAGTTTGATGATTGCTTAAAAATAATCTTATGGACATCAATATTAGAAAATGAAAACTGAGGAGAATGTTAAATTAATTTGTATTTGTAACATTTTTCAGAAAAAATCCATAAAACTAAGTTATTAAAAGTAAAAATTATCTACATCATATATAATTTGGCACTTATTTAAGGAATACAGTTGGACCTATGTACTATAACCTTTTCTTGAGAAATAACTGAAGGAAAAATATACTTTATTTAATAAAGTTTGGTGTGTGTTTTTTTTTTGTTTTTTTTTTAATATGAAACGCTTCACTAATGTGTGTGCATCTTTATGCAGAGGCCATGCTAATTTTCTCTGTTGTTCCAATTTTTGTAAGGCTTCTAAAATCCAAGCAGTACAGTTTGGGTTTTAAAGTATGTCTTCTTTGAAATAATTTGCATTACTTCTCATAGAGATTTTATTTTATATGAAATTGGAAGGAAATTTGATGATAATTAAAGAAAACTTAATTATAAAGTTGTGATAAGAATAAAAAAATAATTGTTTAATGTCGAAAATTATAGAGCTACTCAAAACGCATCTAGGTGTTCTTTTGAAACTTCTGTTGTTTATGTTAGTGTTTTATTGTTCACTAAATGTTGATTAGATTTTTGACTTGTTTATAGTTTTCTTAAAAATTTGCCTTATGACATATTTTGAATTCTTCAGTGCAGTGGTTGGCAAACTCATTAGTCAACAGAGCGGCAAACCACGGCTTGCGAGCTGCATGTTGCTCGCGAGCCGCAGTTTGCTGACCACTGCTTTAGTGCATATTCATAATTTTAAAAACATAAGCTTTAGGATGGCAGAGACTTTATCCATTGATATTTTGTACTATTGTCCTTTGCCTCTATTGAGGCATATGTATAGAAGGGCCCTTTATAAGATACACTGTCAATTTCTATTTGAGCTTGCTAAGTACTGTGACAACTTACTGAAGAAATCAGCAAAGGGGATGACTGAGAATGAAGTGGAAGACAAACTCACCAGCTTCATTACTGTTTTCAAATATATCGATGATAAGGATGTTTTTCAAAAGGTAAGTTGTGAATAGATAAGTTTTATTTGGTTTAGTCAGATTTTATTTATTTTTGAAATATAAGTCATCAGAAAGGAAGTAATCTTTAGAAATATCTTTTAATATAGTTCTACGCAAGAATGCTGGCGAAACGTTTAATTCATGGGTTATCTATGTCTATGGATTCTGAAGAAGCCATGATCAATAAATTAAAGGTAATGTGAGCCTTTGATCTGATTATGTCCTAGAAATTATTCTGCTAACACAAAAAGATGTTCATTGTAGCATTAGATATAACAACAGGAAATAATCAGCAGGTGACTGGTTAAATGTATAATGGTAGATCTATATGATGGGATATGCAAATACTGTATTAAAGAAAGCTCTCTCTATATACAAGGTGTCCCCGAAAATGTATACACACTTTGAATATACTAGGTGTACCAGTTAATAATGTGGATTTTTTTCAATAGGTGGAGCTACACATATGTTGATATATATGCGGTTTGATATGTATGCTATTTTGTTGTATTGACAGCAAGCTTCAAAACTTCATATCTCAAATTTTCTGAAGGTGTTAACATCATAGATATTTTTATGCTTAAAAAATGTCAAATTTCATGCCAAAAAAAGAGCATTTACGGGAAGTTGTAATTCATTACTTTATTTTGAAGAAAAGTGCTGCTGAAAGTTATCGTATACTTCAGGAAGCTTATGTGAACATGCTCCATCTCAAGATACTTGTGAACTCTGGTTTAAACGCTTTAAAAGTGATGATTTCGATGTAAAAGACAAAGATTGTCCAGGTCAACTGAAAAAGTTTGAAGACCAACAATTACAAACATTATTGGATGAAGATGTGTGACAAACTCAAACAACTTGCAGAAAGATTAAACATTGCTCAGCAAACAATTTCTGATCGTGTACAAGCAATGGGAAAGATTTTAAAGGAAGGAAAATGGGTGCCACATCAACTGAACGAAAGAAATGAAAAACCGAAAAGTCATCAGTAAAATGTTGCTTCAACGGCACAAAAGAAAGTCTTTTTTGCATCGAATTGTGACTGGTGATGAAAAGTGGATTTATTTTGAGAATCCCAAATGCACAAAATCATGGGTTGATCCAGGTCAACCATCAACATCGACTGCAAGGCCAAATCACTTTGGAAAGAAGACAATGCTCTGTGTTTGGTGGAATCAGGAAGGTGTGGTGTATTATGAGCTTCCAAAACCAGGTGAACCGGTTAATACTGATTGCTACCGACAACAAATAATCAATTTGAACCATGCTTTGATTGTGAAATGACCAGAATGTACCAGAAGACATGGCAAAGTCATTTTGCTTCATGATAATACACCATCACACACTTCAAAACCAGTTCAAGACACGTTTAAAGATCTTGCTTGGGAAGTATTAACCCACCCGCTGTATTCACCAGACCTTGCTCCTTCAGATTACCAATTGTTCCAATTGATGGCACACGCACTTTCTTACCAGCACTTCAAAATGTACAAAGAAGTGGAAAATTGTGTCTCTGAATGGTTTGCCTCAAAACAAGAAAAGTTCTATTGGGACGATATCCACAAATTACCTGAATGATGGGGAAATGTGTAGCTAGCGATGGACATTACTTTGAATAAAGCACTTTTGATGTTTCTCTTGAAATTATCGTGTTTTCTTTGATTATTATTAACCTGTACACCTAGTAATTATAAAGGCAGTGTTTATTAAAATATATTTTATTTTCATTTAACAGCTATCAGCTATTAAAAGATTGTATGCATTTTTTGGGACATTCTGTATATTGATATAGACTTATCCACAAGATAAACAGTATTAACAAAAGATTTGTATCATTAATAAATGAATGTACCTGGAATATTCCTTTAAGTACAAGTTTTGTAGTGCCGTTGAATTTTAGTTTATTTTTGCTTCATTTTAGCTTACACATTGGTGAAATAAGTAGTAGCTGAGACATATTTATGCTGAAATATTCAGTAGTTGATAATTTTTCTGAAGAGTAGACTTGAATATAATATGCATACCCTTGACCATAGAACTAGCAATAGTAACATGTTCTCATTAATTAATATGGCTTATTATTCTTTTTAAATAATGTGTTTGTTTTAAACTGTTTTTACAGCAAGCATGTGGTTATGAGTTTACCAGCAAGCTGCATCGGATGTATACAGATATGAGTGTCAGTGCTGATCTCAACAATAAGTTCAATAATTTTATCAAAAATCAAGACACAGTAATAGATTTGGGAATTAGTTTTCAAATATATGTTCTACAGGTATGAATATATGTTTTATTGTAGGCATTTACTACTCATTTCAAATAGTCTGATCCAAACAATTAATAAATAGAGGCCTCATTGCATTTTCTTTAATCAATGGATTGTAGCTTCTAATGTTATATGTTATATTGATTTGGAATGAAATGTGCCAAGGTAGTAATGCTAATGGGTTTTATCAACATTTTGAGAAAAGAAAAAAGAGATTCTTTAGTTTAAATCACTTTATAAATATTTATTATCAAGTTAGATGCTTGTCTATTTAACTTCTTTATTTTACTTATTTTCTTCTAGGCTGGCGCATGGCCTCTTACTCAGGCTCCTTCATCTACATTTGCAATTCCCCAGGAATTGGAAAAAAGTGTACAGATGGTAAGTTTGCAGGATATATATTAGAAGACCTAAGGAATTTTAATAATTGTCTCCATGTTATATCACTTTAAATATTTTCCAAAGTCTTAATTGCTTGTGATATAAAAATATATTCAGAAATAATAGTTATGTACTTTGTAGGAAGAATGTAAATTATTAGTTACTAATACTAAAACTCATAAGCAAAGGTTGTCATAGAGTTCTTTGTCAAAACATGACTCTTACTAATAGTTAAACCTATTATCAGCTCTTAAGCAGATTTAAATTACAAAAACTTCTGATATTAGAAAAAAGTTTAGAACTTAATACTTAAATCACTTTCTAATTTTACATTTGAACTTAGAGCCATTTTTATACTTCATTTATCCCTTGTAGTTATTTTTATTTCTGGGCAAATTTTTTTTAACTAAATTTATTGGGGTGACATTGGTCAACATGAACATATAGGTTTCAGGTGTGAGTTTATATGTTACAAGATCTGTATATTGCACCAGGTGCCCCGCATCCATGGTCAGATCTTCGGTCACCATATATTAGGACGCTTTTCTACCCACAATCCCTTCCCTCTGGCAACCACCACACTGCTGTTTGTCTTCATGAGTTTCAGTTTTCTATCCTACATATGAATGAAATCATATGGTTCGTAGCCTTTTATGACTGACTTATTTCACTTAGCATAATGTTCTCAAGGTCCATGCACATTATTGCAAATGGCGCTATTTCATCCTTTCTTATGGCTTAATAGAATTCCATTGTATGCTAGGTATATCGCTTAATAATGCGGATTTTTGTATTCAAAGAAAGCACAATAATTTCAAGAGAAACATCAAAAGTGCTTTATTCAAAGTAATGTACATCGCTAGCTACACATTTTCCCCATCTTTCAGGTAATTTGTGGATACCATCCCAATAGAACTTTTCTTGTTTTGAGGCAAACCATTCAGAGACACAATTTTCCACTTCTTTGTACATTTTAAAGTGCTGATAAGAAAGTGCGTGTGCCATCGATTGGAACAATTGGTAATCTGAAGGAGCAAGGTCTGGTGAATACAGCGGGTGGGTTAATACTTCCTAGGCAAGATCTTTTAACTTGTCTTGAACTGGTTTTGAAGTGTATGATGGTGCATCATCATGAAGCAAAATGACTTTGCCATGTCTTCTGGCACATTCTGGTCGTTTCACAATCAAAGCGTGGTTCAAATTGATTATTTGTTGTCGGTAGCGATCAGTATTAACCGTTTCACTTGGTTTTAGAAGTTCATAATACACCACACCTTCCTGATTCCACCAAACACAGAGCATTGTCTTCTTTCCAAAGTGATTTGGCCTTGCAGTCGATGTTGATGGTTGACCTGGATCAACCCATGATTTTGTGCATTTGGGATTCTCAAAATAAATCCACTTTTCATCACCAGTCACAATTCGATGCAAAAAAGACTTTCTTTTTTGTGCCATTGAAGCAACATTTTACTGATGACTTTTCGGTTTTTCATTTCTTTCGTTCAGTTGATGTGGCACCCATTTTCCTTCCTTTAAAATCTTTCCCATTGCTTGTACACGATCAGAAATTGTTTGCTGAGCAATGTTTAATCTTTCTGCAAGTTGTTTTTGAGTTTTACACGCATCTTCATCCAATAATGCTTGTAATTGTTGGTTTTTCAAACTTTTTCGGTTGACCTGGACGTTCTTTGTCTTTCACATTGAAATCATTTTTAAAGCATTTAAATCAGCGTTCACAAGTATCTTGAGATGGAGTATGTTCACCATAAGCTTTCCAAAGTATTCAGCAGCGCTTTTCTTCAAAATAATGAATTAAAATTCCTGCAAATGGGCCCTAAAAAGATGGCAGCTGGCAGGACAGAGGTGAGGGAGAGGAAGTGAGTGAGTGAGGGTATGAAAGGAGAGTGTGGATGTGTGTGGTATGTGTATGAGTGAGTAAGGGACAGTTAAATCTTGCAGAAGCAGCAAGGGCTGGCAGACCAGGCTCTCTTGGACAGGGAGAGACTACCACCGCTGCGGGCACTCCCAGGACTGCAGGACTCGGGCATGGAGCCCACGCCATCTTGAAGGGGACAGTGGCCTTTTCAAGGAACTCATCAGCACCACCACCCAGACAGGACTTTGACACTGCCCGCGACCCAGCAGCCACTCAAGCCAAAATACTACTATCCCAGCTGCAGACCCATGGACCCTGGGACCTCTACCTCCAAAGGTGCACTGTTCCTGCAGCATTAAGTGCATCTTCCCCCTCCCCAGCGGCAGAACTCCGGACACTGCTTTCGTATGTTTCCAGCCACGCAGGCATCCAGGGCATACCACTCTGCAGGCAGCGCCTGGGAGCCATGGGGAGTCCTTGCTGAGTGTGATTCAGTACAGACAAGGGCACACTGCCCTGCAGTAGAAATTCTGAATTTCCTCTGCCTGAATAACTGCCCGCAGACACCCCAGCTATGTAACTTCAGCGCCAGGGCCCCTCAAAGTGCGTCAGAACTCTGTGCCGGCAAACTCACTGCCACAGATGTGCACATTTCCAAAGGGCAGGCACCCTGAGCCCATATATCCACAGGGTCCTCTGGGGAGCTGCTTTGAGCCCCTGCTGGGTGTGATTCTGTACAGACAAGGACGTGCTGCCCCGCAGTAGAAATTCTGAACTCCCTTCTCCTGAATAACTGCCCACATACACCCCAGCTGCTTACCTTCAGCGCCAGGGCCCCTCAAAGTGCGTCAGAGCTCTGCGCCAAATATACCGCCAGCCCGCGCGCGCATTTCCAACGGACAGGCACCCTGAGCCCATCTATCCACAGGGCGCTTGTGGGAGCTGCTTTGAGTCCTTGCTTGGGGGTGATCTTGGACAAACGGACGCACTGCCCCGGGCAGTAGAAATTCTGAATCCCCTCTTCCTGGATACCTGTACACAGACGCCTCAATTACGCGGCTTCAGTGCCAGGGCCCTTCAGAGTGCTTCAGCGCCTCTTGCTGGCAAACGCACCACAGGTACCCCTGTGAGCCTCCACCGGGAGCGTGCGCATATCCACCACAGGTGCAGCAGCAAAAGCTGAGTCTGCCCACCCTACAACTACAGAACTCTGGACACCACAGTCACGCCTTTCCAGAGAGCAGGCCCCCTGAGCCCCATCACCCCAACAGACGGTTCCTGGGTGCCACTGTGAGTTCCCACACAATTTCAATCAAGGGCACAAGACAACAAAAATTGGGACACCCCCCTCCATGGCTGCAGTTGTACCTTTCCAGCTCACAGGCCTACATCAAGAAAACCCAAATAGCTCAAGTAGGGAGCTACACTAGATTACCAAGCCCAGGAGACCTGAGAGATCACACCAGTAGCACCATCCCCAAAAGAACCTGAGTATCAAACCAATCGGACCTACAATTAAAACATTACAGCAAAACGTGGGAAGACACAAAAGCAATTCCCAAAGGAAAGAAAAAGAGGCATCACCAGAAAGGGAGTTAAATGAAATTGAGGCTAGCATCATATCAGAGAAAGAATTCAGAGTAATGGTTATAAGGATGTTTAAATGGCTGGATGACAAATACACACAACTCAGTGAGAACTATAAGGAGCTGAATGAGAATGTCACAAACTTGAAAAGGAACAAAGAGGAGATGAAGAATGACATAGCTGCAATAAAGAACACAATGGAAGGCTTAAACAGTAGCCTAGAAGAGGCTGAGGACCACATCAGCGAATTAGAAGACAAGGTAGGAAAGAAAACACAAACACAGCAGCAACTGGAAAGAAGACTTAAAAAGCAAGAGGAGAGCCTAAGGGAGCTTTGGGACAACACAAAACGAAACAACATTCGCATAATAGGGGTACCAGAAGGAGAGGAAGAGAAGCAAGAAATAGAAAATCTGTTTGAAGAAATAATGACATAAAACTTCCCTGATATTGGCAAGAAAAAAACTATGCAAGTCCAAGAAGTCCATAGAGTCCCAAACAAGTTGAACCCCAAAAGACCGACACCAAGACACATCATAATTAAATTGGCGAACACCGACGACAAAGTAAGGATCTTAAAAGCTGCCAGAGAGACAGAAAGTTACCTACAAGGGATCTCCTATTAGAATATCAACTGTTTTCTCAACAGAAACACACCAGGCCAGAAGTGAATGGAATGAAATATACAAAGTGAGGCAAAGCAAGGGACTGAATCCAAGAATACTAAAAGCATCAAGGCTGTCATTCAAAATTGAAGGTGGAATCAGGAGCTTCACAGACAAAAAAGGACTAAGGGAGTTTATTACCACCAAACCACCAATGCAAGAAATGCTAAAGGGTCTGCTGTAAAAAAAAAAAAAAAAAAAAGAAAGAAAGAAATAGGAAGCAAAGAAGGAACATAGGCATAAAGAATCAAAATGGCGACAAACAAGTACCTATCAATAATAACTTTATTTTTTTATTTTTTAAAATATATTTTATTGATTTTTTACAGAGAGGAAGGGAGAGCTAGAAACATCGATGAGAGAGAAACATCGATCAGCTGCCTCCTGCACACCTCCCACTGGAGATGTGCCCTCAACCAAGGTACATGCCCCCGACCGGAATCGAACCCAGGCCCTCCAGTCTGCAGGCCGACGCTCTATCCACTGAGCCAAACCGGTTTCGACTCAATAATAACTTTAAATGTAAATGAATTAAATTCCCCAATCAAAAGACATAAAGTAACAGATTGGATAAGAAAACATGACTCATATATCTGCTGTCTACAAGAAACCCACCTCAGAAAAAAAGACGCACACAGACTGAGAGTGAAGGGGTGGAAAAAGGTTTTTCACTTGAATGGAAATGAAAAAAAAAGCTGTGTTAGCAATACTTATATCTGACAAGTTAGATCTCAAAGTGAAGGACATAACAAGAGATAAGGAAGGCCATTTCATAATACTAAAGGGAGCAATCCAACAAGAAGAAATAACTCTGGTAAACATGTGCACCCAATACAGGAGCACCCAAATACATAAAAATACTCCTAGAGGATATCAAGGGAGAGATTGACAGCAATACAATCATAGTAGGGGACTTTAATACCCCACTATCACCATTGGACAAATCCTCTAAACAAAAAATCAGCGAAGAAACATCAATCCTAAATGACTCACTAGACCTGATGGAATTGATATCTTCAGAACATTTCACCCCATAGTCACAGAATATACATTCTTCTCAAGTGCACATGGGTCATTTTCAAAGATAGACCATATATTGGGTCACAGGCAAAGTCTCTTCAAATTCAAGAAGAAAGAAGTCATATCAAGCATCTTCTCAGATCACAATGGCATAAAACTGGAAATCAACTACAATAAAAACAATCCAAAAAAATCAAACACATCGAGACTAAACAGCATGCTATTAAACAATGACTGGGTTACCAGAGAGATCAAGGAAGAAATAAAAAAACAACATGGCAACAAATGACAATGAAAACACAACAATCCAAAATCTATGGGACACAGCGAAAGCAGTCTTGAGAGGGAAGTTCATAGCTCTACAAGCCTATTGCAAAAAAACAAGAAACAATGGTAATAAATTACCTAACCCTACAACTCAAAAGAGTTAGAAAGAGAGCAACAAGTAACGCCTAGTGTAAGCAGAAGGAAGGAAATAATAAAGATCAGAGTGGAGATAAATGACATTGAGACCAAAAACACAGTCCAAAAATCAACAAAACCAAGAGAGAGGACGCAAATAAATAAAATCAGAAATGAAAGAGGTGAAATAACAACAGACCCCACCGAAATACAAAGGATTGTTAAAAAATACTAGGAACAACTCTATTCCAACAAACCTGACAACCTGGAGGAAATGGACATATTCCTAGAAAAATAAAACCTTCCAAAACTCAATCAGGAAGAATCTAAACATCTCAATAGGCCAATAACTATGGAAGAAATTGAAGCAGTCATCAAAAAGCTTCCAGCAAACAAAAGCCCGGGGGCCAGACGGCTGCACAGGGGAGTTTCACCAAACATTCAAGGAAGAACTTAAACCTATCCTCCTTAGACTATTGCAAAAAATTCAAGAGGAAGGAATACTTCCAAGCTCATTCTATGAAACCAGCATTACCCTAATACCAAAATCAGATAAAGACAACACAATGAAAGAGAATTAGAGGCTAATATCCCTCATGAACATAGATGCCAAAATCCTCAACAAAATTCTAGCAAATTGGATCCAGCACTACATCAGAAAGATCATACACCATGACCAAGTAGGGTTTATCCCAGGAATGCAAGGATGGTACAATATCCGCAAATCAATAAATGTGATACATCACATAAACAAACTGAGAGAGAAAAATCACGTAGTCATATCAATTGATGCAGAAAAGCATTTGACAAAATCCAACACCCATTTTTGATAAAAACTCTTAGCAAGGTGGGAATAGAAGTATCATACCTCAACATAATAAAAGCCATATATGACAAACCCACAGCCAATATCATACTCAATGGGCAAAAACTAAAAGCATTTCCCCTAAGAACAGGTACAAGACAGGGATGCCCACTCTCACTACTCCTGTTCAATATAGTACTGGAAGTATTAGCCATTGCGATCAGACAAGAAGAAGAAATAAAAGGCATCTAAATTGGAAAAGAAGACGTAAAACTGTCCTTATTTGCAGATGACATGAAATTGTACATATAAAACCCTAAAGACTCCATCAAAAAGCTATTAGACTTAATAAATGAATTCAGCAATGTTGCAGGATACAAAATTAACACCAAGATATCTATGGCATTTCTATACACCAATAGTGAACTTACAGAAAAAGAGACTAAAAAAGCAATCCCATTTACCATTGCACCAAAAAAATTAAGATACCTCGGAACAAACTTAACTAAGGAGGTAAAAGACCTATACGTGGAAAACTACAGGACACTGAAAAAAGAGAGAGAGGAAGACATAAACAGATGGAAGAACATACCATGTTCATGGATTGGGAGAATCAACATCATTAAAATGTCCATACTACCCAAAGCAGTCTATAGATTCAATGCACTCCCCATTAAAATACCAATGGCATATTTCACAGACCTAGAAAGAACTCTCCAAAAATTTATCTGGAATAAAAAAAGACCCCGAATAGCCACAGCAATCCTGAGAAAAAAAGAGCAAAGTAGTTGGGATTTCAGTACCAGATTTCAAGCTGTATTACAAAGCCACTGTTCTCAAAAGAGCCTGATACTGGCACAAGAACAGCCATATAGACCAATGGAATAGAATAGAGAACCCAGATATCGACCCAAACCACTATTAATATTTGACAAAGGAGGTATGAACATACAATGGAGCCAAGACACTCTCTTCAATAAATGGTGTTGGGAAAATTGGACAGATACATGAAAAAAAATGAAAGTAGACCACCAACTTACACCATACACAAAAATAAACTCAAAATGGATAAAGGACTTAAGCATAACATGGGAAACCATAAAATACTAGAGGAATCTACAGGCAGAGAAATCTCATACATAGGCCGAAGCAATTTCTTCACCGATACCGCTCCTAGGGCAATGGAAACTAAAGAGAAAATAAACAAATGGGACTAAATCAAAATAAAAAGCTTTTGCACAGCAAAAGAAAACATAAACAAAATCATAAGAAAGCCCACTGTATGGGAGAACATATTTGCAAATGTTATCACTGATAAAGGTTTAATCTCCAACATTTACAGGGAACTCATACAACTTAATAAAAGGAAGATAAATGATCCAATAAAAAAAATGGTCAACAGACCTAAATAGAAACTTTTCGAAAGAAAACAGAAGGAAGGCCAAGAGACATATGAAAACATGCTCAAAGTCACTAGTTACAATAGAGATGCAAATCAAAATGACAATGAGGTACCCTCTCACACCTGTCAATGGTTATCATCAACAAACGACAAGTGCTGGCCAGGATGCCGAGAAAAAGGAACCCTCCTGCACTGCTGGTGGGAATTTAGACTGTTGCAACTACTGTGGAGAACAGTATGGAGTTTCCTCAAAAAACTAAAAGTGGAACTCCCCTTTAACCCAATAATCCTACTTCTAGGAATAGAAACTAGAAACACCAATTAGAAAAAATATATGCACCCCTATGTTCATAGCAGCACAATTCACCATAGCTAAGATTTGGAAACAGCCTAAATGCCCATCAGCAGATGAGTGCGTTAGAAAACTATGGTACATCTACAAAATGGAATACTACGCTGCTATGAAAAAGAAGGAATTCTACCATTTGCAGCAGCATGAATGGACCTGGAGAGCATTATGCTAAGTGAAATTAGCCAGGCTATCAAAGAAAAATACCACATGATCTCACTCATTTATGGAAAATAAAGAACATTATAACCTGATGAACAAAAAGAAAGATACAGAGGCTGGGGAGTGTTGGGGAGAGGGGTAAAGAGATCAACCAAAGGACTTGTATGCATGCATATAAGCACAACCAATGGACACAAAACACGCACAACCAATGGACACAAAACACGGGGGGGGGGGCGGGGGGGGGGGGATGAGGGCATGCGACAGGTGGTAAGGGAGGCTGGGGGAAGGTCAATGGTGAAGAAAAAGGAGATATATGTACTACTCTATTTAATACTTTAAACAATAAAATTAAAAAAAAACCAATTTCCTACAAATGCTCTTTTTTTGGCATGAAATTTGACATTTTTAAGATAAAAATATCTATGATGTTAATACCTTCAGCAAATTTGACATATGAAGTTTTGAAGTGTGCTGTCAATACAACAAAGTAGCATACATATAAAATCGCATATATATCAACATACGTGTAACTCCACCTATTGAAAGAAATCCGCATTATTAACTGGTACACCTAGTATATGTACTACATCTTATTTATTCAGTCCTCTTTCACAGGTCACTGTGGTAGTTTCCATGTCTTGTGCCACCATGAATAATGCTGCAATGAGTAAAGGGGTACATATATCTTTGCGAACACATGATTTTGAGGTTTTCAGGTATATACCCCAGGAGAAGGATTGCAGTGTCATATGGTAGCTCTACTCTTAATTTTTTGAGGCATCGCCAGACTGTTTCCATAATAGTTGTAGCAGTCTACATTCCCACCAGCAGTGGATGAGGGTTTCCTTTTTTCTCTCCAACATTTGTTATTGCTTGTGTTGTTGATGATGGCAACTCTAACAGGTGTGAGGTGTTATCTGTCTTGTAGTTTTGATTTTCATTTTCCTAGTTGCCAGTGAGGTTGAACATCTTTTCATATATCTATTGGCTCTTCCTGTGTCTTCTTGGGAGAGATGTATTTTCAGGTCCTCTGCCCACTTTTTGATTGGTTTGTTTGTTTGGTGTTTAGTTTTATGAGTTCTTTATAAATTTTGGGAATTAAACCTTTCTTGGGGCTACTGTTTGCAAATATTATCTCCCATCTGCTTGGCTGCCTCTTTGTTTTGTTGTCAGTTTCTTTTGCTGTAAAGAAGCTTTTTAGTTTCATATAGTCCCTTTCATTTATTTTTGCCTTTACTTCCCTTGCCTTTGGAGTCAGGTTCATAAAATATTCTCTATGAACAGGGTTTGTTACCTATATTTTCTTTTATGTAAGTTATTGTTTTGGGTCTTATATTTAGGTCTTTGATACATTTTGAATTAATTTTTGTATAAGGGGACAAACTGTAATCCAGCTTCATTCATTTGCATGTGGCTTTTCAGTTTTTCCAACACCATTTATTGAAGAGACTGTCTTTACTCCATTGTGTGTTTCTGGCTCTTTTGTCAAATTAGCTGGGCTCTCTACTCTGTTCCATTAATCTGTGTGTCTGTTTCTCTGCCAATACCGTGCTGTTTTGCTTATTGTAGCTCTGTAGTATAATTTGAAGTCGGGTAGCATGATACCTCCAGTTTCGTTCTTTTTTCTCAGGATTGCTTTGGCTATTCAGGGTCTTTTGTGGTTCTGTACGGATTTGATTTCTCGTTCTATTTCTTTGAAAAATGACATTGGGGATCTTGAAGGGGATTGCATTAAATCTGTATATTTCTTTGGGTAATATGGCCATTTTAACTATGTTGATTCTTCCACTCCATGAATATGGGATATTTTTTCATTTTATTGTGCCTTTCCCAATCTCTCTTTTTTTTGGAGGGGGGGGGCGGAATTGCCACAATTTTTATTTTTTTTATTTTTTATTTTTATTTTTTAAATTTAATAAATCTTTATTGTTCTGATTATTATAATTGTTCCTTTTTCCCCCCATAGCTCCCCTCCACCCAGTTCCCACCCCACCCTCTGCCCTTACCGCCCCCCCCACTGTCCTCATCCATAGGTGTACGATTTTAGTCCAGTCTCTTCCTGCACCCCCCACACCTCTTTCCCCCCAAGAATTGTCAGTCCACTCCCTTTCTATGCCCCTGATTCTATTATATTCTTCCTTCTCTTAAAGAATAGCTTTCAGCATTTCATATAATACTAGTTTGGCGGTGATGAACTTCATTAGCTTTTTCTTCTTTGTGAAGTTCTTTATCTGACCTTCAATTCTGAATGATAGCTTTGCTGGGTAGGTTCTTGCTATTCATCACTTTGAATATTTCTTGCCACTCCCATCTGGCCTGCATAGTTTCTGTTGAGAAATCAGCTGACAATCGTATGGGTGTTCCCTTGTAGATAACTAACTGTTTTTCTCTTGATGCTTTTAATATTCTTTCTTTGTTTTTTGCTCTTGGCATTTTAATTATGATGTGTCTTGGAGTGGTCCTCTTTGGATTCCTTTTGTTTGGGGTTCTGTGCACTTCCTGGACTTGTAAGTCTGTTTCTTTCACCAGGTGGGGGAAGTTTTCTGTTATTATTTCTTCAAATAGGTTTTCAGTATCTTGCTCTCTCTCTTGTTCTGGCACCCCCATAATTCTGATGTTGGTACACTTGAAGTTGTCCCAGAGGCTCCTTACACTGTCTTCATATTTTTGGATTCTTTTTTCTTTTTGCTTTTTTGGTTGAGTGTTTTTTGCTTCTTTGTATTTCAAATCTTTGACTTGATTCTTGCGATCCTCTAGTCTGCTATTAGATCTCTGTATAATATTTTTTATTTCAGTCAGTGTACGCTTAATTTCTGGTTGGTCCTTTTTCATATCCTTGAGGGTCTCACTAAATTTATCGGCCTTTTCTAGAAAATTCTTGAAAAACTTTATAACCGTGGTTTTGAACTCTTTATCCATTCGTTTGCTTTCCTCCATTTCTTTCGTTTGTGATCTCTTTCTTTTTCTCCGCATTTTGGCTGCTTCCCTGTGTTGATAGAGTGGCTTTGTGTGCTAGGTGTCCTATAGGGCCCAGTGGCTCAGCCTCCCCAATTACCTGAGGTAGACACTCTTGGTGCACCCCTTTGTGGGCTGTGTGCACAGTCTTGTTGCAGTTAAGCCTTGATTGTTGTTGGTATCGCTGGGACGAATTGACCTTCAGGCCAATTGGCTGTGAGGATCAGCTGTGTCTATGCTGGGATAACTTCTGTGCTGGAGACACCCTTATGAGACAAGACTTGCAAGAGCCTCTTTGCTCAGCTTGGATGGGGCGGAGTCTCAGGGCAGAGCAGATAGCATTAGTTTCCTGTCAGCCCTGCCCTAATAGGCCCCTGTGTCTCAGTGTCCCGTGGTAATTGCTGCAAGCACTTCTGAGAGAAAGCCGCCCTCGAGTTCCGCCCACTTCCAGACAGTCCAGTTTCTCCCGAATGAGTTTGGGTCCCCAGAGTCTTGCCTGGAACTGGAGTTCAGTGCAGTCGGGAGCTTTTGTCTCCCTCCCGCTTGAGAAAGCCAGCCGCGCATTCAGTTGCCCGCCCTCTCCGTGCGCAGGCATGCTCCTCGGTACCTCTGCCTTCCACAATTCCTCTGAGTCTCAGTGTGCTTTTCTCTTTCCTTCTAGTTGTAGAATTTCCACTCAGCTAGCCTTCCTTTGGTTTTGGATGATGTTCATTTCGTCTTTTAGTTGTAGTTTTGAAATTGTTGTGTGAGGCAGCAGTTTAGGTGTTTACCTATGCCGCCATCTTGGTTTCTCCCAGATTGTCAATTTCTTTTAATAATGCTTTGTAATCTTCAGTATATAGGTCTTTCACATTCTTTGTTAAGTTTATTCTTAGGTATTTTATTCTTTTGGTTCCAATTGCAAAAGTAATTATTTTGTGTGTGTGTTTTCCCCCCACTTTTTTCTGAAGTTTTGTTGTTAGTATACAGGAAGACGATGGATTTTTGCATATTGAATTTGTATCCTTGAACTTGACTGTATTTGTTTATTGTTTCTAATAGTTTCTTGGTGGAATCTTTAGCATTTTCTATATACTGAATCATGTCATCTGCAAAAAGTGATATTTTCACATCTTTCTTCCCTGCTTGGATGCCATTTTTTCTTTTTCTTGTCTTAATGGTCTGACTAGGACTTCCAGCACAGTATTGAATAATAGTGGCGAGAGTGGAAATCCTTGTCTTCTTGTTCCTGATCTTAAGAAGCAAAGCTTTCAGTTTTTCACCAGTGACTATTATATTAGCTGAGGGTTTATCAGACATGACCTTTACTCTGTTGAGGTACATTCAATGTATTCCTTTTTTATTGCGTGTTTTAATCATAAATGGATGTTGTATTTTATCAAATGCTTTTTCTGCATCAGTTGATAAGATCATATGGTTTTTATCCTTTCTTTTGTTAATGTGGTGTATTGCATTGATTGATTTGCCTGTGTTGAACCATTCTGTGCCCTTGGAATGAGCCCCACTTGGTTGTGATGTATTATTTTTTATGTACTATTATATTTGATTTGCTAGTATTTTGTTTAGGATTTTTGCATCTGTGTTTACCAGAGATATTGGACTGTAGTTTTCTTTAATGTGTTATTTTTGCTAGGTTTTGGTATCAGGATTATATTGCCTTCATAAGAATGTGTTAGGAAATATTGCCTCTTGATCAATTTTTAGAAGAGTTCAAGAAGGAGAGGTTTTAAATGTTCTTTGAACATTTGGTAGAATTCACTGGTAAAGCCATCTGGTCCTTGACTTTTATTTTTGGGGAGGTTTTTGATGGTTATTTCAATTTCCTCAATACTGATCAGTCCATTTAGTTTTTTCAGTTCTTCATGATTTAGTCCATAATGGTTACATATTTCTAGGAATTTATACATTTCTTCTAGGTTATTGAATTTGGAGGCATATAGTGTTTCATAATATACTAGTATGATCCTTTGTCTATCTATAATGTCTGGTAATTTCTCCTCTCTCATTCCTGATTTTGTTTATATGGGTCTTTTCCTTTTTTTTCCTTAGTGAGTAAGGCCAGTGGTTTTCATTCTTTTCAAAGAACCAGGTGTTTGTTTCATCAAATTTTTGTATAGTCTTTTTTTTTCTCTATTTCATTCAATTCTGCTCTAATTTTTATTATTGTCTTTCTTCTGCTTACTGGGTTGCTTTTGTTCTTTTCTTTCTAGTTCTTTAAGATGTGATGTTAGGTTGTTTACTTGTGATTTCTCTTATTTCTTGAGATAGGCCTATAATAATATAAACTTCCCTCGTATTACTGCTTCTGCTGCATCCCAGAAGTTTTGATATATTGTATTATCATTCTCATTTATCTCTATATAGCTTTTGATCTCATCTTTTATTTCTTCTCTGACACAGAGATTTTTTAGTAGTATGTTGTTTGATCTCCAAGTATTTGTGAATTTCCTTTCTACCTTTTTGCAATTGATTTCTAATTTCAAGTCATCGTGGTTGGAGAATATGCTTGGTATAATTTCAGTCTTTTTGAATTTGTTAATGTTAGTTTGCTGACCCAACATATGGTCTATTCTTGAGAATGTTCCATGTGCACTGGAAAAGAATGTGTAATCTGATATTGGGGGATGAAAGGTTCTGCAAATGTCAATTATGTCCATTTGGTCTAGTTTTTCATTTAAGGCTGATATTTCTTTATTGATTTTCTGTTTGGTTCATCTGTCTAAAGCTGTCAGTGGAGTATTAAGGTCCCCAACTATGATTGTGTTTGGATCTGTTTTTCCCTTTAATTCTGTGAGTAGTTTTATATACTAGTATTTCATTACTCCCTGATTTTGTGCATATATATTAAGAAGTGTTATATTTTCTTGATGTAGTGTTCCATTTATCATTATAAAGTGAGATAAAAGTATGCCTACACCTGCTTTTCTGTGGATGTTATTTGCTTTGGAGAATCATTTTCCACTTTTTACTCTGAATCTACCTTTGTCTTTGCATCTTAGTTGTGTCTCATGTAGGCAGCATATGGTTGGGTTTTGTTTCTTTGATCTACCCTGCTATTCAGTGCCTCTTTATTGGTGAACTCGACCATTTACATTTAGGATAATTATTGATGTATGAGCATTTCCTATAGCCATTTTATCTTTTGTTTTCTGGTAGCTCTGGGCCTCCATTAGTTCTTTTCCTTTGTGTTTCTGTCTGTTGTTTTTGTTTGGTGGTATTCCATACTTCTTTCCTCTGTTTCCTCTTTTTTTTAAGCTATGTGTCCTGGTTTGGGAATTTGTGTGTGTGGTTACCATTAGGTTTATAAAAGATAGACTTGCATATATATCACAGTTTTTTTTCTTTTGAATGCATCTGATCTTCATCCTCTTTTGCCAGCGCAGACCTTTAGCCCCTCCCGACACTCTGTCTACTGAACCAAACCAACTAGGGCTGATAATGATTATTTAATGATATAGGTAAGCAAGGTCTTACAACTTTTGTCTTTTTTGCTTTTTCCTCACATGAGGATGTGCTTTTTAAATTGATTTTTAGATAAAGATAGGGAGAGAGATTGAGAGAGAGAGAGAAATAAATCTATATAAGAAAGAAACATTGATTGCTGCCTCCTATATATATTATGACCAAGGATCGTACCCATAACACAGGCATGTGCCCTGACCGAGAATCGAACCTGCTACCAATTGAGCACCACCAGCCAGGAAACAGCTTTTGTCTTTTTTTTTTTTTTTAATTGTCTTAAGTTTTACATATGTCTTCTTTTTCCCGAATTGAACCCCCCCACTTCCCCAACCATTCCCGCCCACCCCCCGCAAGCCCCCACTGCCCTAGTGTCTGTGTCCATTGGTTACGCTAATATGCATGCAAACAAGTCCTTTGGTTGCTCTCTAACCTCTCTACCTCCTTCACTGCCATTTATCTCTGGATCTCTTCTTGTTCATCAAATTATGTTGATCATTATATCCCACATATGAGTGAGATCATGTGATACTTATCTTTGACTGGCTTATTTTGCTTAGTGTAATGCTCTCCAGGTTCATCCATGCTGTTGCAAATGGTAAGAATTCCTTCTTTTTTATAGAAGCGTAGTATTCCATTGTGTAGATGTACCACAGGGTTTTAATCGACTCATCTGCTCATAGGCACTTAGGTTGTTTCCATATCTTAGCTATTGTAAATTGTGCTGCTATCAACATAGGGGTGCATATATCTTTTCTGATTGGTGTTTCTGCTTTCTTGGGATATAGTTCTGGAAGTGGGATTACTGGGTCAAATGGGAGTTCCATTTTAACATTTTGAGGAAACTCCATACTGTCTTGCACAGTGGCTGCACCAGTCTGCATTCCCACCAGCAGTGCACTAGGGTTCCTTTTTCTCCACATCCTTGTCAGCATTTGTCGTTGGTTGATTTGTTGATGATAGCCATTCTGACAAGTGTGAGACGGTACCTCATTGTCGTTTTGATTTGCATCTCTCTGAAGATTAGTGACTTTGAGCATATATCTCTTGGCCTTCTGTATGTCGTCTTTCGAAAAGAATCTATTTAGATCTGTTGCCCATTTTTTGATTGGATTGTTTATCTTCCTTTTGTTAAGTTGTATGAGTTCTCTATAAATTTTGGAGATTAAACCCTTATCTGAAATAGCATTGGCAAATATGTTCTCCCATGCAGTGAGGTTTCTTGTTGTTTTGTTGATGGTTTATTTTGCTGTGCCGAAGCTTTTTATTTTGATGGAGTCCCATTTGTTTATTTTCTTCTTATTCTGCATTGCCCTAGGAGGTGTGTCGGGTAAAGATATTGCTATGACATATGTCTGATATTTTGCTGCCTGTGGAGTCTTGTAGGATTTGTATGGTTTCCCATCTTATATTTAAGTCTTTTAGCCATTTGGAGTTTATGTGTATGGTGTAAGTTAGTGATCTCGTTTCATTTTTTTGCATGTAGCTCACCAAATTTCCCAGCACCATTTACTGAAGAGACTGTCTTGACTCCATTGTATGCTCTTGACTCTTTGTCAAATATTAATTGAGCATAAAGGCTTGGGTCTATTTCTGGGCTCTCTGTTCTGTTCCATTGGTCTATATGTTTGTTCTTGTGCCAGTACCAGGCAGTTTTGAGAACTGTGGCTTTGTAATATAGCTTGATATCTAGTATTGTGATCCCTCCAACTTTGTTCTTTCTTAGGATTGCTGTGGCTATTCGAGGTCTGTTTTTATTCCAGATGAATTTTTAGAGAATTTGTTCTAGATCTTTGAAATATGCCATTGGTATTTTAATGGGGAGTGCATTGAATCTATAGATTGCTTTGGGTAGTATGGACATTTTAATGATGTTGATTCTTCCAATCTATTAACCTTCTTCCATTTGTTTATGTCTTCCTCTGTCTCTTTTTTCAATGTCCTGTAGTTTTCTGAGTACAGATCTTTTACCTCCTTAGTTAAATTTATTCCTTGGTATCTTAATTTTTTTGGTGCAGTGGTTAATGGGATTGTTTGTTTAGTTTCTCTTTCTTTGAGTTCATTATTGGTGTCTAAAAAGGCCATAGATTTCTCGGTGTTAATTGTGTATCCTGCTACATTGCCGAATTCATTTATTAGTTCTAGTAGTTTTTTGATGGAGTCTTTGGGGTTTTCTATGTACAGTATCATACTGCCTACAAATAAGGACAGTTTTACTTCTTTTCCAATTTGGATGCCTTTTATTTCTTCTTCTTGTCTGATCGCTATGGCTAGCACTTCCAGTACTATATTGAACAGGAGTTGTGAAAGTGGGCATCCCTGTCTTGTTATCCTTCTTAGGGGAAATGAGTTTAGTTTTTGCTCATTGAGTATGATGTTGGCTGTAGGTTTGTCATATTAGGCTTTTATTATGTTGAGGTATGATCCTTCTATTCCCACTTTGCTGAGAGTTTTTATCAAGAAAGGGTGTTGAATTTTGTCAAATGCTTTTTCTGCATCAATTGATATGATTATGGGATTTTTATCTCACAGTTTGTTTATGTGATGTATCATATTAATTGATTTGCGGATATTGTACCATCCTTGCATCCCTGGAATAAATCCCACTTGGTCATGGTGTATGATATTTCTTTTTTTTTTTTTTTTTTGATTTTAAATGTTTTTTTAAAAGAAATTCAATAAAGACAACCTAAAACAGCATTTGAAAGCAGAACTCATGTTGCTCAACATTACCAAGCAGAAGGAATAGGACAAAAATAAAAGAGGCTGTCACAGGAAAACCAGCTTATTACAAAGATTAGGTTTTAGAAAATTCTATACATATATATAATGTATAATATAATACAAATATTTTTTCCATCTTTAATTTCCAATGCACGTTCATTCACATTTGACTGGTAGTACATAAACATTCTTTTTGATAGGACATCTTTGTTATCCTGATTATACAAAAACAGATACAAAATAGTGTTAAGACTTTCTTGCCTGAAATTGCAAAACTAAATGTGCATATATTTAAATCCTTTTCCCTTTTCATCCTTTTGACTGAAATTTATTCATATCTGTCCTTATATTTCCCTCTTGTGAAAGGCATCACTATCCAGTCACCCAGGCCAAATCTTCTCTTTCACCATACCCCACCTCAATTACCATATGCTAACAAGACATTTTCCTAAATCTCTCTGGAATTGATCTCTTCTCCACCAGAGTTCCCTTTTGCAAGTCCATTTCTTCATAAATCTGACATGTGAGATTTTAATTGGTGTACCGCAGTTTTCTCTTCTTCGGTCAGTGGTGACAGCTCCAGGTTTTGTTTGCTTTTGTAGTTCTTGTATCATGGTCATTGTCTTATTGAAAGTAGCACAAATGCGGCTCTTAGTCTCTTTCTGCTTGTCAGCAATTGGCTTAAAGCGTGCATGCAAAGTTTGATATCGAGACTTTATTGCTGACAATTCCTGTAAGAGTGTAACTGGATTTTTCTCGCCTGCTGAATCAGGATGATTAGTCTTGATTTCATATTCCAGCCTGTACTGAATGTAATCCAGATCAGAGTCAGCTTTCTGGAACATCAATTCCAGCTTATCGACCTCCTCCTCCATGTTGAATAGTTGACATTCCTCAGGCCCCAGCGGCGCTTCAGGCGCAAACCATACTAGCACTGAGGGTCCCTATTGGACAGCTGTCACTCAACATCTTGCACTCATTGGCTCCTCCGCTTCACCGGCGCCCGCCCATTGGCGATTAGGCAACGCCTCTCCTCATGAAACACCTTTTCCAGTTGGGCAAAGACACAAAATGCTGCCGGAGGGTTGGTTGCTGTATACTTATATTTTTACATTGTGATATTTCTAATGTAATGCTGAATTCGATTTGCTAGAATTTTGTTGAGGATTGTATGTTCATCAAGGATACTAGCCTGTAGTTCTCTTTTTTTGTGGTGTCTTTATCTGGTTTTAGGATTAGGGTAATGCTGGCTTCATAGAAAGAGCTTGGAAGTGTGCCTTCTTGAATTTTTTGGAATGGTCTGAGGAGGATAGGTTTTAGTTCTTATTTGAATGCTTGGTGGAACTCCCATGTATAGCCGTCTGGACCAGGGCTTTTGTTTGCTGAATGATTTTTGATCACTCCTTCAATTTCTTTAGTGGTTACTGGCATATTCAGGTTTTTCCTGATTTGAGTTTTGGGAGCTTGTATTTTTCTAAAAATATGTCTACTTTGTCAAGGTTGCCCTTTTTGTTGGAATAGAGTTGTTTATAGTATTTTTTCATAATCGTTTGTATTTCTGTGGGATTGGTTGTTACTTTGCCTCTTTCATTTCTGATTTTGTTTATTTGGGTCCTCTCTCTTTGCTTCTTGGTGAGCCTGGCTAGAGGTTCATCAATCTTGTTTATCTTTTCAAAGAACCAGCTCTTGGTTTTGTTGATATTTTGTGTATATATATATATATTTGGCCTCTATGTCATTTATTTTCACTCTGATCTTTATTATTTCCTTTCTTCTGCTTATGCTGGGCTTTTCCTGTTGCTCTCTTTCTAACTCTTTGAGTGTAGGGTTAGTTAATTAATTACCATTGTTTCTTGTTTTTTGAGGTAGGCCTGTAGAGCTATGAACTTCCCTCTCAAGACTGCAACAGCAAAACACAACACACAGGGCACCAAGCACAAATGTATTCATGATACCAATAACCCCAAATAAAGGTGACCACCAGAGAAATGAGAATTAGGGGAGAGAAAAGAGTGCAAAAATCATAATGAGAAAAGGAAAAAATGTAAGAGAGAATAGAAAAAGAAGAAAAAAGAAGCAGGGAAAATATATATATGGGGAGAAAGTTCCAACAAAACAACAACTAATCCAAAAAATGGAAACAGCAAACACTCAGAGAAGAATGCAAACAACAAACAACAACTAATCTAAAAAAATGCAAACAACAAACACCCAAACAATAAATACCCAGATGATTCCCAAGAGGCAGAGCTTATTTCTAGAAGGTAAGGTCAAGGAATTGAATGAATGGGGAAATGGCCACGATTCAGTATAGAGGAGGGAGATAGAGAATGAGTGTATAAGAAGAAAAGTAATAAAATATTTAAAAAAGAAAGAAAAATGTATATATTAAAATATATATATTAAAAAATCCTATATAATAAGAGGCTAATATGCAAATTGTCCCCTCTACTGGGAGTTTGACCAGGGTGCGGGGCCAGCCGGCCAACCTCCCACATCCCCTCCTCCACCACTGACCCGGGGCCGATCAGCCTCTGTTGGGACAAGCCGACCAGACCCCACCCATGCACAAATTTGTGCACCAGGCCTCTAGTATGTATATAAAATATATATATATTAAAAAATTCTTTCCCCTTTATTCTATGTAGTCATCTATTTTTGTAAAAGGAGAATAGAGAGTAGATAGGCCTGGGTTGGTGATTGAAACTAATTAAGCTATTAATAGAAGAAGTGAACAAGCGAGGAGAGAAAAAACAGAATCAAAAAAAGAAAAAGAAAAAAAAAACTAACAACAACAAGAAGACAGAAAGAAGAAAAAGGGGAGAAAAAAGAAAGAAAAAAATTTGGCTAGTGAAGAAAGAGAAGAGAGAAGTGTGCATGGACTTGTGGCAGGGGAGAGAAAATAATATATATGAGTAAGATCAATTTTTAACAGTTAGTGAAAAGAAAGGATAGAGAAAAACTAAAGCAGGGACAGGGTAAGAGAAACAGGGGAAAGTGAGGAAGAGAGTGTTGGCATAAAAGAAAAATTGAGATAGAGTAAAATAATGCTAAAAGAAAAATAAAAAGAATGTAGAACACTGATCCAAAAATAAAATAAAGTAATAAAATAAAACTTTTAAAAAAGGAAAAATAATAGTAATAATAAAAATTAACAGTAAATAAAGTGAGAAAAGATAGAAAAAATTTAGTTTCTTAAGTAAAAGATAAAAAATTAAAAAGTGAAGTAATGAAGTTCATTCACTTCAGCGGGGCTTCAGTGACCCATGGGGGCTCTTTTAAGACCCCTCTCTACTGTTCTGCCTCGCACGTCTGTTTCCTGTCAGGTAGTCAGCACAGCGTTGAAGTTCCCTGCAGTCCACTGCTCCTGTGTCATAAGCCACAACCTTGTTTTTAAGAAGGTGGGATCTCTCTGCTCACTTTGTTTCTCTGCCTGCCTTCAGTTTTATTTACACAAGAGTCAATTTCTGACACACCTCCTGGGTGGCGGTGTTTCTGGATTAGTTTCTGGGACCAAATGGCCCCTTGACTCAGTGTTTAGACCAGGGGTGGGCAAACTTTTTGACTCAAGGGCCACAATGGGTTCTTAAACTGGACCGGAGTGCCGGAACAAAAGCATGGATGGAGTGTTTGTGTGAAGTAATATAAATTCAAAGTAAAGGAGCGGAGGGGAGAGCAAGAGAACCGGATAGAACAGCCGGATCCGGCCCGCGGTCCGTAGTTTGCCCAAGGCTGGTTTAGACTCTTCTTTCCCTGCCACACTTAATACTGGCTTAGAGGGATGGACTGACCCAGAGCTGGTTTCCTGCTTGTCTCTCCTTATTCTGATACCCAGTTTCCACAAAAACTTTCCCCTGCAATCTCGATGAGTGTTTTTAATTGGAAGATCCTATGTACTGGGCTAACAAGCAAAAGCAAGAAGTCCAAAAGAAAAAGCAACTGCACCGCCTCGTGTCTTTTTCCCTCTGGCACTGCACGGTCAGTATAGAACTTCAGGCTGCCTTTCTGGGCATAGTCTCCCATGGCATCTAGAGTTCCCCTCTGCCAGCAGTCCTGTGGACCCCCTTCCACATTCGAGGGCTGCACTGACCCCAAGGGCTGCGGATTTGGTGGGGCGCAATCTCCCTCTGATACTCTAGTCCCCGCTGTGTGTATTTCTCCATCCGTATTTCTCCATCCAACCTGGATCCCAGATCTCACCTCCCTCCAGGCAATCTCTGACCTTTCCATCCATGGATTGCCTCACCAGCTGTGTTTAAATTGCTAATTCTGGGTGGGTGTTATTTGATTTAGCTGTTCCTTCTATCTGCTCTATGAGAAGGCGCAGGACCCAACCACATATTCGGCCACCACCTTGTCTACCTTGGACAAACTTTTTAGGGGCCCGTGGCTGGGGAGGCTGGAGTCTTGGTGTTCATCAGTTCTCACCTGGTCCCGGGGCCTTGTGGCTGTAGGTCTTAGGAGGTATCTGAGGTCTCCCTGGTTGAAGGTAAGGCTGGGCTTCTGAACATAGCTGCTCTCACTTCAAGATGGTGCAGTCTCTGCAGCAGAGCAGGCTGCTCTGGGAGTGATTTCAGTAGTAGTAGATGCTGCCCGGCTAGGGGAGCCTGGTCTGCTAGTCCCCAACAGTCCTGCGGAATATAGCTGTCCCTCACTCACAAACACAGACACTCCCTGCACATCCATGCACTCTCCTTTTGCTCTCTCACACACTATCTTGCAGACTACCATCCCATCGGCCACCATCTTGGATCTCAGCTTCTGTCTTTTAATACCAAATAAATTTATAATATCCTCATTTAGAACTCAATATTTTTGTTATGATTAGCTATTCAGATATTTAATTTAAGTATAAAGTAATGGGTGTTTGTTTTTTTTTGGCATATCGATATCATCAATAAAACTTTACTTATAGTACCAGTTGATAGAAGTAAAAAGAGGAAAAACATATGCTTTCTAACTTTGAATATATACCCTTTGAATATATAAAGATACTTTTGCAGTTAAGTAATTTGTAAAGGGCATTTTATCAGTTGTACCGGTTAATAATGCGGATTTTTTTCAATAGATTGAGTTACACATATGTTAATATATATGTGATTTGATATGCATGCTATTTTGTTATATTGACAGTAAGCTTCAAAACTTCATATGTCAAATTTTTTAAAAAATAAATCTTTATTCAGATTATTACAATTGTTTCTCCTTTTTCCCCCCATAGCTCCCCTCCACCTGGTTCCCACCCCACCTTCTGCCCTTACCTCCCCCCCACTGTCCTCTTCCATAGGTGTATGATTTTTGTCCAGTCTCTTCATGAACCCCCCATACCCCTTTCCCCCTGAGAATTATCAGTCCACTCCCTTTCTATGCCCCTGATTCTATTATAGTCACCAGATTATTCTGTTCCTCGGGTTTTTAATTCACTTGATTTTTAGGTTCACTTGTTGATAGATTTGTATTTGTTATTCATAATTTTTATCTTTACTTTTTTCTTCTTCCTCTTATTTAAGAATACCTTTCAGCATTTCATATAATACTGGTTTGGTGGTGATGAACTCCTTTAGCTTTTTCTTATCTGTGAAGCTCTTTATCTGACCTTCAATTCTGAATGATAGCTTTGCTGGGTAGAGTAATCTTGGTTGTAGGTTCTTGCTATTCATCACATTGAAAATTTCTTGCCACTCCCATCAGGCCTGCATAGTTTCTGTTGAGAAATCAGCTGACAATCGTATGGGTGTTCCCTTGTAGGTAATTAACTGTTTTTCTCTTGCTGCTTTTAATATTCTCTCTTTGTCTTTTGCTCTTGGCATTTTAATTATGATGTGTCTTGGTGTGGTCCTCTTTGGATTCCTTTTATTTGGGGTTCTCTGTGCTTCCTGGACTTGTAAGTCTATTTCTTTCACCAGGTGGGGGAAGTTTTCTGTCATTATTTCTTCAAATATGTTTTCAGTATCTTGCTCTCTCTCTTCTTCTGGCACCCCCATAATTCTGATGTTGGTACACTTGAAGTTGTCCCAGAGGCTTCTTACACTATCTTCAACTTTTTGGATTTATTTTTCTTTTTGCTTTTTTTGGTTGAGTGTTTTTTGCTTCTTTGTATTTCAATTCTTTGACTTGATTCTTTTGTTCCTCTAGTCCAGCCTTGGGCGAACTACGGCCCGCGGGCCGGATCCGGCTGTTCTATCCGGTTCTCTTGCTCTCCCCTCCGCTACTTTACTTTGAATTTATATTAGTTCACACAAACACTCCATCCATGCTTTTGTTCCGGCCCTCCGGTCCAGTTTAAGAACCCATTGTGGCCCTTGAGTCAAAAAGTTTGCCCACCCCTGCTCTAGTCTGTTGTTGGGTCTCTGTATAATATTTTTTATTTCAGTCAGTGTATGTTTAATTTCTAGTAGGTCCTTTTTCATATCTTCGAGGGTCTCGTTATATTTATCGGCCTTTTCTAGGATATTCTTGAAAAGCCTTATAACTGTGGTTTTGAATTCTATATCCAGTCGTTTGTTTTCCTCCATTTCTTTCGTTTGTGATCTGTTTCTTTGACGCCGCATTTTCACTGCTTCCCTGAGTTGGTAGGGTAGATTTGTGTGCTAGGTTTCCTATTTGGCCCAGTGGGTCAGCCTCCCCAGTTAACCTGAGGTGGACACTCTTGGTGCACCCCTTTGTGGACTGTGTGTACAGCCTTGTTGTAGTTAAGTCTTGATTGTTGTTGGTATCACTGGGAGGAATTGACCTCCAGGCCAGTTGGCTGTGAGGATCAGCTGTGTCTATGCTGGGAGAAGTTCGGTGCTGGAGACAGCCTTATAGGATTAGACTTGCCAAATTGCAAAAGCCTTTGTGCTCAGCTTGGATGGGGTGGAGTCTCAGGGCGGAGCAGACAGTCTTGGCTTCCCGTCAGCCTTGCCTTTGCGTGCGCACGCCTCCAGACCTCTGCCTTCCCCGGCTCCTGAGTCTCTGCCCGAGAGTCCAGATTCCCCCCGCAAGAGCGTGGGTCCCCAGGGGCTTGCCTGGAACTGGGGTTCAGTGCAGTCAGAACTGGGGCTCAGTGCAGTCAGGAGCTTCCGACTCCCTTCTGCTAGGGAAAGCCTGTGGCAACCTCCACAATCTTTGTGCACACTGGCGCGCGCGCCTATAGACTCCTGCTCGCCCGGGCTCCCCCGGGTCTCCCCCGGGTCTCCGAGTCTCCGGGTGCCTTTCTCTCTACCTGACAGTCCAAATTCCCCCTGTATGAGCCTGGGTCCACGGGGTTTCGCCCGGAACTAGGGTTCAGTGCAGTCAGGGGCTTCCTTCCCCCTCCCGCCAGAGAAAGTCAGCCAGGCTCTCAGCCGCCTTAACTCTCTGCATGCACAAAGCCCCTTTGCCGTACCTCCAATTCTCTGTGAACTTTTCTCTTTCCTTCTAGTTGTAGAATTTCCAATGAGCCAGCTTTCCTGTGGTTCTGGATGGTGTCCGTTCTGTCTTTTAGTTGTAGTTCTGAAATTGTTGTGCGAGGCAGCAGTTTAGGTGCTTACCTATGCCGCCATCTTGGTTTCTTCCATATGTCAAATTTGCTGAAGGTGTTAACATTATAGGTATTTTTACACTTAAAAATGTCGAATTTCATGCTAAAAAAGAACATTTGCAGGAAGTTTTAATTCATTATTTGAAGAAAAGTGCTGCTGAAATTTATCGTATACTTCGGGAAGCTTATGGTGAACATGCTCCATCTCAAGATACTTGTGAAAGCTGGTTTAAATGCTTTAAAAATGATGATTTTGATGTGAAAGACAACGAATAGTCAGGTCAACCAAAAAAGTTTGAAGACCAACAGTTACAAGCATTATTGGATGAAGATGCATGTCAAACTCAAAAACAACTTGCAGAAAGATTAAACATTGCTCAGCAAACAATTTCCAATCGTTTACAAGCAATGGGAAAGATTTTATTTTATTTTTTCATTTTTTTTTATAACTTCAGCTTTTTAAAAATTTTTTAAAAATATATTTTATTGATTTTACAGAGAGGAAGGGAGAGGGATAGAGAGTTAGAAACATCGATCAGCTGCCTCCTGCACACCCCCCTATTGGGGATGTGCCCACAACCAAGGTACATGCCCTTGACCGGAATCGAACCTGGGACCCTTCAGTCCGCAGGCCGACGCTCTATCCATTGAGCTAAACCAGCTAGGGCAATGGGAAAGATTTTAAAGGAAGGAAAATGGGTGCCACATCAACTGAACGAAAGACAAAGTAAAAACCAAAAAGTCATCAGTAAAATGTTGCTTCAACGGCACGAAAGAAAGTCTTTTTTGCATCGAATTGTGACTGGCAATGAAAAGTGGATTTATTTTGAGAATCCCAAATGCACAAAACATGGGTTGATCCAGGTCAACCATCAACATCGACTGCAAGGCCAAATCACTTTGGAAAGAAGACAATGCTTTGTGTTTGGTGGGATCAGGAAGGTGTGGTGTATTATGAGCTTCCAAAACCAGGTGAACCGGTTAATACTGATCAGTACCGACAACAAATAATCAATTTGAACCATGCTTTGATTGTGAAATGACCAGAATGTACCAGAAGACATGGCAAAGTCATTTTGCTTCATGATAATACACCATCACACACTTCAAAACCAGTTCAAGACACGTTTAAAGATCTTGCCTGGGAAGTATTAACCCACCCGCTGTATTCACCAGACCTTGCTCCTTCAGATTACCACTTGTTCCGATCAATGGCACACACACTTTCTTAGCAGAACTTCAAAACATATGAAGAAGTGGAAAATTGTGTCTCTGAATGGTTTGCCTCAAAACAAGAAAAGTTCTATTGGGACGGTATCCACAAATTACCTGAAAAATGGAGTAAATGTGTAGCTAGGTGATGGACATTACTTTGAATAAAGTACTTTTGATGTTTCTCTTGAAATTATTGTGTGTTTTTTTAATTACAAAATCCGCGTTATTAACCGGTACACCTGGTAAACTTTTCTCAGTTTCAGAAATGTTTTCATTTGCTTTTGTCCACTAATTCATTATAAATGTTTAATAATCCTGTACAATATATCCCTAATATGCAAATCTACCGAGTGGCAGAACAACTGGTCGCTATGTTGCACACTGACCACCAGGGGGCAGACGCTCAACACAGGAGCCTCTGTTAGGTTGCAGGCCCCGCCCAGCAGTGGCAGCGGGGAGCGGGGCCAGCATGTGGGCGGCGCCAGGCCAGCCAAGGCAGGTGCCAGTGGGGGTCCCCCTGTGGGTCGTCCCGCAGATTGTCCCTGATCGCCAGCCAGGTCTAGGCATCCTACCCGTGCATGAATTTTGTGCACCATGCCTCTAGTTAATTATAAGCTGTATAACAGTAATTTAATTTTATGAACACCCTTGGAGATTATTAATTGGTCAAAGCATACTTCTGGGATCCTTTTGTGACATATTTTTATGTTCTCTTTATCTACATTTGAACCAGGAAAAAAATCTTAAGTATTTCAGGTGCCAGTTATTTCCTATTCATCATGCAAAGTGTTTGATGGATTTGCTCATAGAGGAGAACGATGCACTCTTGAAGGGAAAATATGCTTAACAAGTTTTAGTTTCCTAGGAGTAAGCAAAGTTGGAATAAACCGCTGAAAGAATTTATTATTTTCCTTGGCTGAGAGTGATCAATTTTGTTGTAAGGAGTGGGCATAGTGCAGCTGATAGGTCACAAGTTACTAATTGCTTTATTTAAACTTCTTTTTGAAAGTACAAATGGTAAAGTTTGATATTCAAATAAAATCTTTAGATATATTACATATGACACAATGACACATCATTCTAAAATGTCTGTCCACATTCTGGCCATTGTGGCTCAGTTTGTTGGGTGTTGTCCAGAGTACTTAAAGGTTACTGATTTGATTCTTGGTCAGGGCACATGCCTGAGTTGTGGGCTTGATCCCCAGCAGGGGGTGTGCAAGAGGCAGCCAATTGATGTTTCTTTCTTTCCCTCTCCCTCTCCCTCTCTCTGTTAAAATCAATAAAAAATCTTAATAAAAGTCTGTCTACAATCACAACTCGGAATTGTGACATTTCCATAAAGTTGATTTTTTATCTTTTTAATGTACCAGTTTTATTTTCTCACTATATTTATGTAGTAGCTCATTAAAAGATAATAATTGTGTCCTGGCTGGGTTGCTCAGTTGGTTACAGTGTTGACCTGATATGCCAAGATTGCAGATTCAATCCCTGGTCAGAGCACGTATAAGAATCAATCAATGAATGCATAAATAAGTGGAACAACAAATTGATGTTTTTCTCTCTCTTTCTCTCTCTCTCCCTCATTCCCTCCCTTCCTCTCTAAAGAATATAAAATAATAAATAAATAAATAAATAAATAAATAAATAAATAAATAAATAAAAGATATGAACTGTGTTTTTTGGACTGGTGTCCTACAATTGCACATTCAGTCCAACAAATGAATATTTTTAAAAGTTACAATAATAGAATGTTTAATTTTTTGTAATAATATCAACAAGAGAAGATACAAAGACAAGTACTCTGAAGCTTTGCTTGTATTAGTGATCGACTGGATGTGAAAGTTAAATATTGGATGTCGCTTTATAGGTAACCACTGATATATTAACCTCTCCTTCAGCAAAGGTATATATACATTGGTAAATAGATTAGAAATAAAAGTATGACTTGTATTTTCATATTGAAATTTATGATAGTGTGTTTGGTTTGTAATTAATATTTATAAAGTCTGAATTGATAACTTTAAAAAATGATATTGAATCACTATGTTATTTCCGATTTTATTTTTAAAAAGTCAAATTTGCAGGGCTGTGTTTTAGTAGAAAGTATCCTGGACAAGGTTGTAAGTGAAAAGAGCTGGAGTAATTTTCATATGTTGTTTAGAGACTTTCACAGATGTGTTTTCTCTTGTGTAAAACAAGTAGATATATCTGATGGGGTATAATGTCTTTTTATAACACGAACTTTTTAAAAACTTTTTTTAGTGTAGTAATAGCCAAGTAAGTTGTTACAGTAGCAGAAAATAATTTGACTTTTTTAATTTTTTACAGTTTGAATTATTTTACAGCCAGCATTTCAGTGGAAGGAAACTTACATGGTTACATTACCTCTGCACAGGTAAAACAAACTTAATTATATCCAATTTAATGAAATTTATCTGCTCTGATTATGGTAATAATTTAGAAAGAGATTTTCTGTAGCTTAATTATAGATTGCTATTTTTCCTCCTACTGATGGTTTTTAACCTTTTCTCTACCTTCCTTTCTGGTTACCATTAAAGCAACTAATAATGAAATTCAAGTGCAGCATTTTTTTTTTAATTGATTTCAGAGAGGAAGGGAGAGGGAGAGATAGAAACATTAATGATGAAAGAGAATCATTGATAGGCTGCCTTCTGCACACCCCACATTGGGGATTGAGCCCATAACCTGGGCATGTGCCCTGACTGTGAATGGAACTTCGACCTCCTGATTCATAGGACAATGCTTAATACTGAGCCACACCATCTGGGCTGGTGCAGCACTTTTTAATAGTATTTTATAGTTATGTTACTTATATTAATACTGTTTATGTTTTAAATTTCTGAATTTTTTTATGGTTTACTACATTTCTGTAATGAACCACTTTTTATAGACATTAGTATTTTATTTAGAAACCCAGACTTGATGAATCAGATACTCCAGAAAAACCTGTTCTCCCTAAATATGCCAGACACAAACACACAACATTATATTAACCATTATATTAAATATCTTTATAGCATCATAAGGAGACACAACCATTTGATTTTTATTTGTGGTACTATTAGTGAATTTCAATAGTAAATGCTTTTTTCCAGAAAGTCAGTCCAGGTTACTTTCCAGTTTTAGAAAAGTTTAATCAGAATCTAATCATTTCTTTTGCTGCTTTCTGGAACATTGGGGGCAGAGGTAGTGGGGGGGGGTCACTGTTCAATTTTTATTTTTGTTATTTATTAACAGTAATAATAATGATTTATTATTTTAAGTAGGGGTAATACCTGAATGATTGTACACTGTGTGAAATTGCTCTAAGTTACCTGAAGATGTTAGCCTAAGCAAACACTGACATTTTCTCTACTTATGCTTTGAAAAATGCAGTATATCAACTTTTCCTTTGTATAAGAAGGAAAGGGTGTATATGTTAATATGTCTTAGAAATGGTACAAGAAAAAAAAGAAGACGACACTGTACAAGAAAGTATCTCTTAGAAATAGTAGAAGAAAATCTGACCAGTCACCATAACCTTTATTAGGAAAGTCTTTCTGTTCATTCACCTAAGAATAATTTCATGTAAGTAATTTCTCTTAAGTGCCATTTATTTGACTAATTGACATTTAGAATATGATATCTTGTTATGTTAGTAATAGTAGGTTATACTAATTAATACATGGTAATACATATTTATCAAGGTTATCTTTATTAAACAAGTAGGGCATTTTAATTTTTCAATAGTTTGTGAAATAGAGATGTTTATTGATATTTTTTAGTAAGTGGTAATTTAGTCATTGGCCTTTAATTTTACATCTATTGTGAATATTTTCTATTCTCATTTAGTAACTATAATTGATTTTAAGGGGAAAATGGTGTTTTAGATAATTAAAAAAGCAACTATATCTTAATGTATTTAAATTTAATTCATTTTTAATTCTCCTTCATATCTATCTTGGGGAATTTAAACTCTTGATTATTCTCATTACCTTAGCAATATCAAACTGTCTCCTAACATAATTTTAACGAGAGCTGCACTTTTGTGTTAGGTAACTTGTTGTATACAGAAAGAAAGAAAAAACCATGTACATAGTTTTTTGTGTTTAGAATTTGGCCTGACAATGGTTATCAAGTAATTAACTATAGTACAATGTTTTGAATGTTGTAATGGAAAAACAACATTCCAGGGTGTTACATATCACACAGAATGATGGTAGCAAACACCTACTGGGTAGAGCAATCTATTGCCCTGGCTGGGTAGCTCAGTTGATTGGAACGTTGTTCTGATAGACCAAGGTTGCGGGTTTGATCCCTGGTCAGGGCACATTCAGGAATCAACCAGTGAGTGCTTAGATAGGTGGAACAATAAATAAATGTTTTTTCTCTCCCTTCTTCTCTCTCTCTCCAAAACCAACAATTTTTTAAAAAGCAGTCTGCAGCAGTGATTTTCAATGTTGTTTATATTATGGCACACAGAAGCTAATTTAAAATTCTGCAGTACACGAAAAAATACATTTTTAGCCAGTCAGACAAAAAAATAGGTATAATTTTGATTCATTCGCTCTGGATGGCTATTGTGTTGGCTGTTGTCATTTTTTTTTTTCATTTGACAATCTAATGGAAAAGAGGTTCATGCCCATGACTAAAAAATCAGCTATTGGATGTTTTAAAAACATGTGCATAGTGACATCAGAGGAATGGCAGTGTGAGACAGACCCTTATCCTCTACCCCCTGAAATTTCAACAAGTTAACCAACTATAACTCAGCAAAGAAATCCCTGCTCAACACAGCTGCATGCCTGAGAGACCTACGCATTGAAACATCTAAAGGAAGACAACCAGGAATAAATGGGGGGATAAGAAGGAAAGTGCAGGTGGCATGCATATGCAGCTCTGCAGCTGGGAACTGGCAACTGGGCCAGCTGGGAGAGGGGAGAAAGCCAGTGGTCGCAGGCACTTCCTTCAGCCTGGAGGAACAGAGAGCTCTAGGGATGGGGGAGGGGGACAGTCTAGCAGGGCGAGTGGTGAGAGAGCAGACAGTGTCTGAGTCAGCAGATGCCTGACAAAGCACGGGTTCTGCCTTGCAGCTTTCCACTGTCAGGCCTGGCGTGGTATTTCAGACAAAGAAATGGAACCACAGAACCCTTTGGCAGCTTGGACTCCCAAAACTCGCCACCCATTGTCATTGGAGGTGGGTTCAAGAGCATATTATCTGTAAATCAAGAGCTGTTGCAGTAGAACCACTATTTCCATTTGACTGATCCCCAGGAGGGACCTTGGGGTGGAACCCCTCAGAGGTCAAAAGTTGCCATTATGGCGGGAGCAAAACAAACTCCACCCCCAAGGAGCGCGACTGTACTGTCTTATGGATGCCAGGGAGGTTCAAGACAGGGAGATTACAGAGGTAAAAAAAAAATTGTGAATCAGTGCCATCCACTGGAAAATAGTAGAAAGACCTCTTCAGAGATAAATACAGAGGCAAAGGAGGACAGCAACTAACATGAGTAAGCACAGTAATGAGGATGACCGGAAAGAAAATGAAAAATCACCAGAAAGCAAGCTGGAACACATGGAAATATGTGATATAAATGACATTTCAAGATTACATTTCTGAAAATACTCAAAGATATGTGAGAAAATACAGATAGGCAATATAATGGACTCAGAAAATGAACCAAATGGGTACAGAAGAAATTGAAACTTGAAAAAAGAACAAATCAGAAATCCTAGAAATGAAATGTGAAATTAAGGATATTAAGAGTGAACTACTGGCCTGGCCTGTGGTTTCAGTGGTTGAGTATTGACCTATGAACCAGGAGGTCACGGTTAGATTCCCAGATGAGGCACATGCCTCCTGTCCTCTGTGTGGATGGTACAGGAGGCAGCTGATTGATGATTCTCTCTCTCTCTCTCTCCCTCTCTCTCTCTCTCTCTCTCTCTACACACACACACACACACACACATATACATACACACACATATACATACACACACATATATATACATATGTACATATATATGTGTATATGTATGTGTGTGTGTATATGTATATGTGAACTATTGAGCATAGAAAACAGAGACAACCAGATGGAGGAAAGTATGGGTGATATTGAAGATGGGAATCTAGAAATGACACAGAAGGAAGAAGAGAGAGACCTCAGTATAAAGAAAAATAAAAGAACTCTACAAGAACTATCTGACTCCATTGGAAAAAGCAATATTAGAATTAGAGTCTTTGCAGAAGAGAAGGAGAAGGAGAGGGAGCATGGAATGGAGAGTCTATTCGAACAAATAGTGGATGAGAACTTCCCAACCATATGGAAAGAATGATACACAACACTTAGTTACCTCAATCCAAAGAGGCCCTCTCCAAGGCACTTGGTATTAAAGCTGTGAAAAATTAACGACAAAGAAAAAATTCTCAAAGCAGCCAGGAAAAAGAAGGAAGTGACCTACAGAGGAAACCCATCAGAATTTCATCCGACTTCTCAGAAGAATCTCTACAAGCCAGAAGCGAGTGGAACCAGATATTCAAACATCTGAAAGAGAGACATTACCAGCCACGAATACTATATCCAGCAAAATTATTCACTAAATATGAAGGAGAAATAAAAATGCTCCCAGACATACAGGAGCTGAGGGAGATTATCACCAGAAAACCTCCATTGCAGGAAATACACAAGGGAGTTTTTCTACCAGAAACAAAGAACATAAGATCACAACACTATGAGTAAGATCATCAAAAAACTTAGAGCATATGCAGGGATAATTTGCGACAACAAAAACATAAAAGGGGAGGGGCTAAAGGTCTGTGCTGGCAAAAGAGGATGAAAATCAGATGCACTCAAAAGAAAAAATAACTATGGTATATATGTAAGTCTATCTTTTATAAACCTAATGGTAACCACACACACAAATTCCCAAACCAGGACACATAGCTTAAAAAAAGAGGAAACAGAGGAAAGAAGTATGGAATACCACCAAACAAAAACAACAGACAGAAACACAAAGGAAAAGAACCAATGGAGGCCCAGAGCTACCAGAAAACAAAAGACAAAATGGCTATAGGAAATGCTCATACATCAATAATTATCCTAAATGTAAATGGTTGAGTTCACCAATAAAGAGGCACTGAATAGCAGAGTGGATCAAAGAAACAAAACACAACCATATGCTGCCTGCATGAGACACATCTAAGCTGCAAAGACAAAAGTAGATTCAAAGTAAAAGGTTGGAAAATAATTCTCTAAGCAAACAGAATAGTAGGTGAAGCCATACTTTTATCTGACAAAATATATTTAAAGATAACAAGAGACAAAGATGGACACTTTATAATGATAAAGGGTACACTACCAAGAAAACATAACACTTCTTAATATATATGCACCCGAAATATATAAAACTGCTACTCACAGAAGGGAAAAACAGATCCAAACACAATCATAGTTGGGGACCTTACTCCATTTACAGCTCTAGTCAGATCAACCAAACAGAAAGTCAATAAAGGAATATTGGCCTTAAATGAAACACTAGACCAAATGAACATAATTGACATTTGCAGAACCTTTCATCCCAGTACATCAAGTTATAAGTTCTTCTGCGGTGCTCATGGAACATTCTCAAGGATAGACCATATGTTGGGTCACAAAACTAGCATCAACAAATTCAAGAGGATTGAAATTTTACCAAGCATATTCTCCAACCACAATTCCTTGAAATTTGCAACCAACTGCAAAAAAGTAGAGAAATCCACAATACATGGAGAGTAAACAAAATACTACTAAAAAATGACTGGGTCAAAATAGAAATAATACATGAGATTAAGCCTGGCCAATGTGGTTCAGTGGTTGAGCGTCAACCTATGAACCAGGAGCTCACGGTTCAATTCCTGGTCAGGGCACATGCCTGGGTTATAGGCTCAATCCTCAGTGTGGGGTGTGCAGTAGGCATCCAATCGATGATTCTCCCTTCCCCCCCCCTCCTCTCTCCTTCTTTCCTCCTCCTCTCTTTTCTTTCTCTCCCTTCCTCTCTGAAATCGATAATATATATATATATATATATTTTTTTTTTTAATTTTTAAAACATGAGATCTGAAGATATCTAGAAGCAAATGAGAATGACAATACAACATATCAAAACTTCTGGGATGCAGTAATAAGAGGGAAGTTTATATCATTACAGGCCTATCTCAAGAAATAATAGAAATCCCAAGTAAACAACCTAACATTACATCTTAAAAAACTAGAAAAAGAACAAAAGCAACCCAAAGTCAGCAGAAGAAATGAAATAAAAATTAGAGCAGAACTAAAAGAAATAGAGAACAAAAAGACTATACAAAAAAATTAATAAAACAAAGAGCTGGTTCTTCGAAAAGATTAATAAAATTGACAATCCTCTGACTAGACTTATTAAGGAAAAAAGGGAAAAGTCCCATATAAACAAAATCAGAAATGAGAGAGGAGAGGTCACCATGGTCTTCATAGATATACTAGTACAAAGGATTATACTAGAATATTATGAAAGGCTATATGCCTCCAAATTCCATAATCTAGAATAAATGGATAAGTTCCTAAGAAATATATAACCATCCTAGACTAAATCATGAATGGGAAAACTAAATAGATCAATGTGAGGAAATTGAAACAACTATCAAAAACCTACCCAAAATAAAAGTCCAGGACCAGATGGCTTCACCAGTGAGTTCTACCAAACAGTCAAAGATTTAAAAATCTATTCTTCACAAATTCTTCCCAAAAAAATTGAACAAGAGGCAATACTTATTTTATTTTTAAATCTTTATTGTTCAGATTATTACAGATGTCCCTCTTTTTTCCCCCCATAGCTCCCCTCCACCCGGTTCCCATTCCACCCCAGGCCCTCCCCCGTCCCCCCACTGTCCGTGTCCATAGGTACTGCATACATGCATATAAGATCTTTGTCCAATCTCTTCCCGCACCCCCCACACCACCTTCCCCACCACCCGAGAATTGTCAGTCCACTCCACTTCCATGCTCCTGATTCTGTTAAATTGACCAGTTCTGTTCATCAGATTTTTTATTCACTTGATTTTTAGATTCACTTGTTGATAGATATGTATTTGTTGTCACCTTGTTGTTCATAATTTTTTATCTTTACCTTTTTCTTCTTCCTCTTCTTAAAATACCCTTCAGCATTTCAAATAATACTGGTTTGGCGGTGATGAACTCCTTCAGCTTTTTCTTATCTGTGAAGCTCTTTATCTGACCTTCAATTCTGAATGATAGCTTTGCTGGGTAGAGTAATCTTGGTTGTAGGTTCTTGCTATTCATCACTTTGAATATTTCTTGCCACTCCCGTCAGGCCTGCATAGTTTCTGTTGAGAAATCAGCTGACAGTCGTATGGGTGCTCCCTTGTAGGTAATTAACTGTATTTCACTTGCTGCTTTTAATATTCTCTCTTTGTCTTTTGCTCTTGGCATTTTAATTATGATGTGTCTTGGTGTGATCCTCTTTGGATTCCTTTTGTTTGGGGTTCTGTGCACTTCCTGGACTTGTAAGTCTATTTCTTTCACCAGGTGGGGGAAATTTTCTGTCATTATTTCTTCAAATAGGTTTTCAGTATCTTGCTCTCTCTCTTCTTCTGGCATCCCCATAATTTGGATGTTGGTACACTTGAAGTTGTCCCAGAGGCTACTTACACTATCTTCATATTTTTGGATTCTTTTTTCTTTTTGCTTTTCCGGTTGGGTGTTTTTTGCTTCCTTATATTTCAAATCATTGACTTGATTCTTGGGATCCTTTGGTCTACTGTAGAATCTCTGTATATTATTCTTTATTTCAGTCAGTGTATGCTTAATTTCTGACTGGTCCTTTTTCTTTTCTTTTCTTTTCTTTTTTTTCTTTTTTATTTTTTGGTATTCTCACTAAGACCCTTGAAGGTCTCACTCATTAAGTTCCTCAGAGGTTTCTAGAAGATTCTTGAGTAACCTTATAACTGTGGTTTTGAACTCTATATCCAATAGTTTGCTTTCTTCCATTTCTTTCATTTGTGACATGTTTCTTTGTCTCTGCATTTTGGCTGCTATCCTGTGTTTGTTTCTATGTATTGGGTAGCTGCTAAGTCTTCTTGAGTTGATAGAATGGCCTTGTGTGGTAGGTGTCCTATAGGGCCCAGTGGCTCAGCCTCCCCAATCACCTGATGTGGACACTCTTGGTGCACCCCTTTGTGGGCTGTGTGCAGAGTCTTGTTGTAGTTGAACCTTGATTGCTGTTGGTATCACTGGGAGGAATTGACCTCCAGGCCATTTGGCTGTGAGGACCAGCTGTGTCTACAGTGGAAGAGCTGCTATGTAGGAGACACCCTTATGGGGCAGGACTTGCTTCAGTGGGGCTTTGGTGCTCACTGAGTCTGCCCCTTGAGTGTGTCACTTATGGATGTGAAGAGTTGTAATCTGGTATGGTCTCTCACTGACCACTGGGTACACTGGCTCTTGGATCTCCAAGGAGGTGCAAAGTCAGCCACTGCCTAGGGCCACCCAGCAGGAGCTACAGAGAGATCTGCTGATTCCTCCTCTTTGTATCAGGTTTGGAAGTGCCCAGATGAGGCCCAGCTGTGGAGCAAGGCAGGCTGGTGCTGGTGCCGGGCCTTGGGCCTTTTATTGATAGGTTTGGGGCTCCCTGACCCAGCTGCAGCTTGTCTGACAGGTTTTTAGCCTGAGAAAGGACAGTCCATTCATATGCAAAAGCCACTGTGCACAGCTTGGGTGGGGTTGTAAATTGGGTAGGGCGGGGTCTCAGGGAATCTCTAGGGCGGAGCAAACAGCAATGGCTGCCAGTCAGCCCTGCACCGGGGAAGTCCCAGCACAGGAACAATGACCATTGTGAGCACCTCCATCTGGAAGGAAACGACCCCTGCGTTCCTGTCCCAATACCAGGCAGTCCAGTTTCTCCCCATAAGTGTCTGGGTCCCCCAGAGTCTCGCCTGGCACTGGAGCTCAGAGCAAGCGGGAGCTTGTATCTCCCTCCTGATTAAAAAAGCAGCGCACCCGGGTGCCAGCCCATTCCAGACCTCCACACCTCCTACCAGTCTGAATGCGCTTTCTTCTTTACCTCTCTAGCTGTAGTTCTCTCATTCAGCCAGCTTTCTCGCGGTTCTGGATGATAGTTGTTATGTATCTTAATTGTAATTTTGATGTGGTTGTGGGAGGCAGCAAGGACAGGTGTTTACCTTTGCTGCCATCTTGGTTCTCTCCTGAAGGCAATACTTCTTAACACATTTTATGAGGCCAATATAACCCTGATACCAAAACATGGAAAGATAACACCAAGAAAGAAAACTGCAGACCAAAATCTCTGATGAATACAGTTGCAAAAATCCTAAACAAAATACTAGCAAATCGAATACAACTGTACATTCAAAAAATAATACAGCCCTAACTGGTTTGGCTCAGTGGATAGAGTGTCAGCCTGCGGACTCAAGGGTCCCGGGTTCGATTCCGATCAAGGGCATGTACCTTGGTTGCGGGCACATACCCGGTAGGGAGTGTGCAGGAGGCAGCTGATCGATGTTTCTCTCTCATTGATGTTTCTAACTCTCTATCCCTCTTCCTTCCTCTCTGTAAAAATCAATAAAATATATTAAAAAAAATAATAATACATCACGGTCAAGTGAGGTTCATTCCAGGGGCACAAGGTTGGTTCAACATATGCAAATCAATAAATGTAATACACCACATCAACAAAAGAAGGGATAAAAATCATATGATCTTATCAATAGATGCAGAAAAAAGCATTTGATAAAATACAGCATTCATTTATGAAAGCTTTTTCTCTATGATCAACAAGAGTAGGATGTCCATTCTCACCACTCTTATTCAAGATAGTGTTGAAAGTCCTAGCCAGAGCCATTGAGAAGGAAATAAAAGGCCTCCAAATAGGGAAAGGAGGAAATAAAACTATCATGATAACATGATTTTGTATATAGAAAACCCTCAAGAATCCACAAAAAACTATTAGAAACAATAAAACAAATGTAGCCAAGTTGCAGGATACAAATACAATGTGCAAAAATCCATTGCTTACCTGTCTGCTAACAATAAAACTTCAGAAAAGAAATGAGGAAAAAAAAAACCAATTCCTTTTGCAGTTGCAATCAAAAGAATAAAATACGTAGGGATAAACTTAAAGAACATGAAAGACCTGTATACTGAAAACTACAAAGCATTATTAAAAGATACTAAAAAGACACAACAAAATGGAAAAATATCCCATGTTCATGGATTGCAAGAATCAACATAATTAAAATGTCCGTATTACCCAAAGCAATATCCAGGTTTAGTGCAATCCCCATCAAAATCCCAGTGTCATTTTTTAATATAAAAGAAGAAATCATCAGATCTGTATGGAACCACAAAAGACCCGTGTTGCCAAGGCAATCCTGAGAAAAAAGAATGAAGCTGGAGGTATGCTATCTGACTTCAAATAATACTACAGAGCTATGATAATCAAAACAGCATGGTATTGGTAGAGAAACAGACACACAGATCAATGACATTGAATTGACAGCCCAAGTATAAAACTACATGTAGATGGACAGATAATTTTCGACAAACTACAATGAGATACCACCTCATTAGAGTGGCCATTATCAACAATACAAGCAATAACAAGTGTTGGAGAGGTTGTGGAAAAAAGGGAACCCTCATACACTGCTAGTGGGAATGTAGACTGGTACAACTACTATGGAAAGCAGTCTGGTGATTCCTAAAAAAGTTAAGAATAGAGCTACTATATGACCCAGCAATCCCTCTCCTGGGCATATACCTGAAAACCTTAAAATCATGCATTCACAAAGATATATGCAGAATATATTCACTGCAGAATTATTCACGGTGGCCAAGACATGGAAACAACCGAAGTGTCTTGTGATAGAGGACTGTTTAAATAAGATGTGGTACTTATACACAGTGGAATACGATTCAGCCATAAGAAAGTATGAAATAACACCAGTTGAAATAATATGTATGGACCTTGAGCACATTATACCAAGTGAAATACGTCAGTCAGAAATAGCTAATAACTATATGATTTCACTATTTGTGGATTCACTAAACTTGTGAACACAAACAGCAGTGTGGTGGTTGCCAGAGGGAAGTGGGTGAAGGAGAAGGGGTCTTAATATAGTGACAGGAGAAGATTTGACTTTGCATAGTGAGCCTATGATGCAATATACATGTCTTTTAATATAGAAACTCACACCTGAAATCTATGTTTATTTGACCGATGTCACCGTAATAAATTTAATTACAAAATAATTTTTGCCACTCAGCAGTGTGCCTGTTGCAGCACACCTATTGAAAATTTCTGATCTACAATATCTGACGTGACAGTTACTTAATGAGAGAAAGATGAAAATTCCATTGGATTTATTACTAGGACTTTGAATAGAATTATTCTGGCAAACAACTTCATGAAGGGATACAAATACAGGACCTGGAAACTGTTACACTGGATATAAGTATCTTTTGTGGCAGAGCAAGAAGTTGCTGGAATCCTAGGTCAGTTGCTGAGAGATAAGCTGAAAAAAGGGAGATAACATTTCATTGGACAATACATAGAAACTTTGATGTCTGTTATTCATGTAATAAAAAGTTACTAATTGCATTTGGTTTTTGTGTCTTCCCTCTTTGTTACTAAACTCAAGGTATTTGCCACTTGGGATGCTCTATTCAAGAATGAGATGTTTTTGTTGCAAGGTAGTTTGATTTATTTGCAGCAAGTAATGGAGAATGGGATTCATATCCAAATCTCTACCGCTTGGAAGGGAGGTTCAGTCATTGCTTATTTACACTATTTGATCAATTACATGTTAATTTCTTGTTTGCAGTTAGCTACTGTCGTCCAGTTGTGTTCACCTCAAGTTCATTCTGTTTACAGCTGGTTTACAAAATACTGGGCTACATTCTAACATTTAGTAAGGATAACATTTAGTAAGAACATTTAGAATTACCCAGATGTTGAGACCCTTGTCCTATTTTAACAATTCCCTTGAGATTTTTCATTCCTCATTCTTAAGGTAATAGGCATGAAGGTCATACTTGTGTAACTGCTTCCTGCTGAACATGGACAAATTCTCTGGCTGCCTGACTTATGAAAGTCATGGATTCCCCTAGGTTCTGGATTCCTGAGAACAAGAGGGCATAATAATCATCACTTCTTTTGAAGAGCAGCTTGAAGGTCAGACAGGTTCACAGGAGTACTGTGCATCTGGATCCTTGTTCTCACTGGATGGTAGAGCTTGCTTCAGTCCAAAGTGATCTATCCAGCAAGAATGAGTTGTTAGTAACACAGAATGAGGACCTGTCCATATTGGGTTCAGTTGATCTTGCAGGGATCCTGATTTCCATGTTTTTAAATATACCTGGTTCCCCGTATCATATGGGTGTACCTTAGTATCTGTTTGTGTGGGTAAAATCAGGTTAGCATATTTATTTAAGTTTTAAGTTACCTTTCCTAATATGTTTAAAGGTCTGTTTTAGAAATGGGTCTGGGCACCTAAAATTTTAGAGGAGCCCATTAAGGCCTTCCATATACAAGTTCAAAAGTAGTCAATTTAAGTATTCCTTTAGGTGCTGCTCTGGTCTGGGTTAGGACAGTTGGTAATTAAGCCAGGTCTCATGGGTTTCTTGGTACATTTTGGCTAGGGTTTTTTTGAGCAATTGATTGCATTCCATTTTAACTGAAGACTAGTCTCCATGAAGAATGTAAGATCCACCTAAGTTGGAGAGCCCATGCTACAGCCACTGTAAAAGCCAGCCCACTGTCACTCTGAAAGTTCCAGGGGAGTCCTAACGTAGGTATTATTTTCTCAAGCAGACATTTACAACTTCATTGTTCCTTTCACTTCATCATGGGAATGATCTATCCATCCATGAAAGGTATTTACTAACACTAATAAGTATTTGAATCTTCCAGGACCAAGGAACATTACTGTAATGTCCACCTTCCAGTATTTTCCAGGCAACATTCCCCAGGCCTGGACTGCCTTACTTAAAGTGGTACCAGAGGTCTAATATATGCATTGTACACAGCTAGCCATAACCCTATTAATGATTCTTCTCATGCCCAGGATCACTATTACCTGAACTAACTGTTCATATAGTGCTTCCTTCCCAGAGGTTCTTTTACTATGTTCCAAGGTAGCCCTTGAGGAACAAGGGATCCAGAGCCTACAGAATCCTGTCATTCCAAGAAAACATCTCAGTTGACCTTTTTCTGGCATACTTTGTGTCCCTTTTCTGCTGGATGGTTTAAGATCAGAATAGTGTTTCTTTCTGAAGTTTCTTTATCAGAGCTGTGGTAGTTAGAATGTCATCTACATATTGTCGTAGAGTCATATTTTTTATCTTTTACAAGAGCCTCTCCAAAGAGTGCTGGGGAGTTTTTGAAACCTTATGGTAACACAATCCAGCAATGCTGGGAGTGGATGTCAGGATCTTACCATTCAAATGCAAAAAATCTTCTGGGAGTCATTGTCCAGAGAATGCAAAAGAAAGCATCCTTTAAATCTAGAACTGTATACAAATACTATACAAATACTAGGTCCTGGGGGATTGGTCAACAGGGTAGAGGGGTTAGGAACAGTGGTAGGGTGTATATACTTCATCCATGGTCTTAAGCCTTATACAAATCTATATTCTCCTGGGTCTGATTTCTTAAGGGGAAGGATGGGGGTGTTACAGGGTGACTGACAAGGCTGAATGAATCCCTATTCTAGAAGTGCTTTTAGGATAGGGGCAATTCCTATTTTTGCCTCAGGTTTCAAGGGGTATTATTTAATGCAGGGCCAGTGGTCTGCTGTTTGATTACTACTTTAAAAGGTAGGGCATTCTTTGCCCTTCGAATTCTCCTTGTGCTTAAACATCCGGATTAACCTGGTCAAGAATCTCTGTGGGTATAGGTCTTTGGCCTGTTGAGACCCAGTGGAGTAGGACCATGAAATCTATTCCTTTATCATTTGGAATCAGGTGCTTTATCTTGGTTAAGTGTATGGTAGCCCCCAATTTACTTAGTAGGTTCCTTCCTAAGAGGGGAACTGGACACTCACGTACATAGAGAAAAGAGTGGGATCCTATTTCACATGTCAGAGACTCAAAGAATTTGTGTCTGGGTTTCTCAACACCCCTTTAATAATACATTCCCTCTTGGAGAGGGGGCCTTCCTGGCTAGTAAGAACAGAGCAAATGGCTCCAGTATCTAATAGAAATGCATTTTTTTTATCCTTCTAGATTCAAAGTAACCCAGGTATCCTCATGGGAGATTGAAATGTTATCCTTTGGAGCCTAAAGGGGAGCCCCCTGACCCCGAGTCACTCTTCATCTGGGGTAACTGCAAAGAATTAGGAGCTTCCGTTTCTTCTCTGGGGACGATTAGGGCATTATTTCTTCCAGTGACCCTTTTGTTTGCAATATACACATTGGTTAGACTCTAGCTTTGCTGGACAGCTTTGGTTGGTCCCACGTTGGGGCCTGGGATTACTCACACAAGGTGGTCTTCTGCCTTTTGTCCCCTGATTACCCAAAGCCTAGAGGGCGACAGCCAGAAAAGCAGCTTGCTTTTTTTCATCTTTTCCTCTTCCTTTTTTCCCCCTGTCACATCCCTGTTTTTGAAAACCCTAAAGGCTGCTTCTATTAATTGGGAGGTGGGAATGGTAGATCCCACCGCTATTTTCTGTAACTTTCTATAGGTATCGGAGCACTCTGAGATATGAGGTAGGTATTCAGGATAGCTTCATTCCCTGGGGGTTGTATTATTAAGCATTTTTTTAAATTTTCTAAGAAGGGTTTTCATAAAGCTTTTGTTGGATGTTTCTAACTTTGCCCCAATTTGCATGGCAGCAACCTGTGTCCCTCATACCCTTCAGCAGTAGGTGAGCCCAAATTTATTCGGTCATTGGGGTCCCACTGAAGATTAGTATTGGGAATGAACTCATCTGCTGGCTGCCAGAGCTGATTATTAGACTGAGAAGTATGTTGTTTATCAGCCTCTTCTTTGGCTTTTAACAGTACAGTCGTTTTTTCCTTAATAGGAAGATGGTTAGGAAGGATTGAATATTTCCCCAAGTGGAATTATAGGTCATGAATATACTACTGATCAAGCTAATAAACCTCTCTGGATCTGCTTGATGTCTCTTAGTATTTCCCTTCCAATATACAGATCTGATGTTGAGAAAAGAACATGTACAGTCACCATTCATTCCCTCTTCCCCATCCAGAACCTGTCTGAGGGGGCACAATTTAGCCTCTGGGTGAAAACTAGTACCTTGACAGGTAGTAGACTTAGGGATACAGGGTGGGAGTATTAATTTCCTGTTCTGGAAATGTTTTCACAGGCGTTCCTAACAGATTAGGGGGAACCAAAAGAATTGGGAGGCTGATAGCAGGGAGGGACAGCAAAAAGGAGCCTAAAAGAGCCCCAGTTTGAGGACACCTGGGGGCAAGCAATCAAGAGGTCTTCTGAGAGGCCCTCAAGAACTGGCAATGTCTTGCCTTATGGCTCAGTTTCCAGTCCTTGGATCCTTTTAAATATATTTCCCATTTTTCTTAAGAGGTATTTCCAATCTTTCAAACAACATGGCACTGACCAATAACAGTATAACTGACTCCCAGCTTGCCAAGAAGGCCAGTAACAGAATTCCAGGGTGACTACCATAAAAATACTGGCACGTTTACATATCAGACAAACAAGGCAAATGCAAATATATACATAAAGAATAAAATCCATTTCCTGCTTGCCAGGCAACCAGACCAGAGATTGTAACCAAGGATGTCTTGGATTGCCTCTCAGGCATTCCTCAACCCTTCATAGTTAGACATAAGTTGAGCCCTGAATCAGGCATTCCAAAGATAGTTCCTGTCCAACCAACCAGAAACCAAGTGTACACTAGAACTGAAACTACATTTCTGACAACCCTATACCCAAAATGGGAATAGAAACACTAATTAATGCATCTACCGGGGCTGACATTTAGTAATAACCCAGACCTTGATACCCTTTTCTTATCTAACACTTGCTCCACCACCTTCCAAAGTGCTGAACAAAACATGTTTAGGTGATTGCTTTGCTGTCGAGACAGGCAGCTTTACCAGTGGTCAGCAGTAAGTGGGAGTCTCCTGTAGAGTCATACATTGGAGATATGGGCAAGTAAGCCTCAGGTGAGCTGCCACTGCCCACTTCTTTACCAAGTAGCCACACCAGACTGAGACAGAGACATTTTAAGAGAGTCCCATCTGGAGTCACCAAATTTGTTACCAAACTCAAGGGGTTTGCCACTTCCGGAGATTTATTTAAGAAGATATTATTGTCGCAAGGTAGTTTTATTTACTTGCAGCAAATAAAGTAGATGGGATTCCTATCCAAAGCTCTGTCTCCTGGAAGGGAGACTCGGGCATTGCTTATATACACTATTTTGTCAATTACACCTGATTTCTTCTTTGCAGTTGGTTACTAAAAGGTTCGGAGTGGACCAGGGTCGCACACCTATGACATGAGGCCATAATGTATCAAAAAAGATTTTATTCCAGGCACCTGGGTGCAGGTGGGCTGAGACTGAGAAAGACATCTGCGAAGAGAGTAGGGAGAGATAGGTTTTTATTCATTTTTGCTGGCTGTACGCTGCTCTGCTGACATAAGGGTCTGGTCCATCCTTGGTTCCTCCCATGTCAGGTGTCTTCTGGTTATCTGAGTTATGCTGTGCTCAAGGCTGCAAGCTTTCTGCAAGTTATCTGCTGAGCACAGTTAGTTTTTCTTTGCCCCATTTTATTCTCTTTAAGGCTTTCATTCCCGTCTTAAAGGGTATATATTAAGGAAAAGAAGGGGGCTGGGGTTGCCGTTTCTCTTTGTCTTCTTCATGCATGGGAGGGGCTGTCATGGATGCCTAAGGAGTAAATTCAGATTATTTCCTGGGATATAGGCCTGTAGGGTCCCTTTACCTGGGTAAGGACAAATTGTCTTACTGTCTTAACTAGGACTTGTAATTTTGTTTGTATAAATTTGGTAACTATTCTGAAAATGCAGAGCCTGAAGAGGAGGAGTAGGAGAAATAGTGTTAGAGGGCCTGTAAAGAGGTAAAAGCCAGGTTAATTAGGGCAGAGCTTCTTGTAGGCTGGACCATATGGACTGTTGTTCTATGCTCTCCTGACTGACCTCCTTGAGCCATTGCATATTCTGTAGAATGCGTTGTGTTTTTTTCTTTATTTGACCTGTAGAGGTTAGATAAAAACAACAGGAGGTGCTAGCAATTAAATAAACCCTTCCCTCTTTGGCTAAAAGATTGTCTAGGGTGAGTAGGGGGACCATTGTAGGGATATAAGAGATCTGCAAGATTTAGAGGCACTATGAAAGTAAACAAATAGATGTGATCTTGGAGAGAAATCCTGTGTATTGCCCCGGAGCCAGAGGTCTGTAATGAGTTCAAAAATATCTTGCACTGTTCAGATGGGATAGTCTGCCAGGTGGGGGAGTGCTGTCACTAACAATCTGCGGGAAAGTGAAAGTCAAAAGTCATTTGGCTGATATGCGAGAGGGGCTATTTTTCCAGGAAGACTAGTGGGAGGATAGGTTATTCTGGAGTCGAGGTTTTTTTTGTTTTTGTTCCCCCCCCCCCCCCCCCCCCAGTTTTGCCCCTTGCTAGGCATTTGGAGCTTTCTGCCCTGGTGAGTTTTTACGTCTGTATCTGGCCTGTTGTCCTTGCTCTGGGGGTCAGGGATGATGAGGCCTGGGCACAAAGGGAGGTTGTGATGGTATCTAGTGGTGGTATTTTTTGAGTACAAGTGGGGCTTGTAACCTGGTGGAGATAAACTGTTTTATACATTTTAGTATTACTGGGGTAAAAGCTAGAATAATAAGAGTTATGACAAATGGTCTGGTGGAAGGAAAGAGACATTAGTTTGGAGGATTGTAGTCTAATATATCAAAATGAGGTTTATTCTCTTAGTTCAGTTTGTCCTTGGTTTAGGAAGATAGGGTTTACTACATGGTTGTGGACTGCTGTTTTACTATCTCGGTTTCCCTATTCTGCTTGTTCTGGCTTACTGGCCTGTGTTATTTCTATAACTTCCTTTTAACATTTCTTCCTACAAATCTTCTATAACTTTCATGAACCTTCATAAACATTTTTACAACTTTAATTCACTTTTTTCTTTAAAATGCATATCCATGCCTTATGTCCTTTATTATTAAAACCATACAATATTTAAACCTTAATTTTCCAATGATAATTAAAAAGTAAACAGCCAGCATTTCTTAGATTGACATTGATGAACAGTCTCACTTTTAAGAAATATATCTTTAACAAAGCATAAGACATTATAGTAACAGTTTTAAATTTACTTTATAGATTTTCTGTAATAAAAGCTAAAATTATGTGAACTTAAAACTTGTTGAAATATTTAGCTGTTTATCATTTAATATAGTAATGTTTTAAATCTTTAAGTTGCCAAAGACTTTGGAAAATTATGTATAGGCATATGAGGCTGGAGAAAGGGTGGAGGAGGAGGGAGTAGGACTAGCAATCTGTTCCCAGGCCTCTAGCTGCTTGGATTTAAAACTGTCATGTTTTTCCTTAGAGATAATATGCTAAGGTTTGGGTGATAATGAGTTCAGCTTCTCATAGTAGCCAGACTGGTAAGTAACTGTTTGTAGTTTTGCAATAAAGAAAGTTGTTCTTTGGGAAAGAGGGTGGGGGGAGGTGTGAGAAGGCGCTGAGGTCAGAGAAGTTTTTAGAGCATTAAAGTGGTGATAATGCTGGCCTTGGGTTCTAAAGGCTCAATGAGGAGTCCCTTTGCCATGTTATGTTATAGGGGAGCTTTGTAAGAAAACTGAAATTGGGAACTCAGAGGCAAGGAGTATTTATCGAGCCCGAGAAAGGAGAGTATTTTTTGTTTAGAGGAGGGGACAATGATGGAGGAGATAAGGCGTTTACAGTCTAAGCCTTAGACTCTAAGGCAGCCGTGGGCAAACTACGGCCGGATCCGGCTATTCTATCCGGTTCTCTTGCTCTCCCCTCCGCTCCTTTACTTTGAATTTATATTAGTTCACACAAACACTCCATCCATGCTTTTGTTCCGGCCCTCCAGTCCAGTTTAAGAACCCATTGTGGCCTTCGAGTCAAAAAGTTTGCCCACCCCTGCTCTAAGGAATGGCATGGCTTCGTGGGGTGAGAGTGAAACTGAAGTAGGTGAATGTTGTTTGGGACAGCTGGGCTTTATGAGGGGATGTCTGTACTGTTTTGGTCGGGCAAGAAAAGTGGATAAGGGGTTATTTAGTAAGATGCAGTGTAGAGGTGAAGTGGCGAATGACAGACTAATTTGTCAACCCCCATAATAGAGACTAAGGAGAGGACAAGGGTCCCAGCGACTTCGGAGAGGGCAGTGGCGCCAGTGTTAATTAAAAAGGAGATCAGCTTACCTGCCACCACAATCATTACCTGAAGCTCTGTCCTGGTGAAGTAAGTCTGTGGGGCCTTGTTGGGGCCTGGGCAACTTCAGTGGCCAGTCCCAGGAGGTCTGGGAGCTCCAAACCAGATCCAGAGGGAGGCCTTGCTGAGGTCCGACCTGGAGGGGCCAGACTACAGTCTGATTTCCAGTGGCCTTCCCTTCTGCACCTTGGGCAGGGCCCAGGCGGGGATCTCGGATTTGGGCAGGACTTGGTCCAGTGTCCTCTCTTGTTGTATTTGAAGCATGGGCCCAGAGGAGGCTTATCGCCTGACTTACCCTTGGTTGGAGGACTGGCACTTGGTTTGGGGTTCGTGAGAGTGGTGGCTAGGAGCTAGAAGGCTTTGTCTGGGCTTCAGCCTTGGCCTGATCTCATCTTTTGTTTTTTGATTTGATTTGGGTCTCCTCGTCTCTATTATTAAAGACCTTAAAGGTCATGTTTAAAAGGTCTCATTGGGGGATTTGTAGGGTTAAGATTAGTGTATTTTCTCATGGCCTGTGTAAGGCAAGAGAGGAAGACTGCTCTATTTTCATGTTTTTCCTGGGTGACCTTTGCTAATTTTTTATAATTAACTGCTTTGTGGGCTGCGTTTCTCAGTCCTTCTAGGCAGAGAACAGTGTGGTCTTGAGACCTGCAACCTGTCTGCCCTTCCTGATAGTTCCATTGTGGGTCCCTGTTAGGGACAGCATCTGCTCCGACCGGGGAGGTGGGGGGCAAGGGGCCTGTCAGCAGAGGGTATCTGCGTGGCCCTGGGCATGAAGCCAGATTTGGTGCCAGCAGTCTCCCGAAGGGGGCACTTTAAGGCTAGAGCCGGAGTGGGGAAAGGAAGAGAGCCAAAAATTGCTCCGGAGTGGGTATGAGATAGCGTGGTGGTGGTGGGATCTGCTAGGTAGGGTGGTGGGCTCTCAGGTTGCTGAGACAGAGGAGCCATAGACTAGGGAACCGGGGTATGATCAGCGGGATCAAAAGTGGTGAAGGAGGGGGATTTGAGATTCTCTGGGGGCTTAGAGTGAAGAAGGAAAAATCTGGTGAGGGAGGGAGAGCATCTGTTACAGAGAGAAGAATGTGTCCTTGAATGTGAAAAAAAAAAAGCCTGGATATATAGGATCTCAGACCACTTGCCCTGCCTGCGGCAGTAATTGTCAAGATCAGTTAGGATTTGGAGATTGAAAAGTGCCATTTTACTGAGGCCAGACGTCCTGCATGAATTCTAGGATCTGAAGGCTTTTAAGTAGACAGCCCAGGAGTGTCGTGCGGGGAATGGTCGACTGCGAATTCCCCATGGTGACTGGCAGTGGCTTAACACATTAAGCACCGGGCCTTTTTTGTCTCCAGGACGGAAAGTATAATGTCAGTCACTGGTGACTGACTGGACGCTTAACGTGTTAAGGTCTGCTTTCCATGAAATTAAGGCCGAGAAAGGCGTCCCCGTCTCCTGCTAACGTTCACAAGAAACGGACGGAGCCCTCCCTCCGTGACAGGCGTCCCCATCAGGAGAGTGGGCAAGGGAACCTAGTTCCCCCAGAGGACTTGTCTCGACCAGCACTGGATTTCCATTGGGCCGGCTGAACAGTATCAGCCCAGAGCCTGGCTCCAAACACAAAATGACAGGACAGTCCGGACGGAGGAAAACAGACTAAAGCCACTTATTTATGAATCTATACCTGGTGTTGATGCAGGAGGAGACAAGGCAAGGAGAGGTTCACTATCCAGTCACGGGCGGGCACGACCTAGACCGGTCCCGAGGAAGGCTAGGGGGGCCCAAGTAAGTGTCGCGAGTTCTGCAGAAGTTCAGCTGTGCAGGAGCGTGTCTGGGAGCTTCCCCAGACACAAGGGAGCTCAGGAGCCGGACGATTACGGTTTCTCTTGAGTGCCAAGGGACAGGTTGCTGGAATCCTGCAATGGCTCCTACCGGACCCCTCACTAGACCTTTCCGAGTTTCGGCACCAAATGAAAGGTTCGGAGTGGGCCAGGGTCACGCACCTATGACATGAGGCTATAATGTATCAAAAAAGATTTTATTCCAGGCACCTGGGTGCAGGTGGACTGAGACCGAGAAAGACATCAGCAAAGAGAATAGGGAGAGATGGGTTTTTATTCATTTTTGCTGGCTGTACGCTGCTCTGCTGACATAAGGGTCTGGTCCATCCTTGGTTCCTCCCATGCCAGGTGTCTTCTGGTTATCTGAGTTATGCTGTGCTCAAGGCTGCAAGCTTTCTGCAAGATATCTGCTAAGCACAATAAGTTTTTCTCTGCCCTGTTTTATTCTCTTTAACCCTTTCAGTTACATTTATACTGTTGAGATCCTGTCAAACTCGTCCTGTTTACATTTTAACATTTAGCCAGAAAAACATTTAGTAATAACATTTAGAACTGCCCAGACCTTGATACCCTTTTCTTATCTAACACTTCCTTCATCATCTTCTCCCCATCCCACTCTAACCTTCTGGACATATTTTTTTTTTAAGACTGGCATTCTGAATTTGTCACATTACTTAATTATGATGTATTTTATTTGTTTTCTGATTCCCTATATTTTCTGTAAAGTGGAAATTAGGTCTAAAAGTTTCATTATATTCAGATTAAATATTGTTGGCAAGAATACTAAGGATTCTCTGATCTTAATATTATAACAGAAAACATGTAATATCAGATTGTCCCACTATTAGCGACACTAAAGTTGCTCACTTGATTAAGGTGGTAACCAACAGATAGCTCCATTGTAAAGATATATTCCCCTTTTCATTTAGCAGGTAATTTGAAGGGCGATATTTAGGTCCCAGTCTTTTCAGCCATGAGCTGACCAGTAAGAGCATGATGCTGGAAAAATGGGAAGAGGTCCATGTACCCCTGATCTTGATAATTTATTGAAAAAAAAATATAGCAAGAAAAAGGTGTGATACAAAGCTTACTAGTCGAACGCTTTTTAAGTTGCAGACTATACTTGATAATAAGTTGCAGACTGTACTTGGTAGTAAGTGACACTTAGACCCCTTCTTTGCACTGTCTCCTCATGTTTTTTGATTCTAGTGGTAATAAAAGACTATTTATGTCACAGAAGACTCCTTCTGTTTCCAAGCCCATGGCAGCATATTACATCAAGGACATGCTTTCTGATGGTCTCATTTAGTCATCAAGGTGCTTGATACATCCTATATAATAAAAGGCTAATATGCAAATTGTCCCCTTTACCAGGAGTTCGACTGGAAGTTCGACCAGGGGGCGGGGCAGGGCTGGCCCAGCCCAATTGGCCCCTGTCGGGGTGGGCCAGCTGAACCCCACCCATGCACAAAACCATGCACCGGGCCTCTAGTTGTTTTATTTTTCTGGTATACTAGTATGACTAAGCAGTCATCGCGCAAATGATAGAATATAGTTTATGTGATGTTTTGCTCCTAGCCACATTTTCCAAACTTAACATGTTGAGATGAAAGCCCTTAATGTACTCTTTATACTAATTCTTAATAGTGCACACTAGTGATAATTTCTTACTTAAACTCTGTGTGTGAATAGAATATTCTAATTAATATATTAAACTTTCTTTCATGAAAATTCAGATATTAGGGATTTTTTCCCTCCCAACTAATTTTGAAGAATATTTCTGAATATCAGGTTTTTAAAAAATAAGTCAAGGTATAGTGAAAGTTAAAATAGGCATGTGTGTACTGATAATAAATTGGTGAATAAAATTACATTCTTTAAAATCTTTAATTAAATAGTGAATAAAGCACAAAATCTTGATCAGAGTTAATAATATGGGGAATGCAGCCTCTGGGGTTCAGTTTAATAGTATGTGAAATACAGCTTCCTTGAGTTAAAATGTAGGGTTCTGAAACCAATTTTCATGCTGGGTTAGTTTACAATCCATTGACAGTCAAATAATGCAAGGTGTGTGTGTGTGTGTGTGAGAGAGAGAGAGAGAGAGAGAGAGAGAGAGAATGAGAGAGAATGAGAGAGAATATACTAGTACAATCACTGTACCACAACTGTAGGAAGCAGTTCTTTGACTTAACTTTTTTTTGACTGTTTCTGAGTTTTACAGAATGCATACATGTTGATCATACAGTTTGTTGCAAGCTTTTCAGTGTTCTATTCCTGGAATATTGCAAAACTGCAATATGCCTAAACCTGCTGTATATTTTATAGCTCTTGGGGGGTAAGGTAGTGTCTAGCACACTGTTATTCTATCAACTGTTTAAATAAAATTAAGATCTGTCTGTCTCTCCTCCCATTCTTGTTTTCCTCTAGAAAATTGCTGGGAAGAAAGATGTAATTTGAACAATTTTGGCAGAAGTTATAGTTTAATCATAGCTGTAGGATAAGCATTTCCTTTGTGCTCATAGACCTACCTGTAGGCTTGACCCTTCCCTGGGATAGAGCAGATGAAGACAGCATATGAAGCCATTGCTAATAGCAAGCCAACATTCTCTCCCCTTTGTTGTTTTTTTTTTCCTATCCCCACCACCTCTTACTGTTTTTTTCTAAGTTTTAGTTAGCCTTCCATTAACTAAAGACATTGTTTAAACCCTGCTGGTAAAGTTATGATAGCTTAACCGTGATTTATATTCAAAACTAAGAGCCCTACCCCCAATCCATCAAACAAAATAATTACATTGCTGGCAGGAATGGCTTTACAACAATTAATAAGTCCCTATTTCAGGAGAATAATATCTAAAATAAACAGTTATTATTCAAGTAATTTCAAAATGTTTCTTTGAATGACCAGTTTATTGTCACAATTTTGTTTTAATTGTAGGTGAAGTTAAAATGAACTATTTGGGCAAACCATATGTAGCCATGGTTACAACATACCAAATGGCAGTTCTTCTAGCCTTCAACAACAGTGAAACTGTCAGCTATAAAGAGCTTCAAGACAGCACACAGATGAATGAAAAGGAACTGACAAAAACAATCAAATCATTACTTGATGTGAAAATGATTAACCATGATTCAGAAAAGGTATGGGAATTTAAAGGTCAAGGAATTTAAGTGTTATAAACATTAAAGCATTTTCATGGGATGTTCACAGTATTGAAAGTAGGTTATAATTGTTAATGCCTTTGGTACTTTGGAAAGCACTTGAATCAGCTACATTACTGCCGGTTCCTTACAACTGTGAACTTGAGAAGTCACAGAGAAGGCTATGTAAATTGGTGCCTATGTGCCTTTTACAGTTTGATTTCATTTGTCCTATACTATGACAATGTACTGAAAAATTGGAAAAAATTGCCATTGAGAATTTTTTATTGAGGTTGAAAACTGTAGCTTATCTTAAAACTTTCCAAGACATTTCCCCCATGTATTTGGTTAATGTTTAACTGCATGGTTCTATAGTAGGAAATGACAGCTTATTGATGTCATTTGTATGATATTTAACATATGTAACTTCAACCCAAACACACTCACTTTCATATCCTTTAATTTCAGAACTCAATAACCACCAAATTTTTAAAATATCTATCATGAGACTAGCAAGCCAATAGTATATTCCTTTTACTTTATAACTTTTCTTTACAGTAGTAAGTTTTTGTTATTGTAATATATCTTGGATAATTAAATAGTTATTAAAAAGTAACAGATGTGAGTTAAATCTCCTACTTTAATTATTGTACCTGTAAGAAAAAAATTCTTGTAGATGGTATTTCATTTTTGTTTTGGTAAAGTTAATAGCCTACAACTTATTTCTCTGATCAATTCATTTTGCTGACATCTCTAAGATTATGATAATATTTTATAGCCTATAGTTAAACAGCTCTAAATTACATATATTCTGAAATTCAAATCTTTTAAAGGATTTTCTTAATTTTGAGAAGTGATTAAATTTTTTTACTTCAGAATCTTTAAATGTTAAAATTCTTAATGTTAAGATTTTAAATACAGAAACTAATTATGACTTAAAGCAATGAATTACTTATTTATTTATTTATTTAAATATATTTTATTGATTTTTTACAGAGAGGAAGGGAGAGGGATAGAGAGCTAGAAACATCGATGAGAGAGAAACATCGATCAGCTGCCTCGTGCACACCCCTTACTGGGGATGTGCCCGAAACCAGGGTACATGCCCTTGACTGGAATCGAACCCAGGACCCTTCAGTCCGCAGACTGACGCTCTATCCACTGAGCCAAACGGGTTAGGGCGCAATGAATTTAAGTTAAAAATTTTTAAGCTTAATTGCTGAATTAGAAGTTATATGTATTTTTGAAATGTGTTATTTTCACTGCCCAAAAATATAAAAAATAAATATAGATTGTTTGCACATTAAATTTTAAATATGAATCTGCCGGTTTCTTAGAATTTCTTAGTTTATTATTGAAACTGAGTCTATCTACCATACCACGTGCTTCTTTTTTTGTTGTTGTTAATCCACATCCAAGTAATATCTTCTTCATTGATTTTCAGAGAAAGTGGAAGGGAGGGAAGGCAGGAGGGGAGAAAGAAAGAGACATCAACATTGCTTGGTTGCCTCCGCATGTGCCCCGACCAGGGATAGAACCTGTAACCCAGGCACATGCCTTTGACAGGAATCAAACCCTCCACCCTTTGGTGTGAGGGTCAAAGCTCTAACCACTGACACACACCGGCCAGGGCTTACTTTAGTGCTTCTTGATCCTGCTGGTAGAGAAATTTCAGTATATAATATGAGTGGCTTTCTTAAGCCTGATAGAGAAGTTGTGATTCTAAAAGTTGCCTTAAAAACTTTCACTTGAGAAAAGGCCACTTGCTTCTGGCAGAGTGAATAAAACATGAATTGAAGAGCAGACTCTTGGCAGAATCACACCAGGGTCATGGAGAAATGATACTTGTGTGCCACTGGAAACAGCTTGCTTTTATAGTCAGGTAACTTATAATTGGTATTGTTATTGCAGCACTTAAAAAAACATTTGGTTCAGTTTTTCAAAATGGGGTGATGGGGAAATTATGAGTCGACATTTCATGAAAATTAAAATGTCAAATTCTGTTTAAGCCAATGAACTTGACTCTTTTGTCTTATCCAAAGGTAATAATGTAATAGGCCAGAAATTTGCTTATTTATTTAATCTAAATTGATTAAAATTCTATCAAGTGTAAAATGAAAAGAATTGTTTTTTACTTCTTTGTTTGACAGAAGACAATTATTTTCTCTCATAATTTTTATAATGTAAAAGATTATGAGAATTTAGGATGTTTAGCATATTGTTTGCAGCAACTCTTATGTAATCGTTTTATGTTTTATAAAAATGTGAATTATTTGTAATTGTAGGAAGATATTGATGCAGAATCTTCATTTTCATTAAATATGAACTTCAGCAGTAAAAGAACAAAATTTAAAATTACTACATCAATGCAGAAAGACACACCACAGGTAAGTGCTTTTCTATGTCATTTCTTTTGGAAATATTTAAGCATTGTACTTTGTAAGTAGAGAAACATTGAGAGATGATGCAAAACTCTGCACATCAAAATTAATAATACACTATATCTTTTCTGGCATATTCTTTGCATTTACTAACCTTACAAACAAAATCTCTGCCAGTAGTTTAGATTTTAAAAACAGTAGTATAATGGGTACCTAAGGAAAAGGGTGCTGCATTGCTCTTAAAATAAATGTATTGCCCTGCTTTGTATCTTTATAAAATTCCTATCTTGAATAGTAATATAATCTCTTACATTTTTCATTTGTAAAATAAAGGAAAGTTTTACAACTAATTTCTTTCAAAGGAAAATTGTTAAAAATGCTTCTCAAACTTTCATGTGTAAATGAACCACCTGGGAATCTTGTCAGAACTCAAATTGTGATCTATGAGGTGTGGAGTGGAGTCCAGACTACCAGATAAGCCAGTTTGCACGTGTGCTGTTGATTCTTTAACTCAGCAGTGATTATTGCTTATTTCTGGGATGGCCTGTTCACATCACTTACGCTTCCTTATTGCTACCTATGTCCTTGGGCTTGGGGCAGGATGTGAAGGTATATATGATGTCAGGCACTCTTCAGGAACTTCCCCATGGGGAAACAAATGTTAATGAATTGCTATTAAAATTTGAATCCTAAAATGTTCAATATTCTATTTCCTTCAGACTAATGAATAATAATTTGTAAGATATGGGTTATATTTTTATCTGTTAAAAGCTGTTATGAGATCCCTATTAATGTAGTATTGCCTACTTCTGTGCCTTGCTTCTACTGTTACCTTGAGCTGTATGATTTATGCCCTTTTTGGCCCATCCTTTCTGGCTTCTCTGCTTGAGCCAAGTAGAACCCTCCACAGTTCTTCCCCTGGAAGCCTAGTCCAGTATGCACTTGGAGCCAATTACTGAAGCATCTAAAAGCATTGTGGTATAGTGTCTGTACTCACTAATAGGACAGCAGTCTTGAAAATTACTGTTCTGTGTCATTTAAGTTCTTTATTGCCTGTTTACATTAAATACAGTCTGCAATAGTGTTAATTTTTTTAAATAACCTTCCAACTTAAACCCAACAAATTGTGTATAACTCATTGTACATATTTTTTGGTAAAGATTATGTGATTTTGGGCTCATAATAACTGTATAATTTGATGCTCGGTATTTTTTTTTTTGCCTTTTTATTGAATTTATTGGGGTGACACTGGTTAATAAAATTATACAGGTTTCAGGTGCACAGTTCTACAACACATCATCTGTTCACTGTATTGTATGTTCACCACCCCAAGTCAAGTCTCTGTCCATCATTATTTATTCTCCTATACCCTCCTCTACCCAGTGCTCAGTATAAATGCTCACTGATAAAATGAATTCAGAACTATTATGATTTAATGCCTCATTTGCTTTTTCCCACCTGTAAAACAGGAAATGGAACAAACTAGAAGTGCTGTAGATGAGGACCGGAAAATGTATCTCCAAGCTGCTATAGTTCGTATCATGAAAGCACGAAAAGTACTTCGGCATAATGCCCTTATTCAAGAGGTAAAAGAGGGAAAAGTCTTCAAAACTTCTTGGGGTAGAGAGTATTACCAATGTACAGATGAGTAATGTTTCTTTGTAAAGATGATATTGAAATCCATTGATTTGCAAATAGCATAAAGATATGCTTCATTACATAATGGGAACAGTACCCACTTATAATTTCAGAATTAAGTTCAGATTTGCTTTGGCTTGAGTTCAGAACTTCACCAGTTTATTGAGTCTTTTCTCCAGTTATTAGAGGAAGTTGACCACATCAAAGACTCATTCCATAAATAATATTGAGTGTCTGTGATGCGATACACTGTGCTTGCTGTTGTGGGTTTAATGCAGAGCAAAGCAAAATGTGGTTCCTGCCTTTTCGTAATTCAGACTCTAATAGGGAAGAAATACATTATTGAAATAATCTCTATATATAAAAGCCTAAGCGACCATCTGACCATTCATCCGGTAGCTATGACGTGCACTGACCACCAGGGGCAGATGCTCAGTGCACAGTCATGGAAACATGGAACAGACTCATGAATCTCAGAGGGAAGGGGGAAGAGGGGAGGGTGGGAAGAGATTAACCAAAGATCTTATATGCATACTAGAGACCCGGTGCCTGGATTTGTGCACTGGTGGGGTCCCTCGGCCTGGCCTGAGGGTATCAGGCCAAAACTGGCAGTCCAACATCCCCTGAGGGGTCCTGAATTATGAGAAGGCACAGGCCAGGCCGAGGGACCCCACTGGTGCACAAACCCATGCACTGGGTCTCTAGTATGCACTATAAAATTACAGTAACATGCACTGAAAAAAGTTATACAATACTGTGAGAATGTACATAAAAATCTTGACTTAGGGATATTGGGGAAAGCTTTCTTGAAAAAGTGTTACTTCAGCTAAGAGCTAAAAGTTGAGTACGGGAAGCTTGAGGGTGTGGGTATTTAGATAGGTTAATTAGTTCCTAGTTTAATTTATGTATGAATATTATATTTTGCTATATATATGTTTTACATTTTAATTCCTTCACAACATAAACATTAGGCTTTTTCCTTACTTTGCACAAATTATTACTTTTGGTCATTATGTCAAAATTGATCTAATTCTCCCTCTCTCCTTATGCACTGCTGAGTTTAAAATTTTTAATATTGTTATGGCACTCTCTTACTTGATATATCACGTGTATCCACTTAATATGATTTTATTCTGTTTAATATAATTTCATAATTATTTTAAGTATATTTTTCTATATGGCTTAGATATCCTTGATGGAACCTCAATAAAATTGAGAAAATTTTATAGCTGATTGGTTAAAAGTAATTATTTATAACTGATTAATTGGCAGTAGTTTGACACCCATGTCTCTCTTACAGGTGATTAGCCAGTCAAGAGCTAGGTTTAACCCTAGTATCAGCATGATTAAGAAGTGTATTGAAGTGCTGATAGACAAACAGTACATTGAACGCAGCCAGGCTTCAGCAGATGAATACAGTTACGTAGCATGATGTTGCTCTCCTCCTGTGTGGGTGTGAGAAGATCATTGCCATCACCATTTGGTGTGTTCCTGTGGGGAAAAGAGCAGGCCTATGCCTCCATAATTTGGTCATTTGGCAGCCCCTGTTTTTCTGCTGTTTACAACATCACCAGTGCCACGTCATGAGCGTCAGAGAAAATGCCTAGAGATATTTCAAGCTCATGTCATTATGACATTTCTTAAAACTTTATTAAAGAATGAGTGAAGTATTGCTGAAATGTGGAAATTTGGTTGGGTACCATGCTTTTTCTCCCTTTCACGTTTGCAGTTGATGTGTGTTTTTTTTTAAATGTATCTTAAAGGACATAAAATAAAAAACTTAAATATCGTAATATGACAGATAACCTAATAATTGTATCTACATTAAAATGACAAACATAATATTGCTGCTTGTCAAATAAAAAAATAAAGAAATAGAATGCCTTTTTTATGTGGATGGAGTATCACACTAAATCATATATAAATGTTCCTGAATCATCAAAGCAGCGAATGCATATTTAGTTGCATTTTTATCTGAATGGTTTAATTCACTTGTACTCCTACTTAAATCTTACTGAAATATGTCGATTTTTCTAGAGTACATAAAAATGCATTCAGCATAAAGAATATTTTCTTTTTAAGGATTGGAACTACATTGGATATGAGTATTTTGAATATTAAGGATTTAATTCCATCAAGAGTTTCTGGTGATGTGCCACACCACAGAAATGGAGTATGAGGGGAATATGTGATGACTTCAAGTCTGGCATAGAAAGAGTCTTTCATTCAAAAGTCGTCTTCTGTTTTCATAATATATTAATTCTACCATAGAATAATGCTACCACTCTATCGCCTTCCCCTCTCTACCTTTCTCTGAGTTGCAAGAGATCCTATCATACCAAAAGATGCTTATACCCCTCTAACATTTCCATGCTAGATTCATAAGTCACAGCTATGCTTAGCAATGCATAGCCTAAACACTTTTTTAAAAATCTGTATATTAGTACGTGTTGCCAGACTCTGTTGGTTAAGAAGGCCTCCTGGCCCAAGGCCCTCCTCTTGAGTTACCAGCTCGTCGTCATCAACCAAGAGACTACGTTCATTCTAATCAAGACTTGGAAGGGAAAAAAGTTGGAACCATCCTGGGAAGGACCCTACCTCATCTTGCTTACCACTGAGACTGCTGTTCGAACTGCAGAATAAAGTTGGACCCATCACACATGGGTTAAAGGCGGACCACCAGCTTCTCCAGGTGGAAACACCTCAACTTGGACGGCCGTACCAGGACATAGCCCCTTGAAATTAACGCTAAAGAAACTGTAAGCTGTCTATTTGCTTTAGGGATCTGGCAAATTACAGGGGCTTAAAATGTGGGCTGGGGAAATGTGTACAATCCGGATCATGCTTACCCAGTTAAGTTATTGATTATAGATAACTTGAATGACTTGGATATTTCAGCCTTTAGGCCAAAAGGTTCGCTAGGACTAGATTTAGGAGTAGATGTCACAGGACAAGATCCCCTAGGCCAGTGGTCGGCAAACTGCTGCTTGCAAGCCACATGCGGCTCACGAGCCGCGGTTTGCCGCTCTGTTGACTAATGAGTTTGCCGACCACTGCCCTAGGCCAATGCCACCACCATGCAAATAGAAGTAGGATATAAGGGAACGAATGCCTGGTTGGAATGGATTAAATAAAAGTGACTGTTAAGCTTGTGCAGCAGGAATGCTAGAGGCCCAAGTGGTCCCATTTCCATTTGGATGGACCTCAGACAGTAACGGGATAGAATATGTACTTGCCCTGTATCAGGAGAAAATCGCCTGGGGAAACAATTCCTGTAAGACTTTCTCCCTGTTCCCATCCAACGGAGGTAAAGAGCTAGGACCCCCCCAAAACGATCCAGCCTCTGTCCTCCACCGTAAACTATACCTCCTGCCTCTCAAGGTGGAAGAACAGTACTTGGAGTTTATGGGAAATTTATCCGGATGTGTAAATGGCCAAGTATCCTCAGAAGCCAATCATTCTGCACTGTTGATACCCTATGCTGATACCTGGTGGTATTGTGGGGGACCATTATTTGTGACCTTGCTCAGCACTTGGAGTGGAACTTACACTCTTAATACAATTGGCTATCCCTTTCACTTTGGCATATTGTAAACCTTTTTCAATGGACAGACTAGAAAGTAGAGGGAGAGTCCAGGGGGCTCCTTTGATCCCCATATTTACATAGATTCCATTAGGGTTCCAAGAGGGGTGCCAAATGAATTTAAGGCTAGAAATCATATTGCTGCAGGGTTTGAATCAGTCCTGTTCTGGTGGTCCACTGTAAACAAGAATGTGGATTGGATTAATTACATTTACTATAACCAGCAAAAGATTGTTAACTATACTCGAGACACAGTTACCAGCAGGATGACCTTGGATATGATTCTGGCAGAAAAGGGAGTTTGTCTAATGTTGGGGGCCACTGTTGTACATTAATCTCTGACAACACAGCTCCAGACAGAACCATTACTAAGGCCCTACAGGCTTGAACAACTTTAGCGAATAAATTAGCTGAGAATTCTGGAATTGAGGATCCTTTCTCCGATTTACCTAGAGCAATGGTTCAGAAAGTGGAAGGGAATGATGGTATCCATATTCACATCTTTGATAATCGGGTTAGAAGTCACAGTAATGGGATGTTATATCATTCCATGCATGAGAGGTCTTATCCAAAGGTTAACTGAAACCACATTGATCAAACAATCTCCTTCTCCTACACACTGCAAAGCATGAAAGTCAGTGAATGTTAGCCGAGTTTGAAGAAAAGAGTTAAATAAGAAAAGGGGGGAATTGTGAGAATAAACAAGTAATCTTTTTTTGTCAAAGAAGGGAGTTTGGCAGCTCCCCTGGGGGCTGCCATTTTGAAACAGCAAAGGTCAACTCCTCCCTTTTTCCTTTAAATTAGCCAGTAGTGCAAGAATGTGAGCCTAGCTCTAACCAATCAAGAGTGAGGGACAGATAATGTTCATCAGGCATAAAACCCTGAGCAGACTGCCTGCTCAGTGTACGTGCTGCCAGACTCTGTTGGTACATACCCTTCTGCAGAAGTAAAGATATTTTCCTTGCAAAAAAAAAAAAAAAATCTATATTGTATTACACCAGGTGCCACTTATATAGAGACATGAAATTCCATTATTTTGTTTCTTATATATATCAACAGCCAGTATTAGAATACTGTGGTCTGTTAATCATATTTATTATCTATTTACTCTATTTCCCTCACCAATACAACCCACACATACACACAACTATTTTAAGGTAGAATCTTTTAAAGCATCTTCCACACAAACCATTTCACTTACAATACTTTAGTGTACGTATATTCTAACAGATAAGGCCTTTTATAAAAAATAAAAACAATTGACTTTTACAGTTGGTTTGATTGTACTTTTTCTAACTCATGTCTCTTAAGTGTTTAAAAAAATTCTCATGAGCTTATAATAACTTATGTACTGTATATCTCATTTTACCTTTCTTCCTAGAGAGAAAATAATGGCAACCATATAATATACATTTCATTGTCAAAAAACAAATCTTTGTTCTAATAACTTTTTGATAAAGTTTTCCAAATTGATTCCTTTTTACTTAAATACTTATAAATCTTAAATCAAGTCTTATTCCATTATCTGTCAAGAAAATACAGGGTGGGGCAAAAGTAAGTTTACAGTTCTCGTATGGAAAATAATAGAATAATTCATTAATGATACAAAAATAAATTCTGTGTTTTGTGTAGTCATAACTATAAACTACTTTTGCTCAACCTGTGTATTATATTGGAAAAGGGGCAAAATAATTGTACTGAAGTCTACAGAAATGACTGGCAAGAGTTTTCTTCGCATCTTTTTTCCATCTTATCTGAAAGGAAATATATTGAAGTTATGCTTATTCATGAGTAAGAAAGGCCAGATACATTTAACCAAGCCATCAGCTCCAAAGGAAACAGTGTTTAGAATGAATTTTAGGCCTTATCTTCCCCTCAGGGGAATGAGGGAAGGGTTACAGTCTCCTGAAATCCTTACTGCAGGAGATCTGAGCACACAGCCCAGAGGAGGTTGTATGCTTCCTGCTTGTGGGCAGAAAGGGTTAGAGCTTAAAAAAGGAAAGAAGAGGAAGGAGAGAGGATGGGTTCTCTGTGCTTTATTTCAGAAACCAAAAATAATGTGATTAAAGCTTCAGAGGCTTTAAAAAAAAGTATATTAATACTGAGGTAGTTAACATGCATGAGTCTGATACATTTAACAGCTAGTGCAGTTCTTGGCAACAATCCATCCTTACCCTTTGAAACCTAAAATGGTTATACATTTTATACATTGCTACAGTAGATACAGATTCATTCTAAGATTTAAATATTTTATGATAGTTTGATTTAATACAAACAAAAGACTAGGCAGTCTGAGATTTGTGTTTTACTTTATGTAGTATATCTATAGTATTTTGTAACCTGTAAATCCTGCAGTACTGTAAATTTTTTTTTAACTTTTATTAAGTGCAGACTAGGACAGGTGCCTCCACATATGTTCTTTTTTTTTGATCTTTAGATAACCTTGTTGATGAGGCAATGTTCCTCTTGTTGCTGAAACAGGTCAGGCCACTTGGTAGGTGTCAACCAAAAGAACACTCCAAGTTGATTGTGTTAGTAGGAACTTTATTGCACGCCAGCGAGCAAGGAGTGCACTGGGGATTATTCCCTGAGCAGAACCTCCCCAGAACAAAAGACGATGTGGTATTACAGGGATAGTTGCTTACATCTTCACATTTTAAGGTATGTTTTGGGTGAACATGAGCAGAAGTGGACATGACTATACATATATTGCCTGTGTAGAAGATGGTGTGTAAGTTCCACATTGGGCAGAGATTTTAGTATTATAATGAGGGTATAATTAGAAAAGTTCATGCTATCAAAGAGTCCTCTGGTCTGGAGTGGTTTTCTTATCTTTACCTTCTAGCCCTGAAGGCAAGCTTTTGTTACTAATCAAGCAATGACCAAGTTTAGCAAATGTTTAGGTCATTACATAGGTTTTCTCCTGTACCTTCATAATTGAGAAAACTAATAGAGTTTTTCAGGAGTCATTGCCAGAAACTGCAGAACCTGAATTTAATCCCATTCAAAGCTGTGATCCTAATAAATGTAGCACAGCCTATAGATAGAAATAGCTTTATATTATACATTAAGAATAGTTTTTCCTGCCCTAACCGGTTTGGCTCAGTGGATAGAGCGTCGGCCTGTAGACTAAAGGGTCCCAGGTTCGATTCCGGTCAAGGGCATGTACCTTCGTTGTGGGCATATCCCCAGTGGGGGATGTGCAGGAGGCAGCTGATCGATGTTTCTCATCGATGTTTCTAACTCTCTATCCCTCTCCCTTCCTCTGTAAAAAAAAATCAATAAAATATATATATTTTTAAAAAAAAATAGTTTTTCCTGACTTTTAAAGAAAAATTTTTTTCTAGTTAAATAATTTGTGATACTAAACACTTATTTTGGTTCTTAAATACTTATTTAAGATGTGAATATAATGGTTAAGTGACTTGGCTCACAGCCGAATCATGGCAAAGGGTACTTGTGAATATAATATTTTACATTCACATGTACAACTATAGAACATTTATTTCAGGTGTATTTACTTAATGCAAACCTGTTTTCAGTTAAAATGGGTAATTTATTGAGCTCTTCATTTTAGGTTCCTAGGAAAAATTCTTGGTTGAGCAAGGTCAAAGTAAAGTTGTGAACTTTTAAAATTCTAATCCTAAGGGCAGCTATACATGGGCCTTAGCTAAGTGAATGGCAATTAATATGGATAGGCCCACTGGTTGGAGTTTGATATGTTTATGAAGCATTTCTAAGGCCGAAGCAATTAAATTAGGCAGTCCTTATATGAAACAACTTCTAGGCTAGAATTAATTAAAGGTAGGATTATTTTCATATGCAGTGACTACACTTCATAGGGAATTCTAAGGTATTTTCCTTCCCCAGCTCTCCATCTATAACTCAGGAAGTCACCTTCCTTTCATCATCTAGCAAACCTTTACTAGTGCCAGGGTATAGTGGATACAGTTGCTGCAATGATTAGCCAAAAAGGTAATGTTTGTGCCCATATGGAACTTTCAGACATGTCCTAGTCATAAATATGTCATTCCAAATGTCAATACTTGTGAAGGGAAATCCTGGGTACTCTGAGGAGAGTTGCATTGGAGAAGTTAAAGGGGCAATGAAGGCAGGAGAGCATATTCTAACAGGAGAGACAGCTAAGAACCTGAGGTAAGAAGCAGCAGCCAGAACCCAAGAATCAAAAAACCTGTCTGACTGAATTATGTGGATTTTAAGCAGGGGAGTTATATTTGCATGAAAAAATATGTTTTCTTAACTTGGGTGATGGGTGAATGAGTATTCATTTTATTATGCTTTATAGTGTACATATTTACATATTTTTATTTGGTGTTTGTGAGCTATTTCATAATATTTGCAGAGTTTAGTGGGAAATGGATAATCTGGATTAGGGTGAAGAATGAACTCTAGAGGCTAATAATGGGGTTAGACCTTGGTAGAAGATAAGCAGTTTACGTGAATGGCAGTGACTATCTCTAGAGGAATAAAGTAGATAAAATTGACACAGTTTAATGATGGGTTGGAATGGGTTGGGTGAGTGAAGAAAAGGATGAATCAAAGAAGACACCTAGATTTTTGGCTTTCACAACTAATGCCATTCAGTGAGTGAGGAACCTTGGATAGGACGAAGATGTAGAAGGCATATATGGTCTTGGTTGTAGACACCTTGCATTTGATGTGCTTTTGAGATAAGTGAGTGGAGCAGGCCCATCTGATCTCCACTGCATGGAAGTTCTGATCCTGATCTTAGAAACCAATCCATAGAGATATTTTAATCCATCTCGCTTCTCTGATGTGAAGCCCATGGATTAATATCTAGGTTAAATGTGACTAGAGAGTAACTAACATTTACCACATGAATATATTATATACATTTTTAAATCATAAACACAAGAATGAAAGGGTTGAGTGTTTAGTTGTTTATAAAAGTTCTAGGATATGCCTTCCTAGGACTTGAGTGGGTGTCTTTGGCACCTCACCTTGAGGCAAGGAAACATTTATAGAAGTTGTGTAATTGAACCAAAAGGAAATCTGTCATCTGATTATCTCTTTTTTTAAAGATATAAATCGTTTTATTCCTATGAATCAATGGGCTATAATCACTTGGCATAGATTTACAATTATTATCTCTTATATTCACAAATCTTTGTCAACTACTGGTTAAACAATGCCCTTGAGGTAGAAATAAGTCAGTGTTTTGCATTTTCCTGACAAGTTTAACAATACAATTTTTCAGCAAAAGGAGGGAAACTTTGGGAATCAATTTATGGAAAAGAACTTCAGTAAGAAAGGAACGGTTTTTAAGATTTTGTTTATTGTCTCCTTTTCCCCTGTTGTTAGTAGCTTACTATTTATAGTTGCAGTAATTGAGAATTTCAGTCAGTGTTGAAGTTAGCACTGCTGGGGAAGGGTTAAAGTTAGTGGATTGCTAATTCCTGTATTGCCAGATAGGTATTTCCCTTGACAGAGCTTTGGTGTTGCAGAAAAAGATGTAAATTTTCTGTGACTTTTATAACCAGCTTTGTTTAGGTATCAGCTAGCTAATGGGACTACTCCTAGCATAGCAAGCAATCCTATGCTGAGAGCCTCAACTCCTTAAAGTGGGTGGTTTTACCTGTTTTCTAGGTAAGAAAGGACAAACATGATAAGCAAAGATCTACTTTTTGCCGAAATAAACTGGTTTAGCATAAGTTGTTTAGCATAACATCTGCTCCAAGGAGGTCAGTGATACAACAGAAGTACTCTGACATTAAAGGAAAAGTTGAATGCTGACTAGAAAAGAACAAAAAAGCTGTTTTATCATTTTAGCTCATATATAGCTGAAGTGACTAAATTCAAATCAATGCTGTGCTTTGAAGTAAATATCTGAGATTCCTTGTTTAGATGATACATTTTAAAATAACCATCTCTAAACGTTGACAGCCAAGAAGGATGAGGACCTCCAGCCACTTGGTAAGTGGAATACGGAATGGACCTACAAGGTATAAGAAATCCAGAAGCTGCCTGCTTTCTCTAATTGTCACCTATGTGCTTGATCCTGGTTGGGGCCAGCCTCTCCACTGCTCCATAATGCAAGGAAGAGAGGCACTCAGAGTAAGGATGAGGTGTCCACTTTGCTGCTCTCTTCCCACAAGCGTTGGCCAGTTTGCGTTCCTTAGGGGGCTGCATGTTTAGGAGGTCAACTGTGTAACCTACCAAATATACACCTTAGCAGGTAGCCTAGCAGAGACTTTTATTTAGAATTCGTAACTTTGCTTAGCTTAACCTGAAAACACACTTAGATCACCCTAGATATTATGTTTGTGTAACCACAACCTATAATTTGCTGGGTTTAACAGAGGGCTGAGACTTAATTGGTTAAACCTTTTATATCTACACCATCCCTGACATTGACAACGTCCAGACTGTCTTTTCAAGGACAAGCCCAGGATGATTTACAAGACCAGGGGCTGATCTGGCTCAAACCGCCGGAGGCTGACCAAAGTGGCTTGGAGAACCCTCTACTGACCTTCGTGAACTTTTCTCACTGTAACTTCATTTTAATACAAAATTCTCCCAGGGGCAGAGATTTTCCACCATTTTTGAACATGTGAACCATCTTTTCTAACTGAAGGCACCTATGCATTCAATGACAAAGCTCACCTTGTTGTTTATGCATGATTTCCCTAAATAAAGATAAATCCAATCCTTTGTTCAGAGACACATGCTTTGGGAAGTAGCCTTCTCACCACACCACACCCCCCCCCCCCACCCCCGCCCCTTACTCCCATTTCCTTGCCTGACAGCTGACAATAATGTATATTCCTTCTCATGAAATCTCGGAGTTGTCATTTGGCTGGCAACTACTGAGTAATTGAACCCAGTTTGCTCTGGTAATGACCTTTGTTCTAGAAAAGTCAGTCAGGCTAACTGCCAAACCTCAGTCCAATCTAATTAGATCAGAAAGCTCTGAGACCAATTTAAAGTCCTTGAAGCAAGCAATCTGGAATTCTCTGGGATGTAGATAAAGGAAGAGAAGGATCAGACAACTAGCTAATTCATTTTGGTCCCTACTACACCATCAAACCCACCAGAGATGACTGATAAAAGAGCAAATATGTGGCAAACTGAAAACTCTCACTGTCACAGTGGAACACTGTTAGAGTGCTGTTGTTTCTGAAAATAAACCAGTACAGTGAAATGTGATGTGAACTCAATTAGGGTAAGTCCTTTTCTGCCTTAAAGTGTTTCTTAACTTCTTTGTTTTACAGTTGGTGGGTATGTTCATTTTTATGGGAATCATCTAATACCTTGTATTTAGTTACATATTGATTGTACCCTGGTTGGGGCTACCCTATTCACTGCTCCATAAAGCAAAGAAGTTAGTTATTGCATTGGGTTGGATAATGCCTCCTCCCCACCCACCCCTCCCCCACCCCAATCATGTCCACTGAGAACCTGGAAGTGTGACCTTATGTGTAAATAGGGTTTTTGCAAATACAATCAAGGTCATAGTGGATTAGGGTGGACCCTAATACAATCATGTTCTTACAAGAAAAGGAAAATTTGGTCACAGACACACAGGAGAGAAGACCATGTGAAGACAGAGGCAGAGATTGGAGTGATACAGCAACAAGCCAAGGAACGCCAGGGCTTTCCGAGCACCTCTAGGAACTGAGAGAAAGGATTCTCCTCTAGAGCTCTCAGGAGAGTACAGCCCTACCAACACCTTGGTTTTCAACTTCTAGCCTGCAGCTCTGTGAGGGAATAAATTGTGTTGTTTTAAGCCACCAAGTTGATTGTACTTTGTAAAGACAGTCCTAGAAAACTAATACATTTCCTTTAATAAAGGCTTTAAATGAGATTGCTTAAAATTTTTGTGGGCTTTTATATTTTAAATATTTTATATTTTATTTAGGAGATTACACTTTAGTATAAAAGCCAGCTAAACAAAATCTTCTGGTTTTTCCTTAACAAAACATAGAGAAAATAATTCCCAAAGAATCACCACTTACCAGATGAAGAATGAATGAATATACATTATATATATATATATATATATATATATATATATATATGCTAATAATCTATACTAATAAAAGGGTAATATGCTAATTAGACCAGGAGACCTTCCAGACGTCCTCCCTGACAAAGCCATGGTGGAGGGGCCGAGGCAGAGGTGGTTAGGGGTGATCAGGCCAGGAGGGGAGGGCAGTTAGGGGTGATCAGGGCGGCAGGGGGGGCCAGTTGGGGGTGATCAGGCCAGCAGGGGGGCAGTTGGAGGCGAGCAGGCTGGTGGTGGGGGCAGTTGGGGGAGAGCAGACTGGCGGGGGGGGGAGGGCAGTTGGTGAGCAGGCAGGCGGGGGGGCAAGTGGGGGCAAGCAGGCCAGCAGGCAGAGTGCTTAGGGGCAATCAGGCTGGCAGGCAGGTGAGGGGTTAGGAACCAGCAGGCCTGGATTGCAAGAGAGATGTCTGACTGCCTGTGGGATCGGGCCTAAACCGGCAGTCGGACATCCCCCGAGGGGTCCCAGATTGGAGAGGGTGCAGGCCGGGCTGAGGGACCCCCCAACCCGGTGCACGAATTTCATGCACCGGGCCATTAGTGTTTTTATATATATATATATATTTATTTATATATCTCCTATCTAACAAAAGGCTGATACGCAAATTAACCATCACTCTGTCACAAAGATGGTCGTGCCCAAGCAGCCGGGGCAGGATGCTGGCAGCGTCGCCCCAGTGATGTTAGCCCAGCGTCCTGCGCCCCAGCCACATGGATGGAGGGAGGGACTTCTGGCCAGAGGCTGGGGCACGGGACACTGGTGTTGCAGGCTGGGCTGAGGCACCACCACCTCCCCATGCATGAATTTTGTGCACTGGGCCTCTAGTATATGAATAAAAAGCCAAACTCCCACCCACAGGTATGATTGGTTAGTGTATTTGGAGAGAGAAGATTTTTCTCCAACTTTGCATTTGCTGAGGTTGGAAAACAGACTCTTCCACAGGAACCTGAGGAAAGAATTCCAGGGAACTACACATGGGAGATTGTGGTATGGTGGCATGGTTTATTTGTGATGTAATATCAAAAGAGTTCACTTCCTGATTTCCAATGTCTCATTTCTGTCTGTCTTACCATAGAAAAATACAACTGTGTTTTCAACAAGGCCAAGGCAAAGGCCAGTGCCCAGAGTTTCTGCTTCAGAGTCCTTGGAAGCCCGTGCAGTCTGACACAGCCACTAGGCCTGTCATGTGCTCCCCAGTGGGAGAGAACGTAAACAAACAAGTTGAGTGCAGGTCAGAGAGAGATTGAGAGATTCTTTGTTCACCTGGAATTATGAAATTATGTATTCTGAGGCTTGGGAGGAACCAGAAAGTTTTTGGAAATAACCATTTAGCTTTCCTGGGCTTCCATTGACTCCACCCCCCCTAGCCAATTTTCTTTTTCCCAGATTTGACTGACAGGTCTCTATAGTCCAGCACCTCCCCTATGCCATTTTGACTTGATTACACATGTGCTTACCTCCCCTTTGTTCTATCCCTTCCCCCAGTGACCTTAATGGGAGAACGGACTGGTGGTTTTCTGAGGGTAGTATGAAGCTATAGCTTCCCGGTGAAGCAAACAGGCCTCTGCTTCCCAGATGAATATGCTCAACAATGTCTGATTTCCTTTTGCTCTCTTTTCTTTTTTAAAAATATACATATTTTATTGATTTCAGAGAGGAAGAGAGGGAGAGAGAGATAGAAATATCAATGATGAGAGAATCATCGATCAGCTGCCTCCTGCATGACCCCTATTGGGGGTCGCTGCTCAACCACTGAGCCATACCAGCCAGGCTCTTTTCCTTATTAATAACCAGCTACCTACAGTAGCGCATTCAGTCTGCTCTGCCTCTGCAAATGTACACAAAGCCCACTCCTACTAGGAGAAAATGAGGGAGATTTAAAGCAAACCCAAGCCTGCAGTAAAAACTTCAAAAAAGTAATTGCTAATAGTGAGTATGTAGTATCCTCTTTGCATATACAGCAAGGCACACACTAAAGAAACTCAATGAGGGAAAAACTCCGCTTAGATCCTAGCACGTGGCTGTGATAATGGCTGCTAATTATTTGCTGAAGAAAGCAAACAGTTTTCCACTAAGCAGTCATCTCTGCTGGTTCTTCCTCTTGTTTCAGATTTCAATGTAGGAGTCTCTTGGTTCAGTCCTTGAACTTTTTCTTTTTTCTCTTTTCATCAACCCTTTGGTGACTTCATCTAATGTAATGGCTTTACTACTGTCTGTGTCCCAACAACATCCAAAATAACATCCAGTCCACACCTCTCTTCCACATTCCAGAAGTGTCCAATAACAATCAGTCTCCATACTTAGATGGTTAATGGCCATCTCTGGCTTAGCATATCCAAAACTGAACTCCTAATCGTTCCCCAAGCCTATATGTGTTCCTCTTACAATCTTGCCCATTGCAGTTGATGGCAATTTCTTCCTTCTAGTTTCACAGGCCAAAAGCCTTGGATTTTTTTTTTTTTCATTCTCATCTCTTTCTTTCACATCTCATAGCTCTGCTTTCAGAACATATTCAGATCTGGCAAATGGGTCGCCCCAGAGACAGTGACAGTAGTCCAGCAGCATAGCAGATATGTATCAAGGCATAGACTGTAGATAAGCATACCAGGATTTGCCCCAGCCCGCGGGGCAGCAACGAGGGCATGCAGGAACCACCTAAGAGAATGAAACAAACAAGGAACTCGAAGAACGGAGGCAAGACAAGGTTCCTGATCAAGCCTCGTTTTTTTATTCGAGTGTTGCGGTATATAAGCACTCAGGAGGGGAGGGGTAGGATAAGGAGTTGCCATGGGATGATTGGTTGGGGACTGGGTATCTGTCCTAGCTGATAGGTTATTCTGATATGGGGGGTTCTTCTGGCCCTTGGGCGCTCGGGCTTTCTTTGTCCTTACTTTGTCCTTGCTCAATCAGGAAGTAGGGCTGACCAGGAAGTAAGACCAAATTCTTCTTTTATGGCCCCCGGCATCTCCTCCCTTTCTGTTTTTAAGCGGGAGTGGGCTTTAACCGAGCGAGGGAGTAGTGACACGGCTCCTCCCGTGGGTTTCCCAAGCCCACAGGTAATGACTGTCTCCTCTTGTCTTCATGGCTGAATTATTTCCTGCTAATTCCTCTCTGTTGCAGGAATCCACATGGTCCTGGAGTTTTTTTCTGAAAATATACAAACATATTCTCGACCAAAAGTTAATAAAGGTGTCTTTTCTATAAATTTGACTTGGGATCCTTTTTATTTTTGCCCAAATAATTTTCCTTTGACTTATTTTGACACCATGTGTGTTTTTCATGGGTGTCTTGCTGTTAGCATAACAAATGAAAATTAATTTTCAAAGTAAAAATTTTTCTAGATGTAATTTACTTACAAGGTATTTTTCTTTACATAATATTACTCCACTATCCCTCCTTTTTTGATTTAATTAATAGGAGGCTTTTGGAAAATATATAATGCAGTCTTGATAACTTTAAATTTTAATTTTTTGCATAAAAATATGACTGCTTTAGGTTCATTGCATGTTAAGCAATTTTACCATGAAATGAACTACAAATAGAAATTTTGGTTAATACTTTAGGAACAGCCTTTTGTACAATTAGATTTTCTTGAATATTCCCTTATTTCATTTAGCCAATTTAAATTAATCTGAAAACTTGACCATTTTACTGTCAAATTTAATACTTTAACAACTATTTTAGTTAATGGAAAGGATTATATGCATCCTTGAGAAAGCCCTGAGCACTCCTGGATTTAGGCTAGATTTAGGTATAGGGCAGCTGCCATCAACCACTTCTCTGTTGCCTGGGTCTCAGTCTTAGCTGGGCCAAGTCTCTTGTTTGTAACTGGGTCTCAGTCTTAGCTGGGCATGGGAAGCACGAAGCAGCCATGGGGCAGGAGACCTCCCTCAGAAGGGGCGAGTGTTCAAGCCCCTGTAATGTTGCGGGGGTGAGGATCTGTGCCACACCTCTGTTGACCCCCAAATTCTCTCCTGATGGCCCCCTGCGACTGTGCCTGTCTTAGGTTGCCCCTCCCTTGAGGAGTCTTACCCGTCATTGACTAACCAGCCATCCTCCGGGGCCAAGCAGGGTGATGTGAGGTTCAGTTCTGTCTCCTTGGTAGCCTATGCCCCTATGGCCTCCATTCCCAGCACCTGCCTTGGGATCCCCCCACTGGTGGGGGGCCCCGGCATTGATCATATATCTTGAGGAACCCAGGTTTCTTTCTCCAGGGAAGGCCCAGCTCACGCCATTGTGCGAGAGACAGATCTATGGTACCATCCAACATGAGGTTTCAACCTCAGAATGAACTGAAAACTCAAGCAACAGCTGTGGGCAATTGAATTGTGAGAAGAGGGTTCCTTTTGACAAAAAGGGCCAATATAGAATGCTCAAGTACCTTCCCAAGGGGCCTTTCACACAGTGGAAGGAATTGAATCCTTTCATGTCCCTTTTGAATTGCTGCCAATCATTAAAAAAAAAATTTTAGATTTTTAAGTTTGTTTGGATTAATTGTACAATATGCTGTTTGTAAAATATCAAAAATTATAATGACATTGTAGAATAATATCATGTAAGGATATTCTTTGCTCTAAGCCATGACAATTCAATTTCAAACTGGCTGTCAATTTTTTTTGTATAGACAAGGTCTAGTTACATTTTCTGCACCTCTCCCAGGAGCAAGTAATGATAGTAGACGTGTTTTTGCTTTTGCTCCCCTCCTTTGGTGTCCATGCAAGCCAGAGGCCTCTCTTTAATTTTACACACAAAGGAGCAGTGGTTTGATTTTGTGTCATACAAAAAGGGAAGCTGGGTGGCGACACCTGTGTAATTATACTTCCTTGCCCCACCCATGTTCCTCCTGGGTGAACCAAGGTGTTTGGTATTATTGTTGACTACATTAGGCAGGGATCAGCCCACATAAGGGTTCTTACCCATGAAGGGTCAGGAACATAAGTCAAAAAATACTTCCCCATTTTGCCCCAGGTAATATTACCGTACAGCTGATTACTGCTAGCATGGCAAGAAAGACGTTCTCAGGAGTCTGTACCATCTTCTTTACCATGCCAAGTAGTCTCCGGGCTGTTTGTTGTCCGGCTTGTCCTCCTCCTGCTCCTCATCTTCAGTGGATTGCTTGGAGTCGCTGCTCTCTGTGGCTGAGGTAGTTGATTGTCTGCAGCTGCATGGTGTGGCTCTAGGCGCAAGGTTTTCATTTGTCTGGCTAATTTCTCTCTTGGATCCCTGTTGCAGTTTAATATTTCTAGCAGGAATCCACACGGCCTTGGAAAAATTCTCTGGGAATATACAAGCATACCCTCTGCCAAAGGTTAATAATGGATCAGGCCCCTTCCATAAACCAGATTCGGGATCTTTCCATTTAACTAGACCATTTTCTTTTGTTTTGTTCTCACACCAATGTATTTCCATAGGCGTCCTTCCTTCATCATCACAAGTGAAAAAATTTAAAGTAATTAAGGCTTGGTGCAATCTACCTGCAGGTGATTTCTCCATCATCCCACCTTTTTGTTTTTCAAGTTGGGATTTTAGCCGCTGATGCTGTCGTTCAATAATGGCCTGTCCTTGGGAATTATATGGTATTCCTGTAATATGCTGAATTTTCCACCTTTTACAAAATTCCTGGAATTGACAGCTCGTGTAAGCAGGCCCATTATCAGTTTTAATAATTTTTGGAATTCCCATGACAGCAAAAGCAGCTAGGCAATGATTAATAACCTGTTTTGCTGTTTCTCCTGTAGATGCAGTAGCCCATAGGACTTTTGAAAAGGTATCTACAGAGACATGTAATGCCCCAAGGCGTCCAAAGGAATTATAATGCGTTACATCCATTTGCCAGATATGGTCTCTTAGCAAACCTCTAGGGTTGACTCCTGTGTTAGGCCCTTGAGGTAGATGTAACATGCAAGTTGGACATTCCTTAATAATCTGTTTTGCATGTTGTCCAGTGATTGAGAATTGTTTAGACAACATTTTGGCAGGCTGATGTAAAAGCTGATGAGATTCTAAGGCTTCTTTTAATAAAGCAACCAGTTTATCAGCCTGTGCATTTCCGTTTGTTAATGACCAGGTAAGACACTATGAGCCCTGATGTGAGTGATATAAAAAGGATATTGTCTCTGTTGTACTATCTGCTGAACTTGTTTAAACAGTAAAAATAAACTGGTTACTGAGCCATTTCAACCAGGCAGTTTCAATTCTATTCACTAAATTTGCAGCATAAAAGGAATCAGAGACAATATTAAGAGGTTCTTGGAAATCCTGCAATGCAGCCTTAATGGCTTCTAATTCAATTCTTTGTACATAAGTATGACTGGTCAGTATGACTCGGTCTGAATTCATTGTATGATAGGCAGCTTTCCCATTATATGATCCATCAGTAAAGACAGTTAAAGCTCCAGGAATAGGTTCCTGCCTAGTATTTTTTGGTATAATGATGGAGGTATTATATAAAAATTGTAGTAATTTATCTTTTAATAGATGACAGCTAAGTTCCCCTGAATATCCACTTAACCCAATTTGTCAATTTATATCAGTCTGAAATAACATTTCTAATTGCTTCCCAGTGAGGGGGAGATAGATACACTGGGGCTCTTCCCCTCTAAGCTGTTTACAACATTTTCTAATTTGAAATATTAATTGGGCCAATAGTTCTACATAAGTAACCATAGTTTTAGAGGATTGATGCCCTAGGTGGACCCATTCAATAATGGCAGGAGAATTTTTATTTTGAAAGATGACTCCAGTGGGACTATTTGCAGTAGGGTTAATTTGTCCCAATAAAGGTAATTCGGGCCGTACCCGTGCTACTTGGGCTGAGGAAATTGCCTGCTCAATTATTAGCAACTCATTCCTAGCTTCATCTGTTAATGTTCTGGGAGAGGAAAGATTAGCATCACCTCTAAGTAAATTAAATAAGTTTGTCATTTCTCCTGTAGAGATCTTCAGATAAGGTCTTAACCAGTTAATGTCCCCTAATAATGTCTGAAAGTCATTTAAAGTTTTAAGACAATCTTTTCTCATCTCCACCTTCTGAGGTCTAATGCATTGGTTATCAATTACAATCCATATGATATTTGAAGGAAACCTCTTTATTTCCTTCCAAAATAATTTTCAGGCTACAGAGAGTTTCATTTAAAAATCTTTGTCACATGAAACAATTTCTCTTAAGGTTATGGTGACCACTAGTACAGATTAGATTTAATATTTTAATAACAATCCTCAGTTTATCCTGTAAATACCAGTTAAAGAGATTTCAAAATTTTCAAATTTCTCCCTTTCTATTAAGCTGGAATTTTATTTTTTAAGAGTATCCCAATTAGCTAATTTGCATATACAGAGGGATCATGGGAAGCCTTCAGTAACTTTCTTAGAATACTTAATCAAATTGCTTACAAAGACATTGGCTTATTCCAAAGGAAAGGGTTGGCCCCTATGGCTTCCAAGATGGCGGCCCCAGGGGGAGCGGCAAGACATGTGGCCATCATGGTGGCTGTCTAATCCGTTTCTTTAAAAGACAGTCAAATTTATATTGCAGACAAACAAAATTCTCACTAGCTGTTTCTGGTCTTTATTAGAATTGTTTATAAAAATATTGGCTTTTTATTTAGCTGAAAACCTTGATTATAATTTAAAAAGCTAATTTATTTAAGTAATTAAAGTAGGTATCTTCATTTAAAAATAAAGCAAATTTACCTCTGATTCACAAGCCGCAAATGTTGCCCCGCCTCTAGCTTAATTAAGAATGCAGGTGGCTACCAGTCAGGCAGTAAATGGTGGCTTCTAATCTGTTCTTAAATTTTACTTGGATTCAATTACTTATAAAAACATTGGCTTCTTATGTAACTTAATTTATATGAGACCTTGATTATAATATAAGAGCTAATTTATAAGTTAACTTAAGTAGGTATCTTTAATTAAAAAGCAAAGAAACTTATTCAGTAAAAATTATAAGTCTGATACTTATTGGTCTGATCCAAAAGCATAAACACTGTTCTACCCCAGCCCATTCAAAATGCAGGCTGCTTGTAACTTTTGTCTTTCTTGAAATTCTACTGCTGTTGAAATTTTTGGTTATATTTAAGAAATATATTGATTTTGCCCTTCTCAGAGGCGAAAACCTTCATAACACTTAATATATATATATATATGTGTGTAAAATATATTACTTAATTTTTATTTGATAAAGCTTTCCATGCGATTTCAAGTATATTAGATCGGTTAAATTTAAAAATATTTCTTTTAAGAGAGAACAGACTTTTGAAAAACATTTCAGGGCCCATGAAATGTCCAAAAGTTATTCTCAAAACCTTGAAATATACTTGGAAAGATCAAATATATATATATTTATATATATGTTTTAAAGATTATATACTTAAATTATCTTAAAGAATATCAATTAAATCTATACTGAATCACAGAATTAATCCTCTTTTTAAAATCAGATCAATAAGTAATATTTTTTGAATTCCTAATTATCAGAGAAAACAGTATTTTATTTTCTCAAAAACACGTTTTTATATTTTAGGCATTTAATTACCACATTTATATAATTTCTCCCAATTTAATTTGAACCTTGAAATTTTAGAGCTGGCAAGTCAAATATTTAGTAGGTCTTTATTAATAACCCTTTATACTTTTAAGAATATATTTCAAAATCCAATAATTAACTTTAAATGGACCATGTTTTTTCTGCCCGGGGCAATTGGGAAGCAAACTTGTAGGTATTCAAATGTAAAATGGCCTTTAAAGAATGGCTACTGGCGGAAAGCTGATTTCAAAGGAGCCACTTTTTATTTAAGAGTTTGCCACTAAAGGAAAAACTTTTAGGCTACCAAAACAGGTTTTTTGGCCTAGCCGCTTGACCTTTTCAGGGAAGGGCGGCTAGCAAACCTGTAGCCATTTAAATGCAAATTATCATTCTTTAAAGATGGCTGCTGGCGGGAACTGGCCTACCTGTTTTTCTGGGGGAAGGGCGTCTACCCCTTCCTCCATTAACAAAGGGCGTTAGCTTTAAAACCTTTTCATGGTGAGAAAAGAGACCTTAAACTTTCAGAGCTTCAAATTTTAGGTAGCAAATTAAATACTTAGCATTTCTCAAATCAATAATACTTTTACATTTTTAAGAAAAATACAAGACATAATCAATTAATAGATTCAATTCTGTCCTCTAGGTTTTTTATGAGGCAAATTTAAACTTTACTTTTTATTTGCCAGTAGCTCTGTAAAACTCGGTTTGGTTTATTCTAATGTAAATTACATTTTTCAAAGATGGTTCCTGGCAGGAAACTAGATTACCTGTCTTCTGGGGGAAGGGCGTCTACCCCTTCCTCCATTAACAAAGGGCGTAGCCAGTTACCTGGGCTACTTAGCTCTTTATAATTAATACATTATTTATCTATATTTCAATAATTTCTTTGAGATTCTAGAGTCAATTATAATTATTTTCAAGCATTCACTTTGGATAAATTCTATAACAGAGACAAATTTACTTATTTTCTTGAAGGCCTTAAAAGTTAATTTTTAACAAGGTTCATTAGCATTGTATTTTAGCCGATAGGGCCTGGGGCGGGGCTTTAGTTTTATTTTTTTTATTTATTTATTTTTTTAAATATATTTTATTGATATTTCACAGAGAGGAAGGGAGAGGGATAGAGAGCTAGAAACATCGATGAGAGAGAACATCGATCAGCTGCCTCCTGCACGCCTCCCACTGGAGATGTGCCCGCAACCAAGGTACATGCCCTTGACCGGAATCGAACCTGGGACCTTTCAGTCTGCAGGCCGACGCTCTATCCACTGAGCCAAACCGGTTTCGGCCGAGTTTTTCGTCTGTTGGGGGGTGATTTTGTTGAGGGAGGAGTATTCTGTAGGGTGGAAAGCTCAGCCTCGAGGGCTTGAATTTCTTTAATAAGTTGGGCATGCTCTCGTTTCTGCTGTAAAATTTCCTTTAAAGAAGAAACTTCTCGAGCAAGGGTTATTTTAGCTTGTCTGATGGGGTCAGATGGACGGGAGTTAAAATCTGGAAGAGGAGAAGGATAAACTAGGGAATTGGGATTATGGGGGGTGGTCTATGAAGCGCCGGGGCAGTTAGGCACCAAGGGTCATCATGATAGCGAGCCGCCTCCTCATCTAAGGTTTCTTGTTCTTCGGGGGTTAGGTGATCTGAATGATCTCTTTTAAAGGTAGCGAGGGGTAGATATTGGGGATTTTTTCTTGTGGTTTTTCTGGTTCTTTTTTAATATTTAAAGGTTTTTGGTCTTTAGGGGTCTCTGGGGGTTCTCCTGGGAGATCTATAACGACTGAAGGGCATGTTGAGGGGGGACGGGAGTTTTCCTTAAGAATCTCCTCTCCTGTTTTGATGACCTCTTTAACATCAGGGTCTTGAGAATGGATTTTTAGAATGTCATGAATTAAGTTCCAATAAGAAAAGGCAGTAACGGGAATCTTCTCAGGGCCAAGGGCCCGATAAAAATCCTGTAGGGCATCTCCTACCCGTTCCCAGCGTTTTTGATTAATAGTTCCTTCTAGGGGGAACCAAGGGCAGGTATCATGAACAAACTCAAAGAACTGCCTAAGGTCTTTTCTTTTAACCCTTATTCCTCGCGCTCTGAGGGATATCTTGACACCGTCAAGGAACATTTTATGGGCACTCAAAGAATTCCCCATTATTGGTCGACTGGATGGCTCTCCGAGTGACTCCTTCCCCCACGTAAGCCTCTGGGACGTATAACCCCCGTTCCAGGTCAGCCAGAATTTTCCCGTCAACCCAGGGATTCAGGTGGAATTACTCTCTTTTCGACTCTACCCTTTACTCCCTTGCTTGCGTGAAACAGTCGGTAGGTATAATCCGCCTACACGGATCCACACAGACGGGAAGACCCCTTTTGCCCTTTTCAGGGAGTAGGAATTCCCTTTGTTGAGTCTGTGAGGTGAACGACCTTTTGTTCAAAGCAAGCTCAAGGTTTTAAGAGTAGATCTAATTGGAGAGAATTCGCGACAAGAAAGCCGGGCGACGATACTAATTCAAGTGAATCAGAGTTCTCACAGCCAGAGATGGGTACCTTTCATTCTTCCCCAAATCGGCAAGTGAGTGCTTATTAGTGGGCAGGAAAGAATCGACCAAGAGAGCCAATAATAGCAGTCGAGCAAAAAGGGGTGAAATGTTCTGAAATCTTGTTTGAAAAATCATCTACCTACCTTCCTCCGATCTGTCTCACGGCGGGTGGGACCATGGCGATCTAATGCTGAGTCTTCACTCGCGGGTCCTCGCTGCGACTCTGGGGGGTGCCTGGCCAGGGCTTCTCCGGTAGACGTTCTTGTCGGGGGTCCCCAGGGTGCCCCACGTTGGGCGCCAGATGCCCCGGCCCGCGGGGCAGCAACGAGGGCACGCAGGAACCACCTAAGAGAATGAAACAAACAAGGAACGCGAAGAACGGAGGCAAGACAAGGTTCCTGATCAAGCCTCGTTTTTTTATTCGAGTGTTGCGGTATATAAGCACTCAGGAGGGGAGGGGTAGGATAAGGAGTTGCCATGGGATGATTGGTTGGGGACTGGGTATCTGTCCTAGCTGATCAGTTATTCTGATATGGGGGGTTCTTCTGGCCCTTGGGCGCTCGGGCTTTCTTTGTCCTTACTTTGTCCTTGCTCAATCAGGAAGTAGGGCTGACCAGGAAGTAAGACCAAATTCTTCTTTTATGGCCCCTGGCAAGGATTCCCTGAGGCAAGGGGCACTCAACAGTATGGACAAACAGGAGCTGCCATCAGGGAAGGAGTCAGCAGATGTCAGGATATGGAATGTGCAAGCAAAGGCCCAAGGCTTAGGGAACAGAGATCCAAGTATGAGAAGCAAGACAAATCCCCAGTTAACCCCAGTGGAGCCTTGAGCATCTCAGAAATAGGAAGACATTCACCAATCAGAATATGGACACCAGACAAGCCTGAGTCAGCAGTGCTAGACTATAAACCTCTTCTATTGCACAGATTGGGTCTAGAGGGCAAAATGTCTTCTATTGCACAGATTGGGTCTAGAGGGCAAAATGGGGCTACACCTACAAGGGGGGTTGGAAATATGCAAGATACTGGGTTGGAAGTCACACTGGCCTGACAACATACTAACAGGTTTACCAAGGAAACTTGTTTCTGAAATACTCCATTTCCAAACAAGAAGAATGGCAAACAGTTATGCATATATTAGAGGCCTGGTGCACAAAATTCATGCACAGGGTAGGAGGGTGTCCCTCAGCCTGGCCTGCACCCTCTCCAATCTGGGACCCCTTGGGGGATGTCCAACTGCCGGTTTAGGCCTGATCCCACAGGCCTAAACTGGCAGTCAGACATCCCTCTCACAATCTGGGACTGCTGGCTCCTAATTGCTCACCTGCCTGCCTGCCTGATTGCCCCTAACCGCTTCTGCCTCCCAGCCTGATCACCCCCTAACCGCTCCCCTACCAGCCTGATTGATGCCTAACTGCTCCCCTGCCGGCCTGATCGCCCCCAACTGCCCTCCTCTGCCAGCCCAATTGCCCCCAACTGCCCTCCCCTGCTGGCCCAATTGCCTCCAACTGCCCTCCCTTGCCAGCCCAATTGCCCACAGCTACCCTCCCCTGCCAGCCATCTTGTGGTGGCCATCTTGTGGTGGCCATCTTGTGATGACCTAGGCTTTTATTTGTATAGATAGTAAGGACCTGAGATGTAGTTCCCAGGCCTTGTGTTTTATCAGACCCTGCAGGATCAATGCATTCAAGTTGGATGGACCTTAAAGAGCAAATACTTAAAACTCTCACACTGAAAGATCCCCTTCTCAGAGCCTGACAGACTGGTCTCTGAATAAGCTTTTATGATATTTAAGTCATCATAAGCCTACTGAAATGGCTCCCAGTAGGCCCTGCTTTGCTGTCTCTACCCCAGCTTCCCTAATCTTCCCTAATGCCACACATGGCATTTAATTCCCCAGGCCCACATGCACTTCCAGCACACCATGGTCCTGTGCATCCTGAGCTCCATGAAGTAACCTTAAACTATAGTGCTCCTTGTGCTCTTTCTTACCTAACCCCTCCTCTCATTCCAGTGGCCAAGTGCATTGGGTTGGCTTTAAACCAGGGGTGGGCAAACTTTTTGACTCGAGGGCCACAATGGGTTCTTAAACTGGACCGGAAGGCCGGAACAAAAGCATGGATGGAGTGTTTGTGTGAACTAATATAAATTCAAAGTAAAGGAGCGGAGGGGAGAGCAAGAGAACCCTCCGCTCTTTCGGCTCCGCGGGCCAGATAGAACAGCCGAACGGGCCGGATCCGGCCCGCAGGCCGTAGTTTTCCCACGGCTGCTTTAAACCATGGGTCTCTTCCCTTAATTTCTGTGCAGTTACCCAGCTTCATCCAAAGACAGCTTTTTCAGGACACAGGTGATTATGAGGGACTTTGTCCTGTTGTCTCTTGCCCCCACACGCCCTGCCATTAGTGTTATGGTCCTTTGAGGAAGGACCTAGGAACTGTTGCCTAGAATTCCTAGCTGTTGTTCAACCTACTGCATTGGAGCACCTGGTTTCAGTGACTGCCCACCTGGTGCTGAATTTATCACATTATCTGACACTAGGTTTTGAGATAGCATGAAGTTCTTGCAGGAGTAAGACTCTAGCTATGTGATTTTTTCCATTCCTTGGTTCCACAACTTCTCCACAGATGTGTTCCCTGCCTAGTTTCCCATATGCCTCATGCCCAAGGCAACCTATTGGTTCCAGGTTGGTTCTCTGGAGCAGCAGAAAATACATGCAATCTCCTGCTGCATGGTAATTTTTCACAACTTATTTCCTGCAAACTAAGCATTCTTAATTTAATATGGTTTCCAAACCATTTTCTATAACAGTGCACACTCTTTCGCTCTCTAACCGGGAAGTGTTTGTTATCTCAACTGTTCAAGTGTTCACTGCTGAAGAGGCTCATGACTTGCCTTGAATGACTATGGGCAAAGGAGGAGTTGGGTTTTGTTTTGTTTTGTTTTTATCTTCTCCTGAGCATATACATATTGATGTGACAGAGAAAGAAAGGGGGTGGGGAAAACATCAATGCGAGATAGAAACATTGATTGGTTGGCTCCTGTCTTTGCCCCAACCGGGGAATGAACCTGCAATGGGATCAAACTTACAACCTTTTGGTGTATAGGATGGTGCTCCAATCAACTGAGCCACCCGGTCAGGAGCAAAGGGGAAGTTTTTGGTGTGTGTGTTTTTTTTAAAGAGAAAAGTTTCTGGCGGTACTAGCCCCCTTTCAAAACTACATCAAAATTACAACTACACTACAGAACAACCATCATTCAGAACCACCTGAAATCTAGCTGAGCAGAAGTCCTACAATTAGGGAATTAAAGAAGAAGCCATTGAGACTGGTAGGAGGAGAGGAGACGCTGTGCAGAATTGTGTAACTGTCTGGTCATACACCCATGTGTGGCAGTTTAAAACGAGGAGGTATATCTTGGCTATGGAAGTTTCCTTGAGGAGTGAGGGGTCCCAGTCCCACACCAGGCTCCCCAGCCCAGTGTTCCAGTGCCAGGAAGAGAAGTCCCCATAACTTCGGGCTGTAGAAACCAATGGGGATTGTAGCTGAGTAACGTGGAGGCTGCTGAAGCTCCAGGCAGTTCTTCTTAAATGGCCCACACATGAACTTACTCAGACTCATTCCCTCTGAGCTCCAGTATTGGGGCAGTAGCTTGAAAGGAACCAGGTACATTTGGGGAGGAATTAACTTATCTGTATCAGGGTGAAAGTTGGAGGAATGGCTTTCTCCCAGACAGAAATGCTGGCAGAGGCCATTATTGCTGAGTCTTCCCCACCATAGATCAGCAGGCAGGAGCTATATCTGAGTCTCCAATGACCTGGCTCATACTTTTCCCTCTGCCCAGGTGATTCCCTGAGACCCTGCCCCTCCCAACTTGCAGGTTCACCCAAGCCATTTCTAGTGGCTTTTCCATATAACTTGCCTCTCTTGCCTCATGCTTCCTAAAATCTCTCAAACAAGCAGCAGTTGGCCTCAACATTTCCCATATCTCTCAATAAGTGGGCCTAGCTAGGCCTGACAATAGCAGCAGTCCACCTTGGTTCACAGTTTGGCCTCTCCTGGGCACCTCCAAGCCCAAGACAAGTAGCAGCCATCTTCAGATTGCTTTGTAGCTCATGCTGGGTGGCTTCGGGTAGGGCACAGACAGTGACTATTGTTGCACCTCCCAGGAGGCCCCAGAGTCAGTGCACCTGGTGGTCAGCTTCAACCACATCGAATTACAACCCTCTACCCTCCACAAGTGACACACTCAAGGGGAAAACTCAGTGAGCACCAAAGCCCCACTGAAGCAAGTCCTGCTCCATAGGGTTGGCTTCTCCATAGCAGTTCTTTCAATGTAGTCACAGCCGATCCCTGAAACCTTTGATGTGGGGGGTCAATCCCTCCCAGTGACACCAACATCAATCAAGGCTCAACAGTAGTAGGACAGTGCACACTACTCATATAAGGGTGCACCTGGAGTGCCCAACTCAGGTGACTGGGAAGACTGAGCCAGTGAACCTATAGGGCACCTACTACACAAGGCCACCCTACCAAGTCTGGGAGACATAGCAAATCTACCTAATACATAGAAACAGCCAAAATGTGGAGACAAAGAGACATGTCACAAATGAAAGAACAGGAGAAATCTCCAGAAAAAGAATTAAATGAAAAAAAAAAAAACAACTACTAGATACAGAGTTTAAAACAATGGTTATAAGGATGCTCAAGGAAGTTACTGAGAACTTCAAGGAACTTAGAACATTAACAACATTAAAAAGGACCAGTCATAAATGAAAGATACACTAACTGAAATAAAGAATAGTGCACAGGGAATAAACAGTAGAGGATGCTGAGAATCAAATCAAGAATTTGGAATATAAGGAACCAAAAAAACACCCAATCAGAATAGCAAAAAGAAAAAAAGAATAAAAAAATATGAAGATAGTATAAGGAGCCTCTGGGACAACTTCAAGCATACCAATATTCGCATCATGGGGGTGCCAGAAGGAGAAGAGAGGGAGCAGGATATTGAAAACCTATTTGAAGAAATAATGACAGAAAATTTCCTTTTCCTGGTGGAAGAAATAAGTATACAAGCCCAGAATGCATAGAGTCCCAAACAGGAGGAACCCAAAGAGGCCCACACCAAGACAAAGCATAATTAAAATGCCAAAGATTAAAGACAAAGAGAGAATCTTAAAAGCAGCAATAGAAAAACAATTAGTTACCTACAATGGTAGTACTGTCACCTGATTTCTTAACAGAAACCTTGCAGGCCAGAAGAGATTGGCAGGAAATATTCAAAGTGATTAAAAGCAAGGACCTACAAGCAAGATTACCCAGCAAACCTATCATTTAGAATTGAAGGTCAGAAAAAGAGCTTCCCAGGCCAGAAAAAGCTAAAGGAGTTCATCACCACCAAACCACTATTACCGTGTTTCCCCGAAAATAAAACATCCTCCGAAAATAAGACCTACTTACAGGTTTCCTTCTGCGTGAAATATAAGGCATCCCCCAAAAATAAGGCCCCAAGGCTCTGTCTCAGAATGAAAATTAATTTACCGTAAACTGGTCGCTAGGGCCGCCCCGACTGGCGTCTAGCAACCAGTGACATTACGCGGAGTCCTGATGTTACTGCTGTGTGGAGGCGGAGCAGAGGTCGGAGTGAGCGGTGAGCGTGGGGCGGGAGAGAGGAGGAGACTTTCGCAGATGCGTGTAGAAGAACAGGAGGATTAGAGCGGACGGGACGTGGCGAAGGTGGTGAGTGCTGGTCTGTCTCTGGTGACACTACCTGATGCTCACGGCCGCCTTCATGATGACTGAAGGTTCTCAGTCAGTGGCAGACCCTGCTCCGGCCCAGATCCAGGCCCCAGCAAGCCCAGTGACAGTCCCCAGGCAGGCCCCAGGGGGTAAATGTCTGATAAAGGGGTAGGGGGGATGTCTGGTGAAGATGTTCAGTGGCACAGGGGTGGGGGGAGGGGGATCACTTAAAATGACACAGGAGGATCAGAGGGGGCAATCAAAATGACACAGGAGGATCAAAAGGGGTTACTAAAATGGTAATCCCCCCTCTGATTCTCCTGTGCCATTTTGATTCCCCCCTCTGATCCCACCTGTGTCATTTTGAGTGATCCCCCTCCCCCCACCTTGATACCCCAATTCCTTTTTTTTACCCCTAGAAATGAGCACAAAAAGAAAAAGCTACTCCGTGGAGTACAAGAAAGGAATCGTGGAAGACTCTTGGGGCCAAAATCTTACTGCTTTCTGCAAAGAGAAGATGTTGAGTATCCGATTGGTCCGAAAATGGCGAGCAGAGTATGGTAACCTCATTGAACAAGTGGACAAGGGAAATGCTAAAAAGCACAAGTGTGGATCAGGTCGGCAACCATTATTTTCTGAGCTGGAAGACCTGATCTGTGAATGGGTTGTTGACAGGAGAGCAAAGGCTTTGGTTGTGAATAGGGCTCAGATTCAAGAATTTGCCCTTGCAATGGCACCACAGTTTGACATAGCCCCCGAAGACTTCAAAGCATCACAACACTGGCTGGATAATTTCCTTCAGCGAAGTGAACTGTCTTTAAGAAGATCTACAACATTGTTTAGGTTGGAAGATACTCAAGTTATTAAGCGAGCACTTGCATTCAAGTCCTTTATTGATGATGCTGACTTCTCTAAATACAATCTTGTCAACATGATTGCTATGGATGAAACTGCAGTGTTTATGGGCCAATCATCTCAAACAACAATTGAACAGCGGGGTGCCTCCTTGGCGTACATTCGCTCCACTGCTTACGAAAGTGCATGTGTTTCCTGTATTTTGGCAATTCGTCTGGATGGCACTAAAATCCCACCTTTAATCATTTCTAAGGGCAAGAAGGAAAAGATTGAACGTGTTTTGGGCGTTTTTATTCTTGAAACTGAAAAAGCCTGGGCCACACAAGCAGTTATAAGGAAGTGGGTCGATTTAATGCTGCCGCTTGTTATGTGAGGGAGCCAAAGAGGTCTGCTAGTCTGGGATGCAGCCAGCACTCACCGCGCTAAAGACATGAAGACATTTCTTCACGAAAGAAAAATAGATCAGATAATGATTCCCGCAGGAATGACGGCCTATCTCCAGACTCTTGATATTGCAATAAACAAGCCATTCAAAGACAATTTGCGCATGGAAATTAATGACTACATTGAAAATAGAATGGAGAGAAATCAGCGTGGAAACTTTGTGAAACCTAAACTGCAAGAAGTTGTGACTTGGGTGAAGAATTCATGGGAGAAAATCACTGACAGTTGCATTGCAAATGCACTGCGAGCAGGCTACCTTGACAAGAAGTACTCATTTAAAGACAGTGCTATTGCTAAACATGAGAGATTTGGTCCACTGATTCTGAAAGAAATGGAGTCACAAGAAATTCACCAGGAAATTCAGGAATTGGATTGTTATGATGATGTTCCAGAAGATGATGACATGATTGTCATTGAATAAATGAGTAAATTCTTGATACTGTAGGATTCACAGTTTGTCTGGTTTGTGTTGACAACTACCGTACCGTATACAGGTAATAAATTTCCTTTATTTTCATTTAACAATAAATGTGTACCGTATTCTTCTTCATGGAAAAATAAGACATCCCCTGAAAATAAGACCTAGCGTGTCTTTGGGGGCAAAAATTAATATAAGACACTGTCTTATTTTCGGGGAAGCACGGTATATGAAATGTTAAAGGGTCTTCTTTAAGAAGAAGGGAAAAAAAGATAAAAATGTGAACAATAAAATGGCAATAAATACATATCTATCAAAAATTTAAAAGTCAAAATAGATGAATAAGCAGAACAGAAACAGACTCATAGATACAGAGAGCATTTTGATGGTTGCCAGATGGGAGGGGGTTTGGAGGTATGGGTGAAAAAGGTGAAGGGATTTAGAAGTACAAATTAGTAGTTATAGTATAGTCACAGTGTTGTAACATACAGCATAGGGAATATAGGAAATAATATTTTAATAACTATGTATGGTGTTAGATGGGTATGAGATTTTTTGGGATGATCACTTAATATTTTTTATAATGTCTAATCACTGGGGTGTACACCTGAAACTAATATGTATTGTATGTCAACTGTAATTGAAAGATTAAAAATGATTTTTAAAAAGAGTTAACACTAATGCCAACTCTAAGAAAATGACTTTGAATATAGGAAAGCTTGTTCTTGAGCCTTTTGTACCTTTTGTGCTCAGTGATTAAGGGAAGACTAGAGAAAAGAGTCAGAAGTGGTCTAGAATAAAAATTGAGGAAATTATTTTTATTAGAGGAGGAATGATAATGGACCATCGGGTCAGTTCAACATAATGTTGCTATTGAGGAAAGATCAATGGGATGAAAAAAAGTGGCCAGAACCCATGTTTTCACTCTTTGCTGTTATTACCTGTTCATAATTTTTCTTTCCTTCCCAGGCTTCAGCCAATGAGCAGGGATCAAGTGAGTTAACCAAAGGTCACAAAGGATCTAGGAAGTGGTTTGGAGTCAGTAATATATCCTATGGAGAGGAGCTCATTAGAAATCCAGAGATTTACTGATCCTGTACAGAGAGCGGAAAGGAAAGAAAGGAAGAAAATAGATTTAGTAACATGTTCACCATGGGCTTGCAGGGCTTAACTACTGTTGGTCAGCCTTGTTCACATCTATTACGGGTATAACAGGTCACAAAATAATAGTAATAACTACACTAAATTGTAAATTGAGTCTTGATAATAATTTTTTGGGCAAAGGAAATGGCTTACCAAAATATATGTACCCGGGCAGGTGGATAAATTGCAAAGATGTTGGTCAAAGGGTACAAACCTGCAGTTAGAAGATAAATAAGTTCTGAGTATTTAATGGACAGCATGGTAATTGTATGGACATAAAAGGCCTCTCTTTTTCTTTCACAATTTATGAGAAGCACCTGGTAAATAAACCCTGAGATTGTTGGCTCCTCTGTTCAAACTGAAGGACAAGATAAACTACTCTCAAGGTTGCATTCTTGCATCTCCTCCTCCCTGGTGTTTTTATACCTCAGGGATAATTCACACCAAGGAGTCTCTAGTTAATAGAAAATTCCCTGTCCTCTCCCTTTCAAACAAGCCTCTTTTGAACTCTGTAACTTTTGCTCTAAGCATATTTTACAGACTTGGGAAAATACTTGTAAGACACCTCCTTAGGACATCTGCAGGACTGTCTCCTGGAAAGCAAACAAACTGTAACTTTTTAAGACAACCCCCTGGTATCTGCTCATTTTCAACACAACCCCTCCCTTCCTTAGCAACTGCAATTGCTTACTCTTTAAAAGCAGAAGCCACTCTTTCTTCCCTGCCATATATTGACTAGCAATACACCAACCCTTTCCTCCTTTGGTAAATAAAATAAACTTCCTCTCTGCATTTCTTCTTTTAGTTGTGAGTTCTTTCACAGCCCAGTCACTGGCCAAATCCTAACAGTGATTATAGTTAACACTAGAGACATGGTGCACGAAATTTGTGCAAGTGGGGCATGTCCCTCAGCCCAGCCTGCACCCTCTCCAATCTGGGACATCCCCCTAACAATCCAGGACTGCTGGCTCCCAACCGCTCACCTGCCTGCCTGTTTGTGCCTAACCACTTCATCTGATCATCCCCTAACCACTCCTCTGCCAGCCTGATCGATGCCTAACTGCTCCCCTGCCAGCCCGATTGCCCCAAACTGTCCTCCCCTGCCAGCCCGGTCACCCCTAACTGCCCTCCCCTGCTGGCCTTGTCACCCCTAACTGTCCTCCCCTGACAGCCTGATCAATGCCTAACTGCTCCCCTGCTGGCCCGATTGCCCCTAACTGCCCTCCCCTGCTGGCCTGGTTGCCCCTAACTGTCCTCCCCTGAAGCCCTGGTCCCCCAACTGCCCTCCCCTGCAGGCCTTGTCCCTCCCAATTGCCCTCCCCATGCAGGCCTGGTCCCCCCCAACTGCCCTCCACTGCAGGCCAGGTCTCTCCCAACTGCCCTCCCCTACAGGCCTGGTCACCCCTAAGTGCTTTCCCCTGCTGCCCTGGTCACTCCTAACTGCTCTTCCCTGCTGGCTTGGTCGCCCCCAACTGCCCTCCCCTGCAGGCCTGGTCGCTCCCAACTGCCCTCCCCTGCCAGCCATATTGTGGTGGCCATCTTGTGTCCACCTGGGGCGGCCTTCTTTGACCACATGGGGGTGGCCATCTTGTGTGTTGGAGTGATGGTCAATTTGCATATTACCTTTTTATTATATAAAATTATTGTACAGTTGACTTTTGAATAATGCAAGGCTTGGGGCACTGACCCGCCAAGCAGTTGAAAGTCCACATATATTCTGACTCTCTCAAAACTTAACTACTACTAGCCTACTGTTGACCAGAAGCCTTGCCAATAACATAAATAATCAACTAACACATATTTTGTATATAAACTGTGTTATATACTGTATTTTTATAATAGAGTAAGGTAGAAAAATATTAAGAAAATCCTAAGGAAGAGAAAATACATTTATAGTATTGAAAAAAAATCCATGCATAAGTGAACCCACACAATTCAAATCCATGTGGTTCAAGGGTCAAATGGATCATGTACTTGGAAGTTGCTAAAAGACTACATTTCAAATGTTTTCATCAGAATGAAGAAATTATAATTGTGTGAGGGAGTGGAGCTGTTAGCTAACGCCATGGTAGTAATCATATTGCAGTATATAAATTTATCAAATCAATACATTGTACACCTTAAACATACATAATGTTATATGTTAATTATATCTTAATTAAAAAATAAGTACCCTATATATTGTTATTAAGTAACATTTTTCTCTGTTAAAAAAGTTTCCTTTTAAATACAGTCCCTAGTTATGTTGTTGGCTTAAGTGAAATAGCTTTTTCTTTCATGTGCAGCAGAAATACCCAAGGAGACACCTCAGTTCTCCAAATCCTATATAATAAAGAGGTAATATGCAAATTGACCATCACTTCAACACATAAGATGGCTGCCCCCATGTGGTCAAAGATGGCCACCCCCATGTGGACACAAGATGGCCGGCAGGGGAGGGCAGTTGTGGGTAATCAGGCCAGCAGGCAAGGGCAGTTGGGAGGGACCAGGCCTGCAAAGGAGGGCAGTTATGGGCAATCAGGCTTACAGGAGAGGGCAGTTAGGGGTGACCGGGCCGGCAGAGGAGGGCAGTTAGGGGTGACCAGGCCTGCAGGGGAGGGCAGTTAGGGGTGACCAGGCTGGCAGGGGAGGGCAGTTATGGGCAATTGGGCCAGCAGGTGAGCAGTTAGGCATCAATCAGGCTGGCAGGGCAGTGGTTAGTGGGTGATCAGGCTGGCAGGCAGAAGTGGTTAGGGGCAATCAGGCAGACAGGCAGGCAGGTGAGCAGTTGGGAGCCAACAGTCCTGGATTGTGAGAGGGGTCCCAGATTTGAGAGGGTACAGGCTGGGCTGAGGGACACCCCTCCACCCCATGCACGAATTTCGTGCACCGGGCCTCTAGTTAGAGTATAAACTTCTAGGTGTTCCCTTTGAGAGCCAAGTGAAAGGATCTCTAGAGGAACAGGATATATGAGATGCAACAAATGCTTTACCTATTTTTTATAAGAAAGAGGACTGAAAGCATCTTCTTCCCTGACACTAGGATAAAATTGCTTGGGAAACAAAAAATGTGTTCTCCAGAATGGAAGCAGGATTGCAGGCTTCTATGCCACTGTCATTCAAAGGGTCTGGAAAAATCTCAGACCAAAAGCAACTTCCAAATATTACCCTGATCAGTGTCTAAAATTTACCTATTCAAGATTCCTTTGGATTTAGTTGTGCAAACTGATTTTCTGAGAATGCTCACACATTTTGGAATACTTTTGCTTTTTCATCAGACAAACCAGCAAGCCAACTTTCTGTTCACCTGAAGGATTCAGGTCACAAATCTTGAGCTTTGGTTGGAAGGAGACAATCTGAAGGGCTCTGGAAGTGGGAGGATCAGCCCACAGAGATGTGGAAAAGGCAGAGACACTGAGAGGAAGCCCAAATTTGGAAAATAAACATTTCCCACTGTTCACAGCTAGAGCTCTTTGTCTCCCTCTGGTGGTGTGAGTTTTGGCAAATACAGGCAATTCTTTGTAACTTAACACATTCAAATGTTGGGGTGAGTTTTATTCTCTTTTAGAGCATGAAGTTTTTTTTTTGTTTTTTTTTTTAAATATATTTTATTGATTTTCTACAGAGAGGAAGGAAGAGGGACAGAGAGTTAGAAACATCGATGAGAGAGAAACATCGATCAGCTGCCTCTTGCACACCCCCTACTGGGGATGTGCCCGCAACCAAGTTATGTGCCCTTGACCGGAATCGAACCTGGGACCTTTCAGTCCGCAGGCTGACGCTCTATCCATTGAGCCAAACCGGTTTTGGCTAGAGCATGAAGTTTTGTCTCCCCAACTAGGGTGGCACCTTTTTGTCATAACAACTGGTATGTGTACCTGTGCAAGTGCATGATGTACCTGCAGGCTGCAGGAACTAAAAATGTGGAATATAGTTTGTCAGAAAGGCTGTGTTTCTGTCCCTGGCCCCATGGTGAACTATAGACACTCAGCAGATGTTGAATAATTCTAGTCTCTGTAATAGCTGCCTGCAGTAACCCTGAGTAGGCTCCTTAGTATTTTTCAATGAACAATAACCATAGCATTGTTGTGAGGATTAAAGGAGATAATTTATCTGAAGAACCTAGCATTTTAAGTGTTTGATAAATAATATTTGCCTGCCTATAGATTCAGGATCCACAGGTACCAATCCTATCTAATAAAAAGGGAATGTGCTAATTGACTATCACGCCCTCACAAAGATGGTGGCACCCACAGACAATAAGGAGGGAATATGCTAATTGATTGCCACACCCTCAAATATGGCAGCGCCCAACAGCCAGAAGATGGCAACACCCAGTCCTCTCAGCCCCGCCGGGGCAGCAGGCACATGGCACGGCCGGGCCCGCCCCCAGGTGGGTCCAGCCACTCCATGGGCCTGCCTCCAGAGTCCCCCAGTCCCCTCAGCCCCCCAGCCACCCAGGGCCAGCCTGAGGTGCAGGCAAGCCTTGGATGTCGGCTGCCCAGCCACCCAGAGCCAGCCTGAGGGATGACCAAAGGACTGAACAAGCAGGCTGCGTGGGTCGACCAGGCTGGCAGGGGGGTTAGTGAGTGACGATCAAACGACTGAATAAGCAGGCTGTGTGGGGCGACCATGCTGGCGGGGGGCCGTGAGGAGCGACCAGGCTGGCAGAGGGGGCAGTTGGGGTGACCAGGCCAGCAGGGGGGGGCAGTCAGAGGCGATCAGGCTGGGGGGGGGGCAGTTGGGAGCAAACAGGCTGGCGGGGGGGTGGTGGTGCAGATGGGGACAACCAGGCCAGCAGGGGGGGGGCAGTTTGGGGTGATTAGGCTGGCAGGGTGTGCAGTGAGGGGTGGCTAGGCTGATGGGGGGGACAGTTGGGGGCAATCAGGCCTGCATGCAGAGGCAGTGAGGGGCGATCAGGCAGGCAAACAGGTGGGCGATTAGGAGCCAGCGGTCCAGGATTGTGAGAGGGTGCAGGCTGGGCTGTCGCCCTGCTCCCTGCCCGCCCCCCCCCACATGCACCAAACATCACCCGTGGGATCCTGGATTGGAGAGGGTGCAGGCTGGGCTGAGGGCACCCCCCCCCCCCCGTGCACAAATTTCATGCACTGGGCCTCTAGTAATAAATATAAATATCTCTCTCTTCTCTCTGCAGACAAAGAATAAGTCCTTTCATGGAAATTGTCATGGTTGCTTATACTAGATTACACCAATTCAATGGTAGCACAATTTCCTTACTAACCCCTTTTCAACTACCAACTTCTTTTCCTAATGTAGCAGAAGCTGAGGCCAGCAGGCAGGTGAAGGGGGAGGCCTCCTGCCATGCCCAGGATGAAAAACTCAGGACCATGGTCCCTGTGAGAATAAATAAGTAATCTTTTCTGTCAAAGAAGGGTGTATAGACAACCACCATTTTGGCTTGTGTGACTTGGCAACTGCAAAGGTCAACTTCTCCCTTTTTCCTATAAATTAGCCAATTGTGCAAGAATGTGAGCCTAAACTCTAACCAATCTAGAGTGAGGGATATTGTGCATCCTGCCAGACCCTGTGTTAGTGTGCATCCTTTTGCAGAAGTAAAGATATTTACAGTCTGGGAAAACCAAGATGGTGGCATATGTAAACACCTGAAATTGCTGCCTCACACAACCACCTCAAAACTACAACTAAAAGACAAAACGAACATCATGCAGAACCACAGGAAAGCTGGCTGAGTGGAAATTCTACAACTAGAAGGGAAGAGAAAAGCACACTGAGATTCAGAGGAGCTGCGGAAGTAAAGTACAGAGGTACGGAGGTGCGCACACGCGGAAAAGGCTGGCAACTGAGTACGTGGCTTTTTCAATCTGAGGGAGACACATGCTCCCGACTGCTCTGAACTACAGTTCCGGCGAGACTCTGAGGACCCAGACTCCTACGGGGAGAAACTGGACTGTCTGGCAGCAGGTGGAACTCGAGGGCAGTTTTCTCTCAGAGGTGCTTGCAGTGATTACCGAGGGACACTGAGACCCAGGGACCTCTTAGGACAGGGCTGACGGGAAGCCATTGCTGTTTGCTCCACCCTGAGACCCCGCCCCACCCAAGCTGTGCGCAGAGGCTTTTGCATATCAATGGCCTGGTCCTTTGAAATCTAAAATTACCTAACTAACTGTAGCTGAGTCAGAGAGACCCAGAACATCCAAAAGAAGGCCCAAGGCCCCGCAGCAGCCTGCATTGCTTCACAGCTGGGCCTCATCTGGGCACCTCCAAACCCCAAACAAAGAAGAGAAATCTGCAGATCTCTCCATAGCTCCTGCTGGGTGGCCTCAGGCAGAGGCTAAATTTGCACCTCCTTGGAGATCCAAGAGCCAGTGTACCCAGTGGTCAGAGTGGGACCATCCAGATTACAACTCTTCAGATCCATAAGGGACACACTCAGGGGCAGACTCAGTGAGCACCAAAGCCCCACTGAAGCAAGTCTTGCCCCATAAGGGTGTCTCCAGCACAGAAGTTCTCCCATCGTAGACACAGCTGATCCTCACAGCCAATTGGCCTGGAGGTCAGTTCCTCCCAGTGATACCAACAACAATCAAGGCTTAACTACAACAAGACTGTGCACACAGCCCACAAAGTGGTGCACCAAGAGTGTCCACCTCATGTAACTGGGGAGGCCGAGCCACTGGGCCCTATAGGAAGCCACTCTATCAACACAGGGAAGCAGCCAAAATGCAAAGACAAAAAAACATGTCACAAATGACAGAAATGGAGGAGAGCAAACTACTGGATATAGAGTTCAAAATCATGGTTATAAGGTTTTTCAAGAATTTTCTAGAAACCGCCAATAAATTTAGTGAAACCCTCAAGGATATGAAAAAGGACCAACTAGAAATTAAGCATACACTGACTGAAATAAAGAATAATATACAGAGATCCAACAGCAGACTTGAGGATCGCAAAAATCAAGACAAAGATTTAAAATACAAAGAAGCAAAAAAACACCCAACCTGAATAGCAAAAAGAAAAAAGAATCCAAAAATGTGAAGATAGTGTAAGAAGCCTCTGGGACAACTTCAAGCATACCAACATTTGAATTATGGGGGAGCCAGAAGAAGAGAAGGAGCAAGATATTGAAAACATCATTGAAGAAGTAATGACAGAAAACTTCCCCTACCTGGTGAAAGAAATAGACTTATAAGTCCAGGAAGCACAGAGAACCCCAAACAAAAGGAATCCAAAGAGGACCACACCAAGACACATCATAATTAAAATGCCAAGAGCAAAAGACAAAGAGAGAATCTTAAAAGCAGCAAGAGAAAAACAGTTAGTTACCTACAAGGGAGTACCCATACGATTGTCAGCTGATTTTTCAACAGAAACTATGCAGGCCAGACAGGAGTAGCAAGAAATATTCAAAGTGATAAATAGCAAGAACCTACAACCAAGATTACTTTATCCAGCAAAGCTATCATTTAGAATTGAAGGTCAGATAAAGAGCTTCACAGATAAGAACAAGCTTAAGGATTTCATCACCTCCAAATTAGTATTATATGAAATGCTGAAAGGTATTCTTTAAGAAGAGGAAGAAGAAGAAAAAGGTAAAGATAAAAATTATGAACAACAAATACATACCTATCAACAAGTGAATCTAAAAATCAAGTGAATAAAAATCTGATGATCAGAGTAAACTGGTGAATATAATAGAATCAGGGGCATAGAAAATGAGTGGATTGACAATCCTCGGGGGGAAAGGGGTGTGGGGGGTGTGGGAAGAGACTGGACAAAAATCATACACTTATGGATGAGGACAGTGGGGGGGGTAAGGGTATGGGGGGGGGTGGGAACCAGGTGGAGGGGAGCTATGGGGGGAAAAAAGAGGAACAACTGTAATAATCTGAACAATAAAGATTTATTTAAAAAAAAGATATTTACAGTCTGGCTCCCAAGTATCCTTTGTTTTCTACCCAGACCCCTGGTTTGGGGGCAGAATGGGAGTAGGACAAGCAATAGGGTTATGGCTAGAACTCAGTGTCTGGAGAGAGTGGGCCTGGAGAAAACCCAGGCACCCACCCCTCTCCCAGGCAGTGATCACCTAGTCCTGCGACTGCAGAGGGCTTGTTTTGCAGCTGAGGACAGCAGGGTCAGAGTTTATGGAAAACTTATCTGATGCATAAATGGCCAAGTATCCTCAGAAGCCAATCATTCTGCACTACTGATACCCCATGCTGATGTCTAGTGGTATTGCAGGGGACCATTATTTGTGGCCTTGCCCAGCACTTGGAGTGGAACTTGTGCTCTGATAAAATTGGTTATCCCTTTCACTTTGGCATATCATAAACCTTTTTCAACAAACCGACAGAGTCCAGGGGGCTCCTCTGATCCCCATATTTACATAGATTCCATTAGTGTTCCAAGAGGGCTGCCAAATGAGTTTAAGACTAAAAAATTAGATTGCTGCTGGATTTGAATCTGTCCTGTTCTGGTGGTCCACTGTAAATAAGAATGTGGATTGGATTAATTATATTTCCTATAACTAACAAAGTTTTGTTAACTATACTCGATGTGCAGTTAAAGGTATAGCTAAACAACTAGATGCCACCAGCAGGATGATGTGGGAGAATAGGTTGGCCTTGGAAAGATTCTGGCAGAAAAAGGAGGAGTTTGTGTAATGTTGGGGGGCCAATGTTGTACATTCAACCCAGACAACACAGCTCCAGATGGAACCATTACTAAGGCCCCACAGGGATGAACAACTTTAGCTAATGAGTTAGCTGATAATTCTGGAATTGAGGATCCTTTCTCTGATTCACTAGAGCAATGGTTCAGAAAATGGAAGGAGGTGATGGTATCCATATTCACCTCTTTGATAATTGTGTTAGGAGTTACAGTGATGGGATGTTATATCATCCCATGTATGAGAGGTCTTAACCAAAGGTTAATTGAATCCACATTGACCAAACAGCAAAATAATCTTCTCCTAGATACTGCAGAGCATGAAAGTTAGCTAATGCTGACCAAGTTTGAAGAAAAGAGTGAAATCAGTTAAATAAGAAAAGGGAGATATTGTGAGAATAAATAAGTAATCTTTTCTGTCAAAGAAGGGAGTTTTAAGCATCTGCCATTTTGAAATTGTAAATGTCAACCCCTCCACAAGTCCTTTAAATTAGCCAATTGTGCAAGAATGTGAACCTAAGCTCTGACCAATCAAGAGTGAGGGCAAGAAGGCATGCGTAAGGGATAAAATCTGAGTGGATTTCCCATTTGGAATGTGTGCTTACAGTCCCATAAACAATTCTTTGTTTATCCTTATTATTTGCCAGTATTTTCTTTTCTTTAAAAAAATTTTTTTTAAATTGATGTTTAGAAAGAGAGGAAGGGAAAGGGAGAGAGATTGAAACATTAATGTGGGAGATAAAAATCAATCAGTTCGCTCCTGCACGATTTACACTTGGGATTAAGCCCGAAACATGGGCATGTGCCCTGATTGGGAATTTGTAACTTTTTGGTACACAGGACGACACCCAACCAACTAAGCCACACTGACCAGGGCTATTTGCCAGTATTTTCATGAATTCAGTTATTTCTTAGTGTTGTAGGCAGCAGGAACAGCAAACACTGTGTCTGACCAGTGGGGTCAGAAGAATTCAGACCCAAACTGTAAGAGAACATTTATTTGGTAAACACAGAGGTAGAAGAAGTAATCCCTGGAAGAAATAAGCTTAGGGAGCAAGTTATAGAGGTAAAGGAAGGGCCCTTAGAGCTTGGGTGTGAGGAAGCTAGTGGTAACTGCCAGGGGCAGGGAGGGAGAGGGGGAAGGGAAAGTCATGCACTTGCTCCCAAGAGGGAGAGCACACTGGGTCCTTCATCATAAGGGTTTTAAGGGTGGAGATTTTAGGGGAGGGCTCAGGGGAATATTCTGTGACTTTCCAGGTGTGTCCATTCAGGGTTGTGGTCTCCACTGATTGGCCATCACCAGGGCAGGGGGCCATAATTCAATGCAGCTGGTCCTGAGGCTGGTTTCCTGCTTTTTGGGGTCTGGAGCTGGGAGGAAAGGTCAGGGGGTCCAAACCTCATGACCAGTGATATGCTAGGGGAGAAAAAGTCACTCTGGGGGCGAGGTCCCATCCTACAATTGATTGTCCATTGCTAGGCAGCTGGGGCTTTCCATCCTCGTGACCTTCTGTACCTGGTCCATTGTCCTTGCTCTGCTCATGTCTGTCTAACTGCCTACCACGTTAGAGTTCTATAAATCTTCATCTAGTTACAAAATATGACTTGTTTAGAAACCTGTAATTTAGAATAAGTCAGCATCCTTTTCATGGATCTTTCTAAAGATGTAACACATTTGCAAATGTATTAGAGTAATACAATGTCTATAAATGAAAAAACTTAAAATGGCATGATTATAGATTGATTATAATGCAATTGATAAAAACTCTGCTTTGCTATAAGATATAACATTCCAAGACAATAATTTCTTCGTAAATAAAATTACTGTAAAATGACATAAAGTATATAAAGTATATCTATACATACCATCACACATACATATATTAGATTAAATACACAATTTCAATATATACAAAATAAATAATATGCAAGATTTTAAAACATTGCACATGGCTTATCAGAAGTGTGCATTGAACATTAGAAACAATTTATAAACTCCTGATGTATGGAGCACAGACACCTGGAGTACTACTGCCAGATGCCCCCACAGGGAACTGTCAGTCTTGGCTTGCCTGATGTCACTGACAGAACACCTGCTATCCCTGGGAGCTCCCTGTTTGAACTTGGCTTTGAATTTTCACAAGTTCCTCCCTAGGGCATGTTGAATTGTTTAGAACATTCATTTTAATAAAAATATATGTATACAAATAGTATATAGTTTTTATTATTATTTTTCTTTGGCAAAGTTTCCCATGTAATTTAAATCATATTAAATAGCCCCAATTACTTTAAATACTTTTATAAGGAGAAAGAATAAATCCTTGAGGTATTCCAGGGCCCATTGGAATAATCCATAGTCATTTCTCGGTTAAAAAGTCTCTTAAAATTTAAATTTTGGAAAGGTTGTTGAGATAAATTCTGAAAAACCAGATAAAATAAATGCATTTTTATGGTAATAATTTTAAAAGACATGAATCAAACTTAAAATAGATTTAATATTATTTTGTCCAGACCATAGGATTCTGCTTAATGTATATAAGAATTTAATCTTTTTTAAAAATTTAAATTCTTTATTATTTTTTTAAATAAATCTTTATTGTTCAGATTATTACAGTTGTTCCTCTTCCCCCCCACCCCCCGCATAGCTCCACTTCACCCATTTCCCACCCCACCCTCTGCCCTTACCCCGCCCCCCAAAACTGTCCTCATCCATGGGTGTACGATTTTTGTCCAGTCTCTTCCTGCACCCCCCCACACCCCCTTCCCCCCGAGAATTGTCAGTACACTCCCTTTCTATGCCCCTGATTCTATTATATTCACCAGTTTATTCTGTTCATCAGATTTTTTTATTCACTTGATTTTTAGATTCATTTGTTGATAGATATGTATTTGTTGTTCATAATTTTTATCTTTACCTTTTTCTTCTTCTTCCTCTTCTTAAAGAATACCTTTCAGCATTTCATATAATACTAGTTTGGAGGTGATGAACTCCTTAAGCTTGTTCTTATCTGTGAAGCTCTTTATCTGACCTTCAATTCTAAATGATAGTTTTGCTGGGTAGCATAATCTTGGTTGTAGGTTTTTGCTATTCATCACTTTGAATATTTCTTGCCACTCCCATCTGGCCTGCATAGTTTCTGTTGAGAAATCAGGTGACAATTGTATGGGTACTCCCTTGTAGGTAACTAACTGTTTTTCTCTTGCTGCTTTTAAGATTCTCTCTTTGTCTTTTGCTCTTGGCATTTTAATTATGATGTGTCTTGGTGTGGTCCTCTTTGGATTCCTTTTGTTTGGGGTTCTCTGCACTTCCTGGACTTGTAAGTCTATTTCTTTCAGCAGGTAGGGGATGTTTTCTATCATTATTTTTTCAACGATGTCTTCAATATCTTGCTCTCTCTCTTCTTCTGGCACCCCCATAATTCTGATGTTGGTACGCTTGAAGTTGTCCCAGAGGCTCCTTACACTATCTTCATATTTTTGGATTCTTTTTTCTTTTTTCTTTTCTGGTTGGGTGTTTTTTGCTTCTTCATATTTCAAATCTTTGACTTGGTTCTTGTGATCCTCAAGTCTGCTGTTGGATCTCTGTATATTATTCTTTATTTCATTCAGTGTATGCTTAATTTCTAGTTGGTCTTTTTTCATATCCTTGAGGGTCTCACTAAATTTCTCGGAGGTTTCTAGAAGATTCTTGAATAACCTTATAACTGTGGTTTTGAACTCTATATCCAGTAGTTTGCTCTCCTCCATTTCTGTCATTTGTAACCTGTTTCTTTGTCTCTGCATTTTGGCTGCTTCCCTGTGTTGATAGAGTGGCTTTGTGTGCTAGGTGTCCTATAGGGCCCAGGGGCTCAGCCTCCCCAATTACCTGAGGTTGACACTCTTGGTGCACCCCTTTGTGGGCTGTGTGCACAGTCTTGTTGTAGTTAAGCCTTGATTGTTGTTGGTATCGCTGGGACGAATTGACTTCCAGGCCAATTGGCTTTGAGGAACATTTGTGTGTACGATGGGAGAGCTTCTGTGTTGGAGACACCCTTATGGGGCAAGACTTGCTTCAGTGGGGCTTTGGTGCTCACTGAGTCTGCCCCTGAGTGTGTCCCTTATGGATCTGAAGAGTTGTAATCTGGATGGTCCCACTCTGACCACTGGGTACACTGGCTCTTGGATCTCCAAGGAGGTGCTAATTTAGCCTCTGCCTAAAGCCACCTAGCAGGAACTATGGAAAGATCTGCAGATTTCTCTTCTTTGTTTGGGGTTTGGAGGTGCCCAGATGAGGCCCAGCTGTGAAGCAATGCAAGCTGCTGTGGAACCTTGGGCCTTCTTTTGGAAGTTCTGGGGCTCTCTGACTCAGCTGCAGTTGGTTAAGTAATTTTGGATTTCAAAGGACAGGCCATTCATATGCAAAAGCCTCTGCAAAAGCTTGGGTGGGTTTGTAAATTTGGTGGGGTGGGATCTCAGGGAATCAACAGGGTGGAACAAACAACCATAGCTTCCCGTCAGCCCTGCCCTAAGAGGCCCCCCAGGTCTCAGTGTCCCGTGTTAATCACTGCAAGCACCTCTGAGAGAAAGCCGCCCTCGTGTTCTGGCCTGATGCCAGACAGCCCAGTTTCTCACCATATGAGTCTGGGCCCTCAGAGTCTCGCCCGGAACTGGAGTTCAGAGCAATCGCGAGCTTGTGTTTCCCTCCCGATTGAAAAAGACAACAGTGTACCTTTCTGTGCATGTGCCTCCGTACCTCCGCACTTTGCTTCCATACCTCCTCTGAGTCTCAGTGTGCTTTTCTCTTTCCTTCTAGTTGTAGAATTTCCACTCAGCCAGCCTTCCTGTGGTTCTGGATAATGTCCATTTTGTCTTTTAGTTGTAGTTTTGAAGTGGTTGTGCGAGGCAGCAAGTTCAGGTGTTTACGTATGCCGCCATCTTGGTTTCCTCCTAAATTCTTTATTGTTTAAATTATTACATGAGTTTCCTTTTTCCCCCATTGACCTCTCCCTGACTACTTCCACCCACCAGCACATGTCCTCACCCCACTACTGTCAGTGTCCATTGATTATGCTCATATGCATGCATACAAGCCCTTTGGTTGATCTCTTTTTTAAAAAAAATTTATTTTATTGCTTAAAGTATTACAAAGGGTAGTAAATATGTCTCCTTTTGTTCCCCATTGACTTTCCCCCAGCCTCCCCTACCCCCAGTATCTTGCATCCATTAGTTATGCTTATATGCATGCATACAAGTCCTTCAGTTGATCTCTTACCTCCCCCCATATCATTCTCAGCCTTCCTATTGTAGTTTGATAGCCTGTTTGATGCTGCTCTGTCTCTATATCTATTTTTGTTCATCAGTTTATAATGTTCTTTATTACCCATAAATGAGTGAGATCCTGTGGTATTTTTCTTTCATTGACTGGCTTATTTCACTTAGCATAATGATCTCTAGTTCCATCCATGTTGTTGCAAATGGTAAGAATTCCTTCTTTTTTAGAGCAGCCTAGTATTCCCTTGTGTAGGTGTACCACAGTTTTCTAATCCATTCATCTGCTGATGGGCATTTAGGCTGTTTCCAAATCTTAGCTATTGTAAATTGTGCTGCTCGGAACATAGGGGTGCATATATCCTTTCTGATTGGTGTTTCTAGTTTCTTGGGATATATTCCTAGAAGTGTTATTACTGGGTCAAATGGCAGTTCCATTTTTAATTTTTTGAAGAAATGCCATACTGTCTTCCACAGTGGCTGCACCAGTCTGCATTCCCTCCAGCAGTGCAGGAGGGTTCCTTTTTCTCTGCATCCCCTCCAGCACTTGTCATTTGTTGATCCTGACAGGTGTGAGATGGTACCTCATTCTTGTTTTGATTTGCATCTCTCTGATAACTAGTGACTTTGAGCATGTTTTCATATGTCTCTTGGCCTTCTGTATGTCATCTTTCGAAAAGTGTCTATTTAGGTTCTTTGCCCATTTTTTGATTGGATTGTTTATCTTACTTTTGTGAAATTGTATGAGTTCCCTGTAAATGTTAGAGATTAAACCCTTATCGGAAATGACATTGGCAAATATGTTCTCCCATGCAGTGGGCTTTCTTGTTGTTTTGTTGATGGTTTCTCTTGCTGTGCAGAAGCTTTTTGTTTTGATGTAGGTTCATTTGATTATTTTCTCTTTAGTTCCCATTGCCCTAGGAGTTGTATCGATAAAGATATTGTTATGACAAATGTCTGGTATTTTGCTGCCTATGGCTTCTTCTAGTATTTTTATGGTTTCCCATCTTACATTTAAGTCCTTTATCCATTTTGAGTTTATTTTTGTGTATGGTGTAAGTTGGTGGCCTAGTTTCATTATTTTGCAAGTATCTGTCCAGTTTTCCCAACACCATTTATTGAAGAGACTGTCTTGTCTCCATTGTATACTCTTGCCTCCTTTGTCAAATATTAATTGAGCATAATGGCTTGTGTTGATTTCTGGGTTCTCTGTTCTGTTCCACTGGTCTATATGTCTGTTCTGGTGCCAGTACCAGGCAGCTTGGAGAACAGTGGCTTTTAGTCTAGCTTGATATCCGGTATTGTGATCCTTCCTACATTGTTCTTCTTTCTCAAGATTGCTGCAGCTATTCGGGGTCTTTTTTTTTTTTTTTTTTATTACAGATGAATTTTTGGAGAATTTGTTCTAGGGCTTTGAAATATGCCTTTGGTATTTTAATGGGGATTGCATTGAATTTATAGATTGCTTTGGGTAGTATGGACATTTTAATGATGTTGATTCTCCCAATCCATGAACATGGTATGTTCTTCCATTTGTTCATGTCTTCCTCTATTTCTTTTTTCAATGTCTTGTAGTTTTCCGAGTGCAGGTCTTTTATGTCCTTAGTTAAGTTTATTCCTAGGTATCTTAATTTTTTTGGTGCAATGGTAAATGGGATTGTTTTTTTTCACTTCTCTTTCTGTGAGTTCATTGTTTGTGTAAAAAAAGCTCATAGATTTCTGGGTGTTAATTTTGTATCCTGCTACTTTGTCAAATTCACTTATTCGGTCCAGTAGTTTTTCTATGTATAGTATCATGTCATCTGTGAATAAGGACAGTTTTACTTCTTCTTTTCCAATTTGGATGCCTTTTATTTCTTCTTCTTGTCTCATCGCTATGGCTAGCACTTCCAGTACTATATTGAACAGGAGTGGTGAAAGTGGTCATCCCTGTCTTGTTATCCTTCTTAGGGGAAATGAGTTTAGTTTTTGGCCATTGAGTATGATGCTGGCTGTAGGTTTGTTGTAAAAGGCTTTTATTATGTTGAGGTATGATCCCTCTATTCCCACTTTGTGGAGAGTTTTTTTTTTTTTTTTTTTTTTTTTATCAAGAAAGGATGTTGGATTTTGTCAAATGCTTTTTCTGCATCGATTGATATGATTATGTGATTTTTGTCTCTCAGTTTGTTTATGTTATGTATCACATTTATTGATTTGCGGATATTGTACCATCCTTGCATCCTTGGAATAAATCCCACTTGGTCATGGGTATGATCTTTCTAATGTATTGCTGAATTCGATTTGCTAGCATTTTGTTGAGGACTTTAGCATCTATTTCATCAAGGATATTGGCCTGTAGTTCTCTTTTTTTGTGGTGTGTTTATCTGTTTTTGGGATTAGGGTAATGCTGGCTTCATAGAAAGAGCTTGGAAGTGTGCCTTTCTCTTGAATTTTTTGGAATAGTCTGAGGAGGATAGGTTTTAGTTTTTCTTTGAATGCTTGGTTGAACTCCCCTGTAAAGCAGACTGGACCAGGGCTTTTGTTTTCTGGAAGATTTTTTGGTCACTGCTTCAATTTCATTGGTAATTATTGGTTTATTCAGGTTTTTTTATTCTTCTTGATTGAGTTTTGGGAGCTTGTGTTTTTCTAAGAATGAGTCCATTTTATCTAGGTTGTCCATTTTATTGGAATAGTATTGTTCATAGTATTTTTTCATAATTGTTTGTATTTCTGTGGGATCAGTTGTTACTTTGCCTCTTTCATTTCTGATTTTGTTTATTTGGGTCCTCTCTCTTTGCTTCTTGGTGAGCCTAGCTAGAGGTTCATCAATCTTGTTTATCCTTTCAAAGAACCATCTCTTGGTTTTGTTGATCTTTTTTAAATTTTTTAAAATATATTTTATTGATTTTTTACAGAGAGGAAGGGAAAGGGATAGAGAGTTAGAAACATCGATGAGAGAGAAACATCGATCAGCTGCCTCCTGCACACCTCCCACTGGGATGTGCCCGCAACCAAGGTACATGCCCTTGACCGGAATTGAACCTGGGACCTTTCAGTCCGCAGGCTGACGCTCTATCCACTGAGCCAAACCAGTCAGGGTGGTTTTGTTGATCTTTTTTTTTTTTTTGGTTTGGTCTCTATGTCATTTATCTCCGCTCTGATCTTTATTATTTCCTTCCTTATGCTTATGCTGGGCTTTTCGTGTTGCTCTCCTTGTAACTCTTTGAGTTTTAGGGTTAGATAATTTATTACCATGTTTTCTTGTTTTTTTTGAGATAGGCCTGCAGAGCTATGAACTTCCCTCTCAAGACTGATTTCGCTGTGTCCCATAGATTTTGGATTGTTGTGTTTTCATTGTCATTTGTTGCCATGATGCTTTTTATTTCTTCTTTGATCTCTTTGGTAACCCAATCATTGTTTAAAAGCTATTTAGCCTCTAGGTGTTTGATTTTTTTATTGTAGTTGATTTCTAGTTTTATGCCATTGTGATCTGAGAAGGTGCTTGATATGATTTCTATCTTCTTGAAATTGAAGAGACTTTGCCTGTGTCCCAATATGTGGTCTATCTTTGAAAATGACCCATGTGCCCTTGAGAAGAATGTATATTCTGTGGCTTTGGGGTGGAATGTTCTGAAGATGTCAATTAATTCCATCTGATCTAGTAAGTCATTTAGAATTGATGTTTCTTTGCTGATTTTTTTGTTTAGAGGATTTGTCCAGTGGTATTAGTGGGAATTAAAGTCCCCTACTCTGACTGTATTGCTGTCAATCTCTCCCTTGATATCCTCCACAAGTTTTTTTATGTATTTGGGTGCTCCTGAATTGGGAGCATATGTGTTTACCAGAGTTATATCTTCTTGTTGAATTGCTCCCTTTAGTGTTATAAAGTGGCCTTCCTTATCTCTTGTTATGGCCTTCACTTTGAGGACTAATTTGTCAGATATAAGTATTGCTACCCCAGCCTTTTTTTTTTTCATTTCCATTCGCCTGAAAACCCTTTTTCCATCCATTCACCCTCAGTCTGTGTGAGTCCTTTATTCTAAGGTAGGTTTCTTGTAGACAACAGATATATCGGTCATGTTTTCTTATCTACTCATCTACCCTATGTCTTTTGTTTGGGGCATTTAATCCATTTACATTTAAAGTTATTATTGATAGGTACTTGTTTGTTGCCATTTTTATTCTTTATGCCTGTGTTCCTTCTTCCCTTCCTATTTATTCTTTTTATAGCAGACCCTTTAGCATTTCTTGCATTGCTGGTTGGTGGTGATAAACTCCCTTAGTCCTTTTTTGTCTGTGAAGCTCCTGATTTCACCCTCAATTTTGATTGATAGCTTTGCTGGGTACAGTATTCTTGGATTCAGACCCTTCCTCTGCATGACTTTGTATATTTCATTCCATTCCCTACTGGCCTGATGTATTTCTGTTGAGAAATCAGTTGATATTCTGATGGGAGATACTTTGTATGTAACTTTCTATCTCTGGCAGCCTTTAAGATTCTTAATTTGTCATTTGTGTTTGCCAATTTAATTATAATGTGTCTTGGTGTTGATCTTTGGGGATTCATTTTGTTTGGGACTCTGTGAGCTTCTTGTATTTTGTCAGTTTTTTTTCCCCGCTATCAGGGAAGTTTTTTGTCATTATTTCTTCAAATGGGTTTTCTAATCTTTGCTCAGTTTCCTCTCCTTCTGCTACCCCTATTAGGCAGATGTTGTGTCATTTCATGTTGTCCCAAAGTTCCCTTAGGCTCTCCTACTGTTTTTTAAGGTTTTTTTTTTTTTAGATGCTGCTCTGCTTGTGTAGTCTTTCCTACCTGGTCTTCTAGCTCACTGATGTGGTCCTCTTCTTCTTCTAATCTACTGTTGATGCCTTCTATTGAGTTCTTTATTGCAGCGATGTCATTTTTCATTTTTTCTTGGTTCTTCATTTCCTCTTGGTTCTTACACATATTGTTGAATTTGTCTTCTTTCTTTTTCAGCGACCTTATGTCCATTGCTTGGAATTCTTTCTCTGTCATATTGCTTTCCTCCATTTCATTTACTTCCTTTTCTGGTGATTCCTCCTTTTCTGTCGTATGCAGGCTCTTTTTTTGTCTCCCCGTGATTGCTCCTCTCAGGGTTTCTCTCTCCTGCATTGACTTAAAGGCACAAAATACAACACAACAAGACACAATGCACAGGGCACCAAACACAAATGTATTCACAATACTAATACCCCTAAATAAAGGTGACCACTAGAGGAAAGAGAATTAGGCAATAGAGAAGAGTGCAAAAACGATATTGAGAAAAGGAAAGAATGTAAGAGAGAAAAGAAAGAGAAGAAAAAAAGAAGGGGAAAAATGTATAAGGGGAGAAAACTCCAATAAAACAACAACTAATCCAAAAAATGCAAACAACAAACACCCAGAGATGAATGCAATATAAAAGAACAACTAATCCAAAAAATGCAAACAACAAACCTCCAAACAACAAACACCCAGATGAATCTGAGTAGGCAGAGTTTATTTCCAGGAGGTAAGGTCATGGAATTGAATGAATGGGGAAATAGCCACAATTCAGTATAGAGGAGGTAGAAAGAGAATGGGTGTATAAGAAGAAAAGTAAAAACTAAATACAAAAAAGAAAAAAAATATTTTATATATATAATATTTTATATGGAATTAAAATATTTTATATGGAAAAGGAGAATAGAGAGTAGATAGGCATGAGTTGGTGATGGGAATTAGTTAAGCTATTATTAGAAAAAGAGAACAAGTGAGGAGAGTAAAAAAGAAGCAAAAAAACAAAAACAAAAACACAAACAAACAAAGAAACTAACCAATAATCAAACAAACAACAACAGGACAGAAAGAAAGAAAGAGGCAAAAAAAAAGAAAAAAAGAAAAAGCATTTAGATAGTGAAGAAAGAGAAGAGAGAAATGTGTCTGGGTTTGGTGCAGGGGAAAGGAAATTAGATATATGAGTAAGATCTTTTTTTAACAGGGAGTAAAAAGAAATGGTAGAGAAAAACTAAAGCAGGAACAGGGTAAGAAAACAGGACTAAAAGGGGGAAAAGTGATGAAGAGAGTGTTGGCATAAAGGAAATATTGAGATACAGTAAATAATGCTAAGTGGAAAATCAAAATAGAATGTATAACACTAATCCCAAAATAAAATATCCTGGGCTAAAAGGCCTCTCTACTCTGGCTCTGTGCGCAATTCTGTGCACAACTCTGTGCGTGACCCTTTGCACAACTCTGCTTGCAACTTTTTGCGTGACTCTGCGCAGCTGGTACAGTACTTCAGGCTGCCTTTCTGGTCCAGTCTAGCTGTGGGTTAATATCTAGAATCCCCTTCTGCCAGCAGCCCTGTGGACCCCCTTTCACATTTGAGGGCTACACTGATCCCAATGGCCGTGAATTTTTGGAGGGCAGTCTTTCTCTGAGGCTCTAGTTCCCTCTGCACGTGTTTCTCCCTCCAGCCTGGATCCCAAATCGCACCTTTCTTTAGGTAATGTTAGCTGTGTTTAATTTTCCAGTTCCGGGTGGGTGCTCTTTGATTCAGCTGTTCCTTCTGCTCTGTGAGAAGGTGCAGGGCCTGTCCGCGAATTCATGCTGTTTTTCTCCCCCTGAGCATACCTCCCTGGCACCCGTAGTTGGGGAGGTTGGAGTTCGTGGATTTGCAGCTGAGGTAACTGGTCCCTGGGTGTTGTGGTTGTAAGGTCCTGGGAGGCATCCCAGATCTCCCCGGTTGAAGGTAAGTCTGGGGTTCTGATCACAGTCAGTCTCAGATCACAGCTGTCTCCCCTTGAAGATGGCGTGGCCTCTACGGCAGAGCCGGCCACTCCAGGAGAGATTTCAGCTGCAGTAGAGGCTGCCCGGTCAGGGTGGCTGGTCCGCCAGTCCCCAACAGTCCCTTGGAGTATAGCTGTCCCTCACTCACAAATACTGACACTCCCCACACGTCCACACACTCTCCTTTCGTTCTCTCACTCTTACACTATCTAGTAGCCTGTAGTCCCGTCAGCAGCCGTCTTCTTACTTTTTGCAGTATTTAATCTTTTTAGTCCAATAAAAGATTACATCCTAGTAATGCCATCTGGAGGCAGAAAATGCACCACACATAATACACAGATGAACACCTGTTACCTAAAGGCCATACATATAAAGACCATACACATCGTTCAAGAATAACTCACTTTCTTCCTTTTCTCTTAAAAATGCATTACCATCCTGTGGTATTTTTCTTTCATTGACTGGCTTATTTCACTTAGCATAATGATCTCTAGTTCCATCCATGTTGTTGCAAATGGTAAGAATTCCTTCTTTTTTAGAGCAGCGTAGTATTCCATTTTGTAGATGTACCATAGTTTTCTAATCCACTCATCTGCTGATGGGCATTTAGGCTGTTTCCAAATCTTAGCTATGGTGAATTGTGCTGCTATGAACATAGGGGTGCATATATCCTTTCTGATTGGTGTTTCTAGTTTCTGGGGATATATTCCTAGAAGTGGGATCACTGGGTCAAATAAGAGTTCCATTTTTAGTTTTTTGAGGAAACTCCATACTGTTCTCCACAGTGGCTGCACCAGTCTGCAATTCTACCAGCAGTGCAGGAGGGTTCCTTTTTCTCCGCATCCTCACCAGCCCTTGTCGTTTGTTGATTTGTTGATGATAGCCATTCTGACAGGTGTGAGATGGTATTGCATTGTCATTTTGATTTGCATCTCTCTGATAACTAGTGACTTTGAGCATGTTTTCATATGTCTCTTGGCCTTCCTTCTGTCTTCTTTCGAAAAGTTTCTATTTAGGTCTGTTGCCCATTTTTTTTTATTGGATCATTTATCTTCCTATTATTAAGTTGTATCAGTTCCCTGTAAATGTTGGAGATTAAACCTTTATCAGTGATAACATTTGCAAATATGTTCTTTCATACAATGGGCTTTCTTGTGGTTTTGTTGATGGTTTCTTTTGCTGTGAAAAAGCTTTTTATTTTGATATAGTCCCATTTGTTCATTTTCTCTTTAGTTTCCATTGCCCTAGGAGCGGTATCAGTGAAGAAATTGCTTCAGCATATGTCAGAGATTTTTCTGCCTGTGGATTCCTCTAGTATTTTTATGGTTTCTTGTCTTATGTTTAAGTCCTTTATCCATTTTGAGTTTATTTTTGTGTATGGTGTAAGTTGGTGCTCTAGTTTCATTTTTTTGCATTTATCTGTCCAATTTTCCTAACACTATTTATTGAAGAGACTGTCTTGACTCCATTGTATGTTCATGTCTACTTTGTCAAATATTAATTGAGCATAGTGGTTTGGGTCAATATCTGGGTTCTCTATTCTATTCCATTGGTCTATATGTCTGTTCTTGTGCCAGTACCAGGCAGTTTTGAGAACAGTGGCTTTGTAAGACAGCTTGAAATCTGGTATTGAGATTCCACCTACTTTGTTCTTCTTTCTCAGGATTGCTGTGCCTATTAGGAGTCTTTTTTTATTCCAGATGAAGTTTTGGAGAGTTCTTTCTAGGTCTGTGAAATATGCCGTTGGTATTTTAATGGGGAGTGCATTGAATCTATAGATTGCTTTGAGTAGTATGGACATTTTAATGATGTTGATTCTACCAATCCATGAACATGGTATGTTCTTCCATCTGTTTACATCTTCCTCTATCTCTTTTTTCAGTGTCCTGTAGTTTTTCGCATATAGGTCTTTTACCTCCTTAGTTAAGTTTGTTCCTAGGTATCTTAATTTTTTTGGTGTGATGGTAAATTGGATTGCTTTTTTAGTCTCTCTTTCTGTAAGTTCACTATTGGTGTATAGAAATGCCATAGATTTCTGGGTGTTAATTTTGTATCCTGCTACATTGCCGAATTCATTTATTAAGTCTATTAGTTTTTTGATGGAGTCTTTAGTGTTTTTTATGAACAATTTCATGCCATCTGCAAATAAGGACAGCTTTACTTCTTCTTTTCCAATTTAGATGCCTTTTATTTCTTCTTCTTGTCTAATCACAATGGCTAATACTTCCAGTACTATGTCGAACAGGAGTGGTGAGAGTGGGCATCCCTCTCTTGTTCCTGTTCTTAGGGGAAATGGTTTTAGTTTTTCCCCATTGAGTATGATGTTAGCTGTGGGTTTATCATATATAGCTTTTATTAAGTTGAGGTATGATCCTCCTATTCCCACCTTGTTGAGAGTTTTTATCAAGAAAGGGTGTTGGATTTTTTCAAATGCTTTTTCTGCATCAATTGATATGACTATGTGATTTTTATTTCTCAATTTGTTTATGTGATGTATCACGTTTATTGATTTACGGATATTGTACCATCCTTGCATCCCTGGGGTAAATCCTACTTGGTCATGGTGTATGATCTTTCTGATGTAGTGCTGGATCCGATTTGCTAGAATTTTGTTGAGGATTTTGGCATGTATGTTCATGAGGGATATTGGCCTGTAATTCTCTTTCATTGTGTTGTCTTTATCTGGTTTTGGTATTAGGGTAATGCTGGCTTCATAGAATGAGCTTGGAAGTGTTCCTTCCTCAGGAATTTTTTGGAATAGTCTAAGGAGGATAGGTTTTAGTTCTTCCTTGAATGTTTGGTAAAACTCCCCTGTGAAGCCGTCTGGCTCTGGGATTTTGTTTGCTGGAAGCTTTTTGATGACTGCTTCAATTTCTTCCATAGTTATTGGCCTATTGAGATGTTTAGATTCTTCCTGATTGAGTTTTGGAAGGTTGTATTTTTTAGGAATATGTCCATTTCCTCTGGGTTGTCCAGTTAGTTGGAATAGAGTTGTTCATAGTATTTCTTAACAATCCTTTGTATTTCTGTGGGTTATGTTGTTATTTCTCCTCTTTCATTTCTGATTTTGTTTATTTGGGTCCTCTCTCTTTGCTTCTTGGTGAGCCTGGCTAGAAGTTCATCAATCTTCTTTATCCTTTCAAAGAACCAGCTCTTGGCCATATTGGTCTTTTGTATTGTTTTTTTCTGTCTCAATGTCGTTTATCTCCACACTGATCTGTATTATTTCCTTCCTTCTGCTTACACTGGGCTTTTCTTGTTGCTCTCTTTCTAACTCTTTGAGTTGTAGGGTTAGGTAATTTATTACCATTGTTTCTTGGTTTTTTTTGCAGTAGGCTTGCAGAGCTATGAAGTTCCCTCTCAAGACTGATTTCGCTGTGTCCCATAGATTTTGGATTGTTGTGTTTCCATTGTCATTTGTTGCCATGATGTTTTTTATTTCTTCTTTGATCTCTCTGGTAACCCAGTCATTATTTAATAGCAGGTTATTTGATCTCCAGGTTTTTTATATCTTTTGGATTGTATTTATTGTAGTTGATTTCCACTTTTATGCCACTGTGATCAGAGAAGATGCTTGATATGATTTCTATCTTCTTGAATTTGAAGAGACTTTGCCTGTGACCCAATATATGGTCTATCTTTGAAAATGACGCATGTGCACTTGAGAAGAATGTATATTCTGTGGCTTTGGGGTGGAATGTTCTGAAGATGTCAATTAATTCCATCTCGTCTAGTGAGTCATTTAGGATTGATGTTTCTTTGCTGATTTTTTTGTTTCGAGGATTTGTCCAATGGTGATAGTGGAGTATTAAAGTCCCCTACTATGATTGTATTGCTGTCAATCTCCCCCTTGATATGCTCCAGGAGTTTTTTTATGTATTTGGGTGCTTCTGTATTGGGTGTGTATATGTTTACCGGAGTTATTTCTTCTTGTTGGATTGCTCCCTTTAGTATTATGAAGTGGCTTTCCTTATATCTTGTTATGTCCTTCACTTTGAGATCTAATTTGTCAGATATAAGTATTGCTACCCCAGTTTTTTTTCATTTCCATTTGCCTGAAAAACCTTTTTCCATCCCTTCACCATCAGTCCATGTGTGTCTTTTTTTCTGAGATGGGTTTCCTGTAGACAGCAGATATATGGGTCGTGTTTTCTTATCCAATCAGTTACCCTATGTCTTTTTATTGGGGCATTTAATCCATTTACATTTAAAGTTATTATTGATAGGTACTTGTTTGTTGCCATCTTTATTCTTTACCCCTGTGTTCCTTCTTTGCTTCCTATTTCTTTTTTTTCTTTTCTTTTTCTTTCTTTCTTTCTTCTTCTTCTTCTTTTTTTTTTTTTTTTTTTTTTTTTACAGCAGACCCTTTAGCATTTCTTGCATTGCTGGTTTGGTGGTGATAAACTCCCTTAGTCTTTTTTTGTCTGTGAAGCTCCTGATTTCACCCTCAATTTTGATTGATAGCCTTGCTGGGTTCAGTATTCTTGGATTCATATCCTTCTTTTCCATGACTTTGTATATTTCATCCCATTCCTTTCTTGCCTAATGTGTTTCTACTGAGAAGTCAGTCGCTAGTCTGATGGAGGATCCTTTGTAGGTAACTTTCTGTCCATCTCTGGCTGCTTTTAAGATTCTTTCTTTGTTGGTGGTGTTTGCCAATTTAATTATAATGTGCCTTGGTGTCGGTCTTTTGGGGTTCATTTTGCTTGGGACTCTGTGAGCTTCTTGGATTTGTGTGGGTTTTTTCTTCCCTATATCAGTGAAGTTTTCTGTCATTATTTCTTCAAACAGGTTTTCTATTCTTTGCTCAGTTTCCTCTCCTTTTGGCACCCCTATTATGCAGATGTTGTTTTGTTTCATGTTGTCCCAAAGTTCCCTTAGGCTCCCCTCCTGCTTTTTAATTTTTTTTCTAGAAGCTGCTCTACTTGGGTATTTTTTCCTACCTTGTCTTCTAGCTCACTGATGCAGTCCTCTGCTTCTTCTAGTCTACTGTTGATGCTTTCTTTTGAGTTTTTTATAGCTGCAGTGTCATTTTTCATTTCTTCTTGGTTCTTCTTCATTTTCTCTTGGTTCTTACACATATTGTTGAATTTGTTTTCCATTCTTTTCATCCACCTTATGACCATTTCTCTGAATTCTTTCTCTGGCAGGTTGTTTGCCTCCATTTCATTTACTTCCTTTTCTGGTGATGCCTGCTTTTCTTTCATATGTGGGCTGTTTCTTTATCTCCCCATGATCTCTCTTCTCCTAATGTCTGGTTATGTAGTTCTCTCTCTCCTGCGTTGATTTAAAGGGACAAAATGCAACACAACAAGGCACAATGCACAAAGCACTAAACACAAATGTATTCACAATATTAATAACCCCAAATAAAGGTGACCACCAGAGAAAGGTGAATTAGAGGATAAGATAGAAAGAAGAAGAGAAAAAAAAGGAGTGCAAAAATGAAATTGGGAAAAGGAAAAAAAAAGTAAGAGAGAAAAGAAGGAGAATAAGAAAGAAGAGGGGAAAAAACTATTTATATGGGGAGAAAATTCCAATAGAACAGCCACTAATCCCATCAAATGCCAGCAACAAATACCAGAGATGAATGCAAACTACAAACAACAACTAATACCAAGCAACCCGAGGGAAAACAGAAGCAAAAATCAAACAACAACAACAACAAAAAAAACAAAAAGCAAAACAATCTCACAAACAAGCATAAAAAAACCGATATAGTCAACAATCAAACAAACAACAACAAAAAGACAGAGAGGGAACAAATTTTTGCATAGTGAAGAAAGAGAAGAGAGAGGTGTGAAGAGAGAGGTGTGTATGGACTTGAAGCAGGGGATTAGAAATTAGATATATAAGTAGGGTGAAATTTTAACAAGGTGTAAAAATAAGGAATAGGGAAAATATAAAGCAGGAATAGGGTAAGAGAAACAGGAAAACAAAAGGGAAAAAGTGAGGAAGAGAGTGTTGGCATAAAGGTAAAGCTGAGATAGAGTAAAATGATGCTAAAGGGAAGATGAAAATAGAATGTAGAACACTAATCCCAAAGTAAAATAAAGAGAAAATAAAATGACACTTTTTAAAAAAAGGTAAAACAGTAATAGTAATAATACTGATTGAAAATAAAAATGTAATAATTAAAAAGGTAAAATCAAGTGAGGAAAAAAGAAAAAAAATTAGTTTCTTAAGTAAAAGATAAAAATAAAATGTGCAGTAGTGAAGGTCATTCACTTCCTCTACTGTTCTGTTTGGCACGCTGTTTCCTAGTCAGGACAGTATTGCAGTTCCCTGCATTCCACTGCTCCTCAGTGTTGTAGGCCACAGTCCTGATTTTCAATCAGGCAGTACATCTTTATTTCTTATACTCCTTTATTTGTGTTTACACAAGAGTCAATTTGTGATTCAACCCCTGGGTGGCAGTGTTTCTGGATTGACCTCAGGGTCTCTAGGTCCTCTCTAAGTAGTGTTTAGATTTTGTTTTCCCTGTGGCACTTAATACCGGTTTGGGGAAATGGGCTGCCCCAGAGCTGGTTCTCTGATTGTTATTCCCCGATATGTTCCCCAGGTTCCAGAAAAACAACTTTCCCCTGCAGTCTCTTATTGTCCCCAATTGGGTGATCCTATGTATTTGGCTTAGTAATCAAAAGCAAGGATTTAAAGAGAGGAAAAAAAAAAAAAAAGAGCCAGAGTAAGTGTGCAAATTCTGGCGCTGCGCTCAAGTCTGTGAAGTCTTTTTTCCTCTTGGGTCTAAGCAGCCAGCACACTTTTAAAATCTTTAGGCTGTCCTTTTGCACCCAGTTCAGCTATGGGTTGCTTTTTAGAGTTCCCTTCTGTTAGCAGCTCTGCGGACACCCCTTCCACATTCGTGGATCACACCAGCCCCAAGGGCCACAGACTTTTCTGGGTGGAGACTTCCCAGGATTATTCAGCTCCTGCAGTGCATGTTTCTCTCTCCTGCCCGGACCACAGACCTCACCTTATCACAGGCAAAATCTGACCTTTCTGTGAGGGGGTGCAGAGCTCCTCTGAATCCGTGTGCTCGTGCCACTTGGGGACCGGTGTTCTCAGGTTTGCAGCTGTTCACTGTGTGCTGTAGTTGTAGATTCCTGGGCTTTTCAGGCTTCCGATAACATCCACTTTCCCCTTCAAGATGGTGCGGTCTCCATGTCAGAGCCAGTCGCTCTGGGAGGGAACCCAGCAGCAGTGGGGGCTGCCCAGTCAGGGGAACCCCATCCGGCAGTCCCCCACAATTTCCTGGAGTATAGCTGTCCCTCAACTCACCAACAAACACTCCCCGTGCGACCACACACTCTCCCTTTGTTCTCTCACTCACACACTATCTTGCAGTCTCTAGTAGCCCATATTTAGATATTAGGTAACCAAATTATTTTACCTGTGGTTAACAGAATTAGAGCTCGTTCTTTGATAGTCATGTCCCTTCGTAGCTAGCTATTGTAATAGGTATATTGTGTCCTTTTGGGAGCCTAGTAATTTTCTAGAACATAAAACCATCCACATATTGGATTAGAGTGGAATAGCTAGGAAATTTAACATCATTTAAGCCAGCATTTAGTATCTATAACAATAAAAGTATAATATGCTAATTAGACTGGACAGCCTAACAACCTTCCAATGTCATTCCAGACATCCTTCTGGATGAAGCCACGGCAGTGGGGGCAGAGGCAGAGACAGTTAGGGGTGATCAGGCAGGCAAGCAGGCAGAGTGGTTAGGGATAATCAGGCAGGCAGGAGAGCAGTTAGGGACATCAGGCAGGCAGGCAAGTGGTTAGGGGTGATCAGGCAGGCAGGCAGGCAGAGGGGTTAGGGGCAATCAGGAAAGCAGACAGGTGAGTGGTTAGGAGCCAGCAGTCCCGGATAGCGAGAGGGATGTCTGACTGCCGGTTTAGGCCTGAACCACAGGATCAGGCCTAAACTGGCAGTCAGATTTCCCCCGAGGGGTCCCAGATTGTGAGAGGGTACAGGCCAGGCTAGGGACTCCCCCCACCCCCACCTCCCATGCACAAATTTCATTCACCAGGCCTCTAATCTAAGATAATAGGTGAGATTCTTTGTATATACATGAAGCATTTACTATCCAAGTAAACTTGTAATCTTTCCAGGTTAAAGCGAAGAAATATTTTTTTATATATATTTATTTATTTATTTATTTATTATTTTTTTTTTACATTTTTTTTGTTTGAAGTATTAAAAATAGTAGTACATATGTCTCTTTTTTTCCCCCATTGACCTCCCCCCACCCTCCCCTTCCCCCCAGTACATGCCTTTACCTGCCCTCCCCCCCCCCCCCAGTGTCTTTTATCCATTGGTTATGCTTATATGCATGCGTACAAATCCTTCGGTTGATCTCTTACAGCCACCCCCCCCCCCACCACAAAACCTCCTCTGCCTTCCCACTGTAGTTTGACAGTCTGTTCAATGCTTCTTTGCTTCTGTATCTATTTTTCCCCCTTTTCTTTCCTTTAAAAAATCTTGCCTCTGCAGACTAGAAATAAACATATAATAACAAAAAATGTTTGAGTCCCAATTTCAATGTCCAACAGTTCTGATTCCCCGTTTCAATGTCAAACAGTTCCTTAAGTGTACATGTCAGCAATGATATCTGTTTGGTGGGCACATGGTGGCAATGCAGGTCCAACCCTCTCTGGTTTGGTCCTAGGCACGCTGCTGCGTCACACAGCTTCTGACTGCTAGCAGGGCAAGGCGTCGTCAGCATCTCACATCTCTGGACTGTTTCTCCTCTTGTCTTCGTGGTTGGAGCAGACCTGTCAATTCCTCTCTGTTGCAGGAATCCACATGGTCTTGGAGTTGTTTTCTGAAAATATACAAACATATTCTCGACCAAAAGTTAATAAAGGAATCTTTTCTATATAATTGATTTGGGATCCTTTTTATTTTTGCCCAAACGATTTTCCTTTGTCTTATTTAGACACCATGTGTGTTTTTCATGGGTGTCTTGCTGTTAGCATTACAAATAAAAATTAATTTTGTAAAGTAAAAATTTTCTAGATGTAATTTACTTATAGGATATTTTTCCTTACATGATATTACCCTACTATCCCCCCTTTTTTGATTAATGGAGGCTTTTGTAAATTTTATAATGCAGTCTTGATAACTTTAAATTTTAATTTTTTGCACAAAAATATGACTGCTTTAGTTTCATTGCATGTTCAGGAATTTTACCATGAGATGAACTACCAATGGAAATTTTAGTTAACACTTTAGGAACAGCTTTTTGTCCAGTACAATTAAATTTTATTGAATATTCACTTATTTGAATTAGCCTATTTAAATTAATCTGAAAACTTGATTATTATTTTACTGTCAAATTTAATACTCTACCAACAATCTTAGTTTACCCTGTAAATATTAGTGGAAAGGATTATTTGCATTCTTGAGTAGGCCCTGAGTATTCCTGGTGCTAGGCTGGATTTAGATATAGGGCAGCTGCTGTCACCCAAGTCTCTGTCTGTTACCTGGGTCCCAATCTGAGCTGGGCCAAGTCACACTGTCTGTCACCTGTGTCCCGATCTGAGCTGGGAGTAGGAAGCAAAGCAGCCATGGGAGAAGGAGACCTCCCTCAGACGGGGCGAGGGTTCAGGCCCCTGCAAGTTTGGGAGGGTGGGGGTCTGTGCCCCACCTCTGATGATCCCCAAGTTCTCTCCTGATGGCCCCTCTGCGACTGTGCCTGTCTTAGGTTGTTCCTTCCCTGAGGAATCTTACCCGTCTCTGGCTATAAAGCGAAGAAATATTGACTGTCTTTCTACTGAAATGCTGAAGAGGGTACTACATAAATTTACTATTGAAAAATTTTGGCAGTCCACAGGAATGGCTGCTAATAAGGTATGTGAATTTGGAACCATAGGATGTCTGGGAATAACTAGTTTATTTATAGCTCTGAGATTTTGTACAAATCTTCATCATTTTCCATTTGGTTTCTTTACTGGAGGATAGGAGAGTTATAGGGGCTTGTGCATGGAATTATAAGCTCCCCTTTTTGTAATTTTAATTTCTCCTAAGCTATTGATAAGGAGAAAGGGAAATGCCTTCTTGTAGTCCTCAGAGCAGCCCTATGCTTGTTTCTCTGGGTGTGTTTTTAAAATCCCATTACAATTCCCTATAATTCTTAAAGTGGATAGACTTTTCTACAGGAAGTACTTATTTAGTAATTCTGTTGCTTTTGCTCCCAGAAACCAGTAGGCATATTAGTTGAAATAGGTTAGAATAGCCAGGATCACATATTCTAATAGTTAAATTTCTTTGCAAACCCATCAGGGTTCCAGAGAAAATCAGGAACAATTGCTGGTTCCTCTCTGGCTGAGACCAGCTTTTCTCTAAAGGGAGCTATTAGAATTCCTATTCTCATTTTCCCTTAAGTCAGTAGGGAGTGTAGTGGAGGAGATAGAAAGGGAAGGAAGAAGGATGGAGAAGGGCAAGTTCAGACAATGAAGCTCAGAGAGCAAAGGATATAGTGAAGGAGCTATAGAAGGGGGAGGAATGGGGTGTAGGCATTTAATAGCTTTAGAAGACTTCAGAGACAGCAACATTTCCTGAGATATTAGTGGTAAACTGACTCATACAGGTGCATTCTCTCCATTGTTCATGGCCCGAGAGATGCTTTTTGTTATGCTAATGTAACTGCATGAAAGGGTTACCAAGGCATTTTTTCTGTGAACAACTTGGTCAAGAACCAAATTATTTGAGATGGGATACATTTGATGAGGTTTGACTGTATCTCAAACAAGCAGCATGGGGCCTCAGCATACTCCATACCTCTTGCTAAGTGGCCCCAGGCCCAGCACTTGTGGCAGCCAGGCTTGGTTCATAGCTGGGCCTCTCCTGGGTACCTCTAAGCCCAGAACAAGCAGCAGCCATCTGAAGATTGCTTTGTAGCTCAGGCAGGGTGGCCCCAGACAGAACACAGGGTGACTGATATTGGCTAACACCTTGCAGTAGACTTCAGAGCCATCATATTCAGTGGACAGCTTCAGATCACAATGAAGCACCACCCAACCAACTCCACAAGTGACACATCAGAGCCCCACTGAAGTAAGTTCTGCAACTTGGGGTGGGTCCCTAAATAGCTGATCCTTCATGGTGGTCACAGTCAGTCCTTGCAGCAGATCGGCCTGGGGGTAAATCCTTACCATTGACATGACAAGTGCAATCAAGGCTCAACTACAGCAGGAGGTGGTACACAGCCTACAAAGGGTTTTGTAGGCAGTGGGAACAGCAAATTATGGTGGGAGTGGGAGGCACAACTTAAGCGCTCAGACTGGGTGATCAGGAATGCTGTGCCACTGGACAATAGAGGACACCTCCTACACTAGGTCATTCTACCAACCCCAAGATATGTAGCACAGCTCTGCCTAATATATAGAAACAAATGCAGGGAGGATGCCAAAATGAAGAGACAAAGAAACATGTTCCAAATGAAAGAACAGAATAAAACTCCAGAAATAGAACTATACAAAATGAAGACAAGCAATCTATCAGTTGCAGAGTTCAAGAAACTGGTTATAAGGGTGCTCAATGAACATAGGGGAAGAGTATATAATCTTAGAGAGAATTTTATCAGCATAAAAATGGACATGGAAACCATAAAAAAGAACCAGTCAGAAATTAAAGACACACAACTAAAATGAAAAATAATTTGTAGGGAATCAAAAGTAGAGTAGATGAATCTAAGAATCAAATCAGTGATTTGGAATATAAAGAAGCAAGAATACCCAATTATCAAAAAGAAAAAAGAATTTAAAAAAATGAGAATAGTGTAAGGAGCCTCTGAGACCACTTCAAGAGTACCAACATTCACATCCTGGGGGTGCTAGAAGGAGAAGAAAGAGAACAAGAAATTGAAAAGCTATTTGAAAAAATTATGACATAAAATTTCTCTAACCTGATGAAAGAAATAGACGTACATGTCCAGGAAGCACAGAGTTTCAAATAAGATGAACACAAAGAGGCCCACACCAAGGCACATCATAATTTAAATGCCAAAGGTTAAAGACAAAGAGAGAATCTTAAAAGCAGCAAGAGAAAAGCAGTTAGTTACCTACAAGGGAGCACCCATACAACTGTCAGCTGATTTCTCAACAGAAACTTTGCAGGTCTGAATGGATTGGCACAAAATATTCAAAGGTTTGAAAAGCAAGGAACTACAACCAAGATTACTCTACCTAGCAAAGCTGTTATTTAAAATCTAAAGACAGATATAGAGCTTCCCAGACAAGAAAAAGCAAAAGAAGTTTATCACCACCAAACCAGTATTACATGAAATATTAAAAGGTCTTCTTTAAGAAGAAGAAAAAAAATTGTGAACAATAAAATGGTAATAAATACATATATGTCAACAAGTGGATAAAAAATAAAATAAACAAGCAGAAAAAAAAAAGACTCATACATATAAAGAACATTTTAATGGTTGCCAGCTCGTAGGGCACTTGGAGGATGAGTGATAAAGATAAAGGGATTAAGAAGTACAAACTGAGTCCTGGACAGATGGTTCAGTTGGTTGGAGCTTCATCCCATATGCCAGAAAAAGATTATAGATTCAACTCTCAGTCAGGGCACATAGCTAAGTTGTAGTTTTGATCCCTGGTCAGGGTGGGTATGGGAGGCAATTGATTAATGTTTCTCTCTCCCATTGATGTTTCTCCCTCTCCCTCTCCTTCCTCTCTCTCTAAAATAAAAAACATATCCTTGGGTTAGGATTAGAAGAAAAGAAGTACAGATTGGTAGTAACAGAATAGTCATGGGAATGTAAAGTACAGCATAGGGAATATAGTCAATAATCCTATATAATAAAAAGCTAATATACAAATTGACCGATTGGCAGAACAGCTGAACAACCAGTAGCTATGATGTGCGCTGACCACCAGAGGGAGTGTGTGGAACATGTTGGGCGTTGGCCACGATGGGATGGTGGAATAGGTGAGTGGGGGCGCCAGACCAAGGAGGGGCACCAGTTGCTGTCATCAGGGTGAGCCTCTGGTGGTTAGTGAAAATTCTTTGCTCCCACGCACTGTGGTTCTGCCTGGCACTCGCACCTGCTGCCGGCGGAGTTGCTGCTCACACCCACTGCCAGCGCTGGCCCTGCTCACACCTGTAGCTGGTGCCTGGCACTGGTCCTGATTGCTCAGCGCCATCAGCAGGTGCAAGTGGCAACTGCTGGCCCTGATCACCCCTGAGGCTTCTCCACTTCACCCTGCTCCTGAGGGGTAATTGGGGCAGCAGCTGCCATTTATACCCACTGCTGCCACCGGCCCCAATCACTCCATGCCATCAACAGGTGTGAGTGGGGCTGGTGCCATCAGCACGTGGGAGCAGCGGCAGGAGTGGGGCTGCTGGCAGACAGGGGACCTGGGGCCACAGTAAGAGGTGCCAGGCAGGGGCATGGAGGATGGGCTGAGACCCACCCCTGTGCCTACTGAAGCCTCACAGCCCACAGTTCCTTTCAAGGTGCATGAATTCATGCACTGGGCCCCTAGTATCCTGTATAATAAAGAAGTAATATGAAAATTGACCATCATGCCCTTGCACAGATGGCCACCCCCATGTGGTCATAAGATGGCCACCCCCATTTGGTCACAAGATGGCCGGCAGGGAAGGGCAGTTGTGGGTGACCAGGCCAGCAGGGGAGGGCAGTTGGGGGTGACCAGGCCTGCAGGGGAGGGCAGTTGGGGGGGATGAGGCCTGCAGGGGAGGGCAGTTGGGGGCAATTGGGCCTGCAGGGGAGGGAGAACAGTTGGGGTGGACCAGTCCTGCAGGGGTGGGCAGTTGGGAGCAACCAGGCCTGCAGGGGAGGGCAGCTAGGGGCAACCAGGCTGGCAGGGGAGGGCAGTTGGGGGTGATCGGACCAGCAGGGGAGGGCAGTTGGGGGCAATCGGGCTGGCAGGGGAGTGGTTAGGGGGTTATCAGGCTGGCAAGCAGAAGCAGTTAGGGGGGTTATTAGGCTGGCAAGCAGAAGCAATCAGGCAGGCAGGCAGGTGAGTGGTTGGGAGCCAGCAGTCCCAGATTGTGAGAGGGTACAGGGATTGGGCCTAAACCAGCAGTTGGACATCCCCCAAGGGGTCCCAGATTGGAGAGGGTGCAGGCTGGGCTGAGAGACACCCCCTCCGGTGCATAAATTTCATGCACTGGGTCTCTGGTAGTCTAATAACTATGTATGGTGTCAGATGGCTGATAGATTTATCATGATGATAACTTAGTAAGTTATATAATGTCTACTCACTGGGGTATACAGCTGAAATTAATATAATACTGTATTCCAACTGTAATTGAAAACAAAAATGATTTAAAAAATAAATTTCTGTGGTTTATAAGCCACTGAGTTTATGATATTTTGTTATAGAAGCCTCCCAGACTTCTCCACTTTAAGGTTATTTTTTTCCCTTTAGAATTTAAAAGCATATTGTGGAGTGGTATTTTGAAACTATGTAAATATCCTGTTCCTCACCAAACTTTCACTTATTCTTTACTTATATCAGTATGGACTTGTGATTTCCCCTTCTACTCAAAGGATTATAATTCACTAGAGGCCCGGTGCACAAAATTTGTGCACGGGGGGCAGGGGGTCCCTCAGCCCAGCCTGCACTCTCTCCATTCTGGGACCCCTCGAGGGATGTCCGACTGCCCGTTTAGGCCCGATCCCAGGGACTGCTGGCTCCCAACTGCTCGCCTGCCTGCCTTCCTGATTGCCCCTAACCACTTCTGCCTGCCAGCCTGATCACCCCCTAACCACTCTCCTGCTAGCCTGATTGATGTGTAACTGCTCCCCTGCCAGCCTGTTTTCCCCTAACTGCCCTCCCCTGCAGGCCTGGTCACCCCCAACTGCTCTCCCCTGCAGGCCTGGGTCCCTCCCAACTGCCTTTTCCTGCAGGCCTGGTCGCCCCCAACTTCCCTCCTCTGCTGGCTTGGTCCCTCCCAACTGCCCTCCTCTGCTGGCCATCTTGTGGTGGCCATCTTGTGTCCACCTGGGGGCAGGATCTTTGACCACATGGGGCAGCCATCTTGTGTGTTGGAGTGATGGTCAATCTGCATATTACTCTTTTATTAGATAGGATAGAGGCCTGGTGCACGGGTGGGGGCCAGCTGGTTTGCCCTGAAGGGTGTCCCGGATCAGGGTGGGGGTTCCCTTGGGGCATGGGGTGGCCTGGGCGAGGGGCCTGTGGTGGTTTGCAGGCCAGCCACGCCCCCCAGTGACCCAATTAGAGGCCCTGGTATCTGGAGTTTATTTATCTTCTACAATTGAAACTTTGTAGCCTGGAGCGGAGCCAAGCCTTCTGCTTGCTCGGTGGCAGCAGCCATTTCTGTTGGGGTTTATGTATCTTCTATAATTAAAACTTTATAGCCTTAAGCGAGGCCTGGGCCGGCCAGGGTGTGCGGAAAGCTTGGCTTCCTCCATCACTGGGGGCAACCCTAGCCTCCTGCTCTTTCCAGCTCCGTGGCTGCCGCCATTTCTGTTTGGGTTTATGTATCTTCTATCATTGAAACTTTGTAGCCTTGAGTGGAGGCCTAGGTCGGCAAGGGCAGGCGGAAAGCTTGGCTTCCTCCATTGCCGGGGAAACCCAAGCCTCCCTCCTGTTCTCTGTGGCAGTAGCCATCTTGGTTGGGTTTATTTGCATATTCGCTCCTGATTGGCTTGTGGGCGTGGCTTGTGGGTGTAGCGGAGCGAGGGTTAATTTGCATATTACTCTTTTATTAGATAGGATTACTGTCATTTATTTGGATGCCCAAGTTGTCCCAGATTTGGCCAGGGTGAATCCCTCCAAACTGCATTCTGTATCCTTTTGACATGCTCCCGTTATTTATTTATTTTAAGCACTTTCTTACTTTCCAGGACAAGACAGTCCAGACTCATATGTACTTTATGAGCTTCAGTCCTGGAACCAGCCACTTATACAAAGAGAATATGACATTTTTTTTTCCAATCCTTGCACTGAATTCTCATGTTGGCCTAGAAGTTTCCAGTTATATTTTGAAAAGAATAAAGAGAAAGCCAAAAGTAAATTTAAGTCTGATATGCTCCAATGTAGTGATTGCAAGACACAGGTGTGGAGAGAAAACTGAGTCAACAGATCCATAATTGAATCAGAATTAGTCATGCAGGCATCTTCCTTGATGTGTGGAATACACAACTGGTAGGTCTAGGACAGACTTTGATTTAGTGTTAGGAAATAATTTGGCTTGGAGTGGCTTTTCAACAAACATTTGAATATATCTCCCTTAAATATGGTCCAAGAGATCTCATGGACCCAAGCCATGGGCTAGAGAGACCCTTCAGTCAGTTTGGTCATCCTTGGACCATCTTCCTATACACAAATTCAGTGTAAGCTGGTCCTGTGGAAACTAGGCCTGGGCAGTGGAAGGCAGCAGGTGCTGTGCCAGGGTGCTCTCCTGGAGCCAATGGAGACAGGATTGGATTTGCTGGCTACTGATATTGCCACTGTCAGGATTTCTGGATCCCAGGACAGTGTCACATGGGAGAACAACCACTGCTGGCAGGGCCATCTCTTTCAGAGGGCCTGGTCCAGGAAACTCTTTCTCAAATTTCCATCTTAAACAGAGTTTTATATTTTAACTAGAGGCCCAATGCATGAAATTCGTGTGCGGGGGGTGGGGGGGGGTGGGGGTGGGGAAGGAATCCCTCAGCCTGGCCTGCGCCCTCTTGCAACCTGGGACCTATCGCTCCTAACTGCCTGCCTGCTCACTCCTAACCACCAGCCTGCTCACTCCTAACTGCCTGCCTGCTCGCTCCTTACTGCTTACCTGCTCGCTCCTTACTGCCTGCCTGCTCGCTCCTTACTGCCTACCTGCTCGCTCCTTACTGTTTGGCTCGCTGCTCCTTAGCACTGCCCTGGAGGTGGGAGAGGCTCCTGCCACCACTGCTGCACTTGCCAGCCATGAGCCCAGCTTCTGGTTAAGCGGTGCTCCTGCTGTGGGAGCACACTAATGACTAGGGGGCAGCTCCTGCATTGAGTGTCTGCCCCCTGGTGGTCAGTGTGCATCATAACAACCAATCATTCTGGTCATTCCACCATAAAGGTCTCTGGGCTTTTATATAATAGACTAGAGGCCCGGTGCATGAAATTTGTGCATGGGGGGTGTCCCCCAGCCCAGCCTGTGCACTCTCACAATCTGGGACCCCTCGGGGATGTCTGACTGCCGGTCGGACATTCCTCTTGCAATCTGGGATGCTAGCTCCTAACCGCTGGCCTGCCTGCCTGCCTGCCTGATTGCCCCTAACCGCTCACCTGCCTGCCTGCTCAGTGCATGTCATGGCGATCGGTGGTTCCACCGTTCAGTCTATTTGCATATTACCCTTTTATTATATAGAATATGGCTGAGACATATTCTCAATTCAGTGACCTGTTTTAGCAATCGGGGCTATGGAATTTGTTCTGATAAGGAAACTCTCCCCACAGAGTTCAGAATGCTTCCCGGACACACATTGAGGCTTGCAGTTCTTCAGTCATAACTGGTTTTCATGGGTTTCTGTGTTTCTGAAATGCCTTTTCATACCCTTTGCCTATTTCTATTACGTTAAGTTTTCTCACTCATTGATGTTTAGGAGATCTTTATGTATATTTGGTAGTAATCTTTTGTCAGTGACATGTACTGCAGATACCTTCTCTCATTTTGTAATTTGTCTTTTTGCTTTCTTTAGAGTGTCTTTTTTGTTTGTGTTTTAATTGTGTGTGGTTTTAATTTTTACTTTCAATTTTGGAAAATTTCAGACAAATAAAAGTTGAAAGTGTGATATAATGAATCCCCAGATACCCAATTTTTAACAATTATCAGTAAGCGATTTGAGGTATTTTTGATGAAAAAGGTTATTAATTGTATATTAGTCAAGTTTATCAATATTTTATTTTATTAATAGAGATTCTCAGTTATTATTTATTTACTTATTCTTTAACTTTTTTTCTTTTATTGATTTTTAGAAAGAGAGGAATGGAGAAAGAGAGAGACAGAGAGAGATTTGTGTTCTACTTATTTATGCATTCATTGGTTGATTGTTCCTGACCATGGATTGAACCCACAACCTTTGTGTATGGGGACAATGCTTTAACCAACTGAGCTACCTAGCCAGGGCTGGTATTATTTAGTCTTAGAATAACGTTTTTATTTTGGAATAATTACAGATTTACAAAAGACTTTCGAGGATGATAAGTACAGAGGTCCTGTTTCACCCTCACCACTTTTCATTTTCTCTAATGTTATCTTACACTACTTTTTTGAAATTTTGTAAGAGTTTATTTGTGCCAAACTGAGGACATATGCCAGGGAGCAATATCTCAAATGCCCTAAAGAATAGGTTTTACAGTTTTTTCCCCCCTTGATTGACATTTTAATTAATTTTTAAGTTATTTTGTAATTTTTAAATTATAGTTGACATACATTATTATATTAGTTTCAAGTATACATCTCAGTGATTAGACATTACACAACTTACTAAGTGATCATCCCAATAAATCTAACACCCACCTAACACCATACATAGTTATTAGAATATTATTGACTATATTCCCTATGCTGTACTTTACATCCCCCTGAATATTCTGTAACAACCAACTTGTACTTAACCACTTTCTTTTCACTCATCCCCCCAACCCTTTCTCACCTGGCAACTGTCAAAAATGTTCTCTGTATCTATGAGTCTGTTTTTAGTCTGCTTGTTCTTTAATTTTGGTTTTTCAATTCAATTTTTGCCAGATATGTTTATTGCTGTTTTGTTGTTGATAATTTTGTTCTTTTTTCCTTCTTCTTCTTCTTAAAGAAGACCCTTTAACATTTCATGTAATACTGGTTTGGTGGTGATAAACTCCTTTAGCCTTTTCTGGTCTGGGAAGCTCTATATCTGTCATTTGGTTCTAAATGATAACTTTTCTGGGTAGAGTAATCTTTGTTGTCATCCCTTGCTTTTCATCACTTTGAATATTTCATGCCAATGCATTCAGGTGTGCAAAGTTCTGTTGAGAAATCAGCTGACAGTTGTATGGGAGCTCCCGTGTAGGTAACTAACTGCTTTTCTCTTGCTGCTTTTAAGATTCTCTCTTTGTCTTTAACCTTTGGAATTTAAATTATGATTTGTCTTGGTGTGGGTTCATCTTATATGAGATTCTGAAATTCCTGTATTTTGTATGTTTATTTCCTTCACCAGGTTAGGGACGTTTTCTGTCATAATTTTTTCAACTGCGTTTAAATTTCTTGTTCTCTCTCTTCTCCTTCTAGCACCCCCATGATACAAATGATGGTACACTTAAGTTGTCATATGAGCTCCTCATTGTTTTTGGATTTTTTTTTTCCTTTTTGCTGTTATGATTGGTTGTTTTTGCTTTCTTATATTCCCAATTGCTGATTTGATTCTTGGTTTCATCTACTCTACTGTTGACTTCCCGTAAATCATTCTTCATTTCAATTGTGTAGCCTTCATTTCTGACTAGTCTTTTTTTATGCTGTTGAGGTTCTCACTAAGTTCATTGAACATCCTTATAACCAGTGGTTTGAACTCTGCATGTAAGAGATTGCTTGTCTCCATTTTGTTTAGTTCATTTTCTGGAGTTTTGTTCTGTTCTTTCATTTTGGGACATGTTTCTTTGTCTCCTCATTTTGGCAGTCTCCCTGGGTTAGTTTCTATGTATTAGGTAGAGCTGCTCTGTCTCCCAGGCTTGGTAGAGTGGCCTAATGTAGTGGCACCCCCGGGCTTGGTAGAGTGCCACAGCCTCCCTGATCACCCAATCTGGTCCCTGGAGATGCACCCCCCCATGTGGGCTGTTTACATCCTTTTGTTGTAGTTGAGCCTTAATTGGTGTTGGCATGTCAATAGGAGGGGTTTACCTCTAGGCCAATCAGCTGCAAGGACTGGCTGTGACCACCAACCACTGACCTCCAACCATTGTGGAGGAAGAGTTGTACAGGAACCTGACCCACAGAGCAGGATTTACTTCAGCAGGGCTCTGCTGGCTGCTGAGTCTACCCCTTGAGTGTATTGCTTGTAGAGAAAGGTGGTGGTGGTGCTTTGATGTGGTCTGAAGCTGTCTACTGGGTGAACTGGCTCTGGATCCTCCTGGGACTTGCCAGCCAAGGTCAGTCACCACCTGTGTTCTGCCTGGGGCCACCCAGCATGTGCTATAAAGCAATCTACATATGGCTTCTACTTGTACTGAGCTTGGAGGTGCCCAGGTAAGGCCAAGCTGTGAACCAAGGCCAGCTGCCACTAGTACTGGGTCTAGGGCCACTTAGCAAGAGGTTTGGGGCAGGCCAAGACCAGAAAAATCTGAAGCATGAGCCAAGACAGTCCATTTGTATGAAAAGCCACTGGAAATAGCGTGGGTAGGCCTGAAATTTGGCTGGGGTGGAGCTTCAGGGTATCACCAGGGCTGGGAAAACTGTGTGAGCCAGGTTTATGGAGTCTCAGATATGGCACAAGCCTGCTGGCTCTATAGAGGGAGGTCTCAGAAAAGGAACAATGGCCTCTGCCAGCCCTTCTGTCTGAGAGAAAGCTGTCCCACCCCCACCAGTTCTCACACTGATGCTGAACAATTCAGTTCCTCCTCATAATATCTCTGGTGCCTTTCAAGTGCTGCACCAATGCTGGAACTCAGATGGAGTGAATCTGAGTAAGCCTATGCATGGACCCTTTAAGAGGAACTGCCTGGGGCTACAGCAGCCCTCTGTCCATTGTTTTTTACAGCTAGAAGTTATGGTGATTTCTCTTCCTGTCACTGGATCCCTGGGCTGGGGTGCTTGGTGTGGGCCTTGGACCCCTCCTTCTCAGGGGTGATCTCTGCAGTTAAGATATCCCTCCTGATTTTAATCTGCCACACATGGATGTCATATCAGCCCATTTCACCCCTCTGCCCCTTCTACCAGTCTCCATGTGGCTTCTTTTTTAATAGTTGTGGGACTTCCATTCACCCAGATTTGAGGTGGTTCTGAATGATGGTTGTTCTGTAGTTTAGTTGTAATTTTGATATGATTGTGGGAGGAGGCAAGTACTGCTTTTACCTATGCCACCCTTTTATTAGATTATTACTAGGTGTACCGGTTAATAGTGGTGGATTTTGTAATCAAAGAAAACAAGATAATTTCAAGAAAAACATCAAAAGTGCTCTATTCAAAGTAATGTCCATTGCTAGCTACACATTTCCCCCATCTTTCAGGTAATTTGTGGATATTGTCCACAAATAGAACTTTTCTTGTTTTGAGGCAAACCATTCAGAGACCCAGTTTTCCACTTCTTCATATGTTTTGAAGTGCTGCTAAGAAAGTGCGTGTGCCATTGATCGGAACAAGTGGTAATCTGAAGGAGCAAGGTCTGGTGAATACATCGGGTGGGTTAATACTTCCCAGGCAAGATCTTTAAACGTGTCTTTAACTGGTTTTGAAGTGTGTGATGGTGCGTTATCATGAAGCAAAATGACTTTGCCATGTCTTCTGGCACATTCTGGTCATTTCACGATCAAAGTGTGGTTCAAATTGATTATTTGTTGTCGGTAGCAATCAGTATTAACGGTTTCACCTGGTTTTGGAAGCTCATAATACACCACACCTTCCTGATCCCACCAAACGCAGAGCACTGTCTTCTTTCCGAAGCGATTTGGTCTTGCAGTCGATGTTGATGGTTGACCTGGATCAACCCATGATTTTGTGCATTTGGGATTCTCAAAATAAATCCACTTTTCATTGCCAGTCATAATTTGATGCAAAAAAGACTTTCTTTCGTGCCATTGAAGCAACATTTTACTGATGACTTTTTGGTTTTCCATTTGTCTTTTGTTCAGTTGATGTGGCACCCATTTTCCTTCCTTTAAAATCTTTCCCATTGCTTGCAAACTATTGGAAATTGTTTGCTGAGCAATGTTTAATCTTTCTGCAAGTTGTTTTTGAGTTTGACACGCATCTTCATCCAATAATGCTTGTAATTGTTGGTCTTCAAACTTTTTTGGTTGACCTGGATGTTCTTTGTCTTTCATATCGAAATCATCACTTTTAAAGCCTTTAAACCAGTGATCACAAGTATCTTGAGATGGAGCATGTTCACCATAAGCTTCCCGAAGTATACGATAAATTATTCTTCAAAATAAAGATTTAAAACTTTCTACAAATGCTCTTTTTTGGCACGAAATTAGACATTTTTAAGTGTAAAAATATCTATGATGTTAACACTTTCAGCAAATTTGACATATGAAATTTTGAAGCTTGCTGTCAATACAACAAAATAGCATATATATCAAACTGCATATATATCAACATATGTGTAACTCCATCTATTGAAAAAAAAAATCTGCATTAACTGGTACACCTAGTAAAACTAAGAAACCAATATTGATACATTACTATTCACTGAACTCTAGACTTTATTTTATTTTTCCCAGTTTTCTTCCAGGATCTCAGCTAGTGCACTTAGTTGTCATGTCTCCTTAGTTTCTTCTGGTCTAGGACAGTTTCTTGGTCTTTGTTTTTCTTTTTACTAGTATATCTTGACAGTTTTGAAACATATTGGCCAAGTATTTTGTAGACTAGGCCTTATTTTTAAATTATTCCTTACTTTAAAGTTAGAAGAAGTCACCTGTGTTTTCTTATACTAGTAAAGGTTAAAATATTTTTCTTTTGACATGTCAGTCCTTAATCTTTTCAGGACTTATTTATGGTAGGGTTCAAGGTTCATCCCCGCCTCTCCCATGTAGATAACCAATTTTTGATCATTGAACAGTCATTAAAGATTTACCATGACCTCTTGATCATATATTAATGTTTCCCATAAGGATAGTTCTGTTTCTGGGTTCTGTTTTCATTCTTTGGTTTCCTTGTCTCTCTGCCAATGACATAATTGTCTTAATTACTCCAGCTTTATCAGAAGTCTTTATTTTTGGCAGAGCTAGCCTATCTCCTTAGTCTTCTTGTTCAGAAATGTCTTGGGTATTCTTTGCTCTTCCTCATACATTTGTCATGTTCCACAACAATAAACACAAACTGTTGAGAATTTTCATTGGTGTTCCAGTAAGTCTATATAGATTATTATGTGAAACATGACACTTTTAAGTTAAACCTTCTTGCTCATAAATATATAATCTTTATCTGGGACTTTTACATGTTTTTTTTTAAAGATACAGTTATAATATTTTCTATTATAAGGCAGGCATATCTTTTATTAGGTTTATTTCTAGGTTCATCAAAGTTTTTATTACTATTCAATAGTGTCTTTTAAAAAATAAAATTTCTAATTGGCTGTTGTTAGTAAATAGAGTGCAACTATTGTTTATATGTTTACATCTATCATCTTGCCAAACTCCATTTCCTTTTTATATTTACTAATTTATTTGTTAATTCTTTTCAGTTTTCTATGAAAATAATCATGTCATCATAAGTTATTATAATTTTATTTTTTTGTCTTTTAACTCTTATGACTTGAATTTCTTTTTCTTTTTTTAAAATTTCTTTATTGATTAAGGTGTTACATATATCTCCTTATTTCCCCATTACTCCCCTCTCCTTCCCCCCATCTCCCTGAATTTCTTTTTCTTGACTTATTGTGTTGGCTGGGACATGTTGACTGGACAAGGTGAAAGTGGACATCTTTGTCTTCTTTCTGGTCTTAAAGGTTACTATTCCTTTTAATTTAATTTAATTAATTTATTTTTTAAAATATATTTTATTGATATTTTACAGAGAGGAAGGGAGAGGGATAGAGAGCTAGAAACATTGATGAGAGAGAAACATCGATCAGCTGCCTCCTGCACACCTCCTACTGGGGATGTGCCCGCAACCAAGGTACATGCCCTTGACCGGAATCGAACCCGGGACCCTTCAGTCCGCAGGTCGACGCTCTATCCACTGAGCCAAACCGGTTTCGGCCCTTTTAATTTTAAAATAAGAGTTATACTTGCTTCCGGAAATGAGTTTGGGGTAATTTTTTTCCTCCTTTCTCTACAAAAGTCTTTATAAAGTTAGAATGATCTATTCCTTCATTAGGTAGACTTGCCTGTGGAGGTGAAGCCCATCTCTGACATCCATCATGCAATTTAGCAAGACACTAATTTTATTCATTAATTTTTTTTACTGTAGAAAATTTTTTATTTTTATTGAATTTATTGGCATCACTTTGGTTGATAAAACCATACAGGTTTTAAGTGTACAACTGTAAAACACATCTGCATCCTGCATTGTGCATTCACCATCCGAAGTCAAGTTTTTCTGGCTCTGGCCCACTAGCTCAGTTGGTTAGAGCATCGTCCCAATATGCCAAGGTTGTGAATTTGAACCCCCATCAGGTAACATATAAGAATCAACCAATGAATGCATAAATAGGTGAAACAACAAACTTATGTGTTTTTTCTCTCTCTCTTTCTCAAGAAAAAAAGTTTCTTTCTGCCACCATTTATCCCCTTGTTGCCCTCCCCCAACCCAAAACACTAATTTTATAAGCAAAATCCTATTAATGACACTCCTTTTGTTAGTAAAAAGACTCTCCCATTGAAGCCTTTGTAGTAATTGACTGCTGACTCTGCTGTGTGGCTTTAAGGTTAAATGTTAACTGACCATTCTTTTTTTTTTTTTAAATATATTTTATTGATATTTTACAGAGAGGAAGGGAGAGGGATAGAGAGCTAGAAACATGGATGAGAGAGAAACATGGATCAGCTGCCTCCTGCACACCACCCACTGGGGATGTGCCTGCAACCAAGGTACATGCCCTTGACCGGAATCGAACCCGGGACCCTTCAGTCCGCAGGCCGACGCTCTATCCACTGAGCCAAACCGGTTTCGGCTAACTGACCATTCTTGAAGAGCAAGTTCCTGATGAAAAAAACTGACTTCTGCTTACGTGCAGTTTAGAAGAAAACACACACACAGAGAGAGAGAGAGAGAGAGAGAGAGAGAGAGATCATATTTTCCTTGCAAATATTTTAAAGAAAGTTACAGCATTTTAAAGTCAGTGAATTCTCTTTGTGTGGATTTAAAAAAAATGTATTTTGTGATCCCAGGCTGACTTTTTTTTTTTTTGACACCAAGTTACTCTACTCATTTGCTGCCCTACTTGCTGAAACATGAATACCTGGAAAGAAAGCTCTCAGTGAAGCAGAGATTAACTGTGAGAAAGAGGAAGAAAAACAGGCATCTATAACAAGCCTGAGCAAGTTACTCAGGTATTCGTTAAGATTCAGTCCTTGATGGACAGATTAAACTCTTATTCCCAAAGATAAGATCAACTTTTTGGAGGAAATGTCAAAAATGTAAGAAAGCAGGATAAAGTCTTTATTAACCATTCACTCATTCATGTAGCAGTTATTGAATGCCTGCTATGTGTAAGTAACCATGATAGACACCAAGACTATGAAGAATAAATATGGAACAATTTTTACCCTCAAGTAACTCACAGTCTAGATATAAAAGATACTTGAATATGCAAAGGGTATTATGAGGAGTGAAGATGAGTGTTCATACTCAAGACTTCGTTATCAGTAAAAAAATAAATGATAACTCAATTTCTGCTATGAGGTCTTGCTGAAGCCAACAACAACAAAAAAACTTAGATAACATGTTAAAAAATAAAAAAACCTTTCTGAAAGCATCAAAGACCTAGAAAGATAGTGAAGAGTTACAAGGATAAGATCTGGGATGAGAGAGGTTCAGGTCATTCCAGGGGTAGAGGAGACATGAAGGATGACATTCAGGACAGATACTCTGTGGGCAGAAGGACTGGATTTAATACTTTTAAAGACAGGGAAAATTATGACAGAGGTTACTCTAGTCTGCTTAAGAGAGATTTTGGGGCAAAACCCCAGAATCGTGTTTATAGTGCTGCAAATTATACCAGCTTTGGAAATAATTGTATGTCTGCTGGGATACAGACCAGTTTTAGTACTTATCAGAATGGCTATGATAGCACTCCACAATATAAAAGTAATGTTCCAGATTGTCGGAGAAACCAAGATGGCAGCATAGGTAAGCACCTAGGCTGCTGCCTCGCACAACAATTTCGAAACTACAACTAAAAGACAGAACGGACACCATCCAGAACCACAGGAAAGCTGGCTGAGTGAAAATTCTACAACTAGAAGGAAAGAGAAAAGCTCACAGAGAATTGGAGGTACGGCAAAGGGTCTTTGTGCGTGCAGAGAGGAAGGGCGGCTGAGAGCCTGGCTGACTTTCTCTGGCGGAAGGGGGAAGGAAGCCCCCGACCGCAGTGAACCCCAGTTCTGACTGCACTGAACCCCAGTTCTGGGCGAGCCCCTGGGGACCCATGCTCTTACAGGGGGAATCTGGACTCTCGGGCGGAGACTCGGGAGCAGGGGAAGGCAGAGGTCTGAAGGCGTGCGCATGTGCCACTGAGCACAAAGGCTGCGGAGGTTGCCACAGGCTTTCCCTAGTGGAAGGGAGTCAGAAGCTCCTGACTGCACTGAGCCCCAGTTCCAGGCGAGCCCCTGGGGACCCACGCTCTTGTGGGGGGAATCTGGACTCTCGGGCGGAGACTCAGGAGCCGGGGAAGGCAGAGGTCTGAAGGCACGCACGTGCATGCAAGGGCAAGGCTGACGGGAAGCCAAGACTGTCTGCTCCACCCTGAGACTCCACCCCATCCAAGCTGAGCACAGAGGCTATTGCAATTTGGCAAGTCTAATCCTATAAGGCTGTCTCCAGCACCGAACTTCTCCCAGCGTAGACACAGCTGATCCTTACAGCCAACTGGCCTGGAGGTCAATTCCTCCCATGATACCCAAAACAATCAAGACTTAATTACAACAAGGCTGTACACACAGTCCACAAAGGGGTGCACCAAGAGTGTCCACCTCAGGTTAACTGGGGAGGCCGACCCACTGGGCCATATAGGAAACCTAGCACACAAATCTACCCTACCAACTCAGGGAAGCAGTGAAAATGCGGCGTCAAAGAAACAGATCACAAACGAAAGAAATGGAGGAAAACAAATGACTAGATATAGAATTCAAAACCACGGTTATAAGGCTTTTCAAGAATATCCTAGAAAAGGCCGATAAATATAACGAGACCCTCGAAGATATGAAAAAGGACCAACTAGAAATTAAACATACACTGACTGAAATAAAAAATATTATACAGAGACCCAAAAACAGACTAGAGGAACACAAGAATCAAGTCAAAGAATTGAAATACAAAGAAGCAAAAAACACTCAACCGAAAAAGCAAAAAGCAAAAAAAAAATCCAAAAAGTTGAAGATAGTGTAAGAAGACTCTGGGACAATTTCAAGCGTACCAACATCAGAATTATGGGGGTGCCAGAAGAAGAGAGAGAGCAAGATACTGAAAACCTATTTGAAGAAATAATGACTGAAAACTTCCCCCACCTGGTGAAAGAAATAGACTTACAAGTCCAGGAAGCACACAGAACCCCAAACAAAAGGAACCCAAAGAGGACCACACCAAGACACATCATAATTAAAATGCCAAGAGCAAAAGACAAAGAGAGAATATTAAAAGCAGCAAGAGAAAAACAGTTAGTTACCTACAAGGGAGCACCCATACGACTGTCAGCTGATTTCTCAACAGAAACTGTGCAGGCCAGACGGGAGTGGCAAGAAATTTTCAATGTGATAAATAGCAAGAACCTACAACCAAGATTACTCTACCCAGCAAAGCTATCATTCAGAATTGAAGGGCAGATAAAGAGCTTCACAGATAAGAAAAAGCTAAAGGAGTTCATCACCACCAAACCAGTATTATATGAAATGCTGAAAGGTATTCTTAAAGAAGAGGAAGAAGAAAAAAGTAAAGATAAAAATTATGAACAACAAATACATATCTATCAACAAGTGAACCTAAAAATCAAGTGAATTAAAAACCTGAGGAACAGAATAATCTGGTGAATATAATAGAATCAGGGGCATAGAAAGGGAGTGGACTGATAATTCTCAGGGGGAAAGGGCTATGGTGGGGTTCAGGAAGAGACTGGACAAAAATCATACACCCATGGATGAGGACAGTGTGGGGGAGGTAAGGGCAGAAGGTGGGGTGGGAACCGGGTGGAGAGGAGCTATGGGGGGAAAAAGGAGAAACAATTGTAATAATCTGAATAAAGATTTATTAAAAAAAAAAGTAATGTTCCAAATATGCACAGTGGTATATGATCCAACAGGAATATGCATATCCTGCTACTACTGCTGCACCTATGATTGGTTGTCCAATGCCAACAAGATATTCTTATTAAGACTCTAAAAGTATATGTGAATGTCTTTTTTTCATAATTGAATTTTATATTGTGTGTCATCAGACAAAAGATAGTTATTTAAGGAGCATGGGTAATGTAGAAATGACTGCAGTGCAGTAGTAATTATGGTGCACTTTCCTCCTATTTAAGTTGTATATTTCTCTATATTTCTGAAACAATTTTTGTGGGGTTTTTTTTGTACTAGAAAATGCAGGAAATATTTTCACAAAAATAAATGTACAGTTATTTGAAATATAATAAATAAAGGCAATGCATGGCTTTCCAGTAAAAAAAAATTTAAAGACTGAAAATAAAGGATATCACTTACGATGACATAAAAATGATAAACTACCTAAAAATAAGTCTTACAAAAGATGTGTAAGATCTCCATGTAGAAAACTATAAATTATTGTGAGAAACTAAAAAGAACTAAATAAAGTGGGAGTTATACCATGTTTGTGAATTGGAAGACTCAGTACCAAAGATACCAAATTTCTGTAAATTGATGTATAGATTCAATGTGATTCTATCTCAACAGATTTTTTTTATAATCTGATTTAAAATTTATATGGAAATACAAAAGACCAAAAATAATCAAGACAGTCCCTTGAAGAAAAGCAAGGTGGACAGTCTTACTCTTCTAAGTTCTAAGACTTATTGTCACAAAGTATTAAGTCAACACCGTGTTGAAATAACAATCAGCAGTAGGATAGAATACAGAGCCCAGAAACAGACCTTTGAATATATAAACAGTGATGTTAGCGAAGGTGTCACTGCAGAGCAGTGGGGAAAAGATGCTCTTTTAAATAAATGGTCCCAGAACAACCGGTCATTCATAAGAAAAAAATAAAACTTGACTTCTACCTCATACCATTCATAAAAGTCAACCTCAGGTAGGCTGTGGACTAAATGTGAAAGGCAAAACAATAAAACTTGTAGAGACAAATATAAAAGTATCTTCATGATCTTGCATTAATATTAAAAAATTTTAAAAGATTGATATATTTGCATACATTAAAATTAAGTTTATTGAATGATACTACCAACAGAATACAAAAGGCCAGCCATAGATTGGGAAAAGACCCTTGCACCATGTCGAACTGACGAAGGGGCTAAAAGAATATGAAAAGAAGTGCTGCAAATACTCCAACAGAAACATTGGCAAGAGATTGATTAAATTTTACAAAAATAGAAATCCAGATTGTCAATAAACATGAAATGATGCTTACCCTCTTCAGTAATTAGGGAAATGAAAATTAAAATCAAAATGATAATACTATTTCCCACTCACCAAACTGGCTAAAGTTTTAGAGACTGACTATTCCAGGTTGTGAAGCTACTGAAAATTGCATGCATTACTGGTGGGATTAAATCAGGACAATTATTTTGGGGAACTTTGGCACTGTCTCCCAAAATTGAAAATACCGATACCCTCTATCCCAGCAATTCTATTCCTAGACATATGTGCTCATAGAAATTAAAAGAGATATATAAAGATGTACATAGCAGCATTATTGTAAATAATCTATGGCTGAAAAGAACCCAAATGTCTATCAACAACAGAATGGATAGACCATGGTATAGTCAAGTATAAAGTGCAATGAAAGTGGTATTCATTGAAAGCAATGATAATAAACTACAACATGTGCAGCAACATGAATGAATGGGCTCAGATAACAATTGAAGTAACAAGGAAGACCCTACCCTGAGCTGGAGAAAAGTGAGCACACCACACAGAGAAGCCCTGGGTTGGAGATGCCCTCAGTTCCCAGCTCTCAAACCCGAGGTCCCATCTGCTTCCCTACTCCCCCGCCTTCTCCTTGCAGTGCTCTAGATCCCTTCTCATTTCAAAATCTTCAACTGATTCTTCTTCTTTTTTTCAATCCTCACCTGAGGATACGTTTATTGATTTAAGAAAGAGAGGAAGGGAGAGGGAGAGAGGGATAAACATCAATGGGAGAGAGAAACACTGATTGGTTGCCTCCTACATGCCCCCTGACTGGGGATAGAACCTGAAATATAGGTATGTGCCCTGACTGTGAATCGAACCTGCAACTAATTGAGCCACCCAGCCAGGGCCAACTGGCTGTCTTGATGGGAGTCCCCTTCTCTCTCAGGGTTCCGCATTAGCTTATCATTAGTCTCCCTACTAACATGTAAGCTCCTCAGGGCAGATACCCCATCTGTATGGACCATTTCACATGGCTAGGGCCTCAGAGGGCCTAGTCTCACAGAAGAGACTCAGTGACTACAGTTGTCTGATTGAAACCTGGTCCCACCTTACCCTTGACTGGCAAAGAGACACTTAGCAATGATCTTATTCTTTCCTGGGTTCCCATCTCTTCTCCTGTGAATGAGTTCTACTCCAGAATTCTATGATTCTCTGACCTGTGGTACTGGCCTCTGTAACATGCCACCCAGCGTTCTAGGGAGTGGATGAAGAGGGAAATATTCTCCTTCACCTCTTTCTTCCTCCATCTTTCTCAGAGGAGCTTTGGAAAAGATCTGAAGCAGAAAGGCAAAGTGGAGTAAGCGAAATGTAACTGAGTGCCAAGGTCTGGGATGGGCTCCCCATATTTCTTTCTCTTGTACTTAAAAATAATTTAATTATCAAAACAACCCTTTCAAGTGGTTGCCATTATCTCTTTTTCACAGGTGAGTTAACGGAGGTTTAGAAAAGGTGAACAATTTGCAGAGTCATCAGTCTGTATGGCAGACTGACTGCAGGATTCCTGTCCTTCTGCTCTCTCTGTTGCCTCCCCAGGTCTGATCAGAGGGCGTAGGATATGTGGAAAGAGGATCAGTTGTGGTATTAGCCTCTGTCTTAAGTTCGAAATGGACTTCTACTTTCTTTAGGTTGTGATGCCTTGAGCAGTTTACTTAACATCTCTGAGCTTCAGGTTCCTCACCAGTAAAGTAGGCAAATGGGACAAGATCTCTGTGGCCTGATGGGTATTCACTTGGCCCTGGGGAGGTGCAGGTGAGCACTGTGCTCTGGGTGGGTTTCACCAGGCCAGGAGTTCAGGTGTGTTTCAACCTCTGCTCTGTCCTGTCTCCAAGTCTGAGAGGAGCTGGAATAATGGATACCTCAAGGGCAGCAGGTTTTTGAGGGAAGGCTCACCTCACCTGCACTGAAAACTCCAGGGGAGGATCAGAGAGTCCACAGGTCTGTAGTGCCTCCTAAGTGCCAACCCCTAAGTGCCACCACCTGACATGTGTGATGTGTTAGTTGCAGGACATTGCTACAGTACTTTGGACACTACAAAGTCCCCCTCCTCTAACCCTGGGCCCATTTGTACCATCTCCTTAAGTTCTACCTTAGAAAATACCTGTCTGTTGAATCTTTTTTTTTTTTTTTTTTGAGTCTTGTTTATTCTGGAGAGGCTGAAGTTTCTCAAAAAGGTCTTCATTCTTACTCCTTCAAGCTGTGAACTCTTCTACAGACTGCTGCTATGGCCTCCTCCCTTCTAATCTCTTTATACTGTTCTCTCAGCCTCTTCAGATCAAAATCCCGCTCATCTTTCAAAGTTTAACAACTTGGCCACCTTCCCTAATCTCTTCAAACTCAAGTTAAATCCTTTGATGCCCTTTCCCACCTTTATTATGGCATTTATGTCAGAGTTCTGTGGGTTTCTGTTTCCACACATGGATGGTGAGCTCCTTAAGGGCATTTGTCTCTGTCACCTCCAATGCTGGGCCCTCACTAAATGCTTGAGTGAGTGAATAAGAGAATGACTAAAGAATTCAATGGTCTTCATTCCTTTCCTCTGCTACTGATCAACTTGAAACAACATTAAAACATTTCTTACTGCTCTTTGCTCCTTTCTCTCAATTTTTCTTTTCTCTTCTTCCTTCTCATGGCCCAAAACAGCACAGTCAGAGTCAGGAGTGGCCAAGTAATATGCATGGGAGATTCCAAAATTCTACAGCTGGTCTTTTTCCTTAGACCTCCAGAAATGGAGTACCTGGAACCATTTATACTGCTTATCTGAAATGCATTTACTCTTAAAAATTGACTCCCAAGCCTTCTTCCACTATATTTTAGAGAAGATGTTGTAGAGCTGCTCTTTTCTCCTATATGGTTCTCCATTTCTCCAATCAGAAGGTATAATCTAGGGAGAACAAAAGTGTACCCAGTCTGTGAGGACCTGCATATAAGGTGATGCCCAGAACAGTGGGTCTCTGCTCAGGCCAAGAATATCCTCAGGATATTTTCTCATTGCAGTTCTCTTCTTCTTCCACCTCAATTCCAAAAAGGAAATGCTCAGCTTTATAGCTGTTTTGAGGCTGAGTTACGGGAGCTCCCCAGCAGTGTCAGGCTGGCTTGTGGTCGCTGCAGAATCCCAAGGAGTTGTGAGTTGGCAGTGAGGGCTCAGGGATAGTAAGAGAAGGGAGCATGATTCTAATTCTGGGAAGGGGGTGATAAAGATATCTAACGTCTGTAGATACCATCTGGATTTTCTAACTTGTGGATTTGAGAGTCTGACTCCAAGAACCTCCAAAAGACTTCATCCCTTGGTCCTGCTTATTCAGGGTCTACTAGTGTTTGTAAGTCTGCTTCTTGACGGAGGCTTCCACATTCTGAGGACCTATAGCACTCAGGAGGGAGCCTAAAAGCAGGGCATCAGCCTCTATCCTGGGCTGGAGCTCAGGGCCTTAACATTAACTATGCTCTTGCTGATCCTTTCTGCCTTCAGGGTCTTCCCACAGGTTTGATTCTATCTATCCCATGGAAACCCCTATGCCTGCCTAATTCTCCTTACTTCATAAACCTTCTTGGCTCTGAACTTCCCCAGAGAACATTTATTTCAAATCAACAAAAATTCCTTGAGATTCTAGAGTTTTGGTCTCTGCCTTCAAGGAGTCTTTAACTTTTGTAGTTGTTACGGAACAGGGTCCAATTACTCAGTAGTTGCCAGTCAAAAGACAACTCCTAGACAATAATTTTAGGAGAAGGAACAAACTTTATTGGCAGCACACAGTGTGTGTGTGTGTATGTGTGTGTGTGTGAGAGAGAGAGAGAAAGATAGAGAGAGTTTCCAAAGTATTGTTTGTCTGAACAAAGGATTGGATTTGTCTTTATTCAGGGATATCATGCATAAACAACAAGGTGAGCTTTGTCATTGAATGTATAGGTAGGGATATTTCTGTGCCTTTGCAGTTATAAAACATATCTATACATACATCACATGTTCAAAAGTGGTGGAAAATCTCTGCCCTTGAGAGATTTTGGTATTATAATGAAGGTATAGTGAGAAAAGTTCATGGGGAGGTCAGTAGAGGGTCCTTTGGTCAGCCCTGGTGGTTCAAGTCGGATCAGCCCCCTAGTCCTACAAATTTCATCTAGGCTTGCTCTTGAAAAGACAGCTTTGGCAGCCATTAATGTCAGGGATGGCGTAGGTATGAAAAGAAGTTTAACTAGCCCTTCTGTTAAAGTCTTAGCAAATTATAGGTTGTGGTTCCACAAACCTCATAACATCTAGGGTAATCTAAATGGATTTGCAGGTTAATCTAAGCAAAGTTATAAATTCTAAATAAAAGTTAATCTCTTTTTTTTTTAACAAAAAAGCGAAAAAGAAAAGAAAAAAGAAAGAAAGAAAGAAAATCTCAAATAAGCTGCCCAAAGCCTAATGGTGAGGCTGAGATTTGCCCCTGGGGCAAGTGTGACTTCAGAGCCTGTAATCTCTACCTATGTGCTGTGACAGTTCTTACTTTTTTGGTTAACTAATTTCTGAAATAATGTTAAATTCTGAGCCAGATTGATGTTTAATCCTAGGTTTCTGAAATAAAAAGCATGAAGTTACTTTGGAAACTTTCAAAAAGTTACTTTGGAACTGTTGTGAATCATCTCTTAATGGAGAAGCTATGGATTTAGAGTGCTCAATCTTGAAGAAATAATGGATAATGTGAGTATTGCTTATTTATGGGAAAGTATGAATATACATGAATATCCTATCTAATAAAGAGGGAATATGCTAATTGACTGCCACACCCTCAAAGATGGTGGCGCCCATAGCCACAAGATGTCAGCGCCCAGTCCCCTCAACCCCACCGGGGCGGCAGGCACGTGGCATGGCCAGGCCCACCCCCAGGTGGGTCCAGCCACTCCGTGTGCCTGCCTCCAGAGTCCCCCAGTCCCCTCAGTCCCCCAGCGGCCCAGGGCCAGCCCGAGGCACAGGCAAGCCTCAGATGGTGGCTGCCCAGCTGCCCAGGGCTGCCCGAGGCTCAGGTAACCAGGGCCGGGCGAGGCTTGCGCTGCCGGCAGTGGCAGCAGCAGAGGTGTGATGCGGGCATCACCTTCCCCTGATCGCTGGGTCACCTCTTGCCCCTGAGGGCTCCTGGACTGTGAAAGGGGCCAGGCTGGGCTGAGGAACCCCCGCCTCCAGTGCATGAATTTTCATGCACCGGGCTTCTAGTCTATATATAAAAGCCTAAGCGACCATCTGACCATCCAACCGTCTGACTGGTAGCTATGATGTGCAATGACCACCAGGGGGCAGATGCTCTGACCAGTAGCTATGAGGTGCACTGACCACCAGGGGGCAGATGTTCAACACAGGAGCTGCCTAGCGACAGCAACTTTGCAGAGTGCCCTCTCGCACTCTGGGACCACTCGGAGGGTGTCGGACTGCTGGTTTTAGCCCAATCCTCGCAGGCCAGGCTGAGGGACCCCACCTGCTGAAGGGACCCCGCTCACTCCACAGACGCCCTTCAAGCACTGGCACTGCCCCAGGTACGGCTAGCCGGGGAGGGACTGTGGGAGATTGGCTCCAGGGCGTGTCCAGCCCATCTTGCCCAGTACGGCCCCGCTGGCCACCTTCTAATAATTTCCTTTCAATGTGCACGAATCCATGCACCAGGCCTCTAGTAATACTATATATATGGAACCGTATATGAATATATTAAGATTCTATGATTCACTAAAGAAAAAAAAAGTTAGTCTCTGCTAGGCTACCTGCAAGACTCTACATATAAAGTTTAGGTTACATAGTGAAAATAAGACACTTCTACAAAAAGCAAAATGTAGCATGTGGTGAGTGTTCTAGCAGTTGGGAAAGCAAAGGGCTTCTGGAGCCTAGAGGAGGAGATTATTTCCAAATGAGTAGAGGGAAGAAGGATAGGGTAAACCTGGGAAGGCTTCTTAGAAGAGGTGGCATTGAGTTGGGCTTGAAAGATGGCATATGCTTCAGGAAGTACAGATGGTTGGACAAGGACAGTAGACAAAGAGAGGGCATGTTTGAGGAATCACCAGCATTTTGCTATGGCTCCAGTACAGGTGAGAGAGAAAGTGAGATAGGAAGGTTGCAAAGGAAGGTTGAAATGTCATTTAGGATCTTCATATCAAGCTCAGAAGCTTACACTTTTGTAGATAAAAGGAAGCTGGTAAAGAATTTTGAGTGAAGAAATGCCCTAGTCTCAAACTGGGAGCCATTCATATCCCCAGTCAGTCACCAAATCTACATTCACAACCTCTTTAGAATCTCCCCAAATCTCCCCTCCCTATGGTGTCACAGATTTTGTTCATGCCACAATCTCCTCTCACTTGGATGATGCAACAGCACCATGACTAGCCTCCAGATTCCCCTCAAGCACATCCACTTCTAATGTGTTTTCTTTGTCAAAGTGCAAATCTAATCATGTGAATTTTCTGCTTGGAGACTTTTAAGAGATTCTCTTTACCCTTGGGATAAAGTAAAAATTCCTTCCTTATGATGCATCTGTCTCCTGCCAGCATATTAAATGATCTCTAATTCTGCAGTCCCTTTCTCAATGGGAATGCCCCCTCCACTTATCACCTGGCTGAATCTTCCAGGTTGGTGAGTCAAGGTTCAGCTCAGGTGTCACTGTCTCAGGGACCCAGGTCTGACTGCCACCCCATCCCCTGGCTTCTCCTGCTGCCTGTGCTTCCTATTGGCCTAGCACTCATCACAAAGTGTTGAAATTGTCTGTTGGTGTATTTCCCCTGCTCTCTATTTTACTATATGACCTGTGTTCCCACAGAGAAGGTTCTTGGAGCTCCAAACAAAAAGTCATCAAAGGGATGAATAAATGCTCATTTCCTCTCTTATTTTTTTTTAATCCTCACCTGAAACAGAGGAAGAGAGAGAGAGGGAGGAAGAGAGCGGGGGGGGGGGGGGGGGGGAGGGAGGAGAGGGAGAGAAGAAACATTGATGTGAGAGAGAAACATCAATTGGTTGTCTCCTATACCCACCCTGACCAGGATTAAACCCACAACCTAGCATATCCTCTGACTGGGAATCTAACCTGCAACCTTTTGGTGTATGGGACAACACTCCAACCAACTGAGCCACCCAGCAAGGGCCACTTCCTCTTTTGACTGACTTCTCCTGTCCCCCACAGCCTCCATGCCCACTGGACAAATATTTTGCTCCTGTTTCTTCTTCTTCCCATTGTTTTTCTGTCCTTACTTCTGTCCAAAGAGGTGACTGTGGTGCAGTAGAAGAACATACAGAGTCTTTTACAAACAATAGCTATGGATGAAGCTGGAGTAAAATACCAAACATTAACAGTCATGGTCTCTGGGAGAAGGACAAGAGATAATATTTTATTCTTTCTATTTTATTTAATTTATTAAATTTATCATTGCATTTTGTAATGGGAAACTACTCTTTTTTAAAAGAAAGACTACTAGGCCAAGACTGAAAGAGGTTGGTTTAGGTCAAAATAGTAGAATAGTGTGTAAACTATCATGTCTAAATAAAGAAAAGTAGAAAAACATATATTTACAAAATCTTTCTGAAGAAATGGACAATCACCTCCTGAGAGGGCAGCTAGGAGGTTGGGGCCTGGGGAGCTAACTTTACACCATATCCCTACACACATTTTGGATTTAGAACCATGTGACTATACTAATTATGCAAAAATTAAATAACTAAAGTGTCAATTAAAAATAGCTGAGCTTGAATTCTAACCCACTGGATAACTTAGGAAGCTTCACTTTCTTCATCTGTAAAATGGAGAAGAATGTCCCAGCCTCACAGGGTCATTGCAGGGAGTGGATGATGCAGGAGTGTGGATGCATACATGGTGAAATTCCACAGCACCATACATGGTAAGGACAAAGCCTCTGGCCTTCCAATTCCACCCAATCCTCCCTCCTTTTCAGCTCTTCTCAGCCTGTAAATGAAGCTGTCAAGGCCAAACTCTGTGTCTGCCAACATATCCCCCACAGGAGTTGCCTAGCCTGGTGCCCTGCCTGCTGGAACACAGCCAACAGCAGGAAGGGAGAGCAACATTTCGAGGATCTGGGCATTTCAAAGCATGCAAACAGCTCTTTTTGTTTCCTCAGGCTCTCAGTTTGCCAGCTAGTTCCACACATTAGAAGTATTTTGGGTCAGCACTATAGTTGGCAACCATAGCAGATTCATTTTGTTTCATAACAACTTTCTTATAATAGCTCTGGGAAAAACTGCACTGCGCCTAGTCCCAACCCTGCTCTTGGGCTTTGCAAGATCCATTCAAGATGGGGTCTTGGGTAATAATCATAAAATAAGTCAAACTCTCCTGCAACTCTCTAGGACTTGACCTGGAAAAAAGGATTGTTTAGATTGAATTTCTAAAGGGCTGCCATTGCTCCTTCCTTCCTTCCTTCCTTCCTTCCTTCCTTCCTTCCTTCCTTCCTTCCTTCCTTCCTTCCTCCCTCCCTCCCTCCCTCCCTCCCTCCCTTCCTCCTCCTCCTCCTCCTCCTCCTCCTCCTTCTCCTCCTCCTCCTCCTCCTCCTCCTCCTCCTTCTCCTCCACCTTCTTCACCTCCTCCTTCTCCTCCTCCACATCAATTGATTGGCTCCCACACATGGCTCCAACTGTGTGCCTGGGGAACCTGCAACCCAGGTAGGTGCCCTTGACTGGGAATCGAACCCATCACCCTTTGGTATGTGGGCTGATGCTCTAACCCAGCCGTGGGCAAACTATGGCCCATGGGCCGGATCCGGCCTGTTCGGCTGTTCTATCCGGCCCGTGGAGCCAAAAGAGCGGAGGGTTCTCTTGCTCTCCCCTCCGCTCCTTTACTTTGAATTTATATTAGTTCACACAAACACTCCATCCATGCTTTTGTTCCGGCCCTCCGGTCCAGTTTAAGAACCCATTGTGGCCCTCGAGTCAAAAAGTTTGCCCACCCCTGCTCTAATCCCTGTCATGACCTTCTAACTGTTTTAGACAGAAAAAGGAGCTTAATTTATCACATTTCTGCTAGATTAGCTGTTCCTGCTTTTCTATGCAGCCAGTGGATTTTCTCTCCTATTTGTGAATATTTACTGAGTGTTGATGAGAAGTGTGATGCTGAAGGAGGTACTTTCTTTGGTACCTGGGATAGGGCTGCCAGCTCTGGCAAATAAAAATACTGGGCACTTAAACAAAAGTTCTAGTTACCCAATGGACACTTTTTTAGTTTAAGTATGTGTAACTACTTTCTCTCTTTTCCGCGTCCAGTGAAGCTAGAGAGCGGGTCCAATTCCTGAGTAGAGGCAGCTGGGGATTGAGAAATAAAAGAAAGAGACAAGACACAGAGATAGAAAGAAAAGCTGGGCCGGGTGGACCACTGCCCTCTTCTGATGGAGAGACAGTGACCGAGAGCCGATGCAGCGTGTTTATTTTATACTCCCAAATACCAGGAAGTTTCACCCAAAGGTCAAGACAAAAGGAGATTATTTGCATTCTTGAGTAGGCCCTGAGCATTCCTGGTGCTAGGCTGGATTTAGATATCAAAACCCACTTCCCCACACCATGGGCTGAAATGAAGGTCAAGCTGACAACACCCTTGCACTTTTGGCAAGGTGTGTTCACAGGGCATGGCTTTGCCGATGCCACTGGGTTCAGCTGACAATAATTAAAGAATGCCCATGTGCCTTCCCAGGGGGCCCTCTACAAGTATGTCCCATGAAATATTTTCATATTAATACTAAATATTATTAACTAGTGGCCCGGTACACGAAATTTGTGTATGGGGGGTGTCCTTCAGCCCAGCCTTTATCCTCTCCAATCTGGGACCCCTCAAAGGATGTCCTACTGCCGGTTTACAGGGATCGGGCCTAAATCAGCAGTTAGACATCCCTCTCGCAATCCGGGACTGCTGGATCCTAACTGCTCACCTGCCTGCCTGCCTGATTGCCCCTAACCACTCTGCCTGATGGCCTGCTCTGCTCACCCCCAAATGCCCCCACCCATCAGCCTGATCACCCCCAACTGGCCCCCCTGATGGTCTGCTCACCCCCAACTGCTCCCCCCCCCCCACCAGCCTGATCACCCCCAATGGCCTCCGCCACTGGTCTGATCACCCACAACTGCCGTCCCATCCTGGCCTGATCACCCACAACTACCCTCCCCTCTTGGCCTCTAACCACCTCTACCTTGGCCCCACCACCATGGCTTTGTCCAGCTTTGTCCAGAAGAACGTCCGGAAGGTCTCCTGGAAGGTCTCCCAGTCTAATTAGCATCTTACCCTTTTATTAGTATACAGGCCTGGTGCATGGGTGGGGGCTGGCTGGTTTGCCCTGAAGGGTGTCCCGGATCAGGTGGGGGTTCCCTTGGGGCATGGGGCAGCCTGGGCAAGGGGCCTGTGGTGGTTTGCAGGCCGGCCACACCCCCATGGGGTGAGGGTCCCCGCTGGGGGGGGGGCGTGGCCAGCCTGGGTGGGAGGCTGAAGGCTGTTTTCAAGCTGGCCACACCCCCTTCAAGGTGGGGGTTCCAGCTGGGGTGCCTGGCCAGCCTGGATGAGGGGTTGATGGCTGTTTGCAGGCTGGCCACACCCCCCAGTGGAGACTCTTACTCCATGGGGGCATGGCCAGCCTGGGTAAGGGGCTGAGGGCCATTTTCAGGCTGGCCACGCCCCCCGGTGACCCAGGCTCCCAGCCCCTCCTTGAGCGGAGGCCAGGGCAGGCTGGAAGCCTGGGTCACCCCCAGAGACCCAGGCTCCCACCCACTCCTTCAGCAGCGGCCAGGGCGGGCAGGAAGCTTGGCTTCCTCCATCGCCAGGGGCAACCCAAGCCTCCTGCTCGCTCCAGCTCCATGGCCACCGGCATCTTTGTTGGGTTAATTTGCATACTCACTCCTGATTGGCTGGTGGGTATAGCGGAGTGACAGTCAATTTGCATGTTTCTCTTTTATTAGCGTAGATTGTTGATCTGAGATTCAGATTTAATGGGTGTCCTATATTTTATCTGGCAACCCTGTCTGTGAGGGACATGGGCAAATTCCCTTTAGCTCTACAGAGGAACCAGGAAGCCCATTTCTCTTGCTCTCTTGCCTGGTCCTATTCCTTTAAACCAGTCCTTCAGCCCTGGGCCACAGATTAGAACCCAAAAGGAGCAAAGCCTCAGCTCACTTGCTTTGTGGCACACACTCTCTCTCTTATCACTGTGCCTCACCCTGTCTAGCACTCTGTTTCTGGAACAGTATCTGGAACAGGAACTCCCAGTTCCTGTCTTACCACCAGGTTTTTCTGCAGGCTTCTGCTCTGCCTGGAACTCATTGCCATCCCATACAGCTTGTCTGGGCTGCCTCACTCCTCCTTCAGCAACACGCCCACATTTTCTCTGAGTGTCTTCTGTGTCCACTCTAAATAATAATTCAGCCTGAGTCAAGGCAGCCCCCATAGCTTGCTCTGGTCCCAGACCCATTGACTCCAGCTCTAGATGTGTCCATTCCTCTTAAGATGACTCCTGGGTGTCAGAATCCAGCTCAGAGAAGGAGATGGTAAAATACTATCAGTCTAGAGGCCCTATTTCCATAAAGCCAGTTGCTTTTATTGAAAGCCTATTATCTGAAGCTGTGGGTGGATCCAGAGGCAGGAGTAACATGCAACTGTTCTGAGTTCCAAAACAGTTGGGCTCAGTCTCTCTGGGGCAGGTGGTGATAGGGGTGTACTTCCTGAAGTTTCAAGCTGGCTCAGTAGGTAAGTCTGCAGTAGAATTTGGGCCAGATTCCTCAGAAAAAGCTGTGTCATCTGAGAAAACAGAATTAAAATTAGACTCACTTTGCACTGCCAAATGCCCTGCTAGCTCCGGGAGGCCCATGTTCAATCAATGACTTTCTCAAAATTATGCCTTGTGATGTGACCCTTTAATGAGTGGCCATGTGAATAGGCTGTCTTTGCAACTGATGGTCACCAACACAGTATTCAAAGATACCCCACTGTGGCTTACTGATATCTGACATTATGCTTCATGTCTGGTATAAGTCAGAGGGCATAAAATAGCAAATCTGTGATGGTTTGCTAAGGCTGGTGTAACAAAGTGCCAGAAATTTATTGTCTCCGTTCTGGGGACTGGAAGTCCAGTGTGGGGACCACACTGCCTCTGAAACCTGTGGGGAAGGATCCTTCCTTTCCTTTTCCTGACTTCTGGTGGTTGGCTGTCTCTCTTTGGTGTCCACTGGTTTGTAGACATATCAGTCCAACCCTTCATCTTTTTAAAAAATATAATTTTTATTGATTTCAGAGAGGAAGGGAGTGGGAGAGAGAAATAGAAACATCAGTGATGAGAGAATCATTGATCGGCTGCCTCCTGCATGTCCCCCACTGGGGGATCGAGCCTGCAACCTGGGCATGTGCCCGTGACCAGAATCAAACCCGGGACCCTTCAGTCTGAAGGCTGACACTCTATCCACTGAGCTAAACTGGCTAAGGCCCAATCCTTCATCTTCACATGGCTTTCTTCCTGTGCTGTCAGCCAAATGCTGCTGATACACATGAATTTCAACAAAAACTTACTGGTTGCTAATAAATAAAAACTGAAAAATTTTACACAAGTCTGGATTACTGTAGGCCTTTGTAATTTTTTTGTTTTGTTTTGTTTTGTTAATCCTCACTCGAGGATATTTTCCCATTGATTTTCAGACAGTCAAAGAGAGAGGGAAAGACAGAAGAAATATTGATGTGAGAGAAACACGTCGATTGGTTGCTTCCTGCACGCTCTCTGACCAGGGCCAGGGAAGGAACCTGAAACCAAGATATGTGCCCCTGACCAGAATTGAACCCGGGATGCTTCTGTCTGCAGGCTGACACTCCATCCACTGAGCCAAACCAGCTAGGGCAGGCCTTTGTAATTATGATTACAGCTTAGACTTTGTCAGGGAGCAGGTGACAGTTTTGTCACACACACACAAGTGTAAATGAGTTTGTCATATATCCTTTTCACAGGCTCTGGGCACTTGAGGTAGGAGGTCAGAGTGACAACACTGTATGGAGTGGGAATGAGGGGAGGGTGATGGAAGCTAAGAGGTGGGTGCTGAAGGCTGTGTGCCCCTTGGCAGGTAGGGGCAGGGTGGTTCCACAGGCAGAGCTGGACCTCAGACTCTCTTCCTGTGTGGCACTGGGCAGCAATCCTGATGCTCATTCAGCCATCCTCAATCCTCCCCTCCCTCTGTGCAACCTGCGTTCCAACCTCTCAAGGGTGTCATACTTCTCTAGCAATTTCCTCAGTCATGAGAAGAGGATTTTCAAAGGGTATTTTTGGAGATCTTATAATCCAAACAAGTTTTGGCTAAGGAAGTGTTTGCTTCCATTCCTGGTGGTGCCTACTGGCATCCGGTTTTACATGATTTTTGTGGCTGTCCTCACCCTTCAAGTTAATTAAGAGTTCTAATTTTCATTAATATTTTTCACTAGTGCAATTTTTGTATTATTTAGAGCTTTTGCTGAAAACAGTTCCACAAATTGACATCTCTCTTTATTTTTCTGTTTCTAGAGCAGAGTGTGCAGTAATTTGTTCACATCCTTGCTCCAAGGCAACACCTTAGCTAAAATTCCTCCCCTTAATTTACCCCAAATTTGGACTTTCCTGGTTAACAATCATCACTGTCTTAATTTTTTTTTTACCTTCATCACTGATACATAGCATTTGGCCTTTTAAGGGCTATTTCCTACAAAGCTACTAGTCTTTTAAACATTTTTTTTTTAAATATATCTTATTGATTTTTTTTACAGATAGGTAGGGAGAGGGATAGAGAGTTAGAAACATCGATCAGCTGCCTCCTGCACACCTCCCACTGGGGATGTGCCCGCAACCAAGGTACATGCCCTTGACCGGAATCCAACCTGGGACCCTTCAGTCCACAGGCTGACGCTCTATCCACTGAGCAACACCAGTTAGGGCCTTTTAAACATTTTTAAGTATAATATATGCACAAGCTAAAAGGTTATAATCCTTCATGAGAGTTGGAATGATAAGAGTTCACTGAGCTTTAACTCCTGGTGGTCAGCAAGGTGGGATGATTGGGACCCATTGTTCTGGGTTTACAATATACAAGATGCTAGCTAGGTGTTTCACTTGCATAACCCTATGAGGTAGACATTGCAATCACCCATGCATGGGCTAGAAAGAGGATAACCACAGCTCGGAGACCAGGGCACTTGCCCAAGTTCACTCAGCTACTTCATGGCAGAGTAAGAATTCAAACTCGGGTTCCCCTCATAGTATGCCCAATTCTTCATGACTGTGCTCTTCTGCTTTCTTGCCAAGTGACTACCTGCCACACCCCTCAGGAAAGTCTGGGAGGAAACACATCCTTTTGTGGAGAAGGTGGTGGTGGTGGTAGTTAGCAGTTGGTAATAAATAGCAATAAAATATTAACATTAGTGAAATAATGAATTAATAAAAATAAATATATTAAGCATAAAAGAAATTGGGGATTCAGCAAAATTGCATTATTTCATGTCATTGATTTTTATAATCTTTTGAAAGTAGTTGAAACTGCATTGTAAATCAATGAATATTACGAGTCTATGATGGTAGCTTAACTGCCATCATCTTGTTTGAACAAACTTTAGCTTTAGATTTCTGTCTCATGTGTTTACTGACTACCTTATAATTTTTTTCAGGATACAAATATATTAAAAATACATGAAAAAATAGGAATGCACAAAAGATGTCAAGTCTCTCAGAACACTGAAACTTTTCATTACACCTTTCACCATCTTGGGCAAATTGCATGAACATTCTCATCCTGGATAGACTTTGCTGGTACTATTGGAAATAAGAACTGGATCTTATATGGCAATAAGAGCAATAGATCTTTTTGCTTGGAAAAACAAAGCAATTGGAAAACAATTAAGAAATAGAAGTTATGTGAGAAGGGAGACATATAGTAAGTACACTGCTTAAGTCAACAGTAAACGTTTGCATAGTTAATATTAAATGGACCATTAACATATAAGTATTAGAAGAATGAAAGAAGGAAATAAGAATAGGTAGTTATGCTAAGTTCACAAAATCCTGTCAAAACACTGGGTCCAAAGTTAAAATATACCAGAAGCATCAGGTAAACTGGTTCTGCATGTTGCTACTGGAAGTGGGGCTTAGTGTGTGAGACTGCTCTTTTTCATTAAAAACTCGTAATTCTTTATTGTTGAGGTTCTTAGTTGAGACAACAATCTTCTTGAGCCTTTACTCTTATGAATAAAGGAGTTTGTTGAGGAATAGCTGTGGCTCCAAGAATAATGAGGAGGTCTGAAGAGGGAGACTTGAGGCTGTGTTCTCACAGCAGTTCCCAGACCTTGACTGTACTGTGGGAGTGATGGTTTCTTACCATGACCCAGGTGGCCCCAGATGCCCGCTGCACCAGCTGTCAGCAGCAGCAGGTTGAGCCTCCCATCACAACCGGGACCAGCAAAACACAGGCTCCACACTTGCCTCCTTGCCCACTCATTCAGTTCCAAACCACAGGTGTACAAAGGTCCAGGTGACAGCAGAACCCACCTCACATGTCCCTGAAAGTTCCGGGACCTTAAAAGTTTAAACACTCTGTTGGGAAGGTGTGTTTGCATGATGTGAAACTGTTCAATTTTTTTTTAAGCCAAGTAGACATATTACTTGGATGAAAATAAAAAGAATAAAAAAGGAGAGGCCTTTCTGATCTTTAAATAGAGCCAACTTCTAGCATTGTCAAGTACTTTTGTTTAATTCCTAAGTTAGCATTTTCACATGGGATAGGTAGAACATTATTTGAAGGTTTGGTTTTTATTTTACTTCTTTATTTTAAGAGATGCAGAGTAGTCATTTTTTTGGCTACAGTTAAGTAAAAGGTAGGCAATGAGCTATGCCTTTAATTAGGAAAGAAAGGCATTCAGTAAGTGGGTGCTTTCTTCCTAGGGTCTTGTTCCGAGCTCATACCCTGGACCTTCCCTTTCCTCCTTTATACCCTTTGCACTGACATTTGGAACTTGATTATCCTAAAAGCAGTCACCTGAAATCGCACTGTGTCCTTAGACAGATAGCTGTCTGAGGGTCCTGGCAGGGACAGGTGTCCATGAAAGAAGGAAGAAATTGCAATGCTACGGTACATATTTCTAATAGTTGGAGCTAAGCAAAAATACAACCAGCCTAATCCTAAAGCTTGTGCCAAACACAATGGTTTGAAGACCTCTGTGATGAGTGAGTCCAGTGCAGTGGGAAGAAAGGCCCACTCATCACAGAAAGCTCTAAGAAACAGCACTGCCCCAGTGATCTGTGTTACCTATGAAAAGGGACACACTGAAGGTAAATGGCCACAGGCAGTCTGAGCTCTCTTCACACATCTGGCTTCCCCTCCAGTTAGATTGCAGTCAGTAGAGCACCAAGGGGCAGCCAGGAGGAACTGCAGAAATGCTTTGAATGAAACCTGGAGAGCAAGAGAGGACTTTATAAAGCAACTGCACATTTAATTTTTTTGTTTTATTGAGATATAATTGACATATCCTATCTAATAAAAGAGTAATATGCAAATTGAACACACCTCCGCTACACCCACAAGCCACGCCCACCAGCCAATCAGGAGCGAGTATGCAAATTAACCCAACCAAGATGGCTGTGGCCACGGAGTGAAGAGGAGGCTTGGGTTTCCCCAGCGATGGAGGAAGCCAAGTTCCTGGCTGGCCCTGGCCTTCGCTCAAGGCTACAAAGTTTCAATTATAGAAGATAAATAAATCCCAAATACCAGGGCCTCCGCTTGGGTCGCTGGGGGCGTGGCCGGCCTGCAAACCACCACAGGCCCCTCGCCCAGGGCACCCCACGCCCCAAGGGAACCCCCATCCTGATCCAGGCCACCCTTCAGGGCAAACCAGCTGGCCCCCACCTGTGCACCAGGCCTCTATCCTATCTAATAAAAGAGTAATATGCAGATTGACCATCACTCCAACACACAAGAAGGCTGCCCCCATGTGGTCAAAGATGGCTGGCCCCATGTGGACACAAGATGGCTGCCACAAGATGGCCAGCAAGGGAGGGCAGTTGGGAGGGACCAGGCCTGCAAAGGAGGGCAGTTGTGGGCGATCAGGCCAACAGGGGAGGGCAGTTGGGAGGGACCAGGCCTGCAAGGGAGGGCAGTTGGGGGCGATCAAGCCTGCAGGGGAGGGCTGTTATGGGTGACCAGGCCTGCAGGGGAGAGCAATTATGGGTGACCAGGCCTGCAGGGGAGGGCAGTTAAGGGCAATCAGGCTGGCAGGGGAGCAGTTAGGCATCAATCAGGCTGGCAGGGGAGTGGTTAGGGGGTGATCAGGCTGGCAGGCAGAAGTGGTTAGGGGCAATCAGGAAGGCAGGCAGAAGTGGTTAGGGGCAATCAGGAAGGCAGGCAGGCGAGCAGTTGGGAGCCAGCAGTCCTGGATTGTGAGAGGGATGTCCGACTGCTCGTTTAGGCCTGATCCTACCGGGATCGGTCCTAAATGGGCTGTTGGACATCCCTCGAGGGGTCCCAGATTAGAGAGGGTGCAGGCTGACCTGAGGGACACCCCCCCCCCCCAAGCATGAGTTTTGTGCACCAGGCCTCTAGTACTATTATATTAGTTTTAGGTGTGCAACATTGTGATTTGATATGTGTATATATTGTGAAATGATCACTGTAAGTTTAGTTAGCCTTCATCATCTCACTTCTTTTTATTCACAAATTGAATCACTGGTAAGTTTGTCACTGGTGTACATTGTGTCTGATCTGTTGAAATGCACTTCTGGAAACATATGAAACATTGGGGAAAACTGCTTCCATAATGAAAATATTGTTGCAAGTTATAAAAACCACTTTCTGAAGAAAGAAAAATGCTGGGAGGAGAAGCAGGGTGTGTGCCTCTTTGGACCCTGTGCAGAGTGGGCATGGGGATGTAGCCAGGGACCAGATCCCAGATTCAGGGACTCTGTCAGGTAGGCCTGGGCTCACTGCACACACCCAGCCAGAGACAAGCCCTGGAGAGATGTCAGCTCCTGGTACTTCCCACCATCGTCCACCACTCAGGGAGTGAGGCTGGGGGCGCCTGCACCACGCCCCCACAGTGCTGCCTTGGAGTCAGCTGGGACTGAGGAACCGGAGGACTCACTGGAGTGAGGATTGACCAAGGAGGGCCCTGGATGACCCACACTTAAAATCATAAAAGAGATTTTTTTTTCTTTTTAATGAGAAATCTGAGCTAAAAAGAAGCATACTGACATGAGACTTGGGCATAACTACACACATTTCTCATTTCCTGGACATGTACACTTTGTTGGGTTGATTACCCACAGTGGTTGGGTTGTGGGTTCAGTCAATCACTGGGGACTTGGGCAATCACAGTTGTTGTTGTTTTTTTTTAAAGAATGTCTATAGCATCTTCATTATTTTGGGGGTGGGCAATCACAGTTTTGAGAGTTAAAACAAATAAAGAAGATTGTATATGCTTACCTCCCTGTGGCTCAAAGTGGAAGGAGAAAGCAGGGTCTGCGTGTCAAGCTGGCAAATGGACTGGAAAAAACATGTTCCTTCACGTGCTGACTAAAGGGGAGGATTGTGTATATCAAATTTCTTGTGCCTTTGTCCTCTTATTTCTACCCACCCCTGCCTTGCCCTGGCCTCCAAGACAAAAGTAAACTAAGCTAACCCTAACTAAACCAAACAAACGAATACAAAAGTGACAATGGTGGCTAGCTTACAGATAGAGAGTTGTGAAAAAAAGTCAAACTAGATTTTGAAGTCTGCCCTGCTTAAGGTACTTCCAAGTGGTTAAATAACACGTCTGGCTTCCCCTCCATTTGGGGTGCCCAGGTTTTAGGATACCCCAGGTGTCTTTAATTATCTGAGGACTATTGTGAAATTCTAAAAATAAAATCACTTTGGAGAAACCAAGATGGCGGCATAGGTAAGCACCTAAACTGCTGCCTCCCACAACAATTTCAAAACTACAACTAAAAGACAGAACGGACACCATCCAGAACCACAGGAAAGCTGGCTGAGTGAAAATTCTACAACTAGAAGGAAAGAGAAAAGCTCACAGAGAATTGGAGGTATGGCAAAGGGTCTTTGTGCGCGCAGAGAGGAAGGGCGGCTGAGAGCCTGGCTGACTTTCTCTGGCGGAAGGGGGAAGGAAGCCCCCGACCGCACTGAACCCCAGTTCTGACTGCACTGAACCCCAGTTCTGGGTGAACCCCTGGGGACCCACGCTCTTACGGGGGGAGTCTGGACTCTCAGGCGGAGACTCGGGAGCAGGGGAAGGCAGAGGTCTGAAGGAGTGCCTGTGCCAGTGCGCACAAAGGCTGCGGAGGTTGCCACAGGCTTTCCCTAGTGGAAGGGAGTCGGAGGCTCCTGACTGCACTGAGCCCCAGTTCTGACTGCACTGAACCCCAGTTCCAGGCGAGCCCCTGGGGACCCACACTCTTGTGGGGGGAATCTGGACTCTCGGGCGGAGACTCGGAAGCCGGGGAAGGCAGAGGTCTGTGCGTGCGCGCAAGGGCAAGGCTGATGGGAAGCCAAGACTGTCTGCTCCACCCTGAGACTCCACCCCATCCAAGCTGAGCACAGAGGCTATTGCAATTTGGCAAGTCTAATCCTATAAGGCTGTCTCCAGCACCAAACTTCTCCCAGCATAGATGCAGCTGATCCTTACAGCCAACTGGCCTGGAGGTCAATTCCTCCCAGGGATACCAAAAGCAATCAAGACTTAATTACAACAAGGCTGTACACACAGTCCACAAAGGGGTGCACCAAGAGTGTCCACCTCAGGTTAACTGGGGAAGCAGACCCACTGGGCAATATAGGAAACCTAGCACACAAATCTACCCTACCAACTCAGGGAAGCAGTGAAAATGCGGCGTCAAAGAAACAGATCACAAACGAAAGAAATGGAGGAAAACAAACGACTAGATATAGAATTCAAAACCACAGTTATAAGGCTTTTCAAGAATATCCTAGAAAAGGCCGATAAATATAATGAGACCCTCGAAGATATGAAAAAGGACCAACTAGAAATTAAACATACACTGACTGAAATAAAAAATATTATACAGAGACCCAAAAACAGACTAGAGGAACACAAGAATCAAGTCAAAGAATTGAAATACAAAGAAGCAAAAAACACTCAACCGAAAAAGCAAAAAGCAAAAAAAAAATCCAAAAAGTTGAAGATAGTGTAAGAAGACTCTGGGACAATTTCAAGCGTACCAACATCAGAATTATGGGGGTGCCAGAAGAAGAGAGAGAGCAAGATACTGAAAACCTATTTGAAGAAATAATGACAGAAAACTTCCCCCACCTGGTGAAAGAAATAGACTTACAAGTCCAGGAAGCACACAGAACCCCAAACAAAAGGAACCCAAAGAGGACCACACCAAGACACATCCTAATTAAAATGCCAAGAGCAAAAGACAAAGAGAGAATATTAAAAGCAGCAAGAGAAAAACAGTTAATTACCTACAAGGGAGCACCCATACGACTGTCAGCTGATTTCTCAACAGAAACTATGCAGGCCAGACGGGAGTGGCAAGAAATTTTCAATGTAATGAATAGCAAGAACCTACAACCAAGATTACTCTACCCAGCAAAGCTATCATTCAGAATTGAAGGGCAGATAAAGAGCTTCACAGATAAGAAAAAGCTAAAGGAGTTCATCACCACCAAATCAGTATTATATGAAATGCTGAAAGGTATTCTTAAAGAAGAGGAAGAAGAAAAAAGTAAAGATAAAAATTATGAACAACAAATACATATCTATCAACAAGTGAACCTAAAAATCAAGTGAATTAAAAACCTGAGGAACAGAATAATCTGGTGAATATAATAGAATCAGGGGCATAGAAAGGGAGTGGACTGATAATTCTCAGGGGGAAAGGGGTATAGGGGGTTCAGGAAGAGACTGGACAAAAATCATACACCTATGGATGAGGACAGTGGGGGGGAGGTAAGGGCAGAAGGTGGGGTGGGAACCGGGTGGAGGGGAGCTATGGGGGGAAAAAGGAGAAACAATTGTAATAATCTGAATAAAGATTTATTTTAAAAAAATAAAATAAAAATAAAATCACTTTAAGTTCTGCACTTTAAAATGAACTCACACCTTATATTCTCTAAAAGCACACAATTTTAGTGGGGAAATTGATTGTGAAACCCAGCCAAACAGATGCCACAGAAATCAAAATACCACTTTTTTGTTTTTTTAAATATATTTTATTGATTTTTTACAGAGAGGAAGGGAGAGGGATAGAGTTAGAAACATCAATGAGAGAGAAACATCGATCAGCTGCCTCCTGCACACCCCCTACTGAGGATGTGCCCGCAACCAAGGTACATGCCCTTGACCAGAATCGAACCTGGGACCTTTCAGTCCACAGGCCGATGCTCTGTCCACTGAGCCAAACCGTTTAGGGCCAAATGCCACTTTGTATTTGGGTAACGCTCCACAGCTTCGAGAGCATTTTCTGATTGCTGGATTAGTGACTAAGCAAGTAAATTAATACAAAAGATGACTGTTCTAGCCTCAACACTGCACTAGAGGGAGAAACAGAAACCTGCCCTTCCTTTAGCAGGAAGCTATTGCTACTGGTACATAGTAACTCAACTGTGAAATTGGAAAGAGGCTGGTGGCTGCCCTGGTCTGCTGTAGCATTGCTTGGGCGAGGCAGATAGGGTCACTGTCGAAGAGAAGTGGGGACAGCTCCATGCTGGCTCTTCTTTTGGCCGGAGCTCCTCTGGAAGTTGAAGTCCTGGGCAGCAGCATGGGTGGCTGGCCAGGGCCTGAGGAAGGAGCCCCATTCTCCTACTTTCCCTGGCTAACAACATACATTTGGATATTGTTATACAATTCTTTGTTTTACAGTGGGAAATGGAAGTCATTAAGCCCCATATAAATAACATCTTTGTCAAGGACTGTGATTGCCAATGCTATTTTCTCTGTGGCTGTTTCTCCCCTCTATAGTGCCTGGGGGTCTTGGGGAGGCCTGAGGGGAGGAGCCCTCTTTAGAGAACATGTGGTGAGACCTGAGTCAGTGCTGGCACCAGAGGCCCTCTCAGTGAGGTCAACTCTTTTGAGGAGCTGCTCTGGGTCTTTCCTTCAAGATGCCCAGAGGAATCTACACTCCTTGAACTCTACCATTTTTCCAGATCAGGGCACTGAGCCTCAGGCCACCAGGTGGGAAGGCAGAGAACCCTGCCCCACCCCACCTCTGCCTCAGCTCTCCATCTCCAGAGCTGCTCCCCTCACTGCTGACAATGTAGGTTAACATCCTGCGTTTGGGCCTGGTTCCTGGAAGAAACATGGCTCTTGGGGATTGAGAGAGCAATTTACCTTTTCTATGTTCTTCACTGCAAGTGCTTCCTGGCAGTCCAAATAAGTTGCTAATATAAAGTTCCTACATGACTTTACAATTTACGAAGTGCTTGACCAAATGTCATTCAGATCTTCAAATGACCATGTGAGCCAATGATCAGCTAGTTAGAATGCCTACCCTGTGGTGGCAAACACAGCAGTACCTTAGTTATTCCTCAAGCAGTGGGGGTTGAGTATCCATTTTCCTGAACTGAGATCAAATTAGTAATGGAAGGCCCTGACTGAGATCTGGGTCTGTTTATTCTGAGCTCACATGCTTACCAACCTGACTGGCTACCTCTCAATATAATTCTTAGAACCGAGTTGTATTCAGAGAAACAAGGGTCTGCTACCTGCAGCCATAATAGGTTTATATTTATTTTATAGTAATACCATGGAAATTGGAGAATGGAGAGCAAAACTGATTGTAAAGAAAATAAATACAAGCAAAACTGAGAGAAAGGAATGTTTGTAATGGAAACCATAACTTGGAGAGATTAAGGCCTCCTGCTTAATCAAAGCTTCTTTTCCTCCTCTTGCCTCTGGATTCACCCTGCATAATGCTGGCCCACCCTGTCCACTCCCACCTGAGGGCTGAAGTGGGTGTTCTACTTGTGGTTTTAATGCCCGATTGGACAAGAAGGCTCAGGGCTCTTCATATGAGAGGAACAATTGAATGGGCAATTGGCCCAGGGAAGAGAAAGCTGCTGAGACGGCTGATAGACAACCTAGAAAAAGTTAATGAAGGATATTACTAATGAGGTTTGTGGTATTTTTCTCTAGAAATATAGTCCAGAGGGCATATTGAGTATTTAAAGAATTAATTAAAATTGGAAATATAGAAATGCATATTATATCAATAGTTCATGTGACCACATGTGACATTCACATGTACTACATACAATTGTTCTGAATACAATTTCCAACCCATAGATAAAAATAATTTGGCAAATTAATAATTTTCACAGTCATCTCAATGGTAGATAACCATCATATAAACTCATATACGCTCCTGGAATTTGACATAGTTTATTTGTATTTTGGGGAGTTGGAGCTACTAGTAAAGCTGCATTAAGTACATCAACATCCACTGAATCAATCCAGAGAATACTGTTGTATTATTTTATATTTTACTCTGAAAGAATAAAATAAAAAATTTTAGAACAGAAAAACATATGTAAGAAAAATCTTTATTTCATTTACTTCCTTTGTAAATTGACCAATTCTGTCTGTATGCTTTTAACTTATTTCAATATTTTTACAATGTATAGTTAGATCTGAATAAAAATTTTATCATTCCCCAGAACATAATATACATTATAGAGAACTACTGTCATTCTGTATTTACACTGACAAACAATTACAAAAGGAAAAATCTGGGAACTAGAGTCTAGTTTCTGCAGTAGTCATAAAAAGCAAATGTCTGTTTTCACTTAGAAAATAGGATGAGCATTATGCTAAGTGAAATAAGCCAGTCAGAGAAAGATAAATGCCACATGATCTCACTCATTTATGGAATATAATGAACAACATAAACTGATGAACAAAAACAGATCCGGAGACAGAGAAGCAGCGATAAGACTGTCAAACAGAGGGAAGGTAGGGGAGGGTGGGGGTAAAGGGGAGACATCAACCAAAGGACTTGTATGCATGCATATAAGCCCAACCAATGGACACAGACAACAGGGGGTGAGGGCATGAGTGGGGGGGGGGGGTCGGGGGTTAATGGGTGGGTGAGGATACATATGTAATACCTTAATCAATAAAGAAATTAAAGATTGAAAAAAAAAGAAAATAGGATACATTTTAAAAAAATGAGATTAGACTTCTGGTCAAGATGGGGCTGTAGGTAAATGCAGTACTCGCCTCCTCCCACAACCACATCAAAATTACAACTAAACACACTCGGCCATCACCTCAGGGACCTCGAGTGGTTTGCCAAGCAGTGACCACAGATTCCAATAGCCAGGAGCCCACACCTTCAACCCCAGACGGTGTCCGGCAAAGGCTCCATGATTCTGGCCTACAGTGGTGGCCTAGACACCTCCTTCATTCTTGTGTGGCCGAAGGAACAAGGCTATGATGTCACTGCCTACTTGGCCAACATTGGCCAGAAGGTAGACCTTGAGGAAGCCAGGAAGAAGGTGCTGAAGCTCAGGCCCAAAAGGTGTCCATCCAGGACGTCAGCAAGGCGTTTGTGGAGGAATTCATCTGGCCCTCCATCCAGTCTAGTGCGCTGTTCGAGGACCATTACCTCCTGGGCACCTCTCTGGCCAGGCCCTGCATCACCCACAAACAAGTAGAGATCGCCCAGCGAGAGGGAGCCAAGTAAGTGTCCCATCGCGCCACGGGAAAGGGCAACGACCAGGTCCGGTTTGAGCTCACCTGCTACTCACTGACCGCCCAGATTAAGGTCATTGCTTCTTGGAGGATGCCTAAGTTCTACAACCGCTTCCAGGGCTGCAGCAACCTGATGGAGTACACCAAGCAATATGGAATTCACATCCCAGTCACCCACAAGAAGCCGTGGAGCATGGAAGAGAACCTCATGCACATTAGCTACGAGGCCGGAATCCTGGAGAACCCCAAGAATCAAGCCCCTCCAGGCCTCTATCCAAAGACCCAGGACAGGGCCAAAAAGCCCAACACCCCTGATGAGATTGAGTTCAAGAAAGGGGTCCCCACGAAAGTGACCAATGTCAAGGATGGCACCATCCACCGCACATCCTGGGAGCTCTTCATGTACCTGAATGAAGTTGCGGGCAAGCATGGCTGGACTGCACAGACATCGTGGAGAACTGCTTCATCTGATGAAGTTCCTGGGTATCTACAAGACCCCAGTGGGGACAGTCCTTTACCACGCTCATTTAGACATCAAGGCCTTCATCATGGATCGGAAAGTGTGCAAATTCAAGCAAGGCCTGGGCTTGAAATTGGCCAAGCTGGTGTACACCGGTCTCTGGCACACCCCCGAGTGTGAATTTGTCTGTCACTGAATCGCCAAGTCCCAGTAGAAGGGAAAGCCCTGGTGTCTGTCTTCAAGGGCCATGTGTATATCCTCTGCCGGGTGTCGCCACTTTCCTTCTACAACGAGGAGCTGGTGAGCATGAACGTGCAGGGCCATTACTAGCCGATCAATGCCACTGGTTTTATCAACATCAGCACCCTGAGGCTCAAGGAACATCTTTGCCTCTAGAGCAAGGTCACTGGAAAATAGACTAGCTGACAATGAGGAGCTGGGCCTTCTCACTTTGCCCATCTCCCAAGTACATGCTCTAATTGTCCTGATAATTTATAGTTGTGACTTGTTCTCTGGGCGGGGCTGGCAGCTTAGTGGGGGTGCCAGGCTCCAGCTTTGTTCCCTGGTCCCCTGTAGCCTACAAAAGTAGTCAGTGAAGGGAAGAATGGGGGTAGCTATGGTGGGGAGCTATAAGAGGACAATTAAAAAAACCAAGATACACACAAAATATTACAACTAAATTACAGAATAATCATCATTCAAAAGCACCTGAAATCTAACTGAATGGAAGTCCTACAAGTTAGGTGTCAGGGACAAGCTCCTCAGTTAGGGACTTGACTCTCCTGGGTGAGGAAAATCGGAAGAACATGCATGTACAAGCAGGCAAATGTGACATGCTTTATTCCACACAAAAGCAGCCACAGCAGGCTGGTCAGTGGCAGCTTATCTACATGCTCAAACAAGCTCAAACAAAAGTGGCTTCTTGTCAAATAGTAACATCAGTATTTTGGTTACAGAAAGGCATGTCTGCGCAGTGTAAAGCTTGCAGCAGCATCCTTGCACCTGTGTATAGTATCTTAGTCTTGAACACCCTGATTAAGCCCAGGCTTAGAGTAGCCTTAAACATCTGGTGTATTCTAGACAAGGCCCCACAAGAGGATATAAAGAAGAAGCCACATTGCCTGGCCAGTATGGCTCAGTGGTTGAGCATCAACTCATGAACCAATTGGTCCCCAGTTCGATTCCCGGTCAGGGAACATGCCCAGGTTTCAGGCTTGTTCCCTTGTAGGGGGCATGCAGGAGGCAGCTGATCAATCTCTCTCATTGATGCTTCCATCTCTCTATTCCTCTCCCTTTCTCTCTCTCTAAGATCAACAAAAACATTTAAAAAAATAAAGAAGAAGCCACATTGAGACTGGTAGAATGCTTGGGGCTGCGAAACAGGCTGGCCCCACGCCTACGTGTGGTGGATAAAAATTGGGAGGGATATCTCGGCTGTAGAGGTCATCCTTGAGGCGTGAGGGGTCATATCCTCACATCAGAACCCCCAGTCCAGGGTTCCAGTGCTGGGAAGAGAAGTCACCATAACTTCTAGCTATAAAAACCAGTGTGTGTGTGTGGGTGTGTGTGTAGGGGGGCGGGGAGGGGACAACAACAGTGGGTTTTTGGCTGAGTGAGATGGAGGGCTGCTGGAGCCCCTGGCAGTTCCTCTTAAAGGGCTTATGCACAGACTTACTTTGAGTTCCAGCACTGGGGAAGCAACATGAAAGGCACCAGGGACATAGGGGGAGGAACTGAACTGTCTGATATCAGGGTGAGAGTTAGAGGGACAGCTTTCTGCTAGACAGAGGTGCTGGCAGAGGCCATTGTTCTTTTGATGATCCCTCCCCGCCGTAGTCCCCACACAAAGCCTGCAGATGGGTGCCATATCTGAGTCTCCATCACTCTTTTTCTTGCTCTCATGATTCCCTGAGACCCTTTCCTACCCAATTTTCATGCCCACCAAAGCTGTTTTCACTGGCTTTTCTATACCAGTGGCCTATCTTGGCTATGCTTAAGACTTTCCTAAAATTCCTCAAACAAGGAGCATCTGGCCTCAGCATGCCCATTACCTCTCCCTAAGTAGCCCAGGTATGGCACTAATGGCAGCCTACCTTGGTTCACAGCTTGGCTTCTCTTGGGCACCTCCAAGACCAGCACAAGTAGCAGCTATCTGCAGATCACCTTGTAGCTCATGCCAGGTGGCCCTGGGCAGAACTGAGGCAATGACTGATTTTGGGTCCAGAGACAATGCACCTAATGGACAGCTCCAGATTACATTGAAGCACCACCCAACTACTTCCACAAATGACACAATCAAGGGGCAAACTCAGTGGACACCAGAGCACCTGCTGAAGTAAGTCCTACTCCATGGGGCAGGCCCCTGCATAGCTGATCTTCCACAGTGGTTGCAGCCAGTCTTTGCAGCTGATCTATATGGGGGCAAATCCCTTCAATTGACATGCCAACAGCAATCAAGGCTCAACTACAACAGGAGGGTGTGTACAGCCCACATGAGGTACACCTAGAGTGCCCAGCTCAGATGAATAGGAAGACTGTGCCACTGCACCCTACAGGACACTTCCTACATTAGGCCATTCTACCAACCCTGGAATATGTAGCACAGCTATATCTAATACATAGAAACAATCATAGGGAGGATGTAAAAATGAGGAGATAAAGAAACATGTCCGAAATGAAAGACCAAAACAAAACTCCAGAAAAAGAACTAAAAAAAAATTGGAGACAAGCAATTTACTAGATGCAGAGTTCAAAATACTGGTTATAAGGATTCTCAACGAACTTAGAGGGAAGAGTAGATAAACATAGAGAGGACGTCAATAGCATAGAAAAGGACATGGAAATAATAAAAAACTATCAGTTGGAAATGCAGAATACACAAACTGAAATGAAGAAAAATTTATAGGGCCTCAGCCAGTGTTGCTCAATTGGTTGGAACATTGGCCCATACATTGAAAGCTCACAGGTTCTATTCCCAGTCAGCTCACGTGCTCAGGTTGTGTATTCAAGTTCTATTTGGGGTGCATGTTTACCTCTCATATAGACTCCCCCCTTTCTTCTTCTGTCTCTAAAATCAATAAAAACATATCCTCGGAGATTCCAAAATGGCGGCGGAGTAAATGAAAGTTACATTGACAATATCCCAGGACCAAATTGGAAATACAACTAAAATAAAGAAAAACCACCCTGAAAAATCAGCTGATGACTACCTAGAGAGAACCCTGATAACCAAGCACACAAAGTGAAGACTGTATAGAGACTGGTATGAAATGTGGAGGCATGAAAGGGCTGGCCGGGCTTCCACAGACAGCAGCTGAATTTCCAGAGGGATATCATAGCTGTGGGCAGTTCCCACTTAGAACTCTGGGGTCTAAACCCCAAGCTGAGCTCCCTAACCCAGAGCACCAGAGTGATAAAGGTGCCCACATAACAGCTGTCTGTGAAAAGTGAGAAGGTTGCTGTCTGTCAGTGTGAGACACCTGGAAATGCAGGCACCCTCTTAAAGGGACAACACACAAAATTTCGTGTGTAGCCACTCACCTTGGGCTCTGGCAGAGAGAGGGCAGAGTAGACTCAAGCTGTGTGAGCAGAAGCCATGATTGGGGGGCTCTGGGGTTGGAGCACGGAGGGCAGCCAGCCCAGTTTCCTGTGCTCAGCCATTCCTTCACACTGCAGAGAAAAGCTTTCTCATGTGAACATTTGTTATACAGGCAAACTTTGCATGGTGGGAAGGCAGCTGCCCTATCCTGTTGGAAAATCTCTCGCCCCACCCTGTGGTCAATCAAGTGGCCTGAGGATAATCAAGTCTGAAAGTCAATGGGGCTCAGGCAGAGGAGGGGTCTCTGGAGGCTTTGAGTCTTTGCCTGCTATAATCTAGAGCCCAGGCTAGGAAAAGCAGACCCTGGTGCACATCATGGTCCTTTCCAAAGGTACTCAGCCCCAGTAGAGGCCACAAGCCCTGGATAGCTCCAAGCAGTGTACTCAGGGCCAGTCACAAAGAGTCCTTGTCCTGCACTAGAGACTGGGAGTCATAGATCTACCTAGTACACAGACACAAACCCAAAGAGGCAGCCAAAAGGGGGAGACAAAAAACAAAACACAAAACAAACAATCCCCAAACAAAAGACCAAGTGAATTCTCCAGAAGAAGAGCTAAATGCATCAGAGATAAGAAATTTATCAGACATAGAGTTCAGAATAAGGATGGCAAGATTCTCAACAGCATGAGAAAAGATATAGTAACTATGAAGAATGACATAGCACTAATACAGAACACAATGGAAGGAATACACAGTAGATTGGGGGAAGCCAAAGATTGGATCAGGGAATTAGAAGACAGGGTAGAAAATATTCATGCAATAAGAAAACCAAAAAAAGAAAAAAAAACAATAAAAAACCAGGAGGACAGCTTAAGGGAGTTGTGGGACAACATGAAATGTGCCAATATTCACATAATAGGAGTACCAGAAAGAGAAGAAAGTGAGCAAGAAATAGAGAACATGTTTGAAGAAATGATGACAGAAAAAATTCTTTAAAAAATATATTTTATTGATATGTTTAACAGAGAGGAAGGGAGAAGGATAGAGAGTTAGAAACATCGATGAGAGAGGAACATCGATCAGCTGCCTCCTGCACAACCCCACTGGGATGTGCCCGCAACTGAGTTACATGCCCTTGACCGGAATCGAACCCGGGACCCTTCAGTCCGCAGGCCGATGCTCCATCCACTGAGCCAAACTGGTTAGGGCTATGACAGAAAAATTTCCTAACCTGATGAAGGAAAAAGTCACAAAAGTTCAGGAGGCACAGAGAACCCCAAGCAAGAAGAACCCAAACATGCCCATGCCCAGACACATCATAATTAAAATGCCAAAAATTAAAGACAAAGAGAGAATCTGAAAGGCAGCAAGAGAAAAGCAATTTGTTACCTACAAAGGAGCTCCCATAAAGCTGTCAGCTGATTTCTCACCAGAAACTCTACAGGCCAAAGGGTATGGTATGAAGTATTCAAGATAATGGAAAGCAAGGATCTGAAACCAAGATTACTATATCCAGCAAGGCTATCATTCAAAATAGAAGGTCAAATAAAGAGCTTCCCAGACAAAAGAAAAAAAAAAAAGACTAAAGCAGTTTATCACCACCTAACCAGCACTGCAAGAAATGCTAGAGGAACTGCTGTAGCAAGAAAAAGAAATAGAGAGAGAGAGAGAAACATAGGCATACAGAATTAAAATGGCAATAAATAAGAACCTATCCCATATAATAAAAGGCTAATATGCAAATTGACTGAATGGCAGAACGACTGGTCGCTATGACACCACTGACACCAGTGGCAGATGCTCAATGCAGGAGCTGCCCTCTGGTGGTCAGTGTGCTCCCACAGGGGAGCACCACTCAGCCAGAAGCTGGGTTCTTGGCTGGTGAGAGCAGTGGCGATGGTGGGCGCCTCTCCCACCTCTGTGGCAGTGCTAAGCCATCAGTCAGACACCCCCTGAGGGCTCCCAGACTGCAAGAGGGTGCAGGCCAAACTGAGGGACCCTGCCAAGTGCACGAATTTTATGCACTGAGCCTCTAGTCCAGCCATGGGCAAACTACGGCCCCCGGGCCGGATCCGGCCCGTTCAGCTGTTCTATCTGGCCTGTGGAGCCGAAAGAGCGGAGGGTTCTCTTGCTCTCCCCTCCACTCCTTTACTTTGAATTTATATTAGTTCACACAAACACTCCATCCATGCTTTTGTTCCGGCCCTCCAGTCCAGTTTAAGAACCCATTGTGGCCCTCAAGTCAAAAAGTTTGCCCACCCCTGCTCTAGTCAAAAATAACCTTAAATGTAAATGGTTTAAATGCTCCAATCAAAAGGCATAGGGCAGCTGAATGGATAAAAAAAACATGACCCAATTACATGCTGTTTCCAGGAGACCCACCTCAGAACAGAAGACTAACATAGGATGAGCTTGAAGGGATGGAAAAAAATTTCCCATGCAAATGGAAATTAAAAAAACTGGGGTAGCAATACTCATATATGACGAATTAGACTTTACAATGAAGGTTATCACAAGAGATAATAAAGGTCACTACATCCCTCATGAATATAGATGCCAAAATCCTCAACAAAATTCTAGCAAATCGAATCCAGCAGTACATCAGAAAGATCATACACCATGACCAAGTAGGATTTATCCCGGGGATGCAAGGATGGTACAATATTTGCAAATCAATAAACGTGATACATCACATAAACAAATTGAGAGATTAAAAACCACATAGTCATATCAATTGATGCAGAAAAAGCATTTGACAAAATCCAACACCTTTTCTTGATAAAAACTCTCAGCAAGGTGGGAATAGAAGGATCATACCTGAACATAATAAAAGCCATATATGACAAACCCACAGCCAACATCATACTCAATGGGCAAAAACTAAAACCATTTCCCCTAAGAACAGGAACAAGACAGGGATGCCCACTCTCACCACTCCTGTTCAATATAGTGCTGGAAGTATTAGCCATTGCGATCAGACAAGAAGAAGAAATAAAAGGCATCCAAATTGGAAAAGAAGAAGTAAAACTGTCCTTATTCGCAGATGACATGATACTGTACATAGAAAACCCTAAAGACTCCATCAAAAAATTACTAGACTTAATAAATGAATTTGGCAATGTAGCAGGATACAAAATTAACGCCAAGAAATCTATGGCATTTCTATACACCAATAATGAACTTACAGAAAGAGAGACTGAAAAAGCAATTCCATTTACCATCTCACCAAAAAAATTAAGATACCTAGGAATAAACTTAACTAAGGAGGTAAAAGACCTATACGTGGAAAACTACATGACACTGAAAAAAGAGATAGAGGAAGACATTAACAGATGGAAGAACATACCATGTTCATGGATTGGTAGAATCAACATCATCAAAATGTCCATACTACCCAAAGCAATCTATAAAGTCAATGCACTTCCCATTAAAATACCAACGGCATATTTCACAGACCTAGAACGAACTTTCCAAAAATTTATCTGGAATAAAAAGAGACCCCGAATAGCTGCAGCAATCCTGAGAAAGAAGAACAAAGTAGGTGGGATCTCAATACCGGATATCAAGCTGTATTACAAAGCCACTGTTCTTAAAACAGCCTGGTACTGGCACAAGAACAGACATATTTATCAATGGAATAGAATAGAGAACCCAGAAATTGACCCAAATAACTATGCTCAATTAATATTTGACAAAGGAGGCACGAACATACAATGGAGTCAAGACAGTCTCTTCAATAAATGGTGTTGGGAAAATTGGACAGATACATGCAAAAAAATGAAGCTAGATCACCAACTTACACCATACACAAAAATAAACTCAAAATGGATAAAGGACTTAAACATAAGACAAGAAACCATAAAAATACTAGAGGAATCCACAGGCAGAAAAATCTCAGACATATGCCGAAGGAACTTCTTCACTGATACTGCTCCTAGGGCAATGGAAACTAAAGAGAAAATAAACAAATGGGACTACATCAAAATAAAAAGCTTTTGCACAGCAAAGGAAACCATCAATAAAACAACAAGAAAGCCCACTGCATGGGAGAACATATTTGCCAATGATATCAACGATAAGGGTTTAATCTCCAACATTTACAGGGAACTCATGCAGCTTAACAAAAAGAAGATAAACAACCCAATCAAAAAATGGGCATCTGATCTAAATAGACACTTTTCGAAAGAAGACAGAAGGAAGGCCAAGAGACATATGAAGACCTGCTCAAAGTCACTAATCATCAGAGAGATGCAAATCAAAACAACAATGCGGTACCATCTCACACCTGTCAGAATGGCTATTATCAACAAATCAACAAATGACAAGTGCTGGTGAGGATGTGGAGAAAAAGGAACCCTCGTGCACTGCTGGTGGGAATGCAGACTGGTGCAGCCACTGTGGAGAACAGTATGGAGTTTCCTCAAAAAACTAAAAATGGAACTCCCATTTGACCCAGTGATCCCACTTCTAGGAATATATCCCAAGAAACTAGAAACACCAATCAGAAAGGATATATGCACCCCTATGTTCATAGCAGCACAATTCACCATAGCTAAGATTTGGAAACAGCCTAAATGCCCATCAGCAGATGAGTGGATTAAAAAACTGTTGTACATCTACACAATGGAATACTACGCTGCAGTAAAAAAGAAGGAGTTCCTAGCATTTGCAACAACATGGATGGAGATGGAAAGTATTATGTTAAGTGAAATAAGCCAGGCAGAGAAAGATAAATATCACATGATCTCACTCATTTGTGGAATATAATGAACGGCAGAGACTGATGAACAAGAACAGATCCAGAGACTGAGAAACGTCGAACAGCACGTCATACCTCAGGGAAGGTAGGGGAGGGTGGGGGTAAGGGGGAGAGATCAACCAAGGGACTTGTGTGCATGCATATGAGCCTAATCAATGGACACAGACAACGAGGGGGTGGGGCATAAGTGGGGGGTGGGGGTTATGGGGGAATAATTTGTGTTTTTGCCTCCCTGTCAAAGTTTATATAAAGTTACAAAAAGAAATTGTCAGCCAGTTTGAAATTGAATTGCCATGGCCTAGAGCAAAGAATATCCTTACATGATATTGTTCTACAATGTCGTCATAATTTTAGATATTTTACAACAGCATATTGTACAATTATCCCAAACAAACTTACAAACTAATTCTTGGAATGTTTGGCAGCAATTAAAAAAAAAAAAAAAGAGGACATGAAAGGATTTAATCCCTTTCAGAAGGAATTAAGGCACTGGGAAGGCACTTGAGCATTCTATATTGGCCCCTCTTGCTTTTTTGTGCCAAGAGGGACCCTCTTCTCACAATCCAATTGCCCTCAGCTGTTGCCTGAGCTTTCTTTTCATGCTGAGCTTGAAGCCTCATGGTGGCTGGTACCATGGATCTGTCTCTCACCCAATTCTGTGAGCTGGGCCCTCCCTGGAGAAGAAACCTGAGTTCCCCAAGATATGTGATCAGTTCTGGGGCCCCGCCAGCAGGCCAGGGGATCCCAAGGTAGGTGCTGGGCGTGGAGGCCACGGGGGCATAGGCTACCAAGGAGACAGAACTGAACCTCACATCACCCTGCTTGGCCCCAGAGGATGACTGGTTAGCCAGAGACGGGTAAGATTCCTCAGGGAAGGAACAACCTAAGACAGGCACAGTCGCAGAGGGGCCATCAGGAGAGAACTTGGGGATCATCAGAGGTGGGGCACAGACCCCCACCCTCCCAAACTTGCAGGGGCCTGAACCCTCGCCCCGTCTGAGGGAGGTCTCCTGCTCCCATGGCTGCTTTGCTTCCCACGCCCAGCTCAGATCGGGACACAGGTGACAGACAGTGTGACTTGGCTCAGCTCAGATTGGGACCCAGGTAACAGACAGAGACTTGGGCGACAGCAGCTGCCCTATATCTAAATCCAGCCTAGCACCAGGAATGCTCAGGGCCTACTCAAGAATGCAAATAATCCTTTCCACTAATATTTACAGGATAAACTAAGATTGTTGGTAGAGTATTAAATTTGACAGTAAAATAATAATCAAGTTTTCAGATTAATTTAAATAGGCTAATTCAAATAAGTGAATATTCAATAAAATTTAATTGTACTGGACAAAAAGCTGTTCCTAAAGTGTTAACTAAAATTTCCATTGGTAGTTCATCTCATGGTAAAATTCCTGAACATGCAATGAAACTAAAGCAGTCATATTTTTGTGCAAAAAATTAAAATTTAAAGTTATCAAGACTGCATTATAAAATTTACAAAAGCCTCCATTAATCAAAAAAGGGGGGATAGTAGGGTAATATCATGTAAGGAAAAATATCCTATAAGTAAATTACATCTAGAAAATTTTTACTTTACAAAATTAATTTTTATTTGTAATGCTAACAGCAAGACACCCATGAAAAACACACATGGTGTCTAAATAAGACAAAGGAAAATCGTTTGAGCAAAAATAAAAAGGATCCCAAATCAATTATATAGAAAAGATTCCTTTATTAACTTTCGGTCAAGAATATGTTTGTATATTTTCAGAAAACAACTCCAAGACCATGTGGATTCCTGCAACAGAGAGGAATTGACAGGTCTGCTCCAACCACGAAGACAAGAGGAGAAACAGTCCAGAGATGGGAGATGCTGACGACGCCTTGCCCCGCTAGCAGTCAGAAGCTGTGTGACGCAGCAGCGTGCCTAGGACCAAACCAGAGAGGGTTGGACCTGCATTGCCACCATTGCCAACAGATATCATTGCTGACATGTACACATAAGGAGCTGTTTGACATTGAAACGGGGAATCAGAACTGTTGGACATTGAAATTGGGACTCAAACATTTTTTGTTATTATATGTTTATTTCTAGTCTGCAGAGGCAAGATTTTTTAAAGGAAAGAAAAGGGGGAAAAATAGATACAGAAGCAAAGAAGCATTGAACAGACTGTCAAACTACAGCAGGAAGGCAGAGGAGGTTTTGGGGTGGGGGGCTGTAAGAGATCAACTGAAGGACTTGTACGCATGCATATAAGCATAACCAATGGATAAAAGACACTGGGGGGGGGGCAGGTAAAGGCATGTACTGGGGGGAAGGGGAGGGTGGGGGGAGGTCAATGGGGGAAAAAAGAGACATATGTACTACTATTTTTAACACTTCAAACAATTAAAAAATAAAAAAATAAAAAAATAAAAAAATAAAGGTCACTACATAATACTAAAGGGATTGGTCCAACAGGAGGATATAACTCTGGTAAACATATTCACCCAATATAGGAGCACCTAAATATATAAAAAATCTTCTAGAGGACTTTAAGGGAGAGATTGACAACAATACAGTCATAGTAGGGGACTTTAACACCCCACTGGAAAGATCTTCCAGATAAAAAATTAACAATGAAACAGGGAGTCTAAATTATACATGGGACCAGACAGCTTTAATTGACATTTATAGAATACTAGGGGCCCGGTGCATGAAATTCGTGCACTGGGGAGGGGTCCCTCAGCCCAGCCTGCCCCCTCTCACAGACTGGGAGCCCTCAGGGAATGTCCTACTGATGGCTTAGGCCTGCTCCCCACAGTCTGGCCGCAGTGTGGCCTCCCTCTGCGGGAGGCAACCAGGCTGATCAGGGGAAGGCTCCAGCCCCATTACCCCGCTGCTGCAGCCACTGCCAGCCACCGCAGCCACCAAGGTGTTTTCATCAACATGGACTCCAGTCCCTTCACCATGAAAAAATGACAGCTTTCTTTAGGCATTTTCAAGATGTGTCTTTCATAGGATATGACATTTCTTTCCTCCTTTCTTTCCTCCTTTCTTTCTTTCTCCCTTTCTTTCTTTCTTTCTTTCTTTCTTTCTTTCTTTCTTTCTTTCTTTCTTTCTTTCTTTCTTTCTTTCTTTCTTTCTTTCTTTCTTTCTTTCTTTCTTTCTTTCTTTTCCTCACCTGAGGATATGTTTCCATGGATTTTTAGAGAGTGTGGAAGAGAGAGGGAAAGACAGAGAGAAACATTAATGTGAGAGGGACACTTTTATTGGTTGCCTCCTGCATGAGCCCTGACCTGGGCCCCGGCCAGGGAGGAACCTGTAACCTAGGTACATGCCCATGATCAGAATCGAACCTGGACCCCGCGGTCAGCAGGCCGAGGCTCTATCCACTGAGCCAAACCGGCTAGGGCAGGATATGACATTTCTTAGCCCCTCCAGCAGCAGACCTTCGTTTTTTCCTCCAGGAGTGTGGTGGAAAAGCCCTAGATCACCTCCTTGGATTCTTATTACCCAAGTTACCAAGAACACTGAAAGTGGCGGCATACAGAGAGCTTAGCCAATGAGTGGTCAGAAAAGGTGTTTACGCTCGAACTGGTTTGGCTCAGTGGATAGAGTGTTGGCCTGCAGACTGAAGGGTCCCAGGTTTGATTCCTGTTAAGGGCATGTACCTTGGTTGGGGGCACATCCCCAGTGGGAAGTGTGCAGAAGGCAGCTGATTGATGTTTCTCTCTCATCAATGTTTCTGACTGTCTATCCCTCTACCCTCTTATCTGTAAAAAATCAATAAAATATATTGTTGTGTCCACTAGGATAGGGGTGTGTCCCCGCAGCCTGGGGGGGCACTCCCCCAAGGCCGGCAGCCAGCCCCACGTTGTGGGTGCCGGGCTGGGGGCGTGGATCTGGGCTGCCACTTGGCATCAGTGCACACGCAAGTAGCCGCAGGGCGGGAACATCTGCCTCCAGCTGCTTGGCATCTGTGCTCGTAGGCCCAGAGTGGCTGGGGGCGTTCTGGGACCCCAGCCACTCAGGGCCTATGTGCAGGCCTACAGGCTAGGAGTTCCCGGGACCAGGCCACTCAGGGCCTGCATATGCAAATTAACCCACCATCTTTGTTGGGTTAATTTGCTACTCACTCTTGATTGGCTGGTGGGAGTCGCAGAGGTATGGTCAAATTGCATCTTTCTCTTTTATTAGTGTAGCTATCATCCCAACGCAGCAGAATATACATTCTTCTCAAGTGCACATGGGTCATTCTCAAAGATAGATCACATAATAGCATGAAAAACAAGTCTCTACAAGTTCTAGAAGATTGAAATCATATCAAGCATCTCCTCAAATCAAAATGGAATGAAATTAGAAATCAACTACAGTAAAAACACACAAAAACACTCAAACACATGGAGGCTAAATACCATGTTACTACACAATGAATGGATTACCAATAAGATCAAGAATGAAATAAAAAAAACTTCCTGGAAAAAAATGAAAATGAACACACAACAACCCCAAATCTATGGAACCACAGCAAAAGCAGTCCTGAGAGGCAAGTTCATAGCATTACAGGCATACCTCAAAAAAACAAGAAAAATTAATAATAAACTATTTAACTCTACAACTTAAAGAATTACAAAGAGAACAACAAGAAAAGCCCAGCATAAGTAGAGGGAAGGAAATAATAAAGGTTAGAGCAGAAATAAATGTCATAGAGACTAAAAAAAGAATACAAAAAACCACCAAAACTAAGAGCTGGTTCTTTGAAAAGATAAACAAGATTGATGAACCATTAGCCAGACTCATTAAGAAACAAAGAAAGAGGACCCAAATAAATTGAACCTGAAATGAAAGCGGTGAAATAACAACTGACACGATAGAAATATGAAGGATTGTAAGAATATACTAAGAATATGCTAACAAGCTGGACAATGTGGATGAAATGGATAAATTTCTAAAAAAAATACAATCTCCCAAAACAGAGTCAGGAAGAAACAGAAAACCTGAATAGGCCAATAATAACTGAGAAAATAGAAGAGGTAATAAAAAAAATCTCCCAGCAAACAAAAGCCCTGATCCAGCTGGTGTCACAGGTGAGTTTTACCAAACCTTCAAAGAACAACTAATGCCTATACTCCTCAAACTATTTTAAAAATTCCAAGAGGAGGCAACACTTCCAAGCTCTTTTTATGAGGCCAGTGTTATACTAATTCCAAAAACAGATAAAGACACTCCAAAGAAAGAGAATTACAGGCCAATATCCCTGATGAACATAGATGCTCAAGTCCTCAATAAAATATTAGCAAATTGGATCCAGCAATATATTAAAGAGATTTTACACCACGATCAAGTGAAACTTATTCCAGGGATGCAAGACTGGTACAATATTTGCAAATCAATTAACATGATACATCACATAAACAGGTTGCAAACCAAAAATCACATGATTATATCAAGAGATGCAGAAAAAGCATTCAACAAAATCCAACACCCATTTTTGATAAAAACTCTCAGCATATGGGAATAGAAGGATCATATATCAACATAATAAAGGCCATATACGCCTGGCTTGTGTGGCTCAGTGAGTGAGCATTGACCTGTGAGCCAGGAGGTCATGGTTCAATTCCCAGTTAGGGCACATGCCCAGCATGGGGTTTCGATCTCCTGTGGGGGGTGTGCAGGAGGCAGCTGATCAATAATTCTCTCTCATCAGTCCCTTCTATCTCTCTCTCCCTCTTCCTTCCTCTCTGAAATCAATAAACATATATATTTTTTAAAAAGGCCATATATGACAAACCCACAGCCAACATTATACTCAATGGGCAAAAACTAATAGCACTTCTCCTAAGAACAGGAACAAGACAGGAATGTCCACTTTCACCACTCTTACTAAATATAATACTGGAAGTCCTAGCCACAGTGATTACACAAGAAGAAGAAATAAAAGGCATCAAAATTGGAAAGGAGGAAGTAAAACTCTCATTTTCCCCACATGACCTGGTATTGTAACCTTAAAGACTCCACCAAAACTTAAAGACTCCATCAAAAAACTACTAGGTTTAATAAATGAATTCTACAATGTAGCAAGATACAAAATTAACACCCAGAAATTATGGCTTTTTATATACCAATAGTGATTTCTCATAAAGAGAAATTAAACAAGCAATCCAATTAACCATTGCAAAAAAAAATTAAGATACTTAGAAATAAACTTAACCAAGAAGGTAAATGACTTATATTCAGAAAACTACAAGACATTGAATATGAGAGAGGAAGATATAAGCAAATGGGAGAATATACTGTGTTCTTGGATTGGTAGAATTAACATAATTAAAATGATTCTTTCTCATCATTGATCCAAAGCAATCTACAGATTCAATGCAATCCCTATTAAAATACCAACAGCATATTTCACAGATCTAGAACAAATACTCCAAAAATTCATATGGAATCAAAAAAGAATCCAAATAGCCACAGCATTCTTGAGAAAGAACAAAGTTGGTGGGATCGCAATACCAGATATCAAGTTATACTACAAAACCACAGTAATCAAAACATCCTGATACTGACACAAAAATAGCCATATAGATCAGTGGAACAGAATAGAGAACCCAGAAATCAACCCAAGCCATTATGCCCAATTAATATTTGACAAAGGAGGCAAGAACATACAATGGACCCAAGACAGTCCCTTCAATAAATGGTGTTGGGAAATTGGAAAGATATATGCAAAACAATGAAAATAGACCACCAAATTACACTATACACAAGAATGGATAAAAGTCTTAAATGTAAGTCGTGAAACCATAAAAATCCTAGGAGAAACCACAGGCAGCAAAACCCCAAACATTTCTTGTAGCAATATATTTACAGATACATCTCCCAGGGCAAAGGAAACTAAGGAGAAAATAAACAAATAGGACTACATCAAAATAAAAAGTTTCTGCACAGCAAAAGAAACCATCAACAAAATGAAAAGGGAGCCCACTGTATGGAAGAACATATTTGGCAATGGCATATCCGATAAAGGTTTAATATCCAAAATATATAAGGAACTCATACAACTTGACAAAAGGAAGGCACACAATCCAATTAAAAAATGGGAAAGGACCTAAATAGACACTTCTCCAAAGTGGACATACAGATGGCTTAGAGACATGAAAAAATGCTCAAAGTCACTGATCATCAGAGAGATACAAATTAAAATGACAATGAGCTATCACCTCACACCTGTCAGAATGGCTATCATCAACAAATCAACACATGACAAGTGCTGTAGAGGATGTGGAGAAAAGAGAACCCTAATACACTGCTGGTGGGAATGCAGACTGGTGCAGCCAATATGGAAAACAGTATGGAGTTTCCTCAAAAAATTAAACATGGAACTTCCATTTGACCCAGTGACCCCACTTCTAGAAATATATCCTAAGAAACCTGAAACACCAATCAGAAAGAATGTATGCACCCCTATGTTCATAGCAGTGCCATTTACAATCTGTAAACAGACCAAGTGCCCATCAGTAGATGAGTGGATAAAAAAGCTGTGGTACAGTTATACCATGGAATACTAATCAGCAGTAAAAAAGAAGAATCTCTTACCCTTTGAGACAACATGGATGGACCTGGAGAGTATCATGGTAAGTGAAATAAGTTAGTCAGAGAAAGACAAGTATCACATGATCTCACTTATATGTGGAATCTAAGTAACAAAATAAAATGATGAAGAGAGTGGATCCAGACATGGAAGCATGGAACAGAGTGTGGAATCTGGGAGGGAAGGCGGGGAAAGGTGGGTGGGAGGGAGATACTCTACCAAGGACCTTGTATGCATTTATGCATGGCCCATGGACACAGACAATGGGGTGGTTGAGGGCCTGGGGCAGGGGCAGGGGTGGGCTGGAGTGGGTCACTGGGAGAAAAAAGAGGACATATGTAATACTTTCAACAATAAAGAATTATTTAAATAAAAAGAAAAAGAAAATGAGACCCTTACATATGCTGCCTATAAGAGACTCACTTCAGATAGGAAGACACAGACTGAAAGTAAAGGGATGGAAAAGATATTTCATGAAAATGGAAACAAACAAACAGAAAGCCTGGGGTAGTAATACTTACACCAGATTTTAAAACAAAGTCTGTAACAAGAGATAAAGAAGGACCCAGCAATTTCACTTCTGGGTATTTATCCGAAGAAACCCCAAACACTAATTAGCAAAGACATATACACCCATATGTTCATTGCAGCCTTATTTATAACTAGAGGCCTGGCACATGAAATTCATGCACAGGTAGGGTCCCTAGGCCTGGCCTGCGATCAGGACTGATTTTCCCTGGCTGCCAGCAGCCGCCAACGCCCATTGACCTCTGTGTGTGGGGCAACCAGCGGGGCAATCAGGGCCCTGCTTGCTTTCACCCTCCTTGGCCTGGCGCTGCCTGTGTCTGCCGCCACCCAACCCTGGTACCCATTCCCCATCGGGCACTTGGAGCCTGCCAGCTGTGGGGAGGGACTGAGATGTTGACCAGTAGGCCCTGATCGGGTGATCAGGTCCTGTAGGCTGGGGGCAGCTCCTGCGTTGAGCGCCTGCCCCCTCGTGGTCAGTGTGCATCATAGCGACTGTCTTTCTGTTGTTCAGTCTATTTGCATATTATGTTTTTATATATATAGACTAGAGACCTGGTGCACAAAATTCATGCATGGAGGAGGGGAGGGCAGTCCCTTAGCCTGGCCTGGCCTGCACCCTCTCCAATCTGGGACCTCTCAGGGGATGTCTGACTGCCTCTCGCAATCCAGGACCGCTGGCTCCTAACCACTTGCCTGCCTGCCTGCCTGATCGCCCCTAACCACCTCTACCTGCCTGCCCGATCGCCCCTAACTGCTCCCCTACTGGTCTGATTGCCCCTAACTGTCTCTGCCTTGCCCTGCACCTGGGACCCGGGCTTCCCTCACTCTGGCCAGCCGCAGGCACCCAGGACCCGGGCCGGCTTCACTGGGCCAGCCACAACCACAGGAGACCCTGGATGGGCGGCTTCGCCCAGGCTGCAGCCACAGGCACCTGGGACCACGGGGTGGGTGGCTTGTCACCCTTTCTGGCTACAGCCACAGGTGCTGGCGCCTGGGACTGTGGGGAGGGAGGCTTGTCCCTCTCCTGGGCTGCAGCCCCAGCCGCTGATGCCCGGGACCGTGGGGCGGGCGGCTTGTTCCTCTTCTGGGATGCAGGTGAAGCTGCTGGCACCCAGGTCTCAGGGACCATGGGTGTGCAGATTGTCCCTCTTCAGGGCCACAGGCACTGGCGCAGCCTGTGGTGCTCGGGACCATGGGGTGGGCAGCTTGTCCCTCTCCTGGGTCGCAGCCTCAGCTGCTGGCACCCGGGACCGCGAGGCACGTGGCTTGTCCCTCTCCCAGGCTGCAGCCTGGCTGGTCCCCATTCCTCTCTCCCCAGTGTTGAGTGTCTGAGCTGTTACGGTGTGATGGCATGAGAGTGACGACCATTTGCATATTATCTCTTTATTATATAGGACTAGAGGCCCAGTGCACGAAATTCGTGCACAGGGGAGGGGGTTGTCCCTCAGCCCAGCCTGCACCCTCTCCAATCTGGGACCCCTAGAGGGATGTCCAACTGCCCGTTTAGGCACGATCCCAGTGGGATCGTGCCTAAACGGGCAGTCGGACATCCCTATCACAATCCAGGACTGCTGGCTCCCAACTGCTCGCCTGCCTGCCTTCCTGATTGGCCCTAACTGCTTCTGCCTGCCAGCCTGATCACCCCCTAACCACTCCCCTGCCAGCCTGATTGATGCCTAACTGCTCCCCTGCCAGCCTGTTTGCCCCTAACTGCCCTCCCCTGCAGGTCGGGGTCCCCCCCAACTGCCCTCCCCTGAAGGCTTGATCACCCCCAACTGCCCTCCCTTGCAGGCCTGGTCCCTCCCAACTGCCCTACCCTGCTGGCCATCTTGTGGGGCCATCTTGTGTCCACATGGAGGCAGGATCTTTGACCACATGGGGCAGCCATCTTGTGTGTTGGAGTTATGGTCAATCTACATATTACTCTTTTATTAGATAGGATAGAGGCCTGGTGCATGGGTAGGGGCCAGCTGGTTTGCCCTGAAGGGTGTCCCAGATCAGTGTGGGGGTTCCCTTGGGGTATGGGGCAGCCTGGGCAAGGGGCCTGTGGTGGTTTGCAGGCCGGCCACACCCCCCTGGTGACCCAAGCGGAGGCCCTGGTATCTGGGGTTTATTTATCCTTTATAATTGAAACTTTGTAGCCTGGAGCAGAGCCAAGCCTTCTACTTGCTCCGTGGTGGCAGCCATTTCTGTTGGGACGTATGTATCTTCTATAATTGAAACTTTGTAGCCTTAAGTGGAGGCCTGGGCCGGCCAGGGTGTGCGGAAAGCTTGGCTTCCTCCATCACCGGGGGCAACCCCAGCCTCCTGCTCTTTCCAGCTCCGTGGCTGCCACCATTTCTGTTTGGATTTATGTATCTTCTATCATTGAAACTTTGTAGCCTTGAGTGGAGGCCTAGGTGGGCAAGGGCAGGCGGAAAGCTTGGCTTCCTCCATTGCCAGGGAAACCCAAGTCTCCCTCCTGCTCTCTGTGGCGGTAGCCATCTTGGTTGGGTTTATTTGCATATTCGCTCCTGATTGGCTGGTGGGCGTGGCTTGTGGGCATGGCTTGTGGGTATAGTGGAGTGATGGTTAATTTGCATATTACTCTTTTATTAGATAGGAAAGGTCAGATATGGAAGCCACCTAAGTGTCCATTAATCAATGAATGGATAAAGAAGTGGTGCATATCTACAGTGAAATATTATCCATAAAAAAATACTGAAATTTTGCCATCTGCAGCAGTATGACTGGACCTAGAGCAGGGGTGGGCAAACTTTTTGAATCGAGGGCCACAATGGGTTCTTAAACTGGACCGGAGGGTCAGAACAAAAGCATGGATGGAGTGTTTGTGTGAACTAATATAAATTCAAAGTAAAGGAGCGGAGGGGAGTGTAAGAGAACCGGATAGAACAGCCGGATCTGGCCCGCAGGCCGTAGTTTGCCCACGGCTGACCTAGAGTGTATTGTGCTAAGTGAAATAAGTCAGACAAAGACAAATGACATGATTTTTTCTTATATGTGGAATCTAATAGGCAAAAGAAATGAACAAACAAAACAGAAACCATCTCATAGATACAGAGAGCAGACTGGTGGTTGCCAGAGGGGAAAGAGGGTGGGAGACTGGGTGAAAAAGAGGAAAGGATTAAGAAGTACAAATTGGTAGTTATAAAATAGTCATGGGGGCCCTAGCTGGTTTGGCTCAGGGATAGAGCGTTGGCCTGTGGACTGAAGAGTCCCAGGTTTGATTCTGGTCAAGGGTACATTCCCAAGTTGTGGGCTCAATCCCCAGTGTGGGGCATGCAGGAGGCAGCCTATCAATGATTCGCTCTCATCATTGACAATTCTATCTCCCTTTCCCTTTCTCTCTGAAATCAGTAAAAATATATTTTAAAAAATAGTCATGGGAATGTAAAGTACAGCATAGGGAATATCGTCAATAATATTGTAGTAACTATGTATGGTGTCAGATGGGTACTAGACTTATTGTGCTAATAACTTCATAAGTTTTATAAATGTATAATCACTATGTTGTATATCTGAAACTAATATATTATATGTCAACTGTAATTTAAAAATAAAAAAGAATATTTTTAAAAGAAAAAAATGGAGGCCAACGCTCTACTCACTGAGCTAAACCAGCTAGAGCAGTGGTCGGCAAACTGTGGCTCTTTGGCCTCTTGAGTGTGGCTCTTCCACAAAATACCATGGCCTGGGCGAGTCTATTTTGAAGAAGTGGCATTAGAAGAAGTTTAAGTTTAAAAAATTTGGCTCTCTTTGGTTGAGCCACTGGCTTGGACGCGGAGACCATGCCATCTTGAAGGGGAAAGTGGATGTTATCGGAAGCCTGAAATCTACAACTACTGCACCCACCGAACAGCCACGAACCCCAGAACACAGGTCCCCAATTGGTGCAAACACGCAGATTCAGAGGAACTCTACATTCCACCACCGAAAGGTCAGATTTTGCCTGGGATAAGGTGAGGTCTCTGGTCCCAGCAGGAGAGAGAAACATGCACACTGCGGGAGCTGGAGGACCGGGGGAAGTCCGCGCCTAGAAAAATCCATGGCTGTTGGGGCTGGCATGATCCGTGAATGTGGAAGGGGGTCCTCAGAGCTGCTAACAGAAGGGATCTCTAAAAAGCAACCTATTTTGATCTGACGCAAAAGGACAGCCTAAAAATTTTAAAAGTGTGCCGGCTGCTTAGACCCAAGGGGGGAAAAGACTGCACAGACTTGCGTGCAGCCCCGGAGTTCGCACACTTACTCTTTTTCCTCTTTAAATCCTTGCTTCTGATTACTAATCCCAATACATAGGATCACCCAATTGGGGACACCCTAAGAGACTGCAGGGGAAATTTGTTTTTCTGGAACCTGGGGATCAGAGCAGGGAATAACCATCAAAGAACCAGCTCTGGAGCAACCCACTCCCACAAACCGTTATTGAGTGCCACAGGGAAAGCAGGATCTAAGTACAGGCTAGAGAGGACCTATAGACCCGGAGGTCAATCTAGAAACACTGCCACCCAGGAGTTGAATCACAAATTGACTCTTGTGTAAACACAAATAAAAGAATACAAGCAATTAAGACACACTGCCTACTTAAAAATCAGGACTGGCTTACAATACTGAGGAGCAGTGGAACGCAGGGAACTGCAATACTGTCCTGACTGGGAAACAGGCGTGCCAAACAGAACAATAGAGGAAGTGAATGACCTTCACTGCTGCACATTTTTTTAAAATTATTATTTTTCATCTTTTACTTAAGAAACTAATTTTTTTCTTTTCCTCACTTAATTTTACCTTTTTATTTATTACATTTTTATTTTCAATCAGTATTATTACTATTACTATTTTACCTTTTTTAAAAAAAAGTGTCATTTTATTTTCTCTTTATTTTACTTTGGGATTAGTGTTCTACATTCTATTTTCATCTTTCCTTTAGCATCATTTTACTCTATTTCAACTGTACCTTTGTGCCATCACTCTCTTCCTAACTTTTCCCCTTTTGTTGTCCTGTTCCTCTTACCCTTTTCCTGCTTTAGATTTTCCCTATTTTTTTCTTTTTACGCCCTGTTAAAATTTCACCCTACTTATATATCTAATTTCCAATCCCCTGCTCCAAGTCCATTCATACCTCTCTCTTCTCTGTCTTCACTATCCAAAAAATTGTTTTTCTCTCTGTCCTTTTGCTGTTGTTTGCTTGAATGTTGATTATATCGATTTTTATGCTTTTTTGTGAGATTGTTGTGCTTATTCTTTTTTAGTTTTGTTTTTTGCTTCTGTTTTCATTGCCTTGCTTGATATTAGTTGTTGTTTGTAATTTGTATTCATCTCCAGGTTTTTGTTGCTGGCATTTGTTGGGACTAGTGGCTGTTCTATTGGAGTTTTCTCTCCATATATATAGTTTGTTCCCCTCTTCTTTCTTATTCTCTTTCTTTTCTCTCTTATTTTTTTTTCCTTTTCCAAATTTCATTTTTGCACTCATTTCTTTTTTTTTCCTCTCCTATCCTCTAATTTGCCTTTCCCTGGTGGTCACCTTTATTTGGGGTTATTAATTGTGAATACATTTCTGTTCAGTGCCTTGTGCGTTGTATCTGGTCGTTTTGTATTTTGTGCCTTTAAATCAATGCAGTAGAGAGAGAATTACATAACCAGACACCCTGAGAAGCAGAGACCATGGGGAGACAAAGAAACAGCCCGCATATGAAAGAAAAGCAGGCATCACCAGAAAAGGAAGTAAACGAAATGGAGGCAAGCAACCTGCCAGAGAAAGAATTCAGAGAAATGGTCATAAGGTGGCTGAAAATAATGGAAGACAAATTCGACAATATGAGTAAGAACCAAGAGGAAATGAAGAAGAACCAAGAAGAAATGAAAAATGACATCGCTGCTGTAAAGAACTCAATAGAAAGCATCAAGAGTAGACTAGAAGAAGCAGAGGACTGCATCAGTGAGCTAGAAGACAAGGTAGGAAAAAATACACAAGTAGAGCAGCTTCTAGAAAAGAAAATTAAAAAGCAGGAGGAGAGCCTAAGGGAACTTTGGGACAACACAAAACAAAACAACATCCACATAATAGGGGTTCTAGAAGGAGAGGAAACTGAGCAAGGAATAGAAACCTGTTTGAAGAAATAATGACAGAAAACTTCACTGATATAGGGAAGAAAAAACCCACACAAATCCAAGAAGCTCACAGAGTCCCAAGCAAAATGAACCCCAAAAGACCAATGCCAAGGCACATCATAATTAAATTGGCAAACACCAACGACAAAATAAGAATGTTAAAAGCGGCCAGAGAGAAACAGAAAGTTACCTACAAAGGAACCCCCATCAGACTAGCAACTGATTTCTCAACAAAAAAACATCAGGAAAGAAGGGAATGGAATGAAATACACAAAGTCATGCAAAGGAAGGGTCTGAATCCAAGAATACTGTACCCAGCAAGGCTATCAATCAAAATTGAAAGTGAAATCAGGAGCTTCACAGACAAAAAAAACTAAGGGAGTTTATTACCACCAAACCAGCAATGCAAGAAATGCTAAAGGGTCTGCTGTAAAAAAAAAAAAAAAAAAAAAAAAAGGAAGCGAGAAGGAGCACAGGGGTAAAGAATAAAAATGGCAACAAACAAGTACCTATCAATAATAACTTTAAATGTAAATGGATTAAATGCCCCAATCAAAGGACATAGGGTAACAGATTGGATAAGAAAACACAACCAATATATCTGCTGTCTACAAGAAACCCAACTCAGAAAAAAAGACGCACACAGACTGAGGGTGAAAGGATGGAAAAAGGTTTTTCAGGCAAATGGAAATGAAAAAAAAGCTGGGGTAGCAATACTTATATCTGACAAATTAGATCTCAAAGTGAAGGACATAACAAGAGATAAGGAAGGCCACTTCATAATACTAAAGGGAGTAATCCAACAAGAAGAAATAACCCTGGTAAACATATATGCACCCAATACAGGAATACCCAAATACATAAAAAAAACTCCTAGAGGATATCAAGGGAGAGATTGACAGCAATGCAATCATAATGGGAGACTTTAATAGCCCATTATCAACATTGGACAAATCCTCTAAACAAAAAAATCAGCAAAGAAACATCAATCCTAAATGACTCACTAGACGAGATGGAATTAATTGACATCTTCAGAACATTTCACCCCAAAGCCACAGAATATACATTCTTCTCAAGAGTACATGGGTCATTTTCAAAGACAGACCATATGCTGGGTCATAGGCAAAGTCTCTTCAAATTCAAGAAGATAGAAATCATATCAAGCATCTTCTCAGATCACAGTGGCATAAAACTGGAAATCAACTACAATAAAAACCATCCAAAAAAATCAAACACATGGAGACTAAACAGCATGCTATTAAACAATGACTGGGTTACCAGAGAGATCAAGGAAGAAATAAAAAACATCATGACAACAAATGACAATGAAAACACAACAATCCAAAATCTATGGGACACAGTGAAAGCAGTCTTGAGAGGGAACTTCATAGCTCTACAAGCCTACTGAAAAAAACAAGAAACAATGGTAATAAGTTACCTAACCCTACAACTCAAAGAGTTAGAAAGAGAGCAACAAGAAAAGCCCAGTGTAAGCAGAAGGAAGGAAATAATAAAGATCAGAGCGGGGATAAATGACATTGAGACCAAAAAAACAATACAAAAGATCAACAAAACTAAGAGCTGGTTCTTTGAAAGGATAAACAAGGTTGATGAACCTCTAGCCAAGAAGTAAAGAGAGAGGACCCAAATAGAGAAAACCAGAAATGAAAGAGGTGAAATAACAACAGACGCCACCGAAATACAGAGGATTGTTAAAAAATACTATGAACAATTCTTTTCCAACAAACTGGGCAACCTGGAGGAAATGAACATATTCCTAGAAAAATATAACCTTCCAAAACTCAATCAGGAAGAATCTAAACATCTAAATAGGCCAATAACTATGGAAGAAATTGAAGCAGTCATTAAAAATTTTCCAGTAAACAAAAGCCCAGTGTCAGATGGCTTCATAGGGGAGTTTTACCAATCATTCAAGGAAGAACTAAAACCTATTTTCCTCAGACTATTCCAAAAAATTCAAGAGGAAGGAACACTTCCAAGCTCCTTCTATGAAGCCAGCATCACCCTAATACCAAAACCAGATAAAGACAACACAATGAAAGAGAATTACAGGCCAATATCTCTCATGAACATAGATGCCAAAATCCTCAACAAAATTCTAGCAAATCGGATCCAGCACTACATCAGAAAGATCATACACCATGACCAAGTAGGATTTATCCCAGGGATGCAAGGATGGTACAATATCTGCAAATCAATAAACGTGATACATCACATAAACAAATTGAGAAATAAAAATCACATAGTCATATCAATTGATGCAGAAAAAGCATTTGACAAAATCCAACACCCTTTCTTGATAAAAACTCTCAGCAAGGTGGGAATAGAAGGATCATACCTCAACTTAATAAAAGCCATATATGATAAACCCACAGCCAACATCATACTCAATGGGCAAAAACTAAAACCATTTCCCCTAAGAACAGGAACAAGACAGGGATGCCCACTCTCACCACTCCTGTTTGATATAGTGCTGGAAGTATTAGCCATTGTGACTAGACAAGAAGAAGAAATAAAAGGCATCTATATTGGAAAAGAAGAAGTAAAGCTGTCCTAATTTGCAGATGACATGACATTGTACATAAAAAACCCAAAAGACTCCATCAAAAAACTATTAGACTTAATAAATGAATTTGGCAATGTAGCAGGATACAAAATTAACACCCAGAAATCTATAGCATTTCTATACACCAATAATGAACTTACAGAATGAGAGACTAAAAAAGCAATCCCATTTACCAACGCACCATAAAAATTAAGATACCTAGGAATAAACTTAACTAAGGAGGAAAAAGACCTATATGCAGAAAACTACAGGACACTGAAAAAAGAGATAGAGGAAGACATAAACAGATGGAAGAACATACCATGTTCATGGATTGGTAGAATCAACATCATTAAAATGTCCATACTACCCAAAGCAATCTATAGATTCAATGCACTCCCCATTAAAATACCAACGGCATATTTCACAGACCTAGAAAGAACTCTCCAAAAATTCATCTCGAATAAAAAAAGACCCTGAATAGCCACAGCTGTCCTGAGAAAGAAGAACAAAGTAGGTGGGATCTCAATACCGGATTTCAAGCTGTCTTACAAAGCCACTGTTCTCAAAACAGCCTGGTACTGACACAAGAACAAACATATAGACCAATGGAATAGAATAGAGAATCCAGATATCAACCCAAATCACTATGCTCAATTAATATTTGACAAAGGAGGCATGAACATACAATGGAGTCAAGACAGTCTCTTCAATAAATGGTATTGGGAAAATTGGACAGATACATGCAAAAAAATAAAACTAGACCACCAACTTTCACCATACACAAAAATACACTCAAAATGGATACAGGACTTAAACATTAGACAGGAAACCATAAAAATACTAGAGCCATGGTCGGCAAACTGTGGCTTGAGAGCCACATGCGGCTCTTTGGTGCCTTGAGTGTGGCTTTCCACAAAATACCACAGCCTGGGCGAGTCCATTTTGAAGAAGTTGCATTAGAAGCAGTTTAAGTTTAAAATTTTGGCTCTCAAAAGAAATTTCAGTCGTTGTACTGTTGATATTTGGCTCTGTTGACTAATGAGTTTGCCAACCACTGAAGGAATCCACAGGCAGCAAAATCTCAGACATATGCTGAAGCAATTTCTTCACTGATACCGCTCCTAGGGCAATGGAAACTAAAGAGAAAATAAACAAATGGGACTACATCAAAATAAAAAGCTTTTGCACAGCAAAAGAAACCATCAACAAAACAACAAGAAAGCCCACTGTATGGGAGAACATATTTGCAAATGTTATCACTGATAAAGGTTTAATCTCCAGCATCTACAGGGAACTTATACAACTCAATAAAAGAAAGATAAATGATCCAATAAAAAAATGGGCAACGGACCTAAATAGAATCTTTTTGAAAGAAGACAGAGGAAGGCCAAGAGACACATGAAAACATGCTCAAAGTCACTAATTATCCCAGAGATGCAAATCAAAACGACAATGTGGTACCATCTCACACCTGTCAGAATGGCTATCATCAACAAATCAACAAATGACAAGTGCTGGCGAGGATGTGGAGAAAAAGGAACCCTCGTGCCCTGCTGGTGGGAATGCAGTCTGGTGTAGCCACTGTGGAGAACAGTATGGAGTTTCCTCAAAAATCTAAAAATGGAACTCCCATTTGACCCAGTGATCCCACTTCTAGGAATATATCCCAGGAAACCAGAAACACCTATCAGAAAGGATATATGCACCCCTATGTTCATAGCAGCACAATTCACCATAGCTAAGATTTGGAAACAGCCTAAATGCCCATCAGCAGATGAGTGTATTAGAAAACTGTGGTACATGTACACAATGGAATACTACACTGCTATAAAAAAGAAGGAATTCTTACCATTTGCAGCAGCATGGATGGACCTGGAGAGCATTATATTAAGTGAAATAAGCCAGGCAATGAAAAAAAGATACCACATGATCTCACTCATTTATGGAAAATAAAGAACATTATACCCTGATGAATAAAAAGATAAATACAGAGGCAGTAAAGCACCGAACAGACTGTCAAATTATAGCGGGAATGCTGGGGAGTGTTGGGGAGGGAGGGAAATAGATCAACCAAAGGACTTGTATGCATGCATATAAGCACACCAATGGACACAAGACACTGGGAGCGTGGGATGAGGGCATGTGACAGGGCTTAGGGAAGGTTGGGGGAGGGTCAATGGGGAAAAAAAAGGAGATATATGTACTAATATATGTAATACTTTAAACAATAAAAAAATAGAGAGAATACAGCTGGGGCTAGGTCGGATCACTGTGCCTGGGTGAGGAAACAGTGACCCAGCCTTCGAACCGAAGCTTTATTTTATAGTCAGAGCACACAAAGCAAAACAAGTGCTCAACATGTTCACAATGTTCTTGTGAGTTTCACTTGTTTTGGCAGCACTTGCTGCACCTCCCCCAGCCCGTTAGCTACCTAGGAAGAAACTAGGGAGAACTATAAGGTTAAGCTTAATTATGCTGAAAAGGCGAAAGGCTAATTATTTCTATAACATCTGGTTCCCTCTAAGGGAACTTTCCTCAAGTGGAGCAATGTAACCCAGATGGGAAAATATAACCTATTGCCCCTTTTCCTGCAGTCTGGGCTAGCAAGATTTGTTGCCTGTTTGCTCACATGTTACAGAGGCCATAAATTGTACAACAATACACAACCCCCAGAGAGGGCTGTCAGTGCTGGCACCAGACCAGGCCCATAGGTATGGTCTCATGAACCCATCCCCACACATGGGGCTTTTTTGCAAAGCCCCCGAAAGGTCCAGAAGTCCCATCCATATTTGGAGGACAAAGAAGCCAAAAAGTTATAAAGGAAAAGCTTCCACCAGATTGCTTTGTTCAGACTTTGAGAAGCATACTCCTCTGAGTCCACCAGTGTAATAAAGCTGTGTAACACCAAAAAAAAAAAAAAAAAAAAAAAAAAGGCCTACAGGCCCTGTATAATGTCTACATTCCTCTCCCTGCCATAGCAACTAGTATATGACCAACTCCACCCACCATATGTCTGACTTCATGTCCCCTCACTATATTACTCTGGCTTTCCAACTGTCCCTCACACAGATGTGCACAGGCAAGTGCCCTTCCCACTTCCAGGCCTTGGCTCACATGCCATCCTCTCAGCAAGGTCTTCCCAGACCACCCTACTTAGATTTGCAGTCCCTTCCCTCATACTCTTTATCCCATCTAGGCTTTGTTTTCTCCTCCACACTGTCACCATCTAACACTGTGTATTACTTGCTTGTTTGCTTATTTATTGTCTGAATTTGCCACTAGACTGTGAGAAAATATGCTCCAGAAGGTTGGCATTGTTTTCCCTGTTGTTCATTACTATGTCTTCCAGGCTGAGAATAGGCCTACCATAGGGTGGCACCCTGTACATATTCGTTTACAGTTTTCTCAGAAAGTTCCATGTTTTGAGATAAAGTAGCATTTAAATAAATATTTTTCTCCTTAAAGAATAATTAGCCCTATAATTGGCTGAGTCCAGGTGGTTTGGCCACAGGATCACCTTGTAGCAGCCTACTCTTCATTGCAGGCAAAGTCCTACTGCTACAAGACAGGGACTGAGCCCAGGCAAGCCTGCCTCAGGCTGGCCTGTGGTGTGTGTGTGTTCTTGACTTCGTGTAGGAAAAACTTTACAACAGGAGTCCATGTGATTTTGAGAGTACATTTATTAAAACAGAGGACAGTGAAACAAAGAAAGGACTTAGGGTAGAAGAAGCAACAGGAGAGAAGCTAGGGCGGTGCTCTGCTTTGACTCCCTAGGTTATAGGGAAGAAGTGGACCGAGGTGGGGCTGCTTTTCAGCTCACTGGGAAGTCAGAGAAAAGGCAGGCCTTGGAAACAGGATCAGGCGTCAGCCACCACCTGCTCTTCCCCTAGTTGCAAGTCTCATGGGAACCCTTAGAGTTTAGGGGGAAGTAAAAAGTTCATGCACAAGAAGGGGCATGGTTATGCTCTAGAGCGAGCCTGCCCTGGGTCTTTGTCTTGGGGCTTTTTAATCTTTTTTTTTCTGTGGTCGAAAATGTTAGGGGAGGGTTTCAGTAGAATATTTACCAGCTTTCCAGGTGCATTTTTAGTATGCTGATGCTCACAATGAGCATATACGGGAATTTGGGGTTATTCTTTGGTCTGTTTACTGTTTTACTTTTATCTTGGGTCTGTCTGGCTTTAAATGGGTTTTTGTTATTTGTTTCCTGACTTCATCTGTCCTTGGGTTTAGCTGGCACAAATGGCATTAATTGGATTTCTGTTCTCTATTTTCCCAGGCCAGGGTGATTTAAATTACGTATTCTCTGGTTGGGGAGAAGAGGTATAAACCACTTGCTCTCAAGCATTCTTGGTTGGGGAAGATAAGGTCTTGCTATTTACAAGCTGGCTGTAAGTTGTTCAAATTGTTTGGACTCGTTTAATTTTCTTATCTCAGTTTCCCCAATCCAGGAATTTTCCTAGCTTCTTATTATCCTGCCTCACTACAAGGAAAAGAAATGTCATGAATGCTGTGTCTATAAACCTTAAGGAAAAATAACACTATAGCAGTATGTTTTAAAAGTAAAGGTTTGAGTATTAAAGGATGGCTTTAAAGACAAATTAGTTGGGACACTTAGTTTATTTGGAGAAAACCCAACTTTTATACCCTTCATCTACCTGGTACCTGGAAAAGCTTCCTTAGGAACATGGAAAGTTTCCACTCTGCTGGGGTTGTAACACCTTGTGGAGAAACCATCTGTAGGGTTCTAACCGTCTCAGTGGTCTCCTTGGGACTTACCTGTAGGAAAAAAGGAAAATTACCTGCCATGGGCCTGCTGAAAACACTTTTCCAGGAGGCCTGCTGCAAGCAGTCAGGCTAAGGACTCCTTCATCTGTTCACCAACCCCACTCCGACCCCCAAGGAGGAAGACTGACAGCTCAAGGCTGCAGCCAAAAACTGTCGAAACACCATGCTCTGATATCTCCTGCAGAGACCACTGACATTTTTTGCTTTGGAATCATCCTCTCCAGGAAAAGCCTTATACAAAGCATTTAAAATTATGTAAAGTCACAAAAAAATATTCTTACTGACAAAGAGGCAGGAAGAGCCAGAGGCTGCCTGACTTTTGGTGAGGGCCATCCTTGACTAGTCCAGTCTGGGCCTGCCTGGATCTACTTCATCAGTGCAGGAATTGACCCTGGCAGCTTCTTTCTCTGAGGCCAGAAATTCCAGGGCACTGGGTGTGGTAAGCCATGCTGTCTGCCATATCCCAATTGGAGTTGGTTATGCAGAGGCAGGCAGTTTCCGAGGACTCCTGTCAGCTCTGGACTCTGAGGCTGACTCCAGTTCACCCTTTCAAATATGCTCTCTTGATGAATGTCTGGGCTCATTCCTTAAAACTTTCTGAAACAGGCTATTAAGTAACTGATGACTTCAACCTTAAATGAAAAGGAGTAATAAAAAATATAATGAATGTTTATATAGCATCTTTCTTCAAGAAACACGAAGCACTTTGTATCCAGAGGAAGTCTTAAAATACAGTCCACAGACCCCAAAGCTCCAAGTTGCTTTTTGTCTCTTGCTATAAGACTCTGGGTATATATAAATATTTTTTCAGCTCTTTAATATATTACTTAAATTTGTTGCAATAGTCCATGCATCTGGTTTAAATAATTCCAACAGAACACAAGGGCTTCATGGAAAGCCACAGGTTGTTGTCCCTCCTCTCTCCACCCTTTTCTCCCCCTTCCCTCTCCTTTCCTCTCAGCTTTTGTCAGGGTACTTTTCATTTTACATAGTCATGGGTAACATCCTTCAGAAATACAATGGAATATGCTGTGCTCTATCTGTAGATTTAGTCCAAACATGTAAATGTCAAGCCTTTTTAACATCTGAAGGCTGTGTCTGTGTGATCACAAAACAAAACCCTGGCATGGTCCATCTAGTTATCTTCCAAACATCCCCTTTGGGGTGACAGGAATCATGCAGGCAAAGATTCTCCATTTCACACAGATGTACGTGGCTTGTGACCAAATTTGTGAGGCATACACAGACATTGTGCAATTACCTGAGAGGTAATTACCAACTATGTCTTGCTCACTGCCTTGCAATAAAAATCAGAGAGTAGGAGTCCACAGCTCAACCTTGTTCAGGCCCAGAAGGCCCACTATAGACTTCTGAGCATGAGTTTTAGGCCAGAAGAAGTAGAGCTGGCAAAAGTGAAAATGCAGGCTTTTGTTTAGTTTTCAGTGCATGTTGACATCATCCTGCATGGGCAGCAAAAATAAAATAAAAAAATAATAAGATTTCCCAAAGCCCTTGATAGACAAAGTACTTTTTAAACAGATGCAAAAATCATTCTCATCAAATAATTGTTATCAAGTACGCACATTCAGGCCATTGCACTGTGAATATCAGCAAAGCAATAATGCTCCTGCTTTCAGTTTCAGAGACTGGGTTCAGATGGACGCAGGTTTGATGCTTGGCTTTGTCCCTCGTGAGTTGACTCTGTCAACTTAATCTCTGTAAGACTCTTTCCTAAGGTGTAAATGTACCTGCTATATATTTCTTGTGGGATAATGAACCTAACATGCTTAGCACAGAAGGATTAAATAAAAGCTGTTCCTTCTCATCTATGATTTCTTCTCTTATTCCAAGGATTTTCAGAGTTTTTACTCTAGCTGATACTATTTTAGACAGGGTTGGGCCAACAGCTGAAGACTGACTTTGTCTTCAAATGCATTATTTAAACTAGAGTTTCTGGAAAGAATTCCAGTTGTTTCTTCATTCTGCTTTTACTGACTGGAATTTTTAAATTCCAAGATATTTTACCATACTGCTTTTACTGAATGGAATTTTTAAGTTCCAAGATATTTTACCTTTCCCAGGTAGGTTAAAAAATAATATTCTTTTTAATTTCTTGACATGCAATACTATAAGCATTTAGAGATATGTAAATCTCAGTCCGACTAAGCCTAGTGAGTTGGAGAGAGAGTGTGATGATAAAAATTCTGGTGTTTTATGATTATCTAATGGAGATACAGAATGTGTGTATACGTTCCATGTGAGAAAGCATAATATGTATCTGCATGGGCCTCATTTTAGTGTTAGGATTAATTTCTAGTCCAAGCTTTTAAAAGCTGTCCATTGGTAAGAAAGCCTTTGTACTATGATCTCATTCATTAAAATACTAAAGGCCCAGTGCACAAAATTTGTGCACGGTATGGGGAGGGTCCTTCAGCCCGGCCTGCACCCTCTTGCAATCCAAGACCCCTCAGAGGATGTCCAACTGCTGGTTTAGGCCCCATCCTGCAGGACTGTGGAATTGGGCCTAAACTGGCAGTCGGATATCCTTCTCACAATCCCGGACCGCTGGCTCCTAACTGCTCTCCTGCCTGCCTGTTTGATCGCCCCTAATCCCTCTTCCTGCCTGCCTGATTGGCCCTAACCCCTCTGCCTGCCTTCCTCATCACCCCTAACCCCTCTGCCTGTCTGCCTGATCACCCCTAACCACTTGCCTCTGCCTTGGCCCCCGCTGCTGCAGCTTCATCCAGAAGGACATCTGGAATGATGTTTGGAAGGTTATTCAGCTGTTCAGTCTAATTGGCATATTATGCTTTTATTATTATAGATAGCTATATCTCATCTATTTAAAGCACACACATTTCCATTTAACGTAGTGACAATCCTATATAATAAAGAGGCAATATGCAAATTGACCATCACTCCAACACACAACATGGCCGCTCACATGTGGACACAAGATGGCCACCACAAGATGGCCAGCAGGGGAGGGCAGTTGGGAAAGACCAGGCCTGCAAGGGAGGGCAGTTAGGAGTGACCGGGCCAGCAGAGGAGGGCAATTGGGAGTGACTAGGCCTGCAGGGGAGGACAGTTGGGGGGGGGGGACCCAGGCCTGCAGAGGAAAGGCAGTTAGGGGTGACCAGGCCAGCAGGGGAGGGCAGTTAGGGGTGACCAGGCCAGCAGGGGAGGGCAGTTAGGGACAATTGGGCTGGCAGGGGATCAGTTAGGCATCGATCAGGCTGGCAGGGGAGTGGTTACGGAGTGATCAGGCTGGCAGGCAGAAGCAGTTAGGGACAATCAGGCAGGCAGACAGACAAGTGTTTGGGACCCAGCAGTCCTGGATTGTGAGAGGGATGTCCAGTGGGATCGGGCCTAAACAGGCAGTTGGACATCCCTCGAGGGGTCTCAGATTGGAGAGGGTGCAGGCTGGGCTGAGGGACACCACCCCCCCATGCATGAATTTTGTGCACCAGGCCTCTAGTAATAGAAATGAAGGAACATTATTGGTAGGTATAAATGTGTACAAAAATTGCCATCATTACTAAATAAGTTGTGCATTCAGAATTAATGAGCAATGAAATTAGTCTTTTGCTTTTTAACTCACTTGATGTTTTAAAGTTTTAGTTCTATTTTTACAAGCTCACTGATATACTCACAGGAAACTCTTGAGGTGTCTTCAAACTTGCTTTTGTATAACAATTAAAAAAAGAAGAAGAACCCCAGAGTTTGGATATGCAGGCCCTGAGTTATTCTGGCATTTTTTGGTTAGTTTCCTTTTATGACAGCATTTCAAATCTCCTTGTTTTCTCAAAAAACGTTTTATTTAGAAAGTTCTAGATTTACAGAAGTATTACAAGGATAGTACATAGAGTTTAATATATTCTATTCCTAGATCCCTCTATTATTAACATTGGTATATTTTCACAAGTCATGAACCAACATTGATACATTATTATTAACTGAAATCCACACTTCATTCAGATTTCCTTATTTTTAAATGACATAATGTCATTTTTTCTGTTCCAAGATCTCATCAGGATCATAAATAGAGTCTTGGTGCACGAAATTCGTGCATGGGGGTTGGGGGATTTCCCTCAGCCCAGCCTGCACTCTTTCCAATCTGGGACCCCTTGAGGGATGTCCGACCACCCGTTTAGGCCCGATCCCACTGGGTGGTCGGACATCCCTCTCACAATCCAGGACTGCTGGCTCCCAAACGCTCGCCTGCCTCTGCCTGATTGCTCCTAACCACTTCTGCCTGCCAGCCTGATCACCCCCTAACCACTCCAATGCCAGCCTGATTGAGGCCTAACTGCTCCCCGGCTGGCCCGATTGCCCCTAACTGCCCTTCCCTGCTTGCCTGGTCACCCTTAACTGCCCTCCTCTGCTAGTCTGGTTGCCCCTAACTGTCCTCCCCTGCAGGCCTGGGTCCCCCACAACTGCCCTCCCCTGCAGGCCTGGTCCCCCCCCCCAACTGCCCTCCCCTGCTGGCCTGGTCACCCCTAACTGCCCTCCCCTGCAGGCCTGATTGCCCACAACTGCCCTCCCCTGCAGGCTTGGTCCCCCCCAACTGCCTCCCCTGCTGGCCTAGTCTCCCCCAACTGCCCTCCTCTGCTGGCCTGGTCACCCCTAACTGCCCTCCCTGCTGGCCTGATTGCCCACAACTGCCCTCCCCTGCAGGCCTGGTTCCCCCCAACTGCCCTCCCCTGCAGGCCTGGTCCCCCTCCCAACTGCCCTCCCCTGCAGGCCTGGTCCCCCCCAACTGCCCTCCCCTGCAGGCCTGGTTCCCCCCAACTGCCCTCCCCTGCAGGCCTGGTCCCCCCCAACTGCCCTCCCCTGCAGGCCTGGGTCCCCCCTAACTGTCCTCCCCTGCAGGCCTGGGCCTCCCAACTGCCCTCCCCTGCAGGCCTGGTCTCCCCCAACTGCCCTCCTCTGCTGGCCTGGTCACCCCCAACTGCCCACAACTGCCGTCCCCTGCCAGCAATCTTGTGGCGGCCATCTTGTGTCCACATGGGGGCAGCCATCTTTGACCACATGGGGGTGGCCATCTTGTGTCTTGGAGTGATGGCAATTTGCATATTACTCTTTTATTAGATAGGATATATATATATATATATATATATATATATATATATATATATATAATTTTTAAGGAAATTTTAAAATTGATTTTTTGAGAGAGAAAGGGAGAGAGAGAGAAAGAGAATTATCAATGTGATAAAAACATTGATCAGTTGCCTCCTGTAAGTGCCCCCACTGGGGTATGTGCCCTGACTGGGAATTGAACCCGCAACATTTTGGTGTATGGGGCACCACTCCAAACAACTGGGCCATACTGGCCAGGGCAGGACATCATATTATATTAACTAAGGGCTCAGTGCATGAATTTGTGCACCTTGAAAGGAACTGTGGACCATGAGGCTGCGGTGGGCACAAGGGTGGGTCTCAGCCCATCCTCCATGCCCCTGCCTGGCCTCTCTTGCTGCAGCCCCCGGTCCCCTGTCTGCCGGCAGCCCTGCTCCTGCTACTGCCACTCCCATGGCTGACAGCACCAGTCCTGCTCACACCTGCTGACGGCACAGAGCAATTGGAGCCGATGCCAGCAGCGAGTGTGAGTGGGGCCAGCGCCATTAGCAGGATGTGAGAGGTAGCTGCTGCCCCAATCACCCCTCAGGAGCAGGGGGAAGTGGAGAAGCCCTCAGGGGAGATTGGGGCTGGCAGCCACTGCTCGCACCCACTGATGGTGCCAAGCAATCGGGATTGGTGCTGGGCACCAGCAGTGGGTGTGAGCAGCAGCTTCAGTTCCGGCTGTGGGTATGGGTTACAAAAGAGATCAAAGAAGAAATTTTAAAAAATCCTAGAAACAAATGACAATGACAACACAACAATCCAAAATCTATGGGACACACTGAAAGCAGTCCTGAGAGAGAAGTTCATAGCACTACAGGCCTACCTCAAAAAAACAAACAAACAAACAAAAAAACCCAAAACAAGAAAAAATAGTAATAAATTATCTGACCCTACAACTTAATGAATTAGAAAGAAAGCAACAAGAAAAGCCCAGGTTAAGTAGAAGGAAGGAAATAATGAATATCAGAGTGGAAATAAATGACATAGATTGCAAAAAAACCCCACCAAAACAAAACAAAATACAATACAAAAGATCAATAGAACCAAGAGCTGGTTCTTTAAGAGGATACACAAGATTGATGAACCTCTAGCCAAGCTCACCAAGAAGCAAAGAGAGGGGACCCAAATAAACAAAATTAGAAATGAAAGAGGTGAAGTAACAACCGACCCCACAGAAATAAAAAGGTTTGTAAAAAAAAGAAAAATACTTCAAACAACTCTATTCCAACAAACTAGGTAGCCTAGATGAAATGCACATATTCCTAGAAAAATACAATCTTCCAAAACTCAATCAGAAAGAATCATAAAATTTGAATAGGCCAATAACTATGGAGGAAATTGAAACAGTAATCAATAAACTTATGGCAAACAAAAGCCCTGGTCCAAATGGCCTCAAAGGGGAGTTTTATCAAACATTCAAAGAAGAACTAAAACCTACCCTCCTCAGACTATTCCCAAAATTCAAAACAAAGGAACACTTCCAAGCTCTTTTTATGAAGCCAGTATTACCCTAATGCCGAAACCAGAAAAAGATGCTACAAAGAAAGAGAATTACAGGCCAATATCCCTCATGAACATAGATGCTAACATCCTCAACAAAATATTAGCAAATTGCATCCAATAATACATTAGAAAGATCATACACCATGACCAAGTGGGGTTTATTTTAGGGATGCAAAGCTGGTACAATATTCACAAATCAATAAACCTATACATCACATAAACAAATTGAAAGACAAAAATCACATGATCATATCAATTGATGCAGAAAAAGCATTTGACAAAATCCAACACACTTTCTTTTTTTTTTTTTTAAATATATTTTATTGATATTTTACAGAGAGGAAAGGAGAGGGATAGAAAGCTAGAAACATCGATGAGAGAGAAACATCGATCAGCTGCCTCCTGCACACCTCCCACTGGGGATGTGCCCGCAACCAATGTACATGCCCTTGACCGGAATCGAACCCGGGACCCTTCAGTCCGCAGGCCGACGCTCTATCCACTGAGCCAAACCGGTTTCGGCCCAACACACTTTCTTGATAAAACCTCTCAGCAAAGTGGGAATAGAGGGATCATACCTCAACATAATAAAAGCCTTACTAGTATATGACGAAACTACAGCCAACATCATACTCAATGGACAAAAACTAAAACCATTTCCCCTAAGAACAGGAACAAGACAGGGATGCCTGCTTTCACCACTCCTGTTCAACATAGTACTGGAAGTGCTAGCCATAGCGATCAGACAAGAAGAAGAAATAAAAGGCATACAAATTGGAATAGAAGTAAAACTGTCATTATTTGCTGATGACATGATATTGTACATAGAAAATCCTAAAGACTCCATAAAGAAACTAGTAGTTTAATAAATGAATTTGGCAATGTAGCAGGATATAAAATTAACACCCAGAAATCTATGGCATTTTTATACACCAATAATGTACTCACAGAAAGAGAAACTGAAAAAAATCCCATTTGCCATTGCAACAAAAAAAAAAATTAAGATACCTAGGAATAAACTTAACTAAGGAGCTAAAGAACTGTATTCAGAAAAGGACAGGACATTGAAAAAAGGGATAGAGAAAGATACAAACAAGTAGAAGAATATACCATGTTCATGGATTGGTAGAATCAACATCTTAAAATGTCCATGCTACCCAAAGCAATCTATAGATACAACACAATCCCCATTAAAATACTAATGGCATATTTCACAGACCTAGAACAAACTCTCCAAAAATTTGTATGGAATCAAAAAAGACCTTGAATAACTGTAGCAATCCAGAGGAAAAAAAAAAAAAAGTTGGAGGGATCACAATACCAGACATCAAGTTATATTACAAAGCCACTTCTCAAAACAGCCTGGTACTGGCACAAGAACAGAGATATAGACCAGTGGAACAGAACAGAGAACCCCAAAATCAACCCAAGCCATTATGCTCAATTAATATTTGACAAAGGAGGCAAGAACATACAATGGAGTCAAGGTAGTCTCTTCAATAAATATGTTGGGAAAATTGGACTAATACATGCAAAAAAAAAATAAGGAAGAAGAGGAAGAAGAAGAAGAAGAAGAAGAAGAAGAAGAAGAAGAAGAAGAAGAAGAAGAAGGAGAAACTTAACCACCAAATTATACCATACACAAAAATGAACTCAAAATGGATAAAATACTTAAATGTCAGACAAGAAATCATACAAATCTTTGAAGAATCCATAGGCAGCAAAATATCAGATATCTCTTATAGCAATATGAAAACTAAGATGTGTTACCAGCACATCTCCTAGGACAATGGAAACTAAGGAGAAAATAAACAAATGGGGCGACATCAAAATAAAAAGATTCTGTACACCAAAAGAAACCATCAACAAAACAAAAGAAAGCCCAATGTTACATCTGATAAGAGTTTAATCTCCAAAATATATAGGGAACTCATACAACTTAACAAAAGGAAGATAAACAATCCAATCCAAAAATGGACAAGTGACCTACATAGACACTTCTCCAAAGTGGACATATAGAAGGCCAAAAGGCATATGAAAACATGCTCAAAGTCACTAATTATCCAAGAGATGCAAATAAAAACAACGAGGTACCACCTTACAGCAGTCAGAATGGCTATTATAAAAAAAAAAATCAACAAATGACAAGTGGTGGCAAGGATCTGGAGAAAAGGGAACCCTCGTGCACTGCTGGTGGGAATGCAGACAGGTGCCACCTCTGTGGAAAATAGTATGGAGTTTCCTCAAAATACTAAAACTGGAACTCCCATTTGACCCAGTAATTCCACTTCTAGGAATATATCCCAAGAAATCAGAAACACCAGTCAGAAAGGATATATGCACCCCTATGTTCAGAGCAGCACAATTCACCATAGCTAAGATTTGGAAACAGCGTAAGTGCCCATCAGCAGATGAGCAGATTAGAAAACTGTGGTACATCTACCCAAGGGAATACTACGCTGCTGTGAAAAAGAAAGAACTCTTACCATTTGTAAAAGCATGGATGGACCTGGAGAGCATTATGCTGAGCAATATAAGCCAGTCAGAGAAAGATAATATCAAATTATCTCACTCATTTGTGGAATATAATGAACAACATAAGCTGATTAACAAAAATATATCCAGAGACATGGAATCATCAAACAGACCATCAAACCGCAGAGGGAAGGCAGGGGAGGGTGGGCGGGTGGTTGGGGGGTATAAGATCAACCACAGAACTTGTATGCATGTAAGTATAACCAATGGACACAGACAATGGTGGGGTGTGTAGGCCGGGACTGGGGGGCGGGGGTGGGGAAAGGCTAGGAGACGACAATGGGGGGAAAAGGGGACATATGTAATACTTTCTGCCGGAAACCAATCATTCTACCACTAATAGAAAGATGTGGCCAGGAAACTGGGAAGGCTGGTCAACAACCTTAATTGTTTTGATCACTCACTGTTTAGTTGAAACATTGTTAGCTGAAGCAGCCTTCACCTCTGTTTGTTTCATGTAAATTTCTGTTATTGGAATTTCCTGCCTAAAGGTTATGGGCGTATCCCATAGTCTCAATAAAAGGGATTGCAAGGCCAGAGCAAGGGGTAGTCCTTCCACTAGAGTTGGGCTCCCGCCTGGCCCCCAATATTTCCAAATTAATACTTTTCCAAGTCTCTTTTCATTTGTGTGTGGCCTTCTCCAGAACCCGAACCCTGAACCACGCGGGACGTGAAAGGGGTTCCCACATCTGGCGCCTGAACTCGGGACTTCTGGAGGAGATGATATTTTTCGCCTGAGAGCGAAGGAAAGGAAAAAATTCACCGAGAAAAAGGTGAGGGGGTTCACCGCACACAAAGCCCACGGACTAACTGCAGAGTCGCGAACTGTAAGTAGGGTGGGAACGTCTTTTTCAGCCAGGCTAATGGGGAAGAATTAGGTTATAAAATAATGTGGTTTCTTATTCAAATTAAAATCTTAATTGCTATTTGGAATTTAAAATCTGTAATAAGAAATGAAACCGCCTCTGGTATGGAGAAATTTAAAGGTGGCAGCAGAGGGCAGGGGTATCCGCTCTCCCGCAATGAGATTACTTAAGGTTTCATTTAAAAATTATAAAAGAATTTGCAGGGAAATGCAAATCTTGGCCAAATTGGGTGCTAGTTATTACTTCGGAAAGCGAAAAAAAAAAGAAAAAATTTAAGATCTGTCTATCTTTTAAGGATGAAAAGAAATTCGGCCAGATCTGTTGCTGAAACTTGCCCCAAAGTAAGCAGGATGTTGTTATTAATCTAGGAACTGCTAAATGTTTGACTTGCCAGCTTTAAAAGTACAAAGTGCAAATTAAATTGGGAGAAATTACATAGTTGTGGTAATTAAATGTCTAAAGTATAAGAACTTATTTTTGAGAAAAAAAAATGTGTTTTCTCTGAAAACAATTAGGAATTAAAAATAAATTGCTTATTGGTCTAATTAAAAAAGAGGATTAATTCTGTGATCCCAACCAAAATTTTTCTATGCAAAAACTAGTTTAAAATCTAATTGGTATCTTAAAATAATTATAAAAAGTATTGTAATCTTTAAATCATATATGGGCATATATATATTTGATCACTTTTTCCATGTTAAAATTTCAAGGCTTTAACAGAGATGATTCTTGGAAAGCTCCAAGGGCCCGGAGTAATACAAGAAATTTATTCTCTCTTCTTAAAGGAAATATTTTTGAAATTTAACCGATTGATACTTGAAATCGCATGGAAAGCTTTATCAAATATAAATTAATAAATATATTTTACTTTTAGATGTTATAAAGGTTTTGGCCTTTAAAGTAGGGGACTATCACTACTTGCTCCTGGGAGAGGTGCAAAAAATGTAGCTAAGACCTTGTCTATACAAAAAGAAATTGCCAGCCAGTTTGAAATTGAATTGCCATGACCTAGAGCAAAGAATATCCTTACATGATATTATTCTACAATGTCATTATAATTTTTAATATTTTACAACAGCATATTGAACAATTATCCCAAACAAACTTACAAACTAATTCTTTGCATGTTAGGCAGCAATTTAAAAAAGGACATGAAAGGATTTAATCCCTTCCAGAAAGGAATTAAAGCCTCACTGGGAAGGCACTTGATCATCCTTTATTGGCCTTTCTTGCCTTATTTACTAAGAGGGACCCTCTCCTCACAATCCAATTGCCCATAGCTGTTGCCTGAGCTTTCTGTTCATGCTGAGGTTGAAGCCTCTTGATGGCTGGTACCATGGATCTGTCTCAGGCCCAATGGCGTGAGCTGGGCCCTCTCTGGAGAAGAAACCTGGGTTCCCCAAGATATGTGATCAGTGCTGGGACCCCGCCAGTAGGTGAGGGGATCCCAAGGCAAGTGCTGGGTGTGGAGGCCACGGGGGCATAGGCTACCAAGGAGACAGAACTGAACCTCACATCACCCTGCTTGGCCCCGGAGGATGGCTGGTTAGCCAGAGATGGGTAAGATTCCTCAAGGAAGGAACAACCTAAGACAGGCACAGTCGCAGAGGGACCATCAGGAGAGAACTTGGGGATCAACAGAGGTGAGGCACAGACCCTCACCCGTCCAACCTTGCAGGGGCTTGCACCCTAGCCCCTTCTGAGGGACATCTCCTGCCCCCATGGCTGCTTCGCGCTTCCCACGCCCAGCTCAGATCGGGACCCAGGTAATAGAGCCCAGCTCAGGTTGAGATCCAGCTACAAACAAGAGACTTGGCCCAGCTCATATTGAGACCCAAGCAACAGAGAAGTGGCTAATGGTGACTGCCCTATATCTAAATCTAACCTAAATCTAGGAGTGCTCAGGGCTTTCTCAAGGATGCATATAATCCTTTCCATTAATTTTTACAGAGTAAACTAAAATTGTTGTTAAAGTATTAAATTTGACAGAAAATTTAATTGTACAAGAGGCTGTTCCTAAAGTATTAACCAAAATTAATAAAAAAAAATTTTCCAAAAGCCTCCATTAATCAAAAAAAGGGGGGATAGTATAGTGGAAAAATGGCATGTAAGGAAAAATATTCTGTAAGTAAATTACATTTAGAAAATTTTTACTTTAAAAAATTTTCATTTTCATTTGTAATGCTAACAGCAAGACACCAATGAAAAACATATGGTATCAAATAGGCCAAAAGGAAAATCGTCTGGGCAAAAAATAAAAAGGATCCCAAGTAAAATTTATAGAAAAGATTCCTTTATTAACTTTTGGTCGAGAATATGTTTGTATATTTTCAGAAAACAACTCCAAGACCATGAGGATTCCTGCAACAGAGAGGAATTGACAGTAATCCTCCAGCCATGAAGACAAAGAGGAGAAACAGTCTAGAGATGGAAGACGCTGCAGTCAGCAGCTGTGCGTCGCTGCAGGTTGCCTAGGACCAAACCAGAGAGGGTCGGACCTGCATTGCCACCATCCAGATATCATTGCTGACGTATACACATAAAGAACTGTTGGACATTGAAACTGGAACTCAGAACTGTTGAACATTGAAATTGGGACTCAAACATTTTTTTTCTTATGTGTTTATTTCTGGTCTGCAGATACAAGATTTTTTTTTAAGGAAAGAAATGGGGGAGATGCCGGAAACCAATCATTCTACCACTAATAGAAAGATGTGGCCAGGAAACTGGGAAGGCTGGTCAACAACCTTAATTGTTTTGATCACTCACTGTTTAGTTGAAACATTGTTAGCTGAAGCAGCCTTCGCCTCTGTTTGTTTCATGTAAATTTCTGTTATTGGAATTTCCTGCCTAAAGGTTATGGGCGTATCCCATAGTCTCAATAAAAGGGATTGCAAGGCCAGAGCAAGGGGTAGTCCTTCCACTAGAGTTGGGCTCCCGCCTGGCCCCCAGTATTTCCAAATTAATACTTTTCCAAGTCTCTTTTCATTTGTGTGCGGCCTTCTCCAGAACCCGAACCCTGAACAGGAACCCTGAACCACGCGGGACGTGAAAGGGGTTCCCATAACTTTCAACAATAAAGAATTTTTTAAAAAAGACTGTCAGCTGATTTTTCAACAAAAACTTTGCAGGCCAGAAGGGATTGGCAAGAAATATTTAAAGTGATGAAAAGCAAGGACTTACAGCAAAGATTACTCTGCCAACCAACACTATCATTTATAATCAAAGGAAGGCATAAAGAGCTTCAGGGCTCCACTGATTTCTTGTGAACGATGGGAATCCTACCTGCAGTGCAAGTATAGACCCTGAGGCCGGCCTTGTGTAAGCCAGAACTGGTGCCACCGGATCACCAACTGTGGAAAGCCAACTGTACACATGAACTCTTCACCTTACTCTCTCCCACCAGCATCACAATAAATGTTAAAGGGACTTCTTTAAGAAGAAGAAAAAAGATAAAACATATAACTAATAAAATTGCAATAACCACATACCTATCAATAATCACTTTAAATGTAAATGGATTAAATGCTCTAAGCAAAAGAAACTGATTGGATAAGAAGACAAGACCCTTACATATGCTGTCTGTAAGAGATTTACTTCATATTGAAAGACACACAGAGACTGAAAGTAAAAGGATAGAAAAAGATGTTTCATGAAAGTGGAAATAAAGAAAAAGCTGAGCAGTAATGCTTATATCAGACAAAATAGACTTTATAACAAGAGACAAAGAAGGACCTAGTAATTCCACTTCTGGGTATTTATCCAAAGAAAACCAAAATACTAAATAAAAAAGACGTCTGCATCCCTGTGTTCATGACAGCATTATTTACAATATAGCCAAGATATGGAAACAACCTAAGTGTCCATCGCTTAAAAAAATGGATAAAGAACGGGTGCAATATACATTGGGATGTTACTCAGCCAAAAAGAAAGAGTGAAATCTTGCCATTTGTGACAACATGGATGGATCTAGAGCAGCCGTGGGCAAACTACGGCCTGCGGGCCGGATCCAGCCCGTTCGGCTGTTCTATCCGGCCCATGGAGCCGAAAGAGCGGAGGGTTCTCTTGCTCTCCCCTCTGCTCCTTTACTTTGAATTTATATTAGTTCACACAAACACTCCATCCATGCTTTTGTTCCGGCCCTCCGGTCCAGTTTAAGAACCCATTGTGGCCCTCGAGTCAAAAAGTTTGCCCACCCCTGATCTAGAGGGTTTTATGCTAAGTGAAATAAGTTAGATGGAGAAAGATGAATACCATATGATTTCACTTATATGTGAAATTTAAAAAAACAAAATAAATGAACAAACGAAAGAGAAGCAAACTCATAGATATAGAAATCAGATTGACAGTTGCTAGCAGGATTAGGGGGCTGGGTGAAAAAGGTGAAGGGATTAAAAAGTACAAAATTGGCAGTTACAAAATAGTCAAGGGGATGTAAAATACAACATAGGGAATATAGTCAATAATCTATATATATAAAGAGCCAAGGTCGTAACATCCAAAACGACCAAAGTCTTGACCGAATGCCAGGCTGCATGCGCAGCAGGTGAGTGGTCTGAACTACTGCCCTCTCGGAGAGAGAGAGAGAGGTAGGGCTGATCAGCAGGGCCACCTGCAGCTGGCAAGGTCTGGAGAGAGAAGCAGGGTGATCAGACCCTACTTCTCTCTCCTAGCCTTGCCAGTAGCCAAGCCTCTCTCTCTCTCCCAGAGGTCAGTAGTTCAGCCTGCTCACCAGCAGCCTGGGTCAGCTGCTGATCAGCCCTGCCTCTATGATCAGGCCCGGAGATAGGCCTGGAGATGCTGACTGGCATAGAATCGACCAATCAGAACCAAATCTGGGTGAATTGTGAGGAGCCAATGGCTGCCTAGGAGGTGGAGCTTTTGATGCTGACTGGCATAGAAACCAACCAATCAGAACCTATCTGGATGAACTGCAAAGGCAGAACCTAAGGTGGGGGCTGAGGAGGGGTTTTAAGGGCAACAGCTGTTTGGTGTAAGGTGTAAGAAAGTGATTCAATTTTTCAATGACCGGTTTGGCAGTATAGTGCATATGGCTGACTATCAGTCCAGATATAGGAATTATGTATTTTTGTCTGCCAAGCGCATCTCCTCCTGCTGAAAAAGGCTCCCCCAACCCCCATTTAAGCAATCCTATCCTATATAATCTATCTATACTAATAAAACGGTAATATGCTAATTAGACCAGGTCGACCGGCCATCTTCCAGATGTCCAACTTCCTTCCAGACAAAGCCATGGTGGTGGGGGCCAAGGCAGAGGCAGTTAGGGGTGATCAGGCCAGCAGGGGAGGGCAGTTGGGGACGAGATCAGGCCTGCAGGGAAAGGCAGTTGAGGGCGAGATCAGGCTGGCAGGGGAGGGCAGTTAGGGGTGATCAGGCAGGCAGGCAGAGAGGTTAGGGGCGATCAGACCAGCAGGGGGGCAAGGTAGGGACAATCAGGCTGGCAGGCAGAGGCAGTTAGGGGCGATCAGGCAGGTGAGTGGTTAGGAGCCAGTTGTCCTGGATTGTGAGAGGGATGTCCAACTGCCGGTTTAGGCCTGATCCATGTGGGATCGGGCCTAAACCGGCAGTCGGACATCCCCCAAGGGGTCCCAGATTGGAGACGGTGCAGGCCGGGCTGAGGAACCCCCCTCCGTGCACAAATTTTGTGCACCAGGCCTCTAGTATTGTAATAACTATGTATAGTGTCGTGAGTACTAGACTAACGTAAGTTATACAAATGTGTAACAACTATGCTATACACCTAAAACTGATATAATATTGACTGTCAACTGTTATTAAAATTTTTTTAATAAAAAAGAAGAAATTGGTCTGTTCAACCAAATAGTTTATTAAAACATTTTATCCTACTTACATATTTTGTTAAGGAGGTTTTCTCTATCCACCAAAATGTTTAATTTGTGGCTAATCCAGATAGTTTAAGTGAGCTGTCAACTTTGGCTTCAGTAGTTGCTTTGCCTCCTGGCCTACCCCAGGAGGCTGTGAGTGGCCTGTCTTCTTTCCTTGACAGCTGTTAGAGTCAGTTCTAACCAATAGCCATCTGAGCCTCCAGCATGAAATCACCTTTGTTTGCCCTGGGTCCACTTTTAATCTGAGTGTTAAAAGAAAAGGCAGAGCAAGGAATGAATATGCAGTGCAAGTGGAAAGTTCTGGTTATTTTGCTTAAGGAAAAAGAAGTTGGTAAGATGGAAATAAATTCATATTTTCTTTAGATTTCAAGAATATACTTTAGAATCTCTCTCTCTCTTTCTTTCTTAGAACATATATTTCAGCAAAGAACAAGTCCAGAGGCAGAGTTGGCTGTGAACATCAATAGACATAGGCTTCACCTTTCTGTTGCAGGCTGCTCAGAAGCTGGGTGACCACTGCATGGGCAGTGTCTGGGTCCATCTGCCCTCTGCTGCCTTATCTATATTCAGCTGAAAAATGGCTGCTGTTAGTTGAGGCTGAACCAACTTTGTGCCATGCACTTGCTAACAATCCATGTCTTAGAAGCCTGCAGGCCAAAACGACTGATCTTTTGTTCAGTCTATTGATCAAGAATTATGTAAAGCAGACTACTACAATTTGCCACAATGCATGCATTTAAAAAGGGGGAGCTGCAAAACTATTGAACTTGGAAATTGCTCTGAGAATGTGTTTGGGAAAATTTACAGTCCTTGAACACAAGGCTGTCTAGTTGTCTACTTCCCACACAGTAATGGCTGATCTAGTATTTAGAAGGGACAGCTTCATCTCCATTTGGTCTATTCCAAGGAGCTACTGGAATAGGAAATGCTTTTTTGGGTGGGGGGCTGGTTAGACTGTTTTAAATGAATTCCAGCAGAAAATTGAAAAGCCAGTGTCCTCTTTAACTTCTCCAGCCCTCTCTGCCCCTCAGTCAAGCCTTCCAGCCTTGATCAGAACAGAGCTGCTCTGTTATTCAACACTGCCCAGCTTTGGGTGGAGCTAGAGTCCCCGATCTCTTACAGCTCAACCAAGTGTGAAGAATTCTACTATCAAAGAGCTTTCCTTGGGTTTCTTAGTCACTCTGGAGCAGGTACCTTTAAAACACCCCGGTGTGGCCTTAGGAGGGTAATATCAAAATGCAATTTTTGTTAGTTTATATTCAGAGATCACATTTGCTATCTGTCACCTGGAGAGGCAGAGAGCACCTACTTCCTGGTGGGGAATGGGGAAGGTGTAGGCACTTTTGTTCCCATGTGAAGTGCTGAAACAGGGAGACAAACAGAATGCTGGGGAGAGACTCCTAGAAAGACCTTATGGTGGTGGCGGGTCTCCCTAAGGATAATTTTCTTGCTTAGTTTTGCATATGGCCTCTAAAATCTAAAACAAATCGGCAAATTTCTAGAAGGGCTATTGTTATTGTGATGTAATTCACTGTTTAAAAGATTCTAGTAGTTACTAGTAATAGTTCAGTTTGAGTAGGATTCAACTGCTCATCTGTTTGCTATTAAAAGTGTCATTGTAATATTCTTCAGCTTGAAGGAAATAAATCCTAGGTCCTGAAGGCAGATGAACAGGGGTGGCTTATGTACAATTGCTTTGGCTTAAGTTCAAGGGCTTTATGACTGCCTAATAAATCCCATGGGCTGTTTTTAGCTACTGTAATAACATGTCGATTTCTCCTTTAATCTGCTATAAATAAATTTAGAAATTCAACATCTTTCTTTTCTTCAGAATTTTTATATATAAAATTTAATTATTTGGCCCCCACATATTTTCAAAAACTGCTCACTATAATTATGTCTAGTTGTTGGATTCCAAGTGTAGAAATAAATATGGTCAATATTATTTGGCATTTGCACACTAGCAGGGTATGTGCTCAATAGCAAGAAAAAAGAGATGATTGCTCTTCTGACCAATGGCACTTTCTTGAATGGCAATGATGAAATGGATCTGCTGACTTGAAACCACACACAGGAAAACAAATAGGGAAGAGCCTTGGTTTTGATACATAGTGCCCAAAGGACAATGGTTGAGTTCTAAAATCCCAGTATCCTTTCTTCAAAAACCATTTTATAAAGAGTTTTGCAATCAAACTGCTCTCTGCAGCGAGAATCTTCCTGCAGAGTATGATGCCTTTGAACCTGCCCAGCTCAGCACCTTTTCCCGTGGCCCCAACATAGGCTTGCAAGGGCTAGCCAAGCATCGCTGAGTAGTTCCCAGCAAGTTGGTTCTCACTCTCATCAGTGTGTGTGCTGTGTTCTGATGCAAAAAAATATAGGCATTCATGCACCAGCAGAGGGTATGCTCAGTGAGGAGTGGGACACTAGAGTTCATGAACTTCAAGTTTTACTTTCTACAGGGACAATGATTACTAAGTGCCTATTTGTTGAGTACCAGGCACTTTCTAGGCACTGGAGATTGCCTGGCAGTAAAGAGAGTAAATGTTACTACCCTTATAGAGCTTACGTTTTAGTGAGGAGAAAATAGACAATAAAGTAAACAGAAAAGGATGAACACTATGAAGGGGGGAAAAGGTTAATGAAGGGAATGGTGATGTGGGGCTTGTATTCAGAAATGTAGCAAACTGAGTTGTTTAAATAGGCATGACCATGTTTCCAGCCTGGTTTATGATGAGCGGGTAAGTCTACCAGCCCTGGGGTCACAGCACTGTCCTTCCCTGCTTCTGGCAGAAGTGCTGGGGATACCGTCATCATGTTAATTCCATTTGAGCTATAGGAACATTAATTTGAACGGCATCGGAGAAGGTAATGGAAAAAGGTGATTTAGGATACAGTAGCCAGGAAGTTCGGTGTCTCTCAACACCAGAAAATGCAGCCACATTTGTGACCATAATTATTCATATTTTCTATAGAATAGTAGTCTCTTAATCTCAGAGAGAGAGAAGACAGAGCCCATTGATGGCTAATGGGTCAGTATTAGATCCAATCCCATTTCACAGCACAGCACTGGTGTGATCAGGGAGTGCTGGTAAATGTCTAGTAATCAGCTCTCTGAGGAAAAAAATGTATATGCAAAGATTTCATTATAAACTTTACTGATATAAAGGGTATGTAGCACATAATTTACAAATAACAACAATAATAATATATACAACTTCAGCAATACTTATGATTTTATTTTTTACCTGACACAAAGGCAATTTACTAACAGAAAACAGTAATTTGAGGAGTCCTGTTCATACACAGTGACCCCCCTTCATGCAGGTGCTGTTGGAAGGGAAGAAGGTGACAACCTCAATTCGTCCCATCTTCATTCCCAAGTGGGCAAGGGCTCTTAGAGCTGACTGGGCCCCTGGACCAGGGGTCTTGGTCCTATTTCCTCCTGTGGCCCAGAGTTTGATGTGAAGAGCAGTGATGCCCAGCTCCTTGCACCTCTGGGCCGCACCCTGAGCAGCCAACATGGCAGCGTATGGAAAGGACTTGTCTAGGTCAGCCTTTCCCTTCATCCCGCCAGGCACAGGGCAGATGGTTTCCTGGCCAGAAAAATCAGTGACGTGGACAAAAGTGTCATTGAAGGATGCAAAGATGTGGCAGACACCAAATACATTTTCTCCTTCAGCCACCTGAGGTCCAAGGCTGATGACCTGTTCTTAACTTCTTTTCTTCCCCCTTGCGAGATGCCATTTCCCCACTTCACCAGCTCCTCTCTGAAGCAAGACCGCCATCTCCCCAGATGAGGCGAGAACCTGTGTTTGGGGTCGGCTGGCCACGTTCTTCTGGCTGGGCTTCCAGCCCCCCGCCCCCCACCTTGCTGGACCCCCTTGCCAAGCATGCCACCAGATTGTCCTCGCCCAGGCCTCCCACTTATGATTTTATCTATTTATTTGTTTGTTCATTCGTTCATTCATTCATTTATATTTTTATTGATTTCAGAGAGGAAGGGAGAGGAAGAGAGAGATAGAAACATCAATGAGAGAGAATCATTCATCTACTGCCTCCTGCACACCCCCACTGGGGACTGAGCCCTTGACTGGAATTTAACCAGGACCCTTCAGTCCATAGGCTGACACTCGATTCATTGAGTCAAACCAGCTATGGCTATACTCATGATTTTAATTGTAAATTGCATATAGCGAATTAATTTGGACAGAATGGCATTATTGATTTTTGTTAAATTCTTGTCTCTGTGGGCAACCTAATGCTAAAACTAATGAACAAATATGGTTCCATTATGAAGGCTGGTTGCATTTTCTTTCAGTTAACAGATAACATGAAAGTGAAACAATAAAGATGTATGTTGGAGTCCCACTCATTCAGTTCATCAATGATATGAGTGATTTATTTGCTCAATTGAATAATAGTTTTTGAAAACTGAAAAAGTATTTACTCAATTTTCTGTGCTTTTGACAATGTGACAGTTTTTTTCCCTATCATTTTCTTAAGTCTCTAAACAATCAACAAAACAATAAGTCAAATCAAGCCCTGTAGTTTCCAAGTTGAAAATACTCTTACTATGGTTGATTTCAAGATATCAAGTCATTTCACTGAATATGGAACTGAGAAAAAATATGCAGTAGTATACCAATATACAGGATGGGAGAAAAGTAGGTTTATTGTTGTTCTTATCTATATATATAAAGAGCCAGGATTTGTAATGTCCAAAACGACCTAAGGTTCAACCAAACACCGGAAGTCAGGCATGCTGGGTCTCCATGGCCATGCTGAACCCTAGCACTGACTGCCGAGGGGGCTGCGATCAGGCCCAGACAGAGGCCAGGAGAGAAGAGCAGTGTCTGATCTCAGCTCCTGTAGCAGTCAGTGCTGGGTCAGTGTGGTGGAAGTCAGTCCTGCAGTCATTGCTGGGTTGCCGTGCCATCAGGCCCGGACAGAGGCCGGGAGAGAAAAGCAGGTTCTGATCGCAGCCCCTGTAGTAGTCAGTGCTGGGTCGACGTGGCGCAAGTCAGTCCTGCAGTCAGTGAACATAGGGTCAATTAACATTAAGTGAACATAGGGTCAATTAATATCTTTTTGAGAGGAGTTAAAGTACAGTGTAGAGCAATTACTTATATTATTTCACATAAAACTCTTTTCAACTATGATACTTTCCTTTATTTAAAATGTATCTTTATTGTTGAAAGTATTACAGATGTCCCTTTGTTTTAGTTTTTTTTTATTTCCCCATTGATCTCCTCCACCCTGCACCTGCCCCTTCCAGGCCCTCACCAGACTATTGTCTGTGTCCATAGGCAATTTCTATCTAATACATAAAAATCTAGAAAGATTTAGAGAAAATAAAATGAAAGATATGCCAGGTAAATATTGAACAGAAGAGCTGAAGTTGCTGCATGAATACTGGATACAGGCTTGAAGCCAAAACACAACTCATGAGATAAAGTTAGTCATTGTAACATAACAAAAGGTTCCTTTCACTAAAGAGATAAGATGGTTCCCAATACTTATACACATAATAGAACAGTGTAGGGGTTCAGAATGAACCTCACCAAGATGTGTCTCAGTGGTATGCAGATTTTTGAGCTAAGGGCAATTTTAACTTCAGACTCAAGTGAAAATTCTGCCCCTCCTTTTAACTACCTAAAAAAAATTGAATTAGAGGCTTTGCCCATAATAACACATTATCTTATATAATAAAAGGCTAATATGCAAATTGACTGAACAGCAGAACGACCAGTCGCTATAATACGCACTGACCACCAGGGGGCAGATGCTCAATCCAGGAGCTGTCCCCTAGTGGTCAGTGTGCTCCCACAGGGGGAGCGCTGCTCAGCCAGAAGCTGGGCTCATGGCTGGCTAGTGCAGCAGCAGTGCTGGGAGCCTCTCTGAGGACTCCCAGACTGCGAGAGGGTGCAGTCCAGGCTGAGGGACCCCCCCCCCCCACAAGTGCACAAACTTCGTGCACCAGGCCTCTAGTGCAAAATAATACAATAATTAATAAATAATGATACAAGAATAAACTGTTGTGTGTACTCACAATGTAAATCTACTTTTGCTCCATCCTGTATATCATTTCCACCACATGAATACAAGAAATATAAATAGCCTTGAGAGCATAGACAATAATGAAATGTAGTAAAATTATTAGGAAGTGATCAATTTTGAATACTTATTACCTTTGTTTTTAATATATTTTTAATTGACTTTTTCAACTGTGGTAAAATACACATAACATAAAATTTGCCATCATTGCCAAATTCACTGTCATGAAGTAGCTCCCCCTATGTTTTCTTCAAAGAGTTTCATAGCTTTAGTCTTAGGTTAAGGTCTTTGATCCATTTGAGTTAATTTTTGTATGTGGTGTAAGCTAATGGTTCAACTTCATTCTTTTGCACGTGGACATCTACTTTTCCCAATACCATTTGTTGAAAAGACTCTCCTTCCCTCCATGAAATGGTCTTGGCACCCTTATAAAAAGTTGTTAGATAATACATACAAGGGTTTATTCTGGGCTCTCTCTTTTATTCCATTGGTCTATATGTCTGTCTTAATGCCAGTGTGACACTGCTTTAATTATTGTAGCTTTGAAATAAGTTTGAAATCAGGGAGTATGAGTTCTCCAGCTTTGTTCTTTTTCAAGATTGTTTTGGCTATTCTGGATTCTTTGAGTTTGAATTTTAGTGTGGATTTTTCTATTTCTGCAAAAAAATGACATTGGGATTTTGATTGCATCAAATCTATAGACTGCTTCAGGTAGTATTGACATCTTAACAATAATAAGTTTTTCAATCCATGAAGATAGGATGTCTTTTCATTTATTTTTTTCTTTCTACATTTCTTTCAGCAACATTTTGTAGTTTTCAGTATATAGGTCTTTCACCTTGTTGGATAAATTTTTCCTAAATACCATTGACTATGATATTTTCTGCTGACTTTTCATAAATGGCCTTTATTATGTTGAGGTAGTTTCCTTTTATTGAGTGTTTCTATCATATAAATGTGTTGAATTTTGTCAAAGGCTTGTTTTGCATCAATATAGACGATCATGTTTTCTTTCCCTTCATTATGTTTAGGTGGTGTAGCACATTGATTGATTTTTATATGTTGAACCATCCTTGCATTATAGGATGAATTCCTATTGGTGATGGTGTATAATCCTTTTAATGTGCTATTGAACTTTGTTTGCTAGTATTTTGTTGAGGATTTTTGCATCTATATTCATTAAAAATATTGGTCTGTAGTTTTCTTGTAGTGTATTTGACTTTCATATCAAGGTGATGTTGGTTTCATAAAATGAATTTGAAAGTATCCTTTCTTCTCTAATTTTTTGGAATTAAATGAAATTTATATAAATTAACTGTTAAAAGTCTCTGTGTTTAGCATTTCAAAAACTATAGTCTTATTCTAAGAAACTAAAAACCAGAGCAGTTCTAAGAGAAATAACCATCCCCCTAACCCTTTCTCTATCCTCTTTGCAGTGTTTACAGTTTACTGTCTTCTACTCATTCTTGATGACCACGAAAACAGGTACAGCCAAGCAGGTGTGGCTCAGTGGTTGACTGTTGACCCATGCACCAAGAGGTTGCTAGTTCGATTCCAGGTCAGAGTACATGAACGGGTTGTACCCTGGGCTTGATGCCCAGTAGGGCGCATGCAGGAGGCAGCTATCAATGACTCTCATTATTGATGTTTCTATCTCTTTCTCCCTCTCCATTTCTCTTTGAAATCAATAAAAATACATCTATATATATAAAAGCCAAGCAACCAGAATGCCAGAATGACCAGAATGACTGGAATGACCAGTTGCTTTGACGACCTCCCGTGGGCCTCCCCCTGGCCAGCCCATCCCCAATTGGGGGTGGAGCTAGCTGGCCAACCACCCGCAGCCCCTCCCCCTGGCCAACCCCACCCCTTATCGCCCCCAATAGGGGTGGGGTTGGCCAGTCGATGTCCCACAGCCCTCCCCACTGGCCTGGCCCCGATCAGCCCCAATTGGGGCAGGCCAGCCGGACCCACCCATGCACGAATTTGTGCACTAGGCCTCTAGTATTTAAATAAAAACAAATGGGTACAAACGTGGTTCTGTCTAACTCATCTTTCAGATCAAGAGCCTGACTCAGCTTCTTCTCACCATCTCCACTAGTATGGTTGTGGTCCAAGCATGGTCATCTTTTGTTGGCATTATTTCAGTCACTTCATATTATATTATGCATGGAATTATATCTTCCCAAAATGTATATGTTGAAGTTCTAATCCCTGTGTGACTATATTTGGAGATAGGGCCTTTAAAGAGAAGGTTAAATTCAGTTAAATGAGGTAATAATTCAATATAACTAGTATCCTTAAAGAAGAGGATACCAAGAATGTGCACACACAAAAGAAAGGCCACATGGAGACACACAGAGAAGATGACTATCTTCAAGGCAATGAGAGAGGCCTTAGGAGGAACCAACCTTCCAGCACCTTGATCTTGTATGTCTAGCCTACAGGATTGTGAGAAAGAAAATGTCTGTTAGTTAAGCCACCCAGTCTATAATACTTTATGATGGCAGCCCTAGCTGATTAATACAACTCTTGACTGGTCTCCCTGCTTCTGCCTTTGTCCCAGTAGTCTATTTGCAACACAGCAGAAAGGTGAGCCTGTTGAAATGTGATTATGGCATGTCTTTCTTCTGCTGAAAACCCTATTGGTTTCTCATGCAGCTCAAGCCATAGCTCCTTCTCATGCTGGCCACAATCTGTTATTTAGACCTTGCTCTCTCTTTGACCTCATCTATTAAGTCACCCTTTTTTTCACATGACTCCAACATGGTGGCCTCTTTTCTCTTTCCCAAACATGATGAGCATGCTTCTGTCCTAGGACTCTGGTGGTTGTCTTTTTGTCCAGAACACTCTTTGTCCAAATATCACCCAGTGATATTTACACATTTCTCCTTCTCCTTCAGAGTGCCCCTCAATATCATCCTTTCAGTTGATCATTCTGACCAAGCAACATAAAATAGCAAACTTTACCCTCAGCCCAGCACTCTTTATCCCCTTTTCTGAATTTATTTCTCTTCACAATTCTTACTACCCTCTGACAATATACACATTTGATCAATTAATTGTCTGAGTTTGTTTATTGAATGAACAAAAGAATGAATGAAGTTTCTTTATGTTCCTTCTATCTGTAAGTATTCTCCTGTGGTCTGATTTTATTCCAAAGCACTTGTGATGCAAGTCTAAGGGGACTATTTATGCCAAGTATTAGGAATGAAGTCAGAAGATCAGGCTCCATGAGTTTCAATGGGGTTTTACAGTACTGGGGTGGGGGTCTCTCAAGACCTGGGAAGTAGCAAATGAAAGCTGGGCCCTTGTTACTGTGTTTAAGTCAGACAAGTGCAAGTCAATTAAATACTGTGCCCCCATCTTTGAGTGGGAAATAAATATATGTGAATTGCATATCCTTAACAAAAAGTTAATGGCTGTGAATTGGGGTACCAACTGCCACTGGCCATAATTAAAATGTAGTATTATGGAATTATAATTCTGTTAAATGCAAATCCATCTTGCAGGGAGTGTTAACAAATGAAGAATGAATCTCATTAGGCACAACTACCTACTCAAACTGTGCTATCCAGCCTGGCCAGTGTGGGTCAGTGGTTGAGCATTGACCTATGAACCAAAAAGTAACTGTTTGATTCCTGGTCAGGGCACATACCAAGTTGTGGGCTCAATTCCCAATGTGGGGCATGCAGGAGGCAGCCAATCAATGATTCTCTCTCATCATTGATGTTTCTATCTCTTTCTCCCTCTTTCTTCCTCTTTTAAATCAATAAAAATATTTAAAAACAACAACAAAAACCTGTGCTATCCAATACAAAGAGGCCTTGAAGGCCGCTTACTGTGCACTTGGGAGTTGTGGGTGGAATTGCCCCTCCTTTGACGTGTGTCACAGAGTGGCAGCTGTGCAGAGTGAAACAAAGCTCCTACCCCATCAGATTTTCAGTGATGATGGAAAATGAGGGAAGATACACACGAGACACCGCTGAATTTTGGAGCAGTGGGCATTTAGTGACATCTAAGGGGATTTCTTTGCCTCTTAAACTTATTAGTGTCTTCATAGGAATGACTTTGCCGTGATTAGTAGGTAGATATGACTCCTAAGGAAAATGGAATGAGAAGAAAATGTGAGGGGCTCCTTTTTGAAGCAGCTGGAAAGTCCTGTCAGGAGGTGGTAAACCCTAGAGAACAACTGATTACACAAAAAGAGAGCAGCTGAAAGGGAGCCCCTGGAAGCCACTATCCCAGAAAGCCACTGAGCTGACAGGCCTGGAAAGGCAGAGCTCTCCAGTTGGGCTGACAGCTGACACCTAAGCCTCATCCCCAGCAGGGTCATTTTCCTGGGCTGGAAACCGGAAAAGTGGGAATAGCAGCTCTAATTCAGCTGTTTGGGTAATTCTAAGCACTTGGCATCACCTCTGGTGTTAGTGATTTGGTTACTGTTTAATATATTTCATTTCACATTGGATATTAAGGGATGAAACTAGTCACCCACAGAGGCAGAGTGTGTGGAGAAAGAACTCACTTCTGAGCAAGTCCTAGGGATCACAAGGTTAATATACTTCTATGGCTGTTAATTGAAAGCATGGCTCAAGTCCAAAAATACAGGAATGTTCTTCCTCTAATCATCACTGTATTGTTATGATTACTTCATTCAGCTCCTCCTAGTGGTGACCCCCTCTGCCTTCTCATGGATGCTACCAACTGCTAGGAAGTGGTTGTCTGTCACAATACAACGTTTGTGTTTTTCTGTCACTCACCTATAATTTAGATCTGGCTCTTTAAAAAGAGAAAATCTCTAATACTCAAGTTGTATCTGAGTCATTGACATGTGATAATTTCATAAGAGTAGACAGATGAAAGATAGTAAGCATGAAGCATTGCTGTTATTATTACTAGATTCCTCAGTGGGAAAGGGAATTGTGTGATCTTTAAGTAGTGAGTCTTAGAGCAAAGCATGTGGGGTTTGGACATGGGTTTGCATTCAGATTCTGCCTCTTGAAAGTTGTATGAGTGTGGACGAGTCCCTCAGCCTATGTCCTCTCCTCTGAGTGAAGGTAACTCCAGACTGCAGATGGTTCCTATGAGTCCAAAGAGATGAGCTATGCAAGTGTGCTTTGAGAGCTGTCCATGCAATACAAACACGGGTAGCCTTCTCATCCTGGAGGATTTCAAAGCTCTCCATAGCATGCATGCCTGTCGCATGTCCCCTATTCTTCCTCCAACCTTGCCCCTCCCCAGCATAACTCTTCTGTCCCACCTCATCTTCCTTTTCCCACTTCCATGCTCTTCCTCCTATTCTTCCTAAGCTTCAGCTACAATACAGTCCTCTGGGAGAGACCTCAGTGATCTTTGAATTTGTCATCTGTGTACATCATTTAACACAGGAGTGACAGCATATCCTTCTCTACCTACCTCTGTGCCATAGTCCAAGTCTTCTTGAGTAGATTCTTAAGCCCCCAAGAGCAAAATCAAACTTGATGTACTTTTCTGGCCATACTAGCCAGTTGGGAGGCTCAACAAACACCCAAGCGCCTACTTTTCTTTCTTTCTTTCTTTTTCTTTTTTTTTTTTATCTTAATCAATCTCTTTTATTTTTATTTTTTAAATTTAATAAATCTTTGTTATTCAGATTATTACAACTGTTCCTCTTTTTTCTCATAGCTCCCCTCCACCAGGTTCCTACCCCACCCTCTGCCCTTACTTTCCGTGCACTGTCCTCATCCATAGGTGTACACTTTTTGTCCAGTCTCTTCCCGCACCCCCCACTCCTCTTTTCCCCCAAGAATTGTCAGTCCACTCCCTTTCTATGCCCCTGATTCTATTATATTCACCAGTTAATACTGTTCATCAGATTTTTTATTCCCTTGGTTTTTAGATTCACTTGTTGATAGATACGTATTTGTTGTTCATAATTTTTATCTTTATCTTTTTCTTCTTCTTCCTCTTCTTAAAGAATACCTTTCAGCATTTCATATAATATTGGTTTGGTGGTGATGAACTCCTTTAGCTTTTTCTTATCTATGAAGCTCTTTATCTGACCTTCAATTCTGAATGATAGCTTTGCTGGGTAGAGTAATCTTGGTTGTAGGTTCTTGCTATTCATCACTTTGAATATTTTTTGCCATTCCCATCTGGCCTGCATAGTTTCTGTTGAGAAATCAGCTGACAATCGTATGGGTGCTCCCTTGTAGGTAATTAACTGTTTTTCTCTTGGTGCTTTTAATATTCTCTCTTTGTCTTTTGCTCTTGGCATTTTAATTGTGATGTGTCTTGGTGTGGTCCTCTTTGGATTCCTTTTGTTTGGGGTACTGTGCACTTCCTGGACTTGTAAGTCTATTTCTTTCACCAGATGGGGGAAGTTTTCAGTCACTATTTCTTCAAATAGGTTTTCAGTAACTTGCTCTCTCTCTTCTTCTGGTACCCCCATAATTCTGATGTTGGTACGTTTGAAGTTGTCCCAGAGGCTTCTTACACTATCTTTAACTTTTTGGATTCTTTTTTCTTTTTTCTTTTTTCTTTTCCAGTTGAGTGTTTTTTGCTTCTTTGTATTCCAAATCTTTGACTTGGTTCTTGCAATCCTCTAGTCTGCTTTTAGGTCTCTGTATAATATTTTTTATTTCAGTCAGTGTATGTTTAATTTCTAGTTGATCCTTTTTCATATCCTCGAGGGTTTTGTTAAATTTATCGGCCTTTTCTAGGAAATTCTTGAAAAATCTTGTAACCGTGGTTTTGAACTCTATATCCAGTTGTTTACTTTCCTCCATTTCCTTCATTTGTGACCTGCCTCTTTGCCTCCGCATTTTGGCTGCTTTCCTGAGTTGATGGAGTGGCTTTGTGTGCGAGGTGTCCTATAGGGCCCAGTGGCTCAGCCTCCCCAGTTACCTGAGGTGGACACTCTCGGTGGGCCCCTTTGTGGGCTGTGTGTGCAGTCTTGTTGTAGTTAAGCCTAGATTGTTGTTAGTATCACTGGGGGGAGTTGACCTCCAGGCCAATTGGCTGTGAGGATCAGCTGTGTCTCTGCTGTGAGAGCTTCTGTGCTCAGCTTGAATGGGGCGGAGTCTCAGGGTGGAGCAAACAGCCTTGGTTTCCCGTCAGCCCAGCCCTACCAGGCCCCTGTATCTCAGTGTCCTGCAGCAATGGCTGTGCACACCTCTGAGAGAAGGCTGTCCTCAAGTTTCGCCTGCTGCCAGACAGTCCAGTTTCTCCCCGAATGAGTCTGGGTACCCAAAGTCTCACCCGCAACTGGATTTCAGTGCAGTTGGGAGGTTTTGTTTCCCTCCCGAACGAGAAAGCTAGCCACGTGCTTGCTGCCCGCCCTCTCTGTGTGTTGCGAGTAAGCCAGCCGCGTATTCAGCCGCCGACTCTTTCCGCACGTGGGTCTCCGCACCTCTGTCCTCCACAGCTCCTCTGGGTCTCAGTGTCCTTTTATCTTTCCTTCTAGTTGTAGAATTTCCACTCAGCCAGCTTTCCGGTGGTTCTGGACGATGTCCGCTCTGTCTTCCAGTTGCAGTTTTGAAATTGTTGTGCGAGGCAGCAGTATAGGTGTTTACCTATGCCGCCATCTTGGTTTCTCCCGCACCTACTTTTCTGATGATAGGATTGAAATGGTTTTGCTGAAATTATGTACTAGTTTTGCAGAGTTTTCTGTTATCCTCATCCAACTTGGAATTAAAGTGACTACCATTGATAGATGGTGGGACTACCATTCCCTGGAGAAGAGAGGAGGGCCCAGGCTGACTGGATGCAGGGAGATGGAGGCTCCTTCCACTTCTCTGCCAGCCTCAACTGAGCTGTTTGCAGAGTATCCTCAGAATGGGGAGTGGGGCCAGCAAGAGCCAGAGAGTTCTTTTGTTTCCAGAAACAAAGGCTTTCTTGTGACTTTTCTTTCTAATTCTAAAACATCTATTAAGCTTTCACAATGAGCCAAGTACTATTTATAAATATCTAATAAGATGGTTCTTACTCTCAGAGTCAGTTTTAAAAGCACAGTAATCATAATATTTTAGGTAGTAAAGAAATTTGTTTTCCCAAGTTGCAAATGTCTGAGCCCTGCCCATGCTGCAGTTTGCAGCCCAGTGGACCCACAGAGGCTGCCTTTGGCAAAGCTGGGGAAGTAAACAGTGTGGTCTCTCCAGCCCAGGTGTAGCATCCTTCTTGTTAGTGTTCTGCTGCTAGCCATGCAGCCCAACCCTACTCCTGAGCAAACCTTTCTATATCCCTTGCTCTCTAAAAGATAAAGCTTGAACTACCAGGATGAACCAGACAAAATGTAGGGCAAAAATGGTCAAATATCAGCAATGCCATATAGTTCATCTAGTATATGTCAGATTGACAGAAACAGATAAGCTTATTTTAGTTGATAGCATAAGAGATCTTAACTGTGATTAGGAACCTAGGCTCCAGAGTTAGATAGGCCTGAGCTCAAAACCTGATGCTGCCTCCCTGGCTGTCCAGCATGATAACTGTCCTGGTCCGTTATAAAATGGAGATAGTAATGCCTACCGCAGAAGTTTGGGGTGACAATTAAAATTCCAACCTAGAAGAAGACTCTCAATAACTGGCAGGCATTTACTAGTGGTAAGTCTTAATGGCATATTGGTAATGGAGCAGATCTTAGACAGCATGTCTTCCTTCATCTGTATGGAATGCTGAGTGCACACACATCAGCACTGTTCTAAGTAGTTGACATGTATTATTGTGTGTAATTCAATAACAACCCTCTGAAATAGATGCTATTATGATTATTATTCCCATTTTATAGATAAAGAAATGAAAACACAGAAGGTCAATTCACACAGCTGGAAAGGGGCAGGTCTGGGAATTCAAATCCAGTCTGCCTCCAGAGCTCACACATGTAACCTCCCTGCATCTTACTTCTTTCTTATACCTATAATCTACTAGGATATGAACTAGATTTCAAAAAGCTGTCTTATTAAAAAATGGGCAAAAGACCTTAACAAGCACCTCACCAAAGAATATATACAGATGATCATAAGATATGAAAAGTGCTGAGCATCATATGTCACTCGGGAATTACAATTTAAAACAACAGTGAGACACCACTATATAGCTATTGGAATAACTAAAATCCAAAACACTGACAGAACCAAATGCTGGAGAGGATGTATAACAGGAACTCTCACTCACTGCTGGTGGGAATGCAAGATGGCACAGCCACTTTGAGAGACAGTTTGGCAGTTTCTTACAAAACATGCTCTTACTGTACAATTCAGCAATTGTGCTTTTGTATTCATCTGAACACAAAAAACCTGAACATGGATGTTTATCGTAGCTTACTTCATAACTGCCAACACTTGGAAGCAATCTAGATGTCCTTCAGTAGCTGAATGAATGAATAAACTGTGGTAATTTCAGATAGTAGAAAATTATCAGCATTAAAAATAAATTACTATCAAGACATGAAGGAGCTTACGTGCGTAAAGAAGCCAATTCGAAAAGGCTACATACTGTATGATTCAAGGCATATGACATTATGGAAAAGACCAAAAAAAAAAAAAAAAAAAAACTATGGAGAAAAAAAAAATCAGTGGTTGCCAGGGTGGAGGGGGAGAGAAAGGGATGAATAGGATGGCACACAGAGGATTGTTAGGGCGGGGAAACTTCTGTATGATACTATGATAGCAGATATCCGTTATATATTTGTCAAACCCATAGAATATACAACAACAAGAGGTAATCTATGGACTTTGTGTGATAATAATGTGTCAAGGCTGGTTCATCAATTAAAACAAAAACAAAAACAAAAACAAAACAGTACACTCTGGTGAGAGATGTTAATAGTAAGTGAGGTTTTAGGTGTGTGGGGACAGGGGTAAATGGAGAATCTTTGTAATTTTTTATCAGTTTTGCTGTGAACCTAAAACTGTTCTAACAAATGGTCTATTTAAAAACAACGCCGGTTTTGGGGTGCAAAGAAAACTTTGGGCTGACTTTACCTTTAAATCCCCCAGTATCTAACTTCAACACTTAGAAAGAAAAATCCCTAACTCTAAACCCAGAGTTCACCATACAAACATCAGGCCTTGCCAAAGCTATTTGCATGTTGATAGGGGAGAATTCCATGTTAATACATGATATTGAAACATGGAGCTGAGAAATTAGGAAGTTCCTAGATATTAGAGTGGCCAGAAGAGCTTTCTGGTGGCCTAAGCCCAGGATTTTTAGGCCAAGGCTCTTGGTGTATTAATTAGGTCTTTGACACACTTGTGAGCATATGGTGTGTGGGCTCATGTCAGGCAATCACATGTGAATGAGTCCAAAGAGTTTTTTAAAAATCCAAGCTGTTTGTAAAGTCAAGATATTAAATACATGTAGAAACATCAACACTGTGCCACTAGGAGGTAATCTTTAGACATGTCTGATGTGGAACTAATAAACTCAGATGCTGAGTGCTGAAATATTCATTCTGTCTTTCATTTCTTTCTTATATTGCAGTATCAAAACTCAAACCATGTAAGTCTGCCCACTAAATTGATTTTGACTAACAATTTCAGAGACTGAATGGAACTACGCCAAGCTTAAAAAAAACCTCAGATTTGAATAAAAAATAAATACCACTTGTAGGTAAATAGCATGGTTTTTAGGCAGTACCTCTCTTTGTCGCCAAATGCTACTTTTGTTGTACCTGGACTAGAAAAGCAGGTTTATAAGCTGACTTTTTAAAATTCTGTCTTTAACAATCTGAGAGCATATTACAAAATAAGTCTTCTGAGTAAAAGCTCTTTCATTGTGTTGGAATCCTGGTATTAGAGTAGAGGATAACTCGCTTTGTTATCTTCTGGGTTTCTATTTTTCTTTAAAGAGTACTTCTTCTGGATCCTTCTCCCCTTGTGAGGTGGTTAAACATTGATGAAGAAGAATACTTACCATACAAGACCCACCTTTGTTCTTTGCTTAGGCAAATCAAAAGAGTACCCAAAAATTCAGAGGGGTTTTTTGTGGTTTACAACTGCTTTAGATGTAAATTATTTGGGGTCAATGCTTGCCTCTATTTTTATCCACATTTTACTAGACTGTTTTTCATGCTGACATATTTAGTGTCCCTTAAGAACTAGTTATAGCTTGTTTCTATGAATAACTAGTTTTGGGAATAGAAAAGAATGTGTAGAAATAATTCATACTCTTTTGACTTCTTCAAGAAGTACTCATTATCTGTGAGATGTTCCTTCCTTTGGAAAGTCATTTGCATCTCAGAAGGTTCATGGTAGGTAGGGCAAGAATACTCTATTAGGGCATAAAAGAAACTTTTCTTACATATTCTTTATGGAAAAGTGAAATAAGTTTTTAGTCTGGCATAAAGTCTCTTCTTGATGTGCATTTCTTTATCATGCTAAGTGATTTGGACATGTAGAGATTAATTTGAAAATATATTAAGATGAAATTATGAGATTATAATTTTAAATCAACAAGGAAAATGAGTTGTCCCTTTCACTCTGTCAAATCATTCCACAAATGAATCCCTCACCTGTGAGACTGGTGGTCAGCCATCAGGAATGTGGTTGCACTAATGAGAAGCTGAAGGTCCAGATTTCTAGGCTGTGGTTAGTGATGACAATGCCTAGACACTGTCAGCATGTGTTCAGTCTGAGGAGTTCATTAAACGTCAGCTCAACAGCCTCAGTTGGTAGTTGGAATGAAACATTTGAACTTGATGCATCAAGATAGTCTTCTCAACTGTCATCTTTCCTAGAAGCTCATAGTTGTGACACCTCTTCACCAGGGTTCACATCCAGATGTTATATGGATCCTACTACTTTGTGGCACAGTGCAGAGCTGCCTAAGTCCCTCCTGGCTGGGGCTGGCCTGGAGAGTGGGGCTTTAAGGTGAGAAGAGAGGCTGCAGCTGCCCCAGCTGGTGGGTCTAGGTGGGGTCCCCTGCTCTACCTAGTGCAGTGGGAGAGCTCTGGACCCAGGCTCCACCGATTCTGGGCTGTGATTGCTCTTGACATACTGTGCCTATTCACTCTCATTCTCCTCTGAACATTTATGTTTCCCAGAATGCTTTTCTCACATTACATTGTGTTGTGTTATTTTTTTTTAAATATATTTTATTGATTTTCACAGAGAGGAAGGGAGAGGGATAGAGAGCCAGAAACATCGATGAGAGAGAAACATCGATCAGCTGCCTCCTGCACACCTCCCACTGGGGATGTGCCCGCAACCAAGGTACATGCCCTTGACCGGAATCGAACCTGGGACCTTTCAGTCCGCAGGCCGACGCTCTATCCACTGAGCCAAACCGGCTTCGGCTGTTGTGTTATTTTTGAACTAGAGGCCCAGTGCATGACAATTCATGCACTGGATGGGGGGTCCCTCAGCCCGGCCTTCCCCCTTTCACAGTCTGGGAGCCCTCAGGGGCAGGAAGTGACCCGGTGGTCAGGGGAAGGCGACACCCCCATCACACCTCTGCTGCTGCTACTGCCAGCAGTGCAAGCCTCGGCCAGCCCTGGTTACCTGAGCCTTGGGTGGCCCTGGGCAGCTGGGCAGCTGACATCTGAGGCTTGCCTGCACCTCAGGCATCAGCTGGGTAGCCGCCATCCAAGGCTTGCCTGTGTCTTGGGCCAGCCCTGGGCGGCTGGAGGGCTGAGGGGATTGGGTGCTGCCATCTTGTGGCTGTGGGTGCTGCCATCTTTGAGGGCGTGGCAGCATTTAGCATATTCCCTCCTTATTGGCTGTGGGCACCACCGCATTTGTGAGGGTGTGATGGTCAATTAGCATATCCCCTCTTTATTAGATAGGATTAGGCTATTGGCACTAAGTCAGAACATACTGTTTTATTTTTGTTTCATGGTGACATGGTAGACCCTCTGGTCTGATCACTCATCTTATGGCTCCATAGATGACATTTAGAGAGCAAGTACTGGTACTTAGTAAACACAAACTGATTAATTGATTGGTTGATTAATTGTCTCTGCTTTTGCTTAGGTTACTACAATGCATCCCTTTGAGAAGGGGATTGTGTGCAACTGAAGAATGGGCTGTGCAATTGGCTGAGTCTAGAAAACCTCTTTGTCCAAGAGGTCCAGCTCTAAGAGACCCATATCTGCAAGATTAAATCCAGAGAGGCCTTAAAGCACTCAAAGCCTTAGGATTAAAAAGTTGTGGGGAAAAGAGAGTTCATGTGTGGCAGGCCCAGACTGTTTGCAATCTTCTGTGGCTCAGGGTCATGTGCAACAAAATAAAAATAAGTGTTATAGTCCTGGTTTCTGACTGAATGAATTAGTCAGAAATATGGAGGATTTATTTTCCCTTTGAACCTCAAAATCTCCTACTACAAGGAACTAGTAAAAAAAGGCCATTTGAACAGCATAGAGAAGTTATAACTCTACTGGTATTCTTAAAATTGTAATGTCTATCTTTGTCTTTAGGTTTAATGTTGAGCATTGAGGATCAGAATTTTATTATAAGAGAAGATTTTAGCTGCCATTCCTAGGCTCAAACTGAGTCAATGAATGTATGGGTTTTGATTTTTGTATTTATAATTCTTGGCAAAAATAATATTGGTCAGGCTAATTGCTAAATTAAGCTTTCCCCTAATTAAGCTCAGCTGATTAATTTTAAAGGTAATTGACAATAAATAGTTTTAGGAGTGTTTAACCAAGCTAATATGTATTTTTAAAACAGAAATCTTATGCTAACCACACTCTAAGCCCACTAAGTAAAAATATGCATTATAAAGCCCTACCCATTATCCACAAAAGGAAAATTATAGCGCATATATATATATATATATATATATATATATATATATATCCTCTTAGCTGAAATTCTATAATTTGTTGTATATGATTATAGAAAAAGGATAAATAAGGAAATGGTTTTGGTTCTGATGAAATTTTAGCTATAAAATGTTACAATGGCTTGTAGCTTATTTAAAAATCCCCCTGCTCAGGTATGTAATTGATGCAGATACACACTCTCTGTTTTAGAATGAATAAAATTCAGATGCATAGGGCTTCACCTCTAAATAGCCAAAGCATTTTTTAGCTATAAAACTATGATCCTTTTTCCAGAAGATTTAAAAATCCATGTCACATATACCTGTAAAACATGAATGCTCATTTGGCTAGTTTTCCTTGTTATAATAAAGTGATCTGTTCTATAACTTCGCATTTCTATCATTGGCAGGAATGTGTCTCTAACCAGAAAAACATATGTTAGCAATTTGCTTGCTCTACGTGGCCCATGGTTTTATAGGAGCTTCATGTGAAACTCTGATTTATTTGTTAAAAGTTAGCTACTATAAGTGGGGGGTAGGAACAGTCATCTCCCCTGCCCCCGTCCTCTGGGGTATTTGGGGAAGAGTCTGGTTAGAGTTCTGGGCTCTGACTCACAGCAAATGTTATGATGAGCCCAGGGTTTAGGTGTTAGGCAGTGAAACTACCCCCGTTGGGCCTGAGATTTGATGCTGAAGAACTAGGTCTCTTGACTTGGTGTCTTACTTTTTTAAATCTTCTTTTATTTTCACAGAGGGGTATATTCTGACTTGACATAAGGATGTTTCTCAAGTCATAAAATTATAAAACACACCTGCACATATGCACACTGGAACTCAATGGAAAATCCCTGCCCTTGAATTCCCATAAACCTGGTTTCAAATACAGGTTCAGTTCTCATAGCTCTGTGACCTGAGGGAAGTTAATTTATTTTATCATTTACTTATTTATAAAATGAACATCATAATGCCTACCTTGATGGAGATGACAGATGTAATGTTCCTGGAAGAGAAAAGAGTATATTTTAAAAGGCCTGGGTACCCAAACCCTCATGGTGCTGCTATGTATCAAAAGATCTATTTTAGGACCCGGTGTTTACCAGTATACTAACCCATTTAGAGAATAGACTTTGAAATTAGGGCTAAGATTTCTGGTTATTACTCTTTCCCGATGCTAGAAGAAACACAGACGACGAGACTGTGTTATATTTTGTTAATCGTGCAGTTTCCTCTCCACCTAAATATCTGCACAAGCTTAAAGGGAAAAGAAGTACTTGACTGAGGTACCTATTGCCTAAGTGAGTTTGAGAGAGTTGATGGATTTATCTGAGCTTCAGTCTGTTCATCTATGAACTATAGATATTAACGTTGAACTTGCTGAATCATTTGGACGTGATATATAACATAACATGAATGGCTGCTGCCATGAACCCCTATATTGCTTCATTTCTCCAAGTACAGTCAGCAGTGCCTCCGAGGAGGTTCCCTGAGAAGAGAGGACAAACTGGTCATGTGAAGCACTGACCACCTTCACAATGAGAATAGAGACTGTGCAGCTGGACACATGGTAGTTTTTCAGGAACAAATATTTCCAAATCATAATATGATCTGCAGCTATATCATTCTTCATTTCTACCTGATTCTTACATATGTTGTTGGTTTTCTCATCCAGCTAGTTTAGGAACTTTATGACCCTTACTCTGAATTCTTTCTCTGACATATTGCTTGCTTTCATTTCATTTAGTTCCTTTTCTGGTGATTCCTCCTTTTCTTCCTTGGGGGATTATTGGTTGTCTCCCCATTTTTGCTGTCTCTTTCTGGCCCTGGGAACCCTGCTTCGAGTTTAAAAGGTTGAAGACCCTATCAGGCCAATGTTCCACAAATCATTAGCCTAGAGTGTGGGTCTGCCTTGAGTCTCATGTCTTTGTTGTCTCTGCTCTGAGTTGTATCCCCTTCTCCCACGGATCTGGTCCCTCAGTTGTCCAACTTCAGATGCTTATGGTGGTGGGAGTGCATGCAAAGTTTCTCTTGTGTCTGACTCTCTGTGAGGACCCAGAGCCCTCTGGAATGCAATTTGCTGTGTGGCCTGGGCACCCATGGCAGGGTGGCACCCTAGGTCACTTTGGCAGTGAACTTGCATCATGGTCCTGTGGCCCCTGTGTTGGCACACCAGATTGCTCTGGGTCATCCCAGCAGGACTGTACCAGGGACTGGGGTGGAGTGGGTATGGGTTGCTCTGGGTCACATAGTCAGAGCTCTCCTGTGGCCCAGAGTGGAGCTTGCACAGGCTTACTCCAGGTCACCCGGCAGCAAGTCCCTGGCTTTAGAGTGGAGTGGACATGCATTGCTCTGGGTGGCACAGTCTGTGCTCTCCTGTGGCCCAGAATGGGGTGCACGTTGGGTTGTTCCAGGTTACCCTGGCAGGACTGTCCCGGGGACTGGAGTGGAAGGGTGCCAGTTTCTTTGAGTTACACAGTCCACACTCTCCTGTGGCCCAGAGTTGGGTATGCACTGGGTTTTTTCATGTCTCCCTGGCAGCATGTCCCAGGGCTCAGGGTGGAGTGGGCAACAGGTGGCTCTGGGTCAGACTGGCAGCATGGTTCTGAAGTCTGGGGCAGGGGCAGCGAACAGGGATCCCCCTGGCTTGCACTCACTGCAGGGTCCTGGAGCCTGATCATGGAACACTGGGCCCCAGACATCTGGGAGCCTGCCAGGAGGTACTGCACCACTCACTGCCAGGGAAATGTGGTGGTTCCATGCCGGTTATGGCTGACAGATGGCATTCTCTAGATATCTTCTGCCCTCCTTATTGAAAATTGTCTCCTCAGCTGTGTCTAATTTGTTAATTCTGTATGGATGCTCTCTGATGTAGTTGCTTTTCCGGCCTGGCCCTAGGAGGAGGTGTGCGACACTTCTGCCAATTTGGCCACCATTTTCCTGACTCCTATGGTTTATTCTTGAGAATGTTTCATGTGCACTGCAGAAGAATGTATAATCAGATGTCCTGGAATTAAAGGTTCTGTAAATATCAATTATGTCCATTTGGTCTAGTGTTTCATTTAAGGCTGATATTTCTTTATTGGTTTGGTTGATCTGTCTAGAGCTGTCAATGGAGTATTAATGTCCCCAAGTATTATTGTGTTTTGATCTGTTTCTCCCTTTAGTTCTGTGTGTAGTTGTTTTATATATTTTGGTGATCCCTGGTTGGGTTCATATATATTAAGAAGTGTTATGTTTTCTTGATATAGTGTTCCCTTTATCATTATAAAGTATCCCTCTTTGTCTCTTGTTATCTTTTTTAAAATCTATTTTGCCAGATATAAGTATGGCTACACCTGCTTTTCTGTGGGTGTTATTTGCTTGGAGAATCATTTTACACCCTTTTACTTTGAATCTACCTTTGTATTCTCAGCTTAGATGTGTCTCTTGTAGACAGCATATAGTTGGGTTTTGTTTCTGTTTTTGTTTTGTTTGTTTTTTATCCACTCTGTGCCTCTTTAATGATGAATTCTGAGCATTTACATTTAGGGTAATTATTGACGTATGAGCATTTCCTATAGCCATTTTATCTTTTGTTTTCTGGGAGTTCTGTGCCTCCATTGGTTCTTTTCCTTTGTGTTTCTGTCTGTTGTTTTAGTTTGGTGGTATTCCATACTTATTTCCTCTTTTTTAAGCTATGTGTCCTGGTTTGTGGATTTGTGTGTGGTTACCACTAGGTTTATGAAAGATAAAGCTGCATATATACTGTAGTGTTTTTGTTTTTGTTTTTAGTGCATCTGATCTCTATGCTCCTTTGCCAGTTCAGACCTTTACCCCTCCCCTTTTATGTTTTTGTTGTCACTAGTTATCCCTGTTTATGCTGTAAGTTTTTTGGTGATCTTACTTGTAGTGTCGTGAACTTATGTTCTTTGTTTCTGGTAGAATAACTCTCTTGTGTATTTCCTGCAATGGAGGTTTTCTGGTGATAAACTCCCTCAGCTTCTGTATGTCTGGGAATGTCTTTATTTCTCCTTCATACTTAAAATATAATTTTGCTGGATATATTATTCCTTGCTGGTAATTTCTCTCTATCTGACAGTTGAATATTTGGTTCCACTCTCTTCTGGTTTGTAGAGTTTCTGCTGAGAAGTCAGATGAAATTCTTATGAGTTTTCCTCTGTAGATTACTTTCTTCTTTGCCATTAATTTTTGACAGTTTTAATACCAAAGTGCCTTGGAGAGGGCTTCTTGAGATTGAGGTAACTAGGTGTTCTGTCTGCTTCTTTGATTCAAGGATCTTGTTCTTTCCATAGGTTTGGAAGTTCTCATCCACTATTTGTTTGAATGGCTTTCCATTCCCTGATCCTTCTCTTCCTCCTCCACAATGCCTATAATTCTAATACTGCTTTTTTTGATGGAGTCAGATAGTTCTCATAGATATCTTTCATTTTTCTTTATGCTCAGATGCCTCTCGTCTTCCTTCTGTATCATTTCTAGATTTCTATCTTCGATATCACTAATTCATTCCTCCATCTGGTTGGCTCTGTTTTCTATGCTCAGTAGTTTACTTTTAATCTCATTAATTGCATGCTTCATTTCCAGGATTTCTAATTGGTTCTTCTTTAAAGTCTCGATCTTTTTTTTGTAAAGTACTTGTTTTGTTCATCAATTTATTTTTTAGGTTCATTGAATTGTCTGTATGCATTTTTCACATTTCATTGAGTAGTTTCAGAAGTGCAATCTTGAAATCTGTCATTTAAATCACATATTTGCATGTGTTCTAGCTTGCTTTCTGGTGATTTTTCATTTTATTTCTGATCATCATTATTACCGTGGTTATTCCTGATATTTGTTATTCTCCTTTGCCTAAGCATGTTGCTTTCTCTGAAGAGTTCTTCCTACTATTTTCCAGTAGATGGTACAAAATCACAAGATTTTTTTTACTTCTGTGATCTCCCAGACTTGACCTCCAAGGCTTCTGTAAGACAGTACTGCCATGCTGCTTGGTTGTGGGGCAAAAACAAATTTTGTCCTCACTGTTAATAGTGACACCAGACTTCCATGAGGTCCTGCCCCAAGCACCCCTCTTTGGGATCAGTCACAGAGGGAAACAGCGGTTCTACTGCAACAGCTCTTGGTTTACAGATAATATGCTCCTGGACGCAACCTCAAGGGCCACAGGAGGCAAGTTTTGGGAATTCAAGAGGTGGTAGGATCCCATGGTTCCATTTCTCTGTCTGAAACACACCACCTGGCCTGATAGTGGAGAGTTGCATGGCAGAACCCCATACTCTGTCAAACATCTGCTGACTGAGACATTGTTCACTCCCTCGCCACTTGCTCTCTGTCAGACATCTGCTGACTGAGACACTGTTCACTCCCTTGCCACTTGCTCCCTCGCACCCCTTCTCCCAAAGCTCTCTGTTCTCCTGGCTGAAGGAAGTGCCTGCTACTGCCAGCTTTCTCTCTATTCTGGTCACACTATGAGCTCCTGGCTGCCAGGCTGCATCTGTGTACCATCTATGCTTTCCTCCCTTCTCGTGTCTCCCTGTATATTTCTGGTTGCCCACCTTTAAATGTTTCAATGCATGGGTTTCTCTGGCATGAATCTGTGTTGAGCAGAGATTTCTTTGTTGAATTAGAGTTGGTTATCTTGTTGAAATTTCAGAGAGGACAAGGTGCCCTCTCATGCTGCCATTCCTCTGAAATCAATCCCAGAGGACACATTCTTGGTCCCCTTTGATATTGCCCCATAGGCTGTGTGCTGACTGTTTGGCAATGAATACCTATTGATTCATTGAGAAGCAAAATTGTCCGAAAATGCATTAATTTTATTTATAGTAGTTTATACTAGTTCCCATAGGAGATGTTACTCTGAGAGAGGTTTGAAAGCTTAGTGAGGTGAGCACCAGTTTTCTGTTTCACATATTGCTGGATTGAAACATTTGCCTGCAGTAGTTTGTACTGTTACTTATAGGTGAGACAAGCATTCCTGCTTAGGAACTCACCCTTCCTTCCTGTCTCTCTTCCTTCCTTCCTTCCTTCCTTCCTTCCTTCCTTCCTTTCTTCCTTCCTCCCTCCCTCCCTCCCTTCCTCCCTTCCTCCCTTTCTTATTTCTTTTCTTTTCCTTTCATCTTTCCTTCAGGTATTAGTTTAGGATGTTTTTGAAAACAAGTAAAAGAAAACCCCTGTCTAAAACAATTAGTAAAGAAAGCAATATTAGTCAACATAACAAGAGATCTAGAGGGTGCTGGCTTTGAGTTGGTTAATTCAGTGGGTTAACAGTCATCAGCCATTACTTTCATCTTTTCACTCTTCCAACCCTCACATGAGCTCTTGCTACTTCACCTCCTGTTCATATGATAATGGCTGCAAGTCCAGACCTTACATCATGACATGACAACACACCTGGAAGAAAAATGATTCTTCCTTCACTCATGACTCTTTTTATAAACAAGAAAATGTTTCTTAAAATTCCCTCTCCCTAATCATTATGCTGTACATCTGAAACCAATACAGAATAATATTGAAAAAATTATCTCCCTATCCGCAGAAGACTTCCCCTCACATCACACCTGGCCAGAAATGGGCACACAGACATCCCTAGATAAATCACTGTGATTAGGATTAGCTTAAAACATGAGTCCCAGAGGAGATGTGTAGACACTGTCATAAAATTAGGGCTCTCCTGGAAAAAAGAAATGTGGAGTGGTGGTGGCTAGCCAAGCAGCATTGTGTGTTCCATTGGGTGACATTTCCCCAATTTGCTTCTGAAGCCTTTCTGCTCTTGTTGAGATGGTGTTGATGTCCTATGACTCTCAACTTCCACAGACAGTATGAGGACCCCATTCTTGTTATTTCACAAGTCTCACAAGGAACAAACTGAGGCCTTTTCAATCCTAGGAATGTGAGAGCTGCCTTGGAGGGCTCCCTCTGGTCCTCTGGTCACGCTATGTCATCTAACATCTGCCTCTTCCTCTTCTACATGCTTTAACCCCCTGCCTGGTTGTGGGTTGGAACTTCCACTCTACTCCAGTGTCACAGGTCAGGCTTCCATGCCCCTGAGACTTGGAGGCCCAGCATCAGTGAAGAATGCCAAGATGCTTCATAAATGTGTCTCATGAGGACAAGGTTTATCCTAAATCAGGTGGTTCCCTATGTTTCTGAATTGCACTTGGGATGTTCCAATGAAATAAAATCAATTTTAGACATATTTGTTCTTATGGCTTAAATTCAGGTGAACATTTCTTTTTTTTTTTTTAATGTATTTTTATTTATTTCAGAGAGGAAGGGAGAGAGAGATAGAGATAGAAACATCAATAATGAGGGAGAATCATTGATGGGCTGCCTCCTGCACGCCCCCTACTGGGGACCAAGCCCACAACCTAGGCATGTGCCCTTAACCAGAATCAAACCTGGGACCCTTCAGTCCACAGGCTGACGCTCTATCCATTGAGCCAAACCAGCTAGGGCTCGGGCAAACATTTCTTTATCTTGAGTATATTGATGAGATGAAGACAGTAGGACTTTTGATACATACCCACCAACACTAAATTATCTTTGCATTTTGTTGTAAAGGTTGAACCATCAAATATTCAGAGATAACGCCACTCTCCTGTTGGAATTTGTTTCCTGCCACAGCCCTAGGTGTTCTGATGGGATTGTAACTCCAGTTTATGTCTCTCCCAATTTTGAAAATTGATGTTCTAGGACAGTGATTTTCAATTGGTGTGCCACAAGCATTTTTAAAGCATGCCATACCTGACTATTTAGTCAGGGATACTGACCTTTTTTTTCCCCTTAGATTTTCAAACAAAATAAAAATAATAACAGCCCATACAATGGATGTCTGGTGTGATTGAATCAAAATTATACCTATTTTTTTTTGTCAAATCTGCAAAAAAGATATTTTTGGTGTGCTGCAGAATTTTAATAATTAGTTTATGTGTGCCATGAGATGAAAAAGTTTGAAAATTGTTGTTTAAGGATGATCTGATCTCTTGTTTTTATAATTTGCATGTCTTCCTTCTTTTATCCCAAGTGGCAGAGGCTGTTGTCATCTGGCAACATCATCTAGGGAAGGCCTGGGCAACTCTGGGCTTGCCCTCTGCGGGCTGGCGTTCATTCTGTGTCCTGACTGCAGTGAATTAGGGCGCATCTTCTCTCCTCTAATCCTGGCATCTCTGAGATCTTAGAAGGGGTTACAACACAAGGTTGAAAATCTCCCAGTTCTTTGCTTTCTACTTTGTTTCTATATATAAACCTGAAATTCCACCACACACCCCCCACCCCGGCCGCAATTTTCCATGAAACCATATGCTTCTCCCTTTTCTCCTCTCCACATTGAACACAAGTAAACTCTGCCTCTGTGCTGTATAATAGCCCACAGCCCTGGTAAGAGGAAAGATGAACAGAATAACTTTAAACACCAACAGACAAATTCAAATATCCTTTCCTGGCAAGTGTCAGAATTTTCACACTTGTCCACACCCATACCTGGTTGAGGGCTGACACTCGGGTTACAGTACTTCCTTGAAGCTGGATCCAACCAATCCAGGAGCAAGTCCAGTTTGAAACAGAACTGCTTGAGGAGGCTTCTTCCAAAGGGTAGTGGCTGTTAGTTCTGTCTGCAGGGTTCCTTTTGAGCCCATGGGTCAGGTGCAGGGTGAGGAGAAGGCTTTGGGCTCTCTTGGCATGGAGACCTAGGTTCACAAGCAGGTAATCAATTAGGTACAGACAAAGAGGGGAGAATTCGGTGAAATACTGGACAGGCAGGTATGGACTGAGAACCTGACAGTTATAATTTAGGTAAGCTGCTCCTAAGAATCAGCTGATTTTACAACTGCTTGCAACTAACCTCTGGTAGAAATACTAGGCTACATCAATCCCTGGCCCCAGGGCTAACAGACTAGGCTGCCTGGTAACACTGTAGAAAGTCACTCATGCTGTGTAATATGAGGGACACCAGCTGTTTACTAGGCCCCCAGATGTCCTTTTTCTTAAGGTCTTAGTGTCTCAGATGCCTGAATCATTTATTTGGCCTACAACTCAAGAAAATCCAAAATTAAAACGCAAATTTGTTACCCTGTAGGGCATTATGATGCAGACAACCTATCATCCATAATCATCCATTACAGAAAGGTTGTTTGTCTAAGTAGGCAGCCTGTCAGAAAAGGGGCTTGATGAATGAGGGCCAGAAATCACTCGGTTGGAGGGAAGGTGGTGCAACTGTCTAGGACTTTCTATTTTTAAAAAAATATATATTATTGATATTTTTACAGAGAGGAAGGGAGAGGGATAGAGAGTTAGAAACATCGATGAGAGAGAAACATCAATCAGCTGCCTCTTGCACACCCCCTACTAGGGATGTGCCTGCAACCAAGGTACATGCCCTTGACCAGAATCGAACCTGAGACCTTTTAGTCCACAGGCCGACACTCTATCCACTGAGCCAAACCGGTTAGGGCTGTCTAGGACTTTCTGATACCACCTGAGAAGAGGCAGTAGGACCAGTGTCTTGTGCTGACTGGTGAGGAGTAAGTCCATGAGGGAACTTGCTTCTTGAGAGTTTCATTAAGGGCTCGGGCACTTGGGAGAGCAAGGGAACATCATCTATGTCCAGAACCAGTGCTCAGGGTGCACCTGCTATCTGGTCCAGAGTGGATCCTTGTGTTGGGTTGCATTTTAAAAAGATGTTTTTATTGATTTTTAGAGAGAGAAGAAGGGAGAGGGATAGAGAGATAGAAACACTGATGAGAAAGAAACATCATCAATTGGCTGTCTCCTGCACATCCACTACTGGGGATCGAGCTGCAACCTGGGCATGTACCCTGACCAGGAATTGAACCAGTGACCTCTTGGTTCCTGAGTTGACACTCAACTGCTGAGGCACCTGGTCACGCCCAGGTTGCATTTTCTTAAGAATGACAACAAAATCATCCCCAAATATTTCATGTATTTAATATTTTGAAAGTTATTTGTTTTTATGATTTTTGCATTAATAAATTATATTTGAAATTTTTATTGTAAAAGTGTGCAAACTCAGCTTTCAAAATCAATGTTTTATTTCATTAAATAATTCCAGAGTTTTCTTCTAAGATTTGGAACAATTTAAGCAGAATTAAGTACTACCTGCTTTTTAAAGATTTGGTAGACTGGTCCTGTGAAACTTGTTGGGTATTTTTGAGGGAACTCTTTAACTTTCTCTCTTTCTTGTATGAAAATCCATCTGTTTTGACTTTCTTTCTCTGCTGGGGGTCAATTTTGTCAAATTACATTTTCCTAGAAAATTATGTTTCATTCACATTTTCAAATATCTTTTCATGGTGTCAAGTAAAGTAGTTTTTTTTTGGTTATTTTAATTTAATATATTTTTGTGGTTATTTTGCTATTATTGTTTTTTTTTAATAAATCTTTATTGTTCAGATTATTACAGGTGTTCCTCTTTTTTTTCCCCCCCCATAGCTCCCCTCCACCTGATTCCCCACCCCACCCCATGCCCTTACCCCCCGCCACTGTCTTCATCCATAGGTGTAAGATTTTTGTCCAATCTCTTCCCGCACCCCTCACACCCCCTTCCCCCTGAGAATTGTCAGTCCACTCCCTTTCTGTGTCCCTGATTCTATTATATTCACCAGTCCATTCTGTTCTTCAGATTTTTTATTCACTTGATTTTTAGATTCACTTGTTGGTAGGTATGTATTTGATGTCATTTTGTTGTTCATAATTTTTATCTTTACCTTTTTCTTTTTCTTCCTCTTAAAGAATACCCTTCAGCATTTCATGTAATCCTGGTTTGGTGGTGATGAACTCCTTTAGCTTTTTCTTGTCTGTGAAGCTCTTTATCTGACCTTCAACTCTGAATGATAGCTTTGCTGGGTAGAGTAATCTTGGTTGTAGGTTCTTGCTATTCATCACTTTGAATATTTCTTGCCACTACCTTCTGGCCTGCATAGTTTCTGCTGAGAAATCAGCTGACAGTCATATGGGTGCTCCCTTGTAGGTAACTAACGGTTTTTCTCTTGCTGCTTTCAAGATTCTCTCTTTGTCTTTTGCCCTTGGCATTTTAATTATGATGTGTCTTGGTGTGGTCCTCTTTGGATTCCTCTTGTATGGGGTTCTGTGTGCTTCCTGAACTTGTAAGTCTATTTCTTTCACCAGGTAGGGAAAGTTTTCTGTCATTATTTCTTCAAATAGGTTTTCAATATTTTGCTCTCTGTCTTCTTCTGGCACCCCCAAAATTCGGATGTTGGTACTCTTAAAGTTGTCCCAGAGGCTCCTTACACTATCTTCATATTTTTGGATTCTTTTTTCTTTTTGTTTTTCTGATTGGGTTTTTTTTTGTTTTCTCATATTTCAGATCTTTGGTTTGATTCTTGGGGTACATTGATCTACAGTTGAGTTTCTGTATATTCTTTATTTTAGACAGTATATGCTTAATTTCTGACTGGTCCTTTTCTATTTTTTTGGCATTCTCATTAAGGTCTTTGAAGGTCTCACTAAGCTCCTCGGAGGTCTCATCAAGTTTCTCAGCGGTTTTTAGAAGATTCTTGAGTAACCTTATAAATGTGGTTCTGAACTCTATGTCGTCCAGTAGTTTGCTTTCCTCCATTTCTTTCATTCATGATGGTTTTTTTTTTTTTTTTTTTTGTCTCCGCATTTTGCTGCTTCCCTGTGTTGATGGAGTGGTTTTGTGTGGTAGGTGACCTATAGGGGCCAGTAGCTCAGCCTCCCCAATCACCTGAGGTGGACGCTCTTGGTACACCCCTTTGTGGGCTGAGTGCAAATTCTTGGTGTAGTTAAGCCTTGATTGCTATTGGTACACTGGGAGGAATTGACCTCCAGGCCAATGGGCTGTGAGGACCCGCTGTGTCTATAATGGAAGAACTGCTGCACTGGAGACACGCTTATGGTGCAGGACTTGTTTCAGTGGGGCTTTGGTGCTCACTGAGTCTGCCTCTTGAATGTGTCACTTATGGATGTGAGGAGTTGAAATCTGGTGTTTCACACTGACCACTAGGTACACTGGCTTCTGGACCTCCAATGGGGTGCAGGTCAGCTACTGTCTGAGGCCACCCAGCAGGAGCTACAGCGAGAACTACAGTTTTCTCCTCTTTGCTTGGGGTTTGGAGGTTTTGGAGCTGTCTGACCTGGGCTGCAAGTTTGCTAGGTTAAGTGCGATAGGGCAGGCCATTCATATGCTAAAGCCGCTGCTTGGAGCTTGGGTGGGTTTGTAGATTGTGCAGGGCGGGGTCTCAGGGCGTGACTAGGCTAGGGCATGGCAAACAGCGATGGCTGCCAGTTAGCCAGCTCTGCGTCTCCGACCGTGTCCCCGCGTCCCGCGCCCCGGCACAGTAAACAATTATTCCTGCGCGCAGCCCAGCAAGCAAGCCTCCCTCACTTTCCGACCCAATGGCAGACAGTCCAGCTTTTCCCCATAGGAGTTTGGGTCCCCCACATCTCCCCAGAAACTGGAGTTTGGAGTAATCGGGAGCTTGTCTCCCTTCGGGGTGAAAAAAGCAGCACTCCCAGTCGCCCGTCGCCAGCCCGATTCATGCGCCTCAGTACCTCAGCTTTTCAGCGCTTGTGCACCTCTCAATGCTGTTTTCTCTTTCCTTCTACCGTGTTTTCCCGAAAATAAAACATCCTCCGAAAATAAGACCTACTTACAGGTTTCCTTCTGAGTGAAATATAAGGCATCCCCCGAAAATAAGGTCCAGGCTCTGTCTCAGAATGAAAATTAATTTACCGTAAACTGGTCACTAGGGCCGCCACGAATGGCGTCTAGCAACCAGTGACGTTACACGGAGTCCTGATGTCACTGCTGTGTGGAGGCGGAGCGGAGGTCGGAGTGAGCGGTGAGTGCGGGGCGGGAGAGAGGAGGAGACTTTCGCAGATGTGTGTAGAAGAACAGGAGGATTAGAGCAGATGGGACGCGGCGAAGGTGGTGAGTGCTGGTCTGTCTCTGGTGACACTACCTGATGCTCACGGCCGCCTTCATGATGACTGAAGGTTCTCAGTAAGTGGCAGACCCTGATCCAGCCCAGATCCAGGACCCAGCAAGCCCAGTGACATTCCCCAGGCAGGCCCCAGGGGGTAAATGTCTGATAAAGGGGTAGGGGGGATATCTGGTGAAGGTGTTCAGTGGCACAGGGGTAGGGGGAGGGGGATCACTTAAAATGACACAGGAGGATCAGAGGGGGCAATCAAAATGACACAGGAGGATCAAAAGGGGTTACTAAAATGGTAATGCCCCCTCTGATTCTCCTGTGCCATTTTGATTCCCCCCTCTGATCCCACCTGTGTCATTTTGAGTGATCCCCCTCCCCCCACCTTGATACCCCAATTCCTTTTTTTTACCCCTAGAAATGAGCACAAAAAGAAAAAGCTACTCCGTGGAGTACAAGAAAGGAATCGTGGAAGACTCTTGGGGCCAAAATCTTACTGCTTTCTGCAAAGAGAAGATGTTGAGTATCCGATTGGTCCGAAAATGGCGAGCAGAGTATGGTAACCTCATTGAACAAGTGGACAAGGGAAATGCTAAAAAGCGCAAGTGTGGATCAGGTCGGCAACCATTATTTTCCGAGCTGGAAGACCTGATCTGTGAATGGGTTGTTGACAGGAGAGCAAAGGCTTTGGTTGTGAATAGGGCTCAGATTCAAGAGTTTGCCCTTGCAATGGCACCACAGTTTGACATAGCCCCCGAAGACTTCAAAGCATTACAACACTGGCTGGATAATTTCCTTCAGCGAAGTGAACTGTCTTTAAGAAGATCTACAACATTGTTTAGGTTGGAAGATACTCAAGTTATTAAGCGAGCACTTGCATTCAAGTCCTTTATGGATGATGCTGACTTCTCTAAATACAATCTTGTCAACATGATTGCTATGGATGAAACTGCAGTGTTTATGGGCCAATCATCTCAAACAACAATTGAACAGCGGGGTGCCTCCTTGGCGTACATTCGCTCCACTGCTTACAAAAGTGCACGTGTTTCCTGTATTTTGGCAATTCGTCTGGATGGCACTAAAATCCCACCTTTAATCATTTCTAAGGGCAAGAAGGAAAAGATTGAACGTGTTTTGGGCCTTTTTATTCTTGAAACTGAAAAAGCCTGGGCCACACAAGCAGTTATAAGGAAGTGGGTCGATTTAATGCTGCCGCTTGTTATGGGAGGGAGCCAAAGAGGTCTGCTAGTCTGGGATGCAGCCAGCACTCACCGCGCTAAAGACATGAAGACATTTCTTCACGAAAGAAAAATAGATCAGATAATGATTCCCGCAGGAATGACGGCCTATCTCCAGACTCTTGATATTTCAATAAACAAGCCATTCAAAGACAATTTGCACATGGAAATTAATGACTACATTGAAAATAGAATGGAGAGAAATCAGCGTGGGAACTTTGTGAAACCTAAACTGCAAGAAGTTGTGACTTGGGTGAAGAATTCATGGGAGAAAATCACTGACAGTTGCATTGCAAATGCACTGCGAGCAGGCTACCTTGACAAGAAGTACTCATTTAAAGACAGTGCTATTGCTAAACATGAGAGATTTGGTCCACTGATTCTGAAAGAAATGGAGTCACAAGAAATTCACCAGGAAATTCAGGAATTGGATTGTTATGATGATGTTCCAGAAGATGATGACATGATTGTCATTGAATAAATGAGTAAATTCTTGATACTGTAGGATTCACAGTTTGTCTGGTTTGTGTTGACAACTACCGTACTACCATACCATATACAGGTAATAAATTTCCTTTATTTTCATTTAACAATAAATGTGTACCATATTCTTCTTCATGGAAAAAGAAGACATCCCCTGAAAATAAGACCTAGCGTGTCTTTGGGGGCAAAAATTAATATAAGACACTGTCTTATTTTCGGGGAAACACGGTAGTTGTAGAACTTCCACTCAGCCAGCTTTCCCATGGTTCTGGGTGATAGACGTTTTGTCTTTTAGTTGTAGTTTTGAAATTGTTGTGCGAGGCAGCAGTTTAGGTGTTTACCTACGCCGCCATCTTGGATCCTCTCCTATTATTGTTTTTTTATTTTATAAATTGCATTTCTATGTGCTTCCAGATGGTGGCAGAGTAGGTGGATCTTTCTTGCACCTCCTTCCAGAACCAAACTGGAAATAAAACTAAATTGGGGAACATTCACCCTCAATTACCAACTGAAGATTAGCTGAAGAGGAGACTTTTAACAAGGAAGGGCAGAAACCACCTTGAGACCTGGTGGAAAAGGTAGGATCCAGAGAGGAGACAGCTCAAATCTTACGGGCAGCAGGCCAAGGGTGAAGAGGGATATCTTGGCTGCAGAAAGTTTTTCCTTGAGATGAGTGAGGCTCAGACCCCAGGCTGGACTCCCCAACCGGGAGCACCAGAATGGAGAACAGAGGCTCACTTAACATCCAGCTATGAAAGGCAGTGGGGCTTCTATTCACCAGGGAGAGACAAAGCCTGTCGGAGACAAAGCCACTTTAAAAACAAACAATAGAGCACAAGATTTTCATTTGTAGCCACTCAATGGAGGCTTCCGTGGGGAGAGGGCAGTGTGGACTGGAGTCACCTGAGGAGAGTCAGGAGTGGGAAGAACTGGGGGATATGTGAAGAGGATTGGCTGGGATACCTGGACTCAGTCATCCCCTCATACCATTACAAAGAAGCACAAGCCCTTCCCAGCAGCAACAGCCTGGGGAAAGGCAATTACTTTGTCCTCAGGGATACAGCTCTCCCCACCCTGCTCACATCATCCTATATCTGAACCCCTGCTGAGGAGGCAGCAGCAGAGGCCAAGCCTATGGGTATGGTGGCATCAGGAACTGGCCTTAGTGGTTCCATTGCCCCTACTTTCCTGGGAACCTGACTTGTGCTTCTTCCTTATGGGAGAGCTGTTAGAAACTCCCAGCTTCTAGCATACCCCACTGGATTGCATACGAGTGACTCAGCCCTGCCCAGGTCAAAGAAATATTCCGGGACAGACTCAGAAGTATGGCTATGGGACAGGGGAACAACATCTACCATCTTTCCTGAAATCTGAATGGCATCTTCCCCTCATGGGAAACCTAGAGGTCTCATCCTCCTGATTATGCAAAAAGTCCTTTCAGAAAGTCTTTTCACTGAGGCAGAAGTAAGCAGAAGCAGATACTGAAGTGCTTAGGGGGATTTGCTGACCCACCCTCGAGCACCATGCTGCTAACAAGCCAGCCCTAGAGTATAGCTTGGTCCTTCCCATATGCAGCCAAGCCCTGTGCAGGCAGCCACAAACTGGATTGCTTGAAGTTTCCAACAGGTTTCCAAGAGTCAAATGTGGACAGCTTCTGACAGTGGATAGCACCAAAGTACCTACCAGGAGGCCCAGAACTGGCATACAAAACAATCAACATCAATCAATATAAGAGCAGGATCCAAAGGGAGATCCTAGTAGGCACTAAACTCTGCAGAGACAAACTCTATTTCTCTTTTCTTTATTTTTTCATTGTTTTATTTATTTTTTACTTTTTACTGCTTTGTTGTTCTTTTTGTCCTTATTTTTTTATGTCTCTTATTTTTCTCTTTCCTTTTCTTACACTATTTCTTTCTTTCTCCTTCTTCTCTTCTTTATTCCCTTTCTTACTTTTTTCTTTCCTATTTCTCTTCTTTTCTCCTTTTATAATTTTTCCTTCCTCTTTTCTTTTATACCATTTTCCTTTTCCTATATTCTTTTTTCTTTCCCCCTTCTTTCCTTTTACATTCTTTTTCCTCTCATATTTTTTCTTTTATTTTATTATTTTTGTTCTTTTTTTCCTAAGTCTCTTTTCCTTTGTGCTTGTATTTGTTGTTGTTGTTGGAATCTTTTGTATGTTTTTGTTTTGTTTCTTGTTTTGTGTAGTTGTGTTTTCTTTTGTTCTGTCAGCACCTGCATATAGCTTGCATGACATATTTGGGGTTGAGTCAGCCAGCTTGAGGGGAGATCCCACCTATGAATGGGACAATAACAATCAAGACCCCATTACAATAGGACCCAGAGAACCAACACAAGAGACTAGAGCATCCATCTCAGGAGATCAAAGAGACTGGGTTCCAAAGGACGCTTATTACATAAGGCCACCCCACAAAGACTGGGAGGCATAGCAGTTCTATCCAATACAGAGAAGTAAATACAAAAATACAGTTAAAATGGGGATGCAAATAAACAACCCCCAAGTGTAAGAAAAGGAGGAAGCTCCAGAAAAAAAGTTAAATGAAATGGAGGCAAGCAATTTATCAGATATAGAGTTTGAAATAATGGTTATAAGTATGCTCAAGGAACAACATGAGAATTACAAGAAACTTAGTGGAATCTAAAACAGCATTAAAAAAGAAATAGAAACCATGAACAAGAACCAGAAAAAAGTGAATACCATCTCTGACATCAAGAATACACTGGAAGGAATTAAAAGTATAATAGATGAAGCAGAGGATCAATGCAGTGATTTAGAGGACAAAGTAGGAAAAAAAAGTAGAGCAGAAAAAAGAAAACAGAATTGAAAAGCAGGAGGATAGTTTAAGGGAATTTTGGGACAACATGAAACATAACAACATCCACATCATAGGGGTACAAGAAGTAGAAGAAAGCAAGCAAAGCATAGGGAACCTGTTTGAAGAAATGACAGAAATTTTCCCTAACCTGGTAAAAGGAAATGTCACAGGAAGCACAGAGAGTCCCAATCAAGATTAACTGAAAGAATCCCACATTGAGACACATCATAATTAAAATGGCAAATGTTAAATACAAAGAAATAATCTTAAAGGCAGCAAGAGAAAGACAGAAAGTAACCTACAAGAAAGTTCCCATTAGACTGTCAGCTGATTTCTCAACAGAAACATTTCAGACCAGAAGGGGTTGGCATAAAGTGTTCAAAGTAATGAAAAGCAAGGACCTGAATCCAAGACTACTCTAGCCAGCAAGGCTATCATTTAAAATTGAAGGTGAAATAAAGAACTTCCCTGACTAAAAAAAGGTTAAAAGAGTACATTACCACTAAAACAACACTGCAAGAAATGTTAAAGGGACTGCTATAAGAAGAAAAAGAAATATATAGAGAGGGAACATATCTATACAGAATAAAAATGTCAATTAATAAGTACCTATCAATAATAACCTTGAATGTGAATGGATTAAATGCTCTAATCAAAATACATGGGGTAGCTGAATGGATAAGAAAACATGACCCATATATATGCTGTCTACAAGAGACCAACCTTAGAACAAAAGACTTACACAAGATGAGAGTGAAGGGATGGAAAAAAATGTTTCATGCAAATGGAAATATAAAAGTTGGGGTAGCAGTACTCATATCTGATAAAATAGGCTTTAAAACAAAGGCCATAAAAGAGACAAATAAGGTCACTTCATAATACTAAAGGGATCAAACCAACAAGAGGATATAACCCTGGTAAACATATATTCACCCAATTCAAGGATCACCCAAATATACAAAAAAGAACTCTTAGTGGACTTTAAGGGAGAGTTTGACAGTAATATAGTCATAGTAGGAGACTTTAACACCCCACTGACATCACTGGATAGATCTTCCTGACAAAAACTTAATAAGGAAACAGCAACCCTAAACAATACACTAGATCAGATGGAATTAATTGATATTTATAGAGCATTTCATTCCAAAGAGGCACAATATACATTCTTTTCAAGTGCACATGGAACATTCTTAAAATTAGACCACACATTAAGATACAAAATAAGTTTTTACACATTTAAGAAGGTTGAAGTCATATCAAGCATTCTCTTGGATCACAATACTGTGAAACTAGAATCAACCACAGTAAAAAACATACCCTCAAAAACATTCAAACACATGGAGGTAAAATAATATGTAATTAAACAATGAATGGTTAAAAAGAAGAAGAAAAAACCACAATGAATGGTTTACCAATGATATTAAGGAAGAAATTAAAAACTTCCCAGAAATAAATGAAAATGAACACACAACAATCCAAAATCTATGGGACATAGCAAAACAGTCCTGAGACGGAAGTTCATAGCATTACAGGCCTACCTCAAGAAATAAGTAAATACTCAAATAAACAATTTACCCTACAACTAAAAGAATTATAAAGAGAGCAAGGAAAGAAAAGCCCAGAGTAAGTAGAAAAAGGAAATAATAAAGCTGGTTTCATTGATCTTTTGTATTTTTTTTAGTCTTGATGTCATTTATTTCCACTCTGATCTTTATTGTGTTAAACAAAATAAGCCAGTTAGAGAAAGACAAATATCACCAATATGTGGAATCTAATAAATAAAGTAAACTGAAAACAAAATAGGTCCAGAGGCATGGATACATGGAACAGAATGACGGATCTCAGGAGGTGGGGTGGGGAAGAGATTAACCATATATATATGCATAGCCCATGGACACAGATAATAGTATGGGGAAGGCTTGGGATGGGGCAGGGGCTGGGGCTGGGTGGAGGGGGGCAAAAGGGAGAGAAATGGGGGTTATCTGTAATATTGTCAACAATACAAAATATTAACTAATAAAAAATGTCATTTCTACTTTTATCCCTTATTAAGTTAGAAAGTTTTGCATTTTCTCTTATTAATTCCTTTTTTCTACTTTCCTTCAAATTATTTTGTTATACCTTTTTAAATCTAGATAGTTGATTTATTTTTATTTACATTTATTTATTTATTTATTTATTTAAACCTATAAATTTTCCTCTGAGTGCTGTTTTAGCACTATCTCATAGATTCTCATATATAGGAAAATTTTTAAAATTATTTTTTATTATTGTCATTTTCTAGGAGTTCTGCAATTTTTATCTAAAAATATTTAAAATATTAAAATTCTTTTAATATAAATTTTAAAAATTTCTAGGTGGAAGGGAATTTTTGTTATCTGATTTTTAAAATTATTCTATAGCTTTATTGCATAGTGATCACAAAATGTTGCTTATGTTATTTCAACTTTTGGGAATTTATTGATTTTCTTTGTGGCCTAATAATGTGGTCAGTTTTCCTGAATGTTTTATTCTTGAATATTCTTGAAAATAAGAACACTGCCTAAAAGAGTTTGATACACCTATAATAATAAAAGCATAATATGCTAATTAGACCAGACATCCTTCCAGATGGCCTTCTGGATGAAGCGGGGCTGTGAGGGAAGCCCAGATCCCAGGTGCCTGCCAGTGATCGGAGGGAAGCCCGGATCCTGGGTGCCAGAGGGAAGTCAGTGACGGCAGCCGGGGGAAGGAAGGCCTACTCTTGCATGAATTTCATGCATCAGGCCTCTAGTATTTTAATAAGAGCTATCATATTTAACATGTTATATGAGAGTTCTACATTATTTATTTTATCCACTTGGTTTGTCATAAACTATAGACACAGAAATAAATCCAGCATGTTTTTATTTATTTCTCCTTTTATTCCCTATAATTTTAAGTTTATGTGTGCTATTGCTTTGTTATTTGGTGGTTAGCACTTTATAACTCTTATATCTTTACTGTGAATTACACCTTTTGGCATTATAAGGAGCTTTTATTGGTCTTGCTTAATCACTTTTTGGCCTAAATTCCATGGTCTAGAAATGTCCATTCTGTTTTCTGAGCCTTTCTATTGCAATTGGCTCTTGAGTATTGTTGTCCCTTTTGGGGTGGCTGTTGTCCTCAGGCTGGCTGTCTATGAGACTCAACCCCAACCACATTGTGGCAGCTGTTATATAGAAGCTGACAGAATAATACAAGACAAAACAGGATCAATTCAAAAACAACACACGTGATGAAAACTAAAACAAGAACCAAAACCACCCCACCACCAACAACAAAATAAGAATAAGAAAAGAAGAAATGGAAATAAAACAAAATAGTATAATCAAGAGACCAAAAGAATTAGAGTAGAAAGAAGGAAATGAAGGAGGAGAATTTGAAAGAAAAAAAGGTGGAGAGAAGAAAGAAAACTCTCTATATATAAAAGCCTAAGCAACTGTTATGACTGGACAACCGGAACGACCGGTCAACCAGTCGCTATGACGCGCACTGATCACCAGGGGGCAGATGCTCAGTGCAGGAGCTGCCCCCTGGTGGTCAGTGCACTCCCTTGCATTCCCTTCCCACCACTCAATGTAAGAGGGGGTCAAAAAGCAAACAAAACAAATACAAAAATCAGCCCCTCTTGGTACTTCAATCTTTGTGCAGCCAGCCACACTCTGGCAGGGCTTCTGCCCAGGCTCCATTTGGCTAGATGTCCATGTCCCCCACCATAGGGGTGCAGATTTCTAGCCCTGTGCCATTTTCCTTTGGCTTGGATCACAGCAGAAGGAGCAGATGTAGCAGATTCACGGGTTGGAAGTAGGGCGCCACCAGTGCACTTAAGGTGGAAGTGAAGTAGGGAAGTCCGATCTCATTTTTTTCCCTAGGCACACAGACCAGCCCTGTCTGGCTCTCTGCCTAACGTTTTACCAGGATTGGAGGCCCTTTCAGAGTCATTGGTGGGTGTACTGATCAGCTATCTCTGCAGTTGAGCTCTGCCGAGGTGCCTTTTCTGCAGGAGCGGTTTCAGCTGCCCAGGGCTCAGTAGGATTCATCAAGAGTCTTTGGTGGACAATGTTGCTGGCCCACCCTGTAGGAGGGGCTAAGCATTTCCTCCTGGCCCCAGACAATGGCCCCTGAGTGTTTCACACTTGGAATGTCCTGCTCTGAGCTGTTCTCCTGTACCCCACCAAACTGCGCCCAGCCTTCACAGACCTGATACAAACGTGTCTCCTACTGGGTGGGGATGGTGTTCCCGGCCTGCAGGAAGGGGAGAAAAGCTCTACCTCTCCTTCCTGGGAGTGGGTAGCTGACCTCACAGGGAACTTGGGTGCAGTCACATAGCCCAGCTCTAGCTCATCTGTCTCCCCAATAGGAGCCTTCCAGGGATACAGACCTACTAGTAAAATCTTAATTCTGTCAGGACCCTCACACCACCAGTCCAAGCAGGAGGGGTTATAAAATCAGGCCCATGCAGGACTCAGATCTCTCAGCATCGCTGGTCTCAGCCACAAAGGGCCAAGAAGCCCAGCTCTGCTGGTGCTCTCAACTTGTCCTATTTTAGGCCCAAACCCCCCTATCTGCCCTGCTCCTTCATGCTGTGCTGCTAACCCCACAGGAAGAGCAGTTCGCCTCCACAGGTGTGGGGAGGGGGGACGGGGAGTTCCAACCTTGCAGTGGAGGAGGAAGAACCCTTCTCCTTTTGCCCTAACCAAACTGTTTAGTCACTAATTGGAGCTCTGCACAATGCCCTCCAGGAAAGTAGGGCTTCCCTCCAAGTCACTGCTGGGTGCAGGTTCCAGGCCCCTTTTTTGGACCCACAAACTGCAGCACAGCCTTTCCAGTAGTCATAGCCCAGGCGAACTTCCCAGGCTGGGGCTGTTAACCATAGGTGCACTCCTTCCCTGGGAATGTGTGGTCCCAGCCTCCCAGGCAGACAGAATTTCCTCTTCCTTCCTTTACTCTGCCCGCAGGTTCATCTTGCAGGCTCTGCTGCTCTGGGTTTGGGATTCCTGCGTGGGGTGGGAGCCCACACTCTAAGGGGAGGGAGCTTTGTAGCCAATATAACTTGGGCCTCTCAGTATAGTTTCAGCTCCAGGGGGGATCCCCTTTCCATGACTCCCCTTCTCTTACCCCATGATATGTTGTTTTTTTCAGGGCTCCTTCCATAGAATTTGTCCAATCAGCTACACTTCTCTTGTTTTTTTCAAGTTGATCACGTGGTCTTAGTGTAAATTCAGGCCCTGGCTGGGAGCAAGGGCACTCAGCCTCCTGTTAGCTGCTGCCATCTTGCCTCTCCCGAAGCTGCTTACTCATTCATTCCCACCTTCTGCCTTACAAACAGAACTCCAATTTTGTTGGGAAACCAATATGCCCAGCCCAGATTATGGGGCATCAGAGACCAAATCATTCCAATCAATGTTTCCCTACCATTCTAGTTTTCCTGGAAGTTAGGAATGGTCACCACATGCCCATATCTGGCCAATGACATCTAAGTGAAAGTCTACAGGGGTGGTTTACAGCAGGGTTTCTCAACCTGGGCACTTTTGACATTTTGGACAGATAACTCTTTGTTGTAGAGCATTAACCTATGCATTGTAAAATGTTTAGCAGCATCCCTGGTACCATCCACTAGTTGTCAATAGCATCCCATTAGTTGTGACAATCCCTAATATTTACAGACACTGGCAAGTATCTCCTGAGTAGTAAAACCACCTCTGGTTGAAAAATGCTGTTTTAGAGGAAAGATCTTGCTTTGCTGATCAAAGGGAACCAATGTGCCTGCATCTTCCTCTCTCCCCTTTTCACTTTCTAGTAATGTCTCTCAAGAAAAAGAAGGTTTTTGCAAAGATTACAACTCTGATAGCTATCCTGCGACTATGAGGAAAAAACATACAGTGGGCTGAAAAGTTCCCCCAGAAATCATTGCTACTTATTAGCCATCACCTATTATATGTTTATGTTACTACAGTGAGACTTTCTCAATTTTTAACCAAACACATTCCTAAGTGATTGTGTGTGGAATGAAGCACATGTAGGGAACTAGGGAAAGGCATACTCCCACTTCAGCATGCACACATCACTCAAAGATGCAGGATACAGCATCAAGATGTGAAAATCAATTGTATTTCTGTGTACTAAGAACAAACAAATGAAATGAAAAATGTTATGTATGGCCCAGCTGGTATAGCTCAGTGATTGAGCATCAACCTACTAACCAGGAGGTCATGGTTCGATTCCTGTCAGGGCACATGCCTGTGTTGCAGACTCCATCCCAGTGTGGGTGTGCAGGAGGCAGCTGATCAATGATTCTCTCTCATCATTGATGTTTCTATCTTTCTCTCTCCCTCTCCTTTCCTCTCTGAAATCAGTAAAAAAAAAAAAAAAGAAAGAAAGAAAGAAAGAAAAAAAGAAAAATACCATGTATGGATAAATATGTAATATTTGAATATAAATCTGACAAAATATGTGTACACTGAAAGAAAAACAGTTGAGAGAAAAGACTTCAATAAATGGAGAGATAAGTCATGAGTTCAGAAAACTCCGTATTGATAAAATGTCCGTTCTCCTCAAATTGATCTATAGATTCAATGTAATCCCAATAAAACCCTAGTAGGCATTTTCATATAAATTGACAGGCTGATTCTGAAATTTTAGAAAAATGTGAAAGAGCTAGCATAAGCAAAATAATGTTGAAGAAAATAATAAGTTGGAGGACTTATACTACCTCATTTCAGACTTACTATAAGGCAGTCAAGGCAATGTGGTATTGGCATGAAGATAGACATATAAATCCATGCAACAAAATTGAGAATTAAGAGACAGATCCATACATGCATGGCTAATTCATTTTTGACACAGGTGCCATTCTAATTCAACATGGAATAGGTAGTCTTTTCAATAAATGGTGCTAGAAAAACTGGATGTCCATATGGAAATAAAGGAACCATATATATATATGCCAACACTATTAAGGTCCTAGAGGAATACATAGGAGAAAGACCCAGGTTACTTGGGATAGGCAAATATTCCTTATATAGGGAAAAAAACACAAAAGGAAGAAACTGATAAATTGTACTTCATCAACATAAAAACCTTCTTTTTCTTGAGAGACATTACTAAGAAGTGAAAAGGCAGTCCATAGAGAGGAGAAAATATTTGCAACCCATATAGCTGACAAAGAACAAGATCCAGAGTACATAAAGGATTTATATAACTCAATAGTGAGAGAAAAAAAATCCCCTAATTTTAGAATAGGCAAAATATTTGAACTAATATTTCACATAAAAAAAAGACATAGGAGTCAGTAAGTAGAGGCAAAGATGCTCAATATCATTAATCATCAGAGAAATGTAAATTAAAATACAGTGAAATACCTCTGTACACCCACTAAAATGGCTAAAATTAAAAGGACTGACCAAATCAAATGTTAAGGAGGATGTGAAGACACAGGAACTCTCGTGCCCTGCTGGAGGGAATGTAAAACATGGTACAACCACGTTGGAAAAAAGTTCAGCAATTTCTTAGAAAGTTAAGAATAACTTATCACATGACCCAGCAATTCAAATTCTAAGCATTTAACCAAGGAAACCAAAAACATATGTCCATAGAGACTTTTATACATGAATAGTCCCAGTAGCTTTATTCGTAATAGTAAACAACTGGAAACAACTTCAATATCTATCAACTGATAAATGGATACACAAATTGTGGAATGTTCATATATAAGATATTACCTGGAAACTGTATATAAAAAACTCCTGATACTCACAACTTGGATTAGTTTCAAACACACCCTGTGCAAAAGCAGGGAGATGCAAAGTACATACTATATGGTTACATTTATTTAAAAAATCCAGAAGAGCTGAAACCGGTTTGGCTCAGTGGATAGAGCATCAGCCTGTGAACTGAAGGGTCCCAGGTTCGATTCCGGTCAGGGACATGTACCTTGGTTGCGGGAACATCCCCAGTAGGGGGTGTGCAGGAGGCGGCTGATCAATGTTTCTAATTCTCTATCCCTCTCCCTTCCTCTCTGTAAAAAATCAATAAAATATATTTTAAAAAAATAAAATAAAAAATCCAGAAGAAGCAAAGCTAATCTATAGTTGCTGTTGGGGGGTGGAGTTAGGACTTTTCTGCAAAGGGCCATGAGGAAACTGTTTGGAGTAATGGAAATATTCTACATCTTGATTGTGGCAGTAATAAATACACAGATGTATAAATCATTCAAAACTCACCTATCTGCACAGTTTAAATGGGTGCATTTCATTATAGTTGATTTAAGAAAGATGACCAAGTTTTGGTCTGGTCTTCCTTCTGTTGTCTGGTAAACTATAGGAGAAACTCTTACCCTGAAGTGACGTGGTGGGGGTTGCGGGGGAGAATCATTGGTTTTCCAGCTCTGAGCTAGATGAGTGTGTTTGTCTTATTAGGGGGAAATAGTAGGAGGTTAATCTGACTGCTGATCTAAGCCACATTTTCTTATTATCAGTAATAAAAGAGATGTTTTATAAAGCACAATATAACTTAAGGATTTAAACATTTATTTTTGACCCCATGCCTCACCCATTCTAGAATATAAGCTTTTATCTGCTTTTGACTCTTGTGCCTGGCACATAGTTGGTGTCAGTAAGATTTAATAGATGCCCACTTGTTATCTTTGTCTTATTTTTCCACCGGTTCCAAACTCATAAGGGAAAGATGGAGTTGTTGTTTATTTTTCTCCTAAAACTCCAACAGTTTTCTCTTCCTACTGAAAATAATAACACACAATAATAAACCATACACTGGCCAACATTTATTGGGTGTTTACTCTGTGCCAGATTCGCTATGTGTGAAAATGCTTATCAAACATTATCTTTAAACCCTCATAATAACCCAATAAAAGAATATTAATTTTATTTGCATTTTGGGAGTTGATTAAATCAAAGTACAGAGAAGTTAAGTAACTCACCCAGAGTCACACAGTTAGTATGTGGCAGAACTAGATTTTGAATCCAAGTAATGGGCTTCCAATATGATGGTCTTATCCATAGCTGCCTCGATTCTTATCTGGTTCCAGTCCATTGTCCACACAACAGACTGAACAATTATTTTAAGGTAGATTTTATCAGGTTAGTTCTCTGCTGTAATTCCTTCAATGGATTCTCACGACCCTTAGGGAGAAATACAAACAAACAAAACCAAAACAAAACAAAACTTTGATACAGTTCATAGGGCCCTGCATAACCTGGCCCCTGCCATTCTTTTCAATCTCATTGAAGCTCCTTTCTCCTCACTTACTACTCACCTTATTTTGGTCATACTTATCAGTACATCAAATGGTTTCCTGCCTCAGGACCTTTGCACATGCTATTTTCATTACAGAGAAGCTCTGCCTCTCTCCTACCCCACATCATTGGTGACACTTCTTTAATACCCTCTCCTCCAAATCCAACCATATCTCCTAGTTATTCTCATTTTCACCTATGCTTTACAGCCATAATAGTTATCACAATTTGAAATTATTTTTCAATTTCTGTGTATAACTGGTATGACCTGCTTCACCAGCTTGGGTTGAAAATTGAGTCACAACACTTTATTCTTCAAGTCAGAACTGGCTCTAGTTTCCACTAGCCAGATTTACAGGAAGCTTATTCCTTCCTGGGTTTGTGGGGAGGTTCTTCTCCCATAAAGTTGTCCAGTAACTTCAGGGATTTACACTTAACTCTAAGGTGCCAGTCCTAAGTAAACTGGTGCCTCTGATTAATTCAGTAGTTCACTCTAGTTTTTTAAAGTGTTATTGCTTCCCTTAGTTTTATTTGGCTTTTTGTTTATTTGCTTTTTGTTAATCCTTACCCGAGGATATATTGCCATTGATTTTTAGAGAGAATGGAATGGAAGAGGAGAGATAAAGAGAAAGAAACAACAATGTGAGAGAGACACATCCATGGGTTGCTGGGGATTAAGCCTGCAACCAAGGTACGTGACGTGCCCTTGACCAGAATTGAACCCGGGACCATTCAGTCCATGGGCTGATGCTCTATCCACCGAGCTAAACCTGCTAGGGCTTGCTTCCCTTAGTTTTAAAAACTGACCCTATATTCTGTGATGGGCCAAGTGTCCAGTGGCCTTAATACACCTTTGTTGGCCCAGAGCTCACTCTTTGGGCTCATTGTGCTAGGGTGGACATGTCAAAGGTGGCCTCTTGGTTAGCCCCAGAGTGGGCTAAGGTTTGCTCCTAGACCCTAACCTCTTACATGCAGCTTGTGACCATAGGTCCTAGCACTACACCCTCTCACCAGCCAGCCTAGCCCGTTTGTGGCATTTGATGACAGGGTTCTGCTGAGATTCATTAGGACCCCTTCCTCCCACTTCAGAGTGTAGACAGCTTATACTCCAGAGCTCCCTGTGGAACCTGCTGAAGCTACCCTCTGGGAACTCTGCTGGGAGCACATCTTCCTGCTCCTTGTCAGTCCTGCTCCCCAACACCCTACGCTTCTCCCTGGGACAGCCGCCTCAGGAAACCACTCACTGATGAATCCTCATTCATCTCAGGGTCTGCTTCTGGAAGGGATCAAAGACACTCCTCTGTCACTATGAGGCCCTCTTCAGCACTCTTGATATTCTTTCTGCCAGCAGATCTCTTAAAGCTATCATCATCTTAACAGTTCTAAAACTCTGCACCCATCTCAAAGTCTCCTTCCCTTTCATTCCAGGAAGTTCCTTGGCCCCTGTCTGAGTTAGCTCACCTCCCCAGCTTACTCAATATTGGGAAAAGCAGCTTCTATCGGGCACATACATCAAGTGCCTTATCTCCTTGTCCTAAAGTAATGGGTGCCACTCACCCTCCCATCACTAAGCAGGGTCACTCAAGTGATTTCTTCTAACACAAAGACAATTTACTCCCCAAAACTGGGGATTTTCCTAAATATAAATTGTGAGAAACTTTTACATAGAGGCTCATTTCAGATTTTAAAAAATTCAAACTTCATCCTAGCTGTATGTCTCTCTCCCTGTTTAAGCCTCAGATTCTCTGCTTTCCTGTAAGCCCAAGGCTTCCCACCATTCCTGGTATCTGATGGGCATTCAATTAGTGTTTGTTGAATGAATGAATAAATGAACAAATGAATCATCAACTTCTGAATAAAATAGTGTCTAAGGATGACGAGTTTGAGAACCAAAGGATTAACAGAGAATTATCTAATTATTTTATTAAAAGCTGATCATGGCCAGATATGTCTATATACTTGCAATTTTATACTCTTAATTTAAAGAAGAGCTCCTCCATTTTATTTTAAACTTTCAAGAAAGATTTTAGACATTCAAGATGGTATAAAAAAATAATATAGAAAATGCCAGGAAATCCACCCTAAAGTTTAGGAAATAAACCAGAAGTAAAGTAGTTAGTCACCTATGTAACCTGCCCACCCCCCCTTCCCCACTAGAGGTGACCATTGTCCTGAATTTAAGGAACTTCCACAGTCCTCAAACAATCATGCAAGGTATGGGCTTGCCCCACCCCCTCCCATCACAGGTGATGAAGCAAAGGTGGCCTGACACACCTAGGTTACTCTGCTGCTGCTTCTCGGGAATATAGAATTGAGAGCCTGATCAAATTTGTTATGCCAATTTAGGGGCTTAGACTTTTTTTTTGGTGGGGGGGGGGGGGTGGCCATGGTGAGCCCTGGGCAAAAAGAAGAGTTGTGAAAAGTGTGGAGGGATGAAAAGACAGAGCAGAGGAAAAGTAATGGGGTGGGGAGGGAAAGAGCCTTTTGCCTTATTTCCAAATAGTTTTCCACTTCCCTGTTCTAGCCTTCTAAGACTTTTCCTAGTTTTGTGAGAGTTCTTTATAACCTTCCCATGATCTTCATTGTGCTTAAACTAGTTTGGATGGGTTCTATTACTTTTAGTTAAGTAATCCTCAAGATAAGCTTTCCCCACAAAAAAAAGAAATTTTATTCACCAGTACAAGTGGTCAATGTTCCTAGAATCATACAATTTGATTTATTTGACAGATCTTTACTGAGCACCTACTATAGGGTGGGACAAAAGTAGGTTTACCGTTGTGAACACTCAAAACACAGAGTTTAATTTTATATTATTTATTAGTTACTGTATTATTTTCCATAGAACAACTGTAAACCTGCTTTTGCCCCACCCTGTATATAACAGGCTTTGTACAGGTCTTCAGTCTAACCTTCCAACTAGGTTGGGCTCAGTTTGTGGGGACTGTTCCAGTTTTAGTACTAAAAGTGCTACGCCCTGAAAACCACCTCAGACTGGGTGAAGTGAGGTGTTGAGTTGCATTACTTGCAACCAAAGCAGGAACCCTACTACAATGTCCCTTTTTGGTCTACCAGCTGTTGATATTACACAAGCATTTGGCTGCACTTCAATGGCTAGAAAGTCCTTTTTGCTGAGGTTAATTCCATCTTCATATAGTTTCTACTGATGTATTCTGCCCTGATTCTTCTCTTACAATCCATACTAGAGGCTCAGTGCATGACATTCGTGCACTCGAGGGGTGGGGGGGGGGTGCTCCTCAGCCCAGCCTGCACCCTTTAGCAGTTCAGGAGCCCTCGGGGGATGTCTGACTGATGGCTTAGGCCCGCTCCCCCTGTGGGAGTGCACTGACCACCAAAGGGCAGTTCCTGTGTTCAGCATCTGCCCCCTGGTGGTCAGTGAACATCATGGCGACGGGTCGTTCTGCTGTTTGGTTGATTGTCATATTACCCTTTTATTATATAGGATTTTTTCAGTGTTAAAACTTATTCCTTTCTGACCATGAGTGTGCTATAATTTAGGCCTGAATTGGTTATCTACTGCCCACCCACCAATAGGGTGCTTCCCAGGCTCCAACAATCCCACTGGGGTGGTGCCTACACCCGTCTCTTCTTTAGGAGGGGCTTTTGAGACCCCCCCCCTTTTTTGCCAAGTGATCCCAAAGGGGTTATCAGTACATGTGAGCAAGACTCCTTCATTTGTTCACCAAACACACCCATAAAACCTCTGGTCTATAGACAAGTGGGGGAGAAGAGACCTGAATGTCAATAAATATAATGCAATGTCATAAGAGCTAAATTCTGCAAGAGAGAGGGATCCAATGCTAACAGGACTGAGAGGAATGAGTGACCACAGGCAGCCGTGGGAACCAATTACCTAAGATTAATACACTGTCTGAAAAAGCAGCGGCTACACTGCACTTTTCTAAACTCACAGACCAAGCACATTGACATCATTTTTAAATTTGACTCATTTAACAAGTCAAACTTTTGGAGAGAATACGAAAAAGTGTTTGTTTCATGTTCAAGTCAAAGCACTTAGAGCCCTCTGCCTGCACTCCCCTTCCTTCAGGGTGTTGCACAACCTACTCCTGAACTTCATGTACATCTCTGTTTAAATAGCATCTTCTTGAAGGCCTTCTCAGACCACTCTCTCTAAAATAGCATCCACAGCCACCATTCTCTAGCCCCTCATCATGCCTCTTCTCAGTCTACTAAATAGCTTCTGTTTGTTTAATCTCTTCCCCTGTCCGGTTAGGTCAGCAAACTCATTAGTCAACAGAGCCAAATATCAACAGTACAACGATTGAAATTCCTTTTGAGAGCCAAATTTTTTAAACTTAAACTTCTTCTAACACCACTTCTTCAAAATAGACTCGCCCAGGCTGTGGTATTTTGTGGAAGAGCCACACTCAAGGGGCCAAAGAGCCGCATGTGGCTCGCGAGCTGCAGTTTGCCGACCATGGGGTTAGGAGGTAAGCTACATGACAACAGGGACATTATCTATGTGACTCTGTTGTATCTACAGAGCCAGTAACAATAGGTGTTCAACAAATATTTGCAGAAGATTGAAGGGAGACAGGTAAGTTTTAATGGGAGAGGAAAAGTCTGGTGTTGCCAAAGTAGAGCAAGTTCTTGCAGTGTCCCTCAGTTTTGGCACTTACTTGGCTGAGTGACCTGAACTAGTTAATGTCTGTGAACCTCAGTGTCCCCATCTGTCACATGGTGATAATAACAGTACCTGTGGGCCTTGAAAAGTTGTCAGATTACATGGGGTTCTACATATATTGCTTAGCAAAGTGCCTGGAAGTAGGAGAACATGCCCAATAAATAGCTGTAATGATTGTGCATAGTGTTAGCAGGGGAGGAGAGCCAAAGCCCAGATGATGGATGCTCCTGGAAAGGTGATCCTCCTGCAGGGAGGGACAGGGAAGGGTCTTGAAAGCACAGAGTGGGAGCCAGGGGGTCCATGATGGAGATGCAATTGGTAGTTGGTGATGGTTGATGACCCAATCAAGTCTTTGCTCTGAAAACCAGTTTTTCAAACCTCCAGACATCACAGAGTTTCTTTGAGGGTCAATAGAAATACTGTATACGAAGTTCCTTTTAAACCACAGATTGTTACATAATGGCCAGCCACAGTCTTTCCGCTGCAAGGGTTCAGGAATCTGGAGAAGGGTTGTGTGTAAATGAATAAACTAGACATGAAATATAAATTTTGAAGGCATGGGGGAAAGCCAGGCGGAAACTTAGTTCTACTGACTAAGCTCCCCGAATCTCCAGACCCAGGCTTTTTATTCACACATTTTTCCCTTTAGCACAGCAAATATACATATCAAAGGTAAGGCCTGGTAAACAGTAAAGGACCATCAGGTTAGGGGAATTGCCTACGGCTATTCTAGCAGCAGGTTTTAACATGCAGATTTTCAGCCCTGCTGAATATGTCCATTCAACCTTTTGAGGACTTCTCACATCTATTATGACCTGCTGGACTTAGCCTCCAGCAAAGGCCCTTATTATAATCTCCCAGTTTTGCCAGGGCTGTCTATAAAAACACTTGTCTGTCTTGTTCTCAGTGAGGCTGTCCTATTCTCCAGAGACTGGTGTTCTTAAGGATTGTTCAAGCAGAAACATTGCTGGTTATCTGCTTCCATCTCTAATCAAAAGACTCACTTTGTCTCCAAATTTACTTTCTATTATTTTAGCCTATTTTAATATGGTCTTTTAGAAAAATAAAGATACTTTTTTATTATTCTACTTTATCCTATTATATTTCCTTTAGTAAATATTATTTCCTTTAGAAAATGCTGTTTTTAATAATGTAAACACTATCCTCATCTGTTGATGCAATACCTTTGATCAGTTTATAAATATTATATATATATATATATATATATATATATATATATATATATATATATACACACACACACACACACATACATACACACACTAGAGGCCCAGTGCACGAAATTAGTACAGGGGGGTGTCCCTCAGCCCAGCCTGTACCCTCTCAAATCTGGGACCTCTCGAGGGATGTCCGACTGCCCGTTTAGGCCCGATCCCACCGGGATCAATCCAGGAATGCTGGCTCCCAACTGCTCGCCTGCTTGCTTCCTGATTGCCCCTAACCGCTTCTGCCTGCCAGCCTGATCACCCCCTAACCACTCCCCTGCCAGCCTGATTGATGCCTAACTGCTCGCCTGCCAGCCTGTTTGCCCCTAACTACCCTCCCCTATAGGCCTGGTCACCCCTAACTGCCCTCCCCTGCAGGCCTGGTCATCCCTAACTGCCCTCCCCTACAGGCCTGGTACTCCCCAACTGCTCTCCCCTGAAGGCCTGGGTCCCCCCCAACTGCCCTTCCCTGAAGGCCCAGTCACCCCCAACTTCCCTCCTCTGCTGGCCGGGTCACCCCTAACTGCCCTCCCCTGCTGGCCAGGTCACCCCTAACTGCCCTCCCCTGCAGGCTTGATCGCCCACAACTGTCCTCCCTTGCAGGCCTGGTCCCTCCCAATTGCCCTCTCCTGCTGGCCATCTTGTGGTGGCCATCCTGTGTCCACATGGGGGCAGGATCTTTGACCACATGGGGGCAGCCATCTTGTGTGTTGGAGTGATGGTCAATCTGCACATTACTCTTTTATTAGATAGGATAGAGGTCTGGTGCACGGGTGGGGGCCAGCTGGTTTGCCCTGAAGGGTGTCCCGGATCAGGGTGGGGGTTCCCTTGGGGCGTGGTGCGGCCTGGGCGAGGGGCCTGTGGTGGTTTGCAGGCCAGCCACGCCCCCCAGTGACCCAAGCGGAGGCTCTGGTATCTGGGATTTATTTATCTTCTACAATTGAAACTTTGAAGCCTGGAGTGGAGCCAAGCCTTCTGCTCCCTCCATGGCAGCAGCCATTTCTGTTGGGATTTCTTTATCTTTTATAATTGAAACTTTGTAGCCTTAAGTGGAGGCCTGGGCCAGCAAGGGCAGGCGGAAGCTTGGCTTCCTCCATTGCCAGGGAAACCCAAGCCTCCCTCCTGCTCTCTGTGGCCACAGCCATCTTTGTTGGGTTTATTTGCATATGCACTCCTGATTGGCTTGCGGGTGTGGCTTGTGGGCATAGCGGAGGTACGTCAATTTGCATATTACTCTTTTATTAGATAGGAGATATATATATATATAATCTTGGCTGGTTTTTACTCCTGTAATCCTCTCCCTATTCTTTTTTTATAGCATTTTTTTACTGATTAAGGTGTTACGTATGTGTCCTTATCCACCCATTGGCCCCACCCCACTCCCATTCATGCCCTTACTCCCCTGGTGTCTATTTCCATTGGTTATGCTTATATGCATGCATACAAGTCCTTTGGTTGACATCTACCCCTTACCCCCACCCTTCCCTAAAGTCCCTCTGAGGTTTGAGCATCTGACCAATGCTTTTCTGTCTGTTTTTGTTCATCAGTTTATGTTGTTCATTATAGCTGCAAATGAGTGAGATCATGTGATATTTATCTTTCTCTGACTGACTTATTTCACTTAGCATAATGCTCTCCAGGTCCATCCATGCTGTTGCAAATGGTAGGAGTTCCTTCCTTTTTACAGCAGCATAGCATTCCATTGTGTAGATGCACCACAGTTTTCTAATCCACTCATCTGCTGATGGGCACTTAGGCTGTTTCCAAATTTCAGTTATTGTGAATTGTGCTGCTATGAACATAGGAGTGCATATATCCTTTCTGATTGGTTTTTCTAGTTTCTTGGGATATACACTGAGTGGCCAAGATCTCTGAACGCATAATAATCTTGCCACTCAGGGTGTGTGTGTGTGTGTGTGTGTGTGTGTGTGTGTGTGTGTGTGTATTAGAGGCCCGGTGCATGAATTCGTGAATGGGTGGGGTCTGGCGCCAGCCTGGTCAGGGGGAGGGGACATGGGCAGTTGGCCGGCCTGCCTGGTGGTCGAACTCCTGGTCGAGGGGACAATTTGCATATTAGCCTTTTATTAAATAGGATATACACTGAGTGGCCATATTATTATGCATTCAGAGATCATAATAATCTGGCCACTCAATGTATTACTAGAAGTGGGATTACTGGGTCAAATGGCAGTTCCATTTTTAGTTTTTTGAGGAAACTCCATACTGTTCTCCACAGTGGCTGCACCAGTCTGCATTTCCACCAGCAGTGCACAAGGGTTCCTTTTTCTCCGCATCCTCACCAGCACTTGTCATTTGTTGATTTGTTGATGATAGCCATTCTGACAGGTATGAAATGGTACCTCATTGTCATTTTGATTTGCATCTCTCAGATGATTAGTGACTTTGAGCATGTTTTCACATGTCTCTCGGTCTTCCTTATGTCCTCTTTTTAAAAGTATCTATTTAGATCCTTTGCCCATTTTTTGATTGGGTTGTTTATCTTTCTTTTGTTAAGTTGTATGAGTTCCCTGTAAATGTTGGAGATTAAACCCTTATCAGAGATAACATTGGCAAATATGTTCTCCCATGCAGTGGGCTTTCTTATTGTTTTGTGGATGGTTTCTTTGCTATACAGAAGCTTTTTATTTTGATGTAGTCCCATTTGTTTATTTTCTCTTTAGTTTCCATTGCCCTAGGAGCTGTATCAGTGAAGAAGTTCCTTCGGCATATGTCTGAGATTTTGCTGCCTGTGGATTCCTCTAGTATTTTTATGGTTTCCCGTCTTATGTTTAAGTCCTTTATTCATTTTGAGTTTATTTTTGTGTATGGTGAAAGTTGGTCATCTAGTTTCATTTTTTTGCATGTATCTGTCCAATTTTCCCAACACCATTTGTGGGAACCCCTTTCACGTCCCACATGGTTCAGGGTTCCGGTTCAAGGTTCGGGTTCTGGAGAAGGCCGCACACAAATGAAAAGAGACTTGGAAAAGTATTAATTTGGGAATATTGGGGGCTAGGCGGGAGCCCACCTCTAGTGGGAGGACTACCACTTGCTCTGGCCTTGCTATCCCTTTTATTGAGACTATGGGATACGCCCATAACCTTTATAATAACAGGAATTTACATGGGAGAAACAGAGGTGGAGGCTGCTTCAGCTAACAATGTTTCAACTAAACAGTGAGTGATTAAAACAATTTAAGGTTGACCAGCCTTCCCGGTTTCCTGTCTACATCTTTCTATTAGTGGGACAATGACTGGTTTCCAGCACCATTTATTGAAGAGACTGTCTTGACTCCATTGTATGTTCACGCCTCCTTTGTCAAATACTAATTGGGCATAGTGGTTTGGGTCTATTTCTAGGTTCTCTATTCTATTCTATTCCATTGATCTATATGTCTGTTCTTGTGCCAGTACCAGGCTGTTTTAAGAACAGTGGCTTTGTAATACAGCTTGATATCTGGTATTGAGATCCACCCCTACTTTGTTCTTTCTCAGGATTGCTGCAGCTATTTGGGGTCTTTTTTTATTCCAGATGAAATTTTTGAAGGTTCGTTCTAGGTCTTTGAAATATGCCGTTGGCATTTTAATGGGAACTGCATTGAATTTATAGATTGCTTTGAGTAGTATGGACATTCTGATAATGTTGATTCTACCAATCCATGAACATGGTATGTTCTTCCATCTGTTAATGTCTTCCTCTATCTCTTTTTTCAGTGTCGTGTAGTTTTCCACGTATAGGTCTTTTACCTCCTTAGTTAAGTTTATTCCTAGGTATCTTAATTTTTTTTGGTGCAATGGTAAATGGGATTGCTTTTTTAGTCTCTCTTTCTGTAAGTTCATTATTGGTGTATAGAAATGCCATAGATTTCTTGTTAATTTTGTATCCTGCTACAATGCCAAATTCATTTATTAAGTCTAATAATTTTTTGATGGAGTCTTTAGGGTTTTCTATGTACAGTATCATGTCATCTGCGAATAAGGACACTTTTACTTCTTCTTTTCCAATTTGGATGTCTTTTATTTCTTCTTCTTGTCTGATCACAATGGCTAGTACTTCCAGCACTATGTTGAACAGGAGTGGTGAGAGTGGGCATCCCTGTCTTGTTTCTGTTCTTAGGGAAAAGGTTTTAGTTTTTGCCTATTGAGTATGATGTTGGCTGTAGGTTTGTCATATATGGCTTTTATTATGTTGAGGTATGATCCTTCTATTCCCACCTTGTTGAGAGTTTTTATCAAGAAAGGGTGTTGGATTTTGTCAAATGCTTTTTCTGCATCAATTGATATGACTATATGATTTTTATTTCTCAATTTGTTTATGTGATACATCACGTTTATTGATTTGCGAATATTGTGCCATCCTTGCATCCCTGGGATAAATCCTACTTGGTCATGGTGTATGATCTTTCTGATGTACTGCTGGATCCGATTTGCTAGAATTTTGTTGAGGATTTTGGCATCTATGTTCATGAGGGATATTGGCCTGTAATTCTCTCTCATTTTGTTGTCTTTATCTGGTTTTGGTATTAGGGTGATGATGGATTCATAGAAGGAGCTTGGAAGTGTTCTTTCCTCTTGAATTTTTTGAAATAGTCTGAGGATAGGTTTTAGTTCTTCCTTGAATGTTTGGTAAAACTCCCCTGTGAAACCGTCTGGTCCTGGGCTTTTGTTTGCTGGAAGCTTTTTGATAACTGCTTCAATTTCTTCCATAGTTATCAGCCTATTGAGATTTTTAGAATCTTCCTGAGTAAGTTTTGGAAGGTTGTATTTTTCTAGGAATGTGTCCATTTCCTCCAGGTTGTCTAGTTTGTTAGAATAGAGTTGTTCATAGTATTTTTTAACAATCCTTTGTATTTCTGTGGTGTCTGTTGTTATTTCGCCTCTTTCATTTCTGATTTTGTTTATTTGGGTCCTCTCTCTTTGCTTCTTGGTGAGCCTGGCTAGAGGTTCATCAATCTTGTTTATCCTTTTGAAAAACCAGCTCTTGGTTTTGTTGATCTTTTGTATTTTTTTTTTTTTTTGGTCTCTATGTCATTCATTTCTGCTCTGATCTTTATTATTTCCTTCTTTCTGCTCACTGTGGGCTTTTCTTGTTGCTCTCTTTCTAATTCTTTGAGTTGTTGAGTTAGATGATTTATTACCATTTTTTCTTGTTTTTTGAGGTAGGCCTGTAGAGCTATAAACTTCCCTCTCAGGACTGCTTTCACTGTGTCCCATAGGATTTGCAATGTTGTGTTTTTATTGTCATTAGTCTCCAGGATGTTTCTAATTTATTCTTTGATCTCATTGATAACCCAATCTTTGTTTAGTAGCATGCTATTCAGCTTCCAAGTGTTTGAATTTTTTGGAATGTTTTTATTGTAGTTTATTTCTAATATTATGCCATCATGGTCTGAGAAAATGCTTGATATGATTTCAATCTTTTTGAATTTGGGGAGACTTCGCTTGTGACCCAATATGTGGTCTATTTTTGAAAATGTCCCACGTGCACTTGAGAAGAACGTATATTCTGTGGCTTTGAGGTGAAATGCTCTGAAGATGTCAATTAGGTCCATCTAATCTAGCGTGTCATTTAGGATTGCTGTTTCTTTGCTGATTTTTTGTCTAGAGGATTTATCCAGTGATGTCAGTGGTGTATTAAAGTCTCCTACTATGATTGTATTGTTGTCAATCTCTTCCTTGATATCTTCCAGGAGATTTTTTATGTATTTGGGTGCTCCTGCATTGGGTGCATATATGTTTACCAGAGTTATATCTTCTTGTTAAATTTCTCCCTTTAGTATTATGTAGTGGCTTTCCTTATCTCTTATTATGGCCTTTACTTTGAAGTCTATTTTATCAGATATAAGGATCACAACCCCAGCTTTTTTCTCCTTTCCATTTGCCTGAAAAATGTTTTTCCATCCCTTCGCTCTCAGTCTGTGTGAATCCTTTGCTCTGAGGTGGGTCTCTTGTAGACAGCAAATATATGGGTCATGTTTTCTTATCCATTCAGCTACCCTATGTCTTTTGATTGGTGCATTTAATCCATTTACGTTTAATGTTATTATTGACAAGTACTTGTTTGTTGTCATATTTTTCCTTAGTCTTTGTGTTTTTTCTTGCCTTTCTCTTTCTCCTTTTTACAGCAGTCCCTTTAGCATTTCTTGCATTGCTGGCTTGATAGTGATAAACTCTCTTAGCCCTTTTTTGTCTGTGAAGCTCCTGATTCCACCTTCAATTTTGAATGATAGCCTTTCTGGGTATAGTATTCTTGGATTCAGTCCCTTGCTTTGCATCACTTTGTATATTTCATTCCATTCCCTTCTGGCCTGGTGTGTTTCTGTTGAGAAATCAGTTGATATTCTAATAGGAGATCCTTTGTAACTAAGTTTCTGTCTCTCTGGCAGCCTTTAAGATTCTTACTTTGTTGTTGGTGTTTGCCAATTTAATTATGATGTGTCTTGGTGTCGGTCTTTTGGGGTTCAACTTGTTTGGGACTCTATGTACTTCTTGGACTTGCACAGTTTTTTCTTGCCAATATCAGGGAAGTTTTCTGTCATTATTTCTTCAAACAGGTTTTCTATTCCTTGCTTCTCTTCCTCTCCTTCTGGTATACCTATTAAGCGAATGTTGTTTCATTTTGTGTTGTCCCAAAGCTCCCTTTGCCTCTCCTCTTGCTTTTTAAGTCTTCTTTCCAGCTGCTGGTGTGTTTGTGTGTTTTTTCCTACCTTGTCTTCTAATTCACTGATGCGGTCCTCAGCCTCTTCTAGTCTACTGTTTAGGCCTTCCATTGTGTTCTTTATTGCAGCTATGTCATTCTTCATCTCCTCTTGGTTTCTTTTCATGTTGGTGCCATTCTCATTCAGCTCCTTATAGTTCTCATTGAGTTGTGTGTATTTGTCATCCAGCCATTTAAACATCCTTAAAACCAATACTCTGAATTCTATCTCTGATAAGCTGCTAGCCTCAAATTCATTTAACTCCCTTTCTGGTGGTTCCTCTTTTTCTTTCCTTTGGGGATTGCTTTTTTGTCTTCCCATGTTTTCCTGTAATATTTTAATTGTAGATCCAATTGCTTTGCTACCCAGATTCTTTTGGGGATGGTGCTACTGGTGTAATCTCTCAGTTCTCCTGGGCTTGTTAATCTAGTGTAGCTCCCTACTTGAGCTATTTGGGTTCTCTTGATGTAGGCCTGCGAGCTTGAGAGGCACAATTGCAGTGTCTAGAAGTCAGCCACCATGGAGGGGAGTGTCCCTATTTTTGCTGTCTTGCACCCTTAATTGAAATCATGCATGCCCAGCAGGGACTCACAGTGGCACCCAGGAACCATCTGTTGGGGTGATGGGGCTCAGGGGGCCTGCTCTCTGGAAAGGCGTGATTTTGGTGCCCAGAGTTCTGCAGTCGTGGGGTGGGCAGACCCAGCTTTTGCTGTTGCACCTGTGGTGGATAGGTGCTTACTCCCAGTGGCGGCTCACAGGAGCAACTGTGGTACGTTTGCCAGCGAGGCACACTGAAGGACTCTGAAGGGCCCTGGCAGTGTAGCTGCGCAATTGAGGCGCCTATGGGCCGGTATCCAGGATGAGTGAATTCAAAACTTCTACTGCTGGGGGGGGAGTGCATCCCCTCTTGTTCAAGATTGCAGCCAGGGAGAGCTCACAGTGGCTCCCACTAGCACCCTGTGGGTAGATGGGCTCAGGGTGTCTGCCTGTTGGAACTTCACCTCAGTGGAGGTGTGCTTGCAGGGCGCAGAGTTCTGATGCACTCTGAGGGGGCCTGGCACTGTGGTTGAGCCACTGGGGTGAATGTGGGCAGTTATCCAGGAAGAGGGAATTCAGAATTTTTACTGCGGGGCCACGTGCCGTTGTCTGTGCAGAATTACACCCTCAGGGGCTCTCAGCGGCTCCCAAGCGCTGCCTAAGGAGTGGAGTGCCCTGGCTGCCTGCAGGGCTGGATACACGTGAATCTGGAGTTCTGCCGCTGGGGAGGGGGAGGTTGCACTTACTGCTGCCGAGCGGTGCACCTTTGGAGGTGGAGGTCCCAGGGTCCACGGGTCTGTAGCTGGGGTAGCAGGATTTTGGCTAGAGTGGCTGCTGGGTCACGGGGCAGTTCCAAGGCCTGTCTGGTTGGTGGTGTTGATGAGTTCCTAAAAAAGGCTGTTCTCCCCTTCAAGATGGCATGGGCTCCGTGCTGCTGTCCCGCCGTCCAGGGAGTGCCCGCAGCGGTGGTAGTCTCTCCTTGTCAAGGACAGCCTGTCTGCCAGCTCCTGCTGCTCCTTTGAGATTTAACTTTCCCTCACTCACTCACACACACACCATGCACATCCACACACTCTCCTTTCATACCTTTACTCACTCACTTCCTCTCCCTCACCTCCGTCCTGCCAGCCGCCCTCTTTCGCTCCTTTGGGTCATGTTTTCTTATCCACTTAGCTACCCCATGTCTTTTGATTGTAGCATTTAATCCATTTACATTTAATGTTATTATTGACAAGTACTTGTTTGTCATCATTTTTATCCTTAATGTTTGTGTTCCTTCTTGCCTTTCTGTTCCTTCTTTTTACAGAAGACCCTTTAGCATTTCTTGCATTGCTGGCTTGGTGGTAATATACTCCCTTAGCCCTTTTTGTTTGTGAAGCTCCTGATTCCACCTTCAATTTTGAATGATAGCCTTGCCTGGTATAGTATTCTTGGATTCAGTCCCTTACTTTGCATCACTTTGTATATTTCATTCCATTCCCCTCTGGCCTGGTGTGTTTCTGTTGAGAAATCAGTTGATATTCTAATGGGAGATCCCTTGTAGGTAACTATCTCTCTCTCTCTCTTGCAGCCTTTAAAATTCGTACAAGGAGGCATCCTGGTGCCACCTATAGGGGCAGCGGACTCAGTAGGCCTGCATCTTGGAAAGGCACAATTGCAGTGTCCAGAGGTCAGCAGCCAGGGTGGGGGATGTCCCAATTTTTGCTGCCTTGCACCCTTGGTTGAAATCATGCATGCCCAACGGGGGCTCACAGAGGCCCCCAGGAGCTGTCTGTTGGGATGGTAGGGCTCAGGTGACCTGTGCTCCAGCAAGGCACAACTACAACGTCCAGAGGTTGGCAGCTGTGGAGTGGGAGACTCAGTTTTTGCTGCCGAGGCCTTGCATCCTTGGTTGGATTCGCGCACGCCCAGTGGTGGCTCACAGAGGCACCCAGGAGCCATTTGCCAGGGCAACGCACTCAGTGTGGCCCTTGCATTGAAACCGCATGACCAAGGTGTCTGTGGGCAGGCAGCCAGATGGGGAGGAGTCTGAATTTCTATTGCTGGGGCTGTGCACCCTTGTTTGAATACGAGTGCACCCAGTGAGGGCTGACGGAGGCACCCAAGACCCACCTTTGGGGTGGTGGGCTCAGGAGGCCTGTGTGCTGGAAAAGCATGACTGTGATGTCCTGAGGTCGGCAGCTGTGAAGTGGGAAGACTCAGTTTTTGCTGCTGATCCCTTGGTTGAATTCGTGTGCGCCCAGTGGTGGCTCACAGAGGTATCCTGTGGCCATTTGCCAGGGCAGTGCACTCAGACAGGCCCTTGCACTGAAGCCACATGACTGAGGTGTCTGTGGGCAGGCAGCCAGGAGTGAGGGAAGTCCGAATTTCTCCTGCCAGGGGACTTTTGCACTTGGTTGGGTTCACACGCGCCCAGTGGCAGTGCATGAGCGCACTCAGAGGGGCCCTGGCACTGAAGCCGTGTGACCCAGGTGTCTGAATTCCCAGGAAGGGGGAATTCAGAATTTCTACTGCAGGGGCAGTGAGCCCTTGTTTGGAAAGGAGCATGCCCAGCGGAAAAGCAGCCTGTGAGGTGGTGGGCTCAGGAGGCCTGTGTGCTTAAAAAGCGCTACTGTGGTGCTGGAAAAGTGGGACTGTGGCATCCAGAGGTCAGCTGCTGGGGAAGGGGGAGGTTGCACTTACCGCTGCAGAAATGGTGCACCCTTGGAGGTGGAGGTCCCAGGGTCCGTGGGTCTGCGGGTGGGGCAGCAGGATTTTGGCTGGAGTGGCTGCAGGGTCACAGGCAGTGTCCAAGGCCTGTCTGGGTGGTGATGCTGATGAGTTCCTAGAAGAGGCCACTCTCCCCTTCAAGATGGTGTGGGCTCCATGCCCTAGCCCCGCAGCCCGGGGAGTGCCCGCAGCAGTGGTAGTCTCTCCCTGTCCAGGAGAGCCTGGTCTGCCAGCCCCTGCTGCTCCTGCCAGATTTAACTGTCCCTCACTCACTCACACACACACCACACACTCTCCTTTCATACCCTCACTCACTCACACCCTCTCCTTCACTTCCGTCCTGCCCACTGCCATCTTCTGAATCCACCCTCCCCCCCATTCTAATCTCCACAGCACGATCATTATATGTGTTGGGAGTATTTTTTCAGTGGTTAGAGCATCAGCACACAGACCAAGGGGTTGAGAGTTCAATTTTCAGTCAAGGGCACATACCTCGGTTGCAGGTTCCCGAGCCCTGGTAGGGGCACATGCAGTAGGCAACTAATTGATGTATCTTTCTCACCTCAATGTTTCTCTCTTTCTTTCTCTCCCCCTCCTCCCTCCCTTCCATCTCTCTCTCCATTGCACTCTCTCTAAAAATCAATGGAAAAAACATCCTCAGGTGAGGATTAAAACAATAAATAAAATAAAAATTATTCCTAAGTATTTTATTTATTTTTGATGCAATTGTAAATGGAATTGTTCTCTTACTTTCCCTTTCTGATACATCATTATTTGTATATAAAAATACAATCAATTTCTGAATATTAATTTTGTATTCTGCCACTTCACTGAATTCATTTATCAGTTCTAGTAGTTTTTTGGTGGAGTCTTTAGGATTCTCTATGGACAGTATCATGTCTTCTCCATATAATGAGAGTTTTACTTCTTCCTTTCCAATTTGGATGCCTTTTATTTCTTCCTCTTGTCTGATTGCTGTGGCTAAAAATTCCAGTACTATGTTGAATATGAGTGGTGAAAGTGAACATACCTGTCTTATTCCTGAACTTAAGGGAAATGCTTTTAGTTTTTGCCCTTTGAGTATGATGTTAGCTGTGGGTTTGTCATATATGGCCTTTGTTATGTTGTAATATGTTCCCTGTATTCTCACATTGCTCAGAGCTTTTACCATAAATGAGTGCTGGATTTTATTAAATGCTTTTCTGGCATATATTGACATGACCTTGTGATTTTTGTTTTAATCTTCACCCAATGTGTGTTTTCATTGACTTGTGACAGAGAAGAAGGCGGGGAGAGAGAACCATTGATCAGTTGCCTCCAGTATGCACTCCAACCAGGGATCAAACCCGCAACTTAGGTATGTACCCTGATGGGGAATTGAAGTTGCAACCCTTTCGTGCATGGGATGATGCTAAATCCAACTGAGCAACCCAGCCATGATTGATCTTGTGATTTTTAACCTTCATTTTGTGTATGTAGAGTATTACGTTTATTGATTTGAGGATTTTGTACCAACCTTGCATCCCTGGAATAAATCACACTTGATTATGGTGTATGATCTTTTTAATGTATTGCTGGATCCAGTTATTCTATTGAGGATTTTGGACTACGGTCATCAGGGATGTTGGCCTATAATTTTCTTTCTTTGTAGTGTCTTTATCTGGTTTTGGAATTAGGTTAATGCTGGCCTCCTAAAATGAACATGGGAGTCTTCCATCCTCTTGAATTTTTAAGTATAGTTTGAGAAGGATGTTGTTAGTTCTTTGAATGTTTGGTAAAATTCACCTGTGAAACCATCCAGTGCAGGACTTTTGTTTGTTGGATTTTTTAAATTATTATTACTGCTTCAGTTTCATTAGTTGTAATTGGTCTATCCAGGTTTTCTGATTCTTCCTGATTCAGTTTTGGAAGATTGTACGTTTCTAGGAATTTATCCATTTCATCCATATTGTCCAATTTATTGGCATATAATTGTTCGCAATATTTTCTTACAATCCTTTGTGTTTCTGTGGAGTCAATTGTCACTTCTTCACTTTCATTTCTGATTTTATTTATTTGGGTCCTCTCTCTTTTTTCCTTGATGTGTTTATTTAAAGGTTTGTCAGACTTGTTTATCTTTTCAAAGAACCAGCTCTTGGTTTCATTGATCTTTTGTATTTATTTATACTCTATTTCACTTACTTCTGCTCTGATCTTTATTATTTCTTTTCTTCTATTCACTTTGTGATTTGTTTGTTGTTTTTTTTCCTAACCTCGGGTAACTCTGATGGTGCAGGTAGGCCAATTTCTTTCTTAATTGATACTGGGGCAACATACTCTGACCTCCCGGAATTCCGGGGCCCCCTTGTCAGTCAGAAATTTCTGTTGTAGGGATTGACAGCCGTATCTCACAACCTAAAATGACACACCCCTTATCCTGCTCTCTTAATTCTTATATATTCCTACATTCTTTTCTGGTACTCCCCTCGTGCCCCACGCCTCTTCTGGACAGAGATAGTCTCATAAAACTTCAGGTAACCCTTACTCTCTCCCACTGTAGACTCCTCTACCTCTTTACTTCACCTCCTTCAAGAAACGTGCCCCTCGGGCTCTTTACCTTTACCCCCCACAGATATAAACCCCCTTGTCTGGGACACCTCCCTCCCTTCAATAGCAGAGCACCATAAACCGATCAAAATATCCCTCAAAGACGCTACTCTATTTCCATCCCCAAAACAATATCCTATCTCCCCAGAAGCCCTATGGGGGCTCAAGCTAGTCCTCACCAGACTCCTAGCAAAGGGGCTATTTAAGGCCCACAAACTCTCCCTATAACACCCCTATTTTACCAGTGCAGAAGGCAGATGGATCCTACCGCTTAGTCCAGGACCTACATATTATTAACCAAGCTTTCCAACCCATATACCCAGTAGTCCCCAATCCTTACACCCTACTTTCCCATATACCCTCCAACACCACCCACTATACTGTTCTAGACCTCAAGGATGCCTTTTTTACTATCCCCTTACATCTTGACTCACAAAACTTCTTTGCCTTCATTTGGACTGACCCTGACACGGGATGCTCCCATCAACTTACCTGGACCGTTCTACCCCAGGGATTTAGAGACAGTTCTCATCGTTTTGGACAGGCCCTAGCTCAGGACTTACAAGAATTAGACCCAGGCAGTTCCACCCTCCTCCAGTATGTTGATGATCTCCTTCTCTGCAGGCCCTCAGAGGAGGATTCAAAACTTCACCCCAACCTCTTACTCAATTTTCTTGCTAACAAGGGATATCAGGTGTCTCCGAAAAAAGCACAACCTCTCAAGTCATCTACTTAGGACTTGCCCTGACCCCATTTTCAAAGGGCATTCCCCCATCCCACGTCTCCCTCATCTCCAAAATTCCCACTCCAACAACCAAACAAGAACTCCTCTCCTTCTTAGGTCTTACTGGATACTTTCGTCAGTGGAGCCCCAAATATGCTGTTTTAGCAAAACCCTTATACCAAGCAGCCAAAGGAGACCCTCATGAACCCCTAAATCCCTCCACTCCTGTATCCTCCCCCTTCAAAACTCTCCAAGAGGCCCTTCTCCAGGCCCCAGCCCTCACCCTCCCCGACATGTCTAAACCTTTCTGTTTATATACTACTGAAAGACAGGGAACGATTGTGGGACTCTTGGGGCAGCACAAGGGACCCACCCTCCAGGCAGTTGCATATCTCTCCAAGCAGCTAGACAACACTGTTTTAGGATGGCCTTCGTGCCTAAAAAATCTCGCAGCAGCAGCTATTTTAACTCTAGAGAGCCTGAAAATTACCCGCCATAGTCCGGTTACAGTATACTCTCCACATAACATTAAAGACATGTTGTCTCAAAGACATCTACAGAACATTATGTCTCCCTCTCATATTCAACAACTACACACTCTTTTTCTCCAAACACCTCAAGTAACCATAGCTTCAACTTCCTCCATGGTTTCTACTCAATGGTAAATATATCCTGCCAGAGAAGCAAGCAGATTCTATCTTACATTTCTTACATCAGTCCTTCCATGTAGGTCTTAAACCCCTTATATGCCTCCTTATCCCAGTCCTCACCTGTTCACACTTGTCTGACAGCATCTATCACCTGACACACAGCTGTTCTATATGATGCACCTATCTCCTCAGGGATCCCTAAGGCCTCCTCCTTATCCCACCCATCAGGCCGGAGGCTTTACCCTGGGACAAGACTGGCAGGTCAACTTCACCCACATGCCTCCAGTAAAGAGAAGCAAGTATCTCCTAGTCTTTGTAGACACCTTTTAGGGTGGGTTGAGGCCTTTCCCACTGCCTCTGAGATGGCATACACTGTATCTCAGACACTCCTCAATCAGATTATTCCCCATTTTGGTTTACCCACCAGCATACAATCAGATAATGGACCAGCATTCATAAGTCAAATTACTCAAGCAGTGTCTCGAGCCTTAGGAATAAAATGGCACTTACATATTCCTTACTGGCCTCAGTCCTCAGGTAAGGTAGAAAAAAACGAATTCAATCTTAAAGACTCATCTATCCAAATTGGACCAAGAAGTTAAAATGCCTTGGCCAGAGACACTACCTTTAGCCCTTATGAGAATTAGGTCCACTCCCAGGGCTCCCACCTTCTATAGCCCTTTTGAAATAATGTATGGCAGGACATTTTTACTGGGTCATGACTTAGCAGGTGAGGCAGAACCGATGGGAGATTATTTACCAGTGTTAAAAACTACCAGAGCTATCCTCAGGGATGCTGTCAAACTCTCTTACCCTCTCCTAACCCTAATCACAGGAGTGAAGACAACTTGGCTGGACAGCAAGTTCTAATCCGCCAACCCACAGACAAATTACAACCTCGCTGGACTGGACCATTTACTGTCGTCTATAGTACACCTACGGCAGTTAAGGTCTGTGGTCTGCCTCATTGGATACACCGGACAAAAATTAAGGTAGCACCTCTGGAGCCTCACCCTAGGTGGAGGTCCAAGGTCATCTCACCAACCACCCTCTGGCTCACTAAAATCCCAGAGAACCTACCCTCTTAGTCATGCTCTGGTACCTCTGGATACTTATTGCCCTTCTTTTCCTAATCATTCTTATTCTGTCTTATTTTGAGTGTCGCCACAATCCTAGGATAATTCCCGGGGGAACCCTCTTTTGTCCCTGTTGGGGCCCTGAGTCACCCCCTGCCCACTAGCCTTTCTGAAAAAGAGTAGCCTCTCTCACATGTCAGCCAAATAACTAGTAGATTATATACCCAGGCTTTCACATTCCTGCAGATTGTTAGTGACAACATTCCCCAAACTGGTGCAGCCTATCCCATCCAAACAGTACAAGATATTTTCAAATTCATTACAGACCTCTGGTTCCAGGGCGATTTACAGGATTTCACTCCAGATCACATCTATTTGTTTACCTTCATAATGCTTCTGATTCTTGCAGATCCTTAAAATGGTTCCCCTACTAGTCCTCTTACTTCTTACCCCTACCCTCACCCTATCCCTCACCAGTACAGCCTGGCACAATAACTCTATAGTCCAGTCCGTCAGGGCTGCAGGCTATCAAATTCATCAATCCTCCAACACGACGCAGTGGGTATGTCACAAACAACCCACCCCTGGTAACACTCCCCTATTATGGGGAATTCCCACAAACTTGTCTGACATACTACGAAGCCGCCCTACATGCCAGGAGCCAGGCACACCAAACCCCACTTTACCCTTTAATATTAACCAGACGGCTCACCCCTTGTACTGTCTTCATGTTCCCCAGGCCACCTTAGCTATAAACCTAATGTTCCCCCACCTTAACCTCGGGACAGGCACCACTGCGCTCCAGACCACCTATATATACCAGCTACCAGCAGCTGGCCTTATTTGTACCTGTACATATCATGGCTTTCTAACACTGTACAACACTTTTAACCCAAGCCAAAACACGACCTTCAACTATACTGCTGTTACTCAGGTCAACATTACATCTAATCTTTATCTCAACCTGACAGCAGCAACTTGCAATCTTACAATTCCAGGTTCAGGCAACAGGTGCAATGAGACGCAGTATGACTTAGCCTTGTCACAATGGAAGAAGTTTCAGGGCAACCGCTCCATAGAAATTAGTCACTACCCTGGATGCTCCTTTAACACAATCATCCGCATTTCTTGGTTTAACCACTCTAGCCTAACTTCAGGTCTAAGGTCAGGCACTCAGGGCTCAAACATCGGAATCCTTTGCCTACCCACGGGAATCATGTTCCTAGGGGCTCGTGGCAATACAAAGGCACAGATAGGAACAGCTGTCCAGTGCTTAGACCCAACCTGGCAGGGGGCATAACCATCGGCTATGTCACCCCAGAGGCAGGCACTATTTACTCATTCAGGCCTGATAACACTTCTTGGACCACACCCCTCAGTCTCAAGCAAAAAAAGAGGGACTTTGGTATCAGTACTGTTGTTATAGGAGTGGTTGCAGCAGCCACGGCCCGGACTAGCTGCGGAAATAGCATACAATGCCGTCACTCTGAAAAATGTGACAGTGGCCATGGCAACCGTTGCAGAAGACACAGGGGAAAATTTCAAACTGCTCTCTAAATCTTTAGATTCCTTAGCTTGCATGGTTATAGACAACCGACTAGCACTAGACTATCTTTTAGCCAAAGAGGGAGGGGTGTGTCTAGTTGCTAACACCTCCTGTTGTTTTTATCTAAACTCTACAGGTCAAATAGAGGAAAGAACACAACGCATCCTACAAAATGCTCAATGGCTCAAGGAAATCAGTCAGGATAGTATAGAGCAGTCCATGTGGTCCAGCCTACAAGCAGCTCTGCCCAGATTAACCTGGCTTTTACCCCTTTTTGGCCCCTGACACTATTTCTCCTCCTCCTCCTCCTCCTTGGGCCCTGCATTTTAAAATTAGTTGCCAAGTTTATACAAAACAAGATTACAAGTTTTAGTTAACCAACAGTAGAACAGTTTGTCCTTAACCAAGTAAAGGGACCCTACAGGCCTATATCCCAGGAAATAATCTGAGTTTACTCCTTAGGCGTCCACGACAGCCCTTCCCACGCATGAATCAGACAAAGAGAAACATCAACCCCATTCCCTTTCTTTCCCTTTATATATACCCTTTAAGACGGTAATGAAGGGGTTACAGAGAATAAAACAGGGCAGAGAAAATCTTATTGTGCTTAGCAGATATTTTGCAGAAAGCTTGCAGCCTTGAGCACGCATAGTTCAGATAACCAGAAGACACCTGGCAATGGGAGGAACAAAGGACCAGACCCTTACATCAGCCAGCCGAACTGCTTGCAGCCAGCAATAGCTGACAAAAGTCTCCCCCCTTCTTATACTCTCCACTGACTTTCCTTTGTCAGACTCAGCCCGTCTGCACCCAGATGCCTGAAATAAAAGCTTTTTGATACACTATAGCCTCATGTCATAGGTGCGCAACCCCGGCCCACTCCAAGCTTTTCACTTACCAGACACTGAATAACTGCACAAATTAATAAGCGTAACACAAATAAACCTATTTTTCTTGTTCTCTGAAAGTGAAATATTATCTGTTGCGCACACCAAACAAGTCAGTCCAAGACTAATGACATGGCAGTCGGCTGCTAAAATATTCACCGCTAGTATTAGTGGAGAGAAATGGTGCACCTGTGTTTAAGGAGCATAAGGGAAATGAATGCAACACAATTGTAGTAATCAATCATTAGTGAATGTTGTAGTTCGTTATTAATAATTATATAAGGGGTTAGAGATCAACCAAAGGACTTGTATGCATGCATATTAGCATAACCAATGGACACAGACACTGGGGCGGTGGGGGCTTGCCCTCGGGGGTAGGAGTGGTGGTGGGGGGGGTCAATCGGGGAAAAAGGAGACATATGTAATACTTTAAACAATAATAAAAATTATGTATAACAGGATATTGTAAAAATTAAGTTGTGAAATTTTTATTAAAATGTTTCTTACATAACATTATATTGGCTGGGCTGCAAAAGTATTCATTGTGGGCTGCGAGTTTGACATACTTGGCTTACATAGACCAGTCATTTACAAAATTCTAGTGTCTGACCCCTGGTGACCACTTTGGAAACGAGTTAGTGGCCCCTATGTAGGTCTGACCATCAGAGTTGTGGGTATCACTATTCTCGCCTTCTACTCAACCCTGAGGAGTGTGGCTTGGGTGTGAACCTACCTAGCAGAAAGAGAGAAAGATGATACCATGCCTAGTCACCCCCAACTTCTTACCCATCTGCTCAATAGATCCAGGTTTTTTGCTTTTTTACCCTTTGCACATATGATACCATCTTTTTGGAATGTTTTTCTCTCCTGTTTCATCTTGGCAAACCCTTATTCATACTTTAAGAAATATATCACCTTTCAGCTCAGATCTGGCTCACATCACCATATGCTCACAAAGCTTTTACCCTAACTAACTTTAAGTTCCTCAAAATTGATTATGTCTTCATCCTTTTTAAAATTAATATATTTTTATTGATTTTAGAGAGGAAGGGAGAGGGAGAGAGAGATAGAAATATTAATGATGACAGAGAATCATTAATCAGCTGCCTCCTGCACACCCCCTACTGGGGATTGAGCCTACAACTCAGGCATGTGCCCTTGACTGGAATCGAACCTGGGACCCTTGAGTCTGCAGGCGGAAGCTCTATCCACAAACCAAAGCAGCTAGGACATGTCTGTTCATCTTTGACATCCACCTCCTAGCAAATGACAGTAAGTTCTCAGTAAATATTTGATGAATGGTAAATGAGTGAAAACTAGAGTGATTTCTTTTTCTTTTCTTTATGGGTAAACCACAGTTTCAAGACCTAGAATTCTGGGTAAGGAGAAAATAGTTCTTTTCCAAAGGCAAATTCTTAGGCATTTGAAACAATTTCCCAGATAAATCTCACACTGGAAACCTAAACTATATAAAAGTTTTCTTAATTCTCTATTTGGCTTTGTGTGTGGGAACCAAATCCTTGAGCATCTGACAAGAAAGGCCAGCTGCATCAGAGCCTCGGATTGTTGTGTAATGGGAGTCTAGAACTCTGGGCTGACTCAATATAATGCTAAACTTCCTGCTATTTTAGAGCTTTAGTGAAATAAAGTGAAGCCTTGAAAACAAATCTTTGGGGAAATGTAGAGTAATTCCTAGCTGTGGCTTTCTCAACAGAGTATAGTAATGTGGGAAGTCTCTCACTGCCAATACTAACATGAGAGTGCACCAAAGAACGCAGAAGGCTGATGGACCTTGAGCATCAGCAGGGCTGACGCTAAATACCTCATCTATTGAGATAGTGGTGGCTCAAGGCAATTCCCCAACCTGATCATCCTTTTACTGTTTACCAAACTTTACCTTTGATATGCCTGTATGCATTGCTAAAGGGAAAATGTGTATTCAAGTAAATAAATAGCAGACCAGCCAGAGGTCAGTGTGCTCTTCATGAAAGAGACACTCTCTGATCCTGAATGCTTTCTAAATTCATATTTCTTGTATAGCATTTTCATTTGTGCATCAGCCCCTCCTGCAGATCCTGAACCCTGCCATGCAGGTTGCAGCTTCTGGCGCCCCAACAGGGACTGGAGGAGAAGATTTGCCTGAGTGAAAAATGAAGTGAAAAAGGAAAAGTGGAAATTCACTGGAAAGGTGGGAAGTTCACCACACACAAAGCCCATGCCAGCTTTGGAGTCACAACCGTAAGTGGATGGGGACGTTTTTAATCAGCCAGGTCATAATGGGGAAGAATTTGAGTAACAGGCAAAACATCATTGTAAATTTTTAGCTTGCATGCTCAAGGATAAAGGAATTAAGGTGTCAAAAGAGAGTTCTTAAATCAGGCTCAAGGAAAATGAGTGCCCTTGTCATCTTTAACTATGTTGGCTCTTGTTCAAACTGCATTATGTCCACTTAGTATTGAGGATCAAAAGTCTGTAATACCTAAGGCCCTGGATCCTCCACCTCTAGTCTGGGAAGGCACATCAACTAGAGAAAATGGGGCTAACAATTCTTTTACAAAAGGACTCCTTAATGTTTTGTCTGAAAATTACATTATGACACCCTGGGAATGGCAGATTTTAGCTAAAACAATTTTAGACGCCAGTCAGTGCTATAGAGAGCAGAATATGATAAGATCTGTGAACAACAGGGTGAGATCTAGGCCACATCTGCTGTAAGTCCCAGGCAATGAAAAACATCTGAAAGATCCATGAAAAGAACTCTGATTTATTAAGTCTTGTCTATGTGTTATGCACGCTTGTAAATATTGTATATATGAGTGTCTGTTAATTGTTGTTTTACCTGTCTTTTTTGTTTGGTTTAATGTGTTTATTGTTAGTCTATTAAGCATGCCTTTAATTTATCTTGATAGAAAAGAAACAGTAGATGGCCAGGCCATTACTAAATTTTCCCAGAGCAAACAGAATGGGGGGATAGGGAGAAAGAATATGAGCGGTACATGTGGCCGATAACACAGGTCCTAGGAAAATTCCCTAGATAAAAGGAAGTAGAGGTAACTAAAAAAGGCCCCAGCCCATTAATTACTAGGTCTCTTGGTGATCCTGTAAAATGGACGCCCACTCTCAGGAGCATTCTTAAAAGTTTCATTTTTGCCATGTTTTTATTTCCCAGTCTGTCATTTGAAATTTGAATAGATGAGACATTTCTCATAATTTAGAAATGCCATCTGGCACTTCTATAACCTTGAAGAGAAAAAGACTAGTTCAAGGGGGAGGTGCCCCACCTGATTTTGGGTGGCCTCTTGGTCTAAGCCCCATCTCTTCACGGATGCTATAGAATAGGCCCCAGACTGTTTTTCTTTGGAAGATGGTAAAAATGACACAGGAAAATATACAGGCTGGGTTTGGGCAACAAAATTAGTGTTTCCATGATAAAGGGCAGTCTTGAATAATAATGGACCACATTCGAAGGTTGCCTCCCAGGTCCTGAGGGCACTCCTGTTTTTATAAAGAAAAATAAAATAAAATAATACTTTAACATTAAAGCCACTGAAAGTCAGTAAGTTATCTCTGTTACAGAATTTGCCATGAAAATGCCTTGGGTAATAATAATTGACTTTAAAATCTCAAAGTTGTTAAGGCAAAATATATATAACTAAAATGGAGAATATATGGTAAATCTTTTTCAGCAGTAAGTATATATGACTAAACATAGTTTCCAAAGTCTTTGGTAACTTAAAACTTTGGAGTTTGCTGAATTAAATAATAAAAATTATTAAATATCTAGATATTTTGAAATAACAGGATACTGAAATATTAATCTGAGTTTGCCTTGTATGAAAATTCTAAAGGATAGATTTGAATCTATTAATTAAATATGTCTTATATTTTATTTGAAATATATCCTTAAAAATATGAATATGTTACTAATCTGAGAAATGCTAAGTATTTAACTTACCACCTAAAATTTGAGGCTTCTAAAAGTTAAAAGTTCAAACTAAGTTGGAAGAAATTATATGGTTGTGATAATAGAATACATGAAGTGTAGAAATTCATTTTTGAAAAAAAAATAATTCTTACGTTTTCTCTGGAAAAATTAGTAGTCTTTATGTGTACTACATGTGGTAAAATTTCAACCTAGATTTTAATATTTTATTGGCCTGATTAAAAAGGGGGATTGATTCTATGGTCCAAACCAAATTTTTAATATTAAGACTGGTTTAAATTTAATTGATGTCTTTTAGAATAATTACAAAAAGTGTGTTGATAAATGTCAATCTAAGAAATGCTGCCTGTTTACTTTTTGGTTATCACTGAAAAATTAAAGTTTCTAAGAGTGAAGAATTCTAATACATTTTAAAGAAAAAAGAAAGAAAAGGTCTATACTAGTACAATAGGGGTGTTTGAGTTTGACATGCTTGGTGTAAACAGTCATGGCATAAACTCTGCACAGCTCAAGGGATGGTGTGCCAGAGAGAAGACATTTGCAGGAACTAACAAGAGTCTCTTGAAGGGCCTAGGCAAGTGCAGATACATGTCAATAAGAAGCCCTGGGGCCAGAGAGCCACAGGTTTGGGGATTGTGAAGTGCCTTTCATGTCTTTCCAAGGTGTTGAGTTTTTCCTTTTCCTGCAGGCAGGGGGAACTGGTAGGCTCTCTTTATACCTTTCAGTGTGGAGAATGTTAACAAGGCGGGGTGGGGAGACAAGAATTCATGTTTAATTAGGCTACTGTTGCAGTGCTTCCCTGACCCTATTAAGATGTGAAGGAAGATGGTGGTAGTGAGGAGGGGGAGAGGGATATATACAATGTGGAAGGAATTTTGGTCCAGAAATAGCAAGGTCTTAATGCTGCTGAATCAAGGGGAAGAAGGAGGAAGAATTCTGCCTAGGATGGTGCTTGAGGGAAATGTGTTTCCTGTTGGTAGCAAGGATCTTGGCGTGGAACTGAGAATAGCTATAAGCAGCAATTAAGAGTTGCCTTTGCTCCTGGCACCAAGCTCACCACTTTTCATGGTTAGTACAATCGGTCCTGACTACAACCCTGTGAGACACCAAAGTTGGAGCAGCTGCCCATGCTTGCTCAATAGGAAGTGACCGAGCTGGAGCTGGTACCTGCATTTGCTACCTTCCCAGAAAATCGAGGTGCCATCCCAGTGTGAAAGACAAAATAACTCCATGACCATGGAGGATAAGTTGGGCAGAACCATTGGGATCTGCATGAGTGACTGAGGAACCCCAGACAAATAACTAACTGGGGAAAGACATTGGCTGAGAGAAAAGGACCCCAGATAGGAGGGGCTGTGAGTTCATGAAGTCCAGCCACACTCTCCCCAGGGGCTTGTTCAGATGCATTGAATACAGCAGATGGTAAAGATGAAAGGTCTCCTTTCATGGGTCTCCTTAAGACACTGAAGAAGAGGCAGGGGAAGGGTACAACATTTTGGCGGCTTTGGGAGGATTGAAGGCCTGAGGTACATGGTGGATAGTAACATTGTGGGCCGTTAGCAGGGTATTTGGACCCTTAGGTATCACCCCATATGGTTTTAGGGACCAGACACGGAAAATGAGGTCTCCTCTGTAATAGTCAAAAAGGTTCACTTTTCAAACAGACCCAAGGCACTCCTGGGGGCTTCTTTGAACCAGTAAGGAATAATCTACCATAAGCTGGGTCCTCCCAACTCTGCCAGTGGACAGGGTCATGGACTCAGTGTTTTGCTATTGTAATTACCTCTCCGTCAGGAGAGAGCAGGTGGCAGGAGCTGTGCAATGCATAACAACAAGAATGGCCAGCACTTGCTAAATGTTGTCTCAGCCCCAGGTGTGGTATTTAGTATTTAGATTCATTCTCTTATTTTTTAAAATATATTTTATTGATTTTTTACAGAGAGGAAGAGAGAGGGATAGAGAGGTAGAAACATTGATGAGAGAGAAACATCGATCAGCTGCCTCCTGCACACTTCCTACTGGGTATGGGCCTGCAACCAAGGTACATGCCCTTGACCAGAATCAAACCTGGGACCCTTGAGTCGGCAGGCCAACGCTCTATCCGCTGAGCCAAACTGGTTAGGGCCATTCTCTTATTTAACCCCCCAAATAATACTGAGAGCTCAATGTTATTACTGTCCCATATTACACATGAGAGAATGGACAAAAGAAGAGGTCCCTAAGTTTTTTCCTGAGTTAAAAGTTTATAGACCAAGGGTTCTACAAGCTTCATGTGATCTTCACCCTTTCTTATTAAATTGAAAAGTCCATTCGAATATATCTTACAAAAATTCTAAGGCTACTTTGCAAATGGTCAGCATGTTCTCCTTTTCTTCTGTAATTTGAAGTTTGTTTTCTCAGTGGACTGGTCCTGTCTTGGGCACCCTGGAAGTGTAAAGTGACATCACTATCTGAGCAGCATCTGAAAATATGTTGGCCAATTGTTTAAAAATAGAGACCTCAAATGTGCTTTCTTAATTATATTTGACCATTTGAGCAGGCTGCATGAAAACCCTGGGCAACAGCCTCTTCTGCAATGTGTTTTTAAAACAAGTTCTTCAGTCTTGCGGGCTAAGAGTATTCTATTTAGAGGGTGTACAGTGTGAGTCACAGTTTTAAAGGGAAACAACAATACAAATCTCAGCCAATTTGTAAAATTGGATTGCTGGCAGAAACCTAGGAAGCAGCACGAAAACAACCCAGCACAAAGCAGTCAAGTGCCTGCATGGACATTGAAGTAACCACGTGGAATGAGCCCAGGATGAAGCGGATGAAAGAGGGAATAAAGATTCCAAGAGGCAGTCTTGTTCTGAAAAGCTGGCAGAGTGTGATGATCTGAGCCTGAAAGCATCTGGGAGCCCAGAATGGCAGGTTCCCCTGCATTTGGTACACAAGCTGCCTTCACCTGCTCTTAATGTGTGCTCTGTTCACCATGAGAACAGGCAAATGAGTATTTGTTTCTTTTCTATTAGATTCTGTGCTTTATTATTTTCATTAACTCAATCAGTACAAATCTCTTTACATGATTACTTTAATATATTTTATGGCCTTTTTTTAACAACAACTAATATATATTGAGCTTTCTACTTTCAAGATGTATCAGAGTCTCTCTGAATATAAGCTACACAAAGGCAGGGAGTTTTATCTATTCTGTTCACTAATGTATTTATAGAACCTAGAATAGTGCTCAGCACATAGGAGATGCTCAGTAAATGTTTGATGAATGATTGGATGGGTAAACAAACATCTGTTGCACATTGGCAGGAAACATTCTAAGTACTTTATTGATAGATTTAGTCTCCATCACAATCCTATGAGAATTTACTATTAGTCCTGTTTTACTATTAGTCCTGTTTTACAGATGAACCAACGGAGTTCCAGAGAAGTTAATTAGCTTGTACAAGGTCACATGGTTGTAAGGGGCAGAGAGGCAGAATCAAACCTGGGCAGTCTGACTCCAGAATCCACTTCTCCACACTGTTGGTCTTCAAGCTTCATATTTTCACTTTTAGTTTTTCCCTTCATCTCCCTACATTTATTTAACTTACTATAATGCTCTTCTTGTTATTATTTATTTATTATTATTTTATTTTTAAAAGTTTTTTTAATTATAGCTTACATTCAATATTATTTTGTATTGGTTTTAGGTGTATGTATAGTGGTTAGGCAATCATATACTTTATAAAGTGTTCCCCCAGTATTTCAAGTACCCATCGGGCACCATACATAGTAATTACAATATTATGAACTATACTAGAGGCCTGGTGCATGAAAATTCGTCCACTCGGGAGTGGGGGTCCCTCAGCCCTGCCTGCACCCTCTCGCAGTCCGGGACCCCTCGGGGGATGTCCGACTGATGACTTAGGCCCGCTCCACGAGCAGGCCTAAGTCATTAGTTGGACATCCTTAGCACTGCTGCGGAGGTGGGAGAAGTTCCCGCCACTGCGGCTGCACTGGCCAGCCATGAGCCAGCTTCTGGCTGAGTGGCGCTCCCCCTGTGGAAGCACACTGACCACCAGGGTGCAGCTCCTGCATTGAGCGTCTTCCCCCTGGTGGTCAGTGTGCATCATAGCGACCAGTTGTTCCAGGTCATTCCACTGTTAGGTTCAATTTGCATATTACCCTTTTATTATATAGGATTCCCTATGCTGCACTTTACATCCCCGAGAATATTCTGTAACTATTAATTTGTAGTTCTTAATACCTTCACCTTTTTCACCCAGACCCTGACAACCTTTGGCAACCTTCAGTCTGTTCTCTGTATCTATGAGTTGCTATTTTGTTTGTTTATTTTGCTTTTTAGATTTTACATATAAGTGAAATCAGAGTATTTGTCTTTGTCTGACATTTCATTTAGCATAATAAACTCTAAGTTCATCAATGTTGTCACAAATGGTATTTATTTTTTTTACTCTGCCATAAAAAGTTGTGCCATATATATATATATATTTTAGAGGCCCGGTGCACGAAATTAGTGCACGGGGGTGGTGTGTCCCTCAGCCCAGCCTGCACCCTCCCCAATCTGGGACCCCTCGAGGGATGTCCAACTGCCCTCTCACAATCCAGGACTGCTGGCTCCCAACTGCTCGCCTGACTGCCTTCCTGATTGCTCCTAACCGCTTCTGCCTGCCAGCCTGATCACCCCCTAACCACTCCCCTGCCAGCCTGATTAATGCCTAACTGCTCCCCTGCCAGCCTGTTTGCTCCTAACTGCCTTCCCCTGCAGACCTGGTCACCTCTAACTGCCCTCCCCTGCAGGCCTGGTACCCCCCAACTTCTCTCCCCTGAAGGCCTGGGTCCCCCCCAACTTCCCTTCCCTGCAGACCCAGTCACCCCCAACTTCCCTCCTTTGCCGGCTGGGTCACCCCTAACTGCCCTCCCCTGCAGGCTTGATTGCCCCTAACTGCCCTCCCTTGCAGGCCTGGTCCCTCCCAACTGCCCTCCCCTGCTGGCCATCTTGTGGTGGCCATCTTGTGTCCACATGGGGGCAGGATCTTTGACCACATGGGGGTAGCCATCTTGTGTGTTGGAGTGATGGTCAATCTGCAAATTACTCTTTTATTAGATAGGATAGAGGCCTGGTGCACGGGTGGGGGCCAGCTGGTTTGCCCTGAAGGGTGTCCTGGATTAGGGTGGGGGTTCCCTTGGGGCGTGGTGCGGCCTGGGCGAGGGGCCTGTGGTGATTTGCAGGCCGGCCACGCCCCCCCGGCAACCCAAGCGGAGGCCCTGGTATCTGGGATTTATTTATCTTCTACAACTGAAACTTTGTAGCCTGGAGTGGAGCCAAGCCTTCTGCTCCCTCCATGGTGGCAGCCATTTCTGTTGTGATTTATGTATCTTCTATAATTTAAACTTCATAGCCTTAAGCGGAGGCTAAAGCAGGCCAGGGCTGCAGAAGCTTGGCTTCCTCCATCGCCGTGGGCAACCCTAGCCCCCTGCTCTCTCCAGCTCCATGGCTGCCGGCATTTCTGTTGGGCTTTATTTATCTTCTATAATTGAGACTTTGTAGCATTGAGTGGAGGCCTGGGCCAGCAAGGGCAGGCGGAAAGCTTGGCTTCCTCCATTGCCAGGGAAACCCAAGCCTCCCTCCTGCTCTCTGTGGCTGTAGCCATCTTGGTTGGGTTTATTTGCATATTCGCTCCTGATTGGTTGGTGGGCATGGCTTGTGGGTGTAGCGGAGTGATGGTTAATTTGCATATTACTCTTTTATTTTATATATATATATATATATATATATATATATATATATATATATAAATCCTAATATATAAAAACCCTGGGTCTGTCACATCCACAATGACTGGGAGGCTTGACCAATTGGAAGTCAGTCCTGCTGTCAGCGCTGGGTTGCTGTGACAAACCAGCACTGACTTACGGCTGCAGGCACAATGACCCAGCACTGACAGCTGAGGGGGCTGTGAATCAGGCCCGGAGAGAGGCCTGAAGAGAGAAACAGGGTCTGATCCATAGCCTCTATGGCAGCTGTTGATCAACACTTGCCTCTCTCTTTCTTTCCGGGCCTGGCCAGCAGCCGCGCCTCCATTTCTCTCCAGGCCTCCACCAAGGCTGCTGATCAGCCCCACCTTTCTGATCAGGCCCTGCTGATAGGCCCAGAGATGCTGACTGGCATAGAAACTGACCAATCAGAACCAAATCTGGGTAAACTGTGAGGAACCAGTGGCTGTCTAGAAGGCGGAGCTTTTAACGCTGATTGGCATAGAAACCAAACCAAATCTGGGTCAACTGTGAGGAGCCAACGGCTGCCTAGGTGGCGGAGCTTTTCACGCTGACTGGCGTAGAAACTAACCAATCAGAACCAAATTGGCCGGCAGAGGAGGGCAATTGGGGGTGATATCAGGCCAGAAGGGGAGGGCAGTTGGGGGCAATTGGGCTGGCAGGGGAGCAGTTAGGTGTTAATCAGGCTGGCAGGGGAGCAGTTAGGGGGTGATCAGGCTGGAAGCCAGAAGCAGTGAGGGGCAATCAGGCAGGCAGGTAGGCGAACGGTTGGGAGCCAGCAGTCCCAGATTGTGAGAGGACATCCTCCGAGGGTTCCCGATTAGAGAGAGTGCAGCTGGGCTGAGGGACACCCGCCCCCCCCCCCAGTGCACAAATTTCATGCACCGGGCCTCTAGTGTGTGTGTATGTGTGTGTGTGTGTGTGTGTGTGTGTGTGTGTGTATATTTTTTTCACAGCTTTTTTTAAAAAATGAAGTTGAAATAATAGCTGTGGAGCATGAAAAAGGGAGGTTTGTTTGTTTTACTGACTTATAAAATTTCTTAAAAGCAACTTAAATTTGTGTTGTGGAATAAAATCACTAAAAACCATTAAGATCATTGAACAAGATATAAATATCTGTTTGTGTGTGTGTGTGTGTGTGTGTTTTACATTTTTGCAATCTCTTTAATGTTTGGCTTAAGAGAAGACAGTTGGATTCTCATATGTACGTACTACTGCATCCAATCTGTTATGCTCTGTTGTTTTGTTTTTTAAATTCTTTATTGTTGAAAGTATTACATATGTCCCCCTTTTCCCCCATTCACCTCTTCCAGCCCACCTCTACCCCCCCCCCCAGCCCAGGCCTTCACCCCCCTCATTGTCTGTGTCCATTGGTTATGCTTATATGCATACAAGTTCTTTGGTTGATCTCTTACCCCCCACCCCCTTCCCCACCTCCCACCCTCCCCTGCCTTCCTCACCCAAGGATATGTTTTTATTGATTTAGAGAAAGAGAGGAAGGGGGAGAGAGAGAGAGAGAGAGAGAGAGAGAGAGAGAGAGAGAGAAACATCAATCAGTTGCCTCCTGCATATGCCCCAACCAGCAATCAAACCCAAAACCTAGGTACCGTGTTTCCCCGAAAATAAGACATCCTCCGAAAATAAGAACTACTTACAGGTTTCCTTCTGAGTGAAATATAAGGCATCCCCCAAAAATAAGGCCCCCAGGCTCTGTCCCAGAATGAAAATTAATTTACCGTAAACTGGTCACTAGGGCCGCCACGAATGGCGTCTAGCAACCAGTGACGTTACACGGAGTCCTGATGTCACTGCTGTGTGGAGGCAGAGCGGAGGTCGGAGTGAGCGGTGAGCGCGGGGCGGGAGAGAGGAGGAGACTTTCACAGATGTGTGTAGAAGAACAGGAGGATTAGAGCGGACGGGACGCGGCAAAGGTGGTGAGTGCTGGTCTGTCTCTGGTGACACTACCTGATGCTCGCGGCCGCCTTCATGATGACTGAAGGTTCTCAGTAAGTGGCAGACCCTGATCCAGCCAGATCCAGGCCCCAGCAAGCCAGTGACAGTCCCCAGGCAGGCCCCAGGGGGTAAATGTCTGATAAAGGGGTAGGGGGGATATCTGGTGAAGGTGTTCAGTGGCACAGGGGTAGGGGGAGAGGGATCACTTAAAATGACACAGGAGGATCAGAGGGGGCAATCAAAATGACACAGGAGGATCAAAAGGGGTTACTAAAATGGTAATGCCCCCTCTGATTCTCCTGTGCCATTTTGATTCCCCCCTCTGATCCCACCTGTGTCATTTTGAGTGATCCCCCTCCCCCCACCTTGATACCCCAATTCCTTTTTTTTTACCCCTAGAAATGAGCGCAAAAAGAAGAAGCTACTCTGTGGAGTACAAGAAAGGAATTGTGGAAGACTCTTGGGGCCAAAATCTTACTGCTTTCTGCAAAGAGAAGATGTTGAGTATCCGATTGGTCCGAAAATGGCGAGCAGAGTATGGTAACCTCATTGAACAAGTGGACAAGGGAAATGCTAAAAAGCGCAAGTGTGGATCAGGTCGGCAACCATTATTTTCCGAGCTGGAAGACCTGGTCTGTGAATGGGTTGTTGACAGGAGAGCAAAGGCTTTGGTTGTGAATAGGGCTCAGATTCAAGAATTTGCCCTTGCAATGGCACCACAGTTTGACATAGCCCCGAAGACTTCAAAGCATCACAACACTGGCTGGATAATTTCCTTCAGCGAAGTGAACTGTCTTTAAGAAGATCTACAACATTGTTTAGGTTGGAAGATACTCAAGTTATTAAGCGAGCACTTGCATTCAAGTCCTTTATTGATGATGCTGACTTCTCTAAATACAATCTTGTCAACATGATTGCTATGGATGAAACTGCAGTGTTTATGGGCCAATCATCTCAAACAACAATTGAACAGCGGGGTGCCTCCTTGGCGTACATTCGCTCCACTGCTTACAAAAGTGCACGTGTTTCCTGTATTTTGGCAATTCGTCTGGATGGCACTAAAATCCCACCTTTAATCATTTCTAAGGGCAAGAAGGAAAAGATTGAACGTGTTTTGGGCCTTTTTATTCTTGAAACTGAAAAAGCCTGGGCCACACAAGCAGTTATAAGGAAGTGGGTCGATTTAATGCTGCCGCTTGTTATGGGAGGGAGCCAAAGAGGTCTGCTAGTCTGGGATGCAGCCAGCACTCACCGCGCTAAAGACATGAAGACATTTCTTCATGAAAGAAAAATAGATCAGATAATGATTCCCGCAGGAATGACGGCCTATCTCCAGACTCTTGATATTGCAATAAACAAGCCATTCAAAGACAATTTGCGCATGGAAATTAATGACTACATTGAAAATAGAATGGAGAGAAATCAGCGTGGGAACTTTGTGAAACCTAAACTGCAAGAAGTTGTGACTTGGGTGAAGAATTCATGGGAGAAAATCACTGACAGTTGCATTGCAAATGCACTGCGAGCAGGCTACCTTGACAAGAAGTACTCATTTAAAGACAGTGCTATTGCTAAACATGAGAGATTTGGTCCACTGATTCTGAAAGAAATGGAGTCACAAGAAATTCACCAGGAAATTCAGGAATTGGATTGTTATGATGATGTTCCTGAAGATGATGACATGATTGTCATTGAATAAATGAGTAAATTCTTGATACTGTAGGATTCACAGTTTGTCTGGTTTGTGTTGACAACTACCGTACTACCGTACCGTATACAGGTAATAAATTTCCTTTATTTTCATTTAACAATAAATGTGTACCGTATTCTTCTTCATGGAAAAATAAGACATCCCCTGAAAATAAGACTTAGCATGTCTTTGGGGGCAAAAATTAATATAAGGCACTGTCTTATTTTCGGGGAAACACGGTATGTGCCCTGACTGGCAATTGAATCCACCATCTTTTGGTGTAGGAGACACACTCCAATTAACTGAACCACTGGGCCAGGGCTTCCATAGACAAGTTCATAAAAAAGCAGTGGTACAACACTAGTTTTGGGTTTCTTCAGATAGATAACCAGAAGTGAAAATGCAGGGTCATAAGGCTATAACACTCTTCTAACATGTCAAACTATTTTCTACCAAAGCCTTCTTTACATGCGAAAGAAAACCATTATGTTGCTCTTTTTAAAGCATACATTATTCAGTGTTTTTGTTGATTATACCAAAGGGCCTTGAATTCATTTAGATGTAGAAAAAATTAAGACCAGAGAGTGAAAATATTACCTTGAAAATAAATCTATATTTTCTTTTAAGAACAATATAAGCTATTATGATTTTTTAAAAATAAAAGCACAAAATAAAATAAAATAAAATAAAAGCACATCTATACTCATTTTCTCTGTGGCACAGAAATCATTTTTAAGAAGTAAGTAACATGAGGCAAAATTTATTTTTAATTCTTAATTTTTATATAGCCTTACTAGTTTTTCAGGGCAATTTTATCTCTTCAAAAATAATCAGATATATGTAAGTGATATTGTATTTGGGGAAGTTACAGGCTCACACTAAAGAAATAGATAAAAACATGTTATTTAACTAAAATTTGCCACTTGTGCTGAGCTATCATTTTCTCATGATACTCCTTGTAAATTAGATATGTTTAAGTTTACTTGCTTAGGCAAAGGAAAATTAAAAACTTCTGTTTTACCACTGTATTCTATTGAGTTTGCTTAAGTAATTTTTTCAGTTCACTTTTGAACACATAATTAATTTACAACATTAAAGCATGTGAAATATGTGAAAGAGCTCCACCCTCCAACTTCTCCACCCTATTTCCTGTCATCTTTTAACCCTGGAGCCTTCCCAGTTCATGAAAATAATGTTCCAGCTGTCACCATCTCCACAGATTGGCCATTCCTTTTGTATTTTGGAAGAGGATGGTAAGAGGAGGGAGTAAAGCTTTGCTGGCTGTGTGACCATCTATATGTTTCTTGAATCTTCTGACTACAATTCAGTGGCATTGGAAGTGAGGAAGGATACAGCATTTAAACCAAGCCCTTTATTAGTAGTAATTTGTCTAAGTTACACCAATTCCTCACAAAAAATCCCTCACAATTTTAGAGCTATAGACTCTTAAGAGAGAGCTTAATAATTATCTCATACAACCTCTTAGGTAATTCAGAAATTTTATATAATTCATTATATATGTAGAGAACCAACGTTACAATTGCATTGTTAAGATCTTTTAAAAATATTTTTCTAGCTGAAACCGGTTTGGATCAGTGGATAGAGTGTCAGCCTGCGGACTGAAAGGTCCCAGGTTCGATTCCAGTCAAGGGCATGTACCTTGGTTATGGGCACATCCCCAGTAGGGGGTGTGCAGGAGGCAGCTGATCGATGTTTCTAACTCTCTATCCCTCTCCCTTCCTCTCTGTAAAAAATCAATAAAATATATTTAAAAAATAAAAATATTTTTCTATTGGAAAATATTTTATGATTAACATGGAAAAATATGGATATATAATTTGTGTCTATCTCAAATTTTGCTGAATAGAAACAATCCGTATGGAATTAGATGAGGCCTCTTCTTTTGGACAACCTCTCCATTTCATTAGGTTTTTCAGACAATGCAAATGTGAAATCTAGATCTTATTTGAATGTGTGGAAAAATACACCATGAAACTGTAATATCTCAAAGCCCATTGCTATCCTACATGCTAATTTAGAAGGATCTCTCCCAGGAGAAAGCACTTCATCTCCTACTTTAATTTTTCAAACAATGATCATGAACCCTTGTTGAATATTTGTCTAATATTAAGAGAAGTTTCTTCAGCAATTTTCCTTTTTGAAATTGTAGAAGATTCTTCCTTTCTAAATGTAGATATTTTGAGGGAAAAGCATTTTATTACTTGATAATTTTTACAAGTTTGGTTCTGCCAAATTTTCATGTTAAAAACAAATTTTTACCTTTGATTTATTTTATATTTATTTGATTAGGTCTAAGGATATTTAAATGCATGTAGACCTCAATTTTTCTAATCCAGGTCACTACATCTTTAATTTTAGGAGGAATAAATCATGTTTTTTTTCTTCTGCATTTCCTCAATTAACTAGACAGATCATGTCCTTCTCTAAGGAACATTTCCAAATATCTGCTAAGAACTCTGCCCCTCCAGGATCCTCTCAAGTGTAGTCCCCCTCTCTCATAAGCATATCTTCACTAATCTAAAATTGATCCCCTTTTCTTGGCCCACATTGATCTTTCAGCTTTTTTTAGGAGAAAATTAAATACTTGCAATCTATTTATATATAACATTATATATATAGCCAGTGACTGTAACACCCACAATGACCCTGGCCACAGAAGGGACATTTGGAAATATTTTTTTCAGGAAGCTGCAGGGAGGACAGACTCCCCATGCGACTTCCCCGTGGCTCAGGGAATGTGGAAACTCCCTGGGCACAAGGGCGCAGGCTCCTCATTTCCTTTCAATGTGCACAAATCCATGCACCAGGCCACTAGTTATATATAATCTCAATGGTGAATATATTGCAACACCATAATTCCCAATTTGTAAGCTGACCATAGTGATTTAGTGAAGTTCTAAAAGGAGACCTATGGGTGATAGCCTATATAATAAAAGGCTAATATACAAACTGTCCCTTTGACCAGGAGTTCCACCAGGGGCGAGGCTGGCCAAATAACCGCCCTCAGCCCCTCCCCCCATCCAGCCCTGCCCCGATCGGGAGCGGGGTTGGCCCTCTAATTCCCATGGCCTCTCCCCCTGGCCAGCCCAACCTGATCGGCCCTGATCATGGAGGGCTGGCCAGACCCCACCCATTCACGAATTCATGCACCGGGCCTCTAGTAGTGATAATAATACCACTCACTTGCTTTTCAAAGCTCCTGGGAATATAAATCCACAAGATTGTGTTTTATATATGTTACCTTGGAATCACCACCAATGAAAGCTGGAGATGATAAAAGCTAAGGATGGATTCATTTACACAGTTTAATACTTCTATACAAATTAAAACAAATTTATTAGCAGCCTGTGTATATTATTTGTTTTTATTTAAATGAAGGTGTTTTTCCTTTTGTAGCCTTTCAGGTAGGACACCATCTGTCACTATATGTAAAATCTGAGTGTGGAAATATCCTTGATTCTTCCCTTCCTTTCGCTCTTTTAATCTAACAAATCTCAGGGCTTTCTGATTATAACTCTAAAATATTTTTTATTATGTGTCCCACATAGCTTGGCTAGGGTCCTTTGTAGGGTTTGGTTAGCTCTTTATACCTTAACTAAGGATTGAAGTCTCCATGATGAGTGTAAGTGATAGTTGATCCCGAAAGCTTGAGCCACCTCTTGTGTAATTTTGGCTACAAAAGAGGGTCCATTGTCATTCTGTAAGCTTCTCGGTGATCCAAACCTAGGTAAGATTCCTCTTTCTTTCTTTCTTTCTTTCTTTCTTTCTTCTTTCTTTCTTTCTTTCTTTCTTTCTTTCTTTCTCTTTCTTTCTTTCTTTCTTTCTTTCTTTCTCTCTCTCTCTCTCTCTCTCTCTCTCTCTCTCTCCCTCCCTCCCTCCCTCCCTCCCTCCCTCCCTCCCTCCCTCCCTTCCTCTCTCTCTCTCTCTCTCTCTTTCTTTCTTTCTTTCTTTCTTTCTTTCTTTCTTTCTTTCTTTCTTCTTTCTTTCTTTCTTTCTTGTTGTTAATCCTCACCCAAGAATATTTTTTCCCATTAATTTTCAGAGAGAGTGGGAGGTGAGAAGGGGGATAGAGAAAAAAGAGAGGGAAAGAGAGAAATATTGACGTGAGAGAGATACATTGATTGGTTGCCTTGGCCATGGTGGGATAGAACCTGAAACCCAGGTGCATGTGCTTGACCAGGAATCGAACCAGCCACCCTTCGGTGCACAGGCCTGTGCTCTAACCACTGATCAATGCCAGCCAGGGCAAGGAAAGATTTATTTTAGTAAGTATTTAGCCACCTCAGTAGTTGTTTCTGTTCTTATAGGAATGGCTTCAATCCATCTGGTGAAAGTATCTAAAACTACTAGTAAATATTTAAATCCAGCTTTAGGGAGCATTTGAGTGAAATCAATTTGCCAATTCTCCCTGGAGTATGTGCTCCCATGTTGTATTGGTGTCAGGAGGGGAGGAGGAGTGAGGTAACTCTGAGGGTTATTTTTTTTTTTTAATATTTTATTGATATTTTACAGAGAGGAAGGGAGAGGGATAGAGAGCTAGAAACATCGATGAGAGAGAAACATCGATCAGCTGCCTCCTGCACACCTCCCACTGGGGATGTGCCCACAACCAAGGTACATGCCCTTGACCGGAATCGAACCCGGGACCCTTGAGTCCGCAGGCTGATGCTCTATCCACTGAGCCAAACCGGTTTCGGCTGAGGGTTATTTTTTGAGCAGAGCACACACCCTCAGGTCACTTTCTTTATCATTTTATGAAAGCTTTGTGTCACAAACATCTGGGAGACAAGGGTGGTAAGAGTGTCATCGCAGAGCACTTGGATGTAGTATGTAGGGAGCGGCTATAGGGTTAAGCCTCAGAATGACCTGTGGCAGGGCCAAAAACAAGTCCCAGCTTGGAGGGCAGAGCCCTCCTAGCATAATTAAGCTTGACCTTATAGTCCTCCCTAGTTCCTTCCTAGGTAGCTAATGCGCTGTGGGAGGTGCAGCAAGTGCTGCCAAAACAAGTGAAACTTGCAAGAACATTGTAAACATGTTGACCACTTCCCTTGTTTTGCTTTGTGTGCTCTGACTATAAACTAAAGCTTCGGCTTGCAGGCTGGGTCTCTCTGTGTAAGAGATCCATCTAACCCCAGTTGTATTCTCTTTGTCTTCTTTAATCCTTCACCACCCCTCCTCAGGCTCACCGAACCTGGCTATGCTGGTGCGGCACAGTAGTTCCATGATAAGGTATGAAGTAACAAAAGTATATTGTCCTTTGACATCCAGCCTACTGGATTTATAGAGAATCCATTCTTGAAGGCCCAAGAGACCTCCTCTGTGGTGTAGGAGGGGCCTTCTGGGGACAAAAGAAGGATGGGGAACAGAGCTGCCTCTAGGGTGATTGATGAAGACTGTGCTGCTATTTTAGCTGCCCAATCTGCTAATGTATTGCCTTTTATTACATCTGTGTCCCCCTTGTGGTGGCCCTAGCAGTGTATTACTACTACTTCTTCATGGGAGGATGAGTTACATCTGTCAGGAGTTCTAAAATCTTTTTAAAAAATCTTTATTGTTGAAAGTATTACATATGCCTCTTTCCCCCATTGACCCCTTCTAGACCACCCCTGCCCTGCCCCATATCGTGACCACCCTATAATCTGTGTCCATGGATTATCCTATCTAATAAAAGAGTAATATGCAAATTAACCATCACTCTGCTACACCCACAAGCCACGCCCACCAGCCATGCCCACCAGCCAATCAGGAGCGAATATGCAAATAAACCCAACCAAGATGGCTACAGCCACAGAGAGCAGGAGGGAGGCTTGGGTTTCCCTGGCAATGGAGGAAGCCAAGCTTTCCACCTGCCCTTGCTGGCCCAGGCCTCCACTCAAGGCTACAAAGTTTCAATGATAGAAGATACATAAACCCAAACAAAAATGGCAGCAGACACGGAGCTGGAAAGAGCAGGAAGCTAGGGTTGCCCCGGGCAATGGAGGAAGCCAAGCTTTCCACACACTCTGGCCGGCCCAGGCCTCCGCTTAAGGCTACAAAGTTTCAATTATAGAAGATACATAAATCCCCCCAAAAATGGCTGCCGCCACAGAGCAAGCAGAAGGCTTGGCTCCGCTCCAGGCTACAAAGTTTCAATTGTAGAAGATAAATAAACCCCAGATCCCAAGGCCTCCGCTTGGGTCACCAGGGGGCGTGGCTGGCCTGCAAACCACCACAGGCCCCTTGTTCAGGCCACCCCATGCCCCAAGGGAACCCCCACCCTGATCCAGGACATCCTTCAGGTCAAACCAGCTGGCCCCCACCCGTGCACCAGGCCTCTATCCTATCTAATAAAAGAGTAATATGCAAACTGACCATCACTCCAACACACAAGGTGGCTGCCCCCATGTGGTCAAAGATCCTGCCCCCATGTGGACACAAGATGACCACCACAAGATGGCCAGCAGGAGAGGGCAGTTGGGAGGGACCAGGCTTGCAAGGGAGGGCAGTTGGGGGTGATCAAGCCTGCAGGGGAGAGCAGTTAGGGGTAACCAAGCCGGCAGAGGAGGGAAGTTGGGGGCGACCAGGCCTGCAGGGAAAGGCAGTTGGGAGGGACCCCGGCCTACAGGGGAGAGCAGTTAGGGGTGACCAGGCCCACAGGGGAGGGCAGTTGGGGGTGACCAGACCTGCAGGGGAGGGCAGTTAGGGGCAAACAGGCTGGCAGGGGAGCAGTTAGGCATTAATCAGGCTGGCAGGGGAGTGGTTAGGGGGTGATCAGGCTGGCAGGCAGAAGCGGTTAGGGGCAATCAGGAAGGCAGTCAGGTGAGCAGTTGGGAGCCAGCAGTCCTGGATTGTGAGAGGGCAGTTGGACATCCCTCGAGGGGTCCCAGATTGGAGAGGGTGCAGGCTGGCTGAGGGACACTGCCCCCACCAGTGCACGAATTTTGTGCACCGGGCCTCTAGTATATATATGCATACAAGTTCTTTGGTTGATCACTTCCCACCCTCCCCTGACTTCCCTCTGAGATTCTGCAGTCTGTTCTATATTTCTATGTCTCTGGATCTATTTGGTTCATCAGTTATTTTGTTTATTAAATTCCACATATGAGTTGGATCATGTGATACTTGTCTTTCCCTGACTGGCTTATTTTGCTTAGTGTAATACCCTCCAGGTCCCTCCAAACTGTCTCAAAGGGTAAGAGATCCTTCTTTTTTATAGCTGCATAGTATTCCATGGTATAAATATACTACAGCTTTTTTATCCACTTATCTACTGATGGGAACTTGGACTATTTCAAGATCTTAGCTATTGTAAATTGTGCTGCTACAAACATAGAGGTGCATACATACTTTCTTATTGCTGTTTCAGGTTTTTAAGGATATATTCCTAGAAGTAGGATCACTGGGTCAAATGGCAGTTCCATATTCAATTTTTTGAGGAAACTCCATACTGTTTTCTATAATGGCTGTACCAGTCTGCATTCCCACCAGCAGTGCAGAAGGGTTCCCTTTTCTCCACATCCTCTCTAGTACTTATCATTTGTTGATTTGTTGATGGCAGCCATTCTGACAGGTGTGAGGTGATATCTCATTGTGGTTCTAATTTGCATCTCTCTGATGATCAGTGACTTGGAGCATTTTTCATGTCTATTTGCCTCTGTGTCTATTTAGGTCCTTTGCCCATTTTTTAATTGAACTGTATGTCTTCCTTTCATTAAGTTGTATGAGTTCCTTGCATATTTTGGATATTAGCCCTTTACCAGATATATCATTGCCCATTATGTTCTCCCATACAGTGGGCTCCCTTTTCGTTTTGTTGATGGGTTATTTTTGTTTGGTTTTGATTTTTTTTTTTTCTGTGCAGAATCTTTTTGTTTTGATGTAGTCCTATTTGTTTATTTTCTCCTTAGTTTCCTTTGCCTTGGGAGATGTATCCGTAAACATATTTGCTATCAGAGACTTCTGAGATTTTGCTGTCTATGGTTTCTTCTAAGATTTTTATGGTTTCAAGACTTACATTTAAGTCTTTTATCCATTTTGAGTTTATTCTTGTGTATGGTGTAAGCTGGTGGTCTAGTTTCATTGTTTTGCATATATCTGTCCAATTTTCCAGCACCATTTATTGAAGAAACTCTCCTGACTCCATTGTATGCTCTTGCCTCCTTTGTCAAATATTAATTGAGCATAATGACTGGGTTGATTTCTGGGTTCTCTGTACTTTTCTATTGACCTATATGCCTGTTTTTGTGCCAGTACCAGGCTGTTTTTATTACAGTGGGATTGTAGTATACCTTGATATCTAGTATTGTTATTTCTCCAATTTTGTTCTTCTTTCTCAAGATTGCTGTAGATATTTGGGTCTTTTGGGTTCCATATAAATTTTTGGAATATTTGTTCTAGATCTGTGAAATACGCTGTTGGTATTGGAATAGGGATTGCACTGAATCTGTAGATTGCCTTGGGTAGTATGGACATTTTAATGATGTTAATTCTACCAATCCATGAACATGGTATATTCTTCCACCTGTTTATATCTTCCTCTATCTCTTTTTTCAACATCCTGTAGTTTTGTGAGTATAAGTCTTTTACCTCCTTGGTTAAGGTTATACCTAAGTATCTTAATTTTTTGTTGTTGCAGTTGTAAATGGGATTATTTGTTTAGTTTCTCTTTCTGAGGGTTCATTATTTCCATATTAAATAGCCATCAATTTGGGGGTGCTGATTTTGAATCCTGCTACATTGCCGAATTCCTTTAACTCTGGTGGAGTCTCTAGGGTTTTCTATGTACAATATCATGTCATCTGCAAATAATGAGAGTTTTACTTCCTCCTTTCCAATTTGAATGCCATTTATTTATTTATTTATTTATTTATTTATTTATTTATTTTTTGTCTGATCACTGTGGTTAGGACTTCCAGTACTATCTATTTATATAAAAAACCTTGGGTGTAACACCCATCACAACAGAAGCTCGACCAACCGGAAGGAAGTCAGTCCTCCAGGGGTCACCTTGGCAAGGGCTGTGCCCTCCCTGAGCTGTTTCCGGTGAGGGCGAGGTTTGAGGCAGGAACCCACCCTCAGAGCATGGAGGCATATCTTTATAAAATTTTAATACATTATATTAGAGGTCGTGGTGGTACAGTTTTACCCACAGTGTCTACAGCCGTGGTTGGCAAACTGCTGCTCGCGAGCCACATGCGGCTCTTTGGCCCCTTGAGTGTGGCTCTTCCACAAAATACCACGGCCTGGGCGAGTCTATTTTAAAGAAGTGGTGTTAGAAGAAGTTTAAGTTTAAAAAATTTGGCTCTCAAAATAAATTTCAATCGTTGTACTGTTGATATCTGGCTCTGTTGACTAATGAGTTTGCCGACCACTGGTCTATAGGAATTACTGCAGATTTACTTCTCGGTGGAAGAACCTTTCATTCCCAATATAAATTACCAATTCCATTAAATGAAACTTCAATTTCTAGACTTGATATAATCAGTGAAGTTGCTAAAACTATTAAAAAGGCCCAACTCTCATTATTGATGAATGCACCATGGCATCCAGTCATGCTATAAACACCATAGACAGATTACTAAGAGAAATTATGAATTTGAATGTTGTATTTGGTGGGAAAGTTCTCCTTCTTGGATGGGATTTTTTACAATGTCTCAGTACTGTACCACATGCTATGCGATCGTCCATAGTACAAACGAGTTTAAAGTACTGTGATGTTTGGGGATGTTTCAGAAAGTTGTCTCTTACAGCAAATATGAGATCAGAGGATTCTGCTTATAGTGAATGGTTAGTAAAACTTGGAGATGGCAAACTTGATAGCAGTTTCCATTTAGGAATGGATATTATTGAAATCCCCTGTGAAATGATTTGTAATGGATCTATTAGTGAAGCTACCTTTGGATATAGTATATCTATAGGTAATATTAAAAATATATCTAAATGTGCGATTCTTTGTCCAAAAAATGAGCGTGTTCAAAAATTAAATGAAAAAATTTTGGATATACTCAATGGAGATTTTCACACATATTTGAGTGATGATTCCATTGACTCAACAGATGATGCTGAAAAGGAAAATTTTGCCATCGAATTTCTTAATAGTATTATTCCTTCAGGAATTCCGTGTCATAAATTAAAATTGAAAGTGTGTGCAATCATCATGCTATTGAGAAATCTGCATTGTCCAGCTTGTTGGCATATAGTTATTCATAGTATAGTCTTAGAATCTTTTGTATTTCTACGGTGTCAATTGTGACTTCATTGCTCTCATTTCTGATTCTATTTAATGGGTCCTCTCTCTTTGTTTCTTGATGAGTCTGGCTAAGGGTTCATCAATCTTGTTTATCTTTTCAAAGATACAGCTCTTGGTTTCATTGATTTTTTTTGTATTTGTTTCTTAGAATCTATGTCATTTATTTCTGCTCTAATTTTTATTATTTCCTTCTTTCTACTTACTCTGGGCATTTCTTATTGTTCTCTTTCTAATTCTTTAAGTTGTAGAGTTAAATAGTTTGTTATAAATTGTCCTCTCAGCAGCGCTTTTGTTGTATTCCAGAGATTTGGGCTTGTTGTGTGTTCATTTTCATTTGTTTCCAGGAAGTTTTTTATTTCTGTCTTGATCTCATTGGTAATCCATTCATTGTTTAATAACATGCTATTTAGCCTCCATGTGTTTGAATGTTTCAGGGTGTTTTTGCTATAGGTAATTTCTAATTTCATTCCATTGTGATCTGAGAAGATGCTTGATTTGACTTCAGTCTTCTTGAACTTGTAGGGACTTGTTTTATGTCCTAACATGTGTTCTATTTTTGTGAATGACCCATGTGCACTTGAGAAGAATGTATATTCTGCACCTTGGAGGTGAAATAGTCTATAAATGTCAATTAAATCTATCTGATCCAGTGTATCCTTTATTTTTTTAATTTTTTAAAATATATTTTATTCATTTTTTACAGAGAGGAAGGGAGAGGGATAGAGAGTTAGAAACACCGATGAGAGAGAAGCATCGATCAGCTGCCTCCTGCACACCTCCTACTGGGGATGTTCCCGCAACCAAGGTACATGCCCTTGACCGGAATCGAACCTGGGGCCCCTCAGTCCCCAGGCCGACGCTCTATCCACTGAGCCAAACCGGCCAGGCAAGTGTATCCTTTAGAGTCACTATTTTCTTGTTCATTTTTTTTTTGTTTCAATTTGTCTTTTTATTATAACATGAGCTAGATTTTAAAAATCACCTTAGTCTTCTTTCTTTCCCAGAGTTGTGAGAAGATCTAAAGGGCAATGACTCATTATGAAAATACACTGGGAAGTACAAGAGCGGATGTAGTCAAGGCCCGGGTAGGAAGGAATCAGAGTAACGGAAGGATGAACCTGCTGGGCAGCTGGACAGAGGCAGGGTGCCCTGGCTTTTCACCAGGAAAGGTGCCATCCAGGAAGGCCATCTCTGTGCAGCAACAAGTCACAGGGGAGAAGTGCTCTATGGGGTGACCTCCTACGCTCTCTTGTGTAAACAAGTTGTCGTAACTCAGAGGATTCTTTTTCTTAATTTCAGAATTAATTCCTCGGATAGGAGTCATTTTGTAGGTAAATCCCAGGATAATATCTTTGTTCTTTTTATTTATTTTTTTAAAATGTTTTTATTGATTTCTGAGAGGGAGAAGGAGAGATAGAAACATCAATGATGAAAGCAAATCATGAATCAGCCGCCTCCTGCACACCCCCCAACCGGGGATCGAACCTGCAACCCAGGCATGTGCCCTGACTGGGAATAGAACCGATAACCCACACCAGCCAGACTTTGTTCTTTTTTAAAAATAAAAATGACCTAAGACGGGCAGGGACTGATGAAAGTGGGGATGACAAATGTATACACGTTGGACTTCCATCCCCAATGAAAAAAATAAAGCATTTTTATAGACTTCAAACTATCATTAGTGCACTTAGATTTTGGTGAAAGAAAAATTTTAATACCGCTACAATAATACAATGTTAACAAAAATTGGCCAGGTACTGAGGTTATTTTAGTGAGCTACCATCATTTAAATATAAGAAAAGTAATTTCTTGGTCCAAATTAGTGAAACCTTAAAAAAGATTGTCTCTAGAGAACATTATTTGAGAACTAGTGGCCCAGTGCACAAAATTCGTGCACATTAAAAGAGGATTAATTAGAGGAAATAATTTAATATTGCTATTTGCCCTTTCTCTATAATAGAAGTGTCAGAGATAAAAGAAAATTAGTAAAATGTATATGAAAACCTTCCTCCTGTCAGAGTCTGGGGCACACCACGGGACCCAGAGTCAAGTCCCCGCCCACCCACGTGTGCCTCAAAATCACCTGAGACCCAGACCCGGCTGCCCCCCCCCCCCCCCGCATTGGGATAGATGCAGACCTAGCTAGTCCCACCCTTGTCAAGCCCCACCAGGCAGGGAACGTAGCCTCAGGTCCCCTGGCCCGGTGCCAGGATGGGGGGTGTGGCCTGAGGTGCCCCAGCCCAGACTGGGGTGGGGGGACGTGCCTTGAGGTCCCCCGTCAAGCCCTGCCAGGTGGGGGGGCGCAGCCTCAGGTCCCCCGGCCCGGCACCAGGAGGGGGGAACAGCCTCAGGTCCCCTGTCAAGCCCCATCAGCAGGGGGGTGCAGCCTCAGGTCCCCCCTGGGCGGGGGGCACAGCCTGAGTTCCCCCGACCCAGCACTGGGGGTGCACCTTGAGGTCCCCTGTCAAGCCCCGCCAGGCAGGGGGGGCGCAGCCTCAGGTCCCCTGGCTCGGTGCTGGGGCAGGGGGTGTGGCCTGAGGTCCCCTGGCCTGGTGCCGGGGTGGGGGGCGCGGCCTGAAGTCCCATCAAGCCGCATCTGGTGGGGGGCATGGCCTGAGGTCCCCTGGCCTGGCACTGGGGCCGGGGGAGCAGCCTGAGGTCCCCTAGCCCAGCACCAGGACGGGAAGTGCTCCTTGAGGTCCCCTGTCAAGCCCTGCCGGGTGGGGGGCATAGCCTGAGGTCCCCTAACCCAGCACCAGGACGGGAAGCACACCTTGAGGTTCCCTGTCAAGCCCTGCCGTGTGTGGAAGGCGGCCTGAGATCCCCTGTCAAGCCCTGCCAGCCTGAGGTCCCCTGTCAAGCCCTGCTGGGTGGGGAACATGGCCTGAGGTCCCCTGTCGAGCCCCACAGGGGTGGGGGAGGGCGTAGCCTCAGGTCCCTACAGATTGCTTGTTAAGACTCTTTATGGGAACTTGGCCTCAGCTGTGGGTGCAGCCATCTTTGTGACGGAGTGATGGTTAATTAGCATATTCCCTCTTTATTAGATAGGATACTGCTTTTTCCGACACATTCTGATTCTCAAATTCAATTATCAACTTTTGATTCTTTCTTTCTTAAAAAGCTGTCAGATTTCCATTTCTTCGGGAGACATTCTCCCCAGTGTGCTGTTCAATCCCACAGGTTAAACTTTCTTCATTATTATTAAGAACTTCATACATATTAGTGAGATTGCCATTCATCGCTTTTTCATCTTTTCGGACACGGGAAGGCTTGCTAGACTAAAGCTGACGTCTTTAAAGGCGTGCAACAAGAATATCCCCACAATGATTGTGCAGAAGCCACTCAAGGTGCCGACGATGTCCTCCACAGGCATGTCCTGCCACTCCTTAAAGAGAATAGCTGAGCAGAGGTGGTGAAGAAGACGTAGTAGATGGGGGTGACGAGGGAAGTGTTGGTGAAGAAGACGTAGTAGATGGGGGTGACGAGGGAAGTGTTGAATATGTCCAGAGCCCTGTTCAGGTAGTTGATCTGCGTGCTCACACAGACAAGGAGGCTCAGCAGCAGGGCCCAGGCCAGGGGGTGCTGCAGCACAGGCTGGCCAGCAAACAGCTCCTTGATAGCTATGCCCAGGCCCTTCACACAGGAGACCGTAAACGCTCCAATCACAGAGCAGATCGTGAATGTGCACGAGAATGTTCGTCTGTCCATGGCAGGGTCCCACCACGAAGATTAGTATCAAGGACACAATGACCACAAGTGTTGCAAAGACCACAAAACCTGGGTCCCGGAGCTTGTGTGACATCTCGTTTAAAGTCTCAATCTCCTCTTCCTTTGGTGCGTGAATGACCATCACTGTGGAGCCCAGAATGCTCAGCAAGCACCCAATCTTCCCGTGAAGATTCAGCCTTTCATTGAGGAAGTATGAGGAAAGAATGGCACTGACTAGGACGCTGAGCGCTCCCAGCCGAGTCACGAGGGTGGCCGGGGCAAAGGCATACGCGGCAAAGTTGGCCACCTCACCGGCTCCCATTGAGAGCAGTCCAGCCCACCACAGCCACTCTTTAAGATATGCATGGCCACCTTGACCTGCTCTCATAGAGCCTTTGCGGGCCAGTCGCAGAAGGCCTTTCTTTTTCAAAATGAAGCTCCCTCCAATGAAAATGCTGGAGCTCATAGCCAGCCCCAGACCCATACAGAAGTCATACTTTCCACGCCCCGGGCTCATTGCGTTTGTTATGGAAGAGGTGCCGGGAGTCACATGGATCACAGGACTGCGATGCTGGTGCTGGAGGCGAGGATGCGGTTTTCAAATCCCGTGGGCCGTGGGCAGGCCGACCGCGCAGCGCGGCTTGCCCTCTGGTCACGGCCGCTCACGCCCTCACACGGGCCGAGGGGGCCGACCTCCCCTGCGCTCGCGCGGCCAGCGCCTCCGTCGCCGGCCAGTGGGAGGTGCAAGCATCCGGGGCTGCAGCCGGGCGCGCCGTCTCCTCCATGGGGAGCCCCCAGGGCAAGGAGCCCCGAACAACCTCCAGTCCCGGCCACCGCCAGCCCGTACCAGGGACCGCGCCAAGCGGAAGAGCAGAACCTGGGCGCGGCCGAATGACGCAGGGGACGGCCTCTTGTTCATTTTTTGTCTGGAAGATCTGTCCAGTGAAGTGAGTGGGGTGTTCAAGTCCCCTACTAAGACTGTATTGTTGTCAACTTCTTCCTTAAAATCCTCTAGAAGTTTTTTTTTTTTTTTTGTATATTTAAGTGCTTCTATATAAGGTGCATATATATTTACCAGGGCTATATCCTCTTGGACCAATTGCTCTAGTATTTTATAGTGTCTTTTATAGTCGCTTGTAAGGGCCTTCATTTTGAGATCTACTTTCAGATATGAGTATTACTACCCTAGCTTTTTTTTTTTTTTTTTCTTTTTCATTTATATGGCAAAATTTTCCCCATCCTTTCACTCTCATTCTGTGTGAGTCTTTCGTTGTGCGGTGGGTCACTTGTAGACAGCATATGTAGTTGGGTCATGTTTTGTATCCATTCAGTTGCCCTATGCCTTTTGGTAGGAGCACTTAATCCATTTACATTTAAGGTTATTATTGATAGGTACTTGTTTATTTTAATTCTATATGCCTATGTTTCTCTCTCTATTTCTTCTTCACATTACAGCAGTCCCTTAAGCATTTCTTGTAGTACTGGTTTGGTGGTGATAAACTTCACTAGCCTTTTTGTCTAGGAAGCTTTTTATTTCACCATCCATTTTGAATGATAGCCTCTATGCCAGCCGTGGGCAAACTACGGCCCGCGGGCCAGATCCGGCCCGTCCGGCTGTTCTATCCGGCCTGCAAAGCCGAAAGAGCGGAGGGTTCTCTTGCTCTCCCCTCCACTCCTTTACTTTGAATTTATATTAGTTCACACAAACACTCCATCCATGCTTTTGTTCCAGCCCTCCAGTCCAGTTTAAGAACCCACTGTGGCCCTCAAGTCAAAAGTTTGCCCACCCCTGCTCTATGCGGTCCCCACTTTCCATCCTTGGTTATCAGGGTTCTAAACTTTGTTTATGGTGTTTTCTGGGGGAAGTTTTTTGCTTTCAAAAGCCCTTTTTCCTTCCAAATAGCATCATGGACATGCAATATTAGAAACCTATATTTTGAGTCAGTATAGATATTAACTCAAAAGTTTTTTCCTAGCCCTAACTGGTTTGGCTCAGTGGATAGAGCGTCAGCCTGAGGACTGAAGGGTCCCGGGTTCGATTCCGGTCAAGGGCATGTACCTTTGTTGTGGGCACATCCCCAGTAGGGGGCGTGCAGGAGGCAGCTGATAGATGTTTCTCTCTCATCGATGTTTCTCACTCTCTCTCCCTCTCCTTTCCTCTCTGTATAAAAATCAATAAAATATATATATATTTTAAGCTTTTTCCTAATTGCATAGGAAATGAGTGTTATGAGCTCAGCCTTTTGGGCCAAAATAGTAGGAAGCAAGGGTTTTGCCTCTATTGTTTCCTGAAGACTGACAATGGTGTATCCAGCTTTCTGACCCCATCTATACTAATAAAAGCCTAGGTGGTCCTCGTGCCCTTGTTGTCCTCACGTCATCACAAGATGGCTGCCACAGATGGCCACCCCCACGTTGTCACAAGATGGCCACCCTCACGTCATCACAAGATGGCCCACAAGATGGCCACCACAAGATGGTGGCAGGGGAGGGCAGATGTGGGCAATCAGGCCAGCAGGGGAAGGCAGTTGGGGGTGACCAGGCCTGCAAGAGAGGGCAGTTGTGGGGAACCAGGCCTGCAGGGGAGGGCAGTTGGGACAACCAGGCCTCCAGGGGAGAGCAGTCGGGGATGATCAGGCCGGCAGGGGAGGGCAGTGGGGGTGATCAGGCCAGCAGGGGAGGGCAGTTGGGGGCGATCTGGCTGGTAGGGGAGCAGTTAGGCATTGATCAGGCTGGCAGGGGAGCAGTTAGAGCAGGGGTGGGCAAACTTTTTGACTTGAGGGCCACAATGGGTTCTTAAACTGGACCGGAGGGCCGGAACAAAAGCATGGATGGAGTGTTTGTGTGAACTAATATAAATTCAAAGTAAAGGAGCGGAGGGGAGAGCAAGAGAACCCTCTGCTCTTGCGGCTCCACGGGCCGGATAAACAGCCGAACGGGCCGGATTCAGCCCGCGGGCCGTAGTTTGCCCATGGCTGAGTTAGAGGGTGATCAGGCTGGCAGGCAGAAGTGGTTAGGGACAATCAGGCAGGCAGACAGGTGAGTGGTTAGGAGCTAGCAGTCCTGGATTGTGAGAGGGATATCCGAGGGTCCCAGATTGGAGAGGGTGCAGGCTGGGCAAGAATTTCATACACCGGGCCACTAGTCTATATATATAAAAGCCTAAGTGACCAAACAACTGAATGACCTGTCGACCAGTTGCTATGATGTAAACTGACCACCAGAGGGCAGACGCTCAATGCAGGAGCTTCCCCCTGGTGGTCAGTGAGCTTCCCACAGTGGGAGTGCTGCTCAGCTGACGACCCGTCCCCATGGCCCACCAGGCTGGTGGCAGCCACTCACTCTCTCAGTAGTCCTGCAGGTCCAACTGCTGGAAAACGGGCCAGGCACCAATGAACCAGTGCTGCCAGCACAATCCCGACAGTGCTGTCAGCCTCCTGGAAGTAGGCCTCAGGCACAACGGCTGCTTCCCCTCCCTAGACGCTCCACAAGGAAGAAACAATATAAAAGCGGCAGCCAGGTGGCTCCCAACAACTGGCATGAAAGTCAGCAGGACAGATCCAGATCCTTGGCTGGCAAGAGCATGCCACTGCCCACCCAGACGGCCTATCACCTCCTGGCCCACCCCACCCCTCTCAGGACGGGCACCAGATGCAAGGCTCATGGCTTGTGAGGGCCATTGCGGCAGCACAGCAAGGCCAGGATGAGCGGGAGTGGTAGGCAGGAGCAGCAGGTGGTGCTGGACTGTGGATTTTAGTCTGATCTCTGCAGGACACCCCAAGGGACCCCACCCATACACGAATTCGTGCACTGGGCCTCTAGTCCTGTATAAAACTGCTGCCATCCATAAACCATTGTGCTTCAGGATTAAGTAAAGTTTCATTTTTTAAGTCAGGCCTGCTTGAATATATTTGTTCAAATGTTTCTTTGCATTGGATATAATCTGGGTTTCTTTGTTTATTGTTAGAAGGGTGGCAGGGATTGTTTGACACACCTTCAGGGTTAATTCAGGAGAGTGTAGGAAGAGAGCCTGATATTTAGCCTTCCCCCTGAGCCATTGTTGTCCGTTCATTTCTAACACAACTTATGCTTGTTGGGGGTTGTACTTCTAGTGGCTGCCCTAGCATAAGTTTATGGGACTCTCCTACTAAGAGAGCAGTGGCTGCTACATCTTGTAAACAATATGGCCAGCTGGCTCCTATAGGAGCTAGTTGCTTTGAGAAGTAAGCTACTGTCCTTGGAGTCGGTCTAATTTCTGGGTGAGGACTCCAAGTGCTATTCCTTGTCTTTCTGCTATATATAGGGTAAATGGTTTTTCTAGGTTTGGCAGCCCTAAGGAGGGTGCACTGCTTAGTTTGTTTGTTTTTTTAATCCTCATCTGAGAATATTTTTTTCCATTGATTTTTATAGAGTGGAAGGGAGGGAGTAAGGGAAGGAGGGAAGAGAGAGAGAGAGAGACATCAATGTGAGAGACACATCGATGGGTTGCCTCCCGCTCCCACTCCAATGGATGGAGGGTCAGTAGGGGGGAAGAGAGTGAACCTGTAACCCAGATAGGTGCCCTTGAGCAGGAATTGTTATATTGTAAATCAGTGAGCTAAACAGAGGATGCCTTAGTAAGCCAAATTTTGGAGTCTTTATTACATCGGCAGTCTCAGAGGAATTGTTTCTAGAGTCTGAGCAAAATAACATAGAGGAAGCCCTCCCTTTATACTCTCCTGGGCTTTTTTTCTTCCAAATATAGAGTGGGGCTTCCGGACCTTTCACAGGCTTTTTAAAAAAAACAACAACACACCCTATGTAAGACTATATCTCAAGGCCTGGCCTGATGCCAGTATTGACAACCCCATCTGGGGGTTTATATTGTTCATGATTTATGGCCTTTCTAAAATGGGAGTAGTACTTTGGGTAAACAGGTCTTGCAGGACCAGATAAGTGCGTTCGTTTTCCCTATTTTGCGAGTAAGTGTGTTTACAGAAGCCAAGAATAGCAAAGTTAATTCACAGAACAAAGGACCATTTTAGTAGAAAATTTCTAACAGTAGTTTTTAAAACATAGAGGTTACTGGAACAAGAAGGCCTATGTTTCAGAATCAAATCCACAACCTTTTTGTTGTGGGCCAATGCTCCAACCACTTAGCAATACTGGCCAAGGCTAGTTTGATTTTTAACTACTCAAAGGCATGGTGGCATTAAGGGGTACAGTTATCATCTCCCTTTAAAGCCTCATATGGAGATTAAGCAATTAGCTCAAAAACCTGGTATCCACAGGTAGCAGAAACTGGATATTCCTAAAAATCCTTGAAGCTGTTGTTTACTTTGTGGGACCCCAAGAGGGAGTATGGCCTGTTTTCTTTGGCATGACAGGGACTGGGCCGCTCCCTGGTAAGTGAACACCCTAGGTATTAGATCTTCTGGGGGATTATGTGGGGCTTTTTGGGAGAGACTTTATATCCTCTGTCTGTGATTATGTGGGGCTTTTTGGTCAGTTGGAGTTCTTTTAATTCTTTGGCTAAAGCATTTCAAAACAAATGGAGACTGTCCCTAAAGCCCTGAGGGAGCACAGTCCATTTATATATTGATAAATCTCCCTAGTTTGCCGGTTAGTTCATTCAAATGCAATTAAGTACTGGGAATCAGGATGAAGGAGAATGCTGAAAAAGGCATCCTTTAAATCCAATACAGCAAAATATTTGGCTTCTCCTGGGATTTGAGTTAAGACAGTGTAAGGATTTGAAACTATAGGATGTACCAGAATTGCAACCTCATTTACTGATCTTAGGCCTTGTACAAACTGACATTCTCTGTTTGTCTTTTGTGCTGGAAGAATAGAGGTATTGCAAGGGGACTGGAAGGACCTGAGAAGCCAATGATTTTGAACTTTTTTTAATTTAAAACAAATCTATATTGTTTAGAGTATAAGAGATGTCCCACTTCTCACCCCCTCCCCCCATTGCCCATGTCCACTTGGTTCTGCCCTGCCCCAGGCCTTCACCACCCTATTGTCTGTGTCCATAGGTAATGCATGTAAGATCTTTGGTTAAACTCTCCCCGCCCCTCCCCCCTTCCCTCTGAGATTCGTCAGTCTGTGCCGTGTTTCCATGCCTCTGGTTCTATTTTATTCATCAGTTTATTTTATTCATTAGATTCCTTGCTCATTTATTTTGATTTTTAGATTCAATTGTTGATAGATATGTATTTATTACCATTATATTGTTCATATTTTTAATCTTTTCTCCTTCTCCTTTTCATCTACTTCAACAAAACACTTCAACATTTCATGAAATACTGGTTTGGTGGTGATAAACTCCTTTAGCTTTTTCATGTCTGTGAAGCTCTTTATCTGACCTTCAATTCTAAATGATAGCTTTTCTGGGTAAAGTAATCTTGGTTGTAGGTCCTTGCTATTCATCACTTTGAATATTTCTTGCCACTCAAAGTTTCTGTTAAGAAATCAACTGACAGCCTTATGGGTGCTCCCTTGTAGGTAACAAACTGCTTTTTTCTTGCTGCTTTTAAGATTCTTTATTTGACTTTAACCCTTGGCATTTTAATTACAATGTGTCTTGGTGAGGGCCCCTTTGGGTTCCTCTTGTTTGGGACTCTCTGTGCTTCCTGCACTGGTAAGCCTATTTCTTTCACCAGGTAGGGGAAGTTTCTATCATTATTTCTTCAAATAGGTTTTCAATATCTTGCTCTCCCTCTTCTCCTTTTGGAACCCCATAATGCAAATGTTGGTATGCTTGAAGTTGTCCCAGAGGCTCCTCACATTATCTTCATATTTTGGATTCCTTTACCTTTTTTCCTTCTGATTGGGTGTTTTTTGCTTCCTCATATTCCAAATTGTTTATTTGATTCTCCGGATCTTCTACTCTACTGTTGAATTCCTGTAAATTACTCTTTATTTCAGTTACTGTATGCTTAGTTTCTGACTGGTCTTTTTTCATGTCTTTGCCATTCCCACTAAGATCCTTAAAGTCTCACTAAGTCCCTTGATGCTCTCTTTGAGTCCCTTGAAGTTCTCATTAAGAGTAAAGTTATAACTACTGCTTTGAATTCTGTATCCAGTAGTTTGCTTGCTTCCATTTCATTTATTTCTCTTTCTGGAGATTTCTTCCATTCTTTCATTTGTGACATGTTTCTTTGTCTCTGCATTTTGGCTGCTTCCCTGTGTTTGTTTCTATATATTAGGTAGAACTGCTATCACTCCTGGAATTGGTAGAGTGGCCTTGTATATTAGGTATCCTGTAGGGCCCAGTGGCTCAGTCTCCCCAGTCACCTGAGCTGGGCACTTTAAGTGCACCCCTGTGTGGGCTGTGTGCACAGTCTTGTTGTAGTTGAGCCTTGATTTCTATTGGCATCACTGGGAGGAGTTGACTTCCAGGCCAATTGGCTATGAGGACCAGCTGCAACTACAGTGGGAGAGCTGCTGTATAGGAGACACCCCCATGGAGCAGGACTTGCTTCAGTGGGGCTTTGGCACTCACTGAGTCTGCCCTTGAGTATGTTGCTTGTGAATGTGTAGAGTTGTAATCTGGTATGGTCTGAAGCTGTCCACTGGGTGCACTGGCTCTGGGGCCTTCTGGGAAGTGCAAAGTCAGCCACTGCCTGGGGCCACCTGGCAGGAGCTTTGGAGAGATGTGCAGATGGCTGCTACTTGTATTGGATGTGGAAGTGCCCAGGCAAGGCCCAGTTGTGAAGCAAGGCAGGGTGGTGTTAGTTTCGGGTCTTGGGCCTTTTATTGATAGGTTTGGGGCACACTGATGCCAGCTGCTGCTTGTTTAAGAGTTTTTAGGAAAGTCTGAAGCCTAAGCCACAATAGGACATTCATATGGAAAAGCTGCTGGAAATAGCTTGGGTGGGGCTGCAAATTGGCTGGGGTGGATCACAGGGATTCAACAAGAAAATACAACTCTTGTAAACATATATGCACCCAATCTAGGAACACCCAAGTACATTAAAAACCCTTGATGGATTTTAAGGGAGAGATTAACAGGAATACAGTCATAGTAGAGGACTTTAACACTCCACTGACATCACTGGATAGATCTTCCAAACAAAAAATTAACATGCAAACAGCGGCCTTAAATGACACCCTAGATATTGACAGAACATTTGACCCCAAAGCAACAGAATATATGTTCTTCTAAAGTGCACATGGAACATTCTCAAAGATAGACCACATGTTAGGGCACAAAACAAGTCTATACAAATTCTAGAAGATTGATATAACACAAGCATCTTCTCGGATCCCAGTGGCATGAAGTTAGAAATCAACAGCAATAAATAAAACCTCAAAAACACTCAAACACATGGAAGCTAAATAGCATGTTATTAAGCAATGAATGAGTTACCAATGAAATCAGGCAATAAATAAATAAAAATTCCTGGAAACACATGAAAATTAACACACAACCACCCAAAACCTATGGGACACGGTGAAAACAGTCCTGAGAGGGAAGTTCATAGCACTTACAGGCCTATTTCAAGAAACGAGAGAAAGGACTAATACATTTTCTAACCCTGCAACTAAATGAATTAGAAAGAGAATACCAAGAAAAGCCCAGAGGAAGTAAAAGGAAGAAAATAATAAAGATCAGAGTGGAGCCCTAGCTGATTTGACTCAGTGGATAGAGTGTCAGCCTGTGGACTGAAGGGTCCCGGGTTTGATTCTGGTCAATGGCACATGCCTGGGTCTCAGGCTTAATCCCCAGTAGGGGCGTGCAGGAAGCAGCTGATCAATGATTCTCTCTCATCATTGATGTTTCTATCCCTTGCTCCCTCTCCCTTCCTCTCAGAAGTCAATAAAAATACTAATAAGTAAATAAAGATCAGAGCAGAAATAAATGACATACAGACTAAAAAAAAAACCAAAACAGTAAAAAAAAAAAAATCAATAAATCCAAGAGCTGATTCTTTGAAAAGATAAACAAGATTGATGAATCTCTAGCCAGACTCATCAAAGAAAGAGGATGCAAATAAATAAAATCAGAAATGAAAGAGGCAATATAACAATGGACACTGAAGAAATTTAAAGGATTGTAAGCAAATACTATGAACAACTATATGCCAACAAACTGGACAACCTGGGGGAAATGGACAAATACCTAGAAACATACAGTCTTCTAAAACTCGATCAGGAAAAATTCAAAAACCTGAGTAGGCCAATAACAACTAATGAAATTGAAGCAGTAATTTTAAAACTTCCAGCAAACAAAAGTCCTGGGATGGATGGATTTACAGGTCAATTTTACCAAACATTCAAAGAACTAACACCTATCCCCCTCAAACTGTTCCAAAAAAATTCAAGAGGAAGGAACACTTCTAAGCTCTTTTTACAAAACCAGCATTATCCTAATTCCAAAACCAAATAAAGACACTACAAATGAAAAAAAAAATTACAGGCCAATATCCCTGATGAATGTAGATGTTAAAATCCTCAACAAAATATTAGCAAATCAGATCCAGCAATATATTGAAAATATCATACACCATAATCAGGTGGGATTTATTCCAGAGATGCAAGGCTGATACAATATTCACAAATCAATAAATGTGATACATTACATAAACAAACTGAAAGATAAAAATGACATGATCATATCAATAGATGCAGAAAAAAAGCATTTGACAAAATCCAGCACTCTTTTTTGATAAAAACTCTCAGTTAAGTGGGAATAGAGCGATCATACCTCAACATAATAAAGGGTATATATCACAAACATACAGCCAACATAATACTTAATGGGGAAAAACTAAAACCATTTCCCCTAAGAACAGGAACAAGACAGGTTTTACCACTCTTATTCAACATAGTATTGGAAGTCCTAGTCACTGCAATAAGATAAGAAGAAGAAATAAAGAGCATCCAAATTGGAAAGAAGAAAATAAAACTATCATTATTTGTAGATGACATGATATTGTACATAGAAAACCCTAAAGACTCCATCAGGAAACTACTAGACTTAATAAATGAATTCGGCAATGTAGCAGGATACAAAATCAACAGCCACAAATCCATGGCATTTTTATACATCAATAATGAACTCTCAGAAAGAGAAACTAAAAAAGCAATCCCATTTACCATTGCAACAAAAAAATAAAATAAGATACCTAGGAATAAACTTAACCAAGGAGGTAAAAGACCTGCACTTGGAAAACTATAGGACACTGAAAAAAAAAAGAGGAAGATACAAACAAATGGAAGCATATACAATGTTCATGTTTTGGAAGAATTAACACCATTAAAATGTCTATACTACCAAAAGCAATCTACACAGTTCAACACAATTCCTATTAAAATACCAATGGCATACTTCACAGAGCTAGAACAAATACTCCAAAAATTTATATGGAACTGTAAAAGACCCCAAATAGCTGCAGCAATCTTGAGAAAGAAAAACAAAGTAGGAGGGATCAGAATACTGGATATCAAACTATACTACAAAGCCATTATAACCAAAACAGCTTGGTACCGACACCTGAACAGACATATAGGCCAGTGGATTAGAACAGAGACTCCAGAAATTGATCCACACATTATGGTCAATTAATATTTGACAAAGGAGGTAAGAACATACAATTGAGTAAAGGCAGTCTCTTCAACAAATGGTGCTGGGGAAAATTGGGCAGACACATGCAAAAAGATAAAACTAGACCACCAATTTACACTACACACAAGAATAAACTCAAGGTGGATAAAAGACAAGGCATGAAACCATAAAAATCTTAGAAGGAAACATAGGCAGTAAAATCTCAGACATCTCATGTAACATAGCAATATGTTTATGGATACATCTCCTAGGGCAAAGGAAACTAAGGAGATAGTAAACAAATGGGACTTCATCAAAATAAAAAAACTTCTGCACAGCAAAAGAATCCACCATCAAATTGAAAAGGGAACCCACTGAATGGGAGAACATATTTGCCAATGATACATCTGTTAAGGGGTTAATATCTAAAATATGTAATGTACTCATATAACTCAACAAAAAGAATATAAGCAATCCAATTAAAAATAGGCATATGGACCTTCACCCGGGGAGACTTTGGATATGTCCCAGGACCCTACAGCCACAACACCCAGGGACCAGCTGCCTCAGCTTTGAACTCACGAATACCGAGACTCCAGCTTCCTGAGCCGCGGGCACCTAAAAAGTTTGTCCAGGGGAGACAAGGTGACAGCCGAATATGTGAACAGGTCCTGCGCCTTCTCACAGAGCAGATAGCTGAATCAAATAACATCCACCTGTAATTGGCAAATTAAACACAGCTGGTGAGGCAATCGATGGATGGAAAGGTCAGAGATTGCCTGGAGAGAGGTGGGATCTGGGATCTGGGCTGGAGGGAGAAATGCACACAGCTGGGACTAGAGTCCCAGAAGGAGACTGTGCTGCACCAAATCCATGGTCTTTGGGGTCAGTGTAGCCCTCAAATGTAGCCTCAAAGGGTGTCCACAGGGCTTCTGACAGCAGGGGACTTTAGATCTAAACCCAGAGCCGTGGGAGATTGTGCCCAGTGAAGCAGCCTGAAGTTCTATACCAGCCACACAGTGCTGGGGGGCGGGGAGGAGAAAGATGCGAGGCGGTGCGGTTTCTTTGTCATTTTGACTTCCTTGCTTTTGCTTGCTAAGCCCAGTACCTAGGATCTTCCAATTAAAAATACTCACTGAGACTGCAGGGGAAGGTGGTTTTTGTGGAAATTTGGGAGCAGAATAGGGAGAAACGAGCAGGAAACCAGCTTTGGGACAGTCTATCCCTCAAACCCAGTCTTGAGTGTGACAGAGAAAGGAAGAGTCTAAACACCCCCAGGGAGCCCTGGGGGCCTGGGTTGAGGGGCTGTTTGGTCCCAGTAACATCACCACCCAGGGGCTGTGTCAGAAATAGACGCTTGTGTAAATACAACTGAAGGCGGGCAGAAAAACAAAGTGAGCAGAGTGATCCCGCCTGCTTGAAACCAAGGTTATGGGTTATGACACAGAGGAGCGTTGGACTGCAGGGAACTTCAACACTGTGCTGACTACCTGATAGGAAACAGACATGCCAGGCAGAACAGTAGAGAGGGGTCTTAAACCAGCCCCCATGGGTCACTGAAGCTCCACTGAAGCAAACAAATTTCACTACTTCACTTGGTTATTTTTTATCTTTTACTTAAGAAACTAAAATTTTTTTCTGACTTTTTTATTATTATACTAGAGGCCCTATGCACGAAATTTGTGAAAGAGTAGGCTTTCCTTCCTCTGGCTGCCAGCACCAGCTTCCCTCTGGCACCTGGGACCTGGGCTTCCCTTAGGCCACCAGCAGGCACCTGGAACCCGGGCTTTCCTCGCAGCCCCGGCATCAACTGGAAGGACATCTGGCCAAATTAGCATATTATGCTTTCATTATCATAGATTTTTATTTATAACTAGAGGCCCGATGCACGAGATTCATATACTGGGGAGGGGGGGTCCCTCAGCCTGGCCTGCACCCTCTTGCAGTCTAGGGCTCTCACAGTCTGGGACCCCTCGCTCCTTACCGCCCACCTGCAGCAGAGGTAGGAGAGGCTCTTGCCACAGCTGCTGCACTCGCCAGCCATGAGCCCGGCTTCTGGCTGAGCAGCGGTCACCCTGTGGGAACACACTGACCACCAGGGGGCAGCTCTTGCGTTGAGAGTCTGCCCCCTGGTGGTCAGTGTATGTCATAGCGACCGGTCATTTCACCATTCGGTAGATTTGCATATTAGCCTTTTATTATATAGGATAATTATTATTATTTTACCATTTTCTAAGTTTTGTTTTATTTTTTCTTTATTTTATTATTATTTTTGATTAGTAGTCTACATTCTATTTTTATTTTAGCATTATTTTACTCTACTTCAATTTTTCATTTATGCCAACATTTTCTTCCTCACTTTTTCCCTTTTTCATCCTCTTTCTCTTACCCTTTTACTGCTTTAGTTTTTCTCTACCCTTTCTTTATACTCCCTGTTAAAAATGGATCTTACTCATATATCTAATTTCCTCTCCCCTGCTCTAAGTCCATGCGCACTTCTCTTTTCTCTTTCGTCACTAGCCAATATTTTTCTTTCTTCTGTTTTGGTGTTTGATTGTTTTTTAGTTTGTTTTTTTCTGTTCTTTTTCTTTATGCTGTTTTTCCTCTCCTCAATTATTATCTTCTTCTACTAATAGCTTAATTAGTTTCAATCACCCACCTAGGCCTATCTACCCTCTATCCTCCTTTTCCAAAAATAGACAAATACATAGATAGACAGATTAAAGAAAGGGAAAAATTTTTCTATATAAATATAAATTTTTATATATATATTTTAATATATATATACTTTTCAATTTTTTTTGTATTTTTTTTCCTTTTCTTCTTAGACACTCATTTTCTTTCTACCTCCTCTATACAGAATTGTGGCCATTTCCCCATTCATTCAATTCCTTCACCTTACCTTCTGGAAATAAGCTCTGCCTCTTCAGATTCAGTTTCCCTCCTTTTCTGAGTGTTTGTTGTTTGCGTTTTTTGGATTAGTTTTGGTTTTTTGGAGTTTCCTCCCCATATACATATATTTCCCTCCCTTCTTTTTTCTTCTCTTTCTTTTCTCTCTTACCTTTTTTACTTTTCTCAATATAATTTTTGCACTCTTTTCTCTCCCCTAATTCTTTTTTCTCTGGTGGTCACCTTTATTTGGGGTTATTGGCATCATGAATACATTCGTGTTTCGTGCCCTCTGTGGTGTGTCTTGCCATGTGGTATTTTGTGCCTTTAAGTCAACACAGTAGAGAGTGAGCAACATAACCAGACATCCAGAAAGGAGCAAAAATGGGGAGACAAAGAAACAGCCCCCATACGAAAGAAAAGGAAGAATCACCAGAAAAGGAAGTAAAAGAAATGGAGGCAAGGAGAAACCAAGATGGCGGCATAGGTAAACACCTAAACTGCTGCCTCGCACAACAATTTCAAAACTACAACTAAAAGACAGAACGGACACCATCCAGAACCACAGGAAAGCTGGCTGAGTGAAAATTCTACAACTAGAAGGAAAGAGAAAAGCTCACAGAGAATTGGAGGTACAGCAAAGGGTCTTTGTGCGCGCAGAGAGGAAGGGCGGCTGAGAGCCTGGCTGACTTTCTCTGGCGGAAGGGGGAAGGAAGCCCCCGACCGCAGTGAACCCCAGTTCTGACTGCACTGAACCCCAGTTCCAGGCGAGCCCCTGGGGACCCACGCTCTTACGGGGGGAGTCTGGACTCTCGGGCGGAGACTCGGGAGCTGGGGAAGGCAGAAGTCTGAAGGCGCGGCGTGCCAGTGCGCACAAAGGCTGCGGAGGTTGCCACAGACTTTCCCTAGTGAAAGAGAGTCGGAGGCTCCTGACCGCACTGAGCCCCAGTTCTAACTGCACTGGACCCCAGTTCCGGGCAAGCCCCTGGGGACCCATGCTCTTACGGGGGGAGTCTGGACTCTCGGGCGGAGACTCGGGAGCTGGGGAAGGCAGAAGTCTGAAGGCGCGGCATGCCAGTGCGCACAAAGGCTGCGGAGGTTGCCACAGACTTTCCCTAGTGAAAGAGAGTCGGAGGCTCCTGACTGCACTGAGCCCCAGTTCTAACTACACTGGACCCCAGTTCCAGGCGAGCCCCTGGGGACCCATGCTCTTGTGGGGGGAATCTGGACTCTCGGGCGGAGACTCAGGAGCCGGGGAAGGCGGAGGACTGAAGGCGCGCGCATGCCAGTGCGCACAAAGGCTGCGGAGGTTGCCGCAGGCTTTCCCTAGTGGAAGGGAGTCGGAGGCTCCTGACCGCACTGAGCCCCAGTTCTAACTGCACTGGACCCCAGTTCCAGGTGAGCCCCTCAGGACCCACGCTCTTGTGGGGGGAATCTGGACTCTCGGGCAGAGACTAGGGAGCTGGGGAAGGCAGAGGTCTGCGCGTGTGCACAAGGGCAAGGCTGCCGGGAAGCCAAGACTGTCTGCTCCGCCCTGAGATTCCACCCCATCCAAGCCGAGCACAGAGGCTATTGCAATTTGGCAAGTCTAATCCTATAAGGCTGTCTCCAGCACCGAACTTCTCCCAGCATAGACGCAGCTGATCCTTACAGCCAACTGGCCTGGAGGTCAATTCCTCCCAGTGATACCAACAACAATCAAGACTTAACTACAACAAGGCTGTACACACAGTCCACAAAGGGGTGCACCAAGAGTGTCCACCTCAGGTTAACTGGGGAGGCCGACCCACTGGGCCATATAGGAAACCTAGCACGCAAATTTACCCTACCAACTCAGGGAAGCAGTGAAAATGCGGCGTCAAAGAAACAGATCACAAACAAAAGAAATGGAGGAAAACAAACAACTGGATATAGAATTCAAAACCTCGGTTATAAGGCTTTTCAAGAATATCCTAGAAAAGGCCGATAAATATAACGAGACCCTCGAAGATATGAAAAAGGACCAACTAGAAATTAAACATACACTGACTGAAATAAAAAATATTATACAGAGACCCCAAAACAGACTAGAGGAACACAAGAATCAAGTCAAAGAATTGAAATACAAAGAAGCAAAAAACACTCAACCAAAAAAGCAAAAAGCAAAAAAAAAAAAAATCCAAAAAGTTGAAGATAGTGTAAGAAGACTCTGGGACAACTTCAAGCATACCAACATCAGAATTATGGGGGTGCCAGAAGAAGAGAGAGAGCAAGATACTGAAAACCTATTTGAAGAAATAATGACAGAAAACTTCCCCCACCTGGTGAAAGAAATAGACTTACAAGTCCAGGAAGCACACAGAACCCCAAACAAAAGGAATCCAAAGAGGACCACACCAAGACACATCATAATTAAAATGCCAAGAGCAAAAGACAAAGAGAGAATATTAAAAGCAGCAAGAGAAAAACAGTTAGTTACCTACAAGGGAGCACCCATACGACTGTCAGCTGATTTCTCAACAGAAACTATGCAGGCCAGACGGGAGTGGCAAGAAATTTTCAATGTGATGAATAGCAAGAACCTACAACCAAGATTACTCTACCCAGCAAAGCTATCATTCAGAATTGAAGGGCAGATAAAGAGCTTCACAGATAAGAAAAAGCTAAAGGAGTTCATCACCACCAAACCAGTATTATATGAAATGCTGAAAGGTATTCTTAAAGAAGAGGAAGAAGAAAAAAGTAAAGAGAAAAATTATGAACAACAAATACATATCTATCAACAAGTGAACCTAAAAATCAAGTGAATTAAAAACCTGAGGAACAGAATAATCTGGTGAATATAATAGAATCAGGGGCATAGAAAGGGAGTGGACTGATAATTCTCAGGGGGAATGGGGTATGAGGGGTTCATGAAGAGAATGGACAAAAATCATACACCTATGGATGAGGACAGTGTGGGGGAGGTAAGGGCAGAAGGTGGGGTGGGAACTGGGTGGAGGGGAGCTACGGGGGGGAAAAGGAGAAACAATTGTAATAATCTGAATAAAGATTTATTAAAATTAAAAAGAAAAGAAATGGAGGCAAGCAACTTGTCAGAGAAAGAATTCAGAGCAATGGTCATAAGGACACTGAAAAGGATGGAAGACAAATTCAACAACATGTGTAAGAACCAATAGGAAATGAAGAAGAACCAAGGAGAAATGAAGAAAGACATCGCTGCAATAAAGAACACAATAAAAATTATGAACAGTAGACTAGAAGAAGTGGAGGACTGCATCAGTGAGCTAGAAGACAAGGTAGGAAAAAATACCCAAGCAGAGCAGCAACTGGAAAATAAAAAACTTAAAAATCAGTAGAGCCTAAGGGAACTTTGGGACAAAACAAATCAAAACAACATCCACAAGATAGGGGTGCCAGAGGAGAGGAAACTGAGCAAGGAATAGAAAACCTGTTTGAAGAAATAATGACAGAAAACTTCCCTGATATTGTGAAGAAAAAACTCACATATGTCCAAGAAGCTCACAGAGTCCCAAACAAGATGAACCCAAAAAGAAATGCACCAAGACACATTATAATTAATTGGCAAACACCAACAACAAAGTAAAAATCTTAAAGGCTGCCAGAGAGAGACAGAAAGTTACCTACAAGGGATCTCCTTATCAGACTATTAACTGATTTCTCAACAGAAACACATCAGGCCAAAAGGGAATGGAATGAAATATACAAAGTCATGCAAAGCAAGGGTCTGAATTCAAGAATACTATACCCAGCAAGACTATCAGTCATAATTCAAGGTGAAATCAGGAGCTTCACAGACAAAAAAGGACTAAGGGAGTTTATTACCACCAAACCAGCAATGCAAAAAATGCTAAAGGAACTGCTGTAAAAAGAAGAAATAGGAAGGGAAGAAGGAACACAGGCATAAAGACTAAAAATGGTGCCCTAACTGGTATGGCTCAGTGGATAGAGCATCAGCCTGCAGACTGAAGGGCCCCAGGTTCGAATCTGGTCAAGGGCATGTACCTTGGTTGGGGGTGTGCAGGAGGCAGCTGATCGATGTTTCTCTCTTATCAATGTTTCTAACTCTCTATCCCTCTCCCTTCCTCTCTGTAAAAAAATCAATAAAATATATTAGAAAAATAAGAATAAAAATGGTGACAAACACTTATCAATAATAACTTTAAATGTTAATGGATTAAATGCCCCAATCAAAAGACATAGGGTAGCTGAATGGATAAGAAAACATGACCCATATATCTCTGTCTATAGGAAACCCACCTCAGAACAAAGGACTCACACAGACTGATAATGAAGGAATGAGAAAAAAATTTTCTGGCAAATGGAAATGAAAATAAAGTTGGGGTAGCAATACTTATATCTGACAAATTACACCTCAAAGTGAAGGCCATAACAAGAGATAAGGAAGGCCACTTCATAATACTAAAGGGAGCAATTCAACAAGAAGATATAACTCTGGTAAACATATATGCACCCAATACAGGAGCACCCAAATACATAAAAAATACTTCTGGAAGATATCAAGGGAGAGATCAACAGCAATACAGTCATAGTTGGGGACTTTAATACCCACTAACACCACTGGATAAATCCTCTAAACAAAAAAATCAGCAAAGTAACATCAATCCTAAATGAATCGCTAGATCAGAAGGAATTAGTTGACATCTTCATAATATTTCACCCCAAATCCACAGAATACACTTTCTTTTCATGTGCACATGGGTCATTTTCAAAGATAGACCGCATGTTGGGACACAGGCAAAGTCTCTTCAAATTCAAGAAGATAGATATCATACCAAGCATCTTCTCAGATAACAATGGCATAAAATTAGAAATCAACTACAATAAAAACAATGAAAAAAAATCAAACACTTGGAGGCTAAATAGCATGCTATTAAACAATGTTTGGGTTACAAAAGAGCTCAAAGAAGAAATAAAAAGCATCCTGGCAACAAACGACAATGAAAATACAACAATCCCAAACTATGGGACACAATGAAAGCAGTCTTCAGAGGAATATTCATAGCTCTACAGGCCTACCTCAAAAAAACAAGAAAAAATGGTAATAAATTGTCTAACCCTACAACTCAAAGAGTTAGAAAGAGAGCAACAAGAAAAGCCCAGCATAAACAGAAGGAAGGAAATAATAAGGATCAGAGCAGAAATAAATGACATAGAGACCAAAAAAATAATACAAGAGATCAACAAAACGAAGAGCTGGTTCTTTCAAAGGATAAAGAAGCTTGATGAACCTCTAGCCAGGCTCATCAAGAAGCAAAGAGAGAGGACCCAAATAAACAAAATCAGAAATGAAAGAGGTGAAGTAACAACCGACCCCACAGGCATACAAAGGATTGTAAAAAATACTATGAACAACTCTATTCCAACAAACTGGACAACCTAGATGAAATGGACAAATTCTTACAAAAATACAACCTTCCAAATCTCAATCAGGAAGAATAAAAAAAAAAAAAAAAACCTGAACAGGCCAATAACTACCAATGAAATTGAAGCAGTAATCAATAAACTTACAGCAAACAAAAGCCCTGGTCCCGATGGCTTCACAGGGGAGTTTTACCAAACATTCAAAGAAGAACTAAAACCCATCCTCCACAGATTATTCTAAAAAATTCAAGAGGAAGGCACATTTCCAAGCTCTTTCTATGAAGCCAGCATTACCCTAATCCCAAAACCAGATACAGACACTACAAAGAAACAGAATTGCAGGCCAATATCCCTGACGAACATATATGCTAAAATCCTCAACAAAATTCTAGCAAATAGGATCCAGCATTACATTAGAAAGATCATACACCATGACCAAGTGGGGTTTAATCTAGGGATGCAAGGATGGTACAATATCCGCAAATCAATAAATGTGATACATCACATAAACAAATTGAGAGACAAAAATCATATAATCATATCAATTGATGCAGAAAAAGCATTGGACAAAATCCAACACACTTTCTTGATAAAAACTCTCAGCAAAGTGGGAATAGAGGGATCATACCTCAACATAATAAAAGCCTTATATAACAAATCTATAGCCAACATCATACTAAATGGGCAAAAACTAAACCCATTTCCCCTAAGACAAGGAACAAGGCAGGGATGCCCACTTTCACTACTCCTATTCGATATAGTACTAGAAGTACTAGCCATAGCGATCAGATAAGAAAAAGAAATAAAAGACATCCAAATTGGAAAAGAAGAAGTAAAACTGTCCTTATTCACAGATGACATGATACTGTACATAGAAAACCCCAAAGACTCCATAAAAAAACTCCTAGACCTAATAAATGTATTTGGCAATGTAGCAGGATACAAAATTAACACCCAGAAACCTATGGCCTTTTTATACACCAATAATGAACTCACAGAAAGAGAAACTAAAAAAAAAAAAAAAAAAAAAAAATCCAATTTACCATTGCACCAAAAAAATTAAGATACCTAGGAATAAATTTAACTAAGGAGGTAAAAGACCTGTACTCAGAAAACTACAGGACATAGAGAGAGAGAGAGAGAGAGAGAGAGAGAGAGAGAGAGATAAACAAATGGAAGAAAATACCATGTTCATAGATTGGTAGACTCAACATCATTAAATGTCCATACTACCCAAAGCAATCTACAGATTCAATGCAATCCCCATTAAAATACCAATGGCATATTTCAAAGACCTAGAACAAACTCTCCAAAACTTCATCTGGAATAAAAAACGACAACCCCGAATAGCTGCAGCAATTCTGAGAAAGAAGAACAAAGTTGGAAGGATCACAATACCAGATATCAAGCTATATAACAAAGCCATGGTTCTCAAAACTGCATGGTACTAGCACAAGAACAGACATATAGACCAATGGAACAGAACAGAGAACCCAGAAATCGATCCAAGCCATTATGCTCAATTAATATTTGACAAAGGAGGCAATAGCATACAATGGAGTCAAGACAGTCAGATACAAGCAAAAAAAAAAGAAAAAAGAAAAAAGAAACTAGATCACCAACTTACACCATACACAAAAACAAACTCAAAATGGCTAAAAGATTTAAATGTAAGATGGTTAACCATAAAAAATCCTACAAAACTCCATAGGCAGCAAAATATCAGACATATGTCATAGAAATATCTTTACCAACACAGGTCCTAGGGCAATGGAGACTAAGGAGAAAATAAACAAATGTGACTACATCAAAATGAAAAGCTTTTGCACAGCGAAAGAAACCATCAACAAAACAACAAGAAATCCCACTGCATGGGAGAACATATTTGCCAATGCTATTTCAGATAAAGGCTTAATCTCCAACATTTACAGAGAACTCATACAACTTAACAAAAGGAAGATAAAAAATCCAATTTTAAAAATGGGCAAAGGACCTAAATAGACATTTTTCGAAAGAGGACATACAGAAGGCCGAGAGACATATGAAAACATACTCAAAGATACTAATCATCCAAGAGATGCAAATCAAAACAACAATGAGGTACCATCTCACACCTGTCAGAATGGCTATCATCAACAAATGACAAGTGCTGGTGAGGATGTGGAGAAAAGGAACTGCATTCATGCACTGCTGGTGGGAATGCAGACTGGTGCAGCCACTGTGGAAGACAGTATGGATTCCTCAAAAAGTTAAAAATGGAACTCCCATTTGATCCACTAATCTCACTTCTAGGACTATATCCTAAGAAACCAGAAACACCCATCAGAAAGAATATATGCACCCCTGTGTTCATAGCAGCACAATTTACAATAACTGAGATTTGGAAACAACCTGAGTGCCCATCAGCAGATGAGTGGATCAGAAAACTGTGGTACATCTACACAATGGAATACTATGCCACTATAAAAGAGAAGGAACTTTTACCAAATGCAACAGCATAGATGGAACTGCAGAGCATTATGCTAAGTGAATAAGCCAGTGGGAGAAAGATAAATATCACATGATCTCACTCATATGTGGGATATAATGATCATCAACATAAACTGATGAACAAAAATAGATCCAGAGACAAATGGCAGGGGAGGTGAGGGGGTTAGAGAGCAACCAAAGGACTTATATGCATGCATATTAGCATAACCAATGGACATAGACACTGGGGTGGTGGAGACTTGCCCTCAGGGGAGGGAAAGGCGGGGGGGGGGGGAGGGTCAATCAGGGAAAAGGGAGACATATGTAAAACTTTAGACAATAAAAAATAAGTTAAAAAAAAAAAAGGCATGCGACCCGAGTAGACATTTCCCCAAAGAGGGTGTTCAAATGGCCAAGAGACACATGAAAAAATGCTCAAAGTCACTAATCATCAGAGAGATGCAAATTAGAACCACAATGAGATATTACCTCACACCTGTCAGAATGGCTGTCATAAAAAAATTCAACAAACAAGTGCTGATGAGGTTGTGGAGAAAAGGGAACACTAGTTCACTGCTGGTGGGAATGCAGATTGGTGCAGTCACTATGGAAAACAGTATGGAGTTTCCTTAACAAAATAAAAATGGAACTTCAGTTTAACACAGTGATCCCCCTTCTGGGAATATATCCTAAAAATCCCAAAACACCAATCAGAAAGAATATATGCACCCCTATGTTCATGCAGCATTATTTACATTAGCTAAAATTTGGAAACAGCCCAACTGCTCATCAGTAGATTAATGGATAGAAAAGCTGTCATTTAAACTATGGAATACTATACATCTGTAAAAAAAAAAGAAAAAGAAAAAAAAAAAAGAGGGGTCTCTTATCCTTTGGGACAACATGATGGACCTGGAAAATATTATGCTAAGTGAAATTAGCCAAACTGAGAAAGACAAATATCACATGATCTCACTTATTTGTGGAATCTAATGAACAAAATGAAATGACCAACAAAATAAGACCAGAAGCAGGGAGGCATGGAACAGACTGACATACCTTGATATGAGGTTGGAGGGACAAGAAGAGATAAACCAAAGAACTTATATACTTATATGCATAGCCCATGGACACTTGCAATATGGTGGTGAAGACCTGGGCGGGGGGCGGGGGGCAAGGGGGCAGGGCTCAGAGGGGCTCAGAGGAGGAGGGGAATGGGGGGAGGAAATGGGAGATATCTGTAATACTATCAACAATGAAAAATATATATTTTTTTAAAAAGAAGGAATAGCGTGAAGTGTTGCAGAAGGGGCAAGTAAGAAAAGGGCATTGTATTTGGGAACATGGAAGTTATGTGTGACCTTGCCAAGAGGGTTAAGTGGAATTGTGGAGACAGGGACATGATTTGAGAAGGTTTATAAGAAAATGGGGTGAGAGTGAAGATGGGAGGACCAAACAAATCCTTCACAGGGTCTTGCTCTACAGGATAGTAGAGAAGTGATCTTGCTTTCTGGAGTTAGATATGGGTACAAGGGAAGGTGTTTGTGTTTTTGTTTTTTGTCCAAGATATGAGATTCTAGCCCAGCCAGTGTTGCTCAGTGGTTGGGCGTCAACCCAGGAACCAAGAGGTCATGGTTCGATTCCCAGTCAGGACACATGCCTGGGTTGGAGGCTTAATCCCCAGTAGGGGGTGTGCAGGAGACAGCTGATCAATCATGTTTTTCTCTTATCGATGTTTCTGTATTTCTATCCTTCTCCTTTGCTTTCTTTCTAAAAATCAATAAAAACATATTTTAAAAAAAGATTTCAGATTCTAAAACTTCTTTGTACGCTAATGGGAATTATTTAATAGAGAGGGTAATATTGATGATGAAACATTTGGAAACCAAAGTTCTTGAGATAAGAGGAGATAGGGAATATAGAATAAGAGTTCTTGTCAACAATGTTACTGATAATTCATTTTGGAAAAAAAATTGAGTTATTCCAATCACTCTGGACTATAAAATAAGTATTACAATAATGACAATGGTAAGATACTATTTTTATTAAGTGGGTTTTATTAAACTTACCAATAAGTCATATACTCTGCTGCTTTATTTACTTTATTGCTCATACAATACTCAGATAAAAATTTCATTCATTTTTACAAATGGAGAAGTTGAGACTCAGAGAGTCTAGGTTAATAAAGTTTAGGTTATGTCACATTATAATATGAACTGAGTCTTAGAATAGACTAAGTACAAATTATTTATTTATTTGGGGAGGGGGTGAATTTTCCTGACATAATTGTCTAACATGGCATCCTTTGCTTCATAACTGATTTTAAAAATTTTGTTTTAAAAAAAATCCTCTAGCTTCATCAGTTTCCCAAGAGCCTTTCTTGATCTTTTGATGATCATCACTCTTTGAAGCAGTTACCTTGCATCACCTTTGCAGAGTCTTTCTTCAGTTTTAAGCAGGTCCTCCCTGGGCACAGCACTGCCTATGACGAGAACCATTCTCCAGCATTGTTTCTATGAAAACCTTACTACTTCATGAGATTGCAATTCCACTCTGTGCACATCTGCACCAGATGTTTACATCTTAGGCAATCAGATAGTTAAACGAATAAGACTTTGATGAGCTTCATGGCAAAAGAGACATGAACCTTTAATAGAAAGATGTTATACTGGTCATGCATGGTGCAGTATTGGCCTATTTTTTGTTTGTTTTGCTTCCCTAAGCTATGTAATTTGGGAGTTAGGATAAAAAATTTTGCCCATCCATGTTTGAAATCTTGGGGTGGAGGGAGAGAAAAAAAGGGAGTAAAGAATTAGAATAATTTAAAGTATTTGCTTTTGCTTTCCCACATCACCCCATTCAGGTTTTTTGCTGTTCCATATTTCTCCATAATATCAGCTTCCCTCCTGCTTCAGTGTTAGCCACATTACTAAGAAGGCCAAAATCTAGGTTAGATGAGCATTCTGGTTCAGAAGCACTGTCTTAAACCACAACAGAATTCCTTTATATCTATAGGTTATATGCTATCTAGACTATAACAATCTGTGGTAATGAGGTGAATCTATTAGTACTGACATGAAGAGATGTCCAAGATATAGTAAGTAAAAAAAAAATTTGCAAAACTGTATCCATAATTTGAAAACATTTTGTATAGATTATTTATACTTACCTATATAGTAATTTATGGAACTGAACATTAAAACTGAAGTTTCAACAAAATTATCCAGGGATGAGAGATATCAGACACCAAATGGACACAGGCCAACCTGGAGAAATTTTCAAAGTAAATACTGCAAACTGGTTCTGGGATCCTCTTACCCATTTTTGAGACTACAAGAAAGTGGAGAATAGAGGGCTTTGCGAGGAAATCTATTTGAAGAGTTCTGCTACTGCAGGCCAAGAGTGGGGAAGTGTCTTTCTTCTAAAGCTGGAAAAGATGGGTATCTACAAACACAGGGCTTGGTTTGCGCTCCTTGGAGTAGGGGCTGCCACACATTGGTGCCCAATTCACACCTGAGGAAGCAGAAGGGGATTGTGTCAAGGCAGAGAGGGTGGAAGCTGCATTTGAAAAGTAACTAGGCTCCCATTGATCGTGTTCATGGACCTGGAATGGATGACAGTTTCTTACAGATCCTGGCCTAAGAGGGAGAGAGAGCCAGGCTGCAGCCACTTAAAGTCCACTTTAATTCCAAAAGGAGTGCAGGAGAGGGCAAGGGGCTCCATCAGTGAGAGATCTGAGGAAAGAAGGGAGGATAGCCATTTGGAGAAGAGTCACCACCCAGGCCCGAGTGCCCCAGAAGTACCCTGGAGAGGAAGGGTTGACTGTAAGCATCTGTCTGCCTAGAGAATGCCAGTTAGCCAAGTAAGGAGGTCTGTCTCTCCTCTCACCTTTCTTCCCCAATCCCTTGACTTTACCAATTGAGCAAGTGGGAAAGAGGAGAAAGGAGAAAGAAACACATACCCCATTACTTTCAAGAATGGAAAAGGCTCTTTTGAACAAAGGCTGAATCAATGAATAAAATATTGGGCTAGATATCAAATTTATGATTTGGTACTGTATTTTGTGACTGCATGATAGTTTAGAACCTAAAAACTGAGCAAGAAAATTGAGGTGTCTGCCAAGTTTTCAGCTAGTGGCAGAGAAAAATTTCCATGCTGAATAAACTTTTTTTGTGTGTGTTTATGTTAATCCTCACCCGAGGATAATTTTTCCATTGATTTTTAGAGAGAGTGGAAGGGACGGGGAGAGACAGAGAGAGAAAGAGAGAGAGAGAGAGAGAGAGAGAGAGAGAGAGAGAGAGAGAGAGAGAGAGAGAGAGAGGGAAACATCAACATGAGAGAGATACATCAGTTGGTTGCCTCCTGTATGAGCCCCAATGGGGTTCAGGGATCGAGCCTGCAACCGAGGTACGTGCCCTTGATCTGAATTGAACCCCGGACCCTTCAGTCCTCAGGCCAATGCTCTATCCATTGAGCCAAACTGGCTAGGGTTATACTGAATAAACTTTAAAGGGTAGAGAGAAAGAAAACACAGTGGAGTTTGTCTTACATTACTTTGTTGTGCTTCATGGAAAGACTACTTTCACAAACAAGGTAAGATGTCCAGAAAGAGGATGCACCAAACACTAGTTATCTCTGGAGGCAGGGACAGGGGAGGCATTCACTTTCTCTCTTATCTATTTCCATTATGTTTGAATTATGGAAGCAGAACATGGTTACTTTTATAATAAAAAACTGTGATCATAAGTGTGACCTCCTAAAATATCAAGGGAAAGAAATCATTGCTATGAGCAAAATATTATTGACGAGAAAGAGAGCAAGCTGAAAAACAAAATAGCAATCATCATAGCTAACATTTGTAGAATGCATTGCATTTTATAAAACAGTTTCATTTTAATGATCTCATTTGATTGTTACAGCAACTCTAGAGTTATGCATTTTAATCATTCACATTGTGTAAGTGTACGAACAGTGTCATCACTGTCGTTACATCACTTGACCAATGACAGTGCTAGTGAAGTGAAGGCTCAAATTCAAGTTTTCTGGCATGTCCCATATTCTTGCAATTTCGCAAAACTGAATATTGTATTGTGAAGATACAATAAATATTTACATGTTTATTATATATTTAGTTGTCAGGAACCTGGTCTACTCCCAATGGACTGTACATGGTGTCCTCATGGACATGACATAACAGTCATGTTACCACAGCCACATTGACAACACTCTTCTGAACCATATTTCGCTTCCCTCTGTGAATGTTGGAATCTCGATGTGTTTAACACCTTACCTTTGCCCTCACCTTCTAACTAACATTCCTGCTGAATTCCAAACCTATCAACGACCCCGTCATTTTTTAGTAGTATAGGCTTAAACTCCAGTTCTCTTTCCTTTCTCCTTGTCATTTTATTTCATAGTTGGTCATTTTAAAGCCATTTTTGCTTCTCTTTCATAGGAACTCACAGATCTGTCCATAATCCATTTCCATGGGTTGGATCCTCCCCACATGATTCAGTGACTTGATCATCGATTTTTAAAAATTACCTTTTTTCTGAAAGCTTTGTCTGACCGCAGAGGTTTCTAGCCCTTGTTCAAGTGGGACCTGCACACTGCATTATGATGGCATATTTACACCACTCTCCCGCCAGCACCCCCCACAATCAAGAAAAGGACATCTTGAGACAAAGATTACATCGCACCTTATTACCATTATTTAGCACAGTGCTTGGCAAAATTCTAACTTCCCAATAAAATTTGAATGAGTTAATAAATTTTTCACAAAAGACTCAAAGATCTACAAGGACACCTTTGGAACATATGAAATAGGTTGTGCAGAAGTGGGGACAGGGATGCTAAATGTCAGGAGAGGGAGGGAGATGACCAAGGCACCTGGACCTTGGGCTGGGATCCAGTTATGCTGAAGGAGAGGAGAGGCAGCCTCAGTATCATTTTACACTGGAAAAAGGAGCGGGCTTCATGCTATGGCCTACTCTCTTTCCCCCGCCCCCAAGTCACTTCTGAGTCTGGGCAACCAATGGGAACGTTTCGGAGGAACCTGGGAGAAAACATGGCTGCCATATCTCTAGCTAAGGGTAAGGGAAGTGAGTGAGCCAGCTTGGGTTCACTGTAGAGGTTGGGGAGCATCAGGATTGGGAGAGGTGAGCTGCAGCAGTGCAGTGGGGACCCTGTGGTCATGTCCAGAGGCAGTGACCTCAACTGATTGTGTCCAAGAGGGCAGCACGGTGAGCAGGTGAGCCCTGTTGATGGGCAGCCCTGCAGAGGGGAGGTGCTCACCATTCAGGGGAGGGTGGCTTCCCAACCCCTCACTGCAATCACTTCTCGTTACTGTTTGTCAGGATGATGAGGCAGGGAGACAAACCCAGATGATCTGCCTCCTTTCCCTACCAGACACTTTCATGATCCCACTCTTGTACTCCATATCCTTCAGACTCCTGACTACTGAATAAAAGGGAAAGTTTGGCATGAAAAGCCAGCCATAATTTGGTGCCCTAACACACCATTCACCTTCTACCTCCAGCCACTGACTTCTAAGAATCCTCCACTTTCTTGGGCTTATCTGGTCCTCTGTGCTTCACAAAAGGCTCCTGTGGCCCTGCCTCCTGCTGGATGACTTGGAAACGTAGGGAAAGGAGGCTCCACACTGTCGCAGAGCTGAGCAGGGACCCAGGGCAGCACAGGGTGGTTGCAAATGCATGCACACACAGAGATCCAACAGCCTCTGGCATGTCCTAAGCAAGGAGGTCCTCACTCCCTTTTTCTCGAGTCACCTCTCAGGTGGTATTAAATGTTCATTTTGAAACTTTTGAGATACTTTATTCTACATCTTGACATTAATTTTAACTTGTTTTAGATGTTACATTGGGTTAGTTCTTCAGTACTATGGGCCCCGTACCACCCTAACATGGCCCTAAATCCAATTATCCATTACATAATTTATTCAACACACAAAAGAAGAACTTTTTCTGTGCTGTTCTCTAGGGGCTAAGGGTGAGCAGGATTTGTAATGCTCTAGAAGTCCTAGGAGACAGACAGAACAATTAACTAGTGCTTCTCAAACTTCCATGTGCATCATAATCACTAGGAGGGCTTCTTAAAAAACAGATGGCTGGGTGCCTTCCCCAGTTTCTGATTTGGTAGGTTAGGAATAGGGCCTGAAAGTCTGATTTTCTATCAAGTTCCTGGTGAGGCTCATGCTGCTGGTCCAGAGACTCCACTTGGAGAACCATTGCTGTAAACTAACTCTCATTCTAAGAGTCTACTTTGAGATACTAGAACATTAGTTGAGTAAGGGGAGAGGTGTGTTCTCATTTTGTTCATGGCTATATCCTTAGGGCCTACTAGACACATAGTAGACATGCAATAAACATTGTTTGAATGAATGACAGAATTGCATGCAAAATGTAATGGGAACCCAGAAGTGGGAGGCTGTCTTGGCCAAGGGATTTTGATGATAGCTTCACAGAGGAGGTCATATTAGAAAATGAATAGGTATTTTTTAAAAAATACGTTTTTATTGATTTTAAGAGAGAGAAAAAGGAAGAGAGATACAGAGATAGAAACATTGATGAGAGAGGAACATCATGGATTGGCTGCCTGCTGCATGCTCCCTCAGGGATGATCCTGCAACCCAGGCATGTGTCCTGACCAGGAATCAAACCAGCAACCTCTTGGTTCCTGGGTCAATGCTCAACTGCTGAGCCACACTATCAGGGCAGGAATTTTTAATCAGAGGAGCATGTTCTAGCCAGAGAATACAACATGTAGTTGTGGAGGTGCAAGAACATGGTATGTTTGACACTCATTCCCCATTCAGCCATTCCCTGGTCACTTCAGTTTTGACCACTTCAGTGCACAGTGACATTTCCTCTTTTATTTTTAGGACAACAAAGTTAGTGCTTTGATGACTTAAACTAGTGATAAGAATCAATCAAGATTATAGTTAAAAATACAGATTTCAGAGCTCCACCCTACATCTACTGAATCAAAATCCATATGTTTAGAAGCATTCTACATGATTCTTAGCATCAAGCCATACTGCTTAAGAGGAGCCTTAAAATGTCAAGGTATTTTTTAAATACAATTCAAGGACTTTATTATATAGACATATTACTGAGAAAATAGGTCACAGGTCACACAAAAAGAAGTGGAGTCACACCTGTAAGAATAGCTATCATTGACAAATCAACCAACAAGTGCTGGTGAGGATGTAGAGAAAAGGGACCCCTCATGCACTGCTGGTGGAAATGCAGACTGGTGTAACCACTATTGAAAACAGTGTGGAGTTTCCTCAAAAAACTAAAAATGGAACTGCCATTTGACCCAGTAATCCCACTTCTAGGAATATATCCCAAGAAAACAGAAACACCAATCAGAAAGGATATATGCACCCCTATGTTCATAGCAGCACAATTTATAATAGCTAAGATTTGGAAACAGCCTAAGTGCTCCTCAGCAGATGAGTGGATTAGAAAACTATGGTACATCTACACAATGGAATACTATCCTATCTAATAAAGAGGGAATATGCTAATTGACCCTCACACCATCGCAAAGATAGTGGTGCCCACAGCCAATAAGGAGGGAATATACTAATTGACTGTCCCACCCTCAAAGATGGCAGCACCCACAGCCAATAAGGAGGGAATATGCTAATTGACTGCCCCACCCTCAGAAATGGTGGTGCCTGCAGCCAATAAGGAGGGAATATGCTAATTGACTGCCCTGCCCTCAGATATGGCAGCACCCACAGCCAATAAGGAAGGAATATGCTAATTGATTGCCTCGCCCTCAAAGATGGCAGCGCCAACAGCCACAAGATGGCAGCACCCAGTCCCCTCAGCCCCGCTGGGGTGGTAGGCGTGCAGCAATGTCAGGCCTGGCTGCTCTGTGCACCTGCCTTCGGAGTCCTCCAGTCCCCTCAGCCCCCCAGCCACCCAGGGTCAGCCTGAGGTGCAGGAAAGCCTCGGATGGCAGCTGCCCAGCCAACACCTGAGGTGCAGGCAAGCCTTGGATGGTGGCTGCCCAGCTGTCCAGGGCTGCCCGAGGCTCAGGTAACCAGGGCTGGCTGAGGCTTGCACTGCTGGCAGTGGCAGCAGCAGAGGTGTGATGGGGCATTGCCTTCCTCTGATCACTGGGCCACCTCCCACCCCTGAGGGCTCCAGGACTGTGAAAGGGGGCAGGCTGGGCTGAGGGACCCCCACTCCGGTGCATGAATTTTCATGCACCGGGCCTCTAGTCTTAATAATAAAAGCCCAGGGTTGTAACGACCATGACAAAACGCTGACCATCCGGAAGTCAGCACTGGGTTGCCATGGTGCCTGCTAGGATCGGGGGTGTGGCCGGCCTCCAAACCGCGGGCGACCATTAGCCCAGGCTGGCCAGCACCCCAGAGGAGTCCCCTGCCAGGATTGGGGGTTGTGGCCAGCCTCCAAACCGCCCGCAGCCCTAGCCCAGGCTGGCCAGTGCTCCAGAGGAGACCCCTACCAGGATTGGGGGCGTGACCAGCCTTCAAACAGTGGTGGCCCCTAGTCCGAGGAGGCCTCCTGGCCGAGTACGCCTGAGTCTGTTCTTGACCTAGGCCGGGCTATCCCCGCGAGGGACTCAGAAGCTGCCAGTGTCTAACTGCCAGTCTCTGGGAGGTGGGAGTGCGTCCACCACCCACCAAAAAGTAGGACCATCTAACCGTTCACAGTCTCAGTGCAGGCACAGGTCCGTGGCTGACGGGGTGGAGGCCAGACCAAAACAAAACAGCAGAAACACCCTGCCCACCTGGGCGGGTACAGCTGCAGTCCACGTGGCCTGGGCAGTGTAGAAAGCGCTACCTTCTCCCGGGTCCTGTGCTGGCACCGCCGCCTCACTCACCCTCAAGCCCCCCTGAGTCCTGACAGCGAAGTATGTAGGGCATCCTTAAGGAGTTGTGCCGTTCTGGGTATTTTTGCCCAAAGACACCCTTTGGGATGAATTCAGAGCCACATCTCACTTCCCATGAGACTGGAAGAACCATGTAAAAGGAATTCGACAAAAGCTTCCCACATCTCTGTTTATTCTTTTGAATCCATAAAACGACTTTAAAAAAAGCATTCAGGCCACCTAAGGGAGAATGCACTTTCTGGCCAGAGCATGCAGGATTCTTTTGCTCAACAGGTTAAAGGAAGCAGAGAGCTGGCGCAGTGGAAATGGCCCTGGTGTCCTATGAGGAGACCGCGGGAACGGGGTTGCAGAAATTCCACAAGCCTCTTGCTACCTTCTCCTTTGCAAACCACACCATCCAGATCCTCCAGGACTGGAGGCAACTGGGAGTCACAGCCATGGTTTGGGATGCAGTAAGCAAATCCTGGGGGGCCTCTGAAAACATCTGCAATTGATTATAAGACTGGTCTTTATTTAAAAAGAAATAAAAGAACAGCTTTGTTGAGATCTAATTCATATACTGTACATGTCACCTAAAGTGTACAATGAACTGGTTTTTTAAAGTAAATTCAGAGTGGTACAACCATCACCATGCTCAATTTTTAAATATCTTCATGACCCCATCCCCTCCTAGTGGATAGAAAAAACTTCTATACACTAGAATCACTTTCCTGATCATCTTCCCCAAAATAGATTGCATTTCAAGGGTGGGTAAAGGAAAGTTGAGGGAAGTTAAAATACTGCACAAAGGATATTGTAAAATGACAAAGCCCAAAGTGAAGATCATGTGTTTTCTGTTTTGTTTTGTTTTTACTTCAGAGAGAGGGAGAGGGAGAGGGAGATAGAAACATCAATGATAAGAGTCACTGATCAGCTGCCTCCCACAGGCCCCCTACTGGGGATCGAGCCCTCAACCCTGGCATGTGCCCCTGACCAGAATCAAACCTGGGACCCTTCAGTCCACAGGCTGATGCTCTCTCCATTAAGCCAAACCGGCCAGGGCCATGTGTTTTCTTTAAGTTCTGTGTGGTTGTAATGGTCCCCACATCTATACTAATCAAAGGGTAATATGCTAATTAGAGTGGTTGTCTTCTGGACATCCTTCCAGACAAAGCCACAGCGGCTGCAAGGGCTGAGGCTCAGGCAGCCATGGGCAGCTGCGAAAGGCCGAGGCTCAGGCCAGCAGTGGCAGCAGCAGCAGGATAATGGGGGTGGTGCCCCCAGAGGGAGGCCAGACTGGGGGCCAAGGCACAGGCAGTTTGGGTGATCAGGCCGATAGGGGAGGGCAGTTGGGGGCTATTGGGCCAGCAGGGGAGGGCAGTTGGGGGTGATCAGGCCTGCAGGGGAGGGCAAGGTAGGGGCGATCAGGCTGGCAGGCAGAGGGGTTAGGGGTGATCAGGCAGGCAGGCAGTGGTGTTAGGGGCAATCAGGCAGGCAGGCAGGCAGGAGAGTGGTTAGGAGCCAGTGGTTCCGGATTGTGAGAGGGATGTCCGACTGCCAGAAGTTGGACATCCCCTGAGAGGTCCCAGATTGGAGAGGGTGCAGACTGGGCTGAGGGGCACTCCCCCCCCAAGTGCACGAATTTTTTGCACCAGGCCTCTAGTGCTGCTATAAAAAAGAATGAATTCTTACCATTTGCAACAGCATGGATGGAACTGGAGAGCATTATGCTAATCGAAATAAACCAGTCAGAGAAAGATAAATATCACGTGATTTCACTCATTTGTGGAATATAATGAACAACATAAACTGATGAACAAAAATAGAACCAGTGTCATAGAAGCATTGAACATAATGTCCAACCTATGAGGGAAGATGGGGGGTGAAGGGGTAAGAGATCAACCAAAGGACTTGTATGCATGCATATGAGCATAACTAATGGACACAGACAGTGGGGGAGGGGGGAGGGTATTTGCTGGGGGTGGGGGTAGGGGTGACCAGGGAGAGTTCAATGGGGGAAAAAGGAGACTTATGTAATACTTTAAACAACAAGGAATTTAAATTAAAAAAATGAGGTTTCAAACCAGTTGCAAGTAAACACACACACAAAAAAACATTTATACAATAATAGCTATAAAAGAAGATAATATTTATGCTGCAAATAATTCAACTCTTTTATTTTCCCAAAATGACAGATGTTAGGAGGAAGGCCTCAGAGTCAATACCATGGTGTGTAGACAATGACTTGAGGCTGGATCTGCAATCATTAGGAAAAGATAGCTTGCTGACTCTGGGTCTCCTAACTGTCCTTTTCATCTTTTTTAAAAAATATATTTTTATTGATTTCAGAGAGGAAGGGAGAGGGAGAAAGAAATAGAAACATCAGTGATGAGAGAGAATCATTGATCAGCTGCCTCCTGCACACCCCCTACTGGGGATCGAGCCCACAAACTGGGCATGTGTCCTTGACTGGAATCAAACCTGGGACCCTTCAGTCCATGGGCCGATGCTCTATCCACTGAGCCAAACCAGCTAGGGCTCTTAAGTGTCCTTTTCAATGGCCAACAGTAGAGTTGTGTGTGTGTTTTTAATAAAGTTCTTCCTGCAGTTAGTAGGAATTTGAGCTCAAACCTAAATATTAGCAAAGATAAAATTTTATCTAGAACTTTGCACTGTTTATTTTTTAAAGCATTAAAATTTATAGCTGAGCTGAAGTTGGTTTAAAGTGTAATAAAACATGGGTTATTCCCTTCAGATAATAACTTTGGAAATATACAAAGCAGTTGATAAAGCCTGAAGGCATTTTCCATTTTGATGTGTTGACTTGATGGTGAATATAAACTTTCACCACAGGGAGAAGAAAATTAAAAATGGAATTGCCATTTGACCCAGTGATCCCACTTCTAGGAATATATCCTAAGAAACCCGAAACACCAATCAAAAAGAATATATGCACCCTATGTTCATAGCAGTGCTATTTACAACAGCTAAGATCTGGAAACAGACCAAGTGCCCATCAGTTGATGAGTGGATAAAAAAGCTGTGGTACATTTATACCATGGAATACTATGCAGCTATGAAAGAGAAGGATCTCTTACCCTTTGAGAGAGCATGGAGGGACCTGGAGAGCATTATGCTAAGTGAAATAAGCCAGTCAGAGAAAGACAAGTACCACATGATCTGACTCATATGTGGAATGTTGTGAACAAAATAAACTGATGAACAAAATAGATCCAGAAACACAGAAGCATGGAACAGACTGTGGAATCTCAGAGGAAAGGTGGGGGGTGGGTGGGAAAAGATCAACCAAAGAACCTATATGCATAACCCATGAACACAGACAATAGTGTGGTGAAGGCCTGGGGGTGGGGAATGCAGGGTGGAGGGCGTCAATGGAGAAGCAAAAAGGGGGACATCTGTAATACTTTCAACAATAAAGATAAATTAAAAAAAAAAAAGAGGTGGAGTCAGATTTGGCCTGTGGGCTAAACAGACAACTATGCTTTCATAAGTACACACCTTCTCTTTCATGGAGAGGACAGACCCACTCACCACAGGCACATCTGAGCAGCACATAACCATGCACACAGATGGCATCTACTATTTTTAAAATAATAATACGTTAGGAATCATAATGACATCTACCTCACAAGGCTGTGCTTTGAAGCGAAGATGATGCCACAGATTCACTAGGTGAAAGAAAAAATTCCCAAGTGACAAGTGTCTTGCTGGTCATTAGTGACTGGATTTATTTAACAAACTAGGGGCCCAGTGCACAAATTCAGGCACCTTGAAAGGAACTGTGGGCAACGAGGCTATGGCGGGTCTCAGCCCATCCTCCATGCCCCTGCCCGGCCCCTCCCACCACGGCCCCCAGGTACCCCATCTGCTGACAGCCCTGCTCCCGCCTTTGCTGCTCCCACTCACCGACAGCGCAGAGCGATTGGAGCCGGCGCCAGCAGTGGGTGTGAGTAGTGCCGGTGCTGTCAGCAGGTGCTAGCTGTGGATGCTGCCCCAATCGCCCCTCAGGAGCAGGGGTAGGTGAGAAGCCCTTAGGGGCAATTGGAGCTGGCTGCTGGTGCTTGCATCCACTGACAGCATCGAGCAATCCAGACCAGTGTGGGGCTCAGGCAGCAGGTGTGAGTGCTGGGTGGGACCGCTGTGTGCGGGAGCAAAGAATTTTCAGAAACCACCAGAGGCTCACCCCAATGACAGCACCCGGCGCTCTGCCTTGGTCTGGCACCCCCACTCACCTGCTCCACCATCCTACAGCGGCTGACACCTGCCATGTTCTGCGTACGCCGCCTGGTGGTTGGTGCACGTCATAGTGACTGGTTTTTCAGTTGTTCTGCCGTTTGGTCTATTTGCATATTAGCCTTTTATTATATAGGATTGGTATGGAGCATCCTTTACAGACTAAGCACAATTGCAATTGCAGACACAGAGGACATAGTGTGTAACAAAGTAGCAGAGGTCTCTGCTCAAGGAACTTACACACTTTTGGAAGAGATAGGCAATTAATAAGCAAGTAACTATAATGTTACCATATGATATGTGCTATGGAGAAAAATTGTTATTCTATTTTACCTGGTCAGGAAATGCAAATGTGGCATTGGGCAGAGGCTCAAGGAAGTGAAGGAGGAAGCTGGACAGATACTGGGGTGAAGAGCATTCAGGCTGAGGGAACAGCAAGTACAAGGCCCCAAGAAGGTACCTTCTGAGCCCATTTAAGTATCAATAGGGAGACTAGGGCTCCTGGGGCAGAGTGAACAGGAAGGGTACTAGAAAAGGTTGGGGATAAAGAATGGAAAACATAGACCCTTGTACTAGTAAATCATTCTAAGGACTTTGCTTTTATCTCTGAATGTGATAGAGTGCATTGCAGGGCACTGAGCAGAGAAACGACATGCTCTGCCTCACAAGATCACCCATTTGAGAGAAGGGCTGGGGGCATGGACATCTGTGACTGCTTTGTCAGCATAAAGATTTCTTGCTTCTGTGGGTTCTAGCTGCAGGACTGAGTCCTGCTTCATCATGTTCACACAGTAAACCTCCCCAGATGACATAAGCTTGTAGCCTCTGCTTAGACACTGAGCAGATGAAATTCCAAAGCACCAGAGCAAGCTTTTGAAATTGATCTCTTAGTTTAACAGAGTAACTTGACAGAGGAGGTGAGAATGAGTGAGCCATTTAAAGTCAGGGACAGGGGATCAGCAGTGCTGGACATGCACTGGTACAGCACACCTGAATCATTACGTAGAATGCAATGGACTTTATCGGAGAGTAGCCTCACCACCACTCACCTTCTTCTGACATAAGCAGGTCTGGCTCTGGGGGAAGAGGACTCAGGGGTGGTGGGGTATGGGAATGGTCTCAGGCTGGTAACCCAGGTAGGCCCACAGCCAGGAGGCACTCTGAGAAGGTCCTGCATAGTTTGTTTACTTCCACCACACTGACTGCAGTTAAAGGTTTTTGTTTTAATTATTTATGTATTGATTGATTTGAGAGAGAGGAAGAGAGAGAGAGAGAAACATTGATTTGCAGTTGCACTTATTTATGTTCTCACTGGTTGATTCTTGTATGTGTCCTGACCAGTGATCAAACCTGCAACCTTGGGGTATTAGGATGACGCTTCAACCAACTGAGCTACTCATCATGGCAGTTAAAGCTTTTCTCTTACTCATCCTCATTGTTTGAGAATTTGAGAATTGCAACCATTTAATCTTGACAGGGTCAAGAAAAAGTATATTGTTTCAATTATTTTTAATGCATTTTTCCCTTTTTTTCTTTACTGAATGAAATTGTTTAACCATATTTGTTAAATAGTCTTTAAAAGCTGATTCATATTCCCTTACCAGAAGTCCTTTAGAGTTCAAATTTATCTAAGCATTGGTGAGAGATTTTATGTTAATTCATTTCATCCATTTTCTTTTAATCATCAAAGGTGAAATGTCCTCTGGGTGAAGAGAATTTAACTTCATAAGAAATTATTAAAATCATTTCCTTGATCACCTCATTTTCTCAGTTTTTTTAGAGTACAAAATCACAACCAACCAAACAAACAAAAAACAAGACTCAGTATATTACGTTCCTGATAGAACCCTGCAGGAATTGTCTTCTATCCAGCAGAGAATTCTGATTCAGACACTGAAATTCCATCAACAGCAGTAATTTCAGTAGCTACACCTCTGGTTTCTCCAACAAATTAGAAGGTAAGCACTCTAGGCCTCATTAGGGAACTTGACCTTGAACTTTGCTCTCTAAGATTCAGATGAAAGAACTGGCATTTATTAAGAACCCTGTGGAAACACCTCTCCATACCTCTGGATGCTCTGAACCCCCCTGCAGGATTCAGAGAGTAAGTGGCTTAGCTGCTTGCTTAACCCTCCAGAAGATTTCTTGAGTTTTAACATCACCAGCTGTGTCAGCCTCCACCCTGAAAAAGTGGGCTCTCTCAGCAGGGTAGTGCTGCCATACCTCCCTGCCAATTCTGGGAACTGGAAAAGGAGAACCAGAATGTGGGGACACTTGGTGACTGTAGGTGATATACTGATAAGGGCAACCCTGGAATATTCTGAAGGTGGGGACTTGGATACTTATAGTTAGGGCATAAAAGTAAATCCTACCCCATCCTGTAATCACCAGCTGTTGAATCAGGAGCCATTGGATCACATTAGCCTCTAGGGTGAAGTGCTGGGTGTAGGGGAAAGGAGATGGCCTAAGGAAGTCTGTCCTATACAATTTATTCCTGCTTTGAACCAAGTCACTCCCTGTCTGATGACTGCTTTCAGCATTAAGTCTCCTCTCTTATTCTTTTCCTTTCTTTTATTGATTTTACTCTCACCCATACAAATCATATGAGCTCATGTTTCATTAGAAAAACCACTGCTTTTAGATTTATGTTTAATCTTGCACAACAGAGAAGCTCTACTGAGCCTGAGTACAGTTCTGATTTCCCTCTATCTTTGTATTGTATACTAAACACAGTTGTACTATTATATGGTTCACATCGATATCAAGAAGCCATCTTTCCTCTACCCCTCCATGTCCATTCACTCAGGCATTCACTTATCACTTACTGGGTAACTACCATGTGTTTGACCTTGTGAGAACCATTCTGGGGAAATGCTGTGAACAACACAATCTCTGCCCTCAAGGAGCTCAATATACATATTTTTTAAGTTCCTCTGCAGTTCATGTGGCTTTCAGCCATCAGCAATCTCATCTCCTAGAGCAGTGATTTTCAATAGGTGTGCTGCAAGAGTTTTTAAAACATGCAATACCTGACTATTTAGTCAGGGATATCGACCTCTTTTTCCTTAGATTGTAAAAACACCACCACCACCACCACCACACACACACACACACACTCACACACACACCCAAAAAGCCGAGAGCAGCCAACACAACAATAGCCATCTGATGTGAATGCCCTGTCTTGAACCATAATATATCCTATATAATGAAAGAGTAATATGCAAATAGACCGAACGGCAGAACAACCAACCAACCAATCAAAGCGTAATATGCTAATGATATGCTAAGGCTGCTCAACCGCTGACTCTGGCATGCACTGACCACCAGGGGGCAGATGCTCTGACTGGTAGGTTAGCTTGCTGCTGGTGTCCGGCCAATTGTGATTGAGCAAGATGGTCTGGACATGCCCTGGAGCCCTCCCGCTGTCCCTCCCTGGCCTGATCATGCACTGGTGGGATCCCTCAGCCTGGCCTGCACCCTCTTGCAATTCAGGACCCCTTAGGGGATGTTGGAGAGCCAGTTTTAGCCTGATCCCACAGGCCACTCCCTTTGGGAGGGTGCCAGATGCAGGACTCATGGCTGGTGAGCACTGCTGTGGCAGCATAAGCCTCTCCCGATCAGGACTGATTGGGCGTGAGCCCGTGGCAGGCACATTCGGGCCAGGATGAGTGCGAGTGGCAGGTAGGAGCTGCAGGTGGCGTTGGACTGAAGGTTTCGGCCCAATCCCTGCAGGCCACTCAGAGGGACCCCACCAGTGCATGAATTCGTGCACTGGGCCTCTAGCGTTTAGGATATGCAGGGTTGGGCAAAAGCAGGTTTATAGTTGTTCTTATGGAAAATAATACAATAATAACTAATAATACAAGAATAAAGTTTCGCAAAAGCACAAGTGTAAACCTACTTTTGCGCCACCCTATATTGAATTAAATTAAATGTTATTAAATTAATCTGCAGTTATTAAATGATTAAAAGTTACCAATGTGATTCTTAGACAATTTTACTCTAGAAGGCCTGCTTCCACCTCCCTCCCTCTCTGTCCCAGAAGTGAATTCCTCCTCAGAGGACCAGCACTATCCCTAATATAAGGTACCTATCATACTCTATTGGCTTCGTATTCACATCTGAAACATTTGCCAGAGTGGGCACTACTTGGTGAAGGAACTTACATATCCAGCTTACAGTGCAGTGTTTGGTATAAGACAGGCCCATGGTCGGCTAACTGTGGCTTGCAAGCCACATGCGGCTCTTTGGCCCTTTGAGTGTGGCTCTTCCACAAAATACCACAGCCTGGGGGAGTCTATTCTGAAGAAGTGGCATTAGAAGAAGTTTAAGTTTAAAAAATTTGGCTCTCAAAAGAAATTTCAATCATTTTACTGTTGATATTTGGCTCTGTTGACTAACGAGTTTGCCGACCACTGACATAGGCAAATAATAATTATTTGGTGAATAGTGATCCAATTTTCCTACTAGACTGAACTTGTGTGAGGTGAAGCATACAAGATTGTTAACCTGATCTTAAGTATAATATTCTTGACTAGGGCACTCAATACATATGTGTGTGAAATACCCCAGAGATAACTTCAATTTCCAAAGTATGACAACATTTTAAAAACTCCTATAAGGCAAAGATATTGGGCAATACAATACCATTCCTATACACTGGGGGTGTGCTTTTATTTTATGGTACATAAGAATGCTGCTGGATATAGTTGAAATTATAGTCCATGTGGTCACACCTGCTCATTTGCAGATAGGCATAAAGGCTAGGTGGATCCTAATTAATTCTTGGAATGTTCTGGGGTTTTCACAACTGATTGAACTAATCAACTGTAAAAGAGAAATACATGTAAGATAAGGGTCATAAGTTTTTACCTGAAATATGCAGATTTTGAGTAAACACACAGGAAAATATTTATGTAACATCTGTCACTTTACTTCCATGATTTTGCTTCTCATTGGGACTGGGTTGGCTTTTATGTTCATCTCAGGCCAGAGCAATTTAAGCTGAACACTTTGCAGATGGGAAGGTAGCCTGGCCCTGAAGCTTTATGGCTAGATGTTGGGTGTATATATTAGTGTAAGTAGATTCATTATTTGTGAGGAAATTTTATGAATTAGACTCAAAACACCAACGTGATTGATATCTAAAATTAACACAGCATTAGTTTTTTATCAATTATTAATATGAAGGGAATCACTATCTATACTAATAAAAGCCTATGTGGTCGTCACGCCCTCATGCCATAACAACCCATCACCAGGAGGCTGTGTGCGCAGCGGGCATGTGCGGGTGGGCAGGGACTTGACGCTGTGTGCGTGGCATAGAGGCGGGTCCCACGGCTCCTCGCAGTGTGTTGGCGGGTCCCAGTGGCTCCGTGTGGCGACAACAGGGGCAGGACCCCCGCCACTTCCCCCCCCCCCCCCCCCGGCTCTGGCCTACCTCTTTGGGGCAATCCATCAAGGAGCCCCGGATGGGTGGGTGGGGCCTACCTCTTTGGGGAGATTGATCTCGGGGCTTCCACACTGTGAGAGGGCACAGGCCAGGCTGGGGAGCCCCCCCCCCCACCAAGCGCATGAATTTCGTGCACCAGGCCTCTAGTATCTAGATAAAATAGGTAGATTTGCATAAAGCTTTAAAGGCTTTATCTGGTTAGTTGGATATTATAATTATTAATCCTACAGATCATATTTTAAAAAAATTGTCTAAACCTTTATTAGCTATTGAATAGAAGGAAATTATGTAAATAAGTGGTATGCATACACTCTTTTATGAAAGTAGGCCTCCCTCCCCAGAAGTACCATTAACATTTTGCTGGAACTTAATATTACATGTATTGAATTACAGTTATTGAAACTATTTTATTCTAAGCTCTATATTGCCTTTTCTTACTCACTTTTATAATTCTGTAATATTTAGCCAGTGTTTTCCACATGGGGGATCTTCTGTAACTGCATATAGAATCTAATTGAAGTGAATTTAGTACAGGCCTGAGAGTCATAAGTCCTGGTCCAGTTCCTCAACAGCCTTATCTCTAGTCCAGTTATTCTTGAACCTTGGCTCCCGCTCCCCTTGTTTTCCTTTTTCCCTAACATTATAATTTGCCATTCTGTCCTGACTTTGTTACCTTTCACCTACTTTATGGTAACTGGATGGACTCTACTACACTACACATTTCCATGTGGCAGCATATACTAAATGTCTTAATATATTATTTTATTTAATCCTCATAATTTGAGATGGAGATCATCAGCTCCACTTTTAAGCTGAAAAAACTGAGTTTGGAGTGAGATTGAAAGCCATGTTTAAGGCACTAGTTAGTGGTAGAATCAGGATCTGAACCTAGATCTATGTAATGTCTGATGTACTGTGGCTATTGCCTTTTAATCAGAATTATTTTGAAAAAGCCCCATTCTAAGCTGGTATACTCCTCCTTCTCCAATACATTAAAACAGAAACATCTATAATTATCAGCAACTACTGTGAATACAAGTATTAAAACAAGAAGCAAAGAAGACCTCAACAGGAGAAGTCATAGTTGTCACAAACTTAATCATTGGGTAGAAAGATTGAAAGTCGCAGCAACATAGGAGAGTACTATGATAATCATGGATGTGTGGAAGGAAACCTGGGTTCCATTCCTGGGTCTGTCCAAGATTTCTCTCTGGTCTTGGGCAAGTGACTTCACCATCTCATCAATATCCTGGGGTAAGGTGAAGATGATTACACACAGTGCCTACTTATAGCTCTGGTTTGCTAGGACATGAATGAGTAGATGGGAGGAATTACAATGTTTCATATGATAAACTGGACTATCTCTGGGACAGTGGGGAAGGTTGTAGGGATTCTGGGGAGCAGATGGATCTCTTTCTCCTGTTTTCTTATTTTAAAACTAGGGGCCCAGTGCACAATTTCATGCACCTTGAAAGGAACTGTGGGCCCTGAGGCTGCGGTGAGCACAGGGGCGGGTCTTGGCCCATCCTCTGCGCCCCCGCCTGGCCCCTCCTGCCGCGGCTCCTGGTCCTCTGTCTGCCTGCAGCCCTGTTCCCGCTGCTGCCACTCCCATGTGCTGACGGTGCTGGCCCTGCTCACACCCGCTGAAGGCGCAGAGCGATTGGGGCTGGTGTCAGCAGCGGGTGTGAGCAGGGCCGGCGCAGTCAGTGGGTGCGAGTGGCGGCTGCTGCTCCAATTGCCCCTCAGGAGCAGGGGGAGGTGGAGAAGCCCTCAAGGGCGATTGGGCTGGCAGCTGCCGCTTGCACCCGCTGATGGCGCCAAGTGATTGGGACTGGTGCCGGGCACCAGCAGCGAGTGTGAGTGGTGGCTCCGGCACCGGTAGTGGGTGCAAGCAGGGCCATCACTGGCAGCAGGTGCAAGCAGTGGCTGCTGGCCCCGATCTCCCCTCAGAAGCAGGGGGAGGTGGAGAAGCCCTGAGGGGCAATCGGGCCGGGCCGCTTGCACCTGCTGATAGGGCCTAGCTATCAGGACTGGCGCCAGAAGCCAGCAGTGGGTGTGGGCAGGGCCAGCGCCGGCAGCAAGTGCAAGCGCCAGGCGGGAACGTGGTGCGTGGGAACAAAGAATTTTCAGTAACCACCAGAGGCTTGCCCTGATTACAGCGACCAGCGCCCCACCTTGGTCTGGCTCCCCCGCTCACCTGCTCTACCATCCTGCCGCAGCCGACGCCTGCCATGTTCCACGCACAGCCCCTGGTGGTCAGCACACAGCATAGCGACTGGTTGTTCTGCCATTTGGTCTATTTGCATATTAGCCTTTTATTATATAGGATTATATAGGACTAGAGGCCCAATGCATGAAATTTGTGAAAGGGTCTTGGCCCTTGCAGCTGCAGCGGCTGCCTTGGCCCTCGTAATCCCAGCTTCGTCTGGAAGGTCATGGGGAAGGTCGTCTAGCTGTCCAGTCTAATTAGCATATTATGCTTTTATTATTATGGATGGGAGGTGGAGTGGAATGAATGGATGGTCTCCATCCTTTCCTGCTCAAAATGCTGAAATTTTACTTGAGCTCACAGGAGCTGTTAACGGCCTTCACATATTTTAGAAATGGCAGAAATGAATTGACTATAGTTTGGGACATACATGGGCCAAGGAGTCTTTGCTGACATTTGCCATTCTTTAAACACAATAGCATCCAGTTATTAAGGAATCACAGTTCACAGCTAAGGCAGAGATGAATGTCAGTCACTTTTCTTGACGTGGTCCACGTTCTTTTGAAATGTCTCATGTCCCACCAGCACCAAGGCACTAGAGTCGCATGGGGGGTGGAGGGAGGGTCAGCCCCAGCGTTAAGTGCTCCCGCATCGTGGGGAATCCCTTCCAAATTTCCCCCACCGCATTCTGAAGTTTGGTCATAAGTGTGCGTTAGGGATGCTTATATTGCATAATTTTAAGAAATAAAATGATATGAATTGCTAATGTTTAAGGTCTACCTGTGGAAGTGGGTTGGATCACCACGAGGTCACATAGGAAACTTGAAGGTAAATAGTGGCCCTCAAGAGAAAGGCCAGATCGAATCAAAGCTTCACCAGCCTCTCTCCAGAGCAGACGATTAATTTTTGCTTTCAAGTATAATGAGGTCTGCTGGGCCTAGCAGCCCAGCGAGAGAGCCAGTGCCAAACCCTGCCAGTCTGTGGGTTCCGCCCGCCCACCCCCGTCCCTACCTTCCCCAGGAGGCGGTGACCGCTCCTCTCCAAAGGTCTAGGCACCAGGAGTAAATCTCTCTCTGGAAGCGAAATCACCGGTACCCCTCCAGTCCAAGAAAGGGGATTAAAAGCGACAAAGAAAGAGGGGGCGTTGCTCCGGAGAGACGCGGGGCTCTTCGGAGGAGGGTTGGGGGTGGGGCGAGCGCAGCCCGCCGCGAGCCAGGCTGGCGAGGGGCAGGGGGACGCGGAGCCCGGCTCTAGCGGCGGGGGTCCCGGGGCGCGCTCCGCCTCTCGCGGGGAGCCACCGCCTCCCGCCGCACGTGCGCGGTGTTGTGTGCCGCGGCTCCTCCCCTCCCTCTCTCAGTCCCTCCCTCCCTCCCATCACCGCCGTCCCCTCCCCCGCCGCCGGAGCGCGAGCCCGAGCCCGATCCCGAGCCCGAGCGCCGCCAAGCCCGGGCCGCCGCCGCCGAGCGCGCGAGACGCCGAACAGGTGGCCGGAGCCGCGGGCGCCGTGGGGAGAGGCGAGGCGAGGCGAACCCCGGAGGTGAGGGATCCAGGCTGGGCATGTGAGCCGAGTGGCTCCTTGGCGTCGCCTGCCCGCGCCCACCAGCCACGCGCCCGTCAGCGGCCCTGCCGCGCCAGCCTCCAGCCGCCGGCCAGGGCTGCTCGGCCGCCGTCAACGAGGGGCGCGGGCGCGGGCCGGCCCCGGCGGCGGCGGCGGCATGAAAGTGACCGTGTGTTTCGGAAGGACCCGTGTCGTCGTGCCCTGCGGAGACGGCCACATGAAAGTTTTCAGCCTCATCCAGCAAGCAGTGACCCGCTACCGCAAGGCCATCGCCAAGGTGAGGGGCTGGGGCGCAGGGAGGCGGGTTGAGCAGGCGCCGGGATCAATATGGCGCTTCCTGGAAAAAGGAGGAGGGAGGCGAGGGAGGCGGGGAAAGGGAAAGTGCGGCGGCCGCGCGGGCCTCGCGGCGTCCCCAGCCCCGGGCTGCTGGCCGCAGCGTTCTCCGCGTGGCCGGATCGCGAGCGCAGTCCCGGTGACCGCGCGGGACCCGCGCCCCCGGGCCGGACGCCGGACGTCTCTTCCCAGAGGTCCGGCCGCGAGGTCGGCGTGGTGACCGGCGTCCCTCGAGCGGCCGGAGGAGCGGAGTCGAACCCCGGCCTCTCCCCGACCTCCTGCCGCGGTTGAAATCCAGCCCCAGGCCTCTTTCCACTCCCAGGCCTCGGGCGTAGCTGGGATAGGCAACTTTTGGTTGGGAGAAGAGTTTCATTATTCCATTCACGCCGGAGCGTGGCCGCGTGTGTGCTGCTTCCACTTCTGGTGTCCGTCGGGGAAGGACCTCGGCGACGAGGGAACCTCCCCGCCCGCGCGGATGGCCCGGCGTTGCGGGCAGCTGGTGTGGGGTCGCCGGCCCGCACGGCTGAGCTCTGGAGCTGGGAGATGCGGAGGCTCTCGAGCAGGGATCCTTGGTGAAGCACAAGCCTGAAATTAAAAGTTTTCCTCCAAGGCCTCAGCGTGGACAGAGTGGAACTAGCTTCATATGGTGTCGAGGCCGCGGGGCCTGTGTCTGATTTCGGATTTGAGTAGATTTCCCTTTTTCTTGGTGGAATGATAACATTGTCTACACTTAACTGCATTCCTGTACAATGTGTCAGAAGTGAAAAGGCATTTTGTTAAATTGTTTTATCTGCTGTGTCTGACAACAGGCCAGCCACCTAAGTTTTCTCTCAAGCAACTGAGGATATTTCCTTTGCAGTAATGTTTGATGGAAAGCATATTCACATTTAAAATTTCCCATTTATTCCCGATAGTGATGGCTCCTGTGAGATTTGGGGCAGCAGGTGAGGGGGACGATAGCTTTGTCAGCCTGAGTGTGTATGGGGTGCTCCGGGTGGCATCCCCTAATTTTCTCTGAAATTAAAAGAAAAAAAAAAACCCACACCTTTTTACATTATTTTTTTGTTTTTAGTATATATTGGAAAAATAGCATAAGTTTGGCTATTTAAAGATAATGTTGGAGACGTTTAGAACCTGACACAGTGATGAACATGTTGACTTTAACAGTTCAAAAATGTTCCTTACATTAATTGAACTCTTACTGAAAGTCATAAATTTAGCAGAAAATAGGCACCTTTTTATCTTGCAACGCCAATGGAAGGGGAGTGGTGGTGGTGTGATGGGTAACAGTACCCTCTATACCTACAGTTAGTATTTTAAAGGATTGTTTGTGAGTGACAGTTTATGATCTAACTTTTATAAAGCAGTAATCATCCAACAAAATGAATCCTGAAAGGAAAGAGAAATACATTAATGTATACTTTGCGGTGTGCCTAGTTTCCTGAGTAGGGAAAGGTGATCCACATTTTCTTGCTTACATACTTGTAATTTACAAGCTTAAATTATTTATATGATTAACAATTTATATGCTTAAAATGAGTCATATTTCATTATGTGTACAATGTACATTGGTTGAATAGTCTGGGAGATGCAGATGTAGTTGTTTGAGTCATTTGTTCATTCCACGGAAATTTTTAAGCATCTGCTCTACTAGTATGTTCAAGGCATTGTTCTGGGTACTGGATGTTTAGGGGACCCACTAGCTGCTTTGTGGAAACTGGACTGTAAGAGTCCAGGACCAGAGTCTCCATGGCCCTCCAAGGGGAGGAGGCCAGTGGTGTGGACTGGTGTGTTGTGCAGTGGGGAGAAAACGAGGCGACCGGATGTTGGGTAACTGGAGTTGGGAGGCCTTGGTGGACCGTTAAAAAAATAGTAACGGTGGTTATTTCACAGTGACTTAGGAGTGTGGAAAAGTAAGTGCAGTTATCTTAAGGGAGTCTGGGAAGGCATCCCAAAGAGAAGGGAAGGGGCATATGAGCTGAGTTTTTAAGGAAAGTAGATTGCCAGATTGGGAAGGAAGTAAGGGTAATTCTCAGGGTGATGGTAGTATTGGAGTTGGATAAAATGAGAGGGAGAAGTCAGAGATGATTCAGGGGTTTGCAAAATTATTTAAATGCTCTTTAAGTGCAACTCATACTTCAGAAGGTGAATTTTCCAATGGGTTTTGTAGTATATAAAGTTCAGCCATTGGATTATCAGACTCTTTGACTCTCAAATGTTTCAAGAACCTGAGGATTTCTAGGTCTATTTGTATTTATTTCTCTTAAATCAGTGGTTCTCAACCTTTCTAATGCCGCGACCATTTAATACAGTTCCTCATGTTGTGGTGACCCCCAACCATAAAATTATTTTCGTTGCTACTTCATAACTGTGATTTTGCTACTGTTATTAATCGTAATGTAAATATCTGTGTTTTCTGATGGTCATAGGCTCTACAGTCGGGACCCACAGGTTAAGAACCACTAGCAGGGTCGCCTAAGACCATCGGAAAACACAGATATTTACATTACGATTCATAACAGTAGCAAAATCACAGTTATGAAGTAGCAACGAAAATAATTTTATGGTTGGGGGTCACCACAACATGAAGAACTGTATTAAAGGGTCGCGGCATTAGAAAGGTTGAGAACCACTGTCTTAAAATATCAGGTAATGGTTACAATGAAACTTCTTTATTTCTCCCACCTCATTTAAAATAAGTATGAAGCAATACATATTAACACCAGTTTCACCTTTCATTTTTTATCTCTTTCTTACCCCTATTGTTTAATAGAACAAGATACATTTTGTATGAAGAATTGGGAATCTGTAGAGTGGTGTTTAGGTTGCTAGGTGACATGCATGACAAACTCCCATCTGGTGGGGGAAAATGTGGGAAGATCATGTTTATGGCTTTGTATAAACACCAACTAAACCAAAGAAGGGAAAAGAAGGATAAGAAAGAAAGGATAAGCCCAAGTCACTGAGGCTTTCTCTGCAGTAAGCATTTTGTGGTGTGGGAGGCTAAGTTTTTGGTATTATATTTGAGCTGTTTTCTCTTTGGGTTAAACAAATCAATTTTTTCTGACAGTGAAGTGGTGTGACTTAATACCAAAAATATCCTCAATAAGCAGATATTTAAAGTCTTACACTTAGTCATAGCATTTTTTGCCTAGTGAAAAAAACTTTTTTTGCTTATAATCATTGGTGAAAATATTTTGGCTGTTCATCCCCATCCATGGATTTTTCTCAAGTGCTTACAATTGGAGGACTGATTGCCTGTGTGTGTCTGTTCTACTCTTGCCTGTGGTCTGACTCATCCATGGTTTCCGATGAATACAGGGAGTGGAGCCCCAGCTGCAGTGGCTTTTAGTGTGGTATGCTAGGGCTTTGTTGGGGACTCCTTAATTCTTAGTGAATCAAGGGTGGCACTGAGTGAGGCTTCCCGTTTTTCCTGCTGTGCTTCCAAACTTAGGAGAAAAATAAAATCGCTATGCTTGTTTTAAAAAAGGCTGCTGTGTACAAAATGCCATGCTCTATGAAGAAATAGACTCAATTCTTGCACTCAAGAAACATACAATGTAGGAGTCAGGACAATTATAGAAAACTATAAATAACAGTAGGCTTTAGCATTAATTGGCAGCAGGGTGGTACAGATGGTAATTGCTTCTGGATTCAGAGATGGGAGTGGTCATAAATGGCACTGGGTTTGCATTGGGTATAATGCGTGGGAAGTTTTGCCTTGTTTTAGGGCAGTGCTCCCTAACTGGGTAATGGAGTAACCTCATAAAGCACATGCGTGGCCAGGGCATCTTGATTCTGTAGGCCTGCAGTGGGATCCAGGCATGTGAATGTGGAAAGTGTTTGATTCTGAGAAGTAGGAGGGAGGGCTTTGTAGGGTGTGAAGCAGTCTGAACAAAGGTGTGCCAGGCTTTCAGGGCTCTTTTGGTTCCTGTGGAGCATCTGTGTCAGGTGGTGGGTCAGGATCAAGCTGAGGAGGACTGAATGCCAGGGCAAGACAGCATTTTATATGTGGTGGTTTGGGAAGAACTGGAGTATTTGGGTAGGGCAGCAGTGTGGACAAGTGGTCCTCTGGCAGAGGACTGGAGCTGTGGTTATGTGGGATTAACCTCTGCTGCTGACTGCTGAGTAACAACATAAAGGGAGAAGGAAGGACTGAAAGGGAGGGAAGTGGGGTGGGAGTTGTGGGAACCTCTTAAATCGCTGCTCTCTGGATTGGGTGTGGAGAGGTACGTTTTTTTCACCATTTAATCTTGGGCAAACCAACCCCACAGAGCTTCACTTTCCTCATGTCTAAAATGGGACACTCCCTTGCAGGGTCAAGGTGAGTACCAAACAGGATGGTGAATGTGAAACTCAGTCCTGGATCTGAATCATGAGTATGTTTTTAGCTCATCAAACAGTTTTACTCGATGGGAAAGTTTTCCAAGTATGCTATTCCTGTTTGGGTTTCTCCTCTGCTTAAGACAGTAGTGTGTACTTTAAAGAATAAGTGACAAATGTTACTGTTTGTCCCAGCAGTATCACAATCAGAAGTGCAAATTGGGTGTGCAGTGTGTGTATGAGGCAGGGAGTATAGGTAAAAGCCACAGATATTGGCTGTATTCTAGATTGATTATCTGGTGTTTTTTTTTTTGTTTGTTTGTTTTTTTGGGTCACTGCATCTGTCCCTCAAGCATGGAAACCTTAGAGCTATTTAAAAAACAACAACCAACTTGAGTTAATGGACAGTAACTTATTTTTTAAAATGTTTTCTTTTCCAAATATATTTTTATTGATTTCAGAGAGGAGGGAAGAGGGAGAAATAGAAACATCAATGATGAGAGATAATCATTGATTGGCTGCCTCCTGCATGCCCCCAATGGGGATCCAGCTGAAACCTCATGTGCCCTGACTGGGAATCCAACGGTGACCTCCTGGTTCATAGGTCTGTGCTCAACCACCGAGCCACTCCAGTGGGGCAGGGACAGAGGGACAGTAACTTTTGAAAATGTTTCCTTTTTTTTTTTTTTTTTTTTCGCTGAGAGAGGACTATAGACTACTAAATCATGTAAGTCATGGTTTTATGAAAAATCTTGTGTCTGGTTTGAGATTTTTTTGTGAATAAGTGCATGTTGTTATACACTTAAAAGCTTATTGAGACTTTTAGGAAAATACTTACATTATTTCAGAGTTTGAATGGCAATAGAGGCAAGCATAACAGTAGTTTAATAAAATCGATTTTATTTTATTAACATTTTTTGTCTTCCTCAAAAAAATAAAAAATAAAATATGTTTGAAAGGCTGGTCTCTCTAAAATGCAAATCTTATTGTACTCTCTGCTTAAGTACCTCTGTGCCCCCTTTCCCCAGAGGCAAGCCCTGCTGCCTCAGCACAGCCTGTCCTTGCAGGAATCCCTCCTGACTGCAGCTTCTCCTTCTCCAGACTACCCAACCCCACACCCTTGGACTTGTTTGCATTTTTCTACCTTTGCTCTGGCATTTTCTGTTTCTTTTGCCTGGAATGCTTGCTTGCTCCTCCCATGACTGCTTATCTGTTGAGCCACAGCTCAGACCAGCCATCTGTGCTCCTAAGGTTGGCTGAAATTCTCCCCTCTTCCTCTCAGTGCCTGCGCTGACCTGGATGAATGTGCTCTGCTGTATGGTACTATAGTGTGTTTGTCTATGGAACACAAGAATTGTGCTCCTTCCTCCAGGTGAAACGTGTGAAGGCCTCTGCCACATAGTTGTCTTAGAGGTTGAGTAAATACAAAGTTAAGAATAAATACATCACACATATTCTTCCACAAAAAAAACAACAACACACTTTTACGTAGGAGATTATAACCAGCACTTGCTAATTTTAAGGACATTAATATTTGTTGTATTTGGCATATTGCCATAAAGAGCTTGTAATTGAAGCGAAGCTTTAGTGTGATTTGGAGTTCCTGGAGTTATTCTTTTGTGTCAGCTATTTTGAAGGAGCTCAGTCTGTTTTCAGACCAAGCAGAGGATAGTCCTGGGGTTTGCATTGGACCAAGTTCAAGGCAGGTGGCCAGTGCAATGTGGGAATCTGGCTTGAAGCACACCTATGCTCTGTCTGGTGCCTCTAATTCTGTCAGTTGGGATCTTTGGGAAAGTGCCAGGAGTAAATAGAAAAGTTTAGGATCTGAGATTTGCAGGGAGAGTGGTTGATGTGAAGTACTTCTTGGCTCATAGTGAACATACATGAATTAATTGGTCATGGAGGTAACACTTGCACCACTAACCCATAGACAGATCCTCCATCTGTCCTGGGAGCTTTTACCTCCTGTGGAGTTGGATGCAGGTTGGTGATGGTGAACACTCAGTAGATGATTGCAGTTTTTAAACGATAGAAAGAAATATGTAAGATTGGTTCAGGAAGGTGCTTTCCACAGGTTAATTTTCAAGGTGGGAGAGGGAGGTGGTAGGTTAGGCCCACATGTGTGCTTTCCTCCTGCATGGCCACCCATGCAACAGTCCTGGATGGGACCAAGGTCAAGAAAGTAATGCCAGGGGTCAGTAAATTTATACAGTTTTACTCACTTTTGGTATTTTTTTAGGCATTATTTTACCCTATTTAATTTTTTTTTTTTGCATTTGGAAGCATTACATAAACAATAGAGGCTCATTGCACAAAATTCATGCACTGAGGAGCGGGGTTGTCCCTCAGCCCAGGCTGCACCCTCTCCAATCAGGGACCCTTTGGGGGATGTCCGACTGCTGGTTTAGGCCCGATCCCACACCGGCAGTTGGACATCCCTCTCACAATACGGGACTTCTGACTCCTAACTGCTTGCCTGCCTGCCTGCCTGATTGCCCTTAACTGCTTCTGCCTGCCAGCCTGATCACCCCCCAACTACTCCCCTGCCAGCCTGATCGATGCCTAACTGCTCCCCTGCTGGCCTGGTCGCCCCCAACTGCCTCCCCTGCCAGCCTGGTTGCCCCAACTGCCCTCCCCTGCAGGCCTGGTCCCCCCCAACTGCCCTCCCCTGCCGGCCTGGTCCCCCCAACTGCCCTCCCCTGCTGGCCTGATTGCCCACAACTGCCCTCCCCTGCCAGCCATCTTGTGGCAGCCATCTTGTGACCACATGGGGCGGCCATCTTGTGCGAGGGCGTGATGGTCAATTTGCATATCACCTCTTATATAGGATGACTTTTCTTCATACTCTGTGTCTTGTGTCTGGCCTGCCACCTTTTCATTTTATTTTATTTTTAAGTCTTTGTTGTTGAAAGTATTACATATGTTCCCTTTCCCCCGCATTGACCCCATCTAGCCCGCTCCAGCCCAACCTCCACCCCAGGCCTTCACCACACTATTGTCTGTGTCCATGGGTTATGCATATATATGCATACAAGTTCTTTGGTTAATTTCTTCCCATCCACCCACTCACCTATCCCCGCCTTCCCTCTGAGATTCAGCAGTCTGTTCCTTGCTTCTTTGTCTCTGGATCTGTTTTATCAGTTTAATTTGTTCATTATATTCCACATATGAGTCAGATCATGTGGTACATGTTTTTCTCTGACTGGTTTATTTCGCTTAGCATAATACTCTCCAGGTCCCTCCATGCTCTCTTAAAGGGTAAGAGATCCTTCTCTTTCATAGCTGCACAGTATTCCATGGTATAAAGGTACCACAGCTTTTTTATCCACTTATTTACTGATGGGCACTTGGGCTGTTACTAGATTTTACCTATTGTACCTAGCGCTGGTATGAACATAGGGGGGCATATATTCTTTCTGATTGATGTTTCAGGCTTCTTAGGATATATTCCTAGAAGTGGGATTGCTCGGTCAAATAGCAGTTCTATTTTTAACTTTTTGAGGAGACTCCATGCTGATTTCCATAGTGGCTGTACTAGTCTGCATTCCCACCAGCAGTGCACTAGGGATCCTTTTCCTTCACATCCTGGCTAGTACTTGTTTGTTGATGGCAGTCATTCTGACAGGTTTAGGTGGTACCTCATTGTCGTTTTAATTTGCATCTCTCAGATGATTAGTGACGTTGAGTATTTTTCCATATGTCTCTTGGCCATTTGTATGTCTGCTTTGGAGAAATGTCTATTTAGGTCTTCTGCCCATTTTTTGATTGGGTTGTTTATTTTCATTGATTTGTATGAGTATTTTATATACTGTGGATATTAACCCCTTAGCAGATGTGTCATTGGTGAATATGTTCTCCCATACAGTGGCTTCCCTTTTCATTTTGACACTTTTTTTTTTTTTTTTTTTGCTGTGCAGAAGCTTTTTAGTTGGATATAGTCTCATTTGTTTATTTTTTCCTTTGTTTTTATTGCACCAGGCATTTTATCAGTGAAAATTTTGCTATGTGAGATGGCTGATATTTTGCTGCCTATGTTTTCTTCAAGGATTTTATGGTTTCATGTCTTACATTTACATTTTGAGTTTATTCTTGTGTATGGAGTATGTATATGGCTTATGCCATTAAATAAAAAGTTTTACTTATTTTTTTCTCCATGAATTGATATTAGAAGTTAGAAATAAAATTTCAAGCTTCATATTTAAATGATGTGAAATGTCAATTTATTTTTTCTCATATACGTTATACTAGTGAGCTGGTGCACAGATTTATGCACATTGAAAGGAAATTAATTAGGTGGCTGGAGGGTTGAGACTGGGTGAGACGGGCTGGACACTCCCTGGAGCCAACCTGTGGAGTGAGCAGGGTCCCTCTGGCAGGTGGGGTCCCTCGGCCTGGCATGTGGGGATCAGGCTGAAACTGGCTCTCCGATATCCCCCGAAAGGTCCTGGATTGCGAGAGGGCGGTTCTCGGGTGACGCACCCTGGAATCAGGCTCCCTCCTCTTTAGTTCCAGGATGCATCACCCGAGAACTGCTGCTGCCAAGTCACTGCAGCTCAGCAGCTCCTGTGTTGAGCATCTGCCCCCTGGTGGTCAGTGCGCATAATACCTACCAGCTGGTTGGACGGTGGGATGGTTGCTTAGCCTTTTATATATATAGATATGAGAAATGAAAACACCTGTCTTCACACAAAAAATGTACATGAATGTCCATAGCAGCATTATTCATAACTAGAAGCCCGATGCATGAAATTTGTGCAAGGGGCTCGACCCTCGCAGCCCCGGCTTCATCTGGAAGGATGCCCAGAAGGTCGTTTGGCTGTCTGGTCTAATTAGCATATTATGCTTTTATTATTATAGATAGCCAAAAATGGAACAACTCATATTTATCAACCTATCAAAATATGGTATATCCATACATTAGAATAATACTCAGTCACAGTAAAAGAATGAAGCACTGATAAATGCTATGATGTGGATGAACGTGTTTTATGAAGGAAGCCAGTCACAAAAGCCCACATATTGTATGATTTCATATACACTGAATGGCCAGATTATCATGATCTCTGAACGCATAATAATATGGCCACTCTGTGTGTGTGTGTGTGTGTGTGTGTGTGTGTGTGTGTATATATATATACATATATATATATATATATATATATATATATTCATGCATGGGTGGGGTCCGGCCAGCCTGGCCAGAGGGAGGGGACATGGGAGGTTGGGCGGCCTGCCTGCTGGTTGAACTCCTGGTCGAGGGGACAATTTGCATATTAGCCTTTTATTATATAGGATATACACTGAGTGACCAGATTATTATGCATTCAGAGATCATAATAATCTGGCCACTCAGTGTATATGAAATGATCAGTATAGGCAAATCTATAAATATAGAAATCAGAGTAGTGGTTCCCCTAGGACTGGAGTTTGGGGGTAATGGAGAGTGACTGCTGATGGCTATGGGGCTTGGTTTTAGGGGAATCTAAATTTAGATAGTGATGATGGTTTTTGTGAATATGGTTTTGTGGTATGATTTTGTGAATATACTAAAAATCATTGAATTGTATACGTTAAGTGGGTGAATTTTATGGTATGTGATACTAATAAAGATGTTTTTTAAAAACAGGCTACATAGCCACTGTGAATAAACTCCACTTTTAGGTATTTTCTAGTTCTGAGAGTACCATAAAACATTTATTTCTATGTCAGAGATGTTTAGAAACCTCAAATGAAAACTGGTTGTTTTTAGGAGTTTTCCATATGATGTATTAACCTACTTTCTTTCACCTGTCCATTGTCTCTTATTGCTGTTTGGTAAGCTCTTGATTGCTGAGCCTCCAAGAGTCACTGGTAAACAATGTTGGGCAAATGATTATAGCACTTGATCACACTGAATCTCACAGTTCTGTTTTCAGTGGTTTGACTTTCTGCAGCAGTTTTAAGGTGTTCTGGCTTAGCTTCTGAGGTGCGCTAAGACACGCCCCAGCGGTGTGCATTTGTTTACTTGTGGTGACTGGTGAACACACTCGTTTACTAGACCTATTCAGTACAAATTTAAAATTACAGGAATATATATAGAAAACTTCTGTGACAAACTTTTCATACATACTTAATTTTCATTACATAAATGTGTCTATATAAATAAAAACAGGTAAGCTAACTACTAGTAATTTGTCAATTTTTTAACGTATGCATTTGGAAAACCTACTTTATTATATAATAGACTTTCAGCTTTAATGGACATCCCCTTGCCTGAATAGTCCGTTATATTGAGGTTTTATTGTTCTTTTAAGTGTAGAATAAAAACTAGATGCCTGGCTGGCGTGGCTCAGTGGTTGAGGGTTGATCTATGAACCAGGAGATCACAGTTTGATTCAGGTCAGGGCACATTCCCTGGGTTGTGGCCTTGATCCCCAGTAGGGGGCATGCAGGAGGAGGCATGCAGGAGGCACCCGAGAGCATCATTGAACAATGATTTTCTCTTATCATTGATCAATGATTCTCTCTCATCATTGATGTTTCTATCTCTCTTCCTTTCCCTTCCTCTCTGAGATCAATAAAAATATATTTAAAAAAACCTGGAAAAACTTTTCATGTCTTTATTTTAATTTTCTAAATTCAATATTAAATCCAGAATTAAAAAGTAAACTGTTTTCCTGCTGATACACTTTCTTATATCACAAAGGCAGTTAAGGTATATAATTTATAATTCTGAAGCCCATTGTGCAAAGTCATATGTGAACAATAGTCAGGTTCCTGCCCAGCAGCCTAATACTCTGCACTGAAATTTTTCTCATTGTAGCCAGCAGCACCTACGGAAGAGGGAGGTGATATTAATTCCTGGTGTACCACCACACAGGGCAACTAATCTCTAAGCTCATTCAAGTTGAATGCAGGATTTGGTACCTTTACACTTGTTACAAAATCTGGAAAAAGCTTTCAGACAAATCAAGAGTTTCTGAAAGTGAAATGCATCATTTAGATTGATAACTGTGTAAGCAGCTACATAGGAAGATGGTGCTTTTTCAGCATTTGTACTGTCTGAGGAATACAATATAAGTATATTTTAAATTATGAGGGCACATACTATCAGGGTTATTTATTTTATTTTATTTTTTCAAGAAAACCCTGAATTTCCTATGATGGGCTCAGTTTTATTATTGGTATTTTATGACCCACTTTTTAAAATACAGGTGCTTGCAAAAACACAGTTAGCTAAAGGTAGAAAGTTTGATGGTGGATGTTTTTTCTCCTAGGAGGCAGGCATGTAAGATGACATGTTCTGGACCAGGGTTCCTAAGAGCAGATTTCCATTATTTGTGTGTCTGAGAGCAAAAAGGATAACCCTGTAAGTCTAGGATCCGTGGCTTCAAAAATACCTCCTTCTTCATGGGACTATTGTTAGGGTTCAAACAGAGGATGTAAAAAAAAGAAAGCATTGTAGGAAATAAAAGGAGTGATGTTAGCAGTACTATTCTTTAGTTTTTGCTAAGAATGGTTGCTAGTGATTTAGGCTCACTGGAATAAACTCTCCTAAATTATTTCTTCTCACATCATAAGAACTGGCTCTAGATGTGTGAAACTGAAGGTGTGCTATAACTGTTCTCCCTTAAAAAAAAAAAAAAAATCACAGGATAAAAAAATATTTAAAAAATAAAAAAAATTAGCTTAAATTAAAAAGTCCTTTTAAAAAATAAAAATGATTTTTTAAAAATCACAGAACCATTCTTCTGCAATTTAAGGGAATTAAAAGGAATTTTTAAGAAATCCTACTGCCATTGATTTAGATGCCGCAAAGATGAGTGTAACAGTAGAGCTTTTCCAGTTTTTGTTTTTTTTTCTTTAGTAATTTTGAACTTTGGCAAGTTCTGTAAGTTCTGTGAGCCTCAGTTTTCTCATCTGTTATTTGGGAATGCTCTCTTTTGTTCGCTTAAGTGATTTAATGTAGAGAATGCCCCTGTCATATAATAGGCTCTTAGTCAATATTAGATCTTTTTCTTTCTCTTCAAGTTTTAAACATAATTAGGCACAATTTTAATGGCTAATTCATGAAGTCATCTTGATTTTTATTTTATTTATGCTGCCAAGTATTATTTTTCACGATGATTTGTTAAAGGATCATTTTTTCCCCTAAAAGTATTATAGAAATTCCAGTATTAGTATTTACTAAGAAATCAACTGGAAATAGAGGAAAAAGAATGTTCTAGTCACCCAGTACAATAGTTAAAGATGATTCTTTTATAGATCGAGGAGAATTGTATTTGTCCAACTGTCTTAGTTATGTGCCTTTTTGCTTTTACTATTAGCCCTTGTTACTTTACAAAAACTGCCATATTGCTAGATCAAAGGAAATTATGTAAAATTTATTTGCTGTATTTACAATATTTTAAAAGACATTGGTTACACATTTTAACCAATGGCTTTTGGTGCCATTACATTTTTTGGGTCAGGACTGATGATTGAAAGCTCTTGCACAAAACATCTTTTGAAACTTGGAAAGAATGAAACTAGAAACTGTAAATACTATTGATATTTGTAAAATGCACAGATGTTTTAAAGTCCTTTAGTATTTATTTACTAGTAGTTCTGAGAATATCCTGGAGCTCAAAGAGACAATCTGAGCTATAAAATAAAATGGGAAAGTCAACATATTTGTAACCTCCTTAATCTTTTATTATATAGGCCTCTATAATTCATGTGTCCATAACACTTTACCCTTCTCTGGATCTCACGATGATTTTGAGCAGCTAAGGCAGCAGTCAGTGAACACAGAAAGAACATCATCTGCTTAGATAGGTGGTTGTAATGGTTGACAGATTAATGCAACTTTTAATACCTTAGTTCAGCTAAAGGCACCCAATGCTAGTCACCTGAAGACTTCACCCAAGAATTGACCTATTTATCATACTAAATAGGGAGTGGTGTCTTGAAGGCTTGCTCAGGTTCTGGGCATGGTAGTGTTCTTACGTCAGACTTGCCAAATTATCAACAATGCACTGGCTTTGTGTTCAAGAGGACTAACTCCTCTCATTCATATTTTCCACACCAAAATATTGAAAGTTGTTTTCCTTTCTTTGAAGATCTTGAACATCTTATTAATTAAAATTATGCTTTCTTCCTCTCTCCATGTGTGTTTAGGGAAGTTGCTAAGTAGTGATTAAAATAATAAAGCTTATCTAGTTGTGCAGTGCTCATATTTTGACTTTGATCCCTTCCAGTATTTGTAAACATTGTTTCACATGAGTGCAGTTGACAATCCAAAACTTGTTTAAGACAGGACATGAAAAAGAGATAGAGCAGCATGGGAGACTGAAATTTATATCTAGCTCTTTCTTTTACAACTTCCTGTGTTTTTGTGCTTTGCTAATGAAAGTGATGATTGGTGCTTTCAAAAATTTTCCAGCCCTGTCCAATGTGGCTCAGTGGATAGAGTGTTGGCTCGTGCACAGAAGGGTTGCGGGTTCAATTCCTGTTCAAGGGCACATGCCGGTTCGGTCAGGGCACATGTGAGAGGCAACCAATTGATGTGTTTTCCTGACATCGCTGTTTCTCTCTCTCCCAGCTCCTCATCCCTCCATCCCTTCACTCTCTCTCTAAATAATTAGTGGAAAAAAAAACTTTCCAGAATACCCCAGCATTTTATAATAAAACTGTAGAGAAATAACTTGGTGGGGAATTTTTCTTTCCAGGTTTATCCTATATAATAAAGAGCTAATATGCTAATTAGACCACACAGTGGAATGACCTTCCAGAACGACCTTCCAGAATGACCAGTGGGCGGGGGGCGGGGCCGTGGGGCCATGAGGTAGCCGGGGCTGTGAGGGCCTACGCTTGCCCGAATTTCATGCATTGGGCCTCTAGTTGAGGTATAATTGACAAATAAAATAGTAAGATATCTAAATAAATACATATATATTTCAGAGAGGAAAGGCAAGGGAGAGATAGAAAATATCAATGAGAGAGAATATTTTATCAGCTGCCTTCTGTATGCTCCCCATTGGGGATTGAGCCTGCCTGCAACCTGGGCATGTGCCCTCACTGGGAATTGAACCATGACTTCCTGAATCATAGGTTGACACTCAACCACTGAACCACACTGGCTGGGCAGGAAGATATTTAAAGTGTACAATGTGGTGATTTGATATACTGCTTACACATTGTGAAGTGCTTCCCACATTGTGTTAATGAACACATCTATCACCTCATATTTACCTTATTTTATTTTATTTTATTGGTTAGAATATTTCAGTTCTCTCTAGTCTGTTTTGATATGTGAGATTTTAGTCTGAAGCAGAAGACTTTTTGGTCCTGGAGGTGTGGGTACTTTTAATTCAGTCTGCTTTTGGTGCCATTACATTTTTTGGGTCAGGACTGATGATTGAAAGCTCTTGCACAAGGGGTGCTATATCAGAGGCATCTGCCTATCAGGTTTGGGAGTTGTTGAAGAAGTACCTTTAACCAGATGCTTATCATGTTTCTCAGTCTCACTTCATTGAGGGGTTTCAGAGAGGTAGGAGGAGAAACTAGAAACAATGGTGTCAGGAAATAGTGGAGGTAATCCCATTATTACTGGTAATAGTTTACATTTACGGAGCATTTTGTGTATCAGGTAATAAGTACTAGGTTCAATGCTTTCTGTGTATTCTTAAATTCCATGGAGTGGTGATGGTGTCGATGCAATCCCAAGTTTACAGGTGAGAACACTTGGGCTAAAGAGGATAAGAAAATTGCAAAAGGACAAGAAAGATACATGTGATGCATGGCTTGGCCTTCTCTGACTGCAGAGCCTGCACTGTGACCACCACCCCATGGCACACTGGTGTGACTCGTATGTTAGAATGTGCAACCACAAGAATGAGTGCCCATAGGAGGAGACAGGTTCTGTTCTGACTTGCATTTGCTTGGATGGCTCATGAATTTGGGGAAGAAGTGCACCTCTGGGATGACCAAGTTTGGTGAGTGTGAATGAGGCTGGGCTAGCTGTTGAAAACTCTTGCTCCTCAGGTGTGCTTTTTGGACCAGCAGCATTGGCATTACTTGGAAGCTTATTAGAAATATGGAATCATGGAACTTATCGTGACTCTATTAGAATTTGGGTTTTAATCAGATCCCTAGATGATACCAGAGCAGTTGCTCTCAACCCTGACTGCAAGTAGGAACACTTGAAAGCTTCTCTAAAAACCGATGCCCAGTCTCCACACAGAGCAAGGGAAGTAGATCTCTGAGTAGGGTTTGGATATTGGTATTTCTACACAGCTTCTCAGTGGTTCTCTGTGCAGTCTGGGTGGAGAACTGCTGGTCTAGAACAACTTCTAGATCTTCTGGGGTTGTTGTGTTAAGTGATGTGGGATCCTGCTCCTCTTTTTAGGTGTACACAGAAATTTCCAGAATACAAGTTGGGAGGATCAGCTAGGGTGCTCAAGGGCTGGTCCTTTATGTGGTAAATAGAGGTCTGGTGCATGAAATTAGTGCACTCTGGGAGAGGGGGTCCCTCAGTCCAGCCTGCGCCCTCTCGCAGTCCAGGAGCCCTCAGGATGTCTGACTGATGGCTTAGGCCCGCTCCCCACGGGAAGCGGGCCTAAGCTGTCAGTAGGACATCCTAAGCTCTGCTGCAGAGGCAGGAGAAACTCCCTCCACTGCCGCTGTGCTTGCCAGCTGTGAGCCAGGCTTCTGGCTGAGCGGCGCTCCCCCTGTGGGAGTGCACTGACCACGAGGGGGCAGCTCCTGCGTTGAGCGGGATCGGGTTGAAACTGGCTCTCCGACATCCCCCAAGGGGTCCCGGATTGTGAGAGGGCGCAGGCCAGGCCAAGAGACCCCATCGGTGCATGATCGGGGTTGGGGAGGGATGCGGGAGGTTGGCCAACCAGGGAGGGACCTTGGGAGGGCTCCAGGGTGTGTCCGGCCCGTCTCGCTAAGTCCCAATTGGCCGGACCCTAGCGGCAAGCTAACCTACCAGTCAGAGCCTCTGCCCCTTGGTGGTCAGTGTACGTCATAGCAACTGGTCAACCGGTTGACTTTCTTCCCCCTGTGGTCAGTGCACGTCATAGCGAGCGGTTGAGCGGCCTTAGCATATCATTAGCATATTATGCTTTGATTGGTTGACCAGAGGACCGGACACTTAGCATATTAGGCTTTTATTATATAGGACTAGAGGCCCTGTCACGAAAATTTGTGCACTTCAGGTGGGGGGGTCTCTCAGCCTGGCCTGCACCCTCTCACAATCTGGGACCCCTTGGGTAGGGTCCCTAGGCCTGGCCTGAGATCAGGGTCTATCCGGGTTTTCCTTCCCCGGCTGCAGGCAGCTGGCCCCACCCCCACCGCTGCCAATGCTTGCCATCTGTGCAGCCCTGCCCGTCCCTTCCCTGTCACCGGTCGCCTCCCTCTACTACAGGCATGGGGTTCTATGGCTTGGCTGGCCTGGGCCTCCCTCTGTGGGATGATCGCTGGCCAGCTGCACACCTGCCACAGTGTCGCTGGCCGGTGGCCTGGGCCTCCCTCTTTCTTTTTTTTAAGTAAGAGTAATGTTTACTGAACGATATGGAACTGAGTACTATGAAGGGTTTACCAGGATGGAAATGCACCGCACCCCACCCCTGCCACCCCCAACACCCAGAGACTACAGTACTTAGAAGTTACACGCAACGGCCATAACTGCTGAATATCTGTTCATAAAAACCATAGCATATTTATACTGTATCACATCGAGTGATTATAGAAATCCATTTATATATTGCTTGTATAAAATCTTTTTTTTTTGGTAAGAAATATTAAAAAAATTATAAAAAACATGTGCATTTGAAAGCCCTGCCAGGGCAGCCAGTCTGTAAACATTCAGTAAGTATGTGCTTTGGAAGGGCGCCCGTGCCTCATGCCCACAGCAACTCCAGCAGGGCTGGCGAGGGTGTGCCCCGGGTGGCTGCCACTCCGGTCAGGACTGAGCTGGACCACGGTGGTTGGGTATAGCAGGGCCTGGCACTGTCCCCTTCTCCAGCCTTGCATCATCAGGATCAGGGTCAGGGTCAGGGCTGGGGGCAGGCAGATTGCAGTTTCACTCTGAGTTCCTTACTCAGCCTAATTTTATTTGCACCTCATGGCTTTTCCTGGCTGCTCGGAGGTCCTTTGGGTGGGTAACCTGGCGGAGAAGCCGGAGAAGTGCCCACAGCTGCCTGGTTGGGCATCTCTCCAGCCCATAGCCTTTGTCCTGCCTCCTGCAAGCCTGGCCCCAAGCAGAACAGCCCACCCTCAGGATTACTTTGGTCTTAGTGCTTGGCCCTGGGTTTCATCAGCCTGGGTTTCTTCCCCTGGTGTGGCTGATCTGAGTTTCACAAAAAAGCTTGGCTGATGCTGGCTGTGCTGAGCCTCATTGAAGAGTTTTTCTTGCAGCAAGGGAGAGCCCTCTGGGACCCTCCTTCTCTTCACACCTCTCTTCTCCTCCTCCTCCCAGCCCATGATCACTTCTCCAGCTGCTCCAGCAGTGGGTTGCCTTCTGAGTCGGGAGTCTTAACACTGTCAGTCCTGACAATGCAGGTGGGGTGCTGCCAGCTGAGCATCAGGATGAGCTGCTGCCACTCCTGCTTTAGCTCATCCATCTGGGTTTTCAGCTCTGCATTCATGAGCTCCAGCCACTCAGATTCCTGCTGCAGAAACTCCTTCTGCTCCTTCTTCTTCTGGCATGGGGCTGCTGCCACTTTATTCTCTTCCCAGTGCCTTTTCCTCTGCACTACTTGTAAAATGCCAATCACTAAAATTTTCATGATGATTCCAATGTTATATCAAATATATATCCAGGGATTTAAGTCTTAATATTTAGTGCCCATCCACTCCTTCTCAGCTCCTTATGATTTTAATTCTCTATTCATTAAAAAAAAGCCTATAATTACCATTCAATATATGCAAAGCTTTTGTAAAATTGATTTTTAGATAGCGGAAAGAAGAAAGTGAAACATCGATTTGCTGTTTCACTTATTTATGCATTCCTTGGTTCCCTGGAGCCTGCAGGCCAGGGGAAGGGACCAAGAGGCCAGTCCGATGGCAGCATGGCTCTGAGGGGGAGGGACCGAGAGGTGCACCATGCACTTCATGGTGACCGGTCGTTTGGTCGTTTTGGTCGTGAGGCCTCTTGGCCTTTTATTATTATGATGGGTCAGTCTATACATTTTTATTTCTGACTTTTGAAGTTAATTCTCCTGCCTGTTAATTTTGAGTTTTATTTGGGGAAACAATTGACAACAGCTGTATTAGGAATTTCTTAGGTTTTATCTGTTAACTTAATGACGTTCTAATCTGAGTTTAATGACCACTTTACTAACAGAAATACGTTAAGGGGTCCAGGAGAGATAGTAAAAAGAGGAGTGGGAGGGTAGTGAATGGGAGAGGGAAGGATCAAAATGAGTAAAATACCTGAGTGATGGCATGAGTCAGGTGATAGCATCTGGGTGCCTGTAACATAGAGAAACAGGACAACTAAGATTTTGGTTTGAGGTAGAGTAAGGAAGAAAGCTTGTAGTAGATTAAACATATTCCTCTTGCTAGAGTTGCTTCAGCTTGTTTGTGGATATACATGCTTGTGTTGGGGAAACAGTACTGTGAGAGAAGACTGTGGGCACTGTAAAAGGAAGCCCATAGGGTTCATTTTATACACTTTTCATTCAACTTTGTAGAACATTACCATTAAACAATTTCCACCCCTGCACTAGACCACCATGGTGCCCTGGCCGATGCTGGCAAATATGTGCTTCTGTTCTGAGGCCTCTTGAACCTAAACATGGGTCAGATGGTTTGCTTGCCTGTGGATTAGTTTTATCATCTTCAACACAGCATTGTCATTTTTTGTTTTCCCTTTCAGCATGGCTCCTTAGACATTTCATATGTCACTAAAAGTAGAGAAAAGAGGACAGATGACCAAGATGCCATTCTTTGCACTGTCAGCCTGGGCTCAGGTATGCACTCCTGTGCAGGCCTTTCCACCTCTCCTTCTTGACCCTCCCATAGTGCTGTGTGCACTGAGCAAGCCGAGGACTTGCATAAAGCTCCCAGTGTTTGTGCCAAAACTGGTGAGAGGTGACTAAAATAGGAAATAATTTCCTCAAGGGTGCTTTCAGAGCTACAAAGCACAATTCTTGGTAACACTATTTAAAACATTGTCTTCAAATATTATGTAGCTCTAAGAACATACTAGTACTGAATTTTATAAACCTGATAGACATACTCATTTAAGAATTTTCTTTCTTACTTGGCAGTTTCAGATAGCATATAACCATAAGTTGATTAATAAAATTGTTGCTTGAAAACTAATGTGTGTGTGTGTGTGTGTGTGTGTATACACATACATACATACATATATATGTGTGTGTGTATATATATATATATATATATATATATATATGTATGTATTGCTGCATAACAGACTATCTGAAAGTTGATGGCTTACATCAGTCACTATTTAACAATTTCTCATGATTTGGTGGGTCAAGAATTTGGGCAGGGCTCAGTTGGGTGATTCTTTTGCTCCACTTGGGGTTACAGGGGGATATTCAACTGGCAGATGACGTGCTCTGAAAGGTCCTAGATAGGGCCTCTCACATGATGCCTGGTGCTTGGTGGGGATGGCTAGAAACCCGGGCTCCGTTGGGACTGTTGACTGTAGTGCTACACATGGTGTCACCAGCATGGAAACCAGCAAAGCATCATTATTCCTGTCTTCTACTAGTATGTGCCAGACCAGTCACTGAGTGACCATGGTTCTGGGGGAGGGGACAAAAGTTGATCTCCACTAAACAATACAAGGAGTGTAAAAAACCTTGTGGCCCCCTTTATTCTGCCATCAGTATGTGTGCATGCATATGTGTTTATTGCATGTAGCATCAAACATTTAGTCTTTTTATTGTCTGTGTCATGTTTTAAAATTGTTCTTTTCTTGATCTGGGCATGGGTAATAAAATGTATATCCTGAACTTTTAAAGCTGTCAAACCTAAGAAGTAGTTTGCATTCATAATTTATGAGTCCAAAGATCTGACAGCTTTCCCAGGCTCTATAGTCGAAAGGAATAAGGAAAATAACACCTTAGGTGTATGTGGCATCTTCTCAGAGGTTCAAAGTGGTTGTGCCACTCACAACCCCTTTATCAAAATGTCCTGTGGCAGGGGTGGGCAAACTTTTTGACTCGAGGGCCACAATGGGTTCTTAAACTGGACCGGAGGGCCGGAACAAAAGCATGGATGGAGTGTTTGTGTGAACTAATATAAATTCAAAGTAAACATCATTACATAAAAGGGTACGGTCTTTTTTTTTAATTCAATAGTTTTATTCATTTCAAACATTTTAACAAGAATGTAAACACTAATTATTATAATTTGAAACTTCAAAAAATGGAGGAATCATAGCACAATAACATACCTTATATTGAAGATGGCAAAGGCAAAATAAAATTGCCTAACAAAGGAAAGGTACAAAAGCCTTTCAAATTAAACTTAAATATAATAAAATAATTTAAAACTAAAACAAATAGAAAAGAACAAAATGTGTAAACAGTAAATTAAACATTTTCTTTAGTGCAACTTCCAAATTATGCCCGGGACGTAGATGTAGATGGCAGTGTAGACTGGGTTGAAAGGTTTTTGGTCTTTAAAACATCAACTTCAGTGGGAACAGTGTTGTTGGTCTCCTTTTTAGCTAATGCTCTGATACTATGCTCTCCGGGGGCGTGTCTCCCTACATCACCACGATAACGTGTCTACGCATTCCCAGGGTGATGTTGGGGGACGCGTCCGCGGGCATTACAAGGAGCCTCTGGAAGATTGAGAGGTTGTTCCTTCTACTGAATTTATATCCGCCCACTCAGAAGAAGGAGCTGCGGCTGTGTTTCCCGACGTTGCCATGTTAACACTGCTGCTGGTGGAGAAGCGGAGGGGAGAGCAAGAGAACCCTCCGCTCTTTCGGCTCCGCGGGCCGGATAGAACAGCCGAACGGGCCGTAGTTTGCCCACGGCTGTCCTGTGGGGTAAATAAGCCATAGTACCCCTAAGTTTATACACAGACAAGGAAATGAGGTCATGCCATTAGTTTGCTAATGAATAGAGGAGATCAACTTTTGTACATCTGGTGATATTTTAAATTATATACCACTAGAGGCCCAATCATGCACTGGAGGGGGGTCCCTCAGCCCGGCCTGCCCCCTCTCACAGTCCAGGAGCCCTCAGGGGCGGGAGGCGACCTGGTGATCAGGGGAAGGTGACACCCCCATCACACCTCTGCTGCTGCCACTGCCAGCAGCACAAGCCTCGGTTGGCAACGCAAGCCTCGGCCGGCCCTGGTTACCTGAGCCTCGAGCGGCCCTGGGCAGCTGCCATCCGAGGCTTGCCTGCACCTCGGGCTGGCCCTTGGTGGCTGGACAGCCGACATCCGAGGCACAGGCAAGCCTTGGGCTGGCCCTGGGCAGCTGGGGGGCTGAGGGGACTGGGGGACTCCACACGCCTGCCACCCTTGCGGGGCTGAGGGGACTGGGCGCCGCCATCTTGGGCTGTGGGTGCCACCATCTTTGACGATGAGACAGTCAATTAGCATATTCCCTCCTTATTGGCTGTGGGCGCCGCCATCTTTCTGAGGGTGTGGTGGTCAATTAGCATATTCCCTCTTTTTTTTTGATTGGTACTGTTTTATTTATTTTTTTATTTTATAGATAGGAAAACTGGGTTGAAACAAAATTTTTTTTTATTGTTTGAAGTATTACAAATAGTAGTACTTATGTCTCCTTTTTTTTTTTTCCCCATTGACCTGCCCCCCGGCCTCCCCTACCCCCCAGTACATGCCTTTACCTGCCCCTCCCCCTACAGTGTCTTGTATCTATTGGTTATGCTTATATGCATGTGTACAAGTCCTTCAGTTGATCTCTTACAGCCCCTTCCCCCAACCTCTCCTGCCTTCCCGCTGTAGTTTGACAGTCTGTTCAATGTTCCCTCTTTATTAGATAGGATTTGCCAAGAAATGTCATGTTTAAAGAACAGTTACTTTTCTAATGTGATTTTTTTTTGGTAGAGGCTTAGGGGTATTTCCTCACAGGGATGCTTCCCTTTAGTGGATTAAATTTTACATGCTCAGCAGAGACAGAGACAGTGGAAAGGTTAAAGGTAGTGATGTGGCTGCCCCCGAGTGTGTGGCCTGGGCTGATGGTGACATTTGAAGGGGGAAATCCTTGTCCCCTGTGTGTAATGTTCCTCAGTACTTCCATGTGGAGCACCCCCTAGTGGTCTTGCTTACATCGATTCAGTTCTGCTTAAAATGAGATACTTTACTTGACAGGTATCAAGTTTGGGAATAAACATATCTTCAGCCCCAATTTGTTATGGCTGTCTCCTGGTTCATGAACATCCACCCATGTGAAATGAACCCCCTACACAGTTCCTAAGGGCAGTTTTCCTCATAGTCTCTCCAGGACAGAGAAACCCATAGTTCTGCATGGCTTTCCAAGTCACATTCAAATTCATCAACCCGAAAATGGACCCAACCTGCCTTTCCCGTTGATGTGCCACCGCTTCTTCTCACTCGCTGTCCTATATCATGACAGAACTGACCCAAAGGTCTTGTCGAGTTTTTCAGTTCCCTTCACTGTGTACATGTTGTCCCTTCACCTGGAATTCTTTCCCTCGTTTTCTCTCTCTCACCTTGTATTTTCAAGTCTTTCCTCTGTACTGCTGCCAGAGCTATGGCGGTTTCGCTTAGAAAGTTTAAGAGGTCGCCTGTTGCCACCAAGAACAGTTGTGCCTCCCCTTACCTCCAGTGGCATTTGAGGGTGTGCTCTGGGGCTTCTCTCTGCCTGGGCACCACATGCCATTTCCCAAACCCACACTGGGTCATCTCCCCACAGTCCCAGGCATAGCTCAAATGGTGCCTTCCCACCACCCCATCCATAATCCTGAAATTCAAAAATAGATATGCTGAGTTAAAGAGATATAAAGAATCACTATGCAAACATGTACTTTTTTTTAAAAAATATATTTTATTGATTTTTTACAGAGCAGAAGGGAGAGGAGGGATAGAGAGTTAGAAACATCGATGAGAGAGAAACATCGATCAGCTGCCTCTTGCACGCCCCCTACTGGGGATGTGCCCGCAACCAAGGTACATGCCCTTGACCGGAATCGAACCTGGGACCCTTCAGTCCGCAGGCCGACGCTCTATCCACTGAGCCAAACCGGTTTTGGCTTTTTTTTTTTTTTTTTTTCAAACATGTACTTTTTAAAAGGAACTTATCCCAGTAATTTTGATTGTTACTACATGTTTTATTACAGGGAAATAATTAAAAGTGGAAGAACTTTTAAGAGCCAAGAACCTGATACCATTGAAAAAGATTTTAAAAATACATATTTTTATTGACTTCTAAGAGGAAGGGAAAGGGAGATAGAAACATCAATGATAAGAGAGAACCATTGATTGGCTGCCTCCTGCACGTCCCCTTCTGGAGATCAAGCCTGAAACCTGGGCATGTGCCCTGACCAGGAATTGAACGGTGACCTCCTGGTTCAAAGGTTCGTGCTCAACCACCAAGCCACACTGGCCAGGTGAGAAGGATTTTTTATAAATGTTTTTTTTTTAGTGCGTAACCATTCTAGCAACCATCTCCACAAGAAACTCACAGCATCCTCCACCTTACTCTGATGACAACTGTGGCTCGACACACAGGATTTACTGTGCTCAGATGTTGCCATAAAAATTAAGGGTACGTATGCAAGTTCCAAGTGGTGGATGACTTGCCTATAAAATGGATAAAAGTGTGAAATGTATCCATTGTGGAAAAACAGAGTCCTTGAAAACTTCAGGGCAATTATGACTAACTAGAGGCCTGGTGCACGAAATTTGTGCCGGAGGGGGGCCCTCAGCCCAGCCTGCACTGTCTCCAATCTAGGATCCCTCTCACAATCCAGGACTGCTGGCTCCCAACCACTTGCCTGCCTGCCTGCCTGATTGCCCCTAACTGCTTCTACCTGCCAGCCTGATCACCCCCTAACCACTCCCCTGCCAGCCTGATCAACGCCTAACTGCTCCCCTGCTGTCCCGATTGCCCCTAACTGCCCTCCTCTGCCAGCCTGGTCACCCCTAACTGCTCTCCCCTGCAGGCCTGGTCGCCCCTAACTGCCCTCCCTTGTCAGCCTGGTCGCCCCTAACTGTACTCCCCTGCAGGCCTGGTCCCCCCCCAAATGCCCTCCCTTGCAGGCCTGGTCACTCCCATCTGCCCTCCCCTGCAGGCCTGGTTGCCCCTAACTGCTCTCCCCTGCTGGCCTGGTCACCCCCAACTGCCATCCCCTGAGGCCTGGTTCCCCCCAACTGCCCTCCCCTGCAGGCCTGCCCCCCCCAACTGCCTTCCCCTGCAGGCATGGTTGCCCCCAACTGCCCTCTCCTGGAGGTCTGGTCACCCCCAACTGCCCTCCCCTCCAGGCATGGTTGTTCCCAACTGCCCTCCCCTGCTGGCCTGGTCCCCCCAATCCCAACTGCCCTCCCCTGCAGGCCTGGTCCCCCCAACTGCCCTCCCCTGCAGGCTTGGTAGCTCCCAACTGCCCTCCCCTGCAGGACTGGCCCCCCCCCCCAACTGCCCTCCCCTGCTGGCTTGCTCCCCCCTACTGCCCTCCCCTGCAGGCCTGATCGCTCCCAACTGCCCTCTCTTGCAGTCCTGGTCTCTACCAACTGCCCTCCCCTGCCTGCCTGATCTTGCCCCCAACTGCCCTCCCCTGCCGGCCTGGTTGCCCCCAACTGTCCTCCCCTGCCTGCCTGATCTTGCTCCCAACTACCCTCCCCTGCCGGCCTGATCTCACTCCCAATGGCCCTCCCCTGCAGGCCTGATCTCGCCCCAACTGCCCTCCTCTGCATGCCAATTTGGTTCTCATTGGTCGATTTCTATGCCAGTCAGTGTCAAAAGTTCCACCTTCTAGGCAGCCATTGGCTCCTCACAGTTGACCCAGATTTGGTTCTGACTGGTCAGTTTCTAGGCCAGTCAGTGTCAAAAGCTCCGCTTCCTAGGCAGCCATTGGTTCCTTACACTTCACCCAGATTTGGTTCTGATTGGTCAGTTTCTATGCCAGTCAGCGTCTCTGGGCTTATCAACGGGGCCTGATCAGAAAGGCAGGGCTGTTCAGCAGCCTGGGTGGAGGCCTGGATAGAAATGGAGGTGCGGCTGCTGGCCACACTGGGAGAGAAAGAGAGAGGCAAGTCTTGATAAAAAGCTGCCACAGAGGTAACGGATCAGTCCCTGCTTCTCTCTTCAGGCCTCTCTCTGGTCCTGATTCACAGCCCCCTCAGCAGTCAGTTTTGGGGCACCACGCCTGTAGCAGCGCTGGGTTGCCATCCTTCCCGTTGGTCGAGCCTCGGTCGTTACTGGATGTTACGACCCAGGGTTTTTATATATTAGGATGATGACTTCAAATTAGAACCGAAGAGTGTGCATCTGTGGGGGTGTGTCCATGTGCACTCCGTCTGTGTACATGTGCCCATGTATGTGTGCATGTGGGAGGCTGAGTTGCAAGGGATTGTTGCTACTGAACTGTGAGTTTTCTAGTGAAAGACTTTGGAATTTATTTTACATTCAGAGGCTGTCTTTCCAATAATAAGTAATTCTCTTATGTATTTCTATGGATTAAAAAAATTACAGCCAGTTTTTGTGTGGCTCAGCAGATTTAGAAAAATCCACTTGTATTGGGATACATTGCTGGAATATTTACTACAAAACTTTCCATCTTTTTCATTTTTGGGGGATTAACTCGGCTACCACTTGATTTTTCCTGGTTCATTTTAAAGAGGATAGTCACCCCCCCCCCCCCCGCAGTTTCCTGGTATTCTAACTTTTCTTGCATGGGTGCTGGCTATGAGAGAAGTGAGTGTCTGATGGGGGTGGGTATTGAAACCAGAGTAATGAAGAGCTTGCTAGCCATGTCACAGGGAGGGCACAGCTTCTAAGTTTTCATTCTCTGTCACTTTCAGCTGACCTAGCATGTGTGCACTATGCTATTACCAGTGAAATTATTTTTACTACTTTCCTCCCCTTTGTTTATGCGGCAGCATCATTACTGTGCATGGCCCATTGGTAATTAGTGCTGGCAGAAGACGTAGGAAGACAGTGTGCAAATGTGTTTTATTTAAACAGATACACTCTATAGCTTACTTTATTGGACTTTTGTCCTCTGAATGAGAACACCAGAAGAAATCCTATTACAGTTTAGGAACTACTTGCTCATACCAGATTACAGGCTTGGGAGTGTGTTGCTTGAAAGCATGTCTTTAATAAATGAGGTAACTTCCAGATTCATCAATAATTAATCAGGAAAATGACAAGTTTAATCCCAACCCAAAGGTTCAGTGTGCCAGAGCAGAGGATTCTTCCAGAGATACTGGTTTGAGTGAGGTTAATGAATATTTTCTTGAAAAACTGTTAAGCATTAGTGGTTTACAATAAAATAAATAGTCTTATTGCAGGAAACTTATAATATACGTGTGATAATTTTATAGAAGATAGAAGTCACTCATCTTGCCATCCAAAATAATATAACATTTGATTATTTCTTTTCAGTCTTTCTTTCTGTATGTCTGTGTGTCTGTAAAGTATATACTTTTTAAAATAGTTGAAATCATGATGCATATGCAATTGTTCCTACTTAATGTACTTAACATATTTGCATTTTCTCATGTCTTTAAAAACATTGTCATAATAAAATTTAAAGACTATAGTATATTTCATTGTATGGATATATATGTTGCATACATATCCATACAATGAAATATACTATAGTTTCATTTAGTATGGATCCCTCTCACATACATTTATAGAAAATTTAGTTTTCCCTTTTTTCAGTTAAAAATATTGCGACATTCTTAGTGCATAAAGATTGGTCCACAGTTTGTATTATTTATTTAAATTAAGTATATAATTATTGGGTGGAAAGTCATGAATATTTTTAAGGCTCTCAGTTTATGCATTTTGCCAGCTTGCTTTCAAGGAAAGTTGCACCAGTGTATACCTGGCCTGGTTGGGAGATTGCTGCCTCTTTCTGCCAGGGAGACCTCCTGGGTCAGTGGGTGACAGTGCTGTTGCTCTTTTGCAGCTGTGCATCCCTGGGCCCAGGAATGAAGTCTCTAGCTTAATTTTGATCATATTAGCTGGGCTGTAATACCAGCTTCTCCTTGGAGAGCAAATGAAAGATGTATATGTAAAGTGTCTGACCTAGAGTTTGGCCCAAGGTAGGCAGTTGAGATGCAAGATAGTTCTGGTGATTGATCTTATGTCCCTTCTACATTTTTCTGTGTTAATGGGCAGAGTGATGTGTTGGGAAATAAAAGCTGATTATATTTCCTTGTTCTACACTTTCAGGAAGACTCATATGCTTCTTGGAACAGGGATTTTATGTAAAACAGTTTGAAAACCAGTATTTAATACCCAGAAACTTCCTTTCTGAGAATGTTATATGGAATGGAATTCGAAGGTTTCCTTGTGTGTAGATAATTTCTCATTTGTTCACATGACCACTGTGTCTTGTAAGACTCTTGGATGAGACTGGCCATTGGTGCTTGGTCACTGAATGTCAGCTGACCCCTCTGCTCTGTGCTTTGGGTGTGGGATGACATTTTTCACAACTGGATTATGGGTATGGGTATGAAGGTTATTTCTGGTACATACACTTTAAGATACATTTCATTTGCCTCTTTGGTCTTCGATTATTTTTTTTCAACTTTAATGTGATATAAAATTGCTGAGTATCTGCAACATTGTTTATCCAACTGCTTAAATGTTCTCCAACTTGATTTAGACCACTTGTACATATCCTATCTAATAAAAGAGTAATATGCAAATTGGCCATCACTCCAACACACAAGATGGCTGCCCCCATGTGGTCAAAGATCCTGCCCCCATGTGGACACAAGGTGGCCACCACAAGATGGCCAGCAGGGGAGGGCAGTTGGGAGGGACAAGGCCTGCAAGGGAGGGCAGTTGGGAGCGATCAAGCCTGCAAGGGAGGGCTGTTGGGAGGGATCAGGCCTGCAGAGGAGGGAAGTTGGGGGTGACCGGGCCTGCAGGAAAGGGCAGTTAGGGGTGACCAGGCCTGCAGGGGAGGGCAGTTAGGGGTGACCAGGCCTGCAGGGGAGGGAAGTTAGGGGTAACCAGGCCTGCAGAGGAGGGCAGTTAGGCATCAATCAGGCTGTCAGGGGAGTGGTTAGGGGGTGATAAGGCTGGCAGGCAGAAGCGGTTAGGGGCAATCAGGAAGGCAGGCAGGCGAGCAGTTGGGAGCCAACAGTTCTGGATTGTGAGAGGGGTTCCAGATTGGAGAGGGTGCAGGCTGGGCTGAGGGACACACACCCCCGTGCACGAATTTCATGCACCGGGCATCTAGTACTCTTATAAGTTTCCTTGACAATTCTTATTTGGTGACTCATCTTCTCATTGAAGTGGTAACTTCATCTGCTTACCCGATCAACATTTTGTCTTTTGTTAAGAGTCTGCCATTTTGGAATCATTGCTATTTTGTTTTCCTTTTCTTTTGAATGTGTCTTGTTCCCCCCATTTTATGTGAAGAATGTCTTCTTGTTACCTGTTGTGTTTGGATTAATCTGTACTTGTTTAGTACTATTCACATGAACTGAATTTTACCTTCATATTCTTAAAGTGAATGATTTTTGTTAAGTCTTCAAGAATTAAGGAAAGATGTGAAAGACCCTGAAGTGTTTTTGATTACTTGACTTTAAGCTGGATGTGATGCTAATTTTTAGATTAATTGCTTTAGAGAACTTTTAAACAATTTATTTTTATTGGTTTCAGAGAGAGGAAGGGAGAGGGAGAGAGAGATGGAAATATTAATGATGAGAGAGAATCATCATTTGGCTGCCTGCTGCATGCCCCTACTGGGGATCAAACCTGCAACCCAGGCATGTGCCCTGACCAGAATTGAACCGTGACCTCCTGGTTCATAGATCGACACTCAACCACTGACCTACACCAGCTGGGCTCTTTAGAGAACTTTAAAAAAGTTTTTCAGCTGTGTCTACTGTTCTTGGCATTTTATCTATCTGAAATACTGTGTATTAGTTGCTTTTTCTTTGCAGTCTTAATGACATTTTTGGACTTTTATAAACAAACTAGTGCCCCGGTGCACGAATTTGTGCACATTGAAAGGAAATTAATTAGAAGAAATATTTTAATATTGCTATTTGCCCTTTCTCTATAATAGAAGTGTCAACCAAATTCACGACCAACAATGACAGATGGAAACACACGTGTGCAATTGGCACCAGCGAGAGCTTTATATGTATTGCGCATGTGCAAGTCAACTTAGTCTTTTATAGATATAGAATAAACTTGCTTAATTAGACCTGCTTTCTGATTTAGCTAAACTTTTTCCAGCCCAGTGAAGCACCCCAATTTCTCTTTCAGGTGATTGTCAGCAACACAGCAGTAAATATCAACATGAACAGATTATTATTGTAGATCACGCAGGGAGAACAAAGGGTAAAATGTTTAACTGTAGCAGTGTTTGACTATATTCTGTGCAGAAAACCTGAAGTCATTTTCAAGTTCCACCATTTATTTCTTTTCAGTTGGGTCAAGTTTCTAAACTTTCTAAATCTTCGTTTTCCAGCTAATGAAAAGAAAATAGGATTCTATAGAGTCTCCTATCTACCTACTCCAGGACTTCTGTGAGGATCAAATGAGATGAGGCATGTGAAAAGGCTTCACAAACATTTGGTTAAACTGTGAAATGTTTGCACCTGGCTATAAAGCAAGTCATGTTCCTGGGCTGAAGAAACTGCAAGGAGGCTAGTTGTCGCTAGGGCAGCCGTGGGCAAACTACGGCCCGCGGGCCAGATCCGGCTGTTCTATCCGGTTCTCTTGCTCTCCCCTCCGCTCCTTTACTTTGAATTTATATTAGTTCACACAAACACTCCATCCATGCTTTTGTTCCGGCCCTCCAGTCCAGTTTAAGAACCCATTGTGGCCCTCGAGTCAAAAAGTTTGCCCACCCCTGATCTAAAATCATTTTTGCTTCAAATCATTTGGCACCAGCCCTAGCAGGTTTGGCTCAGTGATAGAGTGTCAGCCCACAGACTGAAGAGTCCTGGGTTCAATTCCGGTCAAGAGCATGTAACCTTGGTTGCAGGTTCTTGGTCCTGGCCAGGGTGCATGCAGGAGGCAACCAATCGATGTGTCTCTCTCACTTTGCTGTTTCTCTCTGTCTCTCTCTCTCCCTCCCTTCCACTCTCTCTAAAAATCAATGGAAAAATATCCTCGGGTAAACAAATAAAAAAAAATCATTTGGGACCAAAATACAATAGATACACACCAATGTTTAAAATTTCACTAATCTAACCCCAATATTTTCCATAGCGTATTTTATTGTACTGTACTGTTATGATTCAAAATAAAATTAACTATGTTTTGAAACTGTATTATTTGAAACTATAAAATAAACCCTGCTAATTTTATTGGGGTCTACTTTGAATTGCAGTTTGCCAAAAGTCATTTGGAAACATACCATACTTAGCAGATATTATTAAGCAATGTAGGTTTCTTCAACATTAGAAACTATCAGAATTCAAATGTCAAGTTTATTTCAATACATAAAACTTTTTTCTAAATATTAATATTTCTATTACTATTTCAAGAATGGGAAGGGGGATTCCTTTCTATGTTTCAGCAATATGGAAAGCATGGTGCAAGGAAAATCTGACTTCAAAGCAATATTAAAATAATACTAAAAACCTGAGCAATGAAGTTCCTTCCCACCACTGAAAATAAATTATTTTTCAAAGCATGTAATTCAAAGAGACGTGTACTTCCTGCAGAGTCCAACTACCCCTCAGCATTAAGGCCCAGAGGCATCAGCATCATCTGGAAACTTATTTGAAACTAGAGGCCCAGCGCACAAATTTGTGCACCGGTGGGGTCCCTCAGCCTGGCCTGTGCCCTCTCGTAATCTGGGACCCCCCTCGGGGGATGTAGGACTGCCAGTTTCAGCCCTATCCCCGCAGGCCTAGTGGGAATAGGGCTGAAACCGGTAGTCCGACATCCCCTGAGGGATGTAATAGTGCGCAAAGCAGCAGGCGGCCAGGGAGAAGCCCGAGCCCAGGCCCGGGCCAGGCGCCACTCTTGCTCATCTGGGCCCACTGTGCCTGCCAACGCCACTTGGTAGTGCTGCTGTGGAGGTGGGAGAGGCTCATGCCACTGCAGCTGTGCTCTCCAGCCATGAGTCCAGCATCTGGTGCCCATCGGTCAGCTGAGTGGCGCTTCCACTGTGGGAGCACACTGACCCCCAGGAGGCAGCTCATGTATTGAGCGTCTGCCCCCTGGTGGTTAGTGCGTGTCATAGCAACCGGCCGACCGGTCATTCAGTCATTCGGTCGCTTAGGCTTTTATATAGAGAGACTAGAGGCACAGTGCACAAATTTGTGCACAGGTGGGGTCCGGCTGGCTTGGCCCCAATCGGGGCAGATCAGGCTGGGCCTGTTGGGAGGAGGTTGGCCGGCCAGCCTGCCCCAATCAGGCCTGATCAGGGCCGGGCCGGCTGGGGGAAGGGGCCGCAGGCAATTGGCCGACGGGCCCCGCCCTCAATTGGGGTTGGGAGGCCGACTGGAGATGGGGCCGGCCATGGGGAGGGCCTGTGGGTGGTGGGCCAGCCATCCCCGCCCCCTAATGGGGTGGGTGGAACGATCAGGGGCAGGGTCGGCTGGGGGGAGGGGCTGTGGGAGGTTGGCTGTCCGGCCCCGCCCCCTATTGAGGTGCTTCAGGGGAGGGGCTTCAGGCTGATCAGGGTGGTGGGGGCCCATCAGGGGCATGGCCAGCGAGGGGAGGGGCTGCAGGATGTTGGCCAGACAGACCCGCCCCCTATTAGGGTGGGGGGTGTGATCAGGGGTGGGGCAGCCAGGGGAGGGGCTGCAGGAGGTTGGCCACCCAGCCCCACCCCCTATTGGGGTAAGGGGGTGCGATTGGGGGCGGGCTGGCTGGGGGGGGTACTGCGGGCCTATGGTGGTGGAGCAGGCAGATCGGGGGCGGGGCTGGCTGGGGGGAAGGGAAAGGGCGTTTGCTCTTGATCAGAGTGGGAGAGTCCCATCAAGGGCAGGCTGGCAGCGGGGAGGGGCTGCAAGGTTGGCCAGCTGGCCCCACCCCCTGATCGGCCGCTTCGCTGGCCACAGTGGCCATCATAGCAACTGGTCATTATGGTCATTATTGCCGTTACGGTCACTGGCTTTTTATATGTAGAGATGGAGACTCACAGGCCCCACCCCAGACCTGCTGCATCAGAATCTGCATTTCCACAAGACCACAATATGCACTTCCAAATTTGTGAAGCACTCCTCTAGAAGAGCATGGCGCGCGCACACACACACACACACACACACACACACACACACACACACCTTTAAATAAAATATCAACAGAAAAAACACTCATAAAACCAGGCCTCCCACATGGGGCAATGAACAAATCCCGCCTTACTATAATATCCAATTGACAAAATGTGCACACCAAAAATAAGGATTTATGGGGCCTGAAATTATCCTCAGACTTTAAGCCAAGACTGTCCTCAGGAAAGAAGACGTGAATACATAAAAGTGGGTAATCATAACACTTTCAAGTTTAAAGAAACTTGCAGGTTAATTCTGTACTCTAACAGATAAGAAAATTAACATGCAAGGTTACAAAAATGATTGCTAACCTGGAACTGAGTTGTTATTGAATAATTCTTTATCTCTGTCTCTCAACCCGAATTCTCCACAGCTTCTTTGCCTCCTTCCTCATAGGTTGCATCCAAAGAAGCATCCATGCTCATGCACTGGCCCTTTCTGTTCCCACCAGCATCTTTACTCAAATGCCCATCACTTAGGCCCTGACATAAAAGTACCGACACCCTAGGTCCGCTGCCTGCTGCCTCTCCAAATGAAATTCCTTCTTACAGGTCCCTGCCAGCATAGTCTTCCCACAATATCATCTGAAATCCCAACTGTTTAAAACCCTACTGGACCTCCATGTCTCAGAGAAGTTCCCAAGTCTGCTTGTGAGATACACACACCTTACCTTCTATGACTGCCAACACAACTACCCTCTGTGCCACATCCCACTTCCTCTGTGTCCTCAAAAATACTGAGAAAATTCATGCTCACTGAAAAACTTTTTGTTTTCTTCTCGAATTGTTAGTTCCATCAGGGTAATGACTATATTTTGAATCCTTTCACAATAACAAGTTCCTGGGGAGAAGATGGTGGGATAAAGACTGGAAGAGAACACAGGTGGGGAGGGTGGGGACTTTTTGGGTGCAGCTCTATTCCTGGCATGATATCGTATTTCTTGATCTACATGGTGATTCTACAACTGTGTTCACTTTGTGTGACTTCATCAAGCTGTACACTGACGACTTGTGTGTCTCCCTGTACATAATACTTCAATTATGAAAAGTTTATTTTAAAATTGGAAAATAAATAAAATGACAAGCCCAGAAAATCAGTAAGTACATTGGGGAATAAGTAATGACTGCTTAAGACTGCAACAAAAGAAATTTCTTCTGAATTGATACCAACCCACTCAAATCTAGATTAGTAAACTATCCCTAATTGAGACTTTTTGTATCAAATGTTTTATTATAAGGATAGTATACCCCTCACTAACTTTTAATACTTAGGTCTTATAACATGCCAGTTAGTACATTCTAAAAGCAAAGAATAATCTTATTTTCTAAAATATACTCTAAAATACACAAGTGCTAGGACACCATGGATCTCTAAGCACCTTGTAAAGTGCCTGGTACCTAGATGTTGAATCGATAAGAAACTCCAGTAAGTAAAGAATCAAGGAAGGCAAATAAAAAAAGAAGAGTTGAAGAGACTCAGAAAAGTATCTCCCCTAAGCAGAACTTAGATGCTTAAGAAGGTAGTCATGGGTAGTGAATGAAAGTTCTCTTTCTTTGGGAGGCTGGCTCCTGATCATATCTCTTTTAGAGAAATGTCTATAAAGAGGCATTTTAAATAAAGAAAGGAAAATACAGAGAAACCAATTTTAAGAACAGGCCAAAAAAGCATTACATTAGTCCAATTTTCATTAAATTGCCTGTACATTTTTGAAAAAATTTACGGTACTTTATATACTTTCTATGTATTGGTAATCTACTCAAAAAGGCTGACTTTATTAAATTAATTGGTTTCTGATTTTCATTATATTTAGAATTCTTAAGGTGTCTGCTTAAGCTATGTCTTTGTAGATCCATTTCTCAATGTGAAGTCAAACATTTAGAAGTTTTGGTAATGTAATCACTGGAATGATTTCCATTCACAGTGAACAACTTGATTTTTGTCAACTTTAGTAAAATTTACTTTGTTCAGACATCTAGTATAGTTATGTTTGTCCTGGTTATTTTAAAGAGTTATTGGCCTAGGTTGTGTCATCCACCCTAGTTGCCACATGAATGTCAGTTGTTTAATATGGTAAAGAAATTCCTCTGTCTCAGTTCTGTTAACTGCTCCAGCCACTGCATCAATAGCAAATGTGCTGTTGTCCCCAGAAAATGATCCGAGGATGCTGAGTGATGTTGAGTCACACAGTTGGGATGGACAGAACTGAGCTGACTACCTTAGTGTTATAACTTCCCTGTTGAAAGGCTTCAGCATCCACAGTTCTTTGTCTGCATTTGCTTTCAAAGGCCAGAACATTTTCATTAAAAGAGTATAAAGTTTTAAGAAAACAAGATAAATTAACTTTGTGTAGTTTCCTCATGAAAATCATGGCTGTGTGCCTGTTTTAAAATTGCAAATTTTAAGACCAAGTGTTCCTTACTTCCCTTTCCTTTCCCTTCTTCCTTCCTTATCTCTAAGAGGAGCACTTGAACTTCATTCCAGAACAACCTTTTGGGGTTTTGAGTTCCCAGAGGACCATCACAAAACCTCCCCAAATATAATGATGTTAGACTTTAAAGGTCATAGGGCATGGGATGGCAAATCCACGGCCTCTTGTTGCTTCCTTCCAGCTTTCCAGGTCTGTGATGGATACTGAGAAGGGGTCACATTTTCTACCTGGAGTCCCATGTAGCCTCAGTCAGTGCAGATAGTCACTACCAGGCGATTGGAACTGGAAGTTGTGACATAATGTAGTCACTAAATCTAATTTACTCTCTCAGAAAAAATTCTATATTAGGTTCCTGTGGTCTGGTGTTTGGGTGGGGGATGTGAGTCATCTGTCCAAAGTTACATGCCTAGCATGTAGTAGGCGAGTCTGGATTCCATATCTAGTGCTTTTTTTATTGTGGTTGGCCACCTTGATCTCCTTAGAATGCAGTTCTAATCACATAATTCATCTGCTCATAAATATCCATGGTTCTTCCTGACACTCAGTACCTCTGTAATGAAAAGTTGGGTGAAAGACACTTTATCAAATCCAGATAACCTAGTATGTGCTAAGTGTTAGTAAGGGTGATGGGATAAATCATATTTTAAAGCTCTGTCTTCAGGAGTTTACAGATTAGCAAAGGGCCAAACCCAAAGGTATAATATTTAGTTCAGGAATTATTAGAATACCAAGCAAAAATGTAATATTTTTTAAAAAAGTATATTTTTATTGATTTCAGAGAGCAAGGGAGAAGGAGAGAGAGATAGAAACATCATTGATGAGAGAGAATTATTGATTAGCTGTGTCTTGCATGCCCCTTCCTGGGGACTGAGCCCACAACCTAGGCATGTGCCCTGACCTAAATTGAACCACATCCTAGTTTATAGGTTGATGCTCAACCACAGAGCCATGCCCGCGGGGCGATACATTTAAAAAAAAAATTAAATCTTTATTGTTGAAAGTATTAACAACATATGTTCCTCTTTTCCCCCATTGACCCCTTCTACTCCACCCCTGCCCCCTGCCCCCTGCCCAAGGTTTTCACCACCCTGTTGTTTGTGTCCATGGGTTATGCATATATGCATACAAGTTCTTTGCTTGATCTCTTCCCACACATGTACCCTCCTCTGCCTTCCCTCTGAGATTCTACAGTCTGTACTATGCTTCTATGTCTCTGGATCTATTTTGTTCATAATTTTATTTTGTTCATTAGATTTCACATATGAGTGAGATAATGTGATACTTGTCTTTCTCCAACTGGTTATTTCGCTTAGCATAACACTTTTCAGGTCCCTCCATGCTGTCTCAAAGGTTAAGATATCCCTTTTTTTTTTTTTACTGCTGCATAATATTCCATGGTATAAATGTGCCACAGCTTTTTTATCCACTCATCTACTAATGGGCAGTTGGGCTGTTTCCAGATCTTACTAGTAGCTATTGTAAATTGTGCTGCTATGAACATAGGGGTGCATACATTCTTTATGATTGGTGTTTTGGGTTTCTCAGTATATATTCCTAGAAGTGGGATCACTGGGTCAAATGGTAGTTCCATTTAATTTTTTGAGGAAACTCCATACTGTTTTCCATAATGGCTGTACCAGTCTGCATTCCCACCAGAAGTCTACTAGGGTTCCCTTTTCTCCACATCCTCACTTGTCATTTATTGATTTGTTGATGGTAGCCATTCTGACAGGTGTGAGGTGATACCTCATTGTCATTTTAATTTGCATCTCTGATGATCAGTGACTTTGAGCATTTTTTCCTATGTCTCTCAGCCTTCTGTATGTCCACTTTTGAGAAGTGTCTATTTAGGTGCTTTGCCAATTTTTTGATTGGGTTGTTTATCTTCCTTTTGTTAAGATATATGAGTTCCCTATAAATTTTGGAGATTAAACCCTTATTGGAGATAACATTGGCAAATATGTTCTCCCATGCAGTGGGCTTTCTTGTTATTTTCTTGATGATTTCTTTTGCTGTGCAGAACTTTCTTATTTTGATGTCCCATTTGTTTATTTTCTCCTTAGTTTCCATTGTCCTAGGAAATGTGTCGGTAAACATATTGCTACTAGATATGTCTGCTATTTTGCTGCTTATGGCTTCTTCTAAGATTTTTATGGTTTCCCGTCTTACATTTAAGTCTTTTATCAATTTTTAGTTTATTTTTGCATATGGTATAAGTTGGTGGTCTAGTTTCATTTTTTTGCATGTATCTGTCTAATTTTCCCATCATCATTTATTGAAGAGACTGTTTTAACTTCATTGTATGCTCTTCCTCCTTTGTCAAATATTAATTGAGCATAGTGGCTTGGATCGATTTCTGGGTTCTCTGTTTTGTTCCATTGGTCTATATGTCTGTTCTTGTGCCAGTACCAGGCTGTTTTTAGAACAGTGGCTTTCTAATACAGCTTGATATCTGGTATTGTAATCCCTCCAACTTTGTTCTTTCTCTGGATTGCTGCAGCTATTCAGGGTCTTTTTTGATTCCATATAAATTTTTGGAGAGTTTGTTCTAGGTCTGTGAAATATGCAGTTGGTATTTTAATGGGGATTGCATTGAATCTATAGATTGCTTTGGGTAGTATGGAAATTTTAATGATGTTGATTCCAGCAATCCATGAACACAGTATGTTCTTCCACTTGTTTATGTCTTCCTCTATCTCTTTTTTTCAATGTCCTGTAGTTTTCCGAGTACAGGTCTTTTACCTCCTTAGTTAAGTTTATTCCTAGGTATCTTAATTTTTTTGTTGCAGTGGTAAATGGGATTTTTTTTTTTTTTTTTTGGTTTCTCTTTCTTTGAGTTCATTATTGGTGCATAAAAAGGCCATAGATTTCTGGGTGTAAATTTTGTATCTTGCTACATTGCTGAATTAATTTATTAGGCCTACTAGTTTTTTGGCCTAATAAATTTTTTGATGGAGTCTTTAGGGTTTTTTTTTATGGGCAATATCATGTCATCTGCGAATAATGACAGTTTTACTTCTTCTTTTCCAATTTGGATACCTTTTTTTTCTTCTTGTCTGATCGCTATGACTAGTACTTCCAATACTATGTCAAACAGGAGTGATGAAAGTGGGCATCCCTGTCTTGTTCCTGTTCTTAGGGGAAATGGTTTTAGTATTTGTCTGTTGAATATGATGTTGTCTATAGGTTTGTCATATAAGGCTTTTATTATGTTGAGGAATGATCTCTTTATTCCCATTTTGCTAAGAGTTTTTCTCAAAAAAGGGTGTTGGATTTTGTCAAATGCTTTTTCTACATCAATTGATATGATCATGTCGTATTTCTCTTTCAATTTGTTTATGTGATGTATCACGTTTATTGATTTGCGTGTATTGTACCAGCCTTGCATCCCTGGTATAAATCCCATTTGGTCATGGTATATGATCTTTTGGATGTATCGCTGGATGCGATTTGGTAATATTTTGTTGAGGATTTTATTATCTATGTTCATCAGGGATATTGGCCTGTAATGCTCTTTCTTTGTAGTGTTTTTTTCTGGTTTGGGGATTAGGGTAATGCTGGCTTCATAGAATGAGCTTGGAAGTGTGCCTTCTCTTGAATTTTTTGGAATAGTCTGAGGAGGGTAGATTTTAGTTCTTCTTTGAATAAAATTAAGTGATTGAAGTTGTATTTTAATTTAATTTGATTTAATTATAATTATTTTTAATCCTCACCTGAAAGCAACAAGAAAAGCCCAGCATGCTTATACTATAATGTGGTGTTATGTGTATTTTAACCTATGTTTATCTCTATCAAGCTACGAACTCCTTGAGAGCAAAGCTCTAGCTCTTATTGTGTGTGTGCTCTAACAGATGTCAGATAAATAGATGAACCAATATATGTCTGAAGTGAAGTTTGGGTAGGTTTTTGGGAGTAAAATGAAAACTATGTTAATTTCTTTAATGTATGCAATCAATCACCCTATGAGGGATGTAGATACTATCTCCCATCCCTCACCCACTTTATAGATTAGAAATGGGAAGCTTAGAGAGGTAAAGTAACTAGCCTGTGTCATCAAGAAAATGGCAGAGGGCTATGGAAAGAGCGCTGATGACCTGTTCATTTTCATATCTTAATACTTGTGGAAAGCCTTCAGATACATTAATTCAAAGCAGTCATTGAGTGCATAGTACTGTATGAAGCATTTGAGGGTTAGTCATGTTCTGGACCTCAAGGAGCTTTCATTGAAACGGTAGCAGAATATACAAATGTAGAACCTGTAGTAATTACAAGAGTTTGTCTAATTGAAAACAAGTTGTTAAAAATATGACCCTAACCGGTTTGGCTCAGTGGATAGAGTGTCGGCCTACAGACTGAAGGGTCCCGGGTTCAATTCCAGTCAAGGGCATATACCTTGGTTGTGGGCATATCCCCAGTATGTGCAGGAGGCAGCTGATTGATGTTTTTCTCTCCTTGATGTTTCTAACTCTCTATCCCTCTCCCTTCCTCTCTGTAAAAAATCAATAAAATATATTAAAAAAAATTTGGAGGGTGGGCAAAGGTGGACCTAGTTCTTGTTCACCATTACAGAATGGAGACTATAATGGTGACTATGGTGGGAGGGGATCAGAATGAATGCAAGGCTGACTGTATTCTTTGGTGATGCTAAATTTGATGTTCCTTCAGAGACTTTCAGTTAAGCCAGTTAAAGGCAGTATTTTATGTGAAAACTTGTTTGTAGGGTGGGTAAATAAGTGGTGACAGATTTCTTCAGGGTAGTGGTCTGAGAGCTGTGGCTGCATATGTGGTGTTATTGGAAGTCCACCAGCATTGACCATACAGACGTCCTGAGATTCAGCTGTGCCCTCAGCACTTATCAAATAGCTGCAAAGCATGACACAGAGCAGTGAGCAGTATGTGGGCCAACTGTGATTATATGGAGAGTGAAGGTTTATTGACAGTGACATCAATTTGAAGTTGACATAGGATGGGATAATAGTATTTATTTATTCAGTTTTAGCAGGAGGCAGAGTTAAAGGAATTTATTGATGGAATCCTTGAAAGGGGAGGTGTTGAACATGAGTAAGTATTATCAGATATGTGCACCGAGGTTGACACTGAACTAGAGTTCAATGCTGGGAACTGGATATTTACCTGTTTATACCTAAGTGAATTGTACCCATCAGAGCTCTTTTTCCTTGCACTCGGTTTTTCTAATTCATGTTGTCTCCCTAGGATCTGGCCACATCCTAATTATGCTCAGCAGGTGATGGCGTGTGTGTAGGGCTTCAGCCAGGGCTGGGAGCCAGGGACTAAGCCATTTGCCTGGCTTCACCATCCAGTGTTCAGAGAATAAAAGTGGGCCAGTGCCAAGTCAGGTCTCTCTTTTTTTTCACTGTGTTATGACATTCTCAGATAATAATTCCAGGCCTATATATGGTAAACATGGATCTTCAGAAGAGCCTTAGATGGAACTGACAATATAAGGAGACTAATGAGAAAAATTTTGCCCATTTGTTTTCAAAAGAAATTAATGCCTCTTATAGAAAGATTGGAATCTCATAACAACATTTACATTTCATTCTCATTTTCCTCTCATATTTTATTAATTTGGAGGTCATACTAAGTATGATCATTTCCTGCTTCTAAAAACATATTTGTGTCCTGGTTAGGTGGCTCAGTTGTTTGGAGCATCATCCAGTACATCAATAGGATGTGGGTTCGATTTCCAGTGAGGTCACATATCTAGGTTTTGGTTCGATCCCTGTTCGAGTGAGTATAGGAGGCAACCGATTGATGTTTCTCTCTCACATTGATGTTTCTCTCTTTTTCCCCTTTCCTCTCGCACTCAGTGCAATAAAAAAACATCCTCGGGTGAAGATTTAGAAAAAAAAAAGAACATAATTGAAAAGTAAAATAAAAAAAGTTAATGTTTTCTTATTAATGTTTCACACTTTCCTAATGGCTTACATGTATTTTTAAATCCTAACCAGAGGATATTTTTTCCTGTTTTTTTTTGCGGGGGGAGAGAGAGAGAGGGAGAGCACGAGCGTGAGCGAGCGCACATGGAGGAAGCAGGATGCGGGGTAGGAGAGAAACATCGATGTGTGAGAGACACACATAGATTGGCTGTCTCCCACAGGAATCCCAGCTAGGCCAGGATGACCTGCAATGCACACCAGCCAGGGGAGCTTATATGTTTCTTTGTATGGATATACACTGAGTGGCCATATTATTATGATCTCTGAACGCCTAATAATCTGGCCACTCACTGTATATCCTATATAATAAAAGGCTAATATGCAAATTGTCCCCTTGACCAGGAGTTTGACCAGCAGGCAGGCCGGCCAACCGCCCATGTCCCCTCCCCCGGCCAGGCTGGCCGGACCCCACCCATGCACGAATTCATGCACCGGGCCTCTAATATATATCTATATATCTATATATCTATATATCTATATATCTATATATCTACATATCTACATATATATGTATTTACATATCTATATCTATATATCTATATATCTATATCTATATCTATATCTATATCTATATCTATATCTATATCTATATCTATATCTATATCTATATCTATATATCTATATCTGTATCTATAGCTACTGAGTGGCCAGATTATTATGCATTCAGAGATCACAGTAATCTGGCCACTCAGTGTATGTTTATATAACTTTTATTCTTAGACACATAATTTGTTTGTAGAAATAGCCCTGTATCCGAAACCGGTTTGGCTCAGTGGATAGAGCGTCGGCCTGCGAACTGAAAGGTCCCGGGTTCGATTCCGGTCAAGGGCATGTACCTTGGTTGTGGGCACATCCCCAGTGGGAGGTGTGCAGGAGGCAGCTGATCGATGTTTCTCTCTCATCGATGTTTCTAGCTCTCTATCCCTCTCCCTTCCTCTCTGTGTAATATCAATAAAATATATTAAAAAAAAAAAAAAAAAAGAAATAGCCCTGTAGCCAAAACCGGTTTGGCTCAGTGGATAGAGCGTCAGCCTGCGGACTGAAAGGTCCCAGGTTCGATTCCGGTCAAGGGCACGTAACTTGGTTGTGGGCACATCCCCAGTGGGAGTGTGCAAGAGGCAGCTGATCGATGTTTCTCTCTCATCGATGTTTCTAACTCTCTATCCCTCTTCCTTCCTCTCTGTAAAAAATCAATAAAATATATTAAAAAAAAAAGAAATAGCCCTGTAATGAATTTGTTTATATGTAAATTCTTATCTAAATATCCAATATTATTTTGAGGTTCCAAAAGAGGAATTATTAGGTTAAAGAAAAGGAACTTTATGTATCTTGCCATGTTGCTTTTTACTTTTTTAAAATTTTATTCTTTAAAGTATTACAAATAGTAGTATATATGTCTCCTTTTTTCCCCCCATTGAACTTCCCCCGGCCTCCCCTATCCCGCGGCACATTCCCTCAAACCCTCCCCCCCCCCCCCCCCCCGCACCCGTGTCTTGCGTCCATTGGTTATCCTTATATGCATGCATAGAAGTCATTCGGTTTATCTCTTACCTCCTCCCCACAACCCCTGCCCAGCCTTCCTGCTGTAATTTGACAGTCTGTTCTATGCTTCTCTGCCTCTGTATCTATCTTTTTGTTCATCAGGTTATAATGTTCTTTATTATCCATAAATGAGTGAGATCATGTGGTATTTTTCTTTCACTGACTGTTTTATTTCACTTAGCATAATGCTCTCCAGTTCCATCCATGCTGCTGCAATTGGTAAGAATCCCTTCTTTTTTATAGCAGTGTAGTATTCCATTGTGTAGATGTACCACAGTTTTCTAATCCACTCATCTGCTGATGGGCATTTAGGCTGTTTCCAAATCTTAGCTATTGTATATTGTGCTGCTATGAACATAGGGGTGTATATATCCTTTCTGATGGGTGTTTCTGTTTTCTTGGGATATATTCCTAGAAGTGGTATTATTGGGTCAAATGGCAGTTCCATTTTTAAATTTTTGAGGAAAGGCCATACTGTTCTCCACAGTGGCTGCACCAGTCTGCATTCCCACCAGCAGTGAAGGAGGGTTCCTTTTTCTCCACATTCTCGCCAGCACTTGTAGTTTGTTGATTTGTTGATGATAGCCATTCTGACAGGTGTGAGGTGGTACCTCGTTGTTTTGATTTGCATCTCTTGGATGATTAGTGACTTTGAGTGTGTTTTCAAATGTCCCTTGACTTTCTGAATGCCCTCTTTCGAAAAGTGTCTGTTTAGTTCATTTGCCCATTAAATATGTTCTCCCGCACAGTGGGCTTTCTTGTTGCTTTGTTGATGGTTTCTTTTGCTGTGCAGAAGCTTTTTATTTTGATGTAGTCCCATTTGTTTATTTTCTCCTTAGTCTTTATTGCCCTAGGAGCTGTGTCTGTAAAGATATTGCTACAACATATGTCTGCAATTTTGCTGACTATGGAGTCTTGTAGGACTTTTATGGTTTCCTGTCTTACATTCAAGTCCTTTTAGCCATTTTGAGTTTGTTTTTGTGTATGATGTAAGTTCGTGACCTAGTTTCATTTTTTTGCATGTATCTGACCAAATTTCCCAGCACCATTTATTGAAGAGACTGTTTTGAGTCCATTGTATGTTCTTCCCTCTTTTGTCAAATATTAATTGAGTATCATGGCTTGGGTCAATTTTGGGGTTCTGTATTCTATTCCATTGGTCTATGTCTGTTCTTGTGCCAGTACCAGGCAATTTTGAGAATCATGGCTTGGTAATATAGCTTGATGTCTGGTATTGTGATCCCTCCAACTTTGTTCTTCTTTCTCAGGTTAGCTGTGGCTATTTGGGGTCTTTTTAAAATTCCAGATGAATTTTTGGAGAGTTTGTTCTAGATCTTTGACATATGCCATTGGTATTTTTACAGGTATTGCATTGAATCTATAAATTGCTTTAGGTAGTATGGGCATTTTAATGATATTGATTCTACCAATCCATGAACATGGTATGTTCTTCCATTTGTTTATGTCTTTCTTCCTCTGTCTCTTTTCAGTGTCCTGTAGTTTTCAGAGTACAGGTTTATTCCTAGGGATCTTAATTTTTTTGGTGCAATGGTAAATGGGATTGTTTTTTTCATTTCTTGCTCTGTGAGTTCATTATTGGTGTATAAAAAGGCCATAGATTTCTGGGTGTTAATTTAGTATCCTGCTACATTGCCAAATTCATTTATTAGGTCTGGTAGTTTTTTGATGGAGTCTTGGGGTTTTCTATGTACAGTATCATGTCATCTGCGAATAAGGACAGTTTTACTTCTTCTTTTCCAATTTGGATGCCTTTTATTTCTTCTTCTTGTCTGATCACTATGACTAGTACATATTTTAGTACTATGTCGAACACGAGTGGTGAAAGTGGGCATCCTTGTCTTGTTCCCGTTCTTAGGGGAAATGGGTTTAGCTTTTGCCCATTGAGTATGATGTTGGCTGTAGGTTTGTCATGTAAGCCTTTTATTACGTTGAGGTATGATCACTCTATTCCCACTTTGCTGAGAGTTTTTATCAAGAAAGGGTGTTGGATTTTGTCAAATGCTTTTTCTGCATCAATTGATATGATTATGTGATTTTTGTCTCTCTGTTTATGTGAAGTATCACATTTATTGATTTGCGGATATCGTACCATCCTTGCATCCCTGGAAAAAATCTCACTTGGTCATGGTGTATAATCTTTCTAATGTATTGCTGAATCCTATTTGCTAGAATTTTGTTGAGGAAATTAGCATCTATGTTCATCAAAAATATTGGCCTGTATTTCTCTTTTTTTGTGTGGTGTCTTTATCTGGTTTTGGGATTAGGGTAATGCTGGCTTCATAGAAAGAGCTTGGAAGTGTGCCTTCCTCTTGAATTTTTTGAAATAGTCTGAGGAGGATAGGTTTTAGTTCTTCTTTGAATGCTTGGTAGAACTCCCCTGTAAAGCCGTCCGTACCAGGGCTTTTGTTTGCTGGAAGATTTTTGATCACTCTTTCAATTTCTTCAGTAAAGGCCTATTCTGGTTTTTTGATTCTTCTTGATTGAGTTTTGGGAGCTTGTATTTTTCTAAGAATTTGTCCATTTCATCTAGGTTGTCCATTTTGTTGGAATAGTGTTGTTCATAGTATTTTTTCATAATCGTTTGTATTTCTTTGAATCGGTTGTTTCTTCAACTCTTTCATTTCTGATTTTGTTTATTTGGGTCCTCTCTCTTTGCTTCTTGGTGAGCCTGGCTAGAGGTTCATCAATCTTGTTTATCCTTTCAAAGAAGCAGCTCTTGGTTTTGTTGATCTTCGGTATTGTTTTTTTGGTTTTTATGTCATTTATCTCTGCTCTGATCTTTATTATTTCCTTCCTTTTGCCTATGCTGGGCTTTTCTTGTTGCTCGCTTTCTAACTCTTTGAGTTGTAGGGTTAGATAATTTATTACCATTGTTTTTTGTTTTGTGAGGTAGGTCTGTAAAGATATGACCTTCCCTCTCAAGACTGCTTTCACTGTGTCCCATAGATTTTGGATTGTTGTGTTTTCATTGTGGTTTGTTGTATGGTGCTTTTTTTTCTTCTTCTTTGATCTCTCTGGTAACCCAGTCATTGTTTAATAGCATGCTGTTTAGCCTCCAGGTGTTTGATTTTTTTTGTGTTTATTGTAATTGATTTCTAGTTTTATGCCATTGTGATCTGAGAAAATGCTTGACATGATTTCTATCTTCTTGAATTTTAGGAGACTTTTGTCTGTGATCCAATATATGGTCTATCTTTGAAAATGACCCATGTGCACTTGAGAAGAATGTATATTCTGTGGCTTTGGACTGAAATGTTCTGTAGGTGTCAATTAATTCCATTTGATCTAGTAAGTCATTTAGGATTGATGTTTCTTTGCTGATTTTTTTTTTTAGAGGATTTGTCCAGTGGTGTTGGTGGGGTATCAAAGTCCTCTCTATGACTATATTGCTGTCAATCTCTTCCTTGATATCCTCCAGAGGTTTATTTTTATTTTTTATTTTTTTTATTTGGGTGCTCCTATATCGGGTGCGTTTATGTTTACCAGAGTTATTTCTTCTTGTTGGCTTGCTCTCTTTAGTATTATGAAGTGGCCTTCCTTATCTCTTGTTATGTCCTTCACTTTGAGATCTAATTTGTCAGATAAAAGTATTGCTACCCCAGCTTTTTTTTCATTTCCATTAGCCTGAAATACCTTTTTTCATCCCTTCACCATCAGTTTGTGTGAGTCCTTTTTTTCTGAGGTGGGTTTCCTGTAGATAGCAGATATATGGGGTCATGTTTTCTTATCCACTCAGATACCCCCTATGTCTTATGATTGGGGCATTTAATCCATTTACATTTAAAGTTATTATTGATAATCCTAACCGGTTTGGCTCAGTGGATAGAGTGTTGGCCTGCGAACTGAAGGGTCCCAGGTTCGATTCCGGTCAAGGGCATGTACCTTGGTTGCGTGCACATCCCCAGTAGGGGGTGTGCAGGAGGCAGCTGATCGATGTCTCTCATCGATGTTTCTAACTCTCTATCCCTCTCCCTTCCTCTCTGTAAAAAATCAATAAAATATATTTAAAAAATACATAAAGTTATTATTGATAGGTAGTTGTTTGTTGCCATTTTTGTTTTTTTATTCCTGTGTTCCTTCTTTGCTTCCTATTTCTTCTTTTTACAGCAGACTCTTTAGCATTTCTTGTATTGCTGGTTTGGTGGTGATAAACTCCCTTAGTCCTTTTTTGTCAGTGAAGCTCCTGATTTCACCCTCAATTTTGATTGATAGCCTTGCTGGATACAGTATTCTTAGATTCAGACCCTTCCTTTGCATGACTTTGTGTATTTCATTCCATTCCCTTCTTTCCTGATGTGTTTCTGTTGAGAAATTAGTCGCTAGTGTGATAGGGGATCCTTTGTAGGTAACTTTCTGTCTCTCTGGATGCTTTTAAGATTCTTACTTTGTCGTTGGTGTTTGCAAATCCTATCTAATAAAAGAGGAATATGCAAATTAACCAACACCCTGCTACACCCACCAGCCATGCCCACCAGCCAAGCCCACCAGCCGATCAGGAGGGAATATGCAAATAAACCCAACAAAGATGGATGCAGCCCCAGAGAGCAGGAGGGAGGCTTGGGTTTCCCTGGCAATGGAGGAAGCCAAGCTTTCCGCCTGCCCTTGCCGGCCTAGGCCTCCACTCAATGCTACAAAGTTTCAACTATAGAAGATAAATAAGTCCCAACAGAAATGGCGGCACACACGGAGCTGGAGAGAACAGGAGGCTAGGGTTACCCGCGGCGATGGAGGAAGCCAAGCTTCTGCAGCCCTGGCCTGCTTTAGCCTCCGCTTAAGGCTACAGAGTTTCAATTATAGAAGATACATAAATCCCAACAGAAATGGCTGCCGCCACGGAGAGAGCAGAAGGCTAGGCTCCACTCCAGGCTACAAAGTTTCAATTGTAGAAGATAAATAAATCCTAGATCCCAGGGCCTCCGCTTGGGTCGCCGGGGGGTGTGGCCGGCCTGCAAACCACCACAGGCCCCTCGCCCAGGTCGCCCCACACCCCAAAGGAACCCCCACCCTGATCCAAGACACTCTTCAGGGCAAACCAGCTGGCCCCCATCCATGCACCAGGCCTCTATTCTATCTAATAAAAGAGTAATATGCAGATTGACCATCACTCCAACACACAAGATGGCTGCCCCCATGTGGTCAAAGTTCCTGCCCCCATGTGGACACAAGATGGCCACCACAAGATGGCCAGCAGGGGAGGGCATTTGGGAGGAACCAGGCCTGCAAAGGAGTGCAGTTGTGGGTGATCAGGTCAGCAGGGGAGGGCAGTTGTGAGGGACCAGGCTTGCAAGGGAGGGCAGTTGGGGGCGATCAAGCCTGCTGGGGAGGGCAGTTAGGGGTGACCCGGCCGGCAGAGGAGGGAAGTTGGGGCTGACTGGGTCTGCAGGGAAGGGCAGTTGGGGGGGGGGACCCAGGCCTGCAGGGGAGAGCAGTTGGGGGGTACCAGGCCTGCAGGGGAGGGCAGTTAGGGGTGACCAGGTCTGCAGGGGAAGGCAGTTAGGGGCAAACAGGCTGGCAGGCGAGCCGTTAGGCATCCATCAGGCTGGCAGGGGAGTGGTTAGGGGCTGATCAGGCTGGCAGGCAGAAGCGGTTAGGGGCAAACAGGAAGGTAAGCAGGCGAGCCGTTGGGAGTCAGCAGTCCTGGATTGTGAGAGGGATGTCTGACTGCCCGTTAAATGGGCAGTCGGACATCCCTCGAGGGGTCTCAGATTGGAGAGGGGGCAGGCTGGGCTGAGGGACACCCCCCCCCCCATGCATGAATTTTGTGCATCGGGCCTGTAGTCTTTATATATAAAAAGCCAGTGACCAGAATGCTGTAATGACCAGAACGACCAGTTGCTATGACGCCCACTTCGACCAGTGAACTGGCTTGACTGGGGGTGGGGCTGGATGTGGGGTGTGGCTTCAGGAGGTTGGCTGGCCTGCCCTCTCCCCAGTTGGCCCCTCCACTCTGATCAAGGGTGGGGTGGCTGGCCAACCTCCTTCATCCCCTCCCCCCACCTGATCCCACCCCTGATTTGCCCCCCACCCTTATCAGCCCCCCAACCCCTTTTGGGGCAGGGATAGCTGGCCCACCGCCCACAGCCCCTCCCCCTGGCTGTCCACACCCCAATCAGCCCATGGCCCCTCCCCCTGGCCAGCTCCACCTCCGATTGGGCCCCCCACTCTGATCATGGGTAAGGCTGGCAGCTACCACCTGCGGCCCCTCCCTCCCAGCCAGCCCGGCCCTGATTAGGTCCCTATTGGTAGGCCAGCCAACCCCCTGCTGTCTCCTCCTGACAGGCCCAGCCCTGATCTGCGGGCTGACTGGACCCCACCTGTGCACGAATTCATGCCTGGGGCCTCTAGTTTAATTATAATGTGCCTTGGCATCGGTCTTTTGGGGTTCATTTTGTTTGACACTGAGCTTCTTGGACTTGTGTGAGTTTTTCCTTCCCTATATCAGGGAAGTTTTCTGTCATTATTTCTTCAAACAGGTTTTCTATTTTTTGCTCAGTTTCCTCTCCTTCTGGCACCCCTATTATGTGCATGTTGTTTGGTTTTGTGTTGTCCCAAAGTTCCCTTAGGCTCTCCTCCTGTTTTTAAGTTTTTTTTCTAGATGCTGCTCGCTTGGGTATATTTTCCTATCTTGTCTTCTAGCTCACTGATGTGGTCCTGCATTTCTTCTACTCTATTGTTGGTGCTTCTATTGAGCTCTTTATTGCAGCGATGTCATTTTTCACTTCTTCTTGGTTCTTTTTCATTTTCTCTTGGTTCTTACACATATTGTTGAATTTGTCTTCCAACCTTTTCAGTGACCTTATGTCCATTTCTCTGAATTCTTTCTCTGACATATTGTTTGCCTCCATTTGGTTCACTTCCTTTTTTCCGTTTCTTTTGTATGTAGGCTGTTTCTTTGTCTTCCCATGATCTCTTCTCTCGGTTTCTGGTTATGTAGCTCTGCCTCTCCTGGGTTGAGTTAAAGGCACAGAATACAACACAGCAAGGCACAACACACTGAACACAAATGTATTTATGATACTAATAACCCCAAATAAAGGTGACCACCAGAGAAAAGAGAATTAGGGGATACAAAAAAAAAAGAGTACAAAAATGATATTGAGGAAAGGAAAAAAAGTAAGAGATAGAAAAGAAGGGTGAGCCCTGGCTGATTTCGCTCAGTGGATAGAGCGTCTGCCTGCGGACTGAAGGGTCCCAGGTTCGATTCCGGTCAAGGGCATGTACCTTGGTTGGGGGCACGTCCCCAGTAGAGGGTGTGCAGGAGGCAGCCGATTGATGTTTCTCATTGATGTTTCTAACTCTCTATCCCCTTCTTTTCCTCTTTTTAAAAAACCAATAAAACATATTAAAAAAAAAAAAGAAGGGGGAAAACTCTTTATATGGGGAGAAAACTCCAATAGAACAACAACTAATCCAAAAAAATGCAAACAACTAACACCCAGATATGAATGCAAATTACTAACAACCACTAGTAACAAGCGAGGAGAGGAAAAGCAGAAGCAAAAAAAAAAGAGAGACAATCACACAAACAAAAAAAACAATCTAATCAACAATCAAACTAACAACAAAAATAGGACAGAAAGAAGGGTAAACCAAAACAAAATATATAAATAAAAAACTACAACAAAAAATAAACAAAAAGAGGGAAGAGAAAAAAAATTGGATAGTGAAGAAAGAGAGGAGAGAAGTGTGTATGGACTTGGAGCAGGGGACTGGAAATTAGATATATAAATAGAATGAATTTTTAACGGGGTAAAAAGAAGGAATAGGGAAATTCTAAAGCAGGAATGGGGTAGGAGAAACTGGACAACAAAAGGGGATAAGTGAGGAAGAGAGTGTTGGCCTAAAGGTAGAGTTGAGATAGAGTAAAATGATGCTAAAGGAAAAATGAAAATAGAATGTAGAACACTAATCATAAAATAAAATAAAGAGAAAATAAAATGAAACTTTAAAAAAAGGTAAAATAATATTAGTAATACTGATTAAAAATAAAAATGTAATAATTAAAAAGGTAAAATCAAGTGAGAAAAAAAAGAAAAAAATGTAATTTCTTAAGTAAAAGATGAAAAAATAAAAACATGCAGTATGAAGGTCATTGACTTCCTCTACTGTTCTCTTTGGCACGCCTGTTTCCTGTCAGGTATTCAGGACAGTCTTGAAGTTCCCTGTGTTCCACCACCCCTCCGTGTTGTAAGCCACAATCGTGATTTTCAAGCAGGCAGTATTTCTTTGTTTCCCTGACTGCCTTTAGTTGTATTTACACAAGAGTCAATTTGTGATTCAACTCCTGGGTGGCAGTGTTTCTGTTTTGACATCCGGGATATAAGTCCTCTCTAGCCAGTATTTAGATTTTGTTTTCCTTGCTGTACTTAATACTGATTTGGGGGAATGGGCTGCCACAGAGCTGGTTTTCTGATAATTTCTCTCCTCTCTGATCCCCAGGTTCCACAAAAACAACTTTCCCCTGCAGTCTCTGAGAGTGTTTTTCCTATGTACTGGGCTTAGTAATCAAAAGCAAGGATTTAAAGAGAAAAAAAGAGCCAGAGGAAGTGCGCGAATTTGTGACTTTTACCTCCCGCTACTGCGCGCAACTCTGCTCAAGTCTCTGTGCATGTCTTTTTCACCTAGCACAGTGCAGCCAATATACTGGTGAAACTTCAGGCTGCCTTTTTATGCCCAGCCCAGCTATGGGTTGATTTCTAGAATTTCCTTCTGCCAGCAGCCCTGTGGATCCCCTTCCACATTCGCGGACCATGCTGGCCCCAACAGCTGCGGATTTTGTGGGGCGCAGACTTCCCATGAACCTCTAAGTCCTGCTGCAAGTGTTCCTCCCTCTATCCTCACCTTTGCAGTCCTCACCTTTCTCTAGGCAAAATTTGACCTTTCCCTGAGAAGGTGCTGAGATTGTCCGGGTTTGCATATTTGTGTTGCTTGAGCCCTGGTGTTTGTGAGTTCGCTGCTGGTCCCTGGGTGTTGTGGTTGTAGGATCCCAAGAGGTATCCGATCCCTCCCAGTTGAAGGTAAGGCTAGGCTTCTGATCACAGCCTCTCTCTCCTTCAAGATGTCACGGTCTCTTTGGCAGAGCCAGTCACTCCAGGAGAGATTTCAGCAGCAGTGGAGGCTGCCTGGTCCGGGGAGCCCGGTCCGGCAGTCCCCAACAGTCCCTTGGAATATAGCTGTCCCTCACTCACAAATAGACACTCCCCGTATGTCCACACACTCTCCTTTGGTTCTCTCACTCACATACCATCTTGCAGCCTGCCTTCCCGTCGGCAGCCATCTTCGATCTCCTCTCCCAACTTGCTTTTTAGAAAGCCTGTAATTTTATGGTTCCACCAGCATACTAGTATTGTACACACTTCCACCTTTATCAATTTAATGATATAATTTTTAAAATTTTGCTAACTTTGTTAAACAATTGCAATTAAATAAGGTGTGATGTTTTCTGGAAATTTATTGAATTTGTATCCATTAATGATTTGGATTATAGCAGAAACAGGTTTGGAACTATTTGTCAACCAAAACCCCAAAGAGAGCTGAATGCCACTTTTCAAGATGCTTCTACTTGTATTAACAAGAAGTTATTTACTGAATTCACCTTGAGGTTGAATTTAAAAGACACAGTCAGTTGAGCCTTCTCAGGCTGCCCAGGTGTTCTGGAGCACCCTGTGAGGGCCTGTCAGTTACTTATGTCTCCAGAGCTGTCTTCCTCTCTCTTCCTGTTCCCTGAAGCCACCTTTCCAAAGGAACAAGGTTCAGCAGCTAAGGGAGCACACCTGCCCCTCTCTATCTCATTATCTTCTTTTATTTCTTTCAGTGCACTCTCATCAGCTGAAATTAGCTTATGTCTTTGATTCTGTCTTGTTTCCTTAGAATCCAAGGTCTCTTATTAACAAGAACTTGGTTTTCTTACTCAGTTTGTCTCCCCAGGATCTGGCCTATATTAGGTGCTGAATATATATTGTTCATTGAATGAACTCCACAGGCTTTCTGTTGCCTGTGGAAACAAGTGCAGACTTTCACCCTATCTTCAATTTGCCCTGTGCTACCTTTTCTGACCGTCTTCATGAATTACACTTTTCTAAATCCATGAGCTTCTCTCTCTGGTCCCAGGTGCGCTGCTGCGTGGGGTGGGAGTCTGAGAATTCTTTACCTGGAATGGCTCCTTTCACATTGAGTCTGGGTCTGAAGAAATGTTGAATCTTGAGTACCCACCTCAATTTTTTACTTGTCTCATCCACAAAATCTTTTCTAATTACTCACTTAAAATATGGCTGGTGGGAGTCTTGGCCAAGATCTAGTCTTATTAGAATGTGTACCTGTATTTTTCCATTAACTTTTGCCCCAGGAGTTTCAAAGAATCTTTGGGGCTAGTAGCAAATGTGAATAATTGTTTCTTGATTAGGAGTCAGATTTGACACTCCCTACTGAAATGTTTTGCTGTCTGGGATTGAAGCAGATGGTTGTTTATGGCAGAACAGATGTGTGTTGGATCAGATCTTTTTAATCTGCTCTTGTACCCTGAAGTGTTTCCCTAAGCCAGTGGTCAGCAAACTCATTAGTCAACAGAGCCAAGTATCAACAGTACAATGATTGAAATTTCTTTTGAGAGCCGAAAACCGACTTATGCGCATGGGTCACGAAGTTTCAATCGCACTGTACGTGCGCGCCCGCACGTGATATTTTGTGGAAGAGCCACACTCAAGGGGCCAAAGAGCCGCATGTGGCTCGCGAGCTGCAGTTTGCCAACTACTGCTCTAGGCAAATAACTGCTTCTGATCTGCTTGTTTCAGCTGTTGGTGATTTTCCCCTATTAAGGGGCTACATAGAGCATTACAAAGAAATCTGACAAAATATGGTGAATAAGATATAAATAATTGAATGCTGGTTAATCCACATACTTATTCCAAGGCAAGTACAATGTTTTCATTGACAAGGTAAGCAGTGATTCATTAATAAACACACAGTTAACACAAGCTATTGATTATAACACTTGAAAAGGTAATTTCAATTAAATATAGTTTGATTCTTGAGATTATTTGTTGAGTGGTAGTATCAGTGGTTAAAAGCATGGACTATAGGTGGGCTGCCTGGTTTTGAAACTCAGCTCTGTCAGTTAAGACCGGTGTAACTTTTAGGCAAAAGACTTAACATTGCTGTGCTTGATCTCCTCATCTGTAAAATGGGAGTGGAGGAGGGTGGTAATAATAGTATTTACTTTTAGGATTGAATGAGGATTACATGAGTTAACAGATGAAAAGTGATCATATTCACTACAGAAATGTTAGCCCTGTTATTAATATCATACTTGTATCATCATTGTTGTCGTTTGAGAAATAAGAGCTCTCTGCCCATGTACAAAGAGCAAAGACTGGAGGAAGTAACAAAGTTATTAAGAAGTACCTGCTGAAACCTATGAGTGGTCTACCTGGTTTGGCTTTGTTTCTCTTTCTACGGGAGTGGTTGAACCAGCTGTCACCTGGGATGCGTGATGCCTGTGAACTGCGTTGGTTTAAAAGTATAGGTTTTTGGACATCTTGTTGCGGTTTGAGTCATCATCCTCAGATTGTACTATGTTATTCTTTGTTTGAGAGTAGAAATGTTGAAGAAAGGTTTTAGAAAACAAGTGTATTGAAGTTGAACTGTACATTTTTTTTTGGTACATATCTAAATGCTATATAATTCCTTTTGGCCCATATAATTCCAAACATGGGGAGGATGCAAGAGTCTTATAATTGGCAAATTAGTGTTTTTCATGCTGTGGGTGGTACTAAGAACAATGAGGTCTAATCCCACCCTCCCAAAGTTTTTAACCTGATTGGAATGTAAAGTGGTAGTATTGATAGTGCAGGCTATTTAGGAAGATAAATGTGGTTTTATCTGACAGTGGTTTGATTCAGTGCTGTGTGCTGGGCTGAAAAAACAACAACATACACACATGACAGCAAGGTGTTCCTCTGGAAGTGTCTTGCTCTAAGGGTGTGGTACAAAGCTCACATGGAGTAGGAGACCCCCCTCCCAGTCTCAGTTTTGCCTTCACTTTCTTTTCAGCAGTAGTTCCCACCAGTTTTCACTTCACATTTCACATGCTGCCCTCCAAGTGCCCCCCACACATTTTTTTTTATTATGGAAATTTTCAAACTTGTAAGTAGAGAATAGAATAATGAGCCTTCAGGTACCCATTACCCAACTTCAACAAGTATTAACACATGACTGATCTTGTGTTTTCTTTTTTTAAATCCTCACCGCTGGATATTCTTTCCATTTATTTTTAGAGAGTTGGGGGGCGGGGGAGAGATATATGTGTGAGAGAGGCACATTGGTTTGTTGCCTCCAGCATGTGCCCCACTAGGGTTAGGGATCGAACCTGCAACCAAGGTACATTCCCTTGACTGAACAGAACCTGAGAGCTATCGGTCCATGGGCTGATGCTCTACCAATGAGCAAAACTGGCCAGGGCTGATCTTTTGTTTTCTTTAACTCCCTTCCTTCCCCCTGCTGGATTATTTCAAAGTAAATCCCAGAAAATATCGTTTTTCCCCTGTAAATTCTTCTGTATATATCACTCAAAGATAAGGACTCTTACAAATTTTTTATTTTAAACTGTATTTCCCACAATTTTTCATTCATGAGGATTTCATTTACTGGCTGAAATAGATAGGTTGGCTATAACATTGTAACCCAGATTTAGATGGCATTCCTTCAGAAGTTTCAAAGGAATCCTAGGTTGCTCATTCTTCTGAAATTTTGGCAGATATCTAACCCCTATTGATAAAAAAAAAAAAACAAAAAACAAAAAAAACTTCTTTTGGCTTCTTGAGAAGCCTAAACCTGTAATAATATATGAGCAATAACTGGGGTAGCTCAGAACTTTAAAAAAAATTTTTTTTTTATCCATTTCGGAGAGACAAAAGGAGTGGGTGGGGAAGAGAGAGACAGAAACATTAATGGTGAGAGAATCATTAATCGGTTGCCTCCTGCACGCCCCTTACTGGGGATAGGGCCCTGCAACCTGGGCATGTTGCCCTGACTGGTAATCGAACCCTGACATTCTGGTTCATAGGTCGATGCTCAACTAGTGAGCCACATTGGCTGGACAGAGCTTCTTAAACAGAATATAAGATGGTGATGCCCATCAGTCCTCAGGGAGGCCAGATATGAGTAGACTCAGTGTATTGTATTAATTCCATTTTAAAATATGAAATGGAGCCAAAAAGGGTCAGGAACCACAGCCTATTGGTGATGGCCATATGAACTGAGTTAAAATCGAGCAAGATTACTCTGTTGACATTTTTTGGTCTTGTAAATATGTGGCCGGAAGGGATGAAGTCAGTGGAATTTATTTAAAATTTGAAAAGAAGATTATACCTTGTAGAGGTTGGGAGAAGTTTTGCACAGTAAGTATGGTGGTACAAAAGCCAAATAATTGAATTGGGAGCCAGGAGATGTGGGTTCAGTACCCTGTCTCATCTCCTGAGTACCTAGGAATACTTTGGTTACATACAGCTTTCAGTTTTCATTTCCTCATGTGTAGGAGATGGATTAGGAATGGGCTATAAATAAGATGAAGGTTGCTTTGGTCTTCCTTTGTGGAGTGGAATGCAGTGAATGGGGTGACCTACTTCCTTATCTTAAACTGCTGAGTTCAGAGTGGTGGTTTTCAACCCCATATGACTGAATATCCCCATTTTTCTTTTAAATTTGAAATAATTTTAGATTCACAGAAAGTTGTGCTGAGAGTGCCCATGTATCATTCACCTAGCCTTCCTCAGGGAGTGCGATGGCCAATTGATGACTCATGAAAGTGTGTGGCATTGGCCACTCAACATCACAAACAGCATTGCAAAACGGTAACCAGTTCTTACACAGTTCTAGGTAGTCTTTGCTCAATTTATCTGATAACTATATTCCTGAAATATTGAGTGCTGCTAAAACTGTGAAAAAAAATTCTGTGTTTATGTGTAAAACATATTTAAGCTCAAGGCTTCAAAATCTATAAATCTCTGACCTTCAGAAATTAAAGACAATTCCTTCTGGGAGACTGTCTAGATATTGCAGAATGTCCAGCATTCCAGACCTCTGCCACTAAATGCCAGCAGTACCCCCAACCATTGTGACAACAGAAATTCCACAATGCCTCACAGGAAGTAGAACCACCACTTTGAGAACTGCTAAGAGAGAGGGACAGACATGACTGTTCATGATGGAATCTGTCTTTTAGTACTGGTGTTGAAGAGAGAATTCTCAGGGTATGGAGTCTTGTTTTGAACCAGTATGATAATTTTGATGCTCTGATGTGCCGTGTTTTTTATTCTTAAAAATAATAACTTAGCGGAGATATATGTTGGTTTGCAAAGGAACACATTGTGTGCTTTGAACTGTAACTGGCAGGTTTGCTGCTTGCCGGATGTTAGAGCTAGAAGCCCTCCCTATGGCCTGGCTCGTCTTCTCTGTGAGTGCAGAGCCTTGCTAGTCCCAGCATAGGTAGCTGGGGTTTCTTCATCAGCAACAGTCTAACTCAGTCTCTAACCAAATAGTTAGCATCATATGGATAGAAAGAAACTTAAAAATAGTAAAGTGTTTAGTAAAATAGGTTGCTATTATAGAGATCTGGGACCGGAATCTGTTACAGGGCTGAAGTGGATGACTTTTAGGATTAGAGTCAGAATTAGAGATTTCTATTTTTATGATTTTCTTTTGTAAAGATGAACTTTTCCAGTGTCATTGAGAGAATGAGTGTAAACCAAGACAATGAAATAGCCTTGCTAAATGAAATTGAATTAACTTTTGTGGCTGTGTGTACATATACATGTATATGTTACGAGAATACATTTAATGAGTTGTCAAGCAGTATATATACAGCTACTTACTTGTGTGCAAGCACTTTTCAAAACCCATCCTTGAGACATATTCTTTCCTAGTTCATGTACCAAGACATACGTATTTCTTTTGGTGGCAGCACTTTCTTCTTTTATGAGTCATGTACTTTTCTTAAATAGAAAGCAATTGGTCCTCACCCCCACACCCCCACCCCATTTCTGGAGAACAATGCACTACATAGTATAAAATCCCACAAAAATTTCATAGAAGGAAAGGATTTGTCTGTGCTTAACAAATTGATTCTTCAGAGAAATCTTCTCATTTAAGTGCTATGAGGAATGCTACATTTTATGTGAATTAGAAGAAATGTGTCATTATTGGCCTCTGCATATCTTTTAGGGGTTTTATAATTTGTTTTTTTCTAAAATGTTTCACTGATCGTATTTTGGAGTTAAAAACATAAATCTAAATTGTTTAGCTTTAAACTGTCATAGATACCAGAATATGTGTGCAACGTTTTTTTCTTTTTTTGTGGTCAAACTAATACTTTTTGTTTTCAGTAAGGCTAGATACTTGAATACATTTGTGCCTTTTTTTTAAAGGTTGGTTGAATATTATGTCCAAATAATGTTATATCTTCTGTGACAGGCTCATATCTATATATGTAAAAGCCTAAGCGACTGAAAAACCGAATGACTGGTTGACTTGTTGCTATGATGTGCTATGATGCGTACTGACCACCAGGGGGCAGACACTCAATGCAGGAGCTGCCCCTGGTGGTCAGTGTGCTCCCACAGCAGGAGCGCTGTTCAGTGGGCGCCAGATGTAGGGCTCATGGTCCACAGGGATCGGGCCTAAACCGGTAGTCGGACATCCCTCTCACAATCTGGGACCGCTGGCTCCTAACTCGGAGCACCAGCGAGTCTTTATTTTTTTTATTTAATTATTTTTTTAGGGCAAAAGTCTATGATTTTTAATTAAAACTGAAAAACAGTCAGGGACAGGAATGACAGAGGACCCATCCTAGGTGGATGGGATCCTGGGGGTGGGGAGTGGGGAGCATGGTTGACATGGTTGTCAGAATTCAAATGGAGTCTGTGGATTGGACCTTAATACCATTTAAATGGAGATTTCCTCCTGTGGTTGGGTGGAGAATTGTTATGAAGGAGTGTCTGCTTTGGGGAAATACACAGGGGAGTATCCGGGCATCCTGTCATGTGTAGAGCATGCTCTCAAACAGCTCAGAAAAAGACTGGGGGAAATGGGCATATATGTGTATAAATGCACACACTCACACAGTCTAACCTTGCTATTTTCGACTCCATCTTTGTGTACCTGCTTACTTGCTAAGATCTGTAACTCCAGAATCAAGGCTTGCAGAGCTTCCTCGGCCATTGGGCCACGGCCAGGGTGCAGGAACCCTGCAGACAGACCCACTGTTTTCTTGTTTCCGCTCCAGTATGTGAACTGGGGTCTGCTTTGCGACGGGTCCCATTGGGGCTTTGGCATTTCTGTGCTTCCTGGTGGCGTCTGGCTGTGTGGGATGGCCAAGCTGGCGCTCCAGTGGCTGCCGGTTCCTGAGCCCGAGAAGACTGTGCGGTAAAATACGGAGAAAAGATCGCGTCGTAAGCACGTTCAGGCTGCCCCATTCCAACCTAAGGAATCAACAGCACCCATCACATATGGTGTCCTTTCCACGGAAACACAGAGAGCGCTGCCCCGAGCACGCACGGTGCCGGCTCACCAGGGCCCACAGACCAGCAGCAATGGCCACTTGTGGGTGATGTCGTGAAGTCATGACGCTGAGGCGACACCGGGGGTGAGTCCGGCTGCCAAGGCCACGTCCTGGCCCACGTCCTGGCCTACGCTCCACAGTGAAGCCTGTGGTCAGGCACCGACAGGCGGCTCAGCAACTGACATAGCCATGTCAGTACCGCCGCAGTTTCTCTATGCATGTTTAAACCATCCGTGTTCTTCTGGAAAGAAGGGCTTTTTCTCCCACTCTGGATAGCCATGCTACCCCGGCAGCTCCTGAGGACCTGGGGCCTACCTGGCACCCCAGCCTCACTGACCCCACGGGCCACTGCCCTAACAGCTCCGTACCTCTGTGCAGCCCGCCTGCGCTGTCCAGCATGGTCCGTCCATCTGCACAGCCCCCGAGGCCGCCCGGCCACATGCGCTCGGGCCGCTCCTGCCTGGACTCTGCTTTCCTGTGCCTGGAGGTGGGCCCAGTGCACATGCGCAGAGCTCCCGCCTGGACTCTGCTTTCCCATGCCTGGTGGTGGGCCCAGTGCACCTGTGCAGAGCTGTGCCTCGGTGACTGCACTTCGAGAAGCTGCCCTTTTATTTTTAAAAGACTGCACTGCACATGCCCGGCCCCCAGCGCCGCCCCGGCCTGGGCGAGGGGCCACCAGCAGTTTGCAGGCTGGCAGCGCCCCTGATCATGGCGGGGATCCTCTCTGGGGCGCTGGGCCGGCCTGGGCGAGGACCACCAGTGGTTTGCAGGCCAGCCACGCCCCTGATCCAGGCGGGGTCTCCTCTCATGGTGACCAGTTTTCCATCTGGTTGTGATGGCCCTAGTCTATTACTGGTATATATATCCTATATAATAATAGAGGAATATGCAAATTATCTGGGACGCCCTCATGGGTAACAACCGGCAGGAGCAGGTGGGCATGGCTGTGTGCCGCTTGTGGCCCGGGGACGTGAGGCTGCGTCAAATAAAATAAAATGCGTTCACGTGCCCTAAAGCACAAACATCCCAGCAGATAACTCAATGCATGTTATTATGTAATCACAATGATCACACAATAAATCTCAATGATTACACAATATTGATTACACAATAAACTTATTTTCACCGAAAAAATATAACATCTTCATTTAAAGATGCCCAGACAGGGTTCAAGGAGGAAGGGCTCCAGTTTCGTTTTCTCGGCACCCAGCTAGGAGGCCTCCCTGGGGTGGCTCTCCTCTCTGAGGCCTGTGCAGGACGGGTGCTCCGCTCCAGCCTGGGAGCCCCAAAGGGAGGCGGAGCGAAGTGCTTTCCCTCCGGGGCCCCGCTCTCCCTGGGAGTCCGCAAATCTGCCTCCTGGGGCGACTGTGCAGCAGCCAGGCCTGGTGAGCTGTGGGGAGGGTGACGTACCCATGTGGATGTGTATGCTGGTGGAGGTCACACATAGACTAACAATAAACAAATTAAACCAGACAACAAAGATAAAACAACAATCAACAGACACCCTTATATACGATATTTACAAGTGCACATAACACATAGACAAGACTTAATAAGTCAGAGTTCTTTTCATGGATCTTTTAGATGTCTTATAGTGCCCGGGACTTATAGCCAGAATGAGCCCAGAGGGCTCCCAGGTGGGGTGGCCAGTGAACATCCACAAACAGCCTATGGTTCACAGATTTCATCATATTCTGCTCTCTATAGCAAATATTGACTGGCATATAAAGTCATTTTAGCCAAAATCTGCCAGTCCCAAGGTGTCATATGGTAATGGAGCCCTTTTGTAAAAGGACTGTTAGCCCCTTTTTCTCTTTTGATGAGCCTTCCCACACCAGAGGCAGTAGATTGGGAGCCTTAGGTATTATAGGCTTTACAGGCTCAACTTTAGGAGGAGGGGCTGGTGGTAAATCCTCCTGGCATTCTGTAGGCTTTTGATCCTTAATATGAAGTGGGCACAAGAGCCTACATAGTTAAAGATGACAAGGGCGTTCGTTTTCCTTGAGCCTGATATCTCCTTAAATTCCTACCTACTTGTTCCCAGAGATCAAGGTCTAATGTTCTAGCATCAGGGAACCAAGGATTATATTCTGTGGTAATATGCAAAAATTGTAAGAGGGTACATTCTGACACCTTAATTCCTTTATCCTTGAGTATGCAAGTTAAAAGTCTACAGTAATGTTTTTGCCTTTTACTCGAATCCTGCCCCATTATAACCTGGCTGATTTCAGAAAAGTCCCCGTCCACTTATGGTCGTGACTCCGCAGCTGGCACGGGCTTGTTCGTTTGGTGAACTTCCACTTTTCACTTCGTTTTTGCTCAGGTGAACCTTCTCCTAAAGTCCCTGTTAGGTCACCACTTGCTGTGACCTGCACGGCAAGTTCAGGATGATTTGTAGGAGGGCCGATGCACAATGAAGATACTATATAAGAACTATGAATTTTTAAGGCATGGAGGCCAGATGGAGCCTCTTGCAAGAAGAGGAACCATGAGTCCGGGTCCTGCCTGCTTTGTATTCAGTTTGGCTATATGTTTGCCCATTAGTAATGCAAACAGGCAGAACAGATAGAATCAAAGGTAAAGTTTAGTAAGCAATGTTAATATTATCAGGTTAGGAAATCGCCTTGAGCCATCGCAATCACATGCTGATTTCAGCCCTGCTGAGATCAAGGTTCATTGGTCTTCCACTGTCTCTTTTGCACTTTCATGCTAATGCTGTTATGCATTGGTCTCCAGCCCCATATACAAACAAAAGCTTATTTAGAAAGTCACAGAGGCAGAAAAAATGAGCCATGAAAATAGTGAGCCAGCTGGGTTGCGTGGACTCAGGAAGCGAGTTATAGAGGCAAAAGAAGGTTCCTTGGAGTTTAGGAGGAAGAAAACTCATGTATGTGCCTTGAGGAAAGCAAGAGAGAGAGGGAGAGAGAGAGGCTATAGGTGTTTTTTTGTTTTTTGTTTTTAAGGTAATTGGACCACTTTAGTACTAAGTTTAGAGATTTAAAAGTGTGACTAAAAAAAATCCTTTGCCAAGCCTGGCTGGTGTGGCTCTTTTGGTTGAGTATCTTCCCATGAACCAGGAGGTCACAATTGATTTCCGGGCAGGGCACATGCCCGGATTGTGGGCTCGATCCCCAGTAAGGGGTGAGCAGGAGACAGACTATCAATGTTTCTCTCACATGAATGTTTCTCAGTTTCTCTCCCTCTCCCTGAAATCAATAAAAACATATTTAAAAAAATTATTTGCCAAGTCTATGCAGTACCACTTTGTTCACTCTAAGGAAAAAGATGTATTTTTAAAATTCATAAATGTTCAAGGCACATACATTAGAAAAAATAGCATAGTCTTTAATATTCAAAGCTCATTTAAGTTATTTCTATTCTCAGTGTTGAGATTTGATTAATAGAAGCAGCAGTAAAGTATTTTCTTCATTTATTTTGATTTTCATTTCTCTTCAATGCCTATGCTTTTGTAGATTTTCTTTTCTATTTTTTCCCTTTCTGCTCTTCTTGGGCAGCAGTGAGTATCTGAAGTCATCCTTTGTTTATCCTGTATTTGATAATCTATTCTGTCTGACACAGCCTTCCATCATGACTTGGTTTAGCTGTTTCAGTCACACCCATTGCAGCTTATACAATGGGGGATTTACAGTGTTACTGTGCCTTCCTTGTCACTCATCACCAAACTGAAGTTATCAGGGTTCAGGTGTGCTTTCCCCAGGGGTGGGGCTGGAACTCTAGTTCTTGCATTGTAGTTAGGACATGATCTTGGGGATTTTTTTTGTTTGTTTTATGAATGAATAACTGAAATTAATTCAAACTCAGTGCTCCTAGGATTAAAATGTATTTACATATTACACTATAAGTTAAAGGTCCATAGTACTTGATTGCCTCAACTAAAAAATGAGTCATACTTAGGTGTAGTTCTGTAGAAAGCATGACATGATACAGGAGAAAGGAAATTGCAGGTGAAACAGTGACTCTTATAATTCACTTTGCTCTACTAATAGCCTTTATTTCAAAGCTTTCCTCTTGCACTAATGAGATACAGTGCAGTGTGAAGAGACTTCAGAATGATGTTCTGCCACTTTCTAGCTGATAATTTGGAAAAATTACTAATCTTTCTGAACCTGGTTTCCTGATCTCAGAGACCAGCTTAGGTTATCTGTTATCACCAGAGATGCAGGTCCAGTTCACAGTGGCTCTGAGCCCAGATACACTCTTCAGATAGCACCTTATGAGCTATCATTTGGACCTCCTGAAAGGAGGATTCCCTCTGTCAGGTGTCCTCTGGTGCTGGGCCCTGTAGTTTTTACTGAAGCTGTGAAACCTTCCATTGCCTTTGAAAACTTTTGTCTTCGCCTTCCTACACTTGGTTTATGGACCTTGGAAAAATGACAATACCACCATTATTGAAATCTTCAATTTGTTCATAAGGGCAGGGGATTTCTTAGTTTGTTTTTATTTTAATTTTTAATTTTTAAAAAGCTTTATTGTTGAAAGTATTACATATGTCTCCCCTTTCCCCCACTGACCTCTTCTAGCCCACCCCCGCCCCTTACCCCAGGCCTTGACCATCCTATTATCTGTGTCCATGGGTTATGCATATATGCATACAAGTTCTTTGGTTGATCTCTTCCCACCCACATACCTTCTCCTGCCTTCCTCCTGAGATTTGACAGTCTGTTCCATGCTTCTGTATCTCTGGATCTATTTTGTTCATCAGTTTATTTTGTTCACTAGGTTCCACATGTGAGTAAAATCATGTGAAACTTGTCTTTCTCTGACTGGCTTATTTCACTTAGCATAATACTCCCCAGGTCCCTCCATGCTTTTATTATGCTGAGGTATGATCCTTGTATTCCCACTTTGCTGGAAGTTTTTATCAAAAAAAGGTATTGGATTTAGTCAAATGGTTTTTCTACATCAATTGATATGATCATGTGGTTTTTTTTTTGCAATCTGTTTATGTGATGTATCACATTTATTGATTTTAAAATATTGTACCAGACTTGCATCCCCAGAATAAATCCCACTTGGTTATGGTGTATGATATTTTTTTTTAATCCTCACCCGAGTATATTTTTTCCATTGATTTTTAGAGAAAATGGGAGGGGGAGAGACACAGAGAGAGAAACATTGATATGAGAGAGCCACTCACCTGCACTCACCCTGACCATGGCCTTGCTGGGGAGGAGCCTGCAACTGAGGTAGGTGCCCTTCACTGGAATCGAACCTGGGACCCTTCAGTCCACAGGCTGATGCTCTCTCCACTGAGCAAAACTGGCTAGGGCTGATCTTTTTGATGTATTGCTGAATCTGATTTGCTAATATTTTGTTGATGACTTTAGCATCTGTGTTCATCAGGGATTTAGCCTGTAATTCTCTTTCTTTGCAGCATCTTTATCTGGTTTTAGAATTAGTGTAATGCTGGCCTCATGGAATGAGCTTAGAAGTGTTCCTTCCTCTTGAATTTTTTGGAATAGTTTGAGGATAGGTGTTAGTTTTTCTCTGAATGTTTGGTAAAACTCCCCTGTGAAGCCATCTGGACCAGGGCTTTTGTTTGCTGGGAGTTTTTTGATTACTTCTTCTATTTCATCGATAGTTATAAGCCTATTCAGGTTTTCTGATTCTTCATGATGGTTTTGGAAGATTGTATTTTTCTAGGAATATGTCCATTTTGCCCCGGTTGTCCAGTTTGTTGGAATATAGTTGTTCATAGTATTTTTTTAATGCTCCTTTGTATTTCTGTGGGGTTAGTTGTTCACCTCTTTTGTTTCTGATTTTGTTTATTTGGGTCCCCTCTCTTTGTTTCTTGATGAGTCTGGCTAGATGTTCATCAATCTTGTTTATCTTTTCAGGAAACCAGCTTTTGCTTTTATTGATCTTTTTTATTTTTATTCTTATTTTTACTTTTTAGTCTCTATGTCATTTATTTCCTCTCTGATCTTTATTATTTCCTTCTACTTACTCTGGGCTTTTCTTGTTGTTCTCTTTCTAATTCTTTAAGTTGTAGGGTTAGATATTAAGTTTTTCTTGTTTTTTTGAGATAGGCTTGTAGTGCTATGAACTTCCCTCTCAGGACTGCTTTCACTGTGTCTCATAGATTTTGGGCTGTTGTGTGTTCATTTTCATTTGTTTCCAGGATGTTTCTTATTTCTTCTTTGATCTCTAAAAATAGAAAATAGAAGAAAAAAGGGAGAGAAAAAGTAAAAAAAATAAAGTGAAGTGATGTTTGTTTCAGCCAAGGTTAGTGTCCCATGGGAGGTCACTTTGCATCCCACTCTTCAGTTTTGTCTGCCAATTCTGGGCTTCCTGTTAGGTACTTAGTTGCTAACCACTGTCAGGCACTGTCCTTTGGCTTTCAGCAACCTGCTTGAAGCTCCAAGTGATCCACTGATCCATCATTTGTGACTGTTTCCACAGGCCTTGGCTGCAAGCAGAAGGGGCCAATCTGCCCTTTAAAGTTGGGTTGTTAGCAGCAAGGTGCCCAGGGCTGGGTCAGCAAACTTCCCCTAATTCCCTGGGCTCTGCCTCTGCCCTTCTTTGCCTGCTAGCCAGCTGTCAATCATAATCATTCAAAGGTCTGTTTCTGAAAGGGCTTTAGGCAGGAGATGTGCCGTTTAGCTTTCAGGGAATATGGGGGGTGTATTTCCCTGTCCCAGAGCTACTCCTCTGTGAGTGGCCCAAGGTATTACTCTTCCCTTGGCTGGACAAAGATCCTTGAATGGATACCAATGGGGTCAACTGGAAACCTGGAGTTTTTATCAGTTCTCCTGTGCAGGGAAATTACTGGTTCCCAGGATAGTGGGGTGGACAGCCCCTTCCACAATCCAGTCATTGAGGGCTTCTGAGACTGTTCAAACCGGTAAGCTTGGCCTCTGCTTTTGTTTCCTCTGAAAAGCTCAAAATGCAGGGTGTGGCATACGGGGCTCCTGAGGGTGGGGTGGGCTGAATCACCTAGGGCAGGTTTTTCCCTTTACTTTCCTTCTGGTTGCTGCGAGTGGCTAGCTCTTCTCAGGAAATATGGCTGTTTCAGTTTGGGGGCCTTTTACCAAATGTTCCTGGCTGCTGTTTTTCCAAGTTTCACCACAATCCTTCCCACCCCAGCCTCTGCTCAGGTGCCTCAAATGTGTGTCTCCCTCCCTGCACCAAAGCCTTGGGTGAGTAGCTGCAAATGAAAACTCCTGTGCTATGAGATAAAAATCAAACAAACAACAAACACAAAAACAAACAAAAACAAACAAACAAAACACACAACGAAACTGCAGCTTTCTCTCCAACCAGCTCTAGTCTCCCTTGCGGCCCTCAGTCCTGCCTCCTTTTATGGCTGGATGTTACATGGGCCATGGGTCTTGGCTTTGGTGCTCTGGGCTGTGGAGCCACCCTGGTTCCAGACCCCTATTGTCTGAGGCAGTGGTCGGCAAACTCATTAGTCAACAGAGCCAAATATCAACAGTACGACGATTGAAATTTCTTTTGAGAGCCAAATTTTTTAAACTTCTTCTAACACCACTTCTTCAAAATAGACTCGCCCAGGCCATGGTATTTTGTGGAAGAGCCACACTCAAGGGGCCAAAGAGCCGCGTGTGGCTCGCGAGCCGCAGTTTGCCGACCATGGGTCTGAGGGAACAGACCCTCATAGTCCAATGTCTCCCTCCTCTCTCAGCCTGCAGGACTGCGGCCCCTGGAAGCTAGTTGATCTTTTTTGACCTCGCCCTTCTTGTGGGTCTTCAGGTGTTTTCTGTCCTTCCTTGATATATCTTCTCCTCAGGTGGACCTTAGTTGATAATTCCAGGTGAATGTTCTCCAATTTAGTTGTATTTTCAGTCTGGCCCTGGGACGAGGTGTTTGACCAGTCTGCCTACTCGTCGCCTTTTTTTTTTTTTTTTTTTTTCTTCAGGCTCTCAAGGGATTTCTTGCAGGAGATCCTGCATCTTTGCTAATTAACCCAATCCATGTTCTCATTACTGTTGATTTTTTTTGGCTTTGGTTAAGTATCTCTTCCTGCTATTAACTACTCATAAGTGCCATTTATCAAGATAGAATTGCTTCTTCTAGAAATGTTTGTATGTGTGTATTTAAATCTGTAATCTAACACAGTCTGAAATACAAGGTGTCCCTCCAATATATACACTTTAAAATCTGATAGCTCAATTTTGAAAATTAAATGTATTTTAATAAACACTGCCTTTATAATTATTCAAAATGTGTGCATACATTTTGTGGGGACACCCTATAGTTTTGGAAGTTGGTATGGTTTCTGTTTAGCCTAACTTGTTCAGAGAAGCCTAGAATTTCTAGGTTTTACTAGAAGATGGAAAATCTGCCTGATTTTGAAATCAGTGACTTTTAACAACTGTGTATATGTGATATGAAAAGGACAAATTAATCGAAACAGAATATTCTTTATTGCAAATAAGGTATTTGATATGCCATGTGTAGCCACGTGGATGCATAGAAAATGGATAAATTTAAAATACGGTATTTGCTTTCAAATTCAAAGGGAGGGCTTGGCCTTTGCTGTTTCAAGATGGCGGCCCCCAGGGGAGCTGCAAGCCATGTGGCCAACATGGTGGTTGCCAAGTCACACAGTCCAAAATGGCGGCTGTCTAAACTGTTCTTTAACAGGAAAGATGATTTGTTTATTCTCACAGTGGGAATAGCCATTATGACTTGGAAGTTTTTATTGGGTTTGTGAACAAATGCTTATATATTTCTCAATCAAAGATCCAGCAAAATTAATAAAATATGATGTCTTTCCTTTGACAACTAATTTTTGTTTCATTTTCCTATAGTATCCTAAAAATCACTTACATATAGTATGTTATTCAAAACTTTTGGTTTTTGTTATAGGCATCACCATTTTTGTTTTCTTATCATGCTATAAGCCTAATAAGCACTCTTATTTTCAGATATTTTCGAAAACATCCTACATTAGAAATACCTGCTTCATTTGTGTTTTGAGGTTGTCCCGTCTCGTTCCCCCCCCCCCCCCCCCACACACACACACCCTTCTTGCTTGGCACACTTTGAGATCACTGTTGTGGCTCCTCTTTCCCACAGCATGCTCTCCTGTGATTCTCTGCTTTTCTCTGGCTGGAGTTGCTGGTCCATAGTTAGTAGAAGAAGATTTGAAGGAAATGTCCTCTTGGATTTTATTAATCAAACATTGGAACTCCCCGAGTTCACATAACTTTCTGCACTGCCCTCTGGAGACCATCTGGCTACCTGGGGGATGTTCTCTCTTCTCAAGGAGTTCTCAGGATTCTGGGAGCAGACTGAGACACTTGCTGTGGAAAACCGATAAAGGCACTCAGTATGGAGGGAAAATAATCTTGTTTTCAGGTGAAGTGTGCCACTAGGTAATTCACCCCATATCACATTGATTAGTAGAGGATTTTGTAGGTTGGAAACAAAAAATGCCCATTCAGGAAATCCATATACTTTAAAAGAATGCTGTAACCATATTCAATAGCACTTGTATTTTATGGTGTGAAATAATGTGTATACTTCATTCAAATGGGTTAGGATTTAAGGGAGAAAGAAGAAGAAAACTTACTATCAAATTAATGAAAATTAAAAATTTGCTTTTAACTTTCAATCTTGGTCTAAAACTTTACTTCCAGTTCTCTGTGAAAAATTTATTTTGCTCTAGTATCCTATTACAATTATTGTAAATAGCTAAATATTTACTTTTATCCTACTTGCTATTTTAATATGCAGCAGTAAATTATAAAGTTGTATAATTTGACCAGAGTATGAGCTATTTTATGTGTTACTTACCATTTCATGTGGTAAGGTCTTAGAAATATTTGTCTGTGCCTTTGACATTTTAAATGAATACATTTCCAAGTGTCATTTGTAGTGGTCTGCTCTTCCATAGGAGCATTATTAAAGTAAAATTAATTGGTGTGTTCATTCAGCTGTGGCACCTGGTGCCAACCGGTGAGTTCACAGTTGGCACCAATTTCCCTCTCTTTTGAGGTTTGCCTGAAGCTTGGCTGCCAGCTTTTCCCAGGGTGTCCTAGACTCTTGGTTTGTTCTTCCATTTGTCAATTCAAGTGCCCTTGGGTTGTGAACAGTGTGCCATCCAGTTCTGCTCCTCAGTTGGGTGTATGTGAAGAGGAGACACTTCATTTGTACACACAGCTTTGAGGATCCAAGCCAGGCTGGATTCTGAGGACTAGCCCTGAGGACATGTCCTTGGGGTTGGAGATGGCAACAGACTGAGGCCACCCAGTGTGTTAAGGAGGAGGTTTACCTGCTATTTTGGCTATTTTCTTCCATCCTCAAACATCTCAGGATGGAAAATTTGGAAAAAGAGGTAGTGGTAGAAGAAGAAAGAATTTCCACTCTCTGAGACAATTTCTGTTAATATTTTGGTGTGGTAAGGATAAGCTTCCTTGAAACAAAAGCTTTTGGCTGAGACAGCTCCTGGCACTTCATTTGTAGAAAGTACAACAAATCAACGCACTGTATTTTGGCAATTACTAAATACCTGTCTTTTTAGTGTGACAGATAATAGCATTCCTTTCCCCTTAAGAACATGTGTCTATTATAAGACATCATGTGCACAGTCTGACACTTACATTTTGTTTGAATTTTTTTGAGATTTCATTGAATTGAGGGACAGTAAGTATTTGATGTAAGTGATTACATCTGATCACATAAAACACTCTAAAATGCCACGACTGGTCTTCCTATCAGTTAGCTTCAGATATGAATATATATATATATGCTTACAAGACTATTAACTTTTTCTGTGGCTTCAGGAGCATTTGAATGACTCTTCTTAAAAAGCTATTACATAAATAATTAAGAGGGCTGCCAAAACCGGTTTGGCTCAGTGGATAGAGCGTCGGCCTGCGGACTGAGGGGTCCCGGGTTCGATTCCGGTCAAGGGCATGTACCTGGGTTGCGGGCACATCCCCAGTGTGGGGTGTGCAGGAGGCAGCTGATCGATGTTTCTCATCGATGTTTCTAGCTCTCTATCCCTCTCCCTTCCTCTCTGTAAAATATCAATAAAAATATGTTTAAAAAAAAAAAAAAAAAAAAAAGAGGGCTGATTTAAGTTAGTAGTACAGTGATCTGTGCTTACTGCCAAATTGGTAATGCTGTCTGCGCTGTCTGCACAACATGCTGACTTGGATAAGTTATTATCAAGTTGACTTGGATAAGTTATTAAGGTTTGAACTTAGGATGGGAAGAAGATAGCCTTTATCATACACTTCTTCTCTGACTAGGTATGAGTTTTTTTCTTCTTGTTTACTCACCTGCACTAGTGCATTATAATTTATAGGCACCTTAGAAGCTTTTTTTGTTGTTGTTGTTGTTCCACAGGAAAATGCCCCACAAAATAGCTATTGACTTGGCTGGTGTGGGTCAGTTGGTTGGGTGTCGTCCTGTGCACCGAAAGGTTTTCAGTTCCATTCTGGTCAGTACATGCCTGGGTTGTGGGCTGGATCCCTGGGGTGGGAGTGGGGCAGCAGGAGGCAGCTGCTCATTATCTCCTTCGCATATTGATGTTTCTCTCTCTCCCCCTCTCCCTTCCTCTTTTTCTAAAAATCAATTTAAAAATCTTTTAAAAAACAGTTATTTGTTAGGAAAACGTGACTAAAATACAGTATTCTGGGAAAAGCATAGTATTAAATTAGGAGAACTACATGTCTTTGTTTTATAATCCACTTTACCTCCCTGTCTTACAAGCAGAGTACTATGGAAATTAGAGGTGGTGTTGCTATTGTAACCATAGTCCTCATCAGTACAGCAACCATACCATTTATTGTGGAATTATGTGCCAGGTACGAGGCTGAGAATTTTTATTGCATTTAATACTTACAACATCTCAGTGAAGGTTTTGCAGATAAAGGAATAGTCTTACAGAAAATAAGCAACTTCCCTAAGATCATGTCAACTGTGTGGCAGTGATGGGTTTTGAGCCTCACTTGTCTGATAGCAGAGCCTATACTTCTTTCTGTGCCTACCATCCCCAGTTCACAGTATAAAAGAGTATAAATGAGAAAAGAAAAATGATTCTCTGTCACTACCAAGAATAATCCAAATTGACATCAGAAAATGTATAAACATTGGACAATTTAATCAGAACATGCAAGAAGTAAACACTGTGCCCCTGCTCATCTCCTCTACATGTAAACATGTTCATTGTGCCTTCTGTATAGCCTTCCAGTGTGTGTGCATGTGTGCATGCACAGTTGTGTGTGTGTGTGTGTGTGTGTGTGTGTGTGAGAAAGAGAGAGAGAGAGAGAGAGAGAGAGAGAGAGAGAGAGAGAGAGAGAGAGAGAGAGAGAGAGAGAGGAGGGTTAGGGAGAGGGGAACATAGTCCAATCCAGCATCAAGCTAGTTGATGCTAGAGAATATAATCCCAGTTTGGGTAACAATGAGAGTATGTCTGTAGCTTTCTAGAAATGGGATTGCTGGGTCGCTTTCCTTTTAATAGCCACTCTTTTCTGTTTTTGCTTTAAGTGTCATCCTATCTAATAAAAGGGTAATACGCAAATTAACCATCACTCCATCACAAAGATGGAGGCGCCCATAGCCACAAGATGGTGGCACCCATACCTCGGGGGGCGGCTGCTGAGAGTGGGCAGCATGAGCGTCCTGGTGGAATGCTTGCTTCATTGCCGTGCCTGGCTCGAGTTGGCCCCCCGGAGTCGGAGTGGACACGGACAGGGATGGGGGGCTGGCCCGCAGCCTCCGTGGCTGAGCACAGGCCCAGAGAGGAGATGGCAGGCCCGCCTCCCATGGAAGCAGTGCGGGTCCCTCCCACCTCCTGTGGAATCGGTGCGGGTCCCTCCTGGCTCCTGCGGAAGCAGCGTGGCTCCTGGTGGCACGCTGCGGTTCCTGCTGGCTCCTGCAGAAGCAGCGGGTGGCCGACTGCGTGTGATGGGCTACTAGTATCTTTTATAAATCAAGATATATTTGACTCTATTTCTTTTTCTGTATTGTATCCCATTTACTTATTTTTCCTCTCCTCAGTTCCAAACTTTTAAATTTTGATGAGGTGCTTCCACATGGCTTTTTGTTTTCATAATTTTCTTGAATTTTTTTGCTGTATTTCAAGATTATAACTTTAGACTTATTTTGTTGAAGTCATTCATTCTGTTACCCTTGCAATTAGCTAGTTATTAATAATAGGAAGAACGCAAAAGGGAGGCCAGGCATTATAGGTATGGCCCTCTGGGCAGCTTCACCAGGAAGCCACAGCTTTGCACTCCCCAGGGAACCACTGGTCCATTCCCTGCAGATCACTGGGGGTAGGGGCTGGACAAAGGGGAGATGGACACATGCACAGTAAAATCAGGGTGATGTGGGGTGTAGGGAAGGTGCTTGTCGCGTCAAACCTCAACAGAGATCATTAGCTATGGGAACTAGAGCCAATGGAAGCCCATGAAAAACTGGAAATACCAAACAAAGGAGTTCATATTCTTAGCTCTTGGCTCTCTTGGCGCTTGACTCTCTTGGAACTTGGCTCTTGTGGCTCTCTTGCATTTGCCCATGTTTACCCCTCAGCCACATGGTCCACGGCCATGCACATCCCACACACAATGGACTGATGGAGTACAACTGGGAACACAAACTATGCTGGATTGGACTGTGCTCCAACATGGAATGGAAACTCTGGGCAACGGCTTTAATCCTAGCTCTGCTGAGGACACAGCTGGACTTTCTCCTTGGCGGATGAAGGGGAATGGGACTTTGGAAACTCAAGGGTGTAATTCCATAGAAATAAAGCTTTCTACAATATCTAATGCTCCCATGCAAGTCTCAGAAAATTCCTTTTCTTGTGACATCACAATAAACCTACATCCACCAGCAACAGGTGGGGATAAGGAGCACTCCCCACTAATAACAATTCCACAAAAATAAAATAGAAATCCTGTTAAAATTTTAATTCTGAATGTAGTGTAATTATAGATTATTGCAGGGATAATTGACATCTTTAAAATAATTCTATTTAACCAAGAAAAAATATCCAAGGTGGGGTATATGTATTTCCCTTTTATGTCTTCCATTTTGTCACTTAGATTTTTAAAGTTTAGATATCATGTAAGTTCAATACATTTATTGTTTCCTAAGTACTTAATTAACCCTCTTGATTGCTATTGTCAACTTTTTCTCATTATATTTTTAGATAGGCTACAATTTATATATGAGAAAGCAATTTTATTAAAATAATTTCTGTGATCTTTATGAATTATCTTAGTTTTATAGTGCAAATTTACTACATTAAAATAATGATAATTTTGCTTCCTTCCTGTATTTATAGCATATCTTTACTTTTCTGTTCAGATGTGCTGGCTAGCACTTCCAGAATCATGTTAAATAATAGGGTGTTAATAAGAATCAATATAACTATATGCTGGACTACATAATAGTGCTTACGTGTAAGGCTCTCAAGGTCTACCATAAAAACATGTGACTATCTTATTTATAGTTTTTGAAGCAAAATAAATTAAACACAAAAGTACATGGGGGAGTTATGAGAACAGGAAAGAGTTTGTGAGGACTAAATAATGGGAAAATCTAATGGAAGAAGATGAAAGTCAGTCCTATGGATGGGTTGCAGTTGATGGTTTCTACCTATGGATTCCATTAGTGCTTCATAGTCAGTTAAATGTCAGGCAGCAGCTGTGAAGATCAGGAAGTAACATCCTTTAATGAAGTGTTCCAGACACAGGGGGTACTCTAACAGTTTGGAAAGAATACATGAAGCGGGGATTCTTAGTGACTGGGTACAGTAGAATCCTGGATGTTGTAAATGTGTCATAGGGAACAGTTGTCATAGGATTTTACAACAAGGCACTTCATCCACCTTTATGGCTGCATTCCCTGCAATCAGAACAGTGTTTGGTAGAGTACGTTCTCAGGTATACGTTAATAGAGGACAGAAATCACTACTCACCGTTTTTAGCCAGTGTCATGGAGGAGGTGAGCTAGGTTTTTGCTGGTAGAGAGAGTGGATGGAGAGGAACAAATGGAAGAGTTTGATGCAAGTGAATTATCAGAGTGGAGGAGCAGATCTGTTCTGTTTGAGTTACAGAGTATTTGCAGGGAGCCAGATGTGGGAGGGGAGGGCATAGCGTGGCAGAGAGTAGAGCTTTCTAACTGCTTCAGGGTGGAGGTGTCTGGTGGCCTAGATCACAACCTTTGTGTGACTGTCTGGCTTAGGCACTTGGTCCGACATTATCTGTGTTTTTCAAAAGGATTGTCCAGGTGGTACCTTTCCATCCATTCCTGCATGCCATCCCTGCTGTTTGACCAGGTTTGGTTTATGCTTCATCTGTTGGAGAACTGTTTCATGTGATCAGCACAGTTCCAAGGGATCCTGGAACAGTGAGTAAGGGGCTTCTGCTTTCCACTCACCTTAGGCAAAGACAGCAAGGTTCAGAGGGGTTTAGGAATACAGTGGAACCTCGGTTCTTGAACTTAATTCTTTCAGGAAGCAATTTGTTAGAAAACTGAATAATTTTTTCCAATTAGAAATAATATAAATTTAATTAATCCATTTTAGACCCACAAATGATCCAGTTTTAAACTTTCTTATATACAGTACGTGTCTAATGTACTGTTTAATCTATTAACAAACACTTAAATTTATCGAACCACCCCTACTAGCCTTAAACGAATCGCTTTCAGCACTCATTCCAGGGGTGTCTTTCAGGAGGTCAGTATGTGGCATTTTCACTTTTTCACATATCACTGCTTCTGAAATGCTGTCACCAGCTAATTGCTTTTGTTTATCCAAATCAACAACCGTTTGTCTACCTCTTCAATTGCCTCTGAGCATTGTTTCTTTCATATCATGAGCAACATTAGCACTCTTGATGGCTTCTTTATGTTTTAAAATTGTGCTAATTGTCTATTTCACCAGCAACAAAAGGAAAAAAAAAAAAACCCCAAAATATTCACAGCATAATTTCCTGAGGTGTTAACAATGTGAAGTTTAGCCATAAACTGACTCACATTTTCTCCTTTGTTTGTGGCCTGAGAGAGACTTTTTGATGTATCAGCATGAAAGGGTTGTCAGGTCGAGAGCTGAAGTTCTGTTCAGTAACCGAGATATTTTTTTCATTAACAGCTTGGTTGAGAACTGAATTGTTTGAGATGGGAGACGTTTGACTGTAGATGTTGAGGCAATCAGTTGCAGTGTCTGCCACAGAACTATCCTAAAAAGCTGTTTCTGTAACTATTGTTCTTTCATCCACTATATTGTGAATATATTTCAGCATCTTTCATGAGCGGTTTTTTAGTTATTGTTGGTCATGGAGCCTTTGATGAAATGAATTCTTGTGAGGGAGCTTGGTATAATGGATTATTACAAAAATAACTGCTTTGTGTTTGGGGAAGGTGTTGAGAGGAAAAGAGCCAAGACCACCTATCCTATCTAATAAAGAGGTAATATGCAAATTGATCCTCACTCCAACACACCAGATGGCCGCCCCCGTGTGGTTAAAGATGGCCGCCCCCATGTGTACACAAGATGGCCAGCAGGGGAGGGCAGTTGTGGGCAATTAGGCCAGCAGGGGTGGGCAGTTGGGAGGGACAGGCCTGAAAGGGAGGGCAGTTGGGAGGGACCAGGCCTGCAGGGGAGGGCAGTTAGGGGTGACCAGGCTGGCAGGGGAGGGCAGTTAGGAGCAACCAGGCAAGAAAGGAGGGCAGTTGGGGGCGATCAGGACGGCAGGGGAGGGCAGTTAGGGGTGACCAGGCCTGCAGGGGAGGGCAGTTGGGGGCAATCGGGTCGGCAGGGGAGCAGTTAGGCATCAATCAGGCTGGCAGGGGAGTGGTTAGGGGGTGATCAGGCTGGCAGGCAGAAGCAGTTAGGGGCAATCAGGCAGGCAGGCAGGCAGGCGAGCGGTTGGGAGCCAACAGTCCTGGATTGTGAGAGGGATGTCCGGGCAGTCGGACATCCCTCGAGGGGTCCCAGATTGGAGAGGGTGCAGGCTGGGCTGAGGGACACGCACACCCCCGTGCATGAATTTCGTGCACCAGGCCTCTAGTTTTACCATAATATCTCCTCTCTGGGACTTTGAGGGAGGTGAGGGATATGGGCTGGGTATTGTGGAAACACCTTAAAGCTCAGCAAGAATGCTAGCAAAGAGTATTTGTGACAGCAACATTTTCCACTTTCTGTTGAGTGACCTAGAAGGTGGCAGTAGAAATTAGGAAGATTGACTCTACATTCATAGCTTGTAATATTTTGCTATTATTGTTTAAAGGAGGATAATAATATGTCCTTCATTATTTATAAATGCCTCCCTTATTGAAATACAAAACCCTGCAGGGCTTGGACTAGTGGTAGATCCTGAAGAAGAATGGCCAGGAGGTGGAATTGGCACTTTAACCTTCTCCAAAGACAGTGCCTCTTTCTAAAGTCCTCTCTGCTTTCTATAGCCATGGTCACACTGCAGCTCTTATAATCATGGCTCAAGTGATATTCCTAGATTTTGTGCTATTTCCTGATTTTTAAAGCTAAGGGAAAAGAACCCAGCAAGTTAGTCAGAGAATGTAGACATCAGAAATATTAATTTACACTGAACAACTTTCTGTCCTCATAGTATCAGCGAAAGCAGGAGCGAGAACCAAATTCTCTTTAGTTGAAGGTACTTAATTTACACTACAAGGAAGGTTTCAACAAAACAACACAGGAGCAGAGACCAGGGCCCACCTTCTAATTCCTGCAGCAAAGGGCTGAGGAGCAGATATCTGAACCCCAGAACTCTAGGTTTTCATGCAGAAGCCAGAGTGTTCTGCCTGAGCATGGCTAAGAGATTATTATTATTTTTTTATCTCTGGAAGAGGATATGGTTCCTTTTTAGTAAAAATTTCACAGAAATTAATTAATATTTTATAATTTAATTTCCCAGTGATTCATTAATTGAAGTAAAGAAATTCCCATTTCTAAGAGGAGATTCCTGGAAACTTAGAAATTTAACATTGAAAGAAAATTGGGTATGCAAATAACTGTTCTTTTGGGTTTCTTTTATAACTTTTCACCTTTTAAAATAGTTAAGTTGGCTAAAATGTTGGACTATTTATGGACATATTTACAGAGATACTTAGAAACCTAAATTTGAGACATTTAACTTCCATAGTTTTAAATGTAAATTATGTTGCCAATATTTTGAAAATAGGATTGAGAAATTATTTTAGAAAATTATTCTTAGGGTGTGCTGTGCTATTTCCTTTATACAAACAGGGTCACTAAGTTAATCAAAACCAGTTACATGTAAGATCCTAGCTTTGTGGGGAAAAAGAAGCTCACTGCACTATTCTAAGTCAGAAGAAACTGTTAAAGGTACTTTATGTTTTACCATGAGGTTTTGAGTGTGGGTACAGCATGCTTTTAGAATCCTTATCAGAAAGTGTCTGTGAGTTACCTCATTTTGGTGTGGAATTTTAGTACAGAGTTGCTTACAGAACTACCTTTACTGAACAGATTTTTGATAGGTTGTTATGGGAAGGACTCTGGTATTTTTTGTTCAGTTATATCACAGAGTAGGGGTTTTGTATACATTATTTTATTAAGTTCTCACACTAATTCTCTGAGGTAGGTAGTATTATTCCTAATTTGATAATAGACTGAATTGAAGTAAAATTAAGTAACCTGCACAATCTCCCAGGGCCTGTAGGTGAGAGAGGCAAGATTGACACTCAGAAATGCCTGACTCTGGAGTTCTCCTGGGATGGAGGAAGTCAGGTCTCTGGGCTGTGAGGTGATTTGACCACTTATTGGAGAGCACATTGTGTAGAGGGGGCTGCTAATATTGAGAGGGAGTGGGAGCTGGGATTTCTTCCTATTTAAAAAATTCAAAATTTTATTACCTGTTCCCTCAAGATGAGATGCTATGTGCTAAGGGTAACGTTTATGGGAACTTATCAGAGGAATTATAGACCACACATCATCTACACTATTAAAAAAACTTTAGCAAACAATTTGTGTTGGAACTTGCAAATCTTTGTAAAATGGGACTGTGGATTGCTAACTTCGAAGTGATTTAAACAAAATCTAATGCATTTTGTAGTCATCTCTTCTAATGGGCAACAAAAAATAAAAAGCGTTGGCACTTGAAGAAAAATATCTTGGTCACCCTATCGTCATATTGGGATAGGGAGAGCAATTGTGGGTTTTGGTGATAAATTCCTGTTAGGAAGATTTGCTGACATTGCAAAAACTGTAATCTACTTTTTACAAAGATGTGAAGCTTTAGTTCTCTATTTTTGAACTAAAAGTATAATATGAAATGGTCATTAAACATGACTACCAGTGTATTAAAATATTAGCTATGTTTGAAAAAATTAAGTTTTTAAAAAGTTGCATGTATGAAAACTCAGGCTTTTCCTTTTGGATCACGGTAAATAAATGTGTTAGACATTCTATTATATTGGAGAGTATTATTGCTCTAGTGTTGGTTTTTGAAGAGTAATAATCCCGAAAGGACAGATGAGAACTTCTTATATAGAAAAATTTCAAGGTCTTTAACACACAATTACATATTCAAAAAATTTAAAGATGTAAAAATAGAAGGCATGCCCAGGATTGCAGAGTTTCCTCAAATGGCACAATTCATCCCGGGATTGCCAAGTGTGCTTGCAGCCCTGGTTGGGGGAGGACTTGGAGGTGTGGGTTTTCATTCTAGCCTTTCCACTAGCAACACCAATTCAGTGCCAACAGAAATCCCCAGTTTGGGGTGTGGTGAAGAAGGAAACTTTATTCAATGCAGAAAGCTCAGTTATGAAACAGTATGGCTGTGGAACAACGCAGCCATGAGGTGGCCCTTGGGTGAGGCCCTTCTCCAGGTAGACAGCTGTTTCATTCTCCAGTTTGTTTCTCTCTGTTCTGCCTTGCTCTGTCCTGGTCTGGTCTGCTTTACCTGCTTTGCTCTAGACCAGTGGTTCTCAACCTTTTTAATGCCGCAACCCTCTAATACAGTTCCTCATGTTGTGGTGACCCCCAACCATAAAATTATTTTCGTTGCTACTTCATAACTGTAATTTTGCTACTGTTATGAATCGTAATGTAAATATCTGTGTTTTCTGATGGTCTTAGGCTCTACAGTCGTGACCCACAGGTTAAGAACCGCTAGCAGGGTCGCCTAAGACCATCGGAAAACAGATATTTACATTACGATTCATAACAGTAGCAAAATTACAGTTATGAAGTAGCAACGAAAATAATTTTATGGTTGGGGGTCACCACAACATGAGGAACTGTATTAGATGGTCGCGGCATTAAAAAGGTTGAGAACCACTGCTCTCGATAGACATCTGTGGTGTTTCACTCTAGCCTGGGAACCATAGTCTTCAGTCTTGTGTGGAAAGGGAAAGTGTGCTCTCCTAGCCAGGGAGAGCTGCCCCTGATTCTTGATTGGCCCATCTTCATGCAAGTGATGACTCCAAATCCTCACTGTTTGATTGGTCCAAAAAGCAGTGTCTTGATTGGTCTGAATGGGGCTGCTCTGATTGGCCAGTGAAGATGTTAATGGGAGTGGCACAGGTCTGATTGGATAGGAAAGTCTTCAGTCCTATTGGTTGAAGTATGATTCTAGGAACCTTTTTATAAGGGTTGGCTCAGAAGGCATTAATAGTGCAGGCAGGCACTTCAGTGCTGATTTCTCTCTGAAGTATGGCTGTTAGGTTCTGTTGATTCCAGTTACCCAGTAGAAGCCCTTCTTTGTAGGTACTAGTATCTTCTTTCTCAGTGTCAACAAATGGATGGGCCCCTTACCATGCTCCAGCTCCCCCTCCCACCCTGTGGGAAACAGTCAAGGCCATCTGTACGTGGACTGTGAGACCTTGGGAACCTGGCCAACTACTTAGTCTAAAAATGGCCCAAGAGAAACTGCTTTTAGATGTGAGCTAGTAAGTATTTTAAAATGATATCTAGTGATATGCTAGTAAGCAGCTAGTTTGTTGTTTTTTGGTCAATCCTCACCTGAGGATATTTTTTGCCATTGCTTTTCAGAAAGAGTGGAAAGGAGGGAGGGAGAGGGAGAGAGAAAGAGGAAGATGAAGAGGGAGAGGAAAAGAGAGGGAAAGAGAGAGAGAGAGAAAGACATTGATATGAGAGAAACACATCTACTGGTTGCCCCCGCGCGCGCCCCCCCCTTTTTTTTTCTGTTCTCTGTACTCTATAAAACCTTGTGTAGGGCAAGTCTGGGTGGCGGCAAAACAATACCATTGGCTGGCTGCCCCTAGTTTGGCCATCTACAGATGGGACTTAGCCGAAGAACTTCCTCGGCAGTGCTGTGGTGGTAAACTTAACTGGTCAGCCACCATCGGAGCACACGTAAGTCGTCCTGACTAACCTTTGTCTTCACAGCCAGTCCTCTAGGTTATTTCTTTATTTCTTTTGCATCCATGAACAATACACTGAGGTTTTCTGGGACCCCAGCACTTTGCAAGACAGTATTCATTTCTGAAATTTATCTCCTTGAGTCTCATTTTTCTCATTTGTATAAAATACAGGGTTGGTTTCTTGGTTACTGCTGTTCACTTTCTGGGGTCAGGACAGAGACTTGGTGCCTGGGAGGACACACAGGATCCTTACCTTTGCTTTCTCCAGCTGATTCTTCATCCTGTTTGGAGATGGAGAATTGAGCAGAAGGTTGAAGTGAAGAACAAGTGATAGGTATGGCTGTGTCTAACCCGAGGCGCCTGTGCTCCTGAGTGTGCACTAATTTCCTGAAGCCTATTTATGCTCTTCTGATATCTGAGGGGAGTAGTGTGGCTTGTGATTATGATGAACATTTTGGAGAGGAATTTTTTAAACTCCCTTCTTATCAGACAGGACCTGCAAACAATCCTATTTTTATTTAAAATTTTGACATTTCATTTATCATGGATTTTTTGCATTAATTTAGATTTTTTTCAAATATTATTTTAAAATACTTATGACTACTGAGATTTTGGCACCCCCTTAAATTTTGTCTCAGAGGCAGGTACCTCTCGTGTCACCCCAGACCTGGCCCTGCTCCCATCAGTGCCTTGATAAGACTATAATTTTTTTCATTTGTTGGTAAAAGTAGTTATCAAAGTCAAGTAACTTGGAGGCTTAAACATGAGATTCTAGGGATATGCTGGTAACAGATGTCTGTTTATGCTGACTTAGTGGCTGGGCAATAGCAGTTGTAAAAACCTGACATAAAAACAGGTGTAAAGGCAGGCTGTGATAGAGCCTCCATTCTCTTCCCTTGGGGTGAAAGAAGCCTTTCACATTTTATTCCTGGAATATAACTATACACAGCCAATTATTGAATTAACTTTTAAAATTTTGTGTAACTTTTTATGAAAAAATTTAAAATATGTTTTTATTGATCCCAGAGAGAGAGAGGAAGGGAGAGGGAGAGAGAGAGAGATAGAAACATCAATGTGAGAGAGAAACACCGATTGGTTGCCTCCTTCATTTACTCCAGCTGGGGATCAAGTGGATGTGCCCTGACTGGGAATCTGACCTGTGAGTCTTCAGTACATGGGACACCTCTCAACCAACTGAGCTACACAGACCAGGGATTGTATTACTTTTGAGATGGTAAACATAATACCCTTGCTACTGAATTCCTCTTAATATTGAGCGTGTTTTAAAACTGGTATTTCATATTTTAAATATTTTAAAATTAACATGGAAAATGCAAATCTTGCCCCAACGTGGGTAATGTCAGGAGGAACAGATCTGTCTGGCTTATTGCCTTTTACCGATAACATTAAGTTGCTGTGCTATTGGTTATTATTTCTAAAGTGACACCATGGAGAGACCAGAGTAAGATGCAGGAGTGAAGCTCTCCTTGACTAGTCTGAGCAACTGAGATTTATTTTCCTCTGTTATTTGGATGGGCCCAGGTGTGGCTGTTTATTGCTTCTTCCACAGGCTCAGTGTGTGTGTGGGGATCTCTTCGACTAGCAGAGACATGCTTTTACTCTGAGCAGTTTACAGGTAGCCCTGAGGGAGTATTTGTCAGCTGCCCAGCACTGCCAAATATGGCAGGGAGAGGGCAGCAGTGGGAGGACCCGCCATGCCTAGCAGGGTGCAGAGTCATCATGGCCATTCATGTGGCTTACTAGTGCTCTCAGATCAACTTGCTCTGTTTTCCTCTCCCCTCCTCCAACCTTGACACTGATTTTTTTATGCTGAAATGCAGGTTGAATTTTCACAATAAATGCAACACATCTCTTCAACTTTAGAGACTCATTTGCCAGTCAGTGGTGTATGAAAATTTGTCAAGGCTGGTTAGGATATCCGTGTGGCTCAGAGAAAGTGGGTTTTAAATAGGGGAGAATTTGGTGACTTGGCTTTGTGGTTCTGTGTTCTGCATTAATTGGCAGGCAATCTCAGGATCTGAAATTTAGAATTTAGTTTATATTTTAATCCATTTTGTAAGGCAAGTGTGAAATATGGCCCTCTGTGTGGCAGGTGATAATTAAGTTGGATTCTATTAGGGGAGATTAATCCTATATTTAGTTGTATAGTTAACAGGCCTATCAAGGACACTAGTCTGAAGTTGTGTCACCTTCTTTTCTTCCAAGATGACCAAGTTATGTTGGGTCTTTGGTTTTGAGCAGACAAGAGGACTAAAACTATGAACACATTGTGTGTGTCTGGTTCCTTAGAAAACTGCTCACATGATGAAGACAGCAGCAGACAAGCACCATGGCCAGGTGTGGGATTCTGGCAGGACATTGGTCCTTTCTATGCACATGTGGTCATGGAACCTAGAAGTTCCCTTTGTTCTCTGGTTTCTGGCTAGAAGAAAGATATAATGGAAAAATAATAATGAGAAGCTGATGTAAAGATCTAATTGCATATCTACTAAGTCCAATGCATTCTCCTAGCCTTCAACATGTACATTTATAACCCAGTGAGTTGGTATTATGTTTATTTCATGTAAGGGGAAATTTCGGGTTGGCAGTATTAGTAATGGCTAAAAGGGACTTGGAGCCAAGACTGTATGACTCTAAAGCTTTTGCTTTTAGCAAAGAATCTGTGATAGGAATGTGCTGTCACAGTTTCTGGTGATGGCAACTTGCCATTCCCTGTTGCTGGTTATAGATTCTTCACGGTGGAAACAGATAATCTTGCCTATATTGTTTCCCTTCTTTTTTTAAAAAAATTGGTTTTTAAAAGTAGTACATATTTTCAAAAAATTGTAAGCAGTATGAAAACATTCCCTGTGGTCTGTCTTGTTTACACAGTGAAAAGGTGATGTGAAGAGATTGTTCAGCAGTGATCTGGTGGTTCAGTGGGCTTCTTTGTATTTTTTAGGTGCAAGTAATGACACTTGATTGTGTGATACAGTTTTACTCTTAACCTGACAGGGAAACTGAAAAAAATTAAAGAACTTGGGCTGTAGGATCTGTTAGATGTAAACTGCCCATGGGGGTGATGTTGTTTAGAGGCCATCAAGCCAAGAACTGGCTGGGATCAGGAGATCTGGTGTGGCAGTAGATGCAGTTAATCTCTTTGGTTCCTCACTCTATTCTTCCATGAAATGGGGATACCACATGCATTTCTGTCCTCCCAAATATATTTTGTAGATGTTTATATTTCTAATGATTTAAAAATATTAAGAATCATTCTGTGAGTTATTAAATAAAACCCAGTCATTATTTTTTGTATTGAAGCATTTTAGTCAACTTTTGTTAGCTTCTCTGTGTTGTATGTGCTTCATTGACTTCTATGAATACTGAGTGATTTCTCCATGAAGTGGATAGCATACTGATTTCATACATGATCAGGGATAATATGATCCCAGAATCTTCTCCTCAAGGGTACCGAGTGCTATGATGGCACTGACCAGCTGGAGGAGTTTCTGTGCATACAGTGGTATTTTCTTTGTTCTCTGGTCCACTTGCAGTTGGATGTCCTCATCTGTACTGGGGCTGCATTTCTACATGTTTGGGGGCCATTCAGAACTATTATAATTTTTCCTGTACAACAACAACAAAAGAAAAGGACACAAGTGGGAATTAGCCATTCTTCTTGTTCATCAAAGATTTTCTTTTAAAATAGAAATAAATATTTCTGGCCTTATAAAAACATAGTAATAGGCTTTTCCATAGGCAGTAACCTTATTTTTAGGTTTGCTATTTGGTTTGGAGATAAGGTCTGCCCATCTGGAAATATACCAATTTCATTAAGCCATGATATTCATTTTTGGGGAAATGTTTTGTGTAAATAAATAATTTGCATTTATACTCTCATGTGTTTTGTTAAAAGTTGAATTCAAGATTCAGTGATGTGAGATATCTAAAATATTATGTGTCCACCAGATTGTTGATGTAGCAATGTTTCTACATAGACTATTAAAGTTGTTTCACATTTTAAACCACTGTTTACAAATTATACTTGGTATAATTGGTGACTAAATTTGTGTTTTTATTCTGTGAAGTCTGGATCTAAAAAAATATGCAAATTTCTTTTAAAATTTCAAATAAAGATTCTGTTTTTGAATTACTAAGAGAGGGGAGGGAACATTACAGTAGAAAAGAGGCTGGTGGGGAAAAAGTTTTGAAGCTTCAGAAGAGATTGATGTGGAAATACAGGAGACCTAGGGGCATTTCAGGTACAAGGGGTGGGAGATAGATGGTAGGTGTGAGAATGGGGCAGGAGCCAAAAGAACAGGTCAGCTCTGAACACACTTTTTATAGTCCTGTCAGGAACTAATGATAAATCTCCATCCTATATAATGAAAGACTAATATAGAAATCTACCGAACGGCGGAATGACCGGTCGCTATGATGCACACTGCCCCCTGGTGGTCATTGTGCTCCCACAGGGGGAGCACTGCTCAGCCAGAAGTCGGGCTCACGGCTGGTGAGCACAGCGGCGGTGGTGGAAGCCTCTCCTGCTGCCTCCGCAGCAGCCCTAAGGATGTCCAACTGCCGGCTTAGGCCCGCTCCCTGTGGGGAGCGAGCCTAAGCTGGCAGTCAGATATCCCCCGAGGGCTCCCGGCCTGCGAGAGGGTACAGGCCGGGCTGAGGGGACCCTCCCCCCCCAAGTGCACGAATTTCATGCACTGGGCCTCTAGTTTTGTTATAACTGGCAAAGGTGATTGACAGAGGAAGTTGGTGGTGTCACTGCCACTGATTCAAAAGGCTGGTGATTTTGAGATACTTGGATCATGAAAGAAGCCGAATGAATCCTAATGGTAAATTTGTTTATGGGGAGACCAGATCCCTTGATACTTAAAAAAAATATATCATTTTGCATTCAGAGCATCCATGTCTTCTTGAATTAACTACTATCACAGAATCTAGGAGAGTTCTTCGAGTTATCTCCTACCACTCATCTGAGAGCTTTGCTAGGCCCAGCCTGACATGCACTGGTTATAATGTTGGAAGCGTCAGTGACAATGGGAACCTTTTTCTCTTACCTCTGCAGTGGTTTCATATTGCTTTTCCTTTTCCTCTTGGGATGGTATTAGGGGCCAGGCTCTCAACAGCTGCTATCTTTATTTTTCTTCACTCTTTAACTAAAGCTATCTGATATCTTTCCTCCCGCCCACTTACTTCCCTGTGAGTGTGCCTCCTGTGCCAGCAGGTGGGAGTGGTGCCGGTGTTCCCGCCTTCCGTGATTATCATGTGCAAGTTCTGAGATCTTGTTCTGCTCTTACCTTTTTCCAATTTTTCTGAAAAAAGATAGAGAATATTTCCCCCTTAGATTCATGAAAATGTTTTGTGTTATATGTAAAGAGACCCTCTGTGTGTCAATTAGTGTTTAGTTCTAGGATATCAGTTAAGAGAACGATACTTTCTATTTTCTGCTCTCACTTCAACATCATAGCACTAGTGAAATCAACTGTTCAGGACGCTTCCCTAAGTTTAGGAAAAGCTGTCAGATGTGGTATTCAGAGAAGTGGAAGGTAGTGCTTGTAGGGTAATCTCTAGGAGTTGGCACATTAAGAGGGTTGTCAAGGTAATTGGGGTTCTGGAACAGAGGTTCTGAGGTCTTTCTCAGCTCCCCAACACAATCCCTGTTATTCTTTCCCTGCTTCCCCTCTCTCCTGGTACCTGTGGGATTTTAGCATTTTAATTAACATAGGGCCAGTGGACACTTACCTAGCTAGATTCCTCAGCAGTACTTGAAATGGTTGATTACTTTCTATTTTCTTGAACAGCCTTGGTATAGTATTAATTGCATTTAAAAAAATAAACTTTTAATTTTAGAATGCTTTCAGATTATAGAAAAGTTGCAAGGAGAGTACAGAGAGTTCCTTTATACCTACCACCTAGCCCTCCTTGTTCACCAGCAGCAGTGTTAACATGGCAACGTCGGGAAACACAGCCGCAGCTCCTTCTTCTGAGTGGGTGGATTTATATCCGCCCATTCAGTAGAAGGAACAACCTCTCAATCTTCCAGAGGCTCCTTGTAATGCCCACGGACGTGTCTCCCGACATCACCCTGGGAATGCGGAATGCGTAGAAACGTTATCGTGGTGATGTAGGGAGACACGCCCCTGGAGAGCACAATATCAGAGCCTTTCTGAGGTAAGATTAAGAGCTCTACTCAAACACAATTTTTTTCCTATTCCCACATTCTGTACATCACAATGACTTGTTAATAAAACAACAAAGACTTTCAGCTTTTAGGGCTTGTATCCACTGCAGTTTTTTTTCCCACTGTGGACGCGCGCAGCAGGGAAAAAGACAACACAGAGGACATGTCACACTAGCCATGCTGTGGCTTCATTTTTTTGCCGATACAGATGCGGTATCAGTAACGCTACCGTGGCCACTAACTGCATGTGTTAGCGGCAAAACAAATGCATTTTGCGCTGCGTTTGCTTCTCCCCCTTGCGCCTGTAAAAATGTGTGCTACAGGGCATTTGTGTTAACATGCACCACTGCACATTAGCATCAACGCAAACATGATGGAAACCTGTGTACCCTGCATTAACCCTAGCTGCGCTGCATTGCAGTACTGCACCACACTGCAACGGCAGCACGGCTAGTGTGAATGAACCCTAATTCAGTGGGTTGAACAAAAAGATTGTATAGAAATGTGATGAACTAAAGATTTTATTACAAAATCGCTTAATTTCAGGGTTTCAGAAGTAATTGGACAAATGAAAAACTGAAAATCAAATGTTCATATCTAATACTTGGATGAAACCCTTTCCTGGTAATGACAGCCTGAAGTCTTGTACTTATGGACATCACCAGATGCTGGGTTTTCTCCTTTGTAATGCTCTGCCAGGCTGTCACAGTAGGGGTATATATATAAATATCCTGCCATTTCCAGCTTTTAATAAGAAAAACTGTTGCAATGGGCATTTAAAAGTGGCACTTGGTTGTTTTTATAGAGTCCAGTGGATGCAATCTGACATTGATAATGGGCTCTTTCACACTATGTGCACTGTGGCTGTTTTTTGCCAGTAACAGAAGTGCTAGTGGTAACTACTGGTTACCCATGTTTTGCACTGCTCTAGCACCTCCCATAGAAGTGTGTCTGGAAGACACAGCAATGTGCAGCTATGTGTGTTACCATAAACAAAGGGCCTGTGTGAAAAATACACAGGTTTCCTATGGAGGAAAGGGGTTGTTCTCTATGGTCAGGGTGTGCCTCTGTCCCATGTCTGAACTTTTTCAGATGATTTTGTTATATATATATTTTTTAGAAGACCAAAAATGTTATAGTAGAGCAAATTTAATCACTTGTTTTTATACTTTACTGTCTTATTTTAGTAAAGAATTTAATAAGAGAACGGTACTGTTGGTTTTAGCCCAATATTAAACATGAGTGGACCAAAGAAATGGAAAGTGGACAGTGAATGCCAAGTGTTTAAGAGGGAGTGGACAACAAAATATTTTTTCACCGAAGTCCGATCAATGCCGGTATGTCTGATATGCCAGGAAACACTTGCAGTCTTCAAAGAGTACAATCTCAGCCATCGCTTTGCCACAAAGCATGGCAACTATGCTAGCAAGCAGTCACCTCAAGAACGGGAGGCTACTGCACAGAGGTTGATGGCTAAACTACAGGCTCAGCAAAATGTCTTTCACAGACAAACTGCAATTCAAGAGACAACTACCAAAGCAAGTTTTATGCTATCATTCTAATTAGCAAAAGCTAGCAAACCTCTCTCTGAAGGCGAGTTTTTGAAAGAATGTATGATAGAGACAGCAGGTCTCTTGTGTCCAGAGAGCAAAGGCAAGTTTGAAAAACTCAGCTTATCGTGCAGGACAGTGACTCGTCGAGTGGAACTGATTGATGAAGACTTGGCCAGCAAGTTAAATAGTAAGGCAGAGTTCTTTAAGTTTTATTCACTAGCATTGGATGAAAGTAATGACGTAAAGGACACTGCTCAGCTCTTAATTTCTATCCAAGGGATTAGTGACAATGTTGAAATTACGGAGGAGTTTTTTAGCCATGGAGCCACTGAAAGGAAAAACACGGGGAGAGGACTTGTATGACCGGGTGTCTTGTCTTGTTTTCAGTTTTAGGCAAAAGAAAGAGAAACCTTTTAATGATTCGTAAAAAAAGAAAAAAATGTATATATGCAGTTGTAAGTATTGGATTTCCTTTGAAAAAATTGTGTGTGTGTGTGTGTTTGAGGAGAAGAAAGGAAAAGAAGATGAAAGCAACTCTTGGATTATATTTTAGAATACTAGTGACCCGGTGCGTGAAATTCGTGCACATTAAAATGGAATTAGAGGAAATATTTTAATATTGCTATTTGCCCTTTCTCTATAATAGAGGTGTCAAAGATGAAATAAAATTAGTAAAATGTACATGAAAATCTTCCTCCTGTCAAAGTCTGGGGCACACCACGGGAACCAGAGTCAAGTCCCCACCCAGCCATGTGCACCTTGAAATCGGGCAAGACCCAGATCCAGACCCGGCTGGCCCCACCTCTGTCAAGCCCCACTGGGTAGGGGGTGTAGCTTGAGGTCCTCTGGCCTGGGCCAGGGGGCGGGGCGTGGCCTGAGGTCCCCTGTCAAGCCCTGCCAGGCAGGGGGGCGCAGCCTCAGGTCCCCCAGCCCAGCGCCTGGACAGGGTGCACGGCCTGAAGTCCCCCGTCCAGGGCAGGGGGCACGCCTTGAGGTCCCCGTCAAGTTCCGTGGGCGGGGAGTGCAGCCCCAGGTCCCCCGGCAAGCCCTGCATGGCGGGGGTGCGGCCTCAGGTTCCCCGGCCTGGCATTGGGCTGGGGGGCATGCCTTGAGGTCCCCCGGCAAGCCCCGCATGGTGGGGGGCACAGTCTGAGGTCCCCTGTCAAGCTCTGCTGGTCAGGGGTCATGGCCTCAGGTCCCACGGCCCAATGCTGGGGAACGTGGGGTGTGGCTTCAGGTCCCCTGGCCTGGTGCCGGGGCATGGGGCATGGACTGAGGTCCCCTGGCCCAGCCCTAAGGCGGGGTGTGTGGCCTGAGGTCCCCTATCAAGTTCTGCCGCCCGGGGGGCACAGCCTGAGGTCCCATGTCAAGCCCTGCCTGGCGGGGGGCGCAGCCTGAAGTCCCCCGGCCTGGTGCCTGGGCAGGGGGTGCAGCCTGAGGTCCCCTGTCAAGTCCCACCAGGTTGGGGGTACAGCCTCAGGTCCCTTGCCCCGGCTCAGCACCATGCAGCCTCAGGTCCCTGCTGATTGCTCATTAAGGCTTGTTATGGGAACTTGGCCTCCGCTGTGGGAACAGCCATCTTGTGTTACAGAATCCTTGCCTCCACTGTGGGTGCAGCCATCTTGTTATGGTGTGATGGTCAATTTGCATATTGCCTCTTTATTACATAGGATTCTTCCCCTCAAAATGATCAATTTTGGGTTTGACTTAAAAAGTCTTTAATTGCTTATGTAAATTATTTGGGAGAAACTCACATGAAGGAGAAAAAAAATCTGTAATTTTATCTCTCCAAAAAAGTTTTTATTACACAAATGGGGGTATACCATATATAAAATATTTCATTTTAAAAATTGGGATTATACTACAATATTGCCCTGCTGAAATGAATTTAGACACTTTAAAGTGAAAAAGGTACATTAATAACTTTCTGAATAAATGCATATGTTTACTTTAATTTCTTAGGCACAGTCTTTGAAGCCTCTTTTGTAAGGTAACATAACATTTTGATAGGCATTGCTGATGAAATTAAGGAGATGGAATACTTGACATATAAGCCAGATTTGCTTGTGTTGTAGCAGATCCTTTGAGGAGAAGGAAGAGTGGGGATAACACAGAGGATTTAGACTGTTAGTTATATTGGGGTTCAGTGTCAGATTGAATTTGGATTTCAGGTTGCATCTAGTGAGCAGTCTTACAATCATCACTGCATATCCCATATTGTTATTTGGAAGTTTTTTATTTCTTTCTTGATCTGATTGGTAATCCATTCATTGTTTAATAACATGCTATTTAGTCTCCATGTGTTTGAATGCCTTTGAGTGTTTTTACTGTAGTTGGTTTCTAATTTCATGCCATTGTGATCTGAGAAGATGCTTGATACGATTTCAGTCTTCTTAAACTTATAATGATTTATCTTGTGTCCTAACATGTGGTCTGTTTTTGAGAATGACCCATGTGCACTTGAAAAGAATGTATATTCTGCAGCTTTGGGGTGAAGTGTTCCGTAAATGTCAAATCCATGTGATCCAGTGTGTCCTTGTTGATTTTTTTGTCTGGAAGATCTACCCAGTGAAGTCAGGCGGGTGTTAAAGTCCCCTACTATGACTGTATATCTGTGGATCTCTCCCTTTAAGTCCTCCAAAAGTTTTTTAAAAAAAATATATATTTAGATGACCCTATATTGGGTGCATATATGTTTACCAGGTTATAGCCTTTTGTTGGATTATTCCCTTTAGTATCATGTAGTGACCTTTAATGTCTCGTGTGATGGCTTTCACTTTGAAATCTATTTTGTCAGAAATGAGTATTGCTATCCCAGCCTTTTTTTATTCGTTCCATTTGCATGGAAAAAATATTTCCATCCCTTCATTCTCATCCTGTGTGAGTCTTTTGTTCTGAGGTGGGTCTCGTATAGACAGCATATATTTGGGTTATGTTTTTGTATCCATTTAGCTACCCGATGTCTTTTAATTGGAGCATTTGATTAATTTACATTTAAGGTTATTATTGATATATATTTATTGCCATCTTAATTCTTTATGCCTATATTTTCCTCTCTTTCTTCTTCTCATTACAGCAGTCCTTTCAGCATTTCTTGCAATGCTGGTTTGGTGATGATAAACTAAAGAGCCTTTTCTTGTCTGAAAGCTCTGTATTTCACCATCTAATTTGAATGCTAGCCCTGCTGGATATAGTAGTCTTGGTTTAAGATCCTTGCTTTTCATTACCTTGAATACTTAATGCCATTCCCTTCTGGCTTGTAAAGTTTCTGATGAAAAGTTAGTTGTTGGCTTTATGGGAGCTTCTTTGCTTTGCTCTTGCTGCTTTTAATATTCTCTCTTTGTCTTTAATTTGTGGCATTTTAATTATGATGTGTCTGGGCATGGGCCTGTTTGGGTTCTTGCTTGGGACTCTCTGTGCCCCGTGAACTTGTATGACTTTTTTTTCAAACAGCTTCTCTATCCCTTGCTCACTTTCTTCACCTACTGTTACTCCTATTATGTGAATACTAGAGGCCCGGTGCACATACTTCATGCACTTGGGGTGGGGGTCCCTCAGCCCCACACAGGCCAGGCTGGGAGCCCTTGGGGGATGTCCAACTGACGGCTTAGGTCTGCTCCCTAAGCCATCAGTTAGACATCCTTAGCACTGCCGCAGAGTTGGGAGAGGCTCCCACCACAGCCGCTGCACTTGCCAGCTGTGAGCCCATCTCCTGGCTGAGCGGTGCTCCCTCTGTGGGAGCACACTGACCACCAGGGGCAGCTCCTGCATTGAGTATCTGCCCCCTGGTGGTCAGTGGGTGTCAGCAACTGGTCATTCCACCGTTTGGTCGATTTCCATATTAGACTTTTATTATATAGGATTGTTACAGTTCATGTTGTCCCACAGCTCCCTTAAGCTGTCTCCCTGTTTTTCAATTGCTTTTTCATTTTGTTTCTCTGACTGAGTGATGTTGTTCTACCCTGTCTTCTAATTCACTGATCCTATCCTTGGCTTCCCCTAATCTGCTGTGTATTCCTTCCAGTGTGTTCTTTATTAGTGCTATGTTATTTTTCATTTCCAACTGGTGATTTTTAGTAGTTTTATGCTGTTGAGCATCCTTGTAATCATTATTCTGAACTCTATATATGATAAATTTCTTATCTCCATTTCACGTAGCTCTTTTTCTGGAGAATTCTTTTTTTTTTTTTCAATTGGGGCTTGTTTTTTGTCTCCCCATTTTGGCTCTGGTGCTGGCCAATTTTAGATACTGTTTGTGACTGGCCCTGAGTACCTTTTGGAGCTATCAGCAATCCACAGCTTGTGGCTTGCTCTGCTAGAGCTATGCGCCTTTGGAAAGGACCAAGAAGTGCACCAGTGTCTGCTTTTCATAGTCGGGGGTCCAGAAGCAGATTAGGCAAAGACTCAAAGCTTCCAGAGATCAACCTCTGCCTGCAGTCTGTTATTCTCAGTTTTAATGAGACTTAGGCTATAGACCCCTGCAATCTGTGGATTCCACAGGGTGGGGCGAGATGTTTTCCAACAGGTTGGAGCAATTGCAGAAACTGCATGGATTGTAAAGGTCTGTCTGACAAAGATGTCCTCTGCAGTATGGGAGGATGACTCAACACAGGAATCAGGTGGCCACTTTCCGAGCTCTAATTCTAGAGCTCCCAACCCTGGAATCTCCTCACTTAGCTCTAGTCCAGTCTGTTCTCCCTCTGCCAGAGCCCAAGGTGAGTGGCTGCACATGAAATTTTGTGTGTTGGCCCTTTAAGGGGTACTTGCATTTCCATCTGTCTCTCCCTGGCAGACAGAAACCCCACTGCTTTTCACAGCCAGATGTTATGTGGGTACCTTTCTCAGTTCTGGTGCCCTGGGCTGGGGAGCCCAGCTTGGGGTTTAGACCCCAGTCTCAGTGGGAATCACCCACACCTGAGATATCCCTCCGGAACTTCAGCTTATGTTTGTGGGAGCCTGGCCAGTCCTTTTGTCCCTCTGCCCTTCCTACCAGTCTCTCTGCGGTCTCCACTTTCTGTCCTTGGTTATGAGGGTTCTCTCCAGCTAGTCCTCAGTTTATTATTCAAGATGGTTTTTCTGTATTTCAGTTGTAACTCCAGTTTGGTCTGGGAGAATGTCAGTGTAGCTTCCACTTAATCTGCCACTATTTTGGAAAGTCACCCATATTATCTAATTGTATGGAGGTATCCTAACTTTTATACCTACTTCTCTAATGATAATGATTAATATGTTTTCCAATATTCTATTAAAAATAACTACTGATACAGAATCATTACAGATATATTTTGTGTATGGGAGTTTTTCCTATAGAATATAGATGAATCTCTTGGTTCAAAGAGAATGCACATTGTATGTTGAAGATATTGACAAATTACAGTAAAAAAGACAATTTATGCTCTCCACCTTTTATGAATATTACATTATCTATAAATTTTTTTTGTCTATTTGGTAGTCAAAGATTGGTCTGCCATCATTATTTCCCTTAGTGCTTGTGAGTCTCACTTCTTAAATGCTTATCTTTTCTCAGAATTTTCTATTTTTCTTTCGGGTTGTTTTTATGATGAGGCCTTTATAATAGCAACTTTTTAAATACATATTCAAAATATATTTTCTGTCTTTTCTCTGTTGGTTAACTTTTTTTTGCGTGGTGTATACCAGACTCTAGGATACTTTAACTTCTGGCTTTTGGGTTTTATATCCAGAGTCTTGCTTGAAAAGCCTTTATTTGCTCACATGCAAAAATATTCTATATTTCTAAATTTAATACTTATTAAAATTAACTTTAGAGAGAGAGAAGGGAGAGGGACAGAGGGAAAGAAACATCGATGAGAGACAAAGGACAACATTAATCAGCTATCTCCTGCACATCCCCCACTGAAGATCGAGCCTGCAACCTGGCCATGTACCCTGACTGGGAATCAAACCAGTGACCTCTTGGTTCATGGGTCAAGGCTCAACATAGTATTTTTATGTCTATTTTTCTCATGACACGTGGTCTACCTATTTTAAACTATTTATGATATCTGATAAATTTTAATTTCTTACAGTAGGTAATTATTGCTGCTTTAATTCAGTGCTTTGCACATAGTAAATACTCAGTTTTTTTTATTGACATGGATTTTTCAGTTATCTTTTCTGGTCTTATACACATATATTTTCACTTGAAAACTGGACAGGATATAGACTATTGCTGCATGCCATGGTAATGTAAGAGTAGGGCACTGTTTCTAATTGCAGATACTTTTCTTGAAACTTGCTTGGGCATAAAATATGAAGAGCCCTTTTGGTGGGGGGTCTTTAGAGTTAGAGAAAGGGAAAATAACTTACTGCCTATTTTTTCAAAAAAGGATTAATAGGATTAATTTTATTTTGATATTTAGTATTGCAAATTTTTTCTTTTCCTTACATTTTTAACCTATTAATTCTGAGAAGTTGAGGAAACTGTCTTGGGAAACATTTCCCATATTACTTGTCTCACATATTTACTTTGCTCCTCTAGTAAATATTTGCAAGTTCATTACAGCATTTACTTTTCTTGTGGTTTACTTTTAAGATAAAGATTTAGGCAAACCGTGTGGCATGCTGAAAAATATATTGCACTAGTAGTTAGGATTCTCTTAAAGTTCAGTGATTTTAATAGCAAATGATTGTTATAATTTATTTTATGGCCTAGAAATTATTGTTTTATGAAGAACACTAGAGGCCTGGTGCACAAAATTTGTGCACTCGGGGGGTGGGGGGTCCCTAAGCCCGAACTGCACCCTCTTGCAGTCCAGGAGCCCTCAGGGGATGTCCTATGGGGAGCCCTATGGGGAGTGGGCCGAAGCCATCAGTTGGTCATCCTTAGTGCTGCTGCAGAGGCAAGAGAGTCTCCCACCACCGCTGTTGTGCTAGCCAGCCATGAGCCCGGCTTCTGGCTGAGTGGCACTCCCCCTGTGACAGCACACTGACCACCAGGGCACAGCTCCTGTGTTGAGCATCTGCCCCCTGGTGGTCAGTGCGTGTCATAGTGACCAGTTGTTCTGCTGTTTGGTCGATTTGCATATTAGCCTTTTATTATATAGGATAATGTCTTATTATGGGCAAGGCCTCTAATTCAATTTTTTTTATGTAAAGGGAGGGGCAGAATTTTCACTTGAGCCTGAAGCTAAAATTGCCCTTAGCTCAAAAATCTGCATACCACTGAGACACATCTTGGTGAGGCTCAGTCTGAACCCTCACACTGTTCTATTATGTGTATAAGTATTGGGAACCATCTCATCTCTTTAGTGAAAGGAACCTTTTGTTATGTTACAATGACTAACTTTATCTCATGAGTTGTGTTTTGGCTTCAAGCCTGTATCCAGTATTCACGCAGCAGCTTCAGCTCTTCTGTTCAATATTTACCTGGCATATCTTTCATTTTATTTTCTCTAAATCTTTCTAGATTTTTATATATCAGATAGGAATAGCCCATGGACACAGACTATAGTCTGGCGAAGTCCTGGAATGGGTGGGTGTAGGGTGGAGGAGATCAATGGGGGAAAAAAAACTAAACAAAGGGACATCTGTAATACTTTCAACAATAAAGATACATTTTAAATAAAGGAAAATATCTTAGTAATAAAGAATTTTATGAGAAATACTATAAGTAATTGCTCTACACTCTACTTTATATTCTCAACTCCTCTCAAAGAGATATTAATTGACCTATGTTCACTTAATGTTAATTGACCCTATGTTCATTGACTGCAGGACTGACTTCTGCCACGCTGACCCAGCACTGACTGCCACAGGGGCCGTGATCAGACCCTGCTTTTCTCTCTGGGCCTGATTGCAGCCCCCTCGGAGTCAGTGCTGGGTTGCTGAGGCGCTTGCAGCACAGCGGTCAGTGCTGGGTTGCTGAGTTGACTGCAGGACTGACTTCTGCCACACCGACCCAGCACTGACTGCCATGGGGGCTGTGATCAGACCCTGATTTTCTCTCTGGGCCTCTGTCCAGCCTTGATCACAGCCCCCTCGGCAGTCAGTGCTGGGTTACTGAGGTGTCCACAGCGCCATGGCGACCCAGCACTGACTGCAGGACTGACTTCCGGTATTCAGTCGAGCCTTCAGTTGTTTTGGACCTTACGGACCTTGGCTCTTTATATATATACTAGAAGCCTGATGCATGAAGATTCATACAAGAATGGGCCTTCCATCCCCTGGCTGCTGGCACTGCCTTCACTCTGGCTGGAGCCACCTTTCCGCTCCAGCCCGGAGCCACCTTTCCGCTCCAGCCCGGAGCTGCCTTTCCCCTCCGGCCTGGAGCCACCTTTCCTCCTTCCCATGCTGCCCAGAGGCCTGGAGCGGCTGGGATGGTGCGGAACGCCTGTGTTGTTGCCATGGCAAGCGTCCTGCCCCTCCCCCGGTCACTTGCTGCCTGTGTATGCAAATTAACCTGCCATCTTCATTGGGTTAATTTGCATACTCACTCCTGATTGGCTGGTGGGCGTCACGAAGGTACAGTCAGTTAGCATGTTACTCTTTTATTAGGTAGATATAGATAATTGTATCTAAAATATAGCTATAGGTTTTTGTGTTGCTTCCAATGAAACTTTGAACAGTAGTTCAGGTAGTGTGATTCCTGCTTGGCACCTACTGTAGTCAGAATTAGAGCAGTAAGTCTAACTTTTAACAACTGTCAGTGTTAGCAATTAGTGTAAAGGACTAATGTGAAAGATTAAGGTAAAAGAACAGCTCTCTAAATAAGAGTTGAGTGAAATTTATAGGGCAACTGAGGAGGATCTCATACCAGATTACATACTGTTTAAAACAGCCCTAATCTATAGAAGAGTTTCTAAAAGAAGGTGATCAGTCATAATTAAAATTTTGACATTTTTCTGGGTCAGAAGGCCATAAAAAAGCCAAGGGAAAATACAGTGGTATAAAAAGATAGGTCACAGCTTATTATATCGATATCTATTCATGTATACATTCACAGAGATATAAATGTCTTTATAATGTGGATACCCTGCCTATGTATATTTGTAGCTATAAAATTCTTAAGTTTGGGGAACAAAGTTGTGTAATTTACAAAACTAGACTGTGTAACCAGATCAAATTATGGGTATGTAGCTATCCCCTCCTCCATTGCTTGTGGCATTAGATCATTTCCCTTTAATGAGGAGTGTTAAAATAAACATGCTTTTGAAACTCAATGCAGGATTTATGAAAGAATGATTTTGAAAATATGCTTTACTATGTCTCACACAGCATTCTCTTTGAGAATCCACAGAGGAATTTCTTCCTGGTAATAAATGTAGTTGTAGTTGTCTTCTTGTGCTCACTGAAAGGGATACCCCCCTTGTCTAGGCTGCTAGTGCTGTCACAGCCAATCTGGAGACCGCATGGAGTGCCTTTTGAATATTGCCGTCATCTTATTTTTCTAAATTCAGTTTCTCTACTCTTGATTTCAAAATAATCCTGCTGCATCATGCACATTTGTAGCTGTAAAGTACAATATAATGTTAGGGAAAAGTTTTCAAACTGTTAACTCATTTATTTAATTTTCAGGTCCAGTTAATTTATTCTTTAGAAAACCAACAAAAAAGATTTGGATTTTGGGGAGAGAGAAGGTGGGGCTCTTGAGAGTTGTGGTGAACAGAATGCCTTTTTATTCTTGCCTTTCTTTTTATATATTACTGGATTTAATTTGCTATTATTTTGTTAAGGATTTTTGTGCTTGTGCTCATGATGGAGATTATATACGCAGGGGAGTTAAAACTAGGTTTACAGATGTGAGTATACGAAACAGAGTTTATTCTTATTACTTATTCTTGTATCATATATGTTTTCCATATGAACAACCATAAACCTACTTTTGCCCAGCCCTGTGTGTGTGTGTGTGTGTGTGTGTGTGTGTGTACATATGTGAGTATATATGCCTTTGACTGATTTTGGTATCAGGTTTATGCTTTCAAAATGAATTAAGAAGTGTTCTCTCTTAGTTCTTGAAAGAGTTTATGTGAAATATGCATTAATTCTTCCTTAAATGTTTATAAGAGATTTCAACAATGAAGCCATCTGAACTTGGAGTTTTCCTTGTGGGAAGTTTTAAATTATGAATCTTTATTTAAAATATATATAGGGTTATACAAATTTTCTATGTTGTCTTGTATCACTTTTGGTAACTTGTGTCTTTCTAGGAATTTGTCATATCGCCTAATTTCTTAAATTTATCAGCATGAAGTTTCTCACAATTTTCATTATTTTCCTTTTTGTACCTGAATAATTTGTAGTGATGTCCCTATTGTATTCCTGATATTATAATTTGTGATATCTTTTTTCTAGATTAGTTTACCTATGGGTTTATCAGTTTTCTTAATTTTTATGGGTTCAACTTATGGTTTGGTTGATATTATTTATTTGTCCATTTTCTATTTTATTGATTTCTATGTAGCAATATTATTTTTCTTTCTACTTACTTTGGTTTAATTTGTCTTTTTTTCAACCTTCTTAAGGCAGAAAGTAAATAATTCTTTTTAAGCTTTTATTTTCTCTAATATAAGTATTTAGAGCTATAAATTTCCCATCAAACTATAGCTGCAATCCACAAATTGAGATATGTTGAATTTTTATGATCATTCAGTTCCTAATATTCCTAATGTTCCTTGTGAGTTTTTTAACCCATGGGTTATTTAGGAGCCTGCGCCTTTACTTTCAGGTATTCAAACATTTGGAGAGTTTCTAGATACCTTTATTATTGATTCATAATTCTGAGGCTAGAGAATTTATGCTGTATTATTTCAATCCTTTGAAACTTATTGAGACTTGTTTTATGATTCAGCATATGATTGTCTGGGTGAGTATTCCAGGTGCTCTTGAAAATCCTTTTGCTTCTTATTCTAGCTAGAAAAGGAAAACAAAAAGGGATTTTTCAAGGGCTGAGGTGTGGGAGTGATACAAGCTTTTGTGTTCACAGTGACTTTGCTGTTGTATTGCGGGAAGGGAGGCTGGGAGTCCCCTTCCATGTGTGATTGACTGCAAGGCTGTAATAATGAAACAGGAGGCAGTTATAGTCTATAAAAGGAAGATTACAAATTGGTTCCTTCCTCAAATTGCAAATTTACTCATTCTTTGGGCAACTAAAAAAGTATTGGAAATATAATTTGTGTTACTGAAATTCCACTTTTCAGCAGTAGTCTTTCTGTAATATGTATACATATTCTAAGGATGATAATTTTATAGGTGGATAAACTAATTTTGTTGTAAAATGACAATTTATGCACTATATGTTTTCCCATTAAAATAAATACAAAGTTTTGCTGCCTTGAGTTCTTTCTATCTTAACTTAGAATTTTGTAGCTGGAGTACAGCAGGTAGAATAAAACACCCTGGGTTAGTCAGGACAAAATTATTATCACATTCCCTTATAGAACTTAGACCAGCAAAGGACTCTATCAAATAAATAAAACCAAATTAATTTTTTTTTTCTAGGAACATTAACCCAACTGAATTTCTCTAATTTCTAAACATTGGGTTTTAAAAAACATTTTTCCTCTACTGGATTGCTACAAATTTAAAATCATGACAAATCACAATTACAACCAAAAATTATCCATTACCTCAATACTAATAATATTGACATATTGTTCAGCACACACATTAAGGCCAATGAAAAGCAAAAGTAACACTTCTGAGAAAATTTGATTTCAACCATTCATTGATTTATTAAATAGTTGAAACTTTTGAAATACTTACTATATCTTTTGGAAAGCTTGGTAACTTAAAATTTTTATTTTTTTAATGTATTTTTCATGCTCAAAAGTTCTCACTTTTAACAGTCTGGCATTTTTACACATGTACATTTTTCCCCAAAGGACATAATTTTTAATAATGAGCTAAAAGGTTAGAGATGATACACAGGTCGGAAATATCTCACATTTTGTAAACCATGGTGTTCCCATATGTTATAAGATGCTCTATTAGTCATAACACTGAGCTTAGGATATAGCTGTGAGAAATTATTGTATTGAGCATTTTAAGAAACATACTAAAATTCTTTACGACTTGCTCTTTAGTTCTGATTCAGGCTATAAAACTGATTAAAAATCTCCAAAACACATATTGAAAAGCTCCTAATTTTGACAAAAGGGAGGCAAGGGATATGTCGGATATGGTTTTATCTATCTATCTATCTATCTATCTATCTATCTATATATCTATCTATTTACTTTATTTATTTAAAAAGTATGTTTTGTTGATTTTAGAGAGAGAGGAAGGGAGGGGGAGAGAAACATGTGAGAAATATCATCAGCTGCCTCCTAAATGCCCCCTACTGGGGATTGGACCCAATATCCAAGCATGTGCCCTGACCTGGAATTGAAACGGTGACCTTTTGGTGCATGGGAGGAATGTAGTTTTTATCAGGATGATTTTTCCGTATTTTCCTTATTCTTTAAAATTTAATCTCTCCTGAGGATGGATCGCAGATGAGTCCACAGCAGCCGGAAGGGAAGCACAGTGAGCTGCTTGGGCTGCTGTCAGATTACTTTCTGGTTTCTCAATGAGAATGTTCATTGCATAATGAGGGTAATCTGTTGTGTGCATCTTCCTTAGTTTACTTTCTTATTTTTTATTTTTATTTTTTTGTTAATCCTCACCTGAGCATATTTTTCCATTGATTTTTAGGGAGAGTGGAAGAGAGAGAGGGAAGGACAGAGAGAAACATCGATGTGAGAGAAACATGTCAATTGGTTGCCTCCTGCATGCGCCTTGACCAGGGCCTGGGCTGGGAGGAGCCTGCAACCAAGGTACATGCCCTTGACGGGAATCAAACCTGGGACCCTTTGTTCTGCAGGCCAATGCTCTATCCACTGAGCCAAACTGGCTAGGGCTTCCTTAATGTATTTTTAATTAAGTGGGAACTTTATTTGTGCATGCAGTTGTCAGATTGGCTTCTTGCAGGAGATCCCTGTGCATTAAATCAAGTTAATACTATTTGAGAATGTTTAGCTTTACTTTTACACATAGACTGCTTTAGATTTTCACAGGAGTTTTTAATTGATAGCATGTTAGTATCTTTAAAACCATAGGCTACTTTCAGCATTTTAAGGATTTCCATGTGAGTATAATTTGATAATTATGCCTAATATGAAAACCTAAATATGACAAAGTATAAGTATTCTAAACATTAATGAAATTAATGTCCCTTCTGAAAATTTGGAATCTTTGATTTCTGCTTCTAAGTAATGAAAAAGAAGAGGCAAGTGTAGAAATGGTTGTATTCTGCTGGATAATAAAAACATTTTATGTAGCCTGCAATGACATCAGATTTGGGAAACCCAGCACTGATTGCAGGACTGACTTCCGGTGTTCAGTCGAGCCTTTGGTCGTTTTGGATGTTATGGACCCTGGGTTTTTATATATTATGATACTGTTTTTAGCTGCTACATGGGTTAGCACCAGCATTTATTTTTATTGCTGTTTTTGTTTTTAAAAACCATGAGTGTACTCACCTAAGACAATCATTGCTTATCAAGCAGATAATGTTTTAGGTTTGCAAAGGAACTTGCTGTTATTCAGTAGACCCAATCCTGTTGTCGGTGGTGTAGGAGCTCCCAGTTCTGGAGGCACAGTAGCATCAATCGGGCTAGGCTGGGGTGGTGGTAGCTAGACCTGATGAAGTCAAATTTGAGAATCACCTGTGTAGACCTTCATTCCATTTTGATATTGATAGACACTATGTATTAGTGTCCCTAAAAGAATAGATTTTACAGTGGACAACAGTAATTTTACACAGTTGGGGGAATTTAAAAATTCTGGCTAATAATAACAGTAAATAATACATACTGAGCACTGACTCAATGCTTTATGCTATTTTAACTACTTTACAGGTTTTGACTAATTTCATTCTTTTAACTACTCTATGCGTTGAGTACTCTTGTTACATTTCTCAGATGAGGACACTAAGACAGTGAGCAGGTAATGCTCCCATAAGGTCCAGAGCTTTCACTTTAACTCTTAGGCTCTATTTCTTGTAATCATTGAGCTCATGCTTCCTTCTTATTTATGAGTAATACAGGTCATGAAGTGGATTTTAAAAGCACTGGCATTTCTACTGTGTTGGCATTACTTGGTGGCATTCAGTGTAGACAGTGTGATGAGGGGGAGTTCTGGAAACCCCTGCTACCATTGGTAGCACAGCGGGGCTGACATATCCCCAGAGCTCATCCTACCCCTAACCCCCACCCTTTGGTACTTTGTCTTCAGAATCAATAATACAGCACAGCAATAAAGGGAAAACCAAAAATATCTCATGGTCTGTTTGGTTTTCTGATTTGTGGGTTTAATGGAAACTGTCCAATTTAACTAATGTATATATTTCACTGTTGTATTTTCTGTGGTTTGTATATGTAAGTTAATTTTATTAGCAAATTTACAAATATATGAGCTTTAAAAAAATTAACCACCATGTGAGCGAACTGAAGGGAAATAACTCCTTCACTACAAGACAGTGAGTGCTTGTACAAGCTTTTAATAATGGACAGATACATTTGCAAGGTTATTGACATTGCATGGAGAAAGCTATAGATCTCAATGTAGCTTCTAACTGCACTGCATTGATTTTCTTTTTAAAAGTGTTTTATATAGGAAAACATTTTAAATAATATAGGATTAATTTTGCAGCATTTTCAATTGTTTAGTTTCTCATGAACACATGAGTTAATTCTAGTATCTGATTAAACTGTCCCCATCCTGGATATGAAGTTTCAATTAAAAATGCATTAACTTCCCTGCTCATAGAGTGCTCTCTGCTGGCAGTTTTGGCTTTTAACTGTGGTCGCAGACCCATCACTGTGTAAGTATAGAAGTAGGAACATAAACTTGAGAGATAAGGACCTCTAAAGCCTGACTCCTAGCCAAAGGACCTCTCTATTGTGTGGTCCAGAGCATAAGAAGGCCCTGGAGGAAAAAGCTGGTCCTTGTGGAGTTGTCAAGCCTGAGGGCCTTCAGTCCCTCTTGCTGCATCATTATGATCAATACTTGAGCATATTTTGAAACACGGTGTGCTAGAATAATGCAAAATTTATGAGGTGGATGACTTTCTTCCCCAAGCAGGGAACTAGCTGTGGAAAATGGGAAGTTTGAAAGTTTTCTGACTTAAAGCTGAGATTAATTACTGTGATATCATTGCTAGCTAATACATTTTGGTTTTAAAAGATTGAGATAACAGTAGTGAGCTGAAGGAAGATTATCATGTTATCTGTGGCAGACAGATGCCATGCCTGAAAGTCCTAATTGACATAATGACTTTGCTGGGGATGGGGAAAGGGAGTGTGTGTGTGTGTTTTAGATACCATTGACTTTTCCTCTGAAGGATTTATTAGATGCTTGTGAGTCAAGTGCATCCTCTACCCCTTCAGGTTAATGTATGTATTTGGCAAATGAGAATATTGAATCAGCACTCTGCTCATAACCATGCTTTATAAAGATGATTATGTGTTTTGGAAGGGAGTTTTAAACATGCTTTGTGATATCCTAAATGCAGGGGCAAACTATGAATTTATTTATTTACTAGAGGCCCGGTGCACAAATTCGTGTATAGGTGGGGTCCCTTGGCCTTTCCATCAATCGAGGCCTATTGGGGGGTCTGACTGGCAGAGGGGAGGAACTGCAGGAGCTTGGCTGGCTGGGGGAAGGGGCTGCAGGATGTTGGCTGGCCCCAGGGGGGATGGGCTGTGGGAGGTTGGCCAGCTGGCTCCCCGATCAGAGCCTATGGAGGGACCAACCAGGAGGAGGGGCTGCGGGAGGTTGGTCAGCTACGGGAGGTTGGCTGTGTGAGCATCTGCCCCTTGGTGGTCAGTGCGTGTCATAGCAACTGGTTGACCGGTCGTTCCAGTTGTTTGGTCATAACGGTTGCTTAGGCTTTTATAGAAAATATATTTTTAGAAACATCAATGATGACAAAGAATCATTCATTGGCTGCCTCCTGCATGCCCCACACTAGGGATTGAGCCTGCAACCCGGGCATATGCCCTGATTGGTAATTGAACTGTAACCTCCTGGTTCACAGGTTGGTGCTCAACCACTGAGCCACACCGGCCAGGCCAAACTATGAATTAAAAAGTTTTTGAAATTGAGGACTTAGACAGCTTTTAGAGCTTGGGAAAGATTTGTTAAGGAAGTTTGTGTAGGAAATATGAGGTCCTGTGTGTCCCCACATGAAGAGGGAGATGAGTGACCAGGGGAGCACTCAGTCTAGGTTAACCTACTCCCACTTGAAATTGAGCAGCTAGCCTGTTTACCAGTCCTTACTAGTCATTGCACCTCCATGGAATATAGTTTACAGTTACTGTGTGTAAAAATATTGGATTAATTTACTATTAAAACTTGGAGTAGGTAAACTGATTTGTTTTATGTTTAGGTGATATCCAGTGGAAAGTGCAAGGTGAACGACAGGATGGTGGTGTGTGAAATGCTACTATTTAGAAAATAATAAAGGCAGTGTTTTCTAGAATTACAGTTTGTATATTTGCAATTCAATATATGCTTAATTGGTATAATCCAAATATACATTGTTTTCATGTAATTCATGTTGCTACTTAAATGCTTTATTTATATCTTCTACCAGAGACTGAATCAACTTAAGAGATCTCTTACTTTCTCCTTTAATTTTGTCGTACTTGGTAAAAGCTTGGAGTTTTAGAACTCTAGGAAATGCCACTCCAGCTATATGTTTGTGCTTTGAGGTGTGGAGCAGTGATGGCTTGCTCCCCTGGTGACCCTGAGAACAGTGACCCTGGTCACTTAACCATGACTTGTGGACTTCAGGGACTTGCAGGGAGAACTTCCTCCTTACTGTCGTCCTCTCAGTTCAGCTCAGTGTCTTTGAGGGGGTGATGGAGTTGGAGGAAAAAGGTCATGTTTCTTCACTGTCCCAGCAGATCCAGTGTGCCTTTGAAGCATTCCTGCATTGTTAGCCTCTATTATTTTTCCTCTTTTCATATGGTTTACTTTGTACTCTATTCTTTCTAGATTTGCTTAATCCCTCCCTCCCTCCCTCCTTCCCTTCCTTGTTATTCCTCACCCTAGTATATTTTCCCACTGATTTTTAGGGAGAGTGGAAGGGAAGGGGAGAGACACAGAGAGAGAAACATTGATGTGAGAAAGACACATTGATTGGTTGTCTCCCAATTGGGGCCTGGGTATGAAGCCTACAACCGAGGCATGTGCCCTTGACCAGAATTGAACCCGTGACCCTTTGGTCCTTGGGCCAATGGTGTATACACTGAGCCAAAATGGCTGGGGCACTTAATTCTTTTCAAAGACAGCATGGAGATAAAGGAAAAAAATAACTTAATTGGAAGATTAGAATTCTGTTATTTTTATTTATTTATTTTTAAAAAATAAATCTTTATTGTTCAGATTATTACAGTTGTTCCTCTTTTTTCCCCCCATAGCTCCCCTCCACCCGGTTCCTACCCCACCCTCTGCCCTTACCCCCGCCCCCCCCCCCACACACACTGTCCTCATCCATAGGTGTACGATTTTTGTCCAGTCTCTTCCCACACCCTCCACACCCCTTTTCCCCCAAGAATTGTCAGTCCACTCCCTTTCTATGCCCCTGATTCTATTATATTCACCACTTTATTCTGTTCATCAGCTTTTTTATTCACTTGATTTTTAGATTCACTTGTTTATAGATATGTATTTGTTGTTCATAATTTTTTATCTTTATCTTTTTCTTCTTCTTCCTCTTCTTACAGAATACCCTTCAGCATTTCATATAATACTGGTTTGGTGGTGATGAACTCCTTTAGCTTTTTTCTTATTTGTGAAGCTCTTTATCTGACCTTCAATTCTAAATGATAGCTTTGCTGGGTAGAGTAATCTTGGTTGTAGGTTCTTGCTGTTCATCACTTTGAATATTTCTTGCCACTCCCTTCTGGCCTGCATAGTTTCTGTTGAGAAATCAGCTGACAGTCCTTTGGGTACTCCCTTGTAGGTAACTAACTGTTTTTCTCTTGCTGCTTTCACGATGCTCTTTTTGTCTTTTGCTCTTGGCATTTTAATTATGATGTGTCTTGGTGTGGTCCTCTTTGGATTCCTCTTGTTTGGGGTTCTCTGAACTTCCTGTACTTGTAAGTCTATTTCTTTCACCAGGTAGGGGAAGTTTTCTGTCATTATTTCTTCAAATAGGTTTTCAATATCTTGCTTTCTCTCTTCTTCTGGCACCCCCATAATTCAGATGTTGGTACGCTTGAAGTTGTCCCAGAGGTTTCTTACACTATCTTCATATTTTTGGGTTCTTTTTCCTTTTTGCTTTTCTGGTTGGGTGTTTTTTGCTTCTTTGTATTTCAAATCTTTGACTTGATTCTTGTGATCCTCTAGTCTGCTGTTGGATCTCTATATATTATTCTTTATTTCAGTCAGTGTATGCTTAATTTCTAGTTGGTCCTTTTTCATATTCTTGAGGGACTCACTAAATTTATCAGCGGTTTCTAGAAAATTCTTGAATAACGTTATAACCATGGTTTTGAACTCTATATCCCGTAGTTTGCTTTCCTCCATTTCTTTCATCTGTGACCTGTTTCTTTGTCTCCGCATTTTAGCTGCTTCCCTGTGTGATAGAGTGGCTTAGGTGTCCTATAGGGCCCAGTGGCTCAGCCTCCCCAATTACCTGAGGTGGACATTCTTGGTGCACCCCTTTGTGGGCTGTGTGCACAGTCTTGTTGTAGTTAAGCCTTGATTGTTGTTGGTATCACTGGGAGGAATTGACCTCCAGGCCAATTGGCTGTGAGGATCAGTTGTGTCTACACTGGGAGAACGTCTGTGCTGGAGACACCCTTATGGGGCAGGACTTGCTTCAGTGGGCCTTTGGTGCGCACTGAGTCTGCCCCCTGAGTGTGTCCCTTATGGATATGAAGAGTTGTAATCTGGATGGTCCCACTCTGACCACTGGTTACACTGGCTCTTGGATCTCCAAGGAGGTGCTAATTTAGCTCTGCCTGAGGCCACCCAGCAGGAGCTACTAGAGATCTGCAGATTCCTCTTCTTTGTTTGGGGTTTGGAGGTGCCCAGATGGGGCCCAGCTGTGAAGCAATTTAGGCTGCTGTGGAGCCTTGGGCCTTCTTTTGGAAATTCTGGGGCTCTCTGACTCAGCTGCAGTTGGTTAGGTAATTTTAGATTGCAAAGGGCCAGGCCATTCATATGCAAAAGCCTCTGCACACAGCTGGGGTGGGGTCTCAGGGAATCAACAGGATGGAGCAAACAGCAGTGGCTGACCTTCAGCCATGCCCTAAGAGGCCCCTGGGTCTCAGTGTCCCACGGTAATTGCTGCAAGCACCTCTGAAAAAAGCTGCCCTTGTGTTCCGGCCTGATGCCAGACAGTCCAGTACCCCCCCCCCACCCCCGTCCACCCCCCATGAGTCTGGGTCCCCAGAGTCTCACCCGGAACTGGAGTTCATAGCAATCGGGAGCTTGTGTCTCCCTCCCGATTGAAAAAGACAACCGCATCCTCAGTTGCCAGCCCTTTCCGAGCGTGCGCCTCCGTACTGCCACACTTTACTTCCACACCTCCTCTGAGTCTCAGTGTGCTTTTCTCTTCCCTTCTAATTGTAGGATTTCCAGCCAGCCTTCCTGTGGTTCTGGGTGATGTCTGTTTTGTCTTTTAGTTGTAGTTTTGAAGTGGTTGTGCGAGGCAGCAAGTTCAGGTGTTTACCTATGCCGCCATCTTGGTTTCTCCCAGAATTCTGTTATTTTTAGAATGCAATCTCAACTCTGGAATTGATATCTCTAGATAGCTATTGGTCTTTGTAAAGAGTGTGACATTGCTTAAGATTTACTAGTATATGTAACAAACTCAAGTTTGCTTCACTATCCTATTTCCTTAGGTAAGCTTTTTCAAGGATACTTTGAATATTTGGTATACATCTACAATAAACTAATTACTCTTTCAGGATTTTTATGTTGCCTTTCTAGCATTATGCAGCACAATGTTTTATCAGATGCCCTCTAATTAGTCTGAAAAGTGTTTTCTTTTACTTCATAATATTGTGACTTCTCATTAAATAAGAGTGACAGCTCCCTTTTTTTTTTAATAGTACACATTAAAATATTTTTAAATCCTTGCTTGGGGATATGGTGATGGTGGTGGGAAGAGAGAGTGGGGTGGCGAGAGAGAGGGAGAAGGAGAGGGAGAGGGAGGAAGGGAAAAAGAAGAGAGAGAAAGAGAAACATCTGTCAGTTGCCTTCCCTGTGCTCCCTGACTGGGGATCAAACCCACAACCCAGGCATGTGCCCTATCTGGAATCGAACTGGCAACCTTTCCGTGCACAGACGACGCTCAACCAACTGAGCCACTCCAGCAAGTTATCTTATGAAAAATATGGTGAGTTTTGCCTTACTAAAAATTTGGAACTTTTTTATGACTTTAGCTGAGAAGAATTCTTGACACAATGCAAAATGGCATTGTTTCCAAGGCAGGTTTTAAAATTTTATTAAAAAAAATGTTTCAGTAATCCACACTACATTTATTTATTAGAGGGTAAAGTTGATTCTTAACACACTTATACCGTGAACTAAAATTTTGGTGCCAGTCCTCATTTTTTAGTCCATCCAAATTACAGACAAGTTTTTGCAGGAATATCAGATGACTGTGCGGCAGGCGGGTAATGAAATTGAACTAGAGGCTTTGCATCAAAACCACTCGGGCTTTGCCTCTCCTTTGGCATCATATATTGCCGGGGCTGACTGGCAGACAGATGAATGATTACTTTAACACACGTTTCTGTGAAAGAGAGGGCTAATGCACTACTTGGCTATCACCGCCAAGTAGCCCCGTTCACCTGCCTCCTTTGGCTTTTTTAGCTTGAACTAAAATTAACTTCTAGATACAATCAGCAGGGTTAGTATCCTTGGAAAAGTATATGCTTCTACAAGGTCGGGTATTTAAAGACTAAACATAGAGATTCTAGTAAAACACCCCGGGGGATCGGAGTTGTTTGGAAAAGTTAAGGTAGGGGCTGCCGCCTCAGAGGCCCCTGACCTTTTAGAGAATCCTCTTTACAGACAAGTCCCGTGCTTCCCCACAATATATTTTCAGCAAGAATGGGCTCTCGCCGAAACCGGTTTGGCTCAGTGGATAGAGCGTCGGCCTGCGGACTGAAGGGTCCCGGGTTCGATTCCGGTCAAGGGCATGTACCTTGGTTGCGGGCACATCCCCAGTGGGGGGTGTGCAGGAGGCAGCTGATCGATGTTTCTCTCTCATCGATGTTTCTAGCTCTCTATCCCTCTCCCTTCCTCTCTGTAAAAAATCAATAAAATATATTTTAAAAAAAAAAAGAATGGGCTCTCGTATTATATTTCACATATGTGGTGCTAATTTTATGCTAATTAAGTCATATATGTGCTATTCATTATTTCAGCTGTGATGTGTAAGTTAAAAGTTTGTTCAAATCTCAAGTTGCCTTGAAATGCCTTAGCAGTGAGAAGAAGATAAGAGGGTTTATGTGGAAACGCCTGATTGCTGCATGGCATCAAGCACATCTGTCATAAGAAGGCAGGTTGCTGTTTCTCTTGCATTTTTACTAACATATTTGTGGCCTCAGCTGTCAGACGAGTTTTGTTTTTCTTGTCTGGTCCTGTTTTATTTTAGGCTTTTGATAAACAGGAATAGCTGTTGTTATACTCTGAGGGAATGTTTGAAGGAACTGTTAAACAAATTTGAGGAATGAAAGTTTTATCCAGAAAGGATTTAACTTTAAAAAGGGAGGAGTTGGGGGGGAGAATCAAGATAATCACATAATTCTTAATATTTAGAATAAAAAATTGGAGTCTTAAAAATTTTTTTTCTCTTCAAATCTGAGATTTGCTGCAGAAGCAGCAAATAGTTGTTTTCCTAGTTGTGTAAGGCAAATGTGACACTTGAGGTGATGTTAAGGTTAGAGCTTGAGTGCTATCAGTTTTCACCCAGGTCTAAAAAGTCTCCTGTAGTCCAGCCCTTGCATGGATCCTGTGCGTGGCCAGTTCAGCTAAACCCTTATCACTGGGGGAAAGAGAGTACAGTGAAAGCCAAGTGCTGAAGGGAAGTCATGCCCAGGCTTTATTCCCTGTCCTTCAGACATGCCATGCATGTTTTGGCCTCCTTGCCTTGTGCTAAGAGTTCTCCGGATTGAAATGAAGTAATTCCTTCCTGAACTGTTCTGTGTTTTCTGAATTTTGCAATGGTTGGCATTTTGTTTTTGTAATTGGGTATTGGTAGTGAACTTTCCATATACCTCTGGGTTGCCTTCCAAAATTGATTTTAAAGTCTTAGAGAACAGAGTTATCATAGACTTGGCTGTGCCTCCTTTATTTCCAAACAGTTACTTGCAGACTAAGAAGTTGGGTTGCTGTTTCTCTTGCATTTTTACTAACATATTTGTGGCCTCAGCTGTCAGACGAGTTTTGTTTTCTTAGTTGGCTGGTTGTATGCACAGTGCCAGTCAACTACCTCCACTTGTTACAGTGTGCACTAACACTGGAGATGTTTTCAGTCATCTGGAACCTCCAGGTGGATGGTCTTCCTATCCTTGGCTATTCCTGCTGACAGGATCCAGCAATCCACATGGGGCCATGATCTTGCTTGCTGTGGTGTGCTTTTCTACTGGGGGTGTGTCGTGGTTCTGACATTATCACTAGACTCTCTGGTTTGGAAAGCTGTTCTGAGTAGATGGTGTCTACAGAACTCAGAACTCTGCTATTGCAAGGTCGCATGTTTACAAATATATGTTTAACAGAGCACATTGTAGGGAAGGTTAGGCAGTTTTTAAATTTTTTACTGATTTTTAGAGAGAGAAAGGAAGAGGAGAGAGAAAATCAATGAGAAACTATTAGCTGCCTCCTGCACGCCCCCTACTGGGGGTTGAGCCCACATGTGCCCTGGCTTGTGCCCTGACCAGGAATCAAACTGATGATCTTTTGATGCATGGGACGATGCTCAACTGATTGAGCCACATCAGTCAGGGCTAGGCAGTTTTAATTTAGTATTAAGATCAAGCTAGCCCTGGCCGGGTAGCCTAGTTGGTTAGAGCACCGTCTGATACGCCAAGGTTGAGGGTTTGATCCCTGGTCAGGGCACATACAAGAACCAACCAATGAATGCATAGTAAGTGGAACAACAAATCACTCTCTCTCTTCCTCCCTCCCTCTCTAAAATCAATAAATTAAAAGTGTAAAAGAAAAAAAGATCAAATTATGGTGGTCATGGGAATGGTTACCTTATTTCTATTTAGAAAAGGAAAGTTGCCTGGAGTGTGTTTAATTTTCATGATATAACATCATAGAGACTGTCTGAGCAATATATGACCCTCAGAGATAATATAATGCCTTCATTGAATGCATAAGGCATCAGTGCCTGCACAGAGGAAATGACTTGTGCAGTGTCAGACCACTTAACCCAAAAAAATATTTTTATTGAATTTATCAGGGTCACGTTGGTTAATAAAATTATATAGGTTTCAGGTATACAGGTCTATAATACATCATTTGTATATTGTATTGTGTGTTTACCACCCCAGGTCAAGTCTCCTTCCATCACCATTTATTCCTTCTTTACCCTCTTTTACATCCCGCCACCCCCCTTTCCCTCTGGTAATCACCATACGTCTGTGTCTATGAGTTTTTTCCCCCAGAAGAGACATTTTATTGCCCCTTTTTGTGTGACTGCTGAAATAGTATGTGCGACTAGATGTTTTTGTCATTAAAGCCCTGGTTTCTTGTTGCATCTACTCTATCTGTGCATTTTTTAAAATTCTCACCCAAGGTTATTTTTCCATTGATTTTTAGGGAGAGTGGAAGAGAGAGGGAAAGACAGAGAAATATCGATATGAGAGAGAGAAACATCGATTGGTTGCCTCCTGCATGAGTCCCGACCAGGGCCTGGACTGGGTAGGAGCCTGCAACTGAGATACATGCCCTTGACCAAAATGGAACCCGGAACTGAAGGGTCCTTAGGCTGACACTCTATCCACTGAACCACACTGGCTAGGGCTATCTATGTATCCTTAAAGCTTCATAAACTAGCTTTGCTCCTCTTTTTGTAACCAACCCTCTCTGGTACAAGTTACAAGTTTTACTGTTGTTTGAGGTAGTCCATTTCATACTTTAATTACTAGTTATGTAATTATGTTGTGCCTAAGTTCTCATAGAGTTAATTTGTTTCTTTGCTTCCATGCAATATTTTTGTCAACATTTTACTTTTAAATATGCTACAGAATAGTAATAGTAGAGACTGTGGTATTGTACTTGCTGTGTTTTTTGTTTTAGTGCTTAGATTGTTGTGCTTCCCCCCCCCCTCCCCGAGATAGTATGTACTATGACTTTTAGAAGGAATAAATTGAAGGCACAGGTATATAGATTTCAAATACTTCATAGGGGAAAACTTCATAAGGACAGAGAACTAACCATATATTTAAGGAATTAAGGAATTATGTGGCACTGATGTATATAATCTCCTTTACTTGTATTTAATAAGGTATCTTTGAGCTCCTATTTAAACAGTCCTCATTTCATCTGCATTTGAAATTGACCAGATTGGCCTAGGTAAAATCTTAAGTCACATTAGGGGCTTTTGAGCCACATTAGGGACTTTCAGGAAAAATTTGAGTGCCAACAAATTTTGAAACAAATAGATTAATAAAAGAATACAGATTGCTCTTTGGCTTGAGATAACCAGTAACATATTTCAAAGCATTCTTTGGGGGTGTGGGGCTATGTTTATGAAAAAGTACCTGTGCTTTCATATGCTAGACTAAATATTCTAGGAGAGTAGGGACCATATATTTGTCATCTTTATGTCTGGTTCAGTGCCTGCCACATAATAGATGTTCCATAAATATTTGAATGAATAATCTCCACAGCCCCATTAGGGCGATAAATTGTAATGATAGACATGTACATCTTCAAGTCATTGTTGTAAGTGCTATGGAGGTGTAGGGTAGAAAATAAAGTGGGAATGCAGACGGATGTTGCAAAGAAATAGATGTTAGGAATTGAAATTTGGGTAAGATTTTCTTTCACAAGTTAAGAGATGGGGAAAACTTTTCAGGGGGCCACAAATAAGCAGTAACAAATTTGAGCGGCAAGGAGATCCCATAGATGACTAGCTCATATCTTGGTGTGTATGAATCTACACATATATGCCCTTTGTCTGTCTGTATTGCTCCTTTCCCTGCTGAAAACCTTTCCTAAAAGCTGACATGTAATCGGTGCCTGCAGAGATGTTCTTGGTAATAAGACACAGGTGCACTCAGGTCTTTGGCAAATCTTTTGAAGATACTATCATGGCTCTTCCGTGACTGATAGTAGGAGTGTCCTGGGAGGAAAAGGGAGCGCCACCTCTGGCATCAGCAGTCCTCAGGAGACATGTCCCTTCACTCTCCCAAGTGGGTATGGTCTGAGCCACATTCTAAGCACCTCCATCTGGTGTCCACTGCCTTGAGCCACACTTAGTTGTTATGTTATGGTGCTGTGTTACTCTCAGCTGGACCCCACGTAGTGTGGTGCTGGATTTGAGTATAGGAGCCACAAAGTACATCTGGATACCTGTTTGCTCAGGCTTCAAAAGAGGAAATCTGAGGTAGGTGCAAATCCTCTGACAAAATTCACTAATTCTGTACAGTCTTCTCCTCTGTATGAGCTTAAGAATATTTCTTTTGATACAGTCATGTTTGGTATTGCCAGGTGTAAGGAATTAATCATGTATTTTTAAGTAATTTGAGATAATTTCTTTAAGAAAAATTTGGAGTTGGTTTTGGATAAAGTAATATGAGTAGGGAGTGGAGATCTGCTTTGGGGTCAACTTTTTGTTGGTTCGTTTTAAAATTCTGAGCTATTTAGAGTTGATCATGTTTCAGTGAGGTTTTCTTTACAGCTTAGAGAAATTCCTTTTCGTCTAACTCAGTCTCTCTTGTTTGCTAATTGGAGAGTATAAGATATGTGAGGGTAGGTTTTTCTTTTGTGAGGTTGGCTGATTAACCTTAGGGATCTCTTGGGTTGGTTATTTCTTTTATAGGTACTAGAAAAGTATTCAGCATTTTAGTTCGCTTTAAAGGATCTCACACCTTACAGTAGTTAATGTCTTAGCTGCACATGGTCTGTGTTAGGCCATAGAGTGGGTCTGTACCTTCAGGCATCCAGGCCCTATTTTAATGTTCACAGATTGTTTTTTCTACAGAGTTGGACCTAGCACTATCTAGTGCAAGACTGGAATGAATGCTTCTTAAATCAGTATATCTTTGATAGGTAACGTGGTGTAAATGATTATTTCCTGATATTGAAGTTAGTGAAATATATTAGTGGGTGGTATATTTTTCATTCTAAGGAGAAAAAAAAGGGACTTTATAATTTTTTTCCTTCCAAATCTGTACCCTGATAAAGCTGTTTGATCTTCTTGCAATAGGAAATGCACCAAAAGGACATAGCATGACTTTAGAAGTTGGAGTAGTACCTGAGCTGAAACTCCCTTTCCTCTTCAATTGTAATTACATTTCATGTTTCCTGCTCTTTAGTCTTCTCATCCATAGATGGAGCTGAAAACATTCACCTGGCATGATTTTTGTGAACACACTCACCTATGAATATGAGACAAGAAAGTGTTCTGTACCTGGTGGCCCCCACTGTTTACTTTGTAGAGAAGTGTGCAGGGATGGATATTTTTATGCTTAAAAATGTTGAATTTCTTGCCAAAAAAGCATTTGCAGGAAGTTTTAATTCATTACTTTATTTTGAAGGAAAGTGTTGCTGAAAGTTATTGTATACTTTGGGAAGCTTATGGTGAACATGCTCCATCTCAAGATACTTGTGAATGCTGGTTTAAACTCTTTAAGAGTGATGATTTCTATGTGAAAGACAAAGAACGTCCAGGTCAACTGAAAAAGTTTGAAGACCAACAATTACAAGCATGATTGGATGAAGATGCATGTCAAACTTAAAAACAACTTGCAGAAAGATTACACGTTGCTCAGCAAACAATTTCTGATCATTTACAAGCAATGGGAAAGATTTTAAAGGTAGGAAAATGGGTGCCGCATCAACTGAACGAAAGACAAATGGAAAACCAAAAAGTCATCAGTAAAATGTTGCTTCAATGGCACGAAAGTCTTTTTTTGCATTGAATTGTGACTAGCAATGAAAAGTGGATTTATTTTGAGAATCCCAAATGGACGAAATCATGGGTTGATCCAGGTCAACCATCAACATCGACTGCAAGGCCAAATCGCTTCGGAAAGAAGACAATGCTCTGCGTTTGGTGGGATCAGGAAGGTGTGGTGTATTAATGAGCTTCTAGAACCAGGTGAAACCGTTAATACTGATCACTATCGACAACAAATAATCAATGTGAACTACGCTTTAATTGTGAAACTACCAGAATGTGGCAGAAGACAGGGGGCAAAGTAATTTTGCTTCATGATAATGCACCATCACATACTTCAAAACCAGTTAAAGACACGTTAAAAGATCTTGCCTGGGAAGTATTAACCCACCTGCCGTATTCACGAGACCTTGCCCCTTCAGATCACCACTTGTTCCATTGATGGCACATGCACTTTCTGAGCAGCACTTCAAAACTATGAAGAAGTGGAAAATTGGGTCTCTGAATGGTTTGCCTCAAAACAAGAAAAGTTCTATTGGGACGGTATCCACAAATTACCTGAAAGATGGGGGAAATGTATAGCTAGTGATGGACATTACTTTGAATAAAACACTTTTGATGTTTCTCTTGAAATTACCGTGTTTTCTTTGATTACAAAATCCGCATTATTAACCGGTATACCTGGTATGACTGGTGGGTACAGTTCTCATTTTTGCCTTGGCTCTGTCCAGGGCCAGCTCTGTGATCTGAGACCCACCTCTTGATTTACCTGGAGGGGTGCAGGATATTGAGGAGCATCCCTGACCAAAGTGATCTCTATGTTATAAAAGTTAATGAAGATCTGGAGGTCAGTAATGGGCTGATTTCCCACATTGTTCGGCCAGTGTGGTATTCTAGGAGAGCTCTCATGCTAGCTATAATAAAAAAGAATGCCAGGCTCTAGCTGGTTTGGCTCAGTGGATAAAGCAAGGGTCCTGGGTTTGATTCCCGTCAAGGGCATATGCCTGGTTGCGGGCTCAATCCCCAGTATGGGGCGTGCAGGGGGCAGTCCATCAGTGATTCTCTCCCATCATTGATGTTTCTTTCTCTCTCTCCCTCTCCCTTCCTCTCTGAATCAATAAAAATATATTTAAAAAAAAAAGAATGCCAGAAAGTTGGAATTCAGCTTTGGTGTCAATGCTGCATTTTCTTTTTTGATTGACAAATTGAATGAAGCCATCCTCTCTTCAAGGGAGGTAGCAGGTTTGTGATTTGCTCTGTGTTATGTTGTGGTGGTGAAATGTTGGTATTGATTTTAAGTGTGGTTTGGGGTGGAAAAGTGGGGGGCAGAGGAGTGCACTTAGGGTGACTAAATAGTATCTCTTCCTCATGGTAATAGAGGTTATTTTTTAATTGTTGAACATCAGCCATAATTACTGACCATCTGTGTTTTCTGCCTTTATTAAGAAGCACCCCCCACCCCAATATGTTTAACATTCAACAGTATTGCTACAACAAAATTGACTAAAAAAATAGGCATTTTTGAAAAGGAAATTGATCAAAGTAGATAAAGTTAAAACTGTATGCATTACATTTATATTGAAATGCCAATTATTTATTAAAAAAAGAACTTTAGAACATAATTTAAAAATGTTTTGGGTTCAAGTAAATTGGAGAGTTATAAGAGAATCTAGAATGAGGCACCATTCATATTGATTGTGCTCTTCTATTGACTTTAAAAATGAAATGTTTTCTGTTATTTCATTAACAATGACTTAATTTGTCTTCACAACATAATTATCCTCTGGCTAATAGGATTGACAGATGCTGAAATTTAAACTGTGTGGCATGTCTATGATTTTAAGGAATTTTCAAACTGTTCCTCTTAATTCTTACTGTTTCCAACCATTATGTATGTGCATAGTCAGTTAGGAAAAACCACTATCCTGAGAGATCACCTTTCCCGACTCTTGTGCCTGATTCTTTCCATATTTACCTTCATATTTCTGTGTAAATTGCTTATATTGTTTCTTTTTTTTAAAGTATATTTTTATTGATTTGTGAGAGAAAGGGAGAAGGAGGGAGAGAAACATCAACGATGAGAGAGAATCATTGATTGGCTGCCTCCTGCATGCCCCCCACTGGGAATTGAGCCCATAACCTGAGCATATGCCCAGACCTGGAATTGAACCAGAACCTCCTGGTTCATGGTTCAACACTCAACCACTGAGCCACAATGGGCTGGGCCCTGTATCTTTCCAAGTGAAAATAATCTTCCCCTTTTCTGAATTCACACAGCATTTTAATGTCTATTTTTCTTATGACACTTGGTCTACCTCTTTTAAACTATGTCTCATCTGATATGCTTTAGCTCAGTCAGTGCTTTGCACATAGTTAATACTCAGGTTTTTGATTGACATGGATTTTCAGTTATCTTTTCTGGTCTTAGTTTACACATAGATTTTCACTTGAATATCGGACAGGCTATAGATCATTGCTGTATGCTATGGTAATGCAAGAGTAGGGCACTGTTTCTAATTGCAGATACTTTTTCTGAAACTTGCTTGGGCATAAAGTATGCAGAGCTTTTGTATGACCCAGGTCACAACTCATAAAAGCTCATTATCTTGTTGCATAATATGAGGATTCTCTTTATGGAGTATGAGAGTTTTCTTGATAGTGAGCTAGGAGTCATCTTTCATTAGGACTTTTTTGTACTGTTTTCTCCTGTCTCCTGCAATAGAGTGGATATCCTGCAATAGACTGAACATCAGTATTCCTTACAACATGCAGCTTATCAAATCACCTATGCTTTCTTCCTCTGCAGGTCTTAGAAATCTTCCCTCTACCCTTTCTCAACCCCGGTTCTCTATCTGGGTGAGGAACAGTGTACTCGGTGATTTTGTCTCCAGATCCCCTCTTGGGGCTATGACCCATCTTTGGGGAACCTTGACTGACTCGGATATTTATTTCTTGGTAGACTTCTCTCTACCTGCTTGAGGGATGAACTTCTTTTCTTGTTTGTTGCTCCTGTGTGATGGATTTTTTTGCATATCATATGTAAAATTATTGTTAGTGTTCAAATCTTTGGTTATTTTAAACGTACACATCCTAAGTGAGTAACATCATTTTTTTATTGAATGTTGTGTCATGTTTGTTTTTTAACCCAATGATAAGTATACTGATTGTAGAATTAGTGTTTTTGGTATTTTCAAAAGTGGCTTTACATTTTTTTGTTCAGTTACACTTCTAAATTTCTATAGTCAAAACAGCAATGATTGTGCTATTATTATTTTAAACTTTTCAGTGTAAACTACTACAGAGTGCAGTCAACAAGTATGTTGTAACATGGAGAAAAGTTTTTTTTCTGATGGGTACTTGACTGTTTCCTTGAAAATACAGCAAGTCCTTTGTCATTTGAGAGAAAATAGTGTTAACGAAAGCTGCCAGTTAAAATCTCCTAAGAGACTGTTGTTCCAAGGAGTCTATTTCTAAGTAGCAAAAAGCCTTTCTGGTTTTTATACTTTTGTGGGAGGAGATCATTTAAAAAAAATATACTTTATTGATTTTTTTAGAGAGAGGAAGGGAGAGGGATAGAGAGTTAGAAACATCAGTGAGAGAGAAACATCGACCAGCTGTCTCCTGCACACCCCCTACTGGGGATGTGCCCGCAAGCAAGGTACATGTCCTTGACCGGAATCGAACCTGGGACCCTTCAGTCTGCAGGCCGACGCTCTATCCACTGAGCCAAATCGGGTAGGGCGGAAGGAGATCATTTTTATATGGCCTGCTTAACTCTGACTTTTGTCTATGTAGTATGTTCTGTTGGGATTATTGATGATTCCCTTTTGGTTCCTTCTTTCCAAATAGTCATTTTAATCTATTCAGTGTGTATTATGAAGTGGCATTTAATAAATGCTAGCCTGATAATATGCGTTGTCATGGTGTTGTCATGGCTATTTGGCATAGCTGATCAGTGAATCAGGTCCCTCAACAACTAAATCTTGAATTAGACAATCCTTGATCAGATAGTTGAAGGATTATAAACCAGATTTATAGACTGTTTCAAGGAGGAGGGAGTGGTCAATAGTATCAAATTCTGTGATAGATCAGGAAGATGAGTCTCATGTGAGGAACATTGCTTAAGCAACATGGGGGCTGTTGGTGACCTTGATGGACAGTTTTGGGAATGTGGTGGGGAGGAAGCCTGATTGGCATGAGGTTTTGGGAGAAGAATCTGTGACCAGAAATCTTTAAAATTTTGCTGTAAAGAGAATCAGAAAATTGGTATAGTAACTAGATGGTAAAGTAGTGTCAACAGAAGGCTTTGTACTGTTAATTTAGCATGTGTAAAAAATAAAATATTAGCAGCTTTTAATGGCTCACAGTTGACATCTGAGTACTATTTTCCATATAGTGAAGTCTGAGATAGACTTCTAGCCTGTCTTGGGGTTTCCCAGTCAGGCAAAGCTCTTGAAGAAGCAGATGACTGAATAGTTTTGATGGATGGGAATGGTTAGTTTGGAGGTTCAAGTGGGGCTCCGGGCACTCAGTGTGGTGGAGAGGGTCCAGTTATACAGGCTGTGAAAGGGAAAGTAATAGAGAAAAGTCTGGAGCAAGTTCTGAAGTATATATGTATATGTGTGTGTGTGTGTGTGTGTGTGTGTGTGTGTGTGTGTATATATATATATATGTATATATATATATATACATATATATATGTATGTATATAGTTAAGAGGTTGAAAAATCTTTAGGTGGAAATTTATTTTAAAAGAGCAGCTCCACATTTTAAATAAAGGTTATAGGCTAAGCTTTCATGGAGAGAGTGAGGAGGATTAGGAAGCTTTAAGTTTTTCTTTTTTTTAAAACCCAATTTAGAGTTCAGTCTGCTTTCTGTGGGTGTAAAAGTGTTTCAGAAATGAAAGTTACTATTTGTTGGTTAGGTAATCCACAGCTTGCTTGTGGGAAAGAGGGCAGGATGGATGTGTTTTAAGACAGCGGTCGACCTTGTGGACCACCGGTTGGCGACCGCTGTTCCAAACGTTTCCTTAAACCAGCAGCTGCCAGCCTTTCGGACCTCATGGACCACTAGTGATCCGCGGACCAGTGGACCACCGGTTGGTGACTGGTGTTTTAAAGAGACTAGGGAATGATGGTTAGGAGATACCTTTTCTTTGTAGACCCTCAGGATGTTAATTTCCCTTGCAGAGTTAATACCATTGGGTACAGAAGAGTAGGAATATAGTTCATTTGGGCCTTTGTTCATTGATGGTTCAATGAATCCAGAAATGACAAATTTTGGAGCACTCTCAGACTCATACAGCAGGTTTCCTAAGGGCTCTCTGGATGATATTGTAATCAGGGGATCATGTAGAGGCCCCATGAATTCAGGGGATGCCACTGTATGTGTGTGTATGTGTGGCATGTACTGTATTGCATGTGTGTTTTATACACTTAATCTGTGTTTTGGATGAACAGTTGATTTGAGTACTGAATCTCCTTTTAAAGAAGTCCAGATCTGGGAGCAGAGTAAGTATAGGTTATTTGCATGGTGGTTTTTATGTTTAATAACTTGGAGAATTAGGGTCTGAGCTGCTTTCTGTGCTGGTTAAAAAATGACAAGGATTGGTAATTATACAGTTTTTACGACTGTTCCATTTTAGTAACTCTTAGACATAGCTTTGTTAGAGATTCTCTTGGAGGGCTTCTTAAGGATGTGGATTCCCTGGCCTCAACCCTGGAAGGTCTGTCTGAGTTAGGAGATCTGGGGTGGGGTCCAGGAATGTTTGTATAACTGTGATTAATCTTTTGCTTTCTCCCTCCCAGCCTTTCCTTTAAGAAAGAATAGTATTTAACATCACTTTAAATTGGAAAAATGGACTGTTAACTTGAATTGAACTTTTTATTAGTAATTCCATGTTGTGGATAATTCAGTAGTTAAAGGCAAAAGATAACAATTTAGTACATTTTTATTTGAGTATACAAATGAGAATGATTGTGGAACTCTAAAAACAAATAACTGTGCTCTGGCTTGGGGGGGCTCAGTTGGTCGGAGCATCATCCTATACACCAAAAACGTTGCAGGTTCAATTCCCTGTCAGGGCACATACCTAGGCTGTGGGTTCTGTCCCTGGTTGGGGTGCATATGGGAGGCAACCAGTTGATGCTTCTTTTTCACATCGATGCTTCTCTTTTTCCTTCCTTCCCTCCCTACCTCTTTATCTCCTCCCCTTCCTCTCTCTCTAATCAATAAACATATCCTCGGGTGAGGATTAAAAAACAAACAAACCCCCAATACAAAGAATTATATTCTGTAAATAATTTCAAAACATGTTTTTTGTTACAGTGTATGTATGTATATATGTATACACACAATACATACCCTGTGTAGAAGTGTATAAGATTTAAAATGAAATTCTTCACTTGCAATTCCACTTTTCAGAGATAATCACTGCAAATTTTGGTGTGTATTTTTTTGGACATTTTTTTAATCCTCACATGAGGATATTTTTATTGATTTTAGGCCGAGGGGAAGAGGGAAGGAGGGAGAGACAGGGACAGGGAGAGAAAGAAACATTGATTTGAAAGAGAAACATCTATTGGTTATGTGCCCCGAACCCATAACCTAGGTATGTGCCCTGACTGAGAATCAAACCCTCAATCTTTAAGTGTGCAGGATGATGCTCCAACCAACGAGTGCTCCAACCACACTGGTCAGGACTTTTTTGGGTCATTTTTATATACACATATGCTAGTGTGTGTAATTTTGCCCTTCCAAAAATAGGCTCAAACCACACACATTCGTCTGAGCTTGCTTTGCTCACTTATAGTCTTCCATATTATTCCAGTGTATTCAGGCCTGTTATTAGGAAGTACTTTGGGCAACCAGGGTATGCCACCTCTTTTTATTCAGATATGCTGTGACATTAGTGTTTCAGACATACACTATATGTTGCTTGTTTATTAGAATATTTTTGTGGGTTGGATTGAGAGGTGGACAATAGGAAACCCAGCATACTTTAGAGAAATCATTATTTTTGATGCAGTGCATTTTTCTGGTTTCTGCAGTTCCTATCATAATAGGGTCTCAGCATACGAGCCAAAGGAAAGAGTATGTATGAATGACTGCATCATAAAAGAAAATTGATTCAACAGCAGAGATAGGGAGTGACCTGAATATTACATCACTTGCAATGTATTTGATGGGGATGATTTTTTTTTTTTTTGTAACAGGAAGTTCTCACAGTTAAAATTGTTGCATTTCCTTTTTGTGATGCTAACTTGATGCATTTGATATTTGTGTTCTTTTGTACAGGATCCAAGCTACTGGATACAGGTGCATCGACTGGAACATGGAGATGGAGGAATACTGGATCTTGACGACATCCTCTGTGATGTAGCAGATGATAAAGACAGAGTGAGTTCAAGTCCAGGGAAGCTGCTCTGAGTGCCTGTTATGAAGACTGGGGAGGGAGTGGGTAGGTGGGAATATTTTCCTTCCTGTTTTAGACACACATGCTTTAAAGAACATTTGGGCCACTCACTCTGGAATGTTTATTTTACAGTAAGTATTATGAATTTTCACTACCCTGAACCCTAATGTATAATGCTTTCCTTGATACCTGGGATGCAGTGCTAAGTTTTGGAATTTTAAAATTGCAACTAAATGGATAGATCTTTAAAAGGTATTTTTTTCCCCATCTCTCCCCCGCCCCATTATTTTAAAAAAACGTAGCATCTTTCCTGACAACTCTCAAGTCCCTCATTGTGATCATTATGTGTTTCAGTGTGCGGTACACAGGTTTCTGAGTTCTGATCCCTGCTTTGGCTCATCCCAATAGCTGACCTGTGTGATGCACTACCTGGCTACAAAACCAGTGTGCATCCCTAGCATCTCCCTTGTGTCCTGGGCTCTCAGAAAGCCATCTTTTCCTTCATGTTACTTGGTTGCATATACTGGAATGCTGTCTTTAATGAAGCCTGTGATTTTGGCATGGTGAATGTGGCCACCCACAGGCACTTCATTTGCTTGTACTCACCCTTTTGACTGCACTCTAAGGGAAGGAGGGGGAAGTGAGAGAGGAATAATGACTCAACATTTTAAGAATTTGTGAGAGGATATTTGTTTCTGCATATAAAAGTTAGCAAATTTTTAAAAAAGTATTTTTATTGATTTCAGAGAGGAAGGGAGAGGGAGAGAGATAGAAACATTGATGAGAGAGAATCATTGATTGGCTGCCTCCTGTATACCCCCCACTGTGGGTCGAGCCTGGTCATGTGCCCTTACCGGGGATTGAACTGGAATTGAACTGTGACTTCCTGGTTCATAGGTTGACGTTCAACCACAGAGCCAAGCAGGCCGTGCATCAGCAAATTCTTTATTGTAATGAGGTGATGTGACTTGAATAGGCTTTGGCCACACCCTCTTTTGTGTTGACTTATAACAAATTGTAGAAAGGCTCAGTGGCATACACAGTTGTGTCACCATGGCCATGTAATAGCACAAATTAGGTTAAACCAGCGAGGATATGTCCTGGGGTTGATGGTAAAATCATCTGGGCCCTGATCCCTGCTGGGAGCTCTCTCTTATTACTGGTCCTTTGCCTCATCCTTTATTCCCGTCTTAACTTGGCTGTGAGCTGTTATGTCTTGTTTACTCCTACATTAACATGGTTCCTGCCTCAGAAATAGTGGGTGTCTTATATGTTTTCTTGAAATATTAAGAAAAATGAAAAATTTCAGGTACTTAATATTATGCACATCGAGGGATATCTGAGTCTGTTGTTTCTGTGAGCCAGGAGCACATAGTGTCAGAAATGCAGAACTTTTCTGCCCATTTGTGATTTGCTGTCATTTATCTCTTTTGGACTTTCCAGTGAGGCAGGAGTAGGTGACTCCCAAATTCTTTGCCTGCATTCCACATAAAGACTTAAATTATAGTCAGTTTATTGTGTGGTTCAGCTCCAAAGCTTAAGCAGGGGTCCTCAAACTTTTTAAACAGGGGGCCAGTTCACTGTCCCTCAGACTGTTGGAGGGCCGGACTATAGTTTAAAAAAAAAAAAAACTATGAACAAATTCCTATGCGTACTGCGGGCCCGGGACGAGTCGGCTGCTAAGCAGGACAGGCAGCGGCACCTGGTGGGCTGGATAAATGTCCTCAGCAGGCCGCATGTGGCCCGCGGGCTGTAGTTTGAGGACGCCTGGCTTAAGGCAACTACAGAGATTTATGGAGGTTTTAAACAGGTGCCCTTCCCCAGACATCCTATCTAATAAAAGAGTAATATGCAAATTGACCGTACCTCCGACACACCCACAAGCCATGCCCACCAGCCAATCAGGAGCGAATATGCAAATAAACCCAACCAAGATGGCTGCGGCCACAGAGAGCAGGAGGGAGGCTTGGGTTTCCCGGGCAATGGAGGAAGCCAAGCTTTCTGCCTGCCCTTGCCGGCCTAGGCCTCCACTCCAGGCTACAAAGTTTCAATTATAGATGATAAATAAATCCCAACAAAAATGGTGGCAGCCTCGGGGCTGGAGAGAGCAGGAGGCTAGGGTTGCCCCCGGCGATGGAGGAAGCCAAGCTTCTGCAGCCTTGGCCTGCCTTGGCCTCCGCTTAAGGCTACAAAGTTTCAATTATAGAAGATAAATAAATCCCAACAGAAATGGCAGCCGCCACAGAGGGAGCAGAAGGCTTGGCTCCACTCCAGGCTACAAAGTTTCAATTGTAGAAGATAAATAAATCCCAGATATCAGGGCCTCCACTTGGGTCGCCAGCGGGCGTGGCTGCCCTGCAAACCACCACAGGCCCCTTGTTCAGGCCGCCCCACGCCTCAAGGAAACCCCACCCTGATCCGGGACACCCTTCAGGGCAAACCAGCTGGCCCCCACCCGTGCACCAGACCACTATCCTATCTAATAAAAGAGTAATATGCAGATTGACCATCACTCCAACACACAAGATGGCTGCCCCCATGTGGACACAAGATGGCCACCACAAGATGGCCATCAGGGGAGGGAAGTTGGGAGTGACCAGGCCTGCAAGGGAGGGTAGTTGTGGGCAATCAGGCCAGTAGGGGAGGGCAGTTGGGAGGGAACAGGCCTGCAAGGGAGGGCAGTTGGGAGCGATCAAGCCTGCAGGGGAGGGCAGTTAGGGGTGACCTGGCTGGCAGAGGAGGGAAGTTGGGGGTGACTGGGCCTCCAGGGAAGGGCAGTTGGGGGGGACCCAGGCCTGCAGGGGAGAGCAGTTAGGGGTGACCAGGCCTGCAGGGGAGGGCAGTTAGGGGCAAACAGGCTGCAGGGGAGCAGTTAGGCATCAATCAGGCTGGCAGGGGAGTGGTTAGGGGGTGATCAGGCTGGCAGGCAGAAGCGGTTAGGGGCAATCAGGAAGGCAGTCAGGCGAGCAGTTGGGAGCCAGCAGTCCTGCATTGTGAGAGGGATGTCCGACTGCCTGTTTAGGCCCGATCCCACCGGTGGGATCGGGCCTAAACGGGCAGTCGGACATCCCTTTAGGGGTTCCAGATTGGAGAGGGTGCAGACTAGGCTGAGGGACACCCCTCTACCCCATGCACGAATTTCGTGCACCGGGCCTCTAGTAATATTAATAAGGGATGAACTAATGTGTCGATCTTTCATCATTTTCCTCTTTTCCTTCCTCTTCCTGTTAGTTCTTTCTTTGTCTCTCTCTCTTTTTACTTTCCCTTTTCTTTTCTTTCTCCTCCCCTCCCCTTTCTTTCTTTTCCCTCCCTTCCCCTCTCTTCCCTCATTCCTTTCTTGTATTTTTTTTCTTCTATAAAAATAATATAGTTCCTTATCAGGAAAAATAAAACGTAAAGAAGAAAATAATCACCTGTAACCCCATTGTTACTCAGAGCTCATCACTGTTGATATTTGAGTGGCCTTTACTTTCGACCCTTCTTTATCTTTAGATATAGACACATTCATACTTTTTATTTTGACTTTGTGCCCTTCAATAGAGGGAATGAGAGTCAGTGTATACAGTTGCCTCTGAGGTATGTGTAGCTCTGCTGTATTGCTTGGAATAATCTACTGTGGATGTTGGGTGGTTGTATGAATAAGGTTGGTGGGACTGTGACCAGTGCTTCTGAGAACAATGAGCTAAATGGACTCATTACGTTCAGCAACATGCACTAATGCTTAGTGGGTTTACAAAGTACAGATTATGCTTCCTCACCCTTTTTCCCTGCACCTCCAATCAACATACACACTTAAATAGAGTCTGAGTAGGTAAAATATTAAGATGAAGATGTGCAGTGGTATGATTACAAAAATCTTCTGAAAAGTATTGAGACTTACTTTATGCCCCATAGATGACATTTTTTGGTGGATGTTCCATATATAGTTGAAAATATATATCCTTCAATTGTTGGATTTAGTGTTCTATAAAGATGAATTAGGTTAAGGTGGTTGATATTCTTGTTAGATGTTTGGGGTAATTTGTTACTCAGTAACTGAAAATAATATACTCTTCTATAACACGATTAACTATTAGATCACACACAAAAACTAAGAATAAGGCAAATTGATCTTCTAAAATTGTTGCATATTAAATCCACAAGTTATTTAATGAATCATGTTTTAGATTTGGTATTTTTGTACAAATTTGATGATAAATTTGTTTTCTAGAATCTTTTATATTTCATACACAAGTTAAAAAATTGTTTAAGCTGGGAAAATGTTTTAAATATTAATACCGTGTTTCCCCGAAAATAAGACAGTGCCTTATATTAATTTTTGCCCCCAAAGACATGCTAGGTCTTATTTTCAGGGGATGTCTTATTTTTCCATGAAGAAGAATACGGTACACATTTATTGTTAAATGAAAATAAAGGAAATTTATTACCTGTATACGGTACGGTAGTATGGTAGTTGTCAACACAAACCAGACAAACTGTGAATCCTACAGTATCAAGAATTTACTCATTTATTCAATGACAATCATGTCATCATCTTCTGGAACATCATCATAACAATCCAATTCCTGAATTTCCTGGTGAATTTCTTGTGACTCCATTTCTTTCAGAATCAGTGGACCAAATCTCTCATGTTTAGCAATAGCACTGTCTTTAAATGAGTACTTCTTGTCAAGGTAGCCTGCTCGCAGTGCATTTGCAGTGCAACTGTCAGTGATTTTCTCCCATGAATTCTTCACCCAAGTCACAACTTCTTGCAGTTTAGGTTTCACAAAGTTTCCACGCTGATTTCTCTCCATTCTATTTTCATTGTAGTCATTAATTTCCATGCGCAAATTGTCTTTGAATGGCTTGTTTATTGCAATATCAAGAGTCTGGAGATAGGCCGTCATTCCTGCGGGAATCATTATCTGATCTATTTTTCTTTCGTGAAGAAATGTCTTCATGTCTTTAGTGCAGTGAGTGCTGGCTGCATCCCAGACTAGCAGACCTCTTTGGCTCCTTCGCATAACAAGCGGCAGCGTTAAATCGACCCACTTCCTTATAACTGCTTGTGTGGCCCAGGCTTTTTCAGTTTCAAGAATAAAAACGCCCAAAACACATTCAATCTTTTCCTTCTTGCCCTTAGAAATGATTAAAGGTGGGATTTTAGTGCCATCCAGACGAATTGCCAAAATACAGGAAACACGTGCACTTTTGTAAGCAGTGGAGGGAATGTACGCCAAGGAGGCACCCCACTCTTCAATTGTTGTTTGAGATGATTGGCCCATAAACACTGCAGTTTCATCCATAGCAATCATGTTGGAAAGATTGTATTTAGAAAAGTCAGCATCATCAATAAAGGACTTGAATGCAAGTGCTCGTTTAATAACTTGAGTATCTTCCAACCTAAACAATGTTGTAGATCTTCTTAAAGACAGTTCACTTCGCTGAAGGAAATTATCCAGCCAGTGTTGTGATGCTTTGAAGTCTTCGGGGCTGTGTCAAACTGTGGTGCCATTGCAAGGGCAAATTCTTGAATCTGAGCCCTATTCACAACCAAAGCCTTTGCTCTCCTGTCAACAACCCATTCACAGATCAGGTCTTCCAGCTCGGAAAATAATGGTTGCCGACCTGATCCACACTTGCGCTTTTTAGCATTTCCCTTGTCCACTTGTTCAATGAGGTTACCATACTCTGCTCGCCATTTTCGGACCAATCGGATACTCAACATCTTCTCTTTGCAGAAAGCAGTAAGATTTTGGCCCCAAGAGTCTTCCACAATTCCTTTCTTGTACTCCACGGAGTAGCTTTTTTTTTTTGCACTCATTTCTAGGGGTAAAAAAAAAGGAATTGGGGTATCAAGGTGGGGGGAGGGGGATCACTCAAAATGACACAGGGGGGATCAGAGGGGGGAATCAAAATGGCACAGGAGAATCAGAGGGGGGATTACCATTTTAGTAACCCCTTTTGATCCTCCTGTGTCATTTTGATTGCCCCCTCTGATCCTCCTGTGTCATTTTAAGTGATCCCCCTCCCCCTACCCCTGTGCCACTGAACACCTTCACCAGATATCCCCCCTACCCCTTTATCAGACATTTACCCCCTGGGGCCTGCCTGGGGAATGTCACTGGCTTGCTGGGGCCTGGATCTGGGCTGGAGCAGGGTCTGCCACTGACTGAGAACCTTCAGTCATCATGAAGGCAGCCGCGAGCATCAGGTAGTGTCACCAGAGACAGACCAGCACTCACCACCTTCGCCGCGTCCCGTCCGCTCTAATCCTCCTGTTCTTCTACACACATCTGCGAAAGTCTCCTCCTCTCTCCCGCCCCGCGCTCACCGCTCACTCCGACCTCCGCTCCGCCTCCACACAGCAGTGACGTCAGGACTCTGTGTAACGTCACTGGTTGCTAGATTCCAGTCGGGGCGGCCCTAGCGACCAGTTTACGGTAAATTAATTTTCATTCTGAGACAGAGCCCGGGGGCCTTATTTTCGGGGGATGCCTTATATTTCACTCAGAAGGAAACCTGTAAGTAGGTCTTATTTTCGGAGGATGTATTATTTTCGGGAAAACACGGTAAGTGAAATACATCCTATATAATAAAAGCCCAGTGACTGAATGACAGAACAACCAGAACGACTGGTTGAGCAGTCGCTATGACATGCACTGACCATTAGGGGGCAGATGCTAAATGCAGGAGCTGCCTTCTGGTGGTCAGTGCATTTCCACAGTGGGTGTGCTGCTCAGCTGACCGGTATGAACAGTGCTTCCACAGTGGGCCTATCCCTGCAGGCCACACCCTTCCACCAGTCATGAATACCATGCACCAGGCCTCTAGTTTTTAGACAATTGTCTATGATGCAGACTAAATTCAGTTTCCAAATAGAAAAGTGTTAGAGAGTATAATGTACTAGAGACTGAAATAACTCACTTTATTTGTCCAGAAATACTTAAAAATACATATGATCAATTAAAAATTTTTTAATGAACTTTCTAGATTAAAGGGACCATTTTATGTTGTAACTGAAAACATTATATTGGATAATCCAGAATTGTAACATCCAAATCCCACAGGTATTGTCAGGTGCATTGTTCAAATTGAGGGGTTGTGTGTGGTCAGTTGCATGGCCTCTTCCATGGCTCTGAAATTTGATTGTGATCTAGTCAGCCTATATTGGTTTTAATTACTTTCAGCAGTTACTCTGAGTAAGGAGCTTGACACCTGTTTTGCTTTTAGGTTAAAAAAAGCATTACAGATCTTCTAAACAATAAAATTCCTCCTAAAAAATGTTCTGTTTTATGAAAAACCCATGAGCACTTGTTTAAAACCCAGATACCTAGCCTAGGGAGTAGGATTTCTGTGAGACAGGCCTGCTCATCTGCACTTAGAATTCTCCAAGTATCACTGAGGCTCACTAAACTTTGAAACTATAGGTTTAATGGCTGTGCCATCAATCTCTATAATGGGGAAAGTTGTCTCAAAGGTGCAAAACTTATACTTGGTCACTGTGACTTTGTGAAATTATGAAAAATTATTTTATATAGAGGGAAATTAGGATTAAGAGGCAATTAATTCAAATGATAGCAAAAGAAAATTAAAGTATTTAATTAAACCTAAGTTTGCTCATTACTCTTTAATTATCAGAGTTCAATGCATAGCACTGGGAAAATTTTCTTTTTAGTGCCTATATAATCCCAATGACCAGGATTTACCAAAATTTGTTGAAAATTTGTGTGGGTTATGTTAGGTTCTTGTATGTTTAATTTTCTAAAATACAGAATGTCTAGATCTGCTTGCCCTGTTTTGCTTGTCTCTTATGTAATGTACAGCATTGTGATTATATTAATAATACTGTATTATTTGCTTAGAAATTGCTAAGAGAGTAGATCTTAAATGTTCTCACCACAAAGAAGAAATGTTAATTCTGTGATGTAATGATTTAGGTATTAGCTAATGCTGTGGTGGTGATCATTTTGCAAATATATCAGTGTGGTGAATTAACACGTGTACACCAGGGGTGGGGAACCTTTTTACTGCCAAGGTCCATTTGGGTATTTATAACATCATTCTCAGACCATACAAAATTATCAACTTAAAAATTAGCCTGCTATATTTGGTCAAACATTTAACCCATTGTGCGCATAAGTGTCTATAGACCAACTTTAAAGTAATTTTTCGTGAGAATTTTCAGCTGAAAATATTCCAATACACCCCAAATGTGAGTAATATATTTATTTTAATAATATTCATTGCAAATTGATTTTTTAAATTAAATTCAAAATATTGTGGCATGTGGGGATGGTTTCCGTTTTGGACGCGTGACAGTTAATGGTTAATCAAATCACCCCTCATGCCTTGGCAGGTCCACACTAAATGACTTCGCAGGCCTTGTATGGCCTATAGTCAGATGTTTCCCACCCCTCTTGTACACCTTAAACTTACACAATGCCATATGTCAATTATATTTTAATAAAGTTTGGGTAGGGGGCGGAGGGTAGGCCTTGTATACAGTTTTAAAATATTACCTGGTAAGCAATGACCGTTCTCCAGAAAAACAGCACATCTCAGGTGGTCCAGGATGAACAGTACCAAAAGCTGCTTTATAATAAACTGCATCTTTGAAAATGTTTAGCTTAAATTTTTCTTTGTCTCATATTTTGAATGAAACATGTAAAACCCAACATGTATATAATAAAGCATTGTCATCATGAAAAGAAAAAAGAAAAAAAGGTATAGGGTAGGTAACTGTTGGTTTCTTTTTCATTAATATTGTCTGAATAATTGTGGAGAAGTAATTTTAAATGATACATTTATTCCTTCACACATTTATTCATACAGGACAGAAATCACGTAGACAGTAGCAGATTTTTTTTTCCATTTGGGTTTTGTAGGAAAAGAAGCATGTTCTATACCTTTTGATCCTTCTGTAAGTCCAGAATAAGCCAACTAATATAGTAACTACATTTTCATTCAGTCTTGTGTGCTACATACTGTAGCAGGCTATAGTCATGCCTTTGTTTCAGTGTTGCAAGATAGATGTTAGTGCCCCCATTTTATTATTTTTTTTGGTTTTTATTTCTTAAAATTTTCAGCATTTAGCAGATAATTGCAATATTTCTTTTTTAAAATATATTTTTATTGATTTCAGAGAGGAGGGGAAGGGAGAGAGAGAGAGAGAAACATCAGTGATGAGAGAGAATCATTGATGGCTGCCTCCTGTATGCCCCACATTGAGGATCAAGCCCACAACCCAGGCATGTGCCCTAACTGGGAATTGAACTGTGACCTCCAGGTTCACAGGTCGACACTCAACCACTGAGCCATGCCGGCCAGGCATAGTGTCCCCATTTTAAAATAGAGGGAGAACCAAATATGTTTTCCAAACTTACAGATCTTTTTTACTTCTTTGGGTTACTGCCTGAACCTAAATAACAGACATTTTAACTGTTGGTTAGGGTTGTATAAAGAAGCTATTTTAGCTAGTAAAACATGTGACCTTTAATTTTAATTTTGTCACATTACTTTGTCTTCTTATTTGACTATTTATTAGTGTCATATATAATTTTATCACAGTTCATATTTATTGATGTCCCTTGCTCATATATCATATTCAAATTACAGCATTTATTTGAGCAAAGCTTAAGCAGATCTTATGGATTCACTCATTTCTTCATTCATTCCATCTTTCGGTAGTATTTCAACAAATGCTTTTCATTCCTAATATAATTGAGAAACAGCTGGAGGTGCTGAGGATGTTTGTGGGTGGAAGGAGTTCTCTCATATCCTAGAGCTTTCCTTGCAATGAGGATACAAAGTAAGTCTGGGATGGGATATAGAATAGATGGGTGGGTGGAGGGTGGTACCTGCAGCCTGTTGAAAAGTACATCTCTGAAGAGGAGACAAATGGTGTGGAGTTGGTTAATTGGATAATGAGGAGCCAGATCTGGGAACATCTAGGGTCAGAGGACTGTAGGCAGAGGGAGCAACTCGTAGAACAACCTGAAGTAGAGAAAAGGCTGAGGTATGTTAATGGATCCAGAGGGAATTACTGTTGCAGATATGCAGTGAGCAATTGGGAGAGGGGAAAGAGGTGGGTTTGCAGAGGAAAGGGGGAAGGGGGAGTTATTAAAGACTACATTAAGCAATTTTAAGATTTGATACTAAATGTAGCAAAAAGCCACTGAACTGTCAAACTGTGGAGTGACATAGTTTTAGAAGATTGCTTTTTTAAGAATGCATTGTAAATGGGCAAGAGAGGGGAGAAAGACCATTGAGAAGACTGTCATCCTGAGCCCGACTGGTTTGGCTCAGTGGATAGAGCGTCAGCCTGCAGACTCAAGAGTCCCAGGTTCGATTCTAGTCAAGGGCACGTACCTTGGTTGCGGGCACATCCCCAGTAGGGGGTGTGCAGGAGGCAGCTGATCGATGTTTCTCTCTCATCGACGTTTCTAACTTTCTCTCCCTCTCCCTTCCTCTCTGTAAAAAATCAATAAAATATATTTTTTTAAAAAAAGAAAAAGACTGTCATCCTGTGAAGAGATGATGGTGTCTGAGCCTACTGTAGACTTGGGGATATATGAATTGAGTTGAGATATGTTTTGGAGTTAGATTTTCCAGGATTTCAGGCTGTGAAGAATGAGGGCCAAGCAGATACAAAAGGTGACTTTTTAATGGGAGGAAGTTTTTACTGGAGGAAATTGGGTGGGGCGTATGAAAGTTCCATTTATTGTTGAAGGGAATAGGGAGATTCTGTTTACTGTGGGAGGTTCATTTAAGTAGAAGATTTAAGAAGTGGGATAAGGGTTCAGGGTTGGGATAGTCAGTCTCCATCCTTTTGAGACATTTAAACTGATTTTGAAATTCCATTGGGACATCCAAGAAGAGATGTCAAGTAGGTCATTAGACATGTAAGTCTGAAGCTAGCTTAAAAAAAAGTTTAGAGTTGCAGATATGAATTTATAAATTACACTACAGGGATGGGCAAAAACAGGTGGTTAATGATAATAAATAAATAAATAGTACAAAAATAAGCTGTGTTTTGTGTACTCAACAACTGTAAACTTACTTTTGCTCACCCCTGTATGTAGAATATATGGAAAACACGTGCAACAAATAGTGTTTCCACATTGTAAAAGTTTGCAATAAGCCTAACCTAATAATCTTTTTCCGTTGTTTTTTTTGTTTTGTTTTTTTTTTTTTTGGCTGGGTACAGTGAACTTTATTGATGGTGTACAACAAGGTAGGGATCCCTAAGCCCCTCCCCTTCTTCAGGGGCTCTGGGATGGAAATTGTGGTCAGGAGTTTCTTAGTGTGTTGGGAGATCAATTTGGGGCAAGGACTTCCCAGCAGCTGAGGGCCTCTTTTCCTCTTGCTTGGGCTGGTGGTCCAGGGGGCTCTTACTCCTTGGAGGCCATGTGGACCATAAGGTACACCACTCTTGCTGTAGCCATATTCATAGTCATACCAGGAAATGAGCTTGACAAAGTGGTCATTGAGGGCAATGCCAGCCCCAACATCAAAGGTGGAGGAGGGGGTGTCACTGTTAAAGTTGCAGGAGACAACCTGGTCCTCAGTATAGCCCAGGATGCCCTTGAGGGGGCCCTCTGATGCCTGCTTCACTTCCTTCTTGATGTCATCATATTTGGTAGCTTTCTCCAGGTGGCAGGTCAGATCCACAACCGACATATTGGGGGTGGGGACATGGAAGGCCATGTCAGTGAGCTTCCTGTTCAGCTCAGGGATGACCTTGTCCACAGCCTTGGCAGTGCCAGTAGAAGCAGGGATGATGTTCGGGGCAGCCCCTCGGCCATCACGCCACAACTTCCCAGAGGGGCCATCCACAGTCTTCTGGGTGGCAGTGACGGCATGGACTGTGGTCATGAGTCCCTCCATGGTGCCAAAGTTGTCATGGATGGCCTTGGCCCGGGGAGCCAAGCAGCTGGTGGTGCAGGAGGCATTGCTAACAACCTTGAGGGAGTTGTCATACTTGGCATGGTTTTCTCCCATCACAAACATGGGGGCATCTGCAGAAGGGGCAGAGATGATGACCCTCTTGGCTCCACCCTTCAAGTGAGCCCTAGCCTTCTCCTTGGCAGTAAAGACACCGGTGGACTCCACAACATACTCAGCACCAGCATCACCCCATTTGATGTTGGCAGGATCTCACTCCTGGAAAATAGAGATGGACTGTCCATTGATGACAACCTTCCCATTCTCAGCCTTGACTGTGCCTTTGACCTTGGCATGAGTAGAATCATACTGGAACATGTAGACCATGTAGTTGAGGTCAATGAAGGGGTCATTGATGATGACAATATCTGCTTTGCCAGAGTTAAAAGCAGCCCTGGTGACCAGGAGCCCAGTGCGGCCAAATCTGTTCACTCTAACCTTCACCATCATGTCTCAGGGTTATGGTTGGCACTGTGCAGGAGGCGCGGCTGTCTGATGAACGGGAGGAGCAGAGAGCCTAACCTAGTAATTTAATAAACTTCCTCTGATGGTGTACACCCTTGCCTTAACACTTGCCATTGTCTGTGATGGAAAATGCTAATGCATTTTAATTGGGAAATTAGTATAAAATGTGGAAAAGGCACTCCTTAAATTTTCCTGCATCAAAACATTTGAATTAGAGTAACATAAAATTTAGATTGAGCAAAACAACTGAATTTAAGAGGCTAAAAAGTGACAGTGCTGGGAGATTACTGCTCAGATATGAGGCACTGGTAGTATTATTTCTAAAATATGTACAGATAATCACACTAAGAAAACCACTAGAAATTTTATGAGTATTATAATTGTCTGATGTTAGATGGCAAGCACTTGAATGCCACCCAGGAAAGAGCATATCTTATATAATAAAAGGCTAATATGCAAATAGACCGGAAGGCAGAACAACCGGTCACTATGACATTTATTGACCACCAGCGGGCAGACACTCAATGCAGGAGCTGCCCCCTGGTGGTCAGTGTGCTTCTTCAGGGGGAGCACTGCTCAGCCAGAAGCATGGCTCACGGCTGGCGAGTGCAGCGGTGGTGGCGGGAGCCTCTCCTGCTTCTGCAGCAGCACTAAGGATGTCCAACTGCCGGCAGTCAAGATGGCAGTCGGACATCCCCTGAGGGCTCCTGGACTGCAAGAGGGCACAGGCAGGGCTGAGGGACCTCCCCCGCCCCCGCCACCGCCTCTGAGAGCACGAATTTCACGCACCAGATCTCTAGTTTAATATAATAAAGGCACCTAGTATACTAGTAACATCAGAAATCCACGTGGAATAGGGAATTATAGAATCTGTATCCTATATTTCAGAATTCTGATATTCCTTGCATTGGAATGTCTAATATATGGCTTGACTTATTTTCTTAAAAAAATTGATAAACAATACCTCTTTTTAGGGAATAGTCGCATAATGACTGCTCTCAGGCATTTTCTTATTAGCAGTAATGTGTAGTGTCAGCAGAGATTTCTCAGTTCTAGGAACTTCAGACTGAAACGAACCTGCAGTTACATTTTTATAGTGTCATAATTTCCTTTAATTTAGCCCACATATTCTTATTGAGCATCTCTTCCGTTGCAGGCGGAACTGGAAATATTGAAGTGAGGAGGGATTGCTTACCTTTAGGGAACCCTTGTAAAACAGCCAGGTGAAAATGCTAATAAAATATTTTCTCAGCCACAGAAATTTTGTTTCATGTGCTATAACTTAGTTGTCTTTTACCCTTTTAAAATTAGTATAAATGAAAGTAATTCCAAGTATTTTTAAAGCAAGAAATTCTCCACGTGTAGGTGGGAATATTCAAGTTGGATAAGTGAGGAGGTATGTTCAGGTCAGCCTCCATACCAGAAATGCTTCCTCATTCTTGTTCCAGTTCTGAATTTTCCTCTCTCCTAGAAAGGCAGTGTAAAGATGATTGACCTTGAGTCACCACAGTAGATCACTGCTCCTTGAACTGCCTTGGTGAAGGACTAGAGTTGTTTTCCTTTTTTTTTTTTTTTTTTTTTAAATATATTTTATTGATTCTTCACAGAGAGGAAGGGAGAGGGATAGAGAGTTAGAAACATCGATAAGAGAGAAACATCGAGCAGCTGCCTCCTGCACACCCCCCACTGGGGTTGCGCCCGCAACCAAGGTACACGGCCCTGACCGGAATCGAACCTGGGACCCTTGAGTCCTCAGGCCGACGCTCTATCCACTGAGCCAAACCGGCCAGGGCTAGAGTTGTTTTCTATTTCTAATCTGTGTCAGACCAATAATGTTGTAAAACACATTATATATTAATTACAAGATAAATGGGGTTATGTTTTGCTTACTTTTATTTCACATATAATTAGAGTACACAGACAGAATTATTCTGTCAAATTGATATAAGCATTTCCAAAAGCATACTCTATTTTTGTACTTCACTGGAGATTGGGTAACACTTTTAACAGTAGAGCAATATATAACAACACTTTGTTGCCTTTAAACTTCCTGTGCTTGTATTATTTATCAGTAGATATTCTAGTATACACTAATGTTTGATTATGTAGTTTCTTTAGTTTTGTAGTTTCTTTAATGATTGCTGTATGTGTTTTTTAAAATAATAATGGCATTGCTCTTGCTAACAAGTAGTAAACTCTTAAGATTATTAGCTAAATTAAAAAGTATTTCCTTGAATGTACTACCTTTCCGCCCATGGGTTATGCTTATGTATGTCCTAAAGTTTTGAGTTTTGTGGGCTCTAGTTTAATAGTACTTGAGTATTAATTGTGTCGTGAATATTCATAGTATTCAATGCTCATTAGAAGCCTAGTTCTCCCTTTTCTCACGTATCTTATTTTCATGTTCTCTCCTCACACTCAGCCTCAGTTTAATTAGATCTGAAATGAAGTGAAGGGAAGGTACTCTTGTTGCCTTTTGAGGGGACACACAAACACCCTCTTTTCTTTTCTGGGACAGAGAGGTGTTTCAGACTCCTATTTCATTTTCTTGTGAATATTTTGTCCTATATTTATCTGAGTAAAAGGTGTGTATTTAAGCATTTGATCACTCAATTTCTCATTCACTGGAAGCAGAGAATGTTCAAGAAGTCTAAAGGATGGTCCTGCTAAGAGCAATCCTGTTTTTGGAGTAAGAGTTATGTTTTGATCCTATCCTGTAACCTTTGTCTATTTTGGCAAAGAATGAGTTGAAACCTTTGAACTTGATGTGTTTACTACATCCTGCTGACAGAAGGTGTGTTGCTACACCCTGTTTTACTCCGGAGTAACTCTCTCTGCCCTATTTAATCGGTAAAGGTTGCTTTCATTTAGCCCAGTGGAGCCTGTCCCTGGTCTCCTAGAAAGCCTGGATCAGTGCTGCCCTATGCAAAGTCCTGAGTCCATGGAGCATTACTTAACGTGGGGTGGGCTCTGTCCTTATTTCCCACTGATTTTCATTTTGTTACTTTCTTGAGGACTTAGCCTAATGCAGGTCAAATATCAGGATTTGGGGACTTTTTATTTGGGGAACATTTTATTCTGTAGTTAGTTTTAGAATCAACTTCCTATGGATTTTGCCTTCCTCATAGGGTGAGCGGGCAGACAGAGTGAAGAGGAAACTACAGAGAGGTATCACTTTTTTTCTGGTTCCTCTCTAAAGGACTTATTTAGGGAAGGCTCTGAGATTTGCAAAGTCATTGAACCTCAAAAGGGCCATTTCAGAAGTCAGCCAAAAGCAGGTTGGTATAAAAATTTCTCCTCTTTAAATTTCCTTTGGAGTTGAAGAAAGGAATATCTTCTTTGTATTTATTTCATAATATTCTTTTGGAAAAGTTTCTTGATTAATTTGAACATTTTTTATAGCTTCAAAACCATATTGACATTCTCTGTGCTGTCAGTCAATTTGTGGATGTTTATTTTTTATTTTTGTGTGTGTTTATTCACTTATTACATGGGTTTAAATTATTGTATGTCACAAAACCAGCAGTTGTAATGTTACCAGAAGATTCTGATTAATATGAAATCTTCCAAAACACTATTTTAATCAGGACCCTCATGGTACTCAAACATGTTACTGAAAGAACTAGTTGACCTTTATGCGTAAACAAAATATTAGAATAAAAGCTAATTTGTGTTTTTATTATTTATTTTTTTTAAATATATTTTATTGATTTTTTACAGAGAGGAAGGAAGAGTGATAGAGAGTTAGAAACATCAATGAGAGAGAAACATCGATCAGCTGCCTCTTGCACACCTCCTACTGGGGATGTGCCCGCAACCAAGTTACGTGCCCTTGACCGGAATCGAACCTGGGACCTTTCAGTCCGCAGGCCGACGCTCTATCCACTGAGCCAAACCGGTTTTGGCAAATTTGTGTTTTTATAATTACAGTAGAGGCCCGGTGTACAAAATTCGTGCACAGGTGTGTGTGTGTGTGTGTGTGTGTGTGTGTGTGTGTGTGTGTGTGTGTCCCTCAGCCCAGCCTGCACCCTCTCCAATTTGGGACATCTCTCTCACAATCCAGGACTGTTGGCTCCCAACCGCTCGCCTGCCTGCCTGCCTGATTGCCCCTAAACACTCCTCTGCCAGCCTGATCGACACCTAACTGCTCCCCTGCCTGCCCAGTCACCCCTAACTGTCCTCCCTTGCCAGCCTGGTCCCTCCCAACTACCCCCCCCCCTGCCGGCTAGGTTGCCCCCAACTGTCCCCCTCCCCCTCCCCCCACCGGCTTGGTCGCCTCACGCTGCCTGCTGTTCAGTCGTTTGGTCGTCCCTCACTGACCCCCCTGCTGGCCTTGTCGCCCCATGCAGCCTGGGGCCGTCCATCTGGTTGTTTCGGTCGTGATGGCTCCTGACTCTTTATATATTAGTATTTATTAAATAGAGGCCTGGTACACGAATTCATTAACCAGTGGGGTCACTCGGCTTGGCCTGTGGGATCGGGCTGAAACCAGCTCTTTGACATCCCCTTGAGGTGTCCCGGATTGCGAGAGGGTGCAGTCAAGGCTGAAGGACCCCAAAAGTGCACGATCAGGGCCGGAGAGGGATGTGGGAGGTTGGCCAGCCTGGAAGGGACAGTGGGAGGGCTCCAGGGCATGCCCGGCCTGTCTCGCGTAGTCCCGATCGGCTGAACCCCAGCAGCAAGCTAACCTACTGGTTGGAGTGTTTACCTCTTGATGGTCATTGCATGTCACAATGACTGGTAAACCAGTTGACTGTCTGCCCCCTGGTGGTCAGTGCACGTCATAGCAAGTGGTTGAGCAGCCTTAGCATATCATTAGCATATTACACTTTGATTGGTTGAAAGGCCGACTGGACGACCGGACACTTAGCATATTAGGCTTTTATTATATAGGATTATTATTTTCCATATGAACAACTGTATACCTACTTTAGCCCACCCGAGTATTTTTGTCCTCACATGTGTGCTAAATCCTGAGTACTTTTAGTTTTATCTTCTTTTCCTTTTTTTATTATCAAGGAGAACATGACGTATCAGAAACAAGTCAAGTCTGAGAAATTCCTAATCTCTAATATATTTTCTCCAGCAGAAATCACATCCATAATAGATATTTGTGGCTAAGAATTTTCAAAAATCCTGAATTATTTCAGTGTGGCAGGTTTTATGTTCAGATCAATGTAATTTGAGTTAAGGACTCAGTAAAAACCTGTTTTTAAGAAATTAAACCTTGTATATAGAATATACAGAAAGTAATACCAGCAACAAATGAGGAAATTAAGGGTGCTGATTCAGTTGGCAAAATTTTTTCTTCTGTCCCTTTGAAGAAGCATGGAGTTTGTAAAACGGCTTTAACTTCAGGAGGGGGGCACTATGTGTTGGCATTGAAATGAATGCCATGTTTTGCCATTAATGATTTCATAACATTGTTTATAGAAGTCGGGTTCTCTGCGCAAATCCAATTTGTTTGACTAAATTCTTCTGATCATTTTGAATTCCCTGCTCTAAACTACTTCTAATTGATTGTAGTTCCAGTGGTGGTAATGAACATGCTTCTAAGTTATTAAGTTCTGAGCTGTCAGGTGAGATGATACCCTTTCTCACCCTAAAGATGAGATGTGGTCTTTTGGAGGATGCACAAAGACGTGGTGCAAGAGAAGAGCTCAGACCTCCTACGTGCCTGGGTCATTTTGTAATGATAAAAAAGATACTTTTTTTTTTCTGAAGCAAGTCATATTTCCTCTTTGGAGCATTGTTTCTCTGCTACAAGCTAGTGTGTGACTTTTAAGCAGTGATATAATTTCAATTTTTGCATCACTTTGAGGAAAGGTTTCCATAGAAAATATAAGTTTCAAAATCATTGTTTTGTATATTCTTTGGGGGTTAGGAGGATGATAATTAGAATAAGAGTATAGTGTTACCTCCATGAGTTGTCAAGTGGGTTGATATATCTAAATGAAAAAAAAATGCAGAGAAACTGAAATGTTGAATATTGGACATTTTGCTGGGCTAATGCAATGGCTTCAATTTAAAGCATGTATGGTTAAAAAAATCTGCCTCAACAAAAACAACATAGTTTTTGAATAGTTGAAATTCATGTATCAGGATGTGTTCATGTTTCAGTGAGTGGATTTCAGTCATTTACGTTAACACCAACACTGTGATTACTTATCTATATATTTGTATCTAGATGCCGATTTCTCAATCTTGGTTATATAGAAAATCATGTGCATGTAGAAAATCAGCAGATTGATACATTTCCACAGGGTAACTTAATGGTGGGAAACGATGAAACTGACTCAGAGTTACACCATTTCTAAAATTCAACAGAGAGAAACCTTAAAAGCTTTAAGTTAGATACACAATTTACAGCTTACCTGTTAAAAAGCCTTTCTTTATAAGCAGAACACACTGAACTCAAAATAGCTGCTGCAAATGCAGGTGCCCAGGTAGTTTCTCTACACAGTGCTTGTGCAGTCCTCCATCAGAGATGACTTGGAGACTAAATCTTAGAAATTTAGGAACCTGCTGAATTTGGTCCATTTAATACTTAACATACACAGCTCCACAGCTGTGTTTAAATAGGACTCATTCATAGTGACTACTGTACGTTTATCTTGGCTGTTCCCCAAAGGGCAGCAGGAATCTCAGCCCATCTAGGAAGTGTTAAATGATAGGCTGTGTGAGATAACCAGGCCTCTTTAAAGCCATTGCTTCTAGGGACATCTATTTCCAGGTTTGCATAGTGTTCTTTAGATTTCACATTATTACAAGGTGCTCTTGGTCTTATCAGCGACTCCTCACAATATCACCGACATGAAAAGAGGAACATTCACAACTGCTCTTGAATTTGTTTTAAGATGAAATACATCAGTATTAAGAATCTTACCTAATATAAGAGAAACATGCAAATTAACCATCACTCTGCTATGCCCACAGCCAATCAGAGTGAGTATGCAAATTAACCCAACAAAGATGGAGGTTAATTTGCATATGGCGGAGCAGCCGGGAGGGGTGGGATGCCTGCTATGAGGGGAAGGGGGGCGGTGGAGGGAGCTATAGGAGCGGTGCTCCGGACAGAAGCGAGGACTTGCCGGCTCCCAGATGGGCCGGGAGCAGGGACTTGCTGGCTCCCGGGCGGCTGGGAGTGAAGCCAGGGGAAGGAAGGCCTATTCTTGCACGAATATCGTGCAACGGGCCTCTAGTTAAACAAAACATTCCTGAAAGTTCTTAGCATTCTTTTTAAGAATTTCTTTTGAAGCTGACTTAACATTGTTGCATTTATTACAGTCACTTTGCAGCTCAATTTGGCTTTATAGGTTTTTAATCTTGTGTTTTAAGATGATATAGCATTACATTAAGTTTCAATCCATTTATAAAAGTCAAATGTAGTTCTCAGATCCAGGTGCATGCCACATGTCAACATTAGGATGAAGAAAGTCTTTTTATTTATAAACAAACTGGAGGCCCGATGCATGAAATTCATGCAAGAGTAGGTCTTCCTTCCCCTGGCTGCTGGCACCGGCTTCCCTCTGGCACCTGGGACCCGGGCTTCCCTTACAGCCCCGGCTTCCGGTTTGATTAGCATATTACGCTTTTATTATTATAGATTTTTCATGAGTATTTGAGATGTGATTTGCATGTTGGATTTCTGTCTGGGATTGGTTTCTCCACAAGCACAGAGAAGGATAATGAAACATCAGGGTCTCTTTGCATCCTATTCTTTGACCCTGTTCTTTGAGGTTTTCTTTTAGGCCCCTGAAGCTGTGTTTAAAGGCTCCCATTCTGACTGCTAGTTTCAAACACTGTGAAGCTAGGATTCCAAATAGGTTTATCGTTTCTTGACTAAATGTTTTCAAAAGCTGACATGCCTTAGGATTTCTCTCAAATAGTTGTTAGCAACTACTAATATTGATTAGAAAACAAAAAGCGAAACTATGTTGTGCCTACTAGCATTCAAACCAGTCTGGTACACTAATTGCTGAAAGAAAAGGAATTTTCAGAGTTTTTTATTTTTCTTTCATGTACAGATGTGCTTTTGTGGGCTTAAAGAGAAGTCTTTAAAGCGTCCATTTTTACTTCCCCGGTACTATTTATTTATGTCTTATAATACAAAATAACTTAAATTTTATGGAATTGTATTGGTAGGATTATTGGCTTTCTGAAAGCTTTGCCCAACAGTTTTCCAAGTCACCCTCTTTATTTAATTCATCCACACTCCCATTGGTACATGTATGTTGAATGCTTATAATGCACTCTTCCAGAATCTGGGCACAGAGTAGGTGAAGACAGGGCCTTGTCCCCAGGAGACTGTCCCTCAGCTTGTTGCTCACCAGTAGTGGGCAATGTGAGGGTTATTCACAAGAAGGGATGAGTAATGGGTGGTTGTTCAAAATGTGATTCCCATTAGGTATGGACATACCGAAGTTCTGTATATAAAAATATGTCTTGCTTTATGGAAATCAACTTTACCCTCCCCTCCTTCCTCATAAAGTGAATGATAGCAATCAAGGTGAAATAATAAATAAAGCTCTTTGCTTAAATAAAAGCAAATGCTTTCACATTTCTAAAAAATAAATACCTCTGTGGGAGGCAATATCAAAGATAAGAGGTGCATGAGAATTTGGAGAGGAAGACAGAAATTACATAAGAGAACATGCTGTTACTGAATTAGCGATGTCACCGGGGAAAGTTCCTCTCTAAGAAACAATCATGTGTGCTTCTGTGAAGACTGTTCTGTGATTGACATAAAACACTAGCAGAATTTCCCTCTTGGGCTGTGAGTGGATGATGATCATACTTTGTAACTTATTGCCAAGCTACTATTATGCTCTCTGAGGTATGAAGTGATATTAATGACCATTTTTTCAATAAGAAATAACACTTTATAGCATTGCTATAATGTAAACATATTAAAATAAGTTGCAATGGGGAAGAACACCCTGGGGAGAGAGAGATGAAACTTAGGAGTTGGGAAATTATTTGGATAGCAGAGAAAGCTTTAGGGCAAAATTTCAATAAAAAAGTACATTATTTTCTAAACTATTCAGGAGGGAAGAGAGTCTTTTTTTCATGTATTCCCTGGACTTAAATATGGTTACAAATAAAATGTTTAGCCAATTGTAGTCACTTATCTGCACTAATCAAAAAACAAGAAGTTATTGATAATGTTTGTTCAGAAAAAAAAAAACACAATTTATTTCCCCACTGTAAGCATTTAGTACTTATAACCACATTCTTAGTATTTCTAACTTGCTTCTTTCATAAAAACCCATACTTTTGCACTGTCACTATGTTTTGGGGGATAATTTCCTATAACATTTACTTTGTCAAGGTTCAGTGTTATCCTAGTGACTGTTCTGAAAGGTAATCAGTTGGAGAATTTCTTTTCCATTTCTAATTTTGGCCTAAAGTTTTATTCTTAGTAATAAAATACTATCTAATTACATAACAGAAAAATTAGAACTCGTCAAATATAATACATTTAAAAATATTTATTGATTTTTTTTTTTTTTTTTTTTTTTTTTTAGAGAGAGTGGAAGGGAGAGGGATATAAAGAAATATCAATGAGAGAGAAACATCTATCTGCCTCCTGCCCGCCTTCCCCTTGCTGGGGATCAAGCCCACAACCTGGGCATGTGCCCTGACAGGGAATTGAATCTGTGACCTCTTGAACCACACCAGCCATGCTATAATAACACATTTTTATAGTTTGCTCTAAAGATCTGTTAATTAGTTGGTAACCTTCCCCTACCTGTATTTTGACTCCTCCCCGTCTCCCCACTATCGCCCAGTTTCTTAGAATTTTTATTTATTCACTGATCCAATATTTACTGTGGCTGCAGGAATCAGGCTGTGCTCAGCACAGAGAGAGGTAGCTACCATCCCAGCCATTCCCCTTCCCTGCTTCCCCCAAGATAAGAGGCCTATCTAGATTAAGTTCAAAGCCATCTAGCAGAGGCCATGGGGCTATATTTAAGGCCCAAGCTCCAGAGGCCGTGCTGTGCTCGTTACCCCTTGGCATCAGTTCTTTAATTCATATTTCCTTGTCACTGAGAATTCTTGTGCAACTGAGCTGCACATGCCGAATGGATTTAATGTGGCCACATGCTAAGACTGCATGGTTGTTGTCATACCCGCTAAATGACATCCTCCAGAAACTGGAGCCAGACTGTTATCCTTATTCTGTAGATTTGTTCTTGAAATAAGTTACCAAGAAGAATCCCAGGATTCCATGTGCACTAGGGAAGTGTGAAGCACTTAGTGTGCCTAGAACCTTGAAGATGACTCCTCTCTTCAGCTGCTCTTGGCCATGTCTGCACTGTGGCACCAGAGAATACACCTGCTGCCATGTGAGCAGTCAGAGCTGGGCCATTGGCACTTAGGTACTACTTGTGTGAAGCAGTTTTAAAATATTAAGCTTGATAAACTCCCACTGAGCTGGGTAAAGACTTGGTGTCCTGCCCCAGCTGGTTTTAGTCAGTGGATAGAGCATTGGCTTGTGGACTGAAAGATCCAGGGTTCGATTCTGGTCAAGAGCATGTACCTCGGTTGCAGGCTTGATTCCCTGGCACTGGTCAGGGCTCATGTGGGAGGCAAACAATCCATGTGTCTCTCTCACATCGATGTTTCTCTCTCTGTGTCTCTCCCCCTCCCTTCCACTCTCTCTAGCAATCAATGGGGGGAAAATCCTTGGGTGAGGATTAACAACAGCAACAAAAAACTTCGTGTCCCTTGGGTCCTACCATATTTTATGGGTTTTCAGCTGGAAGGCAGTGTAGCTCCTCTGGGCTACACTCTTAGGCACTAGGATGTGTAGCTGGCAGGCTTGACTCTGGAAGCCCCAAAAGACACAGAGACATGGTTTTTGAATATTGTTTGTTTGTTTCAGAGTTCAATATTCAGTCACTGTGGACAGTTTTACAATGTTTTGCTGCCTAAAAAAATTATGCAGGCAGTGAATGGAATAAAAATCTGAAATACAGACACACACAGACAAACACATGCACATGTACATCCCTGCATGGAGTCTTTTACTTCTGTATGTTCTGTAGTTCTTTTTTAGATTTACAAGAGAAATGATGTTATTTTAAAATATGGAGCCCTGAATTAAGCTCTTTTCAGTGGTACTATATTTATAAATGTCAACACACAAAAAGGATAAGAGAAAGCTTTTGTGCCCATTTGACTTATTTATTTAGACTGTATGGGACTATAAAGTCATAGAACCGTGGTCGGCAAACTGCGGCTCGCGAGCCACATGCGGCTCTTTGGCCCCTTGAGTGTGGCTCTTCCACAAAATACCACGGCCTAGGCGAGCCTATTTTGAAGAAGTGGCGTTAGAAGAAGTTTAAGTTTAAAAAATTTGGCTCTCAAAAGAAATTTCATTCGTTGTACTGTTGATATTTGGCTCTGTTGACTAATGAGTTTGCTGACCACTGTCATAGAATGTCTTATTCACTCACTGTACAGATGTTCTTTGAGCTCTTTCTCCCAAGCCCAGTTTTATTGAGATGTAATTAACATATGACATTGTGTAAGTCTAAGGTGAACAACATGATGATTTGATACATGTATGTATTGTGTAATGTTTACCACAAAAAGGTTAATTCACACCTTTCTCACCAAACAGAATTACCTTCTTATGTATATGTGGTGAGAACATTTAAGATCTACTCACTTAGCAAACTTTAAGTATACAATATACAGGGGTGGGCAAAAATAGATCTATAGTTGCCAGTATGGGAAACAGTTTATTCTTGTATTATTATTTATTATTGTATTATTTATTTGTATTATAACTGTAAACCTACTTTTGCCCACCCCTGTAATATTTTTAACTATAGTCACCATGTACATTACATCCCCAGAAATTATTCATCTTGTAACTGAAGGTTTGTATTCTTTCATGCATTGTCCCCACTTCTGAGCCTCTGCAACCATCTTTCAACTCTTTTTCTATTAGTTCCCATTTCGTAGATTTTACATCTCATTGAAACCTATTTGTCTTTGTCTAAATTACTTCATTTAGCATAATGCCCTCAAGGTTCATGGTTTTTCAAATTTCAGGATTTCCTTTTCACAGCTGAATAATATCCCTGTGTGTGTGTGTTGTGTGTATGTGTGTATGTGTATGTGTGATATTTACTGTATCCATTGCAGGCACTTAGGTTGTTTCCATATCTTCAGAGATATACCCAGAAGTGGAATTGCCAGATTACATGGTGGTTCTAGTTTTAATTTCTTAAAGAATTTCCATACTGTTTTCCATAGTGTTTGAACCAATTTATATTTCCACAAACAGTGCATGAGGCTTTCCCTTTTTCCACATCTTCATCAGCATTTGTCTCTCCTCTTTTTAATGAACAGGGATGAGGTGATGTCTTATTGTAGTTTGGGTATTCATTTCCCCAATGATTTAGTGATGTTGATCACCTTTCCATGTACCTATTGGTCATTTGTGTTTTGCCCAGATTTCGTGATCCCCAAAGACCACCAGGGAGCCGAGTCCGATGCAAAAGCAAAGAGCCTTTATTCGAGCTAGCTTGAGCTCAGTCCCACACACACCGGCGCAGCGGCGAGGTGGAGAGAGAGAGCTTCAACAGGACAAAGGTTTTATAGGGGTCTGGGGCAGGGGGAGGGTCCCCTGAGTTGGCTGACCCCGATTGGTCAGTTCCAGGTCACCTGAAGGGACTAGCAAGGCTGTCCCCTACCCTCACAGTTTTCCCAGGCTTGTTTGGATGGCGGTTATCAGTAGAATGAGAGCAACCTTTCATAGCTTACCAAGAAGTCTGTAACTATTTACTGAGAATTTGTCCTTCTGCTCTGTCTCTCCCTTAGAGATTAAGAGGAACAAAGAATACATTCCTCTTGACAGACCTCCTATTCAGTGCACAAAAGGTATTACGCAGTTAATAAACTTGCTGCAGTCTCTCGATGATGTGTAGTCCTCCCGATCCCGCTCTCCTGTCTTTCTTTTCTCAATTCCCACCTCCCTACCTCAGCCCGGTTCAACCTGTCAGGCTGGCCCTGGCACCTGATGGGTGAAGGAGCATGCTACGGTATAGCCAAATTTGGGCCTAGCTGCTTTCTTGTAGTTTTTCTTGGAAGGGAGGTTATTCTGGGGATAGGAGGAAGAGCCTAGCACAAAAATGGAGTCTCTGCCCTTTCAATTTGTATGTCTTCTTTGGGAAAATGTCTGTTCTTGTCCTTTGCCCATTTTTGATCAGATTATTATTTTATTAGTTATTATTGACTTGTCTGAATTCATTATATGTTTTGGATATTAACCTCTTATCAGATACCGGGTGTGCATATATCTTCTCTTATTCTGTACATTGCCTTTTATTTTGTTGATTATTTCATTTGCTCTGTGGAAGCTTTTTAATTTGATGTAGTTCAACTTAATTACTTTTATTTTGCTGCTTGTGGTGTAAAAAAATAATCATTTCCAGAACCCATGTCAAGGATATTTTTTCCTGTGTTTTCTTCTACTAGTTTTATGATTTGAGGTCCTATATTTAAGTCTTTATTCTATTTTGAGTTAATTTTTGTGAGTGATGTAAGGTAGCAGTCCAATTTCATTCTTTTGCATGTGAATATTCATTTTTCCCAATACCATTTATCAAAGAGACTGTCTCCTCCATTGTGAATTCTTGGCTCCCATGTCAAATATTAGCTTGTGTATATGAGGGTTTATTTTTGAATTCTTGATTCTGTTCCATTAGTTTTTGTGTCTGTTTTTATGCAGGTACAATACTGTGTTGATTGTTATAGGTTTGTAATATAGTTTGATATCAAGAAGGGTGATGCCTCTGTGAAAAAAGCTCACCCGTCTGAATTTAAATAACGGACTCAGAGACAGAAGTATGGCGAAAATGAGACTTTTAATATTCTCGAGAGTGGGTGTTCATCTCATTAAATAGGCATACCTGAGGCAGAGAACATAGCCTATTTATTTAGTCCCTCCTTCGGTTGCTCATTGGCTGAGCACTATGGGGTCGCCTAGACCTTGCTGTCTCCCATTGGGCCATTTAAAAAAGTTGGGCTGAGGCCTTTCTAGCTGCTTCCACCTCCCTTGTCTAGCTGAGGCAGATGCCTCAGGGGTTTCCATCATGATGCTGGCCCACATGCACAGTTCTTTGTTCCTCTTCCCTCCTCCCTGCATTCTGTTTGCCCTGGGGAAATTCAGCAAATTCCATCAAAAGCTGACCTTGCTGGAGAGGGATTACACAGGTCCATTTCCTATAACTTCAGCTTTATTCTTCTTTCTCAAGATTGCATTGGCTATCCAGGATCTTTGTGGGGCCACATGGATTTGAGGATTGTTTATTCTATTTCTGTGGACGATGCCATTGGAATTTTGATAGGAATTGCATTGAATCTATAGACAGCTTTGGGTGGTATGGACATTTTAATTGTATTCATTCTTCCAATTTATTAGTGTCTTCTTCAATTTTTAAAAAATCACTGTCTTAAAGTTTTCAGTGTACAGATCTTTCACCTCCTTGGTTAAATTTATTCCTAACTTTAATTGTTTTTGATGCTATTGTAAATTGGATTATTTCTTTTTCTGATAGCTTGTTAATGTATAGAAATAAAACTAATTTTTGTGTGTTGATTTTGTATCCTGCAACTTTACTGAATTTGCTTGTTTGTACTTTTTTTGTGTGTGAAGTCTTTAAAGTTTTCTATATATAGTATATATAGTATCATGTTGAAACATGGGGTTCAGGGTGCAGATTTTTCCATGGGTCCTTGTCCTCATGAATTTTGAAGAGTAGACTCACGGATTTATTACTAAAAGTGTGGAAGTTTATTGGAAGCAAATACAAACTCCCACATAGGGAGCAGTTCCCAAGGGGGTAATCAACTAAGCCCCTTTTTCTAAGGTTTTAAAGACTGGAAGTTCTTTGTCTGTCTATGCTCCCTTCTAATTGGACCCCTTCCCCGTTTTATGACCCTGTGCTTTCCTAATTGATAACTCTTTTGCAGGACATCAGTTTCAAAGTCCAAAACCAACATGGTGCTCCCCTCCTTCTCTCTCCCCCTTGCAACATTCCTCTATCCTCTGTGAAAATATGTTTCCCTTTACCATATTCTGTGACTTTTCCCTATCCTCTGTGAGAGACTTTTTTCTATCTTCTGTGAGAAGTATGATAAGCATTTTGGTGGCTTGGAGCTATTTCTGCCCTTCACATATGCATTGCTCTCCCATGGACCCTCTATATTCCCTAAACCTGCCTGTTCTGTCTCTAAAATTCCTTTCAATGTCATCTGTACACAGAGATAATTTTACTTTTTCCTTCCTACTTTGGATGTCTTTTATTTCTTTTTCTTGACCAATTGCCCTGAAGTCTTTCTATATATGAGCTGTGTGTGTGTGTGGAGGGAGGGGGAAGGGTTGGGAGACAGCACACCAGGTAAACCCCAGTCAGTACGGAGGACACATAAACCCTGGCATAATGGAGCTCACACGTGACCATCGCATAACTGAGTGTTGCTTATATGTAGCTGAAGCTATATAGTTAGGACACGTAAATGCACACTCAACTTCATTCATCCTGGCTCATCAGCAAAGCTGTCCCCAAGTTGGCTATTTTTAAACCAAAGTATTGGAAAGTAGTTGCCAGGTGAAGGACAAGGGAAGGGAAGCCTGGAAGCGGGAGATGGCCAAGGGAAGATGGGGGGTAGGTTCTGTCCTGCTGGGGCTGGGAAGGGCAGCAGAGTTGGAGACTCCAGTTGAGGTAGTGATTATGGCGAGACAGTCCATCCACTCAGCACCTGCTTTGCTCAGCACCATTCTAGGCTCAGTGAAAAAGCCAAGTTTCTGTGCTTGTGATCTTTATATTATGAAGGTGGACAATGAGCGTTATTGCAATAGACAACAGCACATCAGGAGGTGGAAGTGTGGATGACTTGAGTAAACAGGGTAGGGACAGAGTGGCCAGAGGTGTGGAATGCTGTTTTAGATATGCTGATTCTGTCTGTTTTCTCTGGTGGCAACACATTTCAGGCCCTTTTAGGCATATTAAGATTTCCAGATCAATTATAAGATCATAGGAAGCCATTGAGGGGTTTACAAGGGAGTGACCAGATGTGTGTTTTAAAAAGCAACTCCATTGCAGGTCATTAAGCCAGTGAAGAGGCTCTTGGATCTAGAGAGAGAAGAGAGAGGGAAGAGGGTGGATTTGAGAGTGATGCCATTCAGGAGGGGAATTGACAGGTCTTGGTGAATGACTCCTCCAAGGGCATAGGAGAGAAGGGTGTCAGCCTTTTTGGCCTCAAGGTTTCTGGCTGGTGCAACAGAGAAGGGGGATGAGATTGGACCTGAGGGGGTGATCATGAGGGGAGATATGGACTGTGAGTGGATGTGCTGTGTGGCCCTCAAATTTCTATATTGAGCAGGTCATTAGATTTGGGGCCCAGAGGAGAAATCTGGGCTGGAGAAATTACCTTGGGTGTGACTGAGGAACAGGAGTGATTGTCTAGGGAGAGTGTAGGGGGTGGGAAGGTAAGAGAGCCTCTAGCATTCAAGGCCAGCCCCTGAGGGTGGGCACCCGCTGAGGTGTTCTTGAGGATGGAGGCCCTGTGGAGAGCTGGGTCCTCTACTGGGAGTGGACAAGGGGAGAACAAGCCAAGGCAGCAGGTCTGCAGAGGGAAAGGCAGGTGAGGAATTTGAAATTGCAGAGTGGGATATGGCTGAGTAGGGTTGTGGCTGAAGAGGGAATAGGATCCAGTCCAGGATGGTTTTGGGGAAGGAGTGAAAAGCAAAAGAATAATTTTGGGAGGTGTGGTGATAGCTGAACTTGTTTACAGGGTAGCTGGAAGGATGGGTAGAGAGACAGGTGGATGATACAGAGGCAGTGAGAGACAATGGACAGTGCCACGGTTGGAGGAAGCAGGAAAGGCTGGGACCATTTGGTGGATGCTGGGGCCTAGGCACAGGGGTCTCTCAGGAAACGATTGGTATTTGTATGGAACTTATGTAGTGCCATTTAATCTTTTTCACAGCTGTGTGGGAAAGGGCTTCTATATGCTTGCCAGCCAAGGACACTTGCTCCTGTAGGTGTCTGCCCAGCCAGTAGGTGGGACCTCAGTGCTTCTCTGTTTCTTTTGAGCACATGACCAGCACATCTTGCCCTCCTATCCCCTCCTCTCAACACACCATAAACATACACTTAATGTTACACAGGGACAGGATTAAGGTTCAGCCAGCGATCATCTGCTGAGCCATTCCCAGCAGGCACCTACCTACCAGCAGTGTTTCAGTATCCTGTTTCATAGACGAGGGGGCAGACTCAGAGGTGAGGAATTGCATCCAAGCTTGCCCAGCACTTTTCATGGCCATGCACTTATGGGCATACAAGGCCCAGGGCCCTTGGAACCAAGGGTGTGGGAGGAAGGGGGAGGGCAGTAATGAGTTCTGAATGGCCCTGCTGTCCTCTGTTTCCTGTGCATGCCCAGTATCTTCAGGACACGATCTAAGGAGAATCTAGAGGCCCTGAGACTCTTACGTAGTACATGTTATCATTACTTAACCTGCCACTATTAAGTGAAAGATTGGACTAGAACAGTGGTCGGCAAACTGCGGCTCGTGAGCCTCAGTTTGCCCCTCCGTTGACTAATGAGTTTGCCGACCACTGGACTAGAATGTAGAACTCAAGTACTCTTACATTTCTCCTGTTCAGAAGTTATGCCTTCTGCTGAAGAGGCAAAGACTGGCCCAAACCTTACTCCCACACAGCTTCTCTGAGCTTTGGTAGGCCTGAGTACAGCATGGCTGATTTCATTGCATTGCAGCTTTGGTTTCTGTCATTTCCTCATTGGCTTCAGATATTTTTAACACAAGTAAGAATTCAATTTTGGAGTTTGTGTAATTATAAAATATAGTGTGCTCATGGTGAGGAAGTCATACATCACAAGAGAAGGTGAGGAAGAAGATAGAAGTGCCCTACCATTTCCATCTCCATTTCAATCGCCACAATTAATCACAAATAACATTTTTCATGGCGCATTGCTGTAGAAATTTTAAGTGTACAGAAAGGCTTCTGCAGGTAAAATAAATTTAATATGTAATTTGGGTCTCTTTCTTGATGAGCACATTCTGTTCTTTTTAATGATCACAGAGTATTCCATATTTATTCACATTTCACGGTTTCTGTCTTCATCCTCTTTTTTCTCTGTAAAAAACAACACTGTATTGAACTTGTTTGAATATATTTTGCAGAATATATAACTGGCAATGGAATTGCTGGATCAAAGGGAGTGTACATTTAAAATTTGGATGGGTATTCTCAAATTATCCTCACTACAAATGTCTTTTAGTGGAGGATTTTTGAGGGCACCTAGAATTATGAAACCTCCTGGGCCAGGATGGGGCAGGGATACTTCTGAGCTTCCTTGGGACCCTCACTGTCTTGAGCAGCATATGTGCTAGTTGCAGCAGCTCCCCTTGTTCTTTCTTAAATTGGACAAGAGGAAGTCAAAGAATGCTAGTCCAAGAGGTTGGGATTGACTTCTGCCCTTAACCTAGAACCTTGGAATGTTTTGTGGAGGTAAGTGGAGGGACGTCTGTCATCTGTCTTTTGTAGTTTGTCTTCTCCCCATATGGATGTGCTCATATAAAGTCTAGTGTTTGTCAATTTTGAGATATGTGCTCGGCGAGGTATATATGTGGATTCTCATAACAATTTGCTCTGTCACTGCTGTTTCTCCTGCTTTACAGTTGAGGAAACAGAGGCTCATGCTGAATGGAGAAGCCTAGATCTGATCTCATTCTGCACCCTCTCAGACACTGATGGGCTGCTTCAGTCCTGTTTGTTTAAAACAGCCATTTTCAACCAGTGTGCTTCAAGAATTTTTAAAACATGCAATACCTGACTATTTAGACAGGGGCACTGACCTCTTTTCCCTCTTAGATGGTCAAATAAAAAAATGACAACAGCCAACACAATAGCCGTCTAGAGCCGTGGTTGGCAAACTGCGGCTCGCGAGCCACATGCGGCTCTTTGGCCCCTTGAGTGTGGCTCTTCCACAAAATACCACAGCCTGGGGGAGTCTATTTTGAAGAAGTGGCGTTAGAAGAAGTTTAAGTTTAAAAAATTTGGCTCTCAAGAGAAATTTCAATCGTTGTACTGTTGATATTTGGCTCTGTTGACTAATGAGTTTGCCGACCACTGGTAGAGTGAATGAATAAAAAATACACCTATTCTTTGGTGTGCTTCAGCATTTTAGTAATTAGTTTGTGTGTGCCAATGAGATGAAAATGGTTGAACATAAGCATGTTCCTATGAGTATTAAAAGAAGTGGTAGTCATAATATATACTTTATTTTCCTGTGCACACTTCTTCAAGAAGAGGTTTTGTATCATCTTTATTTAAACATTTTATGCCTAATTATATCTTGTTTTATAACTAGAATGAATTTGAAACCAGGGAAAAATTTTAAATATGCTAAAAGGCATGAGGAGTTTAGGCCTAGTAAGAAATATTATTTGAAATAACAATATAGTCATATTTAATATTTCATATTTCTCTTATAAGAATTATGAAATAATTTATTTTATTTCCCCTGGAGGGAGAATTCTGAACCATAAATACAAAGATGTTTGTGGATGGTTATAAATCAGTTTATAACTGATTTCCAAATCAAAGAAAACCCACTGAAAGCCTAAGCTTTTCTTTCAAATGTTTTGTAAAAATAGGTTAAGGGGGCTGTTATAAGACTAGATAGTTGAGCTGTTCTGTGGTATTTTTATTTCAAAATACTCAGAAAGTCAATACTTTTGTTTTTTTTAGGGTGTTATTCACAGAATATCCAGCAGAGGTCACTGCCAGGTTGTGATTGAGCATAATTGCAGACACCCAGGGCAAGTCTGTGGCTGTGGTGCTTTCCAGAGGAAATGGGTCAGAGTGTGATGTGAAAATAGTTATATTTTATTTTAGAATGTTGTCACTAAAATTATTATAGGTGTCATAACAGCATTTGTAAGGTATCTCAGATGACATAACTGTTTCCTACTATGTAGATGTACTGAACATTTTACAGTTAGCCACTTATCAATATGGGGAATAATCCTAAAACATGGCTTGATTCCCTACTTTGATCCCTGCCCCAAAATTGATTTGAGTTTTAGAAATGAAATTTTACTACTTATGAATTTAGGGAGCAAATCTAATTTTTGGTAAAATTTTATTTTTTTGTACACTCCAGTGACCAGGCATTACATAACTTGATACATGATCATTACCATAAATCCTGAACCCATCCAACACCACACCTAGTTATTAGAGTATTATTTATTATATTCCCTATGTTGTGTTTTCATCCCCATGATGACTGTTCTGTAACAACCAATGTGTATTTCTTAAACCCTTCACTGCTCCCCGCCCACACCTCCCCAACCCCTTTCCCACCTGGCAACCAACAAAAAGTTCTCTGTATCTATGAGTCTGTTCTGCTTGTTCATTTTGTTTGTAGATTCAGTTGTTGATAGATATGTATTTATTGACCTTTTATTATTCATATTTTTGTCTTAATTATTGGTATAATTTAATATGAAGTAAAAACGAGAGCATGACAAGTCCTTAATGGTAGCTTCATGACTTCCTGCTGAGTTTTAATTGTTCTTAAATTTCAATCAAATATTCCTTAATCAGTTCTGAATCCTGGTAAATGACTGCGTTTTAAGTGAAGAATCATATAGCCTAGTTATGTTTACTCTCCATCTTTCCTCCTCCCCACAATGTCCAAATTATTTTTTTGTATTCTTTGTCTACCAGGTTAATACAGCCATTATATTTTGTGGACTTTGAATTGCCACAGTTTTCTTCAGTATAAGAATGGTGGGGTGCAATAAATGTATGTGTGTGTATTGTGTGTGTTATATATTGCACACATATAGATAAAGATACATTTTGCCAAAGTTTTTCAGTAAGTAAAAGTTTTGGATAATGTATACTAGTAGACATGTCTACATTTATGAGATTTGAGTATTTCATGCCTGCAAACTTGAATATTTGATGCCCATAAAATACCGTTGCATTTTTTAGGAGAGAATAATTTTATATTATCTTAGGGCCATGGTCGGCAAACTGCGGCTCGCGAGCCACATGCGGCTCTTTGGCCCCTTGAGTGTGGCTCTTCCACAAAATACTACGGCCTGGGCGAGTCTATTTTGAAGAAGTGGCGTTAGAAGAAGTTTAAGTTTAAAAAATTTGGCTCTCAAAAGAAATTTCAATCGTTGTACTGTTGATATTTGGCTCTGTTGACTAATGAGTTTGCCGACCACTGTAGGGTAACTTTTTCTGTTTCTTCTTACATTACTTTGTTTCAGGCCTCATCTCTCTTGCTTATTTCACATGCTTTTTTCCTCCCCAATTGCTCTGTGCTTCTTTAGAAATACTGTGTTGGCAGAGTCCACGAGAGGGCAGCACAACTCTGCAGCAAAGGTCAGCTTGGTTTTCCAGTTGGCAGGTGCGAGGTGCACTTGTGAGAACAAAGCACATTATTACTAAAGGGCAGAAACCTCAGTGACAAAGCATTGTAGTGAATTCAAATACAAAATTGGGAAATTCTCTGTCCCCATTGACTGGTCTTCACCACAAGGCATATACACACAATCGCTTGTAATTAAACTACACTTGTGGATGGGATTGAGCTAAATGTTAATAGATGCCTCATTGTGGAACTTCCAAAATCTGTGGCAGGCCTTTGATAGTGAGTTCTTTTTTATTGCTTGAATACTTATGAGTCATAAAAATGAGTTATTGGGAGGAAAGCTTGCTCTTGCCTCATCTTTGTTTTTGAAAAGAATGGAAAATACTTGCAAATAAAGACATATGGATTACTTTGTCCATCTTGCAAAAAACTTGCTCATAATACCTGATTGAGTCCTTGCTAACAGATTAATTTTATTTATTGAGTCCTGGAAAAAAGCAGGCACAAAACTGGACCGTTTAACTATTAAGTCTTTGGGAAAGTTTGTTTTTATTTTATATTATTAAGTTTGTTTTTATATCATTTGTGTAACTTGTGTCTTACACTTTATCTTGATATTTTAAAATTCTATTTTTCAATACAGTTGAAATTTAAGATGATTTTGTATTAGTTTCAGGTGCACATCATAGTAGTTAGATAACAAAGTTCTCCCCAGACTTTACCTTGAGTTTAAGTTCCTTTCTTTCAGGTTTCATGCCTTATTTTCAACTTTCTTATTGCATCACATAGAGTTTTGAATGTGATAAGGCCAGGCAAACATTTGTCTAAGATGTTTTAATAATTTAAGCAATTGCAAAATTTCTCCACCCTCAGTTCTCATGTTTAGCATACTTTTCCCAAACCCTGCACTGCTGCTCCTGCCTGTCCATCATAGCAGCCATGCCAACCTGCCCACTTCATGTACTAGCCCTCTAATCTAGCATGCAGGTGAATTAGCGGAGACATAGCTCATTATGAAGTAAATCTGTTTATTCTGCTAATTGGTTGACAACATTAGCCTTGGTGGGAACTGGCACTTCAGCACCACTGTTCTTTTGACTTTTGGTGGGATTTTTTGTTTTTCATTCTCCTGCGTGGCAGAAGCACTTGTGCAGTAACTATTTTTTTTTTTTTTTTTTTTTTTTTTTTTTTTTTTTTTTTTTTTTTTTTTGTCTCTTGCTTTCAGAGCCTCTCACCAGCAGCCTGCACAGACTGGGTGGTGAGATCAGGCAAGGTACCAGCAGTGAATAAGTGTCAGAGAAGTGTGACTGCCACGAAGGGTCATTAAGAAAGGAGGTGTTGGCCACAGGCCCTGATGGAGGGGCTAGGGCTCATGTGGAGTAGAGTGCAGGCTGACATGGACTTGGATCACTGAGGTGGTATGGAGATGCCAGCCCTGATGGAGTGATGGGAGGGGTTGTATATAGATGTACAGGAACCGAGGGCTGATAGTTGGTTTGGCTTAAACTGATGAAGGCTTCAACACATGCAGAGGCTTAGTTTATCTTTCAGGCAGAGTAAGAAAAACCATTGGAGTCTTTCTGTTTTAAAGAAAAACAATATATTAAGAAAAGTAATTCTTACCATCATTGGAACCAAACTGATAGAATATGATGTGATGTGGGGTGTGTACAGACTCTGTACTCAACAGGCCTGGGCTTAAGACTGGTTTGCCACACATCATCACATCCGTGATCTCAGGTAGTTCCAGAACCTGCCCAAACTTGGTCCATTGATCTGTGTAATGTCTACTCACATAGGTCATGTGGAGATTGTTAGATTATATTTAGAAAAGTCCAGCACAGTATCTGCTAAATTCCAGCAGGTGTCACACATTTGTTTTCCTTTCCACATCATCCTTTCCAATTGAATTAATAGAAAATATAATAATTAAAACAAATTTATTGAGTATTTTCTACACGTTGGTTGCTGACCTCAGGAATGAACAGTGTAGCAGACTTGATGGATGTGTTTAGGATAATAGGTGACATAATTTTGAGCCTTGGCTTTATACCAGCTACTGTACTAAGTGCTTTATTATCTTAGTTCTTTTAATAACTCTGTCAAGTTGGGAGTCCTTATCACTCTTAACCTCAGCTTACCCCTGAGGTCACTAGGGACAGACAGAAAGGTTTAGCTAACTTTTCCAAGTTGGGAAAAGAAAGAATCAGGCCTCATGCCCATTGTCTGGCCCCAGTCCCAAGCCACAACCATCATGCCCAGTGCCTCTCACTCACAAAGGTAGCCCAGAGCTGACCTTAGCAAAAATTGATTTACTAATCCTTTCTGGTACTGCATCTGAAATACCATGCCTTTAGCATTTCTATGCATATATGATGAGTATAGGCAATGTGATCAGTACAAGCACCCAGGGGGAAAGACACTTAAGCTTGAGCAAGTCATGTCACGCCTGCAGGCCGCAGTTCTCCTATTGGGTGCAGTGTTTTACATCAGGGCATTGTCAAAGATCTGAAACTACAATTAGGAGTTACTATTTGGGGACCTCATGGAGGACCCCATTCTTCAAGCTGGTGTTGGGCCTTAAACAGTGTTGTGTATGTTGCCTTTATTAATGCCAGCCAGCTGGCTCTCGCCTCATTCATATTCAGGATGTTGCCTCTTTGCCTTTTGATGCCTTTTGTTACCAGCACTGCAACTTCCCTCTTAACTAGAAATCACCTAACAAATGGAAAGGCTCCCAATTATGGAAATTACTAGAGGCCTGATGCATGAAATTCATGCAAGAGTAGGCCTTCCTTCCCCTGGCTGCCGGCACCAGCTTCCCTCTGGCACCGGAACCCGGGCTTCCCTCACAGCCCCAGCTTGTCCAGAAGGTCGCCCAGAAGGACATCCAGTCTAATTAGCATATTATGCTTTTGTATTATAGATATTTTGTAGCTTTCATTCAATATGTAATGGTATCTGCAAAAACAAAGCTTTTCCAAGTTACATTTGGAGTGTAGTTACTTAATGTGTGTGAGGGGACTTTTAGCCATGTTTTGTTTCTTTTCTTCTTATTAAACAGAACAATTCTTGAAAACCTTGCACCTGCCCTGCTTTGAAAGTTTTCTGTTCCGTTACAGCCTGTTTTTTATGTTTTGTTTTTTTAAAATTATAAATGTAGTTCATGCTCATGGAAAAAGAAAGTATGTAAAGTATAAAACTTAAAAAAAATGCACTGAATAACACTCCCCTTCCCTCCCATGGAGGGAAAATACAATCATCTTTTTTTTAGGAGTGGACATCCTTCCAGAAACCTCTGTACATATATGAGCATTTTAAACACCCCCTCTCACTCCCCGACACAAATATTTCTTACTATACATACTGTTCTGCCAGTGCATCTTGGATATATTTCTGCATCAGCAAATACAGATTGACTTCATCTGTTAACAGCTCCTTAGTATTTAGGGGATAGTTTCTTATAACTCCCCTATTTTTTTGTTTGTTCCAAAAAAACATGCTTTGGACACATTCCCAGTTTTTCCCACTCCACTTCCTATTATCCTTGCTCTTCCTGTCCTGCTTCCTTTAGGGAGAGTTTTTTCATCTACTAATATTATCCACTTAGCATTTTGCAGTTTTCGATTGCCCAGCTGTTAAACACTACCTTTTTAATTAGAAAGGCTCAGGTCACAGAACTCGAGCTGGAACTAGACAGGCAAATGCATTGAGTATGAAATTGGGGCAGGGAGCGGGGGTCAACTCATGCAATAATAACCTTTTATTCAAAATCTCAAAACCGTAGCTTCCGACTCGGGAGAACTTCCGGGGATGAAAGTTCTGCCTGGTTATTTGGTTGACAATCCAGGCTCCCCTGCCAGAACTCCACCGCTTCCTGGGTTCCTTCCTGAGTTGTCTTTGTCCACAGGGCTCTAGTTACCATTTAGATTTAATAGGAAGTAAAAAGATGCTCAAACAGTGTATTAGAAAAGCCATGATCAAAATTATAATTGACTCATATTTGAACCAATATAAATGTTATTAAGTGCTTTGATGATATTATAGTTTGCTAGGTTTATTTTCTACAACTGTGTGCTACCAACAATTTATATTTGTGTATAATCAGTATAATTAGCTTTTAACAGCATAAAATTTTCATTTTCAAAATGTGCACCTTTACCTAACCCCTTTTTAATTTCTCTCTAAATTAGACACAGCAATTCTGAGTTTTTCTACCTGGTGTAAATGCCATAGAAGCTGGGATTGGCAGCATTATCTATGATTATCTATATCAAACTATTCATAACACCCTTGTTTACTTTTGTTTCTGTATGTTTTGTGTGTCAATCTTTAAAAGTTAATTCCTTTATGCTAAGTACCTTAAGCCTGATGCACAGCAGCCCCTCAGTCTCCTACCTGATATCACGTGATGGCAGTGGTGGTTTGTTTGGCACAGATTATGGAGTTAGACTCTGGGTGTGAGCATGTTGTGGACAGGAGGAGGGAGACTTAGGAAGTAGAATAGGTAAAATCAGCAAAGAGCCAGATGCTGTGGTCTTAACGGAACAGTTCGTTTTCTTTTTTAGCTGACAGCACTGTGAATTTTTAAGTCTCTCATATTTATGTTTAAATACATATAAGTGCCCGATTATTCCAAGCACAATTACCAGTCCTGTATTACGTGAAGTTAGAGCAGTAGGATTTGTTCTGTGTTTTGGCATTTCCTCTAATGCTACAGGTGTCAGTTACCTGAGCAGACAGCTGGGGGAAGGTAGGGTCAGGTTCTTCACTGGCACCTTACAAATGGAGAATGAGGCTCCCAGACTCCCTATAACCACCATCCATCCTGTCCTAAGGGTGAGGCTGACTGTTGGCCTGGAGAATGTTCTCTCTGCACTTGTGCCTTGACTCTCACCTTACCCTGGTCAATATACTTGCCTTGACATCATTTACATTTTCAGGCCATATATGATTATGTTTTTGTATGAAATTTAGCAGAAAGCATGTTGGATTGATTGTTGGAGGGTAGCAGGGGAAGTTGGTCACATGGACATTTTGCCTCACTAGTTACTTACATCAGCCAGTTATGATAACTTGTGGATTTATAATTTTGGAAAATAAAGAGGTCTTGTTTGGCTCACAGAAATCGTTGTGTGTGTGTGTGTGTGTGTGTCCTTAAAGAGAGTGGTTGCATGTGGATGGAGATGTCCAAGTGGGCTGGTGGCCATGGCTGGTCATGCATTTGAAGGGCAGGAACCAGGACACCTGAAGGAGCTGCTTCCTGTGGTGGGGCCTAGGCCAGCCTTGGGCATGGTGGTGTGACCATGGTTTAAACATTCATAAAGCCAAACAAGACCTAGGAATGAGTTTGTTTTTCCAGTTTTGGTGATTGGGGACCATCTCTGTGCTGAGTAAGCTCAAGACCCATAGGAAATGGAAATATTTTTTTATTTTCTAAAATCTTGAGTTATCATTGCTGTGGCTGTCATTTTAGATCTGTCCCACCTCTTCCCTCCCCACTCTCTTCTCGTTTGATGGGATGTGTGTTTAGGTAACTTACTTAAGAGCTGCTCATTTATGTGGGGAATACTGATCAAGTTCAGCTGACCACATTGGGGACAGCTATATGTGTCTTCATGTATCTTATGCATTATATATTTAACTAAATATCTACATACTACATATACTCAGTATCTAAACATCCTCTATCTATAGTATTTGCTTAGTGAATAAATAAGCACCATGGACTGTTGACCTCAGGAAAATGACAAATTATTTAAAGAAATAATCTTAAAATCTCCGAATGAAAGCTGAGGGTCTTGAATATTTTGGTGCTTGTTGTTTTAAACAAATAACTAAACAAGGACAACCAGATGAGGTATTTTATCTCAAGCATTTGAGCTACTGGGTGGTCTCTTTATGGGTCCTCAATAATGCAGTGCAATATTAATTTTGATCAACCTTTGTGCCTACATATGATATATGGGCATTTGGGCCCACTGGGGGCTTTCCTCTAGCACAGTGGTCGGCAAACTGCGGCTCGCGAGCCACATGCGGCTCTTTGGCCCCTTGAGTGTGGCTCTTCCACAAAATACCACAGCCTGGGTGAGTCTATTTTGAAGAAATGGCGTTAGAAGAAGTTTAAGTTTAAAAAATTTGGCTCTCAAAAGAAATTTCAATCATTGTACTCTTGATGTTTGGCTCTGTTGACTAATGAGTTTGCTGACCACTGCTCTAGCAGATTGGGGGTGGTTTTATTTCTGGGGTTGCAGTAAGTGGATGCTCTAAGCAGCAGAACAAACATACTGCCATATCTGTACTCATTGACCTTAACTCCTATGAGAGAGAGAGAGAGAGAGAATATTAAGGGAGGAAAATCCCCTTTTGTGCTTTTGGATTAGTATTTTGTTACATGTAGACTTAAAGACTTCCTCTGCTTTTTGGTAAGACTATAAAGAGAGACCACATTAGTATAACCTTTGCCTCCTAAGGTGTGGATGAGTGCTTTGTGGTTGGAATTTAATTTTAACAGCTTTTATCAAACTGCTAAAAGATATTGAAAATCTTTAATGTGAGAATCAGGGGCAGTAAATCACATGCAGCCTTGTTAAAATTGATGTGCATAGTGTATGGGTGCAAGGACCACGTGTTTCTGCCCAGGGACTTTTCATGACTGCGCCAAGCTGTCCGTTACTCTCACCTTATAACTTTGCAATATTAAATGGCTCATAGAGCCTGTGCTGAAGTGGGGATTTAACACCTTCTCTCTCCCTTTTGGGGCAAGGTTTAAAGACCTATTATTTAACCCATTTGTAGGTTGTTTGGCTTTTCATAGGGATTTTTTTGAAGCATATAGTTAAATAATATTAGTGTCACCTGTGACATTGAATGTTGGCTTGTGAACTCTACTACCAGTGATGGAGATGGGGTGGCCATGGGAGACTTATCCCAGCTTGGCAGGAGTGTTGATGTGCAGTGGCGGAATCTGGACCTGGAGGTTGCAGTGCCCTGATGGCCCTCACCTGTTTTGACATCAGAGTCAGGTGAGCAGCCCTTGGCCTGAGCGGGTCTCTATGGGTGTCAGCTTTCTTGAGGGGCCTGCACAGGGTGGGGTGTTAGACTTCCAGCCTTTTGTCTTCTGTCTGCAGAGGGTCTAAAGGAGCAAATATAATGAAGACCTACCCTCTTCTCAGGCTGCTCTGGTCATCATAGGGTGGGTCTTGCTGACTGTGTTGGCCTCTGGGCACACCTGTGACATCTCAGAGTGCTCACCTGACTTTGGGGTGTCAGGGCTCACTCTCTTTCTGCTTTGGGTGTATGAACTGGATCCATTTAATCCAGTCTTGTGGCTTTAAGCGGAAATAAACTTGTCTGCCCAGATTCTGCCCTTAGTCAGCACAGGTCCTTTCCTTTGTGTTTTCTATCCTGTTTCTTTTCAGAAAGTTCTTATTTTCTCATAGTTATGTGACAGGGGTTAAAATATAATGCTTATTATGTAAAAGCTGTGGCCTATATTCCAACTGCTAGTTTCCTAACAGAGGGGGCCTTTTAGTTTTTTATGTACATTTTCCTGCTTAAAACAGAGGGGCATAAACATTATAGTAGGAGACAGTCAGGAAATACAGTTTTTCACTGAGAATGTATGTATGTTTGCCATGGGAGATGAAAGAAAATATAGTGCAGATGATAGCAGTGGGTACATGATTTTGTGCGAGTTCTGTGGGCCAGACAGCATGTGGCCAGAGGGTAAGAAGGACACATGAGTTTGGGGTGAGAGTGTCCAGCAGGCCTGTTTGGAGGAGGATTTGGAGGTCAAAGAATGGATTGGATTATTACCTTTGCTGAAATGTGCCAAGTTAAATTTTTCTAGCCCCTTTTGGTTACCTGTGGAAAATGTGGTCTCTTAGTTTTCCTTTTTAAAAATCTATATTGTTGACTGTACTACATGTGACCCCTCCCCCCTCACGTGCCCCCCCCCCCCAACACACATTGACCCCTTCTAGCCCCCACCCCAGGCCTTTACCACACTATTGTCTGTGTCCATGAGTTATGCATATATGTATACAAGTCCTTTGGTTGATCTCTTCCTACCTCCCCGCCCTCTTCTTTTAACCACTTGTTTTATTAAGATGGTAAAACATTCTTGTTCCAGAGGTTTTAAATTCAAATGCCTTGCTTTTAATAAAAGTTGAAGATTTTACATTAATTAAAACTGAACATGATTAGTTAGGGGAAAAGTTTGATAGCCTATTAAAAGATGCATATAAAATTCCCATTTTGGTTTAGTAGCATCCCTAAATAATGCATCTCTGATGTACATCAATAGTCATGAGCCTGGAGATGTTGTCAGACGTGGTGAAATGCTGTGCCTTCACACGTGGGAGCAGCCTTCAGTGGTGTTCTGTGCCTCATACTGTAGGTGTTTCCGACACAGCGCGTGAAAGTATCAATTTTCACTTTTGGGCTATTGAAGCTCAGTTTATATTACTTTATGCTTTTGTGTGTCTTAGTAGAGCACTTATTGGAGTAGATTTTTGCTGTTTTATCACTTTTCTTACTTTACCTTCAAGGGCCAGAAACACAAGTTTTACATGTAACCTGCAAACTCTTTAACTCTCACAAATGCTGAAGAGCTAGAAGAAGGTTACACCATTTGTCAGGAAAAAGAGGAAATAAATACAAAAAGGTACTGAAAAAGTTTATTAACACTCTTCCCCAGTGGTCATTTTGGAAGATTATAAGAAATAATATTCATGTGAAATATTCCCTGGGCACTAAAAAACAATAAGCCTGGCCAGTGGGTCTCAGTAGGTTGGAGAATCATTCCATTCACTGGAAGGTCATGAGTTCATTTCCTGGTAAGGGCACTTACCTGAGTTGCAGTTTTGATCCCTGGTTGGGGTGCGTACGGGAAGCAACCAATTGGTGTTTCTCTCTCTCTCTCTCTCTCTTTTTATCTCTCTCTCTCGCGTACGGGAAGCAACCAATTGGTGTTTCTCTCTCTCTCTCTCTCTCTCTCTCTCTCTCTCTCTCTTTTTATCTCTCTCTCTCTCCCCGCTTCCTTCCTCCCTCTCTAAAGTCAATTATAGAAAAAGCAACAAAAATCACAACCCAGGCACTACTGTCCTGTCGTGCATTTTTTTTTTTTTTTTTTTGGTCTAGAAAAAGAATTTTGTAAAGGAAACTAAACACCTGATTGAAGTTTATCCAATAAATTCAATCAACTATAATTTATTAATTTATTCAATGTTTTTATGTAGTCTGATGGGGCTAATTATAATTGATATCTATCTTCCTTACAGATACAAACTCATTTTTATCTCTAAGTGACTTTTCCTCCCAACCACAGAAGGAGGAAAACATTCTCTTGTGACAAATATCTAACTCATCCTTGTGTGACGATAGAAATGACTAGCTTGACTTAAAAATTATATTGTAAAATTATTTCCAGAAATTTCAAAGAAGAAAACATAATTTCTTTCCACACACACCATTTTCTATTTTGATATCCTTTTATTTAATTTAAAACATTAGCCTGCAAATTCAAAATTGATATTTATGTACAATTTATGGAAAATATAAATCATAAAAATGAAGTTCTTCTGGATAAATGATGATCTTGGATTTTTGTTCCTGGAATATTTTCCAAATTAAGTTCTATAAATGTATCTTTCCTTCTATATATCTCTAATAGGTGTGTAATATATGCCCTGTTAGAGGAGTTCTATTGTTTGCTTTCAACAGAGAATGTGGTCAGATGTAATATGAGCTTGATTGGGGTTAAGTAAAATTCTCTAATTGAAACAAGTAAAGGAATGGCCATCTTTAGGAGAACCTGGTTCTTCTACTGATTTTACTAAATGTGTGTAAATTAAATAATAAATAAACAATTGAGATTCATGTGTTGAGAACTCTTTCTTTAGCTGGCACAGAATGTTATGTAAACCTGAGCTCTGTGGGTTGGATACTTATCAAATTGCATTTTAAATGAAAATATACTTAGATTCCCAATCCTTTTCAAGTTTTGGTACCATGAAGTAGGTATAAGAAGAGAAAAAATTGACATTAAAAAAATTAAATCTGTGCACAATATGATTGTATTTGTCTTTAGTGGATAGCCTGTCACTAAACTTCTAGAAAATAAAAACATTATGCATGCTTCTTCAGAAAGTATAGTGTTTAAATAAAAGTTAATATAAGATTTGTGTGCAGAGGTGTGAAGGTAGAGGGGCTGGCTATTCATTTTAGGTCATGGTGGTGTTGCAGATAAGCTGCCAGGCGATGCGGGAGATTAATTAGCGGGGCACTCAGAGGGTATTCAGCAAAGTAGCCTTTATTGAAGATGCACTAGTGCTGTGACTCAGGGGAGTCAGTCTCCAAATCCTGAGCGATGGATATGAATGAAGCTTTCCCTTTATACCTTTAGTTTTTATGTCCCCCAAATATGGATCAGGCTTCCGGACTTTTCTTGGACTTTGCAGCCCCCCGTGAGTTGGGATGGGGGAAGTGAGATTACACTCAGAGGCTTGGCTTGTCCGGCACCAGTGCTGCTAACCCCCTCCGGGGGTTGTATATGGTTCATCATTTATGGCCTCTGTAAAATGGGAGTATTTTGGGAAACAGGTTCTGCAAGGCAGGACAGGCATCACAGATAAGAATGTAGTTAATTATCGGCTAGCAAGAGTGTGCATCAGAATGCAGGTTACTGGTACAGATTCACATAGTTAGCCGTCCCCCTCCCGCCAGTGTCTTATTTTCCCTTTCATTCTTCCTTCTTGATCCTCAAGCTAGCCTTAGCCTTGGGGATTACAGAGGACTCAGGAATGGGCATAGGGTCGCTGACCGCTCTCTGGCTACTTCCTGCTGAGGAGGGAAGTTGTTATGGGGTTCAGCAGCTTGAGTCTTCTTCATCTTCCCTAAGAGGGTCATAATGGTAATTCTGCATCCTGGCTTGTAGCACCATTTGGAGCTTGAAGGGCTCTAATCTGGAGGAGATATAGCAGGTTAAATAGTTGAGTAAGCATGGCCCAAAGGTGATTACTAAGAGTAATGCTGAGGCAAGTGGTAAGAAAGGAAGTAACCATGTGGTGAGATGGCTAAGGATAAGTCCGTAAGTGGTAGCTTGCTCATTTCTGGCTAGTCGGTCCTTAGCTCATAGTAGGTTTTTTACTATGTCTTGTACTACTCTAGATCGATTAGCAAAGAAACAACGTTCCTCCTCTAGTGCCTGGCAGATTCCTCCTTTTTTGGCAGCAAGGTGGTCCAGTCCTCACTGGTTTTGTAATACAGCCTCTGCTAGGGAGTTACTTTGGTCCTGTAGATTCTGTAAAGCTGATGAGATCTGGAGGAGCTTTTGCACAGTGTCCCATGCTAATTCCTGTATTGCTGCTTGTTGTACTCCTCAGGACGCATCCAAAAGGGATAGGCTTCCTGTGACTCTGACCCCAAGTATTACTGGGATCGACTGTATAGTCCACTTTGTACAAGGGCTAGGGCCTGGAGGTATTTGTGCTGATTCTTCTCCATATAGAGTGATGCCCAGTAAGCGTCAAGCTAGATAACAAGTACCAGTTCCTTCAGAGGATAAGCATTTTTTAAAAAATCTTTATTGTTCGGATTATTACAGTTGTCCCTCTTTTTTTCCCCCCATAGCTCCCCTCCAACCGGTTCCCACCCCACCCTCTGCCCTTACCCCCCGCCCCCCAACTGTCCTCATCCATAGGTATACGATTTTTGTCCAGTCTCTTCCCGCACCCCCATACCCACTTCCACCCGAGAATTGTCAGTCCACTCCCTTTCTATGCCCCTGATTCTATTATATTCACCAGTTTATTCTGTTCATCCGATTATTTTATTCACTTGATTTTTAGATTCACTTGTTGATAGATACCTATTTGTTGTTCATAATTTTTATCTTTACCTTTTTCTTCTTCCTCTTCTTACAGAATACCCTTCAGCATTTCATATAATACTGGTTTGGTGGTGATGAACTCCTTTAGCTTTTTCTTATCTGTGAAGCTCTTTATCTGCCCTTCAATTCTGAATGATAGCTTTGTTGGGTAGAGTAATCTTGATTGTAGGTTCTTGCTATTCATCACTTTGAATATTTCTTGCCATTCCCTTCTGGCCTGCATAGTTTCTGTTGAGAAATCAGCTGACAGTCGTATGGGTACTCCCTTGCAGGTAACTAACTGTTTTTCTCTTGCTGCTTTCATGATGCTCTTTTTGTCTTTTGCTCTTGGCATTATAATTATGATGTGTCTTGGTGTGGTCCTCTTTGGATTCCTCTTGTTTGGGGTTCTCTGAACTTCCTGTACTTGTAAGTCTATTTCTTTCACCAGGTGGGGGAAGTTTTCTGTCATTATTTCTTCAAATAGGTTTTCAATATCTTGCGCTCTCTCTCTTCTTCTGGCACCCCTATAATTCAGATGTTGGTATGCTTGAAGTTGTCCCAGAGGCTTCTTACACTATCTTCATATTTTTAGATTCTTTTTTCTTTTTTCTTTTCCAGTTGGGTGTTTTTTGCTTCTTTGTATTTCAAATCTTTGACTTGATTCTTGCGATCTTTTAGTCTGCTGTTGGATCTTTGTATATTATTCTTTATTTCAGTCAGTGTATGCTTAATTTCTAGTTGGTTTTTTTTCATATCCTGGAGGGACTCACTAAAATTATCGGCGGTTTCTAGAAAATTCTTGAAAAACCTTATAACCGTGGTTTTGAACTCTATATCCAGTAGTTTGCTTTCCTCCATTTCTGTCATTTGTGACCTGTTTCTTTGTTTCTGCATTTTGGCTGCTTCCTTGAGTTGATAGAGTGGCTTTGTGTGCTTGGTGTCCTATAGGGCCCAGTGGCTCAACCTCCCCAGTTACCTGAGGTGGACAATCTTGGCGCACCCCTTTGTGGACTGTGTGCATAGTCTTGTTGTAGTTAAGCCTTGATTGTTGTTGGTATCACTAGGATAAATTGACCTCCATGCCAATTGGCTGTGAGGATCAGCTGTGTCTACGCTGGGAGAACTTCTGTGCTGGAGACACCCTTATGGGAGAAGACTTGCAAAAGCCTCTGTGCTCAGCTTGGATGGGGCAGAGTCTCAGGGCGGAGCAGACAGCATTGGTTTCCCGTCAGCCCTGCCCTAAGAGGCCCCTGGGTCTCAGTGTCCCATGGTAATCGCTGCAAGCACCTTTGAGAGAAAGCTGCCCTCGAGGTCCCCAGAATCTCGCCCGGAACTGGAGTTCAGAGCTGTTGGGAGCTTTTGTCTCCCTCCCGATTGAGAAAGCCAGCCGCATACTCAGTTGCCAGCCCTCTCCACGTGCACCCTCTCCACGCGCACGCCTTGGTACCTCTGCCTTCTGCAGCTCCTGAGTCTCAGTGTGCTTTTCTCTTTCCTTCTAGTTGTAGAATTTCCACTCAGCCAGCCTCCCTGTTGTTCTGGATGATGTCCGTTTTGTCTTTTAGTTGTAGTTTTGAAATTGTTGTGCGAGGCAGCAGTTTAGGTGTTTACTTATGCCGCCATCTTAGTTTCTCCTTACAGTGCTTCTGTGTCTCCGTAGGGGCAGAAGAGTTCTCCTCCTGGTACTAGTCTAGGGTTCCAGTTACACTCATAAAAAGACAAAATAAGAATTATTAGAAAGATAAAAACAATGATTATCCAGAAATACCAGAGCATATTACTTTTAGGGGGACATAAGAAAGAAATATTTAAGTAAGGGAGAATTCAGCAGGGTGTTATCTGAATTCCTTGGAGCAGGTTGATCAGCCAAGTCTGCCATCTTCTTGAGGGTAATCCGCAGGGTGTTTCTGTTCGGAGGTCACCTTCCATTCATGTTGGTGTCACTTGGCTGGTGGGCTGCTTTCACCCGGTAGTGGTGGATCCACGTGTTCTGTCTTGCAACCTTGAGAGCTGTGGGGCTGGTTAGCATGATGGGATAGGTTCCCTTCCAAGGTGGCTTAAAGGGTTCCTTTTTCCAATCCTCTACCCAAACCTGGTCTCCAGGCTTATTAGGGTGCACAGCCAATCGGTCAGTAATGCATCTATGTACTTCAAAGATAGTTTTCCCAAGTCCTTGTAATTGCTTCTGAATTTCTAAGTTTCCTATTTTCCCCAAATCTCCCTTTGGCTGAATTAAGGAAGGGGTCAGCCATATAGAATTTCAAAGGGAGAGAAACCTACCCTGGCCCTCGGGGTACAGCACACCCGCAGGGGTACAAGAGGCAAGATATCTGTCCAGGGTAAGGTTGTCTCTTGGCATAGCTTAGCCATAGCCTGCTTGAGAGTCTGGTCCATGTGCTCTACTTTCCCTGAGCTCTGGGGTCTGTAAGCTGTATGTAAGTTCCATTTAATTCCTAAGGCCTTAGCTACTTGCCGTACCACTTTGGCTGCAAAGGTTGGGCCATTATGTGATCCTATGGTTATAAGTATTCCATACTGCGGAATTATGTCCTTCAGCAATGCCTTAGTGACTTCTCTTGCCTTCTCTGTGTGAATAGGATATGCCTTGACCCAGCCTAAATAAGTGCATATAAAGACTATGAGATATTTATTCCCTCTACTAGACCCTATTTCTGTAAAATGTACCTCTGAATCCTCAAAGAGAGCTTGCCCATGGTGCTATACTCCTGTCGGTCCCACAGGACCCTGTTTGGCATTGTTCTGTGCACAGAGGAGGCAATGCTGAGAGACTGAGGCACATAAGGAGAGAAGACAGACAATTAAGTAGTATCTGTCTAACAAAGCTTCTAGGGCAGTCTTCCCTAAATGAGTAAGTTCATGCTGCTGGAGGACTATCTTATGGGCTAACTGTTCTGGGACATAGACCCTATGATCTGGGCGTGTCCACCAACCTTCATCGTCTTACCCCCTTTTTGCTGGGCCTATTCCTCCTCCTGAGGAGTGTATTTTGGAGGTTCAGGTAATTCAGGGGCCAACATGATCCATGCCAGTGCTACTTGTTCTTTAGCAGCCAGCTTGGCTGCTGCGTGTGTAAATGATTTCCTTCTGACACTGAATCTTTCCCTTTTTGGTGACCTTTACAGTGGATAACAGCTATTTCCTTGGGCTCCCAGATAGCTTCTAGTAATTTTAGGATTTCATTCTAGTTTTTGATTCCTTTCCCTCCAGTGATCAGGAGTCCTCTTTCCTTGTATATAGCCCCGTGGATATGCAGGTGGCAAAGGCATAGCGCGAGTCGGTGTAAATGTTAGCACGCTTTTCCTTCCTGAGCTCTAAGGCTCTGACCAGGGCCCAGAGTTCTGCCCTCTGAGCTGACCATTCTTTGGGCAGAGCCTGTGCCTTTACTGTCTCAAAGTCTGATACTACTGCATATCTGGCTCGTCTTTTCCCTTCATCTAGAAACCTGCTCTCATCTGTATAAAATATAAGATCCGGATTCTGCAGAGAGGCTCATCTGTTAGATCTGGCGGCTAGAGTTAACCTTCTCTAGAACTTCTAGGCAATCATGCTTATGAGCTTCCTCAGCGACAGGTAAGAAAGTGGCAGGATTAAGAGTTCTCACTGCTTCTAATCATATGGATTTTCACATAAAAGCCCTTGATATTGAGGCATTCAAGCATGAGTTAGCCAATGCTGCCTCCTATGTTCCATTAGGGTGACAACAGCATGAGGTACTTTTACATTTAAATTTTATCCTAAGGTAAGCTTATCCGCTTCTTTGACTAATAATGCCGTGGCTGTAAGGGCCCTAAGACATGGGGGCCACCCAGAGGCAACCAAGTTAATCTGTTTGGAGAGATACGCTACTGGTCTTTGCCAGAGCCCAAACTCCTAGGTTAGAACTCCTAGGGCTACCCTGTTGTTCTCGTGAATGAAGAGGTTAAAGTCCCATGTCACATCTGGTAGCCCTAGTGCTGGGTCTTCATTGAGCTTTGCCTTTATGGTGGTGAAGACCTTTTCCTGCTCAGGACCCCAGTCAGTGGGTGCCTTCTCCTCTCCTTTTTAAAAAAGCTTCATAGATAGGCTTAGCTAGATCTGAAAACCCTCGGACCCAAATTCGACAAAATCCTACTGCTCCCAGGAATTCCCGAATCTGCTGCCGGGTACTGGGGACTGGAATAGCACATACTGCTTGCTTCTTTTTAGTCCCTAGTCTTCGTTTTCCTTGAGTGATTCGGAAACCTAGGTACTTGACTTGTCTCTGACAGATTTGTGCCTTTTTCTTGGACACTGTGTAACTTGTTTCAGTTAAGAGTCTCAGAAGGGCTCATGTTCTTTCCCAGCACTGAGCTCGCCTGGAGCTAGCCAGTAGGAGATTGTCTACATATTGGAATAGAATGCACCCCAAGTCCTGTCATGGGAATTTGGACAGATCAGATGCTAGCGCTCCGCTAAAAAAAGTCAGGGAGTTCTTGAACCCTTGTGGCAGTTTGGTCCAGGTGAACTGCTCGATGGCCCCTGTAGTTGGGTTTTCCCACTCAAAGGCAAACAGGGGCTGATTGGAGGGTGCCAAATGAAGGCAGCAAAAGGCATCTTTCAGATCTAGACATGTAAACTGTTCTGCCTCTGGTGGAATGAGTCCCAGAAGAGTGTAGGTGTTTGGCAGCGCCAATGTAGGGTTATAACAGCCTCATTAACAGCCCGCAGGTTCTGCACCGGGTGATGATCATTAGTCCCAGGCTTTTTGACGGGCAAGAGAGGGGTGTTCCATGGAGACTGACACCATTTAAGAAGTCTTCACTAAAGCAGCCGGTCTAAGTGGACCTGAATTCCTAGGCGTGCATCCCTTGGAATTGGATATTGGCAGATTTTGACAGGCTGTGCCCAGGCTTCAAGTCAGTCAGTACTGGGGCGTGGTCCTTGGCCAGGCCAGGGAGATTTCCTTCTACCCAGACCAGCGGGAATTCTTCCTCTAATTCAGGCTCTAATGGAGAGTCCTTTGACTGGGATGTATAAAGTCCCCATTCTTCCTCCTTGGGTAATGCTGAGGACAGGATCATTGGAGAGGTCCCCTCACCTAGGCGCAACTGTGCTGAACCATCTGGGACAAAGGTGATCTCTGCCCCCATCTTGGCTAAAAGTTCTCTACCCATTAGAGGCAATGGACAATCTGGCAAGTACAGGAATGCATGGATCACTTGGTGGCTGCCAAGGTGGCATGGGTGAGGGCGGCAGAATGGTCTACGGGTCTGGTCCCCGTAGCTCCAATAATGGTGACCTCCTTTCCTGAGAGAGGAGCTACCTTCTGAATGACTACCAAGTGCTCAGCCCCCATATTGACCATAAAGTTCACAGTCTGGCCCCCAATTTTCATTCTGACCATGGGCTCATGGGGGCCCAGTTGGAAAGAGTCCAGTCTGTCCTAGACCAAATTGGCTGCCACCAGTCCAATGAGATCTGCCTCAGGCGGTTCCAGTTGGTGGCAGCTGGGTGGGTGGACAACCCTGACTTCCTTTTCTGGAGGTTTGGACATTCATTTTTCCAGTGTCCAGATTCCTTACAATAGGCACACTGATCCCGCTTAAGGTTTGTCCTCCTCCCCGCTGGCCTGGGTTCTTGTTTCCCTTTCTTATCTGTCTGGAAGCTTGATTCCTTAATAGCCGCCACTATCAAGGTTGCTTTCTTTTTCAGTCTCTCCTCCGCTTCCTTCTTAGCTGCCCTTTCTTGGTTAATGAAAACCTTGTTTGCTATTTCTAGGAGCTTGGTTGTGTTTTCCCCCCACAAATCCTTTGAGCTTCTGTAGCTTTCTCCTTATAGGGCTGAGCCTGACCTACAAAGGCTGCATTGACCATAGTTTGATTTTCTGGGGCTTTTGGGTCAAAAGGAGTGTAGGTCTGATATGCCTCACAGAGTCTCTCATAGAAGGCTTCTGGACTTTCATCAGGTTTCTGGAAGACCTCAGAGGTCTTGTCCACATTGGTGGGCTTCTTGGCCCTGGCCCTGAGTCCCTGGAGGAAGGCCAGTTAGTATCTCTCTAACCTGGTCTTTCTGTCTTCTGAGTTCGGGTCCGTCTGGGTTCCTCATCTGGGAGGGCCTCCCTGGCTCATCTGTCTGTGTCTAATCTCCCTTCTGGGGCCAGGGTCTGGAGCCATTTCTGAGCTTCCATTACTATTCTCATGCGCTCCTCAGTGTTAAAGAGCATGAGAAGGAGTTGCTTGCAGTCAACCCAGGTGGGCTTATGGGTATGGAAAATTGACTCTAGGAGGTCTACCATGGCCTGAGGTTTTTTCAGAATAAGCTGGAGTGTGATGTTTCCAATTCAGGAGATCAGTTGTGGTAAAAGGTTGTTAGTAAAAGACGGAGCCCCCCTCTTGTAGGGTCCCATCTTCTCCAAGCACTTGGTGACCCTGAGTCTCCCAGAGAGGCATCTGGAAAGCTGGGGGTGGTGTGAGTCCCTGATCAGCTGAGCGCAAGCGCCATCCAACTGGCTCTGGAGAGTCTGGTTGGGGAGAGACGGAAGGAGGTGGTGTATCTAAGCTTCCCTGATCGGGACAAGGAGCACTGTGTGCCACTTGAGGCACATATGGAAGTGGTAAAACTGGCAGGGCTTCCTCAGGGGGTTCTTGCAGAATAGGAGGCTTATTCCCTCTGAGGGGCCTGCTTCTCTTCTCCTGCCTGTCTCTTTTCTCCTGCCACTAAAACCTTACTCTGTCCCTTCTTACACACACAGAGCCAGATCCAATGTGGCTTGAGCTGAGATATTTCCAGTCACTGATCAATGTAGGGAAACTGATTGGGATGACCTGGGTCTCCCATTATAACTCAGTAACATTCCTGATTGTGGGGACATCCATTGTACCCTCCGCTGGCCATCCTACCCCAAAAGATGGCCAGTCTATATCACACATCTTAACTTTCAGGGAACTAATTTCACCTTATAGTCCCCACTAAAACCTTTCTTAAATTCTTTAACATGCATTCTAAAACAGTAGGTTTGGAGGAACTACTTCCCATATTTGCAGTTAAACTGTGTAATCCCTGCCAGTTAACAGAGACACAGGACAAACACAACGTAACCTTTGCTACACACAGACTCTTACATTCATTCATATTCACACACCAGTCAGTTTGAGCTTTGACTTCCACCCATGAAAAGTCCCTGAACTGAGGTAAATATTTTGCCTAAGTGGTGATCAGCCACTTCTTATGTCCCAAAAGACAGGCCTGAACTTGGACTGGTCCCCCAGGGGAAAAATCACTGGTCAGATGTCTAGTTCCAGAAAGGGCTTTTCTGTCCTCCTTGGAGTCCACTGGGGCGCGAGTGGGGGTCCCGGTCTTCTGGGCCCAATGAGCACTGGAACCCAGTAAATCACTGGAGGCATGCCTTTCCTGTCTTCAGGGCAGCCTGGGCAAATGGACCTGGCCATCGGCCTTTACCAGCGGTGCCCTAAGTGGGCAGCACAACTGGTATTTTTCCCAGCCAATGCATCAAATTAATGTTGTAGATAAGCTGCCAGGCAATGCGGGATAGTAATCAGCCGGGCACTCAGAGGGTATTCAGAAAAGTAGCCTTTATTGCAGATACACTAGTGCCGTGACTCAGGGGTGTCAGTCTCCAAATCTTGAGCGATGGATATGGACGAAGCTTTCCCTTTGTACCTTTAGTTTGTGTCCCCCCAAATATGGATCAAGCTTCTGGACTTTTCTCAGGCTTTGCAGCCCCCCCCGCCGTGAGTTGGGATGGGGGAAGTGAGATTACACTCAGAGGCTTGGCCTATCTGGCACCAGTGCTGCCAACCCCCTCCAGTGCTTGTATATGGTTCATGATTTATGGCCTTTGTAAAATGGGAGTATCCCGGGAAACAGGTTTTGCAAGGCAGGACAGGCATCACAGTTAAGAATGGAGTTAATTATAGGCTAGCAAGAGTGTGCATCAGAATGCAGGTTTCTAGCCCAGATTCAGATAGCTAGGCTCCCCCCCCTGCCCCAACCAAATGTCTTATTTTTCCTTTCAGTGTGGAGCTAGGTGTTGGGGTCCCCACGTGTGTTCTAGAGCTGCTAAGAATGTACAAATATGTCATGCTCTAATGTGAAATGTTGGAAACTACTAATTCTTCAATGTATCTTGCCTGATGAAATCTTCTGTGTAAACCTTGGAATAGAGTGTTCTCCTGCTGTGTCTGTTCAAAGATTTCTTATCAATATGTCATTGCTGAGAGAAGGCTTGAGGTTACACCCTGGCCTCCTTGGTAAACGTGTGCCATTCCTGATATTGTGGCGACACTTGCACACCATGCTCACTGCGTTGCCATGAAATTTTAGGTGACTCAACTGGGTGGTAAGTAGAGAATGCATGTGGCAATATGGTGATGCTGCTCCTCTCATTTCTAAGATTTGAGTGCTTCTCATCGCATGTGTAGTTTTCATAAGGAATGAAGTTGGTTCATTGTTAGTGATTCAACTTTGGTTCAGAAATTCCTCACTTCTCTTTCAAGCTTTTGAATCAGTTTAATTAGAGTGTCCAGAAATTACAAATTTTATTTGTAAGAATTTTAAGCTGAGAATGTGTAACAACAGAAATGCAAAAACTAATTGGATTCTGAAGTTCATATAATCCTCAATCCCAATTTCAGTTTACTGTTTAATTCCTCAACAGCCCCATTGTTTTCTTCAATTGTCTTTTTAATAACAAATGATATACATTCCAAATTAGACAAGTGTATGCTGATGTTGATTTTAGTTTGTTTCTATAAGAAGGTTCTCTGAAAGATTTTGTTTGCAAAATGGTTTCTCATCCTGGTTCAGAGAGGAAATGGAGGAAGAGAGAGAGAGTTTCTATTTTACAAGTCACATGACCAATGAGAAAGCCTTGGGGAGTGGTAGCCAGGTGACATTAGAAAGGAAGCTGGGTCATTGTGGTGGACCTTAAATATTTCCCTGGCATTGAGGTACATGCCCTGTGATTGAGTATGGAGGGAGAGGTGTTGAGTAGGTGAAAAAACGATGAATGAAACATGAAGAATTTAGTATTTTGGAGATCCAATTGGAAATGGTCAGTTAGGGAGATAACGTAGCTAAAAAGACATTTGAAGTTTTGAAATACCATCTATTTTGAAATGGTCTATCTCTTTGTTGCTTTAAAGATGCATTTGGTTTATTTTGAGCCTATTATTTTTGGGGTACATTTTCTTTAAAAATGGGATCATAGGTATTTACCAGAGTGCTGTTCTTCCTTTTTTGAGAAATTACTTTTTAATATCTACACTAATTGTGACTCATTTTGTCAGTGTTTTGGAAGTGTTCTCACATGCTGGCCTCAGTGGTGCAGGATGTCTCTTAACATCACAAGCATTGAAAAAAGCTATTTTTAGTGGGGTGGGAAAGGAAGGCATATCAATTTTTAAAGGCATCACTTGATTTTCAAACAAAGGTAAGAATTTCTAGAGCTTTGATATTTGTGCATTTTGTAATGTTGGAAGGTCTTAGGTCAAAAGGCTTTGGATTTTATTTAGGTACTTTGTAGGTCATTGTTAGTTATTCATTATTGAATGCTTAACAAACATATCCTTTGTTAAGTTCTTAACATTTTTTTAAATATTTTTTTTATTGATTTCAGAGAGGAAGAGAGAGGGAGAGTTAGAAACATGAATTATGAGAGAGAATCATTGATCAGTTGCCTCCTGCATGCTTCACACTGGGGATCGAGCCTGCAACCTGGACATGTGCCTGACTGGGAATCAAATCATGATCTCCTGGTTCGTAGGTCAACCCTCAACCACTGAGCCACATAGGCCGGACAGTTCTTTTTTTTTTTTTTTTTTTATTTTATTGATATTTTACAGAGAGGAAGGGAGAGGGATAGAGAGCTAGAAACATCGATGAGAGAGAAACATCGATCAGCTGCCTCCTGCACACCTCCCACTGGGGATGTGCCCACAACCAAGGTACATGCCCTTGACTGGAATCAAACCCGGGACCCTTTAGTCCGCAGGCCGACGCTCTATCCACTGAGCCAAACCGTTTTTGGCTAGGCCGGACAGTTCTTAACATTTTAAAATAAAGATTAGGGAGACTGAATTTCAGAGGAAGTGATAGAGAAGTTGTGCTTTTTTTTTTTTTTTTTTTTTTTTTTAAGCCCTAGGCTTAGGGTACACAAAGGTCATAGTTTTGAGGATCTTCTGTTGGTACACTAATACAATTTTCACAGCAGAGAATATAGGTGAGTACCAATATTTAGAGATAGGCCATAGCTAAACTTAAATTTCAAAGTAAATTGCATTTCTTTTAATTTTTACCTCTCACCGTTTTGCCCACAACTAGTAATTAAAAAAAAATTAAGGATAAACATTTAAAGATATAATTTTGCTTTCTTTAGGCTCTCTGCATCCCTGGAATATAGCTCCTTATTCTTCAAGGGTAGCTGTCCCTTTTATGAGTTTAAATGTATAAAACCAGTCCTTCTGCCTCCTTGTATATGCTCTGTTTTCAGTGTGTAAATATATTAGTTAATTGTGGTCTTTAGGGCCAAATTACTAGGTTATTAATAGACAAATTGAAATATGCTTTAGAAAACTTTCTTTTAAAAATTATGTAAAAATGTCAACGGGTATGTAAAATGTTTTAAAAATATGTTAGGTATTTTGAGCATGACTTAAGGAAAGAACTCATCTGGGTATAGTTAGATAATCTGGTAATAAATGCTGTCAATTAGTTTTGTTACCCTTAAACAGTATACTTTTTTGGGGGGGGTCTCACCCTAATTTTCTTTGAACTTTACAGTTTTTTATTCCCTTTTCTGTCTTCTTTTTTTCATTTTTATTTTATATTTTATATATAGTAGGGGCCCATGCACGAATTTGTGCACTGTGAAAGGAACTGTGGGCTGCGAGGCTGCGGTGGGCACAGGGGCGGGTCTCGGTCCATCCTCCATGCCTCCTCTCGGCCCCTCCCACTGCGCCCCCCCCCACTGTGGCCCCCGTCCCCTGTCTGCCAGCAGCCCCACCCCCGCTGCCACTGCTCCCATGCACTGACAGCTGGCCCCACTCACACCTGCTGTCATCGTCGAGTGATTTGGGCTGGCGCCAGCAGCGGGTGCAAGCAGGGCCAGCGTCGTCAGTGGGTGTGAGTGTCGGCTGCTGCCCCGATCGCCCCTTAGGAGCAGGGTGAGGTGCAGAAGCACTCTGGGGTGATTGGGGCCTGCAGTGGGTGCAAGTGCCTGGCGAGACCGTGGCCTGTGGGAGCAAAGAATTTTCAGGAACCACCAGAGGCTCGCCCCGATGACAACGACCAGTGCCCCACCTTGGTCTGGCATCCCAGTTCACCTGCTCCACCATCCTGCCACGGCCAACGCCTGCCATGTTCTGGGCCCGCCTTCTGGTGGTCAGCACACATCATAGTGACCAGTTGTTTGGTTGTCCCGCCGTTCGGTCTATTTGCATATTAGGGTTTTATATCCTAATATATAAAGAGCCAGGGGCCATCATGATGGAAATGACTGAACAGAAGACTGGTCGCCATGAGGTGGCATTGACTGGCGAGTGGGCTGAACTGCTAACCTCTCGTTCCCTCCCCGACTCCCGTGGGCAGTGGAGGCAGCTCCCTCCTGCCTCCCGCGGCTCAGGTGGCTCCCTCCCGCCTCTTGCTCCCGCCTCCTGTGGGCGCTGGCGGTTCCCACCAGTCTCCAGTGAACCACCACCGCCGCCCACTGTAGCCAGTGAACCAGCCCGATCAGAGGGTGGGGCCAGCCAACCTCATGGCCCCTCCCCCCGCTGGCCTGCCCCTGATGGGACTCTTCCATCCGGATCAAGAGCGGGCTGCACAGAGCCCGGACCCTTCCTGGCAGCCCTGAGTGCCTGGGGTTGAGAATTCTAATGGCCTTGCCCAGAGGCGCCTGACGGGCAGAGACAGGGACCACAGGCCTCCCGGGAGCACCACAGGGTTGGCAAGGAGAGGAGAGGGCCTGCGGAGAGGGAGGAGGCGAAGTCAGCAGACGTCAGCCCAGAATTCAGCCCTTCCCCCCAGAGGCAGTGGGCCCTCAACCCAGAACCCTATCCTGAATCATAAGAGCCCAAGGGAGGCTTCAGGAAGCTCTACACAGAGCTGTGCGTTGAGAACGAGAGACTTCGTGAGGCCCTTACCAAGACCAAGCTGCTGGCTGGCACAGCTCAAGATGGAGCTGGAGCATGCCATGCAGAGGCAGGAGTGCTTTGCAGAGAGGCTGGCCCTCCTGGAGCTGGAGAGATTTGAGCACAGGGCCCTGGAGCACAAGGCCGCTGATCTGAGAGAGGAGCTGAAGGGCCTGTCCAACCTATGGGCTGACAGCCAGTGTCTCAAGGATGAGAACGCGGCCCTGATCCGTGTCATCAGCAAACTGTCCAAGTGACGCTGGAGGACTTGCCCCTGCACCCGAATTCATTCAGCTGCTACTGCCACATGCACCCCTTCCCTGTGTGAACACGAATGACAAGGCTGGTGGGAGTCTCTGAGAAGCCATAACCTCCCTTCAGGACCTCCAGGCTGGGAGGGGAGGGCAGAGTCCCCAGGAGCCAAGGGGGCCATCTGAGGCCAGGATGGAGAGGGGAGGCTGAGCCAGGTGGGGGGGGACCAGGGCTGCAGGCAGGACCAGGAAGGAACCAAAGACCAGAAAGTGCCAGGACCAGAGTGGCCACCGGAGGTCCCCTCTCACTTGTGCTGCCACCAGTCACCCCTCCCGCCCCTGAGCAGGGATCTGAGAATGTGCCAAGCATCCCGCTGGCCTGGGCCGGGTGGACCTGTATATAGGGTCCGTGTGCAGTAAGGAGGGATGTCTTATATTTTTTGCTGCTCCCTCCCTGACGCTGGGGGAGAAGTTATTTTTCAGCAGTTGGGGGTGATCTGGCCAGCAGGGGAGCCGTTAGGGGGCAATCAGGCTGGCAGGCAGAAGTGGTTAGGGGCAATCAGGCAGGCGAGCTGTTAGGAGCCAGCGGTCCCAGATTGGAGAGGGTGCAGGCTGGGCTGAGGGACAACCCCCCCCCCCCACCCCGCATGCACGAATTTTGTGCACCGGGCCTCTAGTATATAGATAAAAGTTCAAAAAGAAATTTATGGTAATGATTTTAAATACTTGCAGTGATGGACCAATTGGGGGTTGGTTCTGAGGATACTTTTAAATTCAGAAAATGTTATTTTGGCCCAACTGGTGTGACTCAGCGGTAGAGCATTGACCCATGAATCAGGAGGTCATGATTCAATTCCCAGTCAGGGCACATGCCCAGGTTGTGGGCTCAATCCCAGTAGGGGGCATGGAGGAAGCAACTGGCCAATGAGTCTCATCATTGATGTTTCTATCTCTCCCTCTCCCATCCTCTCTCTAAAATCAATAAAAACATATTAAAAGAAATGAAAAGGAAAGGAAAAAAATGTTATTTTGTATGTTGGACTTTAAGTATGACTGTTTATTAATATTTGTATTGTAAGTATCTTTGGTTGATTTATTGCCACCTGTGTGTGTTTAGATTTTTATAGCTGCTTCTAGATTCAAATACATTAACTTGAATGAGTCATTACATTAATTTTTATTTAAAGACTAAGTACTATTTTTTACTTCATTGGCTGATCAAGTACTTTAAAATTTCTCCTTCAGTTGTTTTACAGCCCATATTGCTCAGTCATTTCACTGGCAAAGAACTTGTGTCCTATATTCTTACTTTTCCCGGAATGAGAATGGTACCCACCTAGTAGAGTTGCTGTGATAGTTAGCAACAATAATTTCTACTCTCTGTGTCCAGTACTAGAAATTAGGATGAAGAATTTTTTTTTTTTGCATCCATTATATTAAGAAATATCGCTATTGCCCTTTGGGGTAGGATTTGTTGCCTCAGTTTTCCAATGCAAGACATTAATAATCAAAGTTGCCCTTGGTTTGGCCAAGGTTGCACACAGCTCCTAGAAAGCCAAGTTAGGACAATGCATAGAGAGCACCCAGCATAATGCCTCTCACCCTATTGTCATTGTTATAAATCCATATTATTCACTTGGGGAATGTTCCTAGGGAACTGAAAAGTAATTCTTAAACATTATATTATCAATGCTTTGTAAAAATCATGGTTGTTCTTTTCCTAAGGGATTTCTCTCTAATAGGGAGAATATGGATATAATTAAGAATGTTGAGGTGTATTTGAAAAAAGATTTTAAATGTTAAAATTACTTCAAATTTTTACATTTTTAATGCATCTTAAACAGCTTTAGAACACTTGGGCATATACATACAATTATATACAATATTTCTAAATTATACCTATGTTCATGTATAGTTTACCTATGTTTATATATGCATACTATACATATTTGAACTACTTTATTGTAAATGTTAGGCATTAAATTTATTTTCCATCTTCGTGCACATGGATTAAAAAGAAATTTTATCAGTTTTTAGCAAAACCCACTATTACATTATGAAAAATCTGTGTATGGAACCTCAGGAGTGCTGGGATTCTTATTGTTTAAGATTTAGATTTTACTCAGGACCTCCTATAAATTTTATTCTGATTTATCATCTTAGAAGTTCATAAGGAAGAAATTCTGAAAATGGTATTAATCTTGTGATTCGCCAAGTTAATTTTTCCGTTCATATTATCACTGGTGAAGGGGTTCTTGCTCCCCCTCAAGATAGAAATCAGGAGAAGAATCAAAATAGATTCCAAAGGTGAGATTTACTGAAAAACAAGGTGGAGAGAAAGGAGAAAGGAATGGAGCTTGATACTTCAAGGGAGCACACACCAACAAAAACATGGCTCTGGAGATGCTGTGGCGTCTTCTATATAGAGCTGGGTGCTCCACGCAAGTGTAGTGTAGATTCTTCTTTCTAGGTTCCTGCCCTGGGCGAGTATCCTTGGAACAGGTGCAGAGCAGAGCTCTTTGGGGAGAGCCTGAAGAGGAACTTTAAACTTTCCTAGGCGAGGCTTAAAAAAAAACAATGCTGAAGAGCATTCATTTAAGAGAGGCTCAGTATTTAAAATGAAATTTGTAAAGGCATCACGAAACCTAGAATTACTCCCTCATGTTTCTTTTTCCTTGCCTTACTCAGGACATGAGTACTCCGTGTTCCTTTTCATGGCATGTTTTTCCATCGGTTCCGCCTTTCAGTGCTCTTCAGATACTGCCTCTATAATGGTTATGCTTTCTTGTAAAATGTTTTTGTTATTTCCATGACATCCTCACATTTTTATTTTCAAGACTACAGTTATTTAACAGTAAATTAATTTAGCTGTTAGGCAAGGTTATGTTTTTAAAATGTCTACTCTAAGGGACAAACTATGATGTAACACATTAATATTTGTATTACCTGTGTTTTATAAGTAACTAGTAAACACAGAATACTTCTGAAAACATAATTAATTTTTTATGTCCAGTCACAACAGAATTTTTTAACGCAAGCATTGAAGTATTATGAATGTAAGGATAAACCAGTCCTTGTTCGGCTTAATTCTAGAATCATGATTTTCTTCTGTTTTTAGGTATAAGTTTGTCAAGCATCATGAAAGTAGATTGAGTTCAGCTCTCTTAAACTGTTCAGGGACTAGAATGTTTTTAGCAACTAGTTCTTTTTAAAAGAGAGAAAAACCCCATAGGGTTTTTGTTTGTTGTTTTTTTTCTTATCAATGCTTGAATGTATTTCCCTGGGTGCTGCTTACTTTGTAAAATCATGGAAGATTTGAAAATTTCAAAGTTTACTAACAACACACACATATAGTTTAGTCTATTAAATTTGCAAATATAAATGAGCTATGGGTATTTCCTAATTGTTCTGTGGGATAGCACACTTTATAAAACCTAGAGTTACTCATATACAGTGTTCAGCAATTTCATTTTACTCAGAATCTATAAAGATTTTGAACAAAAACATTTTTTTTTTACAATGACTTGTAACATGCCTAGCATATTTTAGGCACTCTATAGATAGTATTTAGTCCATTAGTAGTGCACAAGTAGCTCGCTGCCTCTTGCCCCAGCTGGCCTCCTGGCCCACCGCAGCTCTTAGCTTTCCGCTGCACTAGCTCACTGACCTGCCCTCCTGTAGCTCTCTGCCTCTTGTAGCTCTCTGCCTCTTGTAGCTCGTTGCCCCGCCCTCCTGCTGTTGGTCGTTATGCGTTACGACGTAATGACTATTTGCATATTACCTCTTTATTATATAGGATGAGCATAGTTCAACCATGATCATACTGGTTTCTTAGAATTGTCTTCCTATTCATTCTTTGTACAGACATCTGTTTTCCCTTTGATGATATAGCACTTTTTGATTTATTTGAGAATTCCCCCAGATGACCTCTAAGGCTGGATTTCTATTGTCAGTGTAATGATTTAGTTGTTTGAAGAATGTCCTTCCCACAATGCCAGTTTATGATGATTACTGACCTTTTCTGTTGTTTTTCTAGCAGTGACACAATCTGGCACATATAGCATGTTATGGGATGGGAGAGTTTGGGAGAATTTAAAGAGTAGCCAGTGAGACAAACCAGACTCTTACTCAGGCACAGTACAGAATGAATGTGCAGAATCCTTTGTCCATAAATCAAGAATTTCAAGACGTTGACCACAGAACTTAAACCAAGTATGAGTTTCTGTGCTAGCGCACATGGCATATGGATGGCCTGTACCCTGCTCCTACTCTCAAAAAATGACAGCACCCTCTCCCCCCAAATGCTTCTCACATAGCTTTGATTCTAGTGCCAGAGGTGGGGTTGACTTAGCTCTATCCATTTTAAGTCTTGAATTAGAGTTTTCTTTGCTAGTTCACCGCTGGCCCTCCCACTGAGTGCAGAATGACTCTGAGGGGTGCCAAGGGACACACAGAGAAACGTCTGATAGGTGCCCAAAGATAAATTACCTTTTCCTCCCTTTACCTTTTTAACAGAAAAGGATTAAAAAATCAGGTATCACCTAGGGTCAGTGCCATTTAAAATTTCTCATTTCCATTCATACTGCTTTCCCTCTCAATATCCCAGGAAATTAGTTAACTATTCAACTGTTCTTTTAGCTGTTATACATTAAAAATTACTTTTGTTGGCACAAAACCCTTCACATACATACAAGTCCATTGGTTGATCTCTTACCACCCCCCTCCCCCAACCCTCCTAGCGTACCTGCTGTAGTTTGACACTCTGTTTGATGCTTCTCTGCCTCTATCTAGTTTTGTTCATCAGTTTATAATGTTCTTTATTATCCATAAATTAGTGAGATCAACGGGGGAAAAAAGGAGACCTATGTACTACTATTTGTAATACTTTAAACAATAAAATAAAATTAAATTAAATTAAAAAAAAAAAACCCTTCACATAAGCCTCATATTGGGAGTGCTCGCATCTTTTATTATTTCTATGACTCTGAAATGGTGCAGGTTTTAGCACATTTGTGTATTCCCTGGAGGGTTGTTTGCAGATGTGAGTTGCATGTTTTGTGAATTTATCTGTAAAATGGTGAAATTTTTACCGTTATAATAATGTACCTGAAGTAATGACAGTGTGGGTGAGATGTAATCTGTAACATGCCGAAAATTTGGTGCTACCTTTTGAGAAACTTAGATTGTCCCCCAAAGATTAAGGTTTGTGCTAAAGTACCTTTCTCAAGTTTGCTTGTCATCTTAGAAATAATGCATCTATCACATGTTGCAATATACATATCTTGTAATATAGAAACCCACACATGAAACCTATATATTCATGTTGACCAATGTCACTTCAATCAATTTAATAAATAAAAATTTAAAAAAAAGAAACAATGCATCTATCTAAAAATCTCAACAGCTCCTTACGTGTCCCAGCGGTGGTAGGGCTATCCTGTGGACTGTTAACTTTTATAGATGTAGCTTCTTTACCCCCTAAGACTCAAGAAAAACCAACCATCCAAGAGAAATCCTGGAAAATCATGTTCCACAGCATGCTAACTTGATGAAGGGAAATAGATCAGCTATGTTTTCTTCACTTCCAGCCCCCTTCTCCCTTCTCTTGGTAACTTTGCCTTAGTTTGAGGCACCCGTGCTCCATATTGTTTTCCCCTCTCACTCCAAGCATATCCCTTTAGATACACACCCACATATGTGTAGACATGCTAGTATAATTTCTCCTATGAAAATTGGCAAGATGAACAAGAATTTGTTGATTAACTTGTTAGTTTTATAACTCTCACAGAGGTATATTTTATTTTGGCATATGTCCTTTGCTTTTGGGGCTGACTTTGTGAAATAAGGGAATCTACCCTTTTGATTTCAAGCTAGCAGTTTTTGTTTTTTTTAAAACCATGTGGTTTTTTAATTTCTTATTCTTGAAGGTGTCTGGGACTAAAAACACCTTTGACTATCATCACCCTTCTGCAGGATTTGCGTATAGAGGAGATGAGGGTGTATTGGATCATTATCCTTGTGTAACATGCCCTCTACTTGTCTTTCATTCAACTAAAAGCAGTGGCCTAAGGCAATTTAATCTTTTCCCCATGACTCTACATGTATATTTTACGGTCACTCTGTATTTTATGTTTTCTTATATATTTATGTTTTTTAAAAATATTTTTATGTTTCCTTCCTCACTTTTTACAGTCACTCCTCTATTTTTTCTCTGATAAGCTGGATGGATTTTACACCCTCACATACTATTACACACTTCTGGTTAGGAAGTCTTTGGCAAAGAAGTTAGTTGTTGGGATCCTTCTTCTTTGCTAATTGCTTTAATAAATGAGGTTCCTTTCTGAGTTTTGAGCTCTGATTTACTTAGGAGCTCCTTTCCCCAAACACAGTGTGGAAATCCCCATCCTGAACTGAGTATCCACTTTTCAACATGTTTCTTTGCTGTTTACATTCAGTTTTGTGTTATTTTGGAGAGAAACAGGCAGAAGGGAAAGTCTTTGAAGATTAAAACCAGGCAAGTTACCAGTAATTTTGTGATTGGGCAAAAAGAATTAACTCCTGGGACTCTAGGAATATGTCAGGTCTTCTCTGCTAAGGGCAAGATACCATCAAGGACAAAGATAAGCTCTTATGGGAAACAAGGATGCAACTTTATTAACACCACAGCTTCAAAGCACTAAGCAGGTGGTCCTTTCTAATTTAAAACTTCCAGCCCACCAAGGCGCCATAGCTTCACTGATAAGCTGCCAGCAAAGAGTAATTTTCAAAGTACATTTATTTTTCTGATCTACTCCCTTAGGTCCTATGTCCTCACTCTGCTGTATCCCCTGTGTGTAGAATAGTGTTTGACATTTGTAGCCATTCAAATATTGGTTGGATGAGAGAATGAAGACTTTTAAGTTTCATTTCCTATGTCTCTTTCCCCTTCTTCACCATTTATAGTTAATGTAAAAGCAGAAAGGCAACATTAATTACAAACACTTGCTGAATGCTTGGTAATGGAGAACCATTGGGCACACACAGAGATAAAGTAAAATTGATTCTTTGGAAGAAGGTCTAGGGCAGGGGTGGGCAAACTTTTTGACTCGAGGGCCACAATGGGTTCTTAAACTGGACCGGAGGGCCGGAACAAAAGCATGGATGGAGTGTTTGTGTGAACTAATATAAATTCAAAGTAAAGGAGCGGAGGGGAGAGCAAGAGAACCGGATAGAACAGCCGGATCCGGCCTGCAGGCCGTAGTTTGCCCACGGCTGGCTAGGCTCAAAAATGGGTATTTCGTTGCTGGGGATGGATGAAAGAAGTAGAATATGGCAGGAAATGGGTAGGAGGATCCTGGGGACAAACGCATCCTAATGACTGGAGCCATGGGGGCCTCTGTATCAGGACTAAAGGATGGTGTGTGGGACTTATTTTCTTCTGCTCCTTCTTGTTCCTGTTTTACAGCCATTCTGCAAACACAGACCAGTCTCTGGGCCATAAACAGTTGTTTCAGGTGTGGATTATGTTTGTGGTGGCAGAAGGGGGGAAGGTAGGAAATTTAATAAATGGCCACAGGAATGACAGAATTTTTTTCAGGCATCTGGGTACTTAGCCTGAAGTGTCTTTTCCCCACCTCGCTACTCCTAGACACAGGATTTATGAGGTTCGCTCTTGAAGATTTTAATGGTCAATTTCTGTTGGGGAAATTGTAAGGGACACAGTTAGACTCTGTGGACATTCCCATAGTTTTTTGCTTTTATGCAAAACATCACCTAATTAGCTAAATTAGTTTACTGTTAAATAACTGTCAGACAGGAATCCTTAATTGACAGCAAGAAGAGAGCTGTGGTATTGATCACGACCTCTCTTTTGTCTAACAGAAAAATTAAAGGTTGTGTTTCCCTTGCTCTTATTTTAGCCTAGTTTCTAACTACCACAACAAACGCCCCCCCCCCCCCCCCCAATTTTAAGCATTTTAAGTAACAGAATTGTACTCTGGATCAATGAAAATGTGATCAACTCTGGGTTATTTACTATGATAATTTTCAAATAAATGTGTCTTTTCTTTCTCCGTTCCCCCAAGGAGAAAATTGGAAACTAGGGGAAGACAAAAGGAGAAATCACCCAGGCAGAATATACTTCATGTATTCTGAATGTAGATGCAAAGTCAGTTTGATCTGTCACTGTTTTTAGGGCTCTTTGATTGGACATTCTGAGTCTTGTTCCTCCACTAGCACTAATTTTGAATTATATTTGAAAAGTGGTTGATGAATAGCCCCAATTACCATTGCACATGAGCCCCTTTGGCTAATGTTGCCCACTGCCCATTTACAGTGAAAGAGAAGAAACTAACAGAAGACTTGAGAATGATACTTTGCTGAGATTTTTTTAATATATATACTAGAGGCCCGGTGCACGAAATTTGTGCAAGAGTAGGTCTTCCTTCCCCTGGCTGCCGGCACCAGCTTCCCTCTGGCACCCGGGACCTGGGCTGGCTTCCCTTTGGTCACCAGCAGGCACCCGGGACCCAGGCTGGCTTCCTTCCAGCTGCCAACAAGCACCCAGGACCCAGGCTCCCCTTGCAGCTCCAGCTTCGTCTGGTCTAATTAGCATATTACACTTTTATTATAGATGGCCAGTGTGCATCATGACAGCTACTGCGTCGAGCATCTGCCCCCTGGTGGTCAGTGTGCATCATAGCTACTGGTTGGACGGACAGACACTTAGCCTTTTATATATATAGATTGTTAAATCACAGGTTGCTTAATTATTTTTTAAATAATTTTATTTTTTAATTCTTTATTGTTGTACAGGTTGCTTAATTTTTAAAAAAATCCTCACCTGAGAACATGTTTATTGATTTTAGAGAGGAAAGGAGACAGGAGAGGGAGAGGGTGAGGGAAAGGGGTGGGAAGAGAGAGAGAGAGAGATCAGTTACTTCCCATATGTGCTCAGACAGGGAATTGCCTGGGGATTGAACCCACAACCTAGGTATGTGCCCTGACCTGGAATTGAAACTGCAGCCTTCTTGGTGTGTGGGATGGTGCTCCCACTGACTGAGCCACTGTCCTGGAGCACTGGTTGTTTGTTTTTTGACCATTTGTCATGTGTCCTCCATAGCATAGTATTTTTAAAGATAGTTTGTATTTTAATGTAGAATGAATTACAATAGAGCAATACTTCTCAGGTTTTTACATGCACATTAATATTGAAGGGATTTTGTTAAATAGCAGATTTCAATTCAGTAGGTTTTGAATGGAACCTGACATCCTGCCTCTAACGTGTTCTCCAAGTGATAGTGTTGCTGCTGGCCCTCAAACCACACCTTGAGAAGCAGGGCCAGTACTGGCTGCATGATTTTCAGGTACCAGTACAGAATGAAAATGTGGGTCCCTTGTTCAAAAATGATTAAGAATTTTGAGGCTGTCCCAGCTGGCATGGCTTAGCAGTTGAGCTTCAAACAATGAACCAGGAGGTCACGGTTCGATTCCTGGTCAGGGCACATGCCCAGGTTGTGGACTTGATTCCCACTTTGGGGCTTGCAGGAGGCAGCCGATCAGTGATTCTGTCTCATCATTGATGTTTCTCTCTCTCTCCCTCTCCCTTCCTCTCTCTTTAAAACCAATAAAAATATATTAAAAACAAAAATGAGTTTTAAGGCTGCAGTAGCAGAGCATTATACCAAGTGCATGCGGCCATTTGTGAATTTACCCGTGGCATGGCACATCCAGGAGCAAGCCATGAGCTGGTTTCAGAGTGCTAATGGGAATGATTACAAGATACTTATTCACACTGATGTGTCAAATGATTACTTTTCTTGGCCAGTGATAAAATCCTTTTAACTAATCAAGGCTTTACATTCTGTCTGCATAAAACCTGCCTATGAACATGGGTAAGCAGTAGCATGCAAATATAAATAAAACGAGTTCCTCCTGGCACTCTAAATTTCTTTATGTATAAAACAGTATCATCACCAACATCACAGTGATTATAATATACTAGTGCCGTGGTGCACAGATTTGTGCACATTGAAAGGTAATTAATTAGAAGGTGGTTGGGGGGTGGGACTGGGCGAGACAGGCTGGACATGCCCTAGAGTCAACCTCCCGCGATCCCTCCCCGGCTGGCTGCACCTGGGGCAGTGCTGTGGCTTGAAGAGCGTCTGCGGAGTGAGTGGGGTCCCTAGGCCTGGCCTGTGGGGATCGGGCCAAACCGGCTCTCTGACTTCCCTTGAGGGGTCCTGGATTGTGAGAGGGCGGTTCACCACAGCTTGGCAGCTCCTGCCTTGAGTGTCTGCTCCCGGTGGTCACTGCGCGCCGTAGCTACCAGTCATACGGTTGGTCTGTCAGTCGGATGGTCGCTTAGCCTTTTATATATATACTAGAGGCCCGAAATTCGTGCACGAGGGGGGGTGTCCCTCAGCCCAGCCTGCACCCTCTCCAATCTGGGACCCCTTGAGGGATGTTCCACTGCCCGTTTAGGCCCTATCACAGTGGGATTGGGCCTAAACGGGCGGTCGGACATCCCTTTCACAATCCAGGATTGCTGGCTCCCAACTGCCCTCCCCTGCAGGCCTGGTCCCCCACAACTGCCCTCCCCTGCAAGCCTTGTTACCCCCCAGCTGCCCTCCCCTGTAGGCCTGGTCCCCACCAACTGCCCTCCCCTGCAGGCCTGATCACCCCTAACTTCCCACAACTGCCCTCCCCTGCAGGCCATCTTGTGGTGGCCATCTTGTGTCCACATGGGGGCAGCCATCTTTGACCACATGGGGGTGGCCATCTTGCGTCTTGGTGTGATGGTCAATTTGCATATTAGTCTTTTATTAGATAGGGCTAGAGGCCCGATGCACAAAATTCGTGGAAGAGTAGGCCTTCCTTCCACCAGCTGCCAGCACCAGCTTCCCTCTGGCACCCGGGACACAGGCTTCCCTCCGGCCGCTGGCAGGCACCCAGGGCCTGGGCTTCCCTTGCAGCCCAAGCTTCGTCCAGAAGGACATCAGGTCTAATTAGCATATTATGCTTTCATTATTATAGAAAGATAATGTCCTTTCTTTGGGAAGTTTTAAAGGAATCTAGGCCATGGCACATGAATTCCTATGCCAAAATGATGAGCATTCCTGTTTGTCCTTGAGACTACACTGTGTCTGCTTTTTAATAGTAGTAGTTAATTCTGGGAGCAAAATTCATTCCATTTTCCCAAGGTGAAGATTATTATAATAACTATAATAGTACAAAAATTGATCTTAATATGCTTTAGTTACACATACACATGGATTTGTCATTTTGTTCTCTGCAAAAAACCACATACTCCTATGTGGATAATTCTGGAAGCTAAGAAAAATGTTTTTTTATTTGAGATTAGCTCCAGGAAAACCTGAGGTCTGATGAAAACTGTCTGAGTTGTATTCCTGCTCATCTGACTTGATTGCCTCTTGATTCTTTTCCAAATTTTTGATACTGAGTTCTTTGGTCAAGTAATTATTTTAAAGAAAATGATCAGATCATTACTTCTTTTATATTCTTACTAGAGGTCCAGTGCACCTCTAGTGAAAAAAAAACTATGGGCCACGAGGTTGTGGTGGGTACAGGGCGGGTCTTGGCCCATCCTCTGCGCACCAACCTGGCCCCTCCCAACACGGCCCAGTCCCCTGTCTGCTGGCAGCTCCGCTCTCACCGCAGCCACTCCCATGCACTGATGGTCCTGGCCACACTTGCACCTGCTGACAGCACGGAGCGTTTGGGGCCGGCACCAGCAGTGGGTGCAAGTGGGACCAGCGCTGTCAGTGGGTGCGAGCAGTGGTTGCTGCACTGATTGCCCCTCAGGAGCAGGGGGGAGGTGGAGAAGCCCTCAGGGGTCATCGGGGCCTGCAGCCGCCACTTGCACCTGCTGATGGTGCTGAGTGATCGGGACTGGTGCTGGGCACCAACAATGGGTGCAAGCAGCTGCTCCGGTGCTGGCTTCAGGTGCGAGTGGGACTGGCGTCGGCAGCAGGTGTGAGTGCTGGGCGGGACTGTGGCGCACGGGAGCAATGAATTTTCAGTAACCACCAGAGGCTCACCTGGTGACAGCGACCGGCACCCCACCTTGATCTGGCTACCCTGCTCACCTGGTCCAGCATCCCACCATGGCTGATGCCCACCATGTTCTGTACTCTGCCGCCTGCTGTCAATACCTGCCATGTTCTGCATGCACCCCCTGGTGGTCAGCGCCCCTCATAGCAACCGGTTCAGTTGTTTCACCGTTCGGTCTATTTGCATATTAGGGTTTTACATATATAGATTATTTTCTACCTTATTTTCCATATCTTTGTTTCTCATTGTCCTATTTCTTTATCTTTCAATTGGGGCTGAAAACGAATGTGTGTTAAAGTAGTAGTTGTTAGTTGACATTGCTGATCTATTTTCTTCTCATGCATATTTGAAAATCATGGGATTTTAGGAAAGATTTTTTAAAAATGCTGATAAACATTTTGTGGAGGTCTGTAATAATAATGTGCATTTTAAAGATAAATGATGTATTCATTTGGCTTGGAATTCAAAAGATCAAAGTAATACTACCATCTTCAAGCTATCTTCAGTTTCTTCCTTGGAGAAATTCAGTGGGGTGTGTGTGTCCTAGACTTAGTTTAGTTTTTTGAGCAAAAGTAAGCACCTCTCCTTCATTTTACCCAAACAACAAACTATTTTCTACTTTTTCCCTCATTTTAAAAAATTATGTGAACTAACGTTATAGGATTTACAAAAGACAAAAAACTTCAGTCTGTAACCAGTGGAGGCAGACATTTTGAATGGTGGGAAGTATGTGTGCTCAACAATATGAAAGCACACTTGCAGGCCATGATTATCTTCTTTTACTACCATAATGTTGGTATTATCTCTAGATTCCTAGAGTTTTGACAGAAGAAGAATTACTAGAAAAAATGATGGGTCTTATTACTAGAAATAATAAAAGAATTAGCAGGGGGAAATTTAGTAGATTGTTTTTAAAAAAGAAAAATTAGCATACAGTTAGTTTAATTTTAATTCCTAATAGGCTGATGAAATAACGTTTATGAGGATGTGTAAACATCAAAAGATAATGGAAGCAGGACTTTAAAGTAGTAATCATCATACAAACATGTTATTGCTTTCCTTGATAGCTTTATAGAATTACTTGGTTTAAAAAAAGGCTATAGGTGTTAAATATCATGATATTAATAAAGCATTTTTTGGGGGGGAAATCTTACATACCAAATTAACTGAATTGGATAAAGAAATGGTAAATGTGTAATAAACTGTTCAAAGAAGTAATGATTATTGCAAAATGTCAAATTAAAGAGAACCACAGGATAGTGTGTATATATATTTTTAATAATCTGGAACCATTACTTAAGCAGTATGTTAATGAAATTTATAGATAATGGTGGATGGGGTGCCTTTTGTTTTTATGAGTGTTACTGAAGTAAACTCAGAGTCAAACATGCAAGTTTAGTATATCAGCAAAGGTTTGTAAATAGCTAATTAATGTATCTGGGGAGAGAAAAATCAAATCCATGGGATCAAAGTAGGGAAATACTTAGTGATCACACAACTGTTTTAGGAGATAGGTAGTAAAAGGACAGTTGGTTATTTTATGAATTAGGTATGATCTTGAAGTACAATTAATGTACAGTTTTTTAGTCCATAATCAAGTTGTAATCTACAAATACTATACATATTTTGTCAGTCCCATTTCCCACTGATCATTAAATTGCATTATGATTGGGCAAACCAGGGGAATTGGTTATTATTATTGCAATAAGGGACATTTTCAAAAAAGGTGGGTCAATCAACTGAGATAATAAAGAAAAAGTTGACAGATAGTGTAGAGACACACATGAAAATTCATTGAGTCAGATGACATTTGTTTTTATGTGAATATTGGGATACTCAACTTTTTGATTAGTTGGGCACTAATTAGCTGCTTGAGAAGAGATGAAGTGGGACCAAGGCACATGCATCTGAATTCTCTTTACCATAAATATTGTCCCTATTTTATACTTGTTTAGGCTTAAGCTTACCGTACTTGTTAATAGCTTATCAAATGTGATATTGATAGTAAGTGACTAAAGTGAAATCGAAACTCATGGTTCTTTACTCTCCAAGCACAGAGCTCTTTTCTTGCTACACCAAAAAACCTCTGTATTGGAGCATCCTATCTAATAAAGATTGGAATATGCTAATTGACCCTCATGCTGTCGCAAAGATGGCAGCGCCTACAGCCAATAAGGAGGGAATATGCTAATTGATTGCCCCGCCCTCAAAGATGGTGGCGCCCACAGCCAATAAGGAGGGAATATGCTAATTGACTGCCAAGCCCTCAAAGATGGCAGCACCCGCAGCCACAAGATGGTGACGCCCAGTCCCTTCAGCCCCGCTGGGGTGGCAGGCGTGCGGCAAGGCTGGGCCCACCCCTAGGTGGGCCCGGCTGCTCCGCGCACCTGCCTCCGGAGTCCCCCAGTCCCCTCAGCCCCCCAGCCGCCCAGGGCTGCCCGAGGCTCAGGTAACCCGGGCCAGGCAAGGCTTGCTCTACCAGCAGTGGCAGCAGCAGTGGTGTGATGGGGCGTCGCCTTCCCCTGATTGCTGGGTTGCCTCCTACCCCTGAGGCCTTCCGGACTGTGAGAGGGGGCAGGCCGGGCTGAGGGACTCCCCCGTCCAGTGCATGAATTTTCATGCACCGGGCCTCTAGTTCTGAGACCATATCAATAGTTCATTCTGTATTTTAAGAAGTTGTCAGGGATATTATGTCTACATGGGCAAAGGAGAGGATAACGTTTCAGTCTCTAATGCAGTAATGATAGGTTTTCCCTTTGACTTAAAAGTCTCACATCCACAAGTGCATGTCTCTTTTGGACCAAGAAATATAATGGTCTCAAAAATCAGTATGGCATGCCAGGCATCTTTGTGTCTTCAAATTTATGTATCAGGCATATGTTGTATAACCTGAATGATGCTATGAATTTGTCATATTGTATGATTTATGTACACCAAAGCTCTAGTAAATAAAATATCTAGAATGATAGCATTATTGATATGAATTAAATAGGTAGAGATGAAGGAATTAAAATTAGTTTCTAATTCATATTGATTTTTAAAAAAATTTTATAGGAACTTTTGGAGAATTAAAGTGATAAAATTGCAAAGTACATTTTCTTTCTGGCAGGGAGCATAATCTGTTTTCTTTATTATTTTAAGACAGAATCAATCTAATATCAATTCTATGGTACTTTAGTGTTTACAAAATGGAGTCATATGTATTCTCAAATTTCATTTGTGCAGTGGCCTCTGGAAGATAAGATTTCCTAATTATGTTTTTAATGTCTATTTCTTAACTGTGTCTGAAAGCAGATTGATTGAGCTCCATTTCCTCAACTTAGAAGGCTGAAACAGATGTACTTTTTGACGGAACATTCAAGAAGGCAGAGGAAAAGAAAAGACAGGGATTAAAAAAAAACACTACTCCTGAAATGATTTGAGTAGAACTCTTGTTTTTCTAAAAGCTGGAGACAACAAAACCCAAAGAAACACAGTGAAAGCCAGGGAGATTGTGTGTCTCTGATGCTATCACTCAGAGTAGCAGCTTTCTTGACTGTTTACTTTTGAGGATAGATAGGACTCTTTGGATGTTTGTTTACAAGGACAGCTGTTTTGCTTCTCAGTGTTTTGTTGTTTTACTGGCATATACTTAAACTTGATATAAATTTCTTAGCATTAAAACAAAAAGTAAGATCTTTATATTTTTCTTTTCATACTATTTTTATTATTTGGTAAATACTTTCTGGTAAACCTTTTACTTTGTTAGGATTAAGTATGGCATTTTATAACTCCACCCCCCCCCCCCCCAAAAAAAAAATAACAATGGCAACTTAAATACTAAAAAGTTTATTTCCTTTTTTACGTAAAAGAGGTCAAGCAGTTGGCAGCCCACGGCTGGTGTGTATGATGTCCCTAATGTCAGGGAACCAGACACCTACCTGTCTTACTGAGGTGTCATCACCTGATGGCCCAAGGTGGCTGTCTTGAACTTCCACCATTGGGTTCACATTCTAAGCAGCAGAAAGGAGGAAGGGTACCTCGTTTCTCTTGTAGGCTGGTTCTCTAAAGCAGTGGTCGGCAAACTGTGGCTCGCGAGCCACATGCGGCTCTTTGGCCCCTTGAGTGTGGCTCTTCCACAAAATACCACGGCCTGGGCGAGTCTATTTTGAAGAAGTGGCGTTAGAAGAAGTTTAAGTTTAAAAAATTGGCTCTCAAAAGAAATTTCAATCATTGTACTGTTGATATTTGGCTCTGTTGACTAATGAGTTTGCCGACCACTGCTCTAAAGTATCAAATAGGATTTCAGTTTTTATCATGCTTTAGTAGTAGGACTAATGTGAAAACAAATTGCTGCAAGGCAAGCACATGCTTGCTCAGCTAAAAACCAGAGTTTCCTTACTGAGGAGGAAGAGGAGAATTGATGTTGGTGCAAGCACCTCTTAGTGTCTGTCATAGAGAGTTGATAACACAACAGGCCGGCAGTGAGGTCACTTCAGGGCAATCAATTCATTTGTTTTGGGCTGTCTCAGTGGTTTATAATGCTTCACATTTTGTGAATGACTGACTACTCTTCATTTGAAGGTGCATATACATCAGAATAACCACTTTATTCATTTAAACAAGTGAATACAAGATGATAGTGAAGAGCAAGCACATTTGTTCTCAGAAGTCATTTTCTAACCAGTAATACTATCACTAGATTTTAGTACTGCTTCTAATTTCCACATCATTTCTAAAGTCTTCAGGAGGAAATGAAAGCAACTTGATACTGGAATAGGTTTTTTTTTTTGTGACTCTCCCTCCTCCTCCCCCTTAGTTTTTAATGGAACTGAAAATTGTTTAGAGAACAATGAGTCAATGCTCGCTCACCATTTTTTTTTTTTTTTAAGGATCTAAGATTAGGCATTAGAGAACAGAAGAAAATTTCAGAAACATTCTTAAGAACATTATTATTTCTTTCAAATGTGATTTGGAACAGTAAAGGGCAATATAAACCACAACCTTTAAGACATCTGAAGTGGTATGAAATTAACATAATGAAACTTCCAGCAAGTCTTTATATTTCTACTGGGGAATTCATTGGATCTTGGTGTAAATTTTTAAATAGTTAATATAAGCTTTATATTCTTTCTATTTCTTTAGTTGCAGAACTAATGTAAAATTAGCTTGTTGTGTTATAAAGAATGCCTTCTAGTTACCCAATGAATCAACTCCTGTGTGTTTCCTTTGTTGTCAGCATGCCCCTAACATTATTGTGAGATTCTAATTCATATCCATCACCAGTGAAGTCCCTTCTTTCTACCACTACTTCATATACGCCCTCCAGCATTCTGGTTCTTTCCCACAATTTGTTTTCATCAAGTTCAACTCTACACCAAGAGAGAGCAAGTACTGGTTTCTCAAAGACCTGGATCTTGGTTCTAGATTTTCTATAAAATGTGTGAAGTATAGTTACTGTACAAAATCAGGCAAATTGATGTGTTTATTAAGGCCTCATTATCTCCACATTTAAAACAGGTTGATTTAAAATACAATTTTTTTTTTTCACTTTTGAAATTCTAGAACTCTGTGCAGTGGCTTTTGTTTTTTACAATTGGCTAAAACATTTTCTAGAACACAAATGACCAAGATTTTCAAATAAATTTATGTTCTAAGTTGCTATATTTAATTTAATCAATGTAGTAATTATTAGGCTACAAAAGGAATTTAAATAAATGTTTGATATTGAATATTTATTATGAGCTCAAGTATATAAGCTAATTTTTAATATGTTACCTATATTTCATGGGGGAGAAAACTGTATCAGAAAACTATTACTCCATACCGTATGTTCTATATTTTTTGGTTAGAAATTAAATGATAAATGTATTTGATCATTTAAGTCAAAAGAGGAGTGGTCAAAGTGTCTCAGCCAATATTTCAACCTTCTTGAAACATTCAATTTTATATGAATTTGTTGGGGTCTCAGTTCCCCTACCAGGAACTGGACCTTCATGGACGCCGGGTATTAGACGGAGAAGATATGAGCAGTGGCAGACATATAGAGAGGCTTTATTACAGACCAAATAGCCATTGCTACTGAGGAGCCATCAGCAGCCACCCCTTACATAAAAGCAGCCTTGTACCGGCTGGTCAGTAATACATCTTTATACCAACTGAGACAAAAGAGGCTTCTTGCCAAATAGTGACATCAATACTTTGGCTACAGACAGGTACTCCTGGGCATTGCTACAGACAGGTATTCCTGGGCATTGTGTACAGTACAATTGCTATGTCCTTGCTTTTGTACCTGCATGACCAATTGTCCTTGAGCATCTGGATTACTCTGGACAGGGCCCCCACACCAATTGGCCTTGAACATCCAGCATATTTTGTTCCCACACTCCACCCCTTACGCTGGGTGTTCTTTTAGGGGTACCTTGGCCTATTTGCCAGCTCCTTGAATATAGAGCCTACAACAACAATATAAACTGTAGCATGCTAGGGCTAGTACTCTGACCTAAAATTAAAACTTACAAATGCTTAATGCCATGTCCCTGACAGTCTATCCTACTAATCTCAGAAGGGGTCATGAGAAAGGGCTTGTATGGCTGTACCTCACTGTCTATCTCTTTCAGGGCACTGGTTACATTGCCAGGGCTAGATCAAGGGGCCTTCACCACATTATATGGCATTGGTATTTTTTTTTTTTATTAAATAAATCTTTATTCAGATTATTACAATTGTTTTTCCTTTTTCCCCCCATAGCTCCCCTCCACCCAGTTCCCACCCTACCTTCTGCCCTTACCTTCCCCCCACTGTCCTCATCCATAGGTGTATGATTTTTGTCCATTCTCTTCATGAACCCCCCCATTCCTCTTTCCCCCTGAGAATTATCAGTCCACTCCCTTTCTATGCCCCTGATTCTATTATATTCACCAGATTATTCTGTTCCTCAGGTTTTTAATTCACTTGATTTTTAGGTTCACTTGTTGATAGATATGTATTTGTTGTTCATAATTTTTATCTTTTTTCTTCTTCCTCTTCTTTAAGAATACCTTTCAGCATTTCATATAATACTGGTTTGGTGGTGATGAACTCCTTTAGCTTTTTCTTATCTGTGAAGCTCTTTATCTGCCCTTCAATTCTGAATGATAGCTTTGCTGGGTAGAGTAATCTTGGTTGTAGGTTCTTGCTATTCATCACATTGAAAATTTCTTGCCACTCCCGTCTGGCCTGCATAGTTTCTGTTGAGAAATCAGCTGACAGTCGTATGGGTTCTCCCTTGTAGGTAACTAACTGTGTTTCTCTTGCTGCTTTTAATATTCTCTCTTTGTCTTTTGCTCTTGGCATTTTAATTATGATGTGTCTTGGTGTGGTCCTCTTTGGATTACGTTTGTTTGGGGTTCTCTGTGCTTCCTGGACTTGTAAGTCTATTTCTTTCACCAGGTGGGGGAAGTTTTCGGTCATTATTTCTTCAAATAGGTTTTCAGTATCTTGCTCTCTCTCTTCTTCTGGCACCCCCATAATTCTGATGTTGGTATGCTTGAAGTTGTCCCAGAGTCTTCTTACACTATCTTCAACTTTTTGGATTTTTTTTTCTTTTTGCTTTTTCGGTTGAGTGTTTTTTGCTTCTTTGTATTTCAGTTCTTTGACTTGATTATTGTGTTCCTCTAGTCTGTTGTTGGGTCTCTGTATAATATTTTTTATTTCAGTCAGTGTATGTTTAATTTCTAGTTGGTCCTTTTTCATATCTTCGAGGGTCTCGTTATATTTATCGGCCTTTTCTAGGATATTCTTGAAAAGCCTTATAACCGTGGTTTTGAATTCTATATCCAGTCGTTTGTTTTCCTCCATTTCTTTCGTTTGTGATCTGTTTCTTTGACGCCGCATTTTCACTGCTTCCCTGAGTTGGTAGGGTAGATTTGTGTGCTAGGTTTCCTATATGGCCCAGTGGGTCGGCCTCCCCAGTTAACCTGAGGTGGACACTCTTGGTGCACCCCTTTGTGGACTGTGTGTACAGCCTTGTTGTAGTTAAGTCTTGATTGTTGTTGGTATCACTGGAAGGAATTGACCTCCAGGCCAGTTGGCTGTAAGGATCAGCTGTGTCTACGCTGGGAGAAGTTCGGTGCTGGAGACAGCCTTATAGGATTAGACTTGCCAAATTGCAATAGCCTCTGTGCTCAGCTTGGACGGGGTGGAGTCTCAGGGCGGAGCAGACAGTCTTGGCTTCCAGTCAGACTTGCCCTTGCGCGTGTGCGCGCCTCCAGACCCCTACCTTCCCCGGCTCCCAAGTCTCCGCCTGAGAGTCCAGATTCCCCCCACAAGAGCGTGAGTCCCCAGGGGCTCACCTGGAACTGGGGTTCAGTGCAGTCAGAACTGGGGCTCAGTGCAGTCAGGAGCTTCTGACTCCCTTCCACTAGGGAAAGCCTGTGGCAACCTCCGCAGCCTTTGTGCGCACTGGCTTGCGCGCGCCTTCAGACCTCTGCCTTCCCCGGCTCCCGAGTCTCCGCCCGAGAGTCCAGATTCCCCCCCGTAAGAGTGCGGGTCCCCAGGGGCTCACCTGGAACTGGGGTTCAGTGCAGTCAGAATTGGGTTTCAGTGCAGTCAGGCACTTCGGACTCCCTTCTGCTTGGGAAAGCCTGTGGCAACCTCCGCAGCCTTTGTGCACACTGGCACGCGCGCCTCCAGAACTCTGCCTGCTGGGGCTCCCCTCGGTCTCCCCCGGGTCTCCGAGTCTCCAGGTGCCTTTCTCTCTACCTGACAGTCCAGACTCCCCCTGTATAAGCCTGGGTCCACTGGGTTTCGCCCGGGACTGGGGTTCAGTGCAGTCAGAACTGGGGTTCAGTGCGTTCGGCGGCTTCCTTCCCCCTTCCGCCGGAGAAAGTCAGCCAGGCTCTCAGCCGCCCTTCCTCTCTGCGCGCACAAAGACCCTTTGCCGTACCTCCAATTCTCTGTGAGCTTTTCTCTTTCCTTCTAGTTGTAGAATTTTCACTCAGCCAGCTTTCCTGTGGTTCTGGATGGTGTCCGTTCTGTCTTTTAGTTGTAGTTTTGAAATTGTTGTGGGAGGCAGCAGTTTAGTTGCTTACCTATGCCGCCATCTTGGTTTCTCTGGCATTGGTATTTTAATAGGGATTCTGTTGAATCTATAGATTGCTTTGGGTAGTGTGGACATTTTAAAGATGTAAATCCTTCCAATCCATGAACATAGTATATGCTTCCACATGTTTGTATCTTCCTCTGTTTCTTTTTAGTAACCTATAGTTTTCTGCATATAAGTCTTTTAGCCCCTTGGTTAACTTTATTCCTAGGTATCTTATTTTTGTTGTTGTTGCAATGGTAAATGGGATTGTTTTCTTGGTTTCTCATTCTGAAGATTTCACTATCGGTGTATGAAAATGCCACCGATTTCTGGATATTTTGTAGCCTGCTACTTTGCCACACTCATTTATTAAGTCACGTAATTTTGTGGTGGATTCTTTCACATTTTCTATATACAATATCATGTCATCAGCATATAATGACAGTTTTACTTCCTTTTTTACAATGTGGATAACTTTTAGTTTTTCTTGTCTTGTTACTGTGGCTAGGACTTCAGCACTATGTTGAATTAGAATGGTGAAAGTGTTCATCCATATATTGTTTCTGATCTTAAGGGATCTGCTTTTAGTTTTTGGCTATAGATTTTTCATATTAATATGTTGAGGTATGATCCCACTATTCCCACTTTGCTGAGAGTTTTTATCATAAATGGGTGCTATGTTTTGTTGAATGCTTTTTGCATATAGTGATATGATCACATGATTTTTATCTTTCATTTTGTTTGTGTGATGTATGACATTTATTGATTTGTGAATATTGTACCTACCTTGCATTCCTAGAATAAATTCCCCTTGTTCCTAGTGTATTATCTTTTTTATGCATTGCTGGATTTGCTTTGCTAATATTTTGTTGAGGATTTTAGCATCTGTGTTCATCAAGGATATTGGCCTATAATTTTCTTTCTTTGTAGTGCCTTTGTCTGGTTTTGGAATTAGTATAATACTGGCTTTGTAAAAAGAGCTTGGAAGTCTTTCTTTATTCTTAATTGTCAGAATAGTTTGAAGAGGATAGGTATTAGTTCTTCTTTGAATGTTTGGTAAAATTACCTATGAGGTTATCTGGTCCTGTAAGACCCCCCAGAGGGAGACCCTTACTCTATCTCACGGATCGACGGCAACCCCAATCATCCGCAGGAGGCGTCACTTGATGCAAACAGCAAGAGGCTTTATTCCAGCGCGCTGGGGCTCAACTCGTAACTCACACGGAGCAAGGAGTTGAACCCCAAGCAGAAAGTCTTATAAGTATATATAGGCAAAAACCATACATCGGGGGGTTACACATGTGAGGGGGGAAGAGAGGACAAAGTCGCCAGGAAATTCCAACAGGGCTCATTAATAACATGTTTAATGACAGGGCCTAAGTTTTCAGTCAACAGTCCCATCCGGTAATCTCATGTCCTGCTTTTCTTATCTGTCAGAGCACTATTTGCTCTGTCTGCTCTTAGCTCGGGCTGCTTCCTGGGACAGGTTTAAGGGTCTTTTTCCCATCACTGGCGAAGGGGGAAGACCTTGGAGATTTAAGATAAAACGGACAGCTATAAAAAAAAAAAACTTTACTCTTTCAGTTAGGGTTTGCTTTTTTTTTTTTTCTGAAGCTCCATTTTCTATTGTTGCTTTTTAATCTCTGGAGTTAAGAAGTTCAGGATTTGCCCAGATAAGATAAAGTAAACAAAATTCTTTACCTTTCAGTCCAAGACTTTTGTTTTCTGGGAGATTTTTGATTGAGTTTTGGAATATTGTGTGTTTCTAGGAATTGGTCCATTTCGCTTATGTTGTCCAGTTAATTGGCTCTTGATTTCATTGATCTTTTGTATTTTTATTTTTTGGTCTCTATTTCATTTATTTCTGCTCTGATCTTTATTATTTCCTTCCTTCTTCTTACTCTGGGCTTTGTTGTTGTTCTTATTGATTTAAAATTTAAAAAAAATTAAAAATACATTATTTTCTGGTAGTCCATGTGGTTTTTATTGGAAAAAATTCTCATCCCATTTTACAGGTAGGGAAGATGAATCCTATGATAACTCATCTTATTAGAGCATCAGTGATGAATTTGGGCAGAGTAGGAAAAGGGTGTGAAGAGAAGAACATCCTGGATTCTCATTCAAATTAGATTCATTATGCTGTGCTGTGTGTTCAGCAGCAAGGCCAGCCATTTGAGACATTTTCAGTTTTGAATCTGGGTTGTCATAATAGTTCAGTGCATGAGACTGGAAAGGTCTCTTCGGCTAAGATGCTAATTTAAGAATGTAATCAGTTAAAATATTCCTAAGGATTAAGAAAATTTCACAGCAAATAAATAGACATGTTTGGAAGATTTTCCCCTCAAGTAACTTCCAGAAAACATACACAAATCATTCGCTAAAACTAAATATGCAGGTATATTAATGAGGCCAGCTCACATGAATTGACAGTCACTAAAGGAATTTCATCTCTAGACTTGGGTCCAGCTATATGAGCTACACACTAATTTTAATTAGAATTTATTTATAGCTAGAATCTGCTCTTGTGCTTTTTCCCCCAAGAGTCAGTAATGAAGCATTCCTTCTTGCCTCCTCATTAGTATTCACAGCTCCATCAATCTGCAGTTGTAACTCTATTTCCTTGTTTTTGTCAGAGAAGATGATGTTGCAAGGTTGCTTAGAAACACTTAGCCACACTCTCAACTGGAATTATTAATCTTTTTGGTACATTCACCTCTACACACAGGGGGTGGGGGGGAATTGAGTTTTGCTGCTGACAACGTTAATTGATTGCAAGTTGTTTTAGTGGGAGTATGATGTTGAAAACTAGATTTCCTTTCACTTTTATGCAGTAGATGAGAGAAATGATACAGTGACACATTCTACTGTAACTAAAATTATCATAGAGGTATCTAATCGTAGATTTGTATGTTTTAGTATTCAGATCTTGACAATGGTGAGCCTACAGGATTATCTTTGGGTTTTAGAGACTGTTTCTGTAGTGATTTTGTTGGTTTCTAATAAATTCACATAGCAGTCTCCTTCAGTAGAGTTCTGAATACTGTAGTCAAGAAGTGACACATAGAATGCAGGGTGTTTAGAGAGGTGAAATGAAAACCAGCCACCATATGATTACCTTAAGTTTTATATTCTTAAAACAATGCCTTTGTCTTTTTTTTTTTCTGTTCTCCCCTCTGTTCTAGTCAGATAGTTGTCTTAAAAATTTTCTTGCCCTAAAATGTAGCGTAATGAATACAATTTGTGTCTATGGATGATTTCATTGGACTTGAATTCATTTTTAATGATTCTCTGATTTGGATATTTCAGCTCTTAAAAGCTGAAAGAAATGGAAACACTGCAGATGAGAGCAAGTTAAGACAAGCAAACAAATAAATATCCTTCTGACGTAGGGACAGGTAGATTTAGGGTAAGGGAGGCCAGAGGCAAGCAAATAATATTATTTTGTTTTGGATCTGTAGCTCTTGTCCTCCATAGCACCTAAGCCAGCTTGTATATTTAAGATATAGTGTCTTTTGCCATAATATATTTTATCAAGGACTCCCATTGAAATGAATGGCTTGAGATTTGGGGAGATTTACCTTTTACTCCTTAATACTGGTTCTTATTTATTCAAGACTACAGCTTCTAGAAAAATGCACTGTACATTCTAGAGAGAAAGAGTAAAAACAAATAAAATCGAAGTATTATTAGGAAAATAATTATGACCCTAAGAACCCCTAAAATAGACTTCAGGAAACCAAATGTCCATATGAATCCAGAAGTAGTTCAATCAATGTTGTAAGCTTACACATAATCTTAAAGGGAAGGGCTCGTGTCCTTTAATAATTAAAAAGAGTCAAGCTATATACTGTATTATTTCATTTATATGACACTCTGAAAAACACAAAACTATAGTAATAGAGAACAAACCAGTGGTGTCAGGGGCTAAGGGCTGGGGGGAGGGCTTACTATAAATGGACAGAATGAGTGGATTTTGCTGGATGATGGTAGGCTTTTTTTAAAAAACAATTATCTTTATTGCTGAATGTATTACAGATGTCCCCATTGTCCACCTCCTCTTCATCCCCTCTCCAAAGACCAGGCCACACTATTGTCTGTGTCCCTTGGTTATGCACATATGCATATTAGTTCCCTGGTTAATCTCTCCCCTCCACCTTCCCCTGAAATTCATCAGTCTGTTCATGGTTCTGTATCTATGGATCTATTTTGTTCATCACTTTATTTTGTTCATTAGATTCCACATACGAATGAGATCATGTGATACTTATCTTTCTCTGACTGACTTATTTCGCCTAGCACAGCCGTGGGCAAACTACGGCCCGCGGGCCGGATCCGGCCCGTTCGGCTGTTCTATCCGGCCCGCGGAGCCGAAAGAGCGGAGGGTTCTCTTGCTCTCCCCTCCGCTTCTTCACCAGCAGCAGTGTTAACATGGCAACGTCGGAAAACATGGCCGCAGCTCCTTCTTCTGAGTGGGCGGATTTATATCCGCCCATTCAGTAGAAGGAACAACCTCTCAATCTTCCAGAGGCTCCTTGTAATGCCCGTGGACGCGTCCCCCAACATCACCCTGGGAATGCGGAATGCGTAGACACGTTATCGTGGTGATGTAGGGAGACACGCCCCTGGAGAGCACAGTATCAGAGCATTAGCTAAAAAGGAGACCAACAACACTGTTCCCACTGAAGTTGATGTTTTAAAGACCAAAAACCTTTCAACCCAGTCTACATCTACGTCCCGGGCATAATTTGGAAGTTGCACTAAAGAAAATGTTTAATTTACTGTTTACACATTTTGTTCTTTTCTATTTGTTTTAGTTTTAAATTATTTTATTATATTTAAGTTTAATTTGAAAGGCTTTTGTACCTTTCCTTTGTTAGGCAATTTTATTTTGCCTTTGCCATCTTCAATATAAGGTATGTTATTGTGCTATGATTCCTCCATTTTTTGAAGTTTCAAATTATAATAATTAGTGTTTACATTCTTCTTGTTAAAATGTTTGAAATGAATAAAACTATTGAAATAAAAAAAAAGACCGTACCCTTTTATGTAATGATGTTTACTTTGAATTTATATTAGTTCACACAAACACTCCATCCATGCTTTTGTTCCGGCCCTCTGGTCCAGTTTAAGAACCCATTGTGGCCCTCGAGTCAAAAAGTTTGCCCACTCCTGGCCTAGCATATGATCCATGCTATTGCAAATGTTAAGAGTTCCTTTTTTACCACTGTGTAATATTCCATTGTGTAGATGTACCACAGCTTTTTTTTTTATCCACTCATTTACTGATGGGCACTTGAGCTGTTTAAAATCTTAGCTATGGTAAATTTTGCTGCTATGAACATAGGGGTGCATATATTCTTTCTGGTTGGTTTTTCAGGTTTCTTAGGATATATTCCTAGAAGTGGGATTACTGGGTCAAATGGAAGTTCCATTTTTAATTTTTTTGAAGAAACGCCATACCGTTCTCCACAGAGGCTGCACCAGTCTGCATTCCCACCAACAGTGCACAAAGGTTCCCTTTTCTCCACATTCTTGCCAGCACTTGTCATTTGTTGATTTGATGATGGTAGCCATCCTGACAGGTGTGAGGTGGTACTGGCTATTGCTTTTCCATGTCTCTCTGCACTGCTTCCCACCCCTGCCTCTCCTTAGGCACCTCAAATCCGCACCTCCCTCCTTGCACCAAAGCCTCCAGTGAGAAGTTGCAAATGAAAACTCCGGTGCTCTGAGTTTAGGAAAAAACACACAAAAAAACCCAAACCAGCAAACAAAACAAAAAAATAATGAAACTGTGGCTTTCTCTCAGACTGGCAAAGGTCTATGGGCTCCAGACTGCCTGTATTTGGGCTCTGGTCTGCGTGGCCAGCAGACCTGCCGCATTCCAGAGCTGAATGTTACATGGTCTTGGTTCTGGTGCTCTGGGCTGTGGAGCCCACCTGGGTTCCAGGCCTCTATCTTCTGAGAGAACAGAACCTCCTGTAGCCAGGAGCTTCCTCCTCCCTCTTGGCCTGCTGGCTGCTGCCCCTGGGAGCTGAGTCAGCTCCTCTCACAACCTTACCCTTCCTACTGGTCCTCAGGTGTTTTCTGTCTTTCCTTGAAATGTCTCTTCCTCAGCTGGACCTCAGTTGGTAATTCCAGGTGAATGTTCTTCAATTTATTTGTATTTCCCGTCTGGCCCTGGGTCGAGGTGCATCACAGGTCTGCCCATTTGGCCACCATTTTCTAAAACTTACTGATTTGTTTCCAGAAATCTGGAAGTTTTCTTGATGGTGGTGGTAGTTACAGGACTTCATTTGTTAAAACTCAGATCTAAACACCAAGAAAGAGGGAATTTTATATAAGTTAAAAATAGCATTAAAAATTAATACATAAAAAGTGAATGCCAAAAGGTTATAATAGCTAATTGCCTAAAAAAAGGTGTTTCTAGGCATAGTATACTTCAAAATCACCTTTTAAAAACTCAGATTTTAAATATTTGGAATAAGTGGCCAAAAACATTAAGTTGTTAAAAAGTAAGTTGTTTGAGTTAAGAAAAATGTAAATGTTTTAATAATTTTGTCTTTTATCTGGCTGTGTGGTCTTCAATAGTGACTAGATGAACTGTCTTGATATAATTAAACTAGCTCTTATAATTAGATCTAATTGGATAATAAATTGTCTTAGGTTTCTGGCCAACAATCAATATTACTGATGTTTTAAATTTATTTTAATGTTATTCTTTTGATAGACCATATTGCCTAACATTATGTGAATGGGCTTGAGAGCCAGTTTGTCTGAACTTAATCTTGGCTTTCCAAGTTAATAGTTCTGTGCACTTGGATATGTTACTTGGCTTTTATGAGCCTCAGTTGACCTAACTTTAAAACAGGAATAAGGAATATACCTACCTCATAAATTTGTTGTAAGGAATCAATGAATTACAGTCAGCATTTGAAAAGTGTTTTTATTTCATAAATACAAGAAAATTATCATATTAATGGCTTGAAGTTATATACTGAGATAATAAAATGTGTTTATGGCCGAAACCGGTTTGGCTCAGTGGATAGAGCGTCAGCCTGAGGACTGAAGGGTCCCGGGTTTGATTCCGGTCAAGGGCATGTACCTTGGTTGCGGGCACATCCCCAGTGGGGGGTGTGCAGGAGGCAACTGATCGATGTTTCTCCCTCATCGATGTTTCTAACTCTCTATCCCTCTCTCTTCCTCTCTGTAAAATATCAATAAAATATATTAAAAAAAATGTGTTTATGTTTTCTCTCCGAACATGAGTGTCCCCAATGCCTAATCAGTATATATGAGTATAATAGAAAATTTACTTGAGAGATTAAAAAAATAGAGAATCTGTACTTGGCATAATCACTGATCCCAAAATATGGTGTGAGGATTTGTTAATTCTTTCTTCTCTCTTGGCCATCCTCAGCATGTAGTCTAGTTCTCAGAGTCACAAAAGGGCTGTAGCAACCACATCGCACACATTCCAGCTATGTGAGTTGGAATCCAATCCTCAAAGCCCTCAGACTTACTTCAACCTGATGACTTGTGGGCTAGAATTGAGACTCTTGCCTTTCTTAAGGAAATCCTGAAAATGAAATGAAATCATAATGAGCGCATAGCTAATCAAAGAAAAATACATACCTGAAAAAAATTGGGGTTCAGTTAGTTTTGAAAGAGGATGAGAAGAATGTTGAGTTAATGAAAATTGTTTTATCATTTATATTTATATTTTTAAAATAGGAAAATAACATTTATTTATGTATGACTAAAAAGACTAACATTGGTATATAAATAACCTATCTACCAGAGGACGAGTAAATTGCAATATATAATTTCTCCTCATTAAAACCCTGTAAAGTACGAATTATTAACTTCCGTTGTACAAGGTGATTAGACAGATATGTGAACCTCTGAAGTTTAAGCTTTTCCATTATAACACACAGGCATCATGATATTAGATTGTTCTCAATGTTACTTTATTATAATACTGATTTACTTTAGTTATTTTTAAAGACAGGTATAATTTTGTGTGTGGATATATTCTATATCTAAGACACAGTGTTCCATATTCTCACATTAGCAAAATTTTTCTAATGATTAATCTTTCATTAAATATAAATTGGATGTAGAATTTGTGAAATACTTCATGATATCATATGGCAGAAATATGTAAATACTTACATTTGGCCCTGTGATTCCATCAACTCATTATAATACATGTTTTAAACTATAATTTCTAAGATGTTTAAATGAAAACTCAAAGAAAGTTCAATACTGTCTATGGTTAGTACATTATTAAGTTTATAACCTGGGTAAACTGAAAGGATGGAGATACAAAATATGGTTGTATTTAGAAGGTTGAATAATTGTAGTGTTATGGCTAGTAGAGAGTAGAATTAACTGTTGTTCATGGAGCTAGAAAGATAGTTTAGTTTAAAAAAAAATAAAAAATGTCTACTTTTAGTAAAACGTATTCTTCTCTGTGCTTCTCCTCACTCCAGAACATACATGATTCATTTGGGTAAAACTGTTTATGTTCTGCTTGGTTTAAAAGGATGTTGTTTTGTTTGTTTGTTTTGTTAATTCTTACTCAAGGATATTTTTCCATTGATTTTTAGAGAGAGTGGAAGGAAGAGGGTGAGTCAGAGAAAGAGAAACATTAATGTGAGGCACATTGACTATTTGCCTCCTGCATGTTCCCAGGCAGGGGATGGAGCCTGCAACTGAGGCACACACCCTTGACCGGAAATGAACCTGCGACCCTTTTACTGAGCCAAACCAGTTAGGTCTAAAAAGCTGATTTTAACAGTTTTACAAGTGATGGACTTAAAAAATTGAAATGGTAATCCTTTTGTAAAACTGCTGATAGAAACTTGGAAGACAGAAAACTAGAATGGACCTATAGAGTTAACACGTGTGTGAGCCAGTGCAGCCGTAGATGCCTGTACTAAGAGAAGAAACACAGCAGTTTATGGTCCTAAATGTGCTTCACTGATGCTTAGAATGTCTGAAGGGGATAATGACATTTTAACGGGCTTCCTCACTGTACCTGGTTTTAATGAATACGGTTGTGGATAAGGATAAATGGAAATTGGAACTTACAAATGAAATACCATGTGTTTGAAAGTAGAAGAAAAATACAATGCAGTTGGTAACCTTTTAGCAAGATAAAATTCCCATCATTTCACCTTTATAATTGCATGCTGAAGACTGTCTCAGGCTGGAGTAATTTAATTCCTGCAACACAAAATGTTCTGGGGATGATGACAAAGGGGATTTCTTGTTATCATTCCTCTTCCCACCACAGCACCCCAATATTGTGCATTAGAAATTTGAGTGATCAAAATGGTATTTCCTGGCCCCGCTTCCCTCTCAGGATTGGAACCTCAATTGTTGCACAGATAATGTTGAGCTGCAGTGAGACCAGTTTTCACCAATAGAATTTTTTTTTTTTCTTTAAAATCCTTACCTCAGCCCTGGCCAGTGTGGTTCACTTGGTTGAGCATCATCCTGTGTACTGAAAGGTTGTAGGTTCGATTCCTGGTCGGGGCACATGCCCAGGTTGCAGGCTCGTTCCCCAGTGAGGGCATGTAGGAGGCAGCTGATCAATGTTTGACCTCTCACATTGATGTCCCCCCCCCCCCCCCCCGCCTCTCTAAAAATCAATAATAAAAATAATAATAAAACCTTACCCTAAATAATGGGTTTGAGGGAGCTCTCACCTTGAGTTCATGCCCACAGGGAAAAGACAGAGACTAATTTGAATAAAATGGTCTTATTTATGCATGCAAATGCTGGGTTAGTTCCAAATACCTCAACAAATCAAAATGAGGTGCTGACACTTTCTTTATTCCCCTAGCTATCCTTTGGAAATCATGAAAACACTCATGAAAATGATCATAATTTGTTTAACATCATTGTCTCAAAAGACAAAGGGTTAAAAAGAACTCAGTGGCTGTGCTGTGCTTTCTGCTGTTCCCTAACCACTCCCTCTCCCTAGCAGTTTACAATGTGCAGGCCCCCAATCTTGAAAGGGTTTGTCTCCCTGGAATTCTTAAAATAATTCTTAAATCTGTTGACACTAACTTTCAAGCATAGGTATTATTGTTAATACTAGAGCCATCTATAGATATAAAACCCTAATATGCAAATAGACTGAATGGTGGAACAACCAAACAACCGAACAACTGGTCGTTATGACATGCGCTGACCACAAGTGGGCGTGCGTGGAACATGGTGGGTGTCGGCAGCAGGCGACAGAGCACGGAACATGGCTGGCGTTGGCTGCAGCGGGATGCTGGAGCAGGTGCGGGGGGTGCCAGACCAAGGCGGGGTGCTAGTCACTGTCATTGGGGCAAGCCTCTGCTGGTTACTGAAAATTCGTTGCTCCTGCACACTGCGGCGCGCCCGGTGCTTGCACCTACTGCCAGCGCCTGCCCCACTCACACCTGCTGCCGGCTCCAGAGCCGCTGCTCGCACCCACTGCTGGCACCTGGTGCTAGCCCCAATCGCTTGGCGCCGTCAGCGGGTGCAAACGGCGGCTGCCAGCCCCTATTGCCTCTTTGGGCTTCTCCACCTCCCCCTGCTCCTGAGGGGTGATCGGGGCTGGCAGCCACCTCTTGCACCCGATGTTGGCACTGGCCCCGTTCGCACTAGCTGCTGGCACCAGCCCCAATCGTCCAGCCTGTTTTGTCTTCTGGACGGAAAGTATAGTGTCAGTCACCCGTGACTGGGCGCTTAACATGAAAATAAAAATTTCTTATCTATGACCAGATATTTGGAGGTACTTTTGGAAGTGTTCACTATATCCCTTAGAGAAATGGTAATGAGTTGTACCACACATTCCTAAGCAAATGGCTGTATTGAGGCTGACGTAGTGTAATTCACACACATAAGCTATGTTTATTTATTTTGATAGAGTAAGTTGTACAGTCAAATGCTTATTGACTTCATGTTTTTTAAAGTATTTTCTTATTAAATATATAGTTAAGCCCACTTTGCTATGCTGTCTAGTAAAGCAAATTCACTGTAGCTGATGATATTGCTGATTTATGTATATATACACCTTTGCATACCTAGGACAGGGCTCTTTTCTACCCATAAAAAATAAAATATTGTCCTCACTGATTCAAGAATTAAAAAAAATAAATTAAAAAAAAATGTCCTTCACTGAGGTAGGCAGATGTTGACATGGCCTGGACTTCCTTCTCTCAACAGCCTAGAGAGAAAAAGCCTCCTGGATGTGGCTAACTGCTAGAGAATAACAGTGTAGAGGACCAAGATGTTGTCCAACTTGGGGATACTTGCAGTGAATCATAAGAACATAGCCAGCTTGCACATTTATAATATACATTGCTCTAGAATAAGAGCAAGTTTAAAAAGAATAAAGCCACATGTGCAGATTTAATAGGACATGATATAAAATCCTTTGATTCCATTGTTAGTCCACCTATAGCTAAACTCAGTAATATGGGAATTATGGCTCATATTGATGCAGGCAAAACTTTCACCACAGAAAGAATATTATACTATTCTGGATACCCAAGATCATTGGGACAAGAGAATGCTTTGCTCATCTCTCTACCCTGTTAGCAAAAACATCTTTGGAAAATATTTTGATTAATAAGTCAACCTAGAGATCTTGAGTGTGGCATGAAGGCACTGATGTCTAAACCACAACATAAAAGTAAGGTAGTTATAACGCCTACCAAAGTATCTTTCTAGGTTCAACTAAACACTCAGACTCTCAAGACTTTCTTAGCCACAGGAACCATAACTTACCAGCATACCAGCAATAGGTGTTTCTTCTTGGAGGAGTTATAGCTGCCAACATGGCCATCTGGGAACTAACTTCTTTGAGTAGCCAAAAGTGATAGCTTAGTTGCAAGATAACAAGATTCATAGTAGTCACCCTGCCTTAGAAAACATACCCTGTAGAAGTGAATCTCTTTTTAAATTCTTTATTGTGTAAAGTATTACATATGTCTCCTTTTTCCCCCATTGACCTTTCCCTGCTCATTCCCACCCCCCTGCACATGCTTTCACCCCGCTACTGTCTATGTCCATGGGTTATGCTTATATGCATGCATACAAGTCCTTTGGTTGCTCTCTTACCCACCCACCCCTCACCTGCCTTCCCTCTGAGGTTGGATGGTTTGTTCAATGCTTCTATGTCTCTGGATCTATTTTTGTTCATCAGTTTCCACAAATGGGTGAGATCATGTCATATTTATCTTTCTCTGACTGGCTTATTTCGCTTAGCGTAATGCTCTCCAGGTCCATCCATGCTGTTGCAAATAGTAAGAGTTCCTTCTTCTTCTTCTTCTTCTTCTTTTTTTTTTTTTTGCCTGAAAATAATAGAAATTTATTCTCACACAATTCTGAAGCCCAGACGTTCAAGAACAAGGGGTCAGCAGGGCTATACTCCTTTTGAGACTCTAGGGGAAAATCTGTTCTTTGCCTCTTCCAGTTTCTGCTGGCTGCTGGCATCCCTTTATTGTGGCCACACCACTCTAATCTCTGCATTCATGGTCCAGTTGCTTTCTCCTCTTCTGTGTGTCTTCTCTTTTGTTTGTCTGTATTTTATAAAGATACATGTGATTGCATTTAGAAGTCACCATATAAGCTCCTCATAAGTTCCTCAACTTAATCATACTATTTTGCCATATAAGGCAATATTTATAGGTTTTGGGGATTATGGCATACACATACCTTTTGTGTGTGTGTGGGGGGGGTACCATTCAACTACTAGAGAGGGTTTCTTCAAATATCCTTTTGATGATTTGATCCTCGGCTGTTCATCTTTAAGATTGAAGCCTTAACATGCTGGTTTGAAGCTCAGTGCACATGAAGCAGGATGGGAGGCTGGTAGACTAGAGAGTTTTACCAGGGTTATCAGGTGACCTGCCAGTTTTTGAAATTGGAGATCCCTAAATGTCAATATCTGTTGGACTGTTCCTAGGATTGTTCATTTTCTCCAGATAAGGATCTTCATTCTCCTGCCTAAGGGTCATAGGATAGCTACCGTGTTTCCCCGAAAATAAGACAGTGCCTTATATTAATTTTTGCCCCCAAAGACACGCTAGGTCTTATTTTCAGGGGATGTCTTATTTTTCCATGAAGAAGAATACGGTACACATTTATTGTTAAATGAAAATAAAGGAAATTTATTACCTGTATACGGTACGGTAGTTGTCAACACAAACCAGACAAACTGTGAATCCTACAGTGTCAAGAATTTACTCATTTATTCAATGACAATCATGTCATCATCTTCAGGAACATCATCATAACAATCCAATTCCTGAATTTCCTGGTGAATTTCTTGTGACTCCATTTCTTTCAGAATCAGTGGACCAAATCTCTCATGTTTAGCAATAGCACTGTCTTTAAATGAGTACTTCTTGTCAAGGTAGCCTGCTCGCAGTGCATTTGCAATGCAACTGTCAGTGATTTTCTCCCATGAATTCTTCACCCAAGTCACAACTTCTTGCAGTGTAGGTTTCACAAAGTTTCCACGGTGATTTCTCTCCATTCTATTTTCAATGCAGTCGTTAATTTCCATGCGCAAATTGTCTTTGAATGACTTGTTTATTGCAATATCAAGAGTCTGGAGATAGGCCGTCATTCCTGCGGGAATCATTATCTGATCTATTTTTCTTTCGTGAAGAAATGTCTTCATGTCTTTAGCACGGTGAGTGCTGGCTGCATCCCAGACTAGCAGACCTCTTTGGCTCCCTCGCATAACAAGCGGCAGCATTAAATCGACCCACTTCCTTATAACTGCTTGTGTGGCCCAGGCTTTTTCAGTTTCAAGAATAAAAAGGCCCAAAACACGTTCAATCTTTTCCTTCTTGCCATTAGAAATGATTAAAGGTGGGATTTTAGTGCCATCCAGACGAATTGCCAAAATACAGGAAACACGTGCACTTTTGTAAGCAGTGGAGGGAATGTACGCTAAGGAGGCACCCCGCTGTTCAATTGTTGTTTGAGATGATTGGCCCATAAACACTGCAGTTTCATCCATAGCAATCATGTGGAAAGATTGTATTTAGAGAAGTCAGCATCATCAATAAAGGACTTGAATGCAAGTGCTCGCTTAATAACTTGAGTATCTTCCAACCTAAACAATGTTGTAGATCTTCTTAAAGACAGTTCACTTCGCTGAAGGAAATTATCCAGCCAGTGTTGTGATGCTTTGAAGTCTTCGGGGGCTATGTCAAACTGTGGTGCCACTGCAAGGGCAAATTCTTGAATCTGAGCCCTATTCACAACCAAAGCCTTTGCTCTCCTGTCAACAACCCATTCACAGATCAGGTCTTCCAGCTCGGAAAATAATGGTTGCCGACCTGATCCACACTTGCGCTTTTTAACATTTCCCTTGTACACTTGTTCAATGAGGTTACCATACTCTGCTCGCCATTTTCGGACCAATCGGATACTCAACATCTTCTCTTTGCAGAAAGCAGTAAGATTTTGGCCCCAAGAGTCTTCCACGATTCCTTTCTTGTACTCCACGGAGTAGCTTTTTCTTTTTGCACTCATTTCTAGGGGTAAAAAAAAGGAATTGGAGTATCAAGGTGGGGGGAGGAGGATCACTCAAAATGACACAGGAGGGATCAGAGGGGGGAATCAAAATGGCACAGGAGAATCAGAGGGGGGATTACCATTTTAGTAACCCCTTTTGATCCTCCTGTGTCATTTTGATTGTCCCATCTGATCCTCCTGTGTCATTTTGATTCCCCCCTCTGATCCTCCTGTGTCATTTTAAGTGATCCCCCTCCCCCCACTCCTGTGCCACTGAACACCTTCACCAGACATCCCCCTACCCCTTTATCAGATATTTACCCATGGGGCCTGCCTGGGGACTGTCACTGGGCTTGCTGGGGCCTGGATCTGGACTGGAGCAGGGTCTGCCACTGACTGAGAACCTTCAGTCATCATGAAGGCGGCCGCGAGCATCAGGTAGTGTCACCAGGGACAGACCAGCACTCACCACCTTCGCCGCGTCCCATCCGTTCTAATCCTCCTGTTCTTCTACACGCATCTGCGAAAGTCTCCTCCTCTCTCCCGCCCCGCACTCACCGCTCACTCTGACCTCCGCTCTGCCTCCACACAGCAGTGATGTCAGGACTCCATGTAACGTCACTGGTTGCTAGACGCCAGTCGGGGCGGCCCTAGCGACCAGTTTATGGTAAATTAATTTTCATTCTGGGACAGAGCCTGGGGGCCTTATTTTCGGGGGATGCCTTATATTTCACTCAGAAGGAAACCTGTAAGTGGGTCTTATTTTTGGAGGATATTTTATTTTCGGGAAAACACGGTACATGTGTTCTTGACTGGGTGTGTAAGTGTGGCTGTATGTGCAAATTTTTACTTAACCTCCTTATGTTAAGTTATGTTTCTGGTATTCCCGAGTCTAGAACCTCTCTGATGTAGTTTCTCCTGAGGATAAGTCTTCTTGTCCAGGGGGAGTGAGAGTGGGAGTTGTTAGACTGGAAGAGGTGAGGAGGAGGACCAGGAGGCTTAATTTCTTAAACCGACACCCTTTTATCAGCCCCCACCTATCCTGGCCTTTCTGGCTCCTTGGGATTTTAATATTCTTGTTTTTTTTTGGGTTCTGAGGGACAAATTGGTTCCTCTATCGGTCCTTGGTGTGACCTTTCTCCTTTCAGCAAAGTCACTCACTAATCTTCATAATCTGTGGTATGGGGTTACTGGTATCTCCTGGTTTCATTGAGGATGGAGTTTATGCTTCTGTTTCTTGTTCTCCTTTCAGTTTTGGATAATTTTTCAAGAGGCTATGAGAACTCACTGTAATCTTTCATAATAACATTGCAAATATTTTTCATTGGTCATTTAACTCGTAATTTTAGTTATAGCTTTTTATGTAGAAAAGTTTAAAACTGGTGTTGAATTGAATCTATTGATCATTTACTTGATGATTTATTCCATTGGTGTGCATATTTAAAAAGATCTTCCCCATTGCTTGTTATATACTTAATCACTTATAATTTCATTTAGTTTTGTTTCATCTACGAACTTTGATACTTAAGTTTTTTATCTGGAAATTAGTTTAGTATAGAGTTGTTTTTTTCTTCTTTGTCTTCTCCCTCTTCTTTTTATTTTCTCCCAAGTGGTGAGCTTCAGTGGAGAGTTTAGATTTAATGAGTAAGGTGGGAGAGGAGGACAGAGACAGATGAGAGATAGAGCAAGCTCTGTTTATTGTTGATTCCCCTTTTCTGGTAATCCTTCACCTCAGATCTTTTCAAATCTTGTTCACTTTCCAGGCAAAAAATGTTAAGTTTCTCTCGCAGCTATTTTATTCATCTATAATAATAAAAGCATAATATGCAAAGCAACCGAATGGCTGAACAGCAGAACAACTGTCCAGATGTCCTTCCAGACAATCTTCCAGATGAAGCCGGGGCTGCGAGGCAAGGGCCAAGGCAGCTGGGGCTGCGAAGTGAAGAGTTCCTTCTTTTTTACAGCAGCGTAGTATTCCATTGTGTAGATGTAACCTGGTTTTTTAATCCACTCATCTGCTGATGCGCACTTAGGCTGTTTCCAAATCTTGGCTATGGTAAATTGTGCTTCTATGAACAGGGAAGTGTATATCCTTTCTGATTGGTGTTTCTGATTTCTTGGGATTTGGTCCTAGAAGTGGGATTACTGGCTAGAGGTTCATCTATCTTGTTTATACTTTCAAAGAACCAGCTCTTGGTTTTATTGATCTTTTGTATTGTGTTTTTTTGTTTGTTTGTTTTTGGTCTTTATGTCATTTATTTCTGCTCTGCTCTTTATTATTTCCTTCCTTCTACTCGCTCTGGGCTTTTCTTGTTGCTCTCATTCTAATTATTTAAGTTGTAGGGTTATATAACTTTCTATTAGTTTTTCTTTTTTGAATGTATCTGCCTATAGAGCTATGAACCTCTCTCTCAAAACTGCTTTCACTGTGTCCCAAAGCTTTTGAATTGTGTTTTCATTGTCGTTTGTTTCCAGGATGTTTTTTCTTTCTTCTTTGATCTCTTTGGTAACCCAGTCATTGTTTAATAGCATGCTATTTAGCCTCAAAGTATTGGATTTCTTTCATTGTTTTTATTGTAATTGATTTCTAATTTTATGCCATTTTGGTCTTAGAAGATGCTTGATATGCTTTCTGTATTCTTGAATTTGCAGAGACTTTTCCTGTGTCCCAATATGTGGTCTATATCTGAAAATGTCCCATATGCACTTGAGAAGAATGTATATTCTGTAGCTTTGGGGTGAATGTTCTGAAGATAGTAATTACATCTGATCTACTGAGTCATTTAGGATTGCTATTTCTGTCCTGATTTTTTGTTTAGAGGATTTATCCGGTGATTTTAGTGGGGTATTAAAGTCCCCTACTATTATTGTATTCCTATCAGTCTCTCGAGTTTTTTTATGTATTTGTGTGCTCCTGTTTTGGGTACATATATGTTTATCAGAGTTATATCCTCTTGTTTAGTTGCTCCCTTTTTTATTATGACATGGCCCTCCTCATCTCTTGTTATGACCTTCACTTTGAGGTCTATTTTGTCAGATGTAAGTATTGCTTCCTCGATGTTTTTTTCATTTCCATTTGCCTGAAAAAATTTTTTTCCTTCCTTTCACTATCAGTCTGTGTGAGTCCTTTTTTCTGAGGTGGGTCTCTTGCAAACCACAAATATATGAGTTATGTTTTCTTATTCATTCAGATTTCCTATGTCTTTTGATTGGATCTTTAGCCAAGTTTTAATGCCCCATGGGGGCTGGTTTAAGACCGCACTCTGCTGTTCTGTCTGCCACTTCTCATTTTCCTGTTAGGTAGTCAGCACTTTGTTGAAGTTCCAAGGGATCCACTGCTCCTATGTGTCTGTTTCCACAGCCTTGGTTACAAACAGGCGTGACCAATCTGCCAGCTTTTCCTGTCTGCCTGCTGTCAGTCTTAATCACTCAAGCATCTGTTTCTGACAAGGGCTTTGGGGGTGGTGCTGTATTGCTTTCATGGACAGAATGGCATCTTCTGCCCTTTCTGGCTGTGGATTATCTCATCAGCTGTGTCTAATTCAATAATTCTGGGTGGATGTTATTCGATTTAGTTGTTCCTTCTATCTGAACCACGTAACAAGGTGCAGGACATGTCTGCCTATTCGGCAGCCATTTTTGAATCTCTGAGTATCTCTTTTTATAGCTCCATGGACTGTCTTCAGGATTTCCCACAAGAGACATGTAATGTCCCACTTAGGGAAGTCTAAAGCTACGTTTCTCCATCAGGTATTTATAATTCATATATAGTTCATCCCATTTCAAATGCAGCTTACCAATCAGTTTTCCCAATAAGATCTGCCTAGCTACGTATTTGACATACTTCTGTGTTGAGCATCTGCCCCTTGGTGGTCAGTGCGCATCATAGCGACTGGTTGTTCCAGTCGTTCTGGTCATTCCATTGTAACAGTCACTTAGGCTTATAGATAGATAGATAGGTAGATAGATAGTTTTGGTTTTCTGGGACATTGAACTAGGCTTATGTCCTTTTACAGTATTAAGTTCTACATATATAAAAGTATTTGCTTCTTATGAGTATCTGTAGTATCTTTAAGTTTTTTTCCATGGCCTAGTTTTGAACAATTGCTGTTTTGGGTTTAAGAAATACCAATATGTGCCAATACCCTAATATATAGAGCCTTCTAAAAAATATTCGGAGTATAGTAGCATCAGCATTCTAAAGTCAATGAAATGTCTCCTGAAAGACTGTTTTAGGGCTTTGATTCCATCTTCAGAATCATGGCTAGATAGGGTTTCTCATATTTAAGCCTTAAAATTTTATTTTTCCTGTGAAGCCAAAAAAATTTATCATTTTTTATAAGATTTACTGTGGAATTTTTATACCTGTTTTTATGATCCATATAAGTCAACTTTTAATTTAAACTTTTAAAATCCTTTGCTCTATAAAAGATATTTTGTTAAGTAAGAAAATTTCTCTCTTCAGTGACTCATTGAAAATTCTTGTTTCTATATAACATGAACAATCTTAGTTCAGCTTCCAGCATCATTTTAAATTACATTTATTGTACTCTTCACTTTGACAAGTGGTACAGGTATAAGGTTTGAAGTGCATTTTTGTTGTTATAGTGTGAAAGAATGTAGGAGGCTAGCAGCCTGACTCTGTACCTAGTTTATCAGTATACCTAATGCACATTCTTGTTTGCCTATAATGAAGTCACTGCCCCTTCCTTAATTATCTGGTCTTACAAGACCTATTTACCTAAATACTCTCCATTTACAAGGGCCATAAACCAAGGATGTAACAGGTTAATTAGAGGGAGGTCACTGGCACCATCCATGTTAGATATTTAGATACAATCTAAATTCCCCATTCTAACTGACTCAGGAGGGGCTGTGAAAATCCACCACAGAAGTCTGGTAGTTAGGAAACAAAGAAACTCAGAAATATATATAAGGAGAAAATCTCATTGTATCATTTGTTCAGGTTTTGGATCTTTGAATTCCCTGAACCAGCAGCACTGCTTTGAATAAAGATTTCCTTTTCTGATACCCCCGAGTATTCAGCTATCCCTTCTTCCACGCCAATTCCATAACATTTTTGGTGCATTGGCTGGGAAAGGCGTCAGTTGCACTGGCTCTTGAGGCCACCGCTGAAGAGAGCAGACTCCGGGGCACTCGGCCCAAGCTCTGTGAACCTAGGAAGCCGGTTCCTGGGCTCCTGCTTTTCATTGTAAAATGTAAACTTCTTGTTAATTAAAGTATAGTTGACACAGAATATTATATTAGTTTCAGGTGTACAGTGTGGTAGTGATGTAACATTTACACCGAGTGGCCAGATTATTATGATCTATGAATATATATATATGTGTGTGTGTGTGTGTGTGTGTGTGTGTGTGTGTGTGTGTGTGTGTGTGTATATATATATATATATATATATATTAGAGGCCCGGTGCATGAATTTGTGCATGAGTGGGTTCTGGCCAGCCTGGCCAGGGGGAGGGGACATGGGTGGTTGACTGGCCTGCCTGCTGGTTGAACTCCTTGTCGAGGGGACAATTTTCATATTAGCCTTTTATTATATGGGATATACACTGAGTGGCCATATTATTATGTGTTCAGAGATCATAATAATCTGGCCACTCAGTGTATATACCTTACGAAAAGATCACCATGATAATCTGTCACCGAAGTTCCTGTGATATTATTGACTACATTCCCTATGCTGTATTTTACATCTTGTGCCTTACTTGTTATAACTAAAAGTGTGTACCTCTTAATCTCATTCACCTTTTTGCCCATTCCCCCACTGCTCAACCCTGTGGCAGCTATCAGTTTGATCTCTGTATCTATGAGTTTGTTTTGTTTGTTCATTTGTTTAGTTTTTAGATTCCACATATAAGTGAAAGGATACAGTCTTTGTCTTTATCTGACTTATTTCACTTAGCATAATGCCCTCTAGATCCATCTATGTTGTCTCAAATAGGAATATTCTATTCTAGTTCATGAGTTATTAATATTCCCCTGTGTGTGTGGGTATGTATACATGTACATACATACATATATACCAGTTCTTTTTCCATTCATCTTTCAGAGGACACCTAGGTTGCTTCCCTATCATGGCTATCTACACTAATAAAAGAGTAAGATGCAAATTGACTGTACCTTTGCGATGCCCACCAGCCAATCAGGAGTGTATATGCAAATTAACCCAACAAAGACAGTGGGTTAATTTGTATGTGCAGGTGCCAAGCGGCCCGGGGGTGGGGCAGGCGTTCCACACCGCCCCACCTGCTCTGGGCCTCTGGGCAGCGCGGGAAGGTGGAAAGGCAGCTCTGAGCCAGAGCGAAAAGGCGGCTCTGGCCACAGCGAAGGCGGTGCTGACAGCCAGGGGAAGGAAGGCCCATTCTTGCACGAATCTTCATGCATCGGTCCTCTAGTCCTATATAATAAAAGCCTAATATGTAAATTGACTGAACGATGGAATGACCAGTGGAATGACCAGTCACAATGACATGCACTGACCACCAGGGGGTAGATGCTCAATGCAGGAGATGCCCCCAGACTGCAGTCCCCAGGCCAACCAAGGCAGGTGTGAGCAGGGACCCCTCCCCCCCATTGCCCTGCTGGTTGCCCCATAGAGGGAGGCGACTGGTGGTGATGGCAGGGGGCAGGGCTGGCGAGTGGGTGGCAACAGGCCGGCCAAGGCAGGTGCGAGCGGGGGGCCTCGATCATCCTGCTGGTTGCCCCACAGATTGGCCCTGATTGCCGGCCAGGCCTAGGGAACCTACCGTTCACGAATTTCGTGCACTGGGCCTCTAGTTGTAAATAATGTTTTTGTTCCTTGTTATGGCTTTTGTTTTAAAGTCTGGTTTTTTGGGTATAAGTATTGCTGCCCAGCTTTTTTTGTTTGTTTCCATTTCATGAAATATCTTTTTCCATCTGTTTACCTTCAGTCTCTGTGTGTCTTTCAATCTGAAGTGAGTCTCATGTAGTAGCATATGGAAGGGTCTTGTTTTTTTATCCAGTTAGCCACACTGTAATTTTTGAATGGAACACTTAGTTGATTTACATTTGAAGTAATTATTGATAGGAATATACTTATAATCATATTAATTGTTTTTATATTAGTTTTTTAAGTGGTCGGTCTACTACCTATACTATATGCTTGTTTTTACCAGTGATATTTTTTTCCCCTTTCATATATTTTCTCATTTCTAGTTTTGACTTTTTCTTTTCCACTTAAAGAATTACCTTTTACATTTCTTGTAATGCTGGTGTAGTGGTAATGAACTCCTTTAGCTTTTGTTTGTCTGAGAAATTCTTTTTTTAAAATATATTATTGATTTCAGGGAAAAAGGGAGCCAGAAATAGAAAATTCAATGATGAGAGAGAATCATTGGTTAGCTGCCTCCTTCACACCCCTCACTGAGGACTGGGCCCACACCTGGGCATGTGCCCTGACCAGGAATCGAACCATGACCTCCTGGTTCATTGGTCGATGCTCAACTACTGAGGCACACTGGCTGGGCTATCTGGGGAAATTCTTGATTTCTCCTTCTATTCTGAATGATAACCTTGCTAGGTAGAGTATTCTTTGTTGTAGGTTTTCTCCACTTATCATGTACATCAATATATTGTCCCACTCCTATCTGGTCTGCAAAATTTCTGTTGAAAAATCAGTTTATAGTCCAGTGTATGTAACTAGCTTTTCTCTTGCTGCTTTTAAGATTCTCTCATTATCTTTAACTTTTAACATTTCAATTATGCTGAGTCTTCTTGTGTGCCTCTTTGGGTTCATCTTGTTTGGGACTTTCTGTGCTTCCTGGACTTGGATGTGTGTTTTCTTTACCAGTTTAGATAAGTTTTCAGCCATTAATCCTTCAAATAGATTTTTTTCATCACTTTCTCTCTTGCTTCTCCTTCTTGGCTTTCTATGATACGATTTTTAGTTTCTTATAGGTTTGTCCATGGGGTTTCCTATGGTGTCCTTCTTTTTTAAATTATTTTTTTTTCTTTTTGATCATTCAATTGGATGATTGCCACTCTTCTGACTTTCTGCTTATTAATCCATTTGTCTGTGTCATCTGATCTGTTCTTGATTCTCTCTAGTGTATTTTTCATTTTAGTTGTTATATTCTTCAGTTCTGATGCTTTATTTCCTTATAATTTTTATCTATTTGTTGTTCTCACTGAATTTATCCACATGTCTGCAGAGTTTGATGAGCTTCTTTATGACTATTACTTTGAACTCCTTATCTAGTAGACAGCTTACCTCTGTTTCATTTAGTACTTTTTCTTTGGTTTTAACTTACTTTTTGTTTGGGACATATTCTTTTGTCTCCTTACTTTGTCTGTGTCTATCTCCCCCCGCCCCCATGTATTAGGTAGATCACTCAAGTCTCCTGCTCTTGAAAAGTTGGCCTTATTTAGATATCCTGTGGAGCCCAATGGTGGATTCCCACTTGTCACCAGAACCAGGTGCTTCAGAGGTGTTTCCTGTGTGGATTAGTGTGGCCTCTTGTTGTGGTTGGATTACAACTGCTATGAACACACTGGCAGCTGTGGCTGGTCCCTGGCCTGGCTGGCTGTGAGGCCTGGCCTTAACTGTTGTGGATTCACTTGTAGGCAGGGTAGGCCTTTGGTGTGGCTGGCTGGGAGGCCCATCCTCAACTGTACTAAACACACTGCTGTGTGCTAGTGTTGACTGAAGCTGCCTACTGGCAGTAGCACGATAGGAGCCAGACTGGGTGGGTCCTCAGGGTAATGCCAGGTTGGGGTAAAAAGTGTTAGCAGTATGAATGGTGAGTTTCAGAAACGCCAGCATCAACCCAGCTAGGTAAAAGGAGAGCAAATAAAGGGGGAAATGGTGCTCACCAGCACTTCTGATTCTGGAAGAAGTTTCATCAGATCTCTTTTTCTCCAACACATGCCCTAAGATTAGTCATTACATATTACCCAGGTACTTTTCAAACTGCTGCGTCTATGCTGGGACTTGGACAGAGTTTTCTACAGCCTTTTCATTCTCCCAGATATAAACCTTGCTAGTTTTCAAAGCCAGGTGTTATGAAGGCTCCTCTTCCTGGTGCAGGTTCCTTAGGCTGGGGTTTGGAGCCCTAGCTCTTCAATGGGAGTCCTCTGTAGTTATGATATCCCTACTACTTGTTGGGCCCTGACTATACTGAGTCTCTCCCCCTTCTACCCATCTGTAGTTGTAGCCAATCTGTTCTGCTAGTCTTCAGGCCATTCCATATGTAGTTGTAATTTTGATGTCCCTGAGAGGCGGTGAGTTCAGAATCTTGCTACTCTGCCAACTTGAACTTGAAGCCAAGAGTCCTGCTCTTGAATGCCAACTTAGCTTGTCTGTGAAATGTTGTTCCTTGCGGTTGGTACACTGTCACCACAAGCAGCAGTTCTATATTAAATCTTGGTTGCACATAGGATGTTAATGGTATATGCAGCTGAGTTTCATGATGTTCCACATAACAATAACCAAATAAAGTTAGCTTAAATAGAAAACAATGAAACTATAATAATACTACAAGGACTTTTCTTTACCTTAACTAGCATAGGAAGTTAATGGAAATAATAACTAAAAAGGTATTAGGACCCCCCAAATACCCCTGCTCAGTACCTGATTTCTTGCTTTCTTTTTAGAATTCTGCTTTATTTTTCCTTCTCTAGATTAGCTTTCTTTGCCTCTGTTTCCATGTTATACTTTGTCTATCTCACATCACTAAATTTTCCTCATGATACTTCCAGCCTCTTTGGGTCCCTCAGTCCCACCTGCAAGTTCTCTGGAGAGATAATTCAGTTGGTCTAGTTTAGATCAGAGGTCCAAACCTGTTCTCATTAGTTGTGGCAGGAAGTGGGGGGCTAGTGCAGACTGGTAGCAGTGATGATGGCATTGGCTGTGGGTGATGAAGTAACCATTGAGGACACCCTTTTCCACCTAGGGCTCACCCCTTTGGATGGGTGGGAAATAGGAAGGTGAATGGAGTGGAGGTTTTTCTCAGAGAATGGGGGATGGCACCTGAACTGGATGGATTGGGCTTATAAGATACATATATTACAAAGACTAAAACATATGAAAGCATTAGAAAAAATAAGGGTAGTAAAAATGTGTGATAAGCATTCAGGTGTGGAAGTTACATGATTCATCTCCTTGGTTCAAGGCTTTCTAACAGTTAAAGCAAAAATTAAAGTGTTCATTATTTTGTAATCCTACACATTTTCTTTGTTTTCTTTCTTCATTATTGTTGAATTAAATTTTTCCTAGAAGATGAAGATTTTGTCTCCTGAATGAATTTTTATTTATTTATTTATTTTTAATAAACCTTTATTGTTCAGATTATTACAGTTGTTCCTTTTTCCCCCGCCCCCTAGCTCCCCTCCACCCAGTTCCCACTCCACACTCTGCCCTTAGCACCCCCCTCTCCACTGTCCTCATCCATAGGTGTATGATTTTTGACCAGTCTCTTCCCACACCCCCCACACCCCTTTCTCCCCGATGATTGTCAGTCTACTCCCTTTCTATGCCCCTGATTCTATTATATTCACCAGTTTATTCGGTTCATCAGATTTTTTATTCACTGGATTTTTAGATTCACTTGTTGATAGGTATGTATTGGTTGTTCATCATTTTTATCTTTACCATTTTCTTCTTCTTCCTCTTCTTAAAGAATACCTTTCAGCATTTCATATAATACTGGTTTCACGGTGATGAACTCCTTTAGCTTTTTCTTATCTGTGAAGCTCTTTATCTGCCCTTCAATTCTGAATGACAGCTTTGCTGGGTAGAGTAATCTTGGTTGTAGGTTCTTGCTATTCATCACTTTGAATATTTCTTGCCACTCCCTTCTGGCCTGCATAGTTTCTGTTGAGAAATCAGCTGACAATCGTATGGGTACTCCCTTGTGGGTAACTAACTGTGTTTCTCTTGCTGCTTTTAATATTCTCTCTTTGTCTTTTGCTCTTGGCATTTTAATTATGATGTGTCTTGGTGTGGTCTTCTTTGGATTCCTCTTGTTTGGGGTTCTCTGCACTTCCTGGACTTGTAAGTCTATTTCTTTCACCAGGTGGGGGAAGTTTTCGGTCATTATTTCTTCCAATAGGTTTTTAGTATCTTGCTCTCTCTCTTCTTCTGGCACCCCCGTAATTCGGATGTTGATATGCTTGAAGTTGTCCCAGAGGCTCCTTACACTGTCTTCATATTTTTGTATTCCTTTTGCTTTTTCGGTTGAGTGTTTTTTGCTTCTTTGTATTTCAAATCTTTGACTTGATTCTTGTGATCCTCTAGTCTGTTGTTGGATCTCTGTATATTATTCTTTATTTCAGTCAGTGTATGCTTAATTTCTAGTTGGTCCTTTTTCATATCCTCAAGGGTCTCACTAAATTTATTGGCCTTTTCTAGGAAATTCTTGAAAAACCTTATAATCGTGGTTTTTGAACTCTATATCCAGTCATTTGCTTTCCTCCATTTCTTCATTTGTGTTTCTTTGTCTCCTCATTTTGGCTGCTTCCCTGTGTTGATAAGATTGCCCTTGTGTGCTAGGTGTCCTATAGGGCCCAGTGGCTCAGCCTCCCCAGTTACCTGAGGTGGATACTCTTGGTGCACCCCTTTGTGGACTGTGTGCACAGTCTTGTTGTAGTTAAGCCTTGATTGTTTTTGGTATCACTGGGAGGAATTGACCTCCAGGCTAATTGGCTGTGAGAACCAGCTGTTCTACGATGGGAGAACTTCTGTGCTGGAGATACCCTTATGGGGCAAGACTTGCTTCAGTGGGGCTTTGGTGCTCACTGAGTCTGCCCCCTGAGTGTGTCCCTTATGGATGTGAGGAGTTGTAATCTGGATGGTCCCACTCTGACCACTGGGTACACTGGCTCTTGGATCTCCAAGGAGGTGCTAATTTAGTCTCTGGCTGAGGCCACCCAGCAGGAGCTATGGAGAGATCTGCAGGTTCCTCTTCTTTGTTTGGGGTTTGGAGGTGCCCATATGAGGCCCAGCTGTGAAGCAATGCCAGCTGCTGTGGGGCCTTGGGCCTTCTTTTGGAAGTTTTGGGTCTCTCTGACCCAGCTGCTGTTGGTTAGGTATTTTTAGATTGCAAAGGGCCATGCCATTCATATGCAAAAGCCTCTGCGCACAGCTTGGTTGGAGCGGGGGTCTCAGGAAATCAACAGGGTGGAGCAAACAGCTATGGCTGATCCTCAGCCTTGCCCTTAGAGGCCCCAGGGTCGCAGTGTCCCTTGGTAATTGCTGGAAGCACCTCTGAGAGAAAGCCACCCTCGAGTTCCGACCGATGCCAGATAGTCCAGTTTCTCTCTGTATAAGTCTGGGTCCCCAGAGTCTCGCCTGGAACTGGAGTTCAGAGCACTCGGGAGCTTGAGTCTCCCTCCTGATTGAGAAAGACAACCACGTACTTAGTTGCCAGCCCTTTCTGCACGCACGCGTGCGCCTCCGTACCTCTGCACTTTACTTCTGCACCTCCGCTGAGTCTCAGTGTGCTTTTCTCTTTCCTTCTAGTTGTAGAATTTCCACTCAGCCAGCCTTCATGTAGTTCTGGATGATTTCCATTTTGTCTTTTAGTTGTAGTTTTGAAGTGGTTGTGCGAGGCAGCAATTTCAGGTGTTTACCTATGCCGCCATCTTGGTTTCTCTCTCCTGATTGAATTTTTAAATAGCAGTAAAACTTTCCAACATTTTTGTTAAGTAGAATAGTGGCCAAATCATTCTATTTGAATGGATTGGGACCACATAAGCCAAGCGAACATTTGAATTACTGTTCTTAAAAAGACTATTCATTTTCAACAATTACTAGAATCTCAAATATTTTACTTAGTGACTTCTCAATATACTGTTATTAGTTTCTAGCTTTTTCTGCCTGAATGAATGCTTTTGGCTAGCTTTCTCATTGTGAAGAGTTGGCAAGGTTTTTACTAAAATAAATCAATTCCTGTTACCAAAAGTTTTAAAGCTCAATAATTGAAAAATATCCCTAATATTGTGAAATTCTAATTCATGATGAAAGACTATTGAGTTGTCATTGGGCCTTAACTATACCTCAGTAACTTGGTATGTTAAGTTTTTTTTTTCCACTTTATTTTAATTTTTTAAGCTACTAGGGTTAATCTGCTTAAAATCTAATGTTCTTAAATTCTGAGAAATTTATGTTCTCCTTTCTCTGTTACGTAAAAATAAAACTTGATTTTAAGCCATGTACTAGACACATCATTTTTAAAAAATTTAATAAATCTTTATTGTTCAGATTATTACAGTTGTTCCTCTTTTTTCCCCCCATTGCTCCCCTCCACCCGGTTCCCACTCCACACTCTGCCCTTACCCACCCCCACCCACTGTCCTCATCTATAGGTGTACGATTTTTGTCCAGTCTCTTCCCGCACCCCCCACACCCCTTTCCCCCCGATGATTGAGTCCACTCCCTTTCTATGCCCCTGATTCTATTATATTCACCAGATTATTCTGTTCATCCGATTATTTTATTCACTTGATTTTTAGATTCACTTGTTGATAGATATGTATTGGTTGTTCATCATTTTTATCTTTACCTTTTTCTTCTTCTTCCTCTTCTTAAAGAATACCTTTCAGCATTTCATATAATACTGGTTTCACGGTGATGAACTCCTTTAGCTTTTTCTTATCTGTGAAGCTCTTTATCTGCCCTTCAATTCTGAATGACAGCTTTGCTGGGTAGAGTAATCTTGGTTGTAGGTTCTTGCTGTTCATCACTTTGAATATTTCTTGCTACTCCCTTCTGGCCTGCATAGTTTCTGTTGAGAAATCAGCTGACAATCATATGGGTGCTTCCTTGTAGGTAATTAACTGTTTTTCTCTTGCTGCTTTTAATATTCTCTCTTTGTCTTTTGCTCTTGGCATTTTAATTATGATGTGTCTTGGTGTGGTCTTCTTTGGATTCCTCTTGTTTGGGTTTCCTGCGCTTCCTGGACTTGTAAGTCTATTTCTTTCACCAGGTAGGGGAAGTTTTCTGTCATTATTTCTTCAAATAGGTTTTTAGTATCTTGCTCTCTCTCTTCTTCTGGCACCCCCATAATTCTGATGTTGGTATGCTTGAAGTTTTCCCAGAGGCTCTTTACACTATCTTCTAATTTTTGGATTCTTTTTTCTTTTTGCTTTTCTGGTTGAGTGACTTTTGCGTCATTGTATTTCAAGTCTTCGACTTGATTTTTGTATTCCTCTAGTCTGCTATTAGATCTCTGTATAATATTTTTTATTTCAGTCAATGTATGTTTAATTTCTAGTTGGTCCTTTTTCATATCCTCGAAGGTCTCACTAAGTTTATCGGCCTTTTCTAGGAAATTCTTGAAAAACCTTATAATTGTGGTTTTGAACTCTATATCCAGTTGTTTGCTTTCCTCCATTTCTTTCACTTGTGTTTGTCTCTGCATTTTCGTTGCTTCCCTGAGTTGATAGAGTAGCTTTGTGTGCTAGGTGTCCTAAGGGCCCAGTGGCTCAGCCTCCCAAGTTACCTGAGGTGGACACTCTTGGTGCACCCCTTTGTGGACTGTGTGTACAGCCTTGTTGTAGTTAAGTCTTGATTGTTGTTGGTATCACTGGGAGGAATTGACCTCCAGGCCAATTGGCTGTGAGAATCAGCTATGTCTACGCTGGGAGAACTTCTGTGCTGGAGACACCCTTATGAGACAAGACTTGTAAAATTGCAAAAGCCTCTGTGCTCAGCTTGGATGGGGCGGAGTCTCGGCAAAGCAGACAGTCTTGGCTTCCCATCAGCCCTGTCCTACGAGGCACCTGGGTCTCAGTGTCCCCTGGTAATCGCTGCAAGCACCACTAAGAGAAAGCCGCCCTCGAGTTTTGCCCCTTGCCAGACAATCCAGTTTCTCCCCGAATGAGTCTGGGATCCCAGAGTCTTGCTCGGAACTGGAGTTCAGCGCAGTCTGAGTTTCCGTCTCCCTTCTGCTTGAGAAAGCCAGCCGCGCACTCAGCAATCAGTCCTCTCTGCATGCGTGCACCTCTGTACCTCTGCCTTCCTCAGCTCCCCTGAGTCTCAGTGAGCTTTCCTCTTTTCCTGACAGTCCAGATTCCCCCCGAATGAGTCTGGGTTCCCAGATTCTCACCCAGAACTGGAGTTCAGCGCAGTCCGGAGCTTCCATCTCCCTCCCACTTGAGAAAGCCAGCCACTCACTCAGCTGCCAGTCCTCTCTGCTCGTACGCATCTCCGTACCTCAGCCTTTTGCAGCTCCTCTGAGTCTCAATATGCTTTTCTCTTTCCTTCTAGTTGTAGAATTTCCACTCAGCCAGCTTTCCTGTGGTTTTGGATGGTGTCCGTTTTGTCTTTTAGTTGTACTTTTGACATTGTTGTGTGAGGCAGCAGTTTAGGTGTTTACCTATGCCGCCATCTTACACCATTTTTTATTTAAGAAAGGCAAGCTAAAAAGTATAAAGAAAGTTCTTAAGCTACTTTTATTCTTAATTTTTCACATTTTTCCGTCATGGAAAGCATTCATCAACACTTCATTACCAACATGGAGTATAAGTTAATGATATGCAAAGTTTTAAACCTCTTATATTCAACTAGAGGACCTATTAGCTTTGAAAGCAGTAAATAATAATTGGCCCTTATTGAATTTTAAATAGGATCTACATGTTGAATTTTCGTTTAGAGTACATAAAGCATTTTGTGTTATGCTGTGAAACTTGATGTTCTGAGATTGCAGTAACCTTTTAGCATTTATCCTAAAGTCTCTTCCTTATTTTAATATAGAGTATTTCCTCCCTTTAATTGCTAACATGTTTTTGAAATATTTACAAATTATTTTTAAGGTGCTAATTGGCACTAGAATAACTGATGGTTGGTAAACTCTTGGGATCAACATTAGCTTAAGCACATCCATAATAAATTTTTGTATCCTGGCCTGGAATTGCTGGCATTTGTGTGTTAAATGCATCACTAGTCTAGCAGTTAAATACATAAAACAGCAGTAGGCAGTTTTAGTATTTACATCACCAGAGTCTCAGGATGTCAGCCCCTGGGTCTGTTGTCTCTGACAGAATTTGATAGAGTCTTTTGTAGTATTGTAAATATTATGGTGAGGGTCTATTCATGTGTGTTTTTTTGTGTTGTTTTTTTTTTTAAACAAAGCATTCCCTATTTATGTGGTCCAGTGGGGTTAAAAAAAACAAAAACTTCTTCTAAAACCCTAAAATTTGATTAATGTAAGCTTTTGTATCTCACACTGGTTTTTTGTTTCATGGCTGCTGTGAAGGACTGAAGATTGATTTATGGTGATTTGCATATTCTTCTAAGTCATCTCCAGGATCTCACCCAGTATATGTTGGTCTTTTTTAAAGTATGACCACATAGTATAGTTCTTTTTTTTTTAAAAAAAAAAATATGTTTTATTGTTTTTTTTTTTAATATATTTTATTAATATTTTACAGAGAGGAAGAGAGAGGAGAGGGGTAGAGAACCAGAAACATCGATGAGAGAGAAACATCGATCAGCTGCCTCCTGCACACCCCCCACTGGGGATGCGCCCGCAACCAAGGCATGTGCCCCCGACCGGAATCGAACCTGGGACCCTTCAGTCCGCAGGCCGACGCTTTATCCACTGAGCCAAACCGGTTTCGGCTGTTTTATTGATTTTTTTACAGAGAGGAAGGGAGAGGGATAGAGAGTTAGAAACATCGATGAGAGAGAAACATCGATCAGCTGCCTCCTGCACACCTCCCACTGGGGATGTGCCCGCAACCAAGGTACATGCCCTTGACCGGAATCGAACCCGGGACCCTTCAGTCCGCAGGCCGACGCTCTATCCACTGAGCCAAACCGGTTTCGGCCATAGTATAGTTCTTTAGTTGTATTATGTAGTGTCATTTTGTGGGGTGTTTTAGTATTTAAAGTGCTGCTTTACCTAAGGTCATAGTCACTTCAAGTCATCACTGATAAAAATTTCAGTAGGTTTCACTGTTATATTCTAACTAGAAGCCCGGTGCATGAAATTTATGAATGGGGAGGGGGACTGCCCTTAGCTCAGCCTGCACCCTTTCCAATCCGGGACCCCTCGGACATCCCCCTCACAATCCTTGATCGCTGGCTCCTAATCACTTGCCTGCCTGCCTGGTCGCCCCTATCTGCTTCCCCCTGCTGGCCTGTTTGCCCCTCACTGCCTCTGCCTGCTGGCCTGATTGCCCCTAACTGCCCCCACTGCCGGCCTGGTCGCCCCTAACTGCCTCCCCTGCTGGCCAGGTCGCCACCAACCGCCCCCTCCCTGCCGGCCTGGTCGCCCCTAATTGCCCCCTTCTGCCAGCCAGGTCACCCCCAGCTGGCCCCTCCCTGCCGGCCTGGTCGCCCCTAACTGCCCCCCTCAGCTGGTCTGGTCACCCCTTACTGCCCCCCCTGCTGGCCTGGTCACCCCCAACTGTCCCCCTCTGCCGGCCTGCTCACCCCTAACTGCCCCCCCCCTCACTGGCCTGGTCTCCCCCAACTCCCTCCCCCTGCTGGCCTATTTGCCCCTCACTGCCCCCTACCTGCCTAATTGCCCCAACTGCCCCCCTGCTGGCCTGGTTGCCTTTTACTGGTCACCCCCAACTGCCCCCCTCTGCCAGCCTGGTTGCCCCATGCAGCCTGCTTGTTCAGTTGTTTGGTCGTCCCTCACTAACCCCCCTGCTGGCCTGGTTGTAGGCAGCCATCTTGTGAGGGTGTGACAGTCAATTTGCATATTACCTCTTTAAGGCTTTTTTAGTCCATTTATTAAAGCTCCCTTAAAACTTAAAATCAGTTGGATGGGATAATTAAAATATTCGATTTTTGAAAACTAAACTTTGATTTAAATGATAAATTGAGGATTTAAAAAATATTTGATTTATTTTATTTTCAAACTGTTGTTACAGGTATTTTTAGAGTTTCCGCTACTCAAGACACAATTTTGAACATATAGGTTTATACAGTGAGGTCTTTATTTTGCCTCAGGTCTTGATCTGCTCTTTTTTGTAGCCAGAATCTAAACAAAAATAAAGGAGAGGGGTGACAAAATTATATTTGTGAACTATTATGCTAAGAGATTTTTGTGTTTTTCATATGCATAGGATTATCTTGGGGTCTTCTGTGAGATCATAGTTCCATCTGCCTGGTTTGGCCTCCATCCTCACTTAGATGACATCATCCTTGCCTGCTCACAGCCGTCAGACATTTGCTTATTTCGGGGGATTTTCTTTACCTCCTCTCACCCATCTCTCCTCACCTGGTATGGTTCATCTTGTCCTGGCGAATTATTTCTTATTTGGTCTCTGGATCTCAGTCCAGAGCCAGAGTGGATGTGGTCTCCCACTTCATCAGGCCTTCATGTCCAGCATTTCTCCTTTATGTTTAGCTTTAAAATGTGTAGATGCATCAGGGGCCAATTTTTGAGCTCTCTTGATATGCCTCAAGCCTAGGGCTAGAGCAGCCTTGGGCAAACTACGGCCCGCGGGCCGGATCCGGCTCTTCTATCTGGTTCTCTTGCTCTCCCCTCCGCTCCTTTACTTTGAATTTATATTAGTTCACACAAACACTCCATCCATGCTTTTGTTCCGGCCCTCCGGTCCAGTTTAAGAACCCATTGTGGCCCTTGAGTCAAAAAGTTTACCCACCCCTGGGCTAGAGAAATTGAAAATCACAGTGGGCAGAAGAACTCCTAGGCTCTTCTATCCTGAAATGACCTGTTACCCATACACATTTGAGTGACTGAATGTACTCAGTAGCTTAAAAAATGACTACTTATATATCATGCATGTAACTTTAAGGTATTGCAATTATTTGATTAAGTTAGTGAATCATTTAAAAATTGACTTCCAAGGGTGGGCTGTACCTGCTGGTGGCCATGATTCTTTCAAGCCACCAGGCTTTTAGAAAAACCATCTACTCCAGGCCTCAGAACGTGAAATGTTTCTTTCTTATCCCCTTTGAGATGTGTGTGTGTGCAATCTTAGGTGATTGAAATTTCATAAGTTATGTAATTTTCATTGGACTTGGTTTTATAACTTTCAATTGATTAAAAGCCACTTTTTTTATTTTTTAACATACATTTAGAAGTAGATATTCCATTGTAACATGTTCAATAGCCCAGGCTCAGGAGAGCTAGATAAACAGGAGAGAATTTCTGTCGTACTCATAGCATTAATTTGACATGCATAAGTAGAACTTTTGTTTGTGTTCTCAAGTGAAGGGCCATTGTTGTACAGTAAGTCATCCCTGTGATGTTTTAGGTTGGGAGAGTACAGACATGGTGTCCTTAAGAATAATGATAGGTGAAAAATTAGTAGATTATTTAAATAATTTAAAACATTCCATTTTTGAAGTGAAACCTTTTAATATTGTACTCCTGCTGTTTTATTTTTAAACCTATAGTTAAAAGAGCACAGCAAATATTTCTGTTTCTTTGAATTGGAAGAAAATCCTAATTATCTCCAAATATGGAGTGTTTATAAAATTCACAAGCTCTGAGGAGGGACATAATTTTTTTCTTAATCCTGTGGACCTGATTTTCTTGTAATTTTTAATGTTGTACTATAATATTTTTTTTAAAGGAAGGATTTAATTTCTCTGTGGTAAAGATTTCAATATATGAAAGATGGGACAGAGTTTAGCAGTGATCTGCATGTTATATGATAACATGCAGGGGCTCTCTGTTCCTCATCGAGCATCTGTGTGTCCAGCATAACTGGACATACAGGTGCTCTAAATGTTCATTTAAGGAATCAATAAATGAACCATAGTTATTTCACAGAACTTGTGGGATTTTTTTTAAACTAAGTTGGCTTAGATGTGAGAAGGTCTAGAAACGTTTTTGCTTTATTAGTTGATCATTGGCAACGTTGATTGAAGGTGGTGTGATTCTAGTTGGCAGGCATGTACTTTTGAATGATGGGTGGTGTCTGCATGGTTATCCAAAAGAAGTAGAAGTGTGGAATGACTCAGATATTTGTGCTGTCCAGTCTCCTTTTTACAGAGAGGTCAGAGTGCCACAGCCCACTTTACACACAGAAGGAGAAAGTACAAGAGCATCCTCATTAAAAGATGGACACACAGTGATTTTACTTTTGAAATAAAATTTCTGAATACAGTGTTTCAATGAAATTTATTCCTGTTTGAGGATAGTAGGAAGATAATTTTAAATGTAAAAATGGATCCTAAATACATGTTTAACTAGTGCGTAAATTCAATGCATTTTAGGAAATATGCATGTTTTTGCTATTGAAAAAGCAAAAGTGTACAATGGGGTTGAGGAGTGGCCAGCCTTCCACACTGTGCAGAAGACCTGTGTAATCAACAACTCACTCACGCCATCACATATCGTCTGACTTCATATTGTGGGTTGTGGGCTATTTTGTCAGGTTTCAAAATGAAAGAAATTCTCACCTGTATAAAGAGAATACAGGAGCTGTGGATAAAAGAATGTTTTGTTTGTTTTTGACTAAATGGTTTTATCATAAAATCTTAGCTTTTAGATGACCTTGGGTTGTCAAGCACCCTTGGTCAAAGACAATCATCAGAGTTCTGCTGCTGTACAAACCCAAAGCATATCCCAACAAGGCTCCTAATTCAGAGGGTTTCTCATGTGGAAACAGCACTACTGCAAGCAATTTCCAAGGTACTGGATTTCAAAGATGCCACAATCAGTGTATTAAAGAAAAATACATCGGATTGAACTTTCTATTGTTGTTGGAGGATGCCAACAAAAACATTAAAAAACTTAACTATTAAGTTGTGTGTTATCTGATGGTTGCAGTGTAGTTTTCCTGCTCCTGCCCATCCTCCATAAGAGGTGCTTGGGTAGTTTGATTAGTTGGACACAGCAGAAATAAGAATGAATATGCCTGGATTATTACTCTCTGAGTAATTCAGGGTTGACTTTTTAAAATATATTTTTATTGATTTCAGAGAGGAAAGGAGAAGGAGATAGAAACATCAGTGACAACAGAGTATCATTGATTCACTGCCTCTTACACGCCCCCTACTGGGGATCAAGCCTGCAACCCAGGCATATTCCCCTGACTGGAATCAAACCTGGGACCCTTCTGTCAGCAGGCCGACGCTCCATCCACTGAGCCAAACCAACCAGAGCCAAGGCTGGCTTTTGAGAATGATGCGCGGGAAATTATACTAGGAATGTGATAAAGACCAAAGGAACACTTGTTGGAAGTGACAAACATTTAAGGTATTTACAAAAGTAAAGCCCATCACAGGCTGCCTCTTCTGTGGCTCTTTCTTTAGTTCTTGCCTTAGGTCTGGGAAATAGTGAGAAGACTGGCACTTCCCATTTAGAAGACTAGTGTTGAGGAACGTTCTTCATAAGCCACATTCAGACTACTTACTATAGGGTAAAACCAATGCTATTTGTGTAGTGAATTTCATGCTACTTTAAATAGTAGAGAAACTTCTATAGGAAGCAGGATAGAAAAATGAAAAGAAGGTAGAAATAGTTTTGACTTACAGAACCCTGAGTTTTAGTGTAAATAAATGTTATTGCTTTCAAATAAGTTTTTTATATGAAAATAATAATTGTATTTTATTTATTTGCTTGCTTTTAAGAGAAAACCATATTCAGCAATCAGCATTTGATTTTTCATGTCCATGAGTTCGTTCTCTCTCTCTCTCTCTCTCTCTCTCTCTCTCTCTCTCTCAAGTTGTAGTTTGGTCCTGGGAGAATGTCAGTATAGCTTCCACTTAATCTGCTTCCATATTCCCCACTGTTCTATTTTTAAATGGCTGTGTGAAAATAAAGAAATGAAGTAGAGCAAGTAATCTTGTTTGTACATTTTCCTCTTATGAATTACTATATATTGCTAATGTTCATTGAATTGACCTGCTATTGGAACTGGCTGGCAATAGGAACTTCCCTCTAACTTTTTGACCAACTGTTCATTAATGTCATCTGTCCCATAAATTTGCTTGAGGATTTGAAAGTTTCATTAGCCGTTGTAGATGAGGAAAATTTCTGTTCTTATTATCAAACATTGGGTAACTAAATTTCATTAAATTACCTTGTTTGAGTAAGGTACTATACTTGATCTTAGCCAAAAGGCTGAAAAGTGATTTCTTGTTTCAGTAAGGTAAAAATTTAAAAAATACTTTTTGCTTTTGTGTGTTTGAAAACTATATTGCGGACTAGTGATATCTTGCCTTTTATGATTTTATCATTTGTGTTCTGACAGAAATGACTGTCAGGGGTTTTATCTGTCTGTCAGGGGTCTTTCTAGGATGGTCTTAAATCCTAAAATGCTCATTCATTGTGTTGAGCCCAAAGAATACAGAGTTGGGCAAAAATAGGTTGTGAGTACATGAAACGGCTTATTCTCATATTATTATTTATTAATTACTAGAGGCCCAGTGCACAAAAATTTGGGCACTGGGGTGGGTCCCTTAGCCCAGCCTGCCCCCTCTCACAGTCCGGGAGCCCTCAGGGGATGTCCTACTGATGGCTTAGGCCTGCTCCCTCGGGGGAGTGGGCCTCGAGGGAGCGGGCCTAAGCCACAGTCTGGCCTCCCTCTGCGGGAGGCAACTGGGCTGCTCAGGGGAAGGTGCTGCTCCCGTCACCCCACTGCTGCTGCCACTGCCGGCCACCACAGCCACCAAGGTGTTTTCATCAACACGGAGTCCAGTCCCTTCACCACGAAAAAATGACAAACTTTCTTTAGGCATTTTCAAGATGTCTCTTTCATAGGCTATGACATTTCTTTCTTCCTTTCTTTCCCTTCCTCCCTCCCTCCCTCCCTCCCTCCCTCCCTCCCTCCCTCCCTCCCTCCCTCCCTCCCTCCCTCCTTCCTTCTCTCTCTCTCTTTCTTCCTCCCTCCCTCCTTTCTTCCTTCCTTATTTCCTCATCTGAGGATATTTTTTCATTGATTTTTAGAAAGCGTGGAAGAGGGAGGGAAAGACAGAGAGAAACATCAATGTGAGAGGGACACTTTGATTGGTTGCCTCCTGCATGAGTCCTGACCTGGGCCCTGGCCGAGGAGGAGCCTGCAACCTAGGTACATGCCCTTGACCAGAATCAAACCCGGACCCTGCAGTCAGCAGGCTGAGGCTCTATCCACTGAGCCGAACTGGCTAGGGCAGGATATGACATTTCTTAGCCCCTCCAGCAGTGGACCTTCATTTTTACCTCCAGGAGTGAGGTGGAAAAACCCTAGATCACCTTCTTGGATTCTTATTACCCAAGTTACCAAGATCACTGTGAGTGGCGTACCGGGAGCTTAGCCAATGAGCGGTCAGAAAAGGTGTTTCCTCTGCAGCTCATGCACAGAGGCAGGACTGCTGGTGCACCACAGCTGGCAGCCCTGTTCTCTCCAGGCCTCTGCAGCCGCGGCGGCTGGCAGCGGCTGGCAGGCCCTCTTCTCTCCGGGCCTGTGCCATCTGTGGCTTGCCTCACCGCGCACTCAGTCCCCTCCTGCCCACCTGTGTGCGCAGCCTCCTCCTGGTCGTGACATTACGGCATCCAAGACAATTTCAATATTACCTCTTTATACACACACACACACACACACACACACACACACACACACAGAGTATATTTTACATATAAAAAACTGTAAACTTACTTTTACAGTTTTTTATATGTAAAATATACTGTGTACATTAAATGTATAGAACAATTTAAAAGAAGAGGAGAGCCAGCTTAGTTAATTCCAGTGAAAATGAAAGCTATGTATTTATTTCCAATGGAACCCTGAAACTTTTTGATAAGATGTGTATTGGTAATTGCTGTGGTCTATAAACTACTTGCTTTTCTTCATTATACAAAATGTATCCATCAAGTTTATTCAGTTTTTTGCAGTAATGAATTCATTTAAATATGTCACATTTTAACACAACATAAAATGAAAACTTCAAAATTAAAAATCACTTTTCATCATTATTTTAATAATATATTCTGAAAATTTGCTATTTTCTAAAAGTATAGAACATTTATTGTATTTATTTCTAATTTTATCTTATATAATAAAAGGGTAATATGCAAATTGTCCCCTCCACCTCAGAGTCCCACCCCTGGGCTGACCCTGCCCCCCGATAGACCCCCTCCCCCAACACCCTGATGGGGTGGACCAGCCGCCAAACTCCCGCATCCCTCTCCCTGGCCAGCCCAGCCCAATTGGCCCCAATGTGGGTGGACTGGCTGAACCCCACCCGTGCACGAAATCATGCTCCAGGCCTCTGGTTTTATTATAAATACAATTTTTTATATTATAAACATGCATGTAGTGTATGGAATAAAAAAACAAAGGAATGAAAAGCAGAAAATATGTCCCCTATAAATTTTGCATGAGGATTTGAAAGTTTCAGTAGCTATTGTAGATGAGGAAAATTTCTGTGTTCTTTAATAGCATTAAATATTTGATAAAATATTTTCATATTTTTGTTTATATTGTTTGATTTTCTTTCATGCCTATGGTTATTGATACACACACACACACATCCTATATAATAAAACCCTAATATGCAAATTGACTGAATGGCAGAATGACTGGTCACTGTGACGCAAACTGACCACCAGGGAGCAGATGCTCAACGCAGGCGGACATCCCCTGAGGGCTCCCGGACTGTGAAAGGGCGCAGGCTGGGTTGCGGTATCCCCCTCCCTCCCCGCCAGATTTTTCTCATTGATTTTGAGAGAGAGAGAGAGAGATATCGATGTGAGAAAGTCACATTGATTGGTTGCCTCTTGCATGTACCCTGACTGGGGCCTGGTAAGTGAACTTGACCAGGAATTGTGGGCCGATGTTCTAAGCACCCTGCAACACTGGCTGGGACTGCTTATATATTGTAATAGCTGTACTACTACAAATTTTAGATGTTATGGATGTATAGTGATTAATGTAAAGTATTTAAAAGTTTTAATAGAATTATTACAAATATTTCTCCTTTCAATGTTTATGTTGATAGCTTCTTCCTGACATCTTGTCCATATGTTTATCTTTGCTGACAAGTGCTTTTGAGCATCAGTGGTGTTTGACCATTATGTGTCTCATTTCCATGAGGAAATGCCATTTTGAGAAGATGCCACCTTAAAATCTTGATTCATAGAGTTAAGTTCTCTCTCTCCTATCTAGACCCTTCAGATTGGGAAGCTGGAATTTTGGTTAGAGATGGACCTGTTGTGGAAACTTTGCTTTGATTCAGGAACAGGTGATCCAGTTGCAAAAAAGTCGAAGTGGTCCCAGATGATTTGGCTTAGTGGATAGACCATTGGTCTGTGGGTTCCGAGTTCAATTCCAACCAAGCGCACATGCCCTAGTAGGTGGTGTGCAGGAGGCAGCTGATCAATGATTCTTTCCCATTATTGATGTTTCTGTCTCTCTCTCCCTCTCCCTTTCTCTCTGAAATCAAAAACAAACAAACAAACAAATAAATAAATAAATAAATAAATAAGTGGGCTAACCTGGCTGCCTGGCTGGTGTGGCTCAGTGATTGAAAATTGACCTATGAACCAGGAGGTCTCTGGTTCAATTCCCCAGTCAGGGCACATGCCTTGGTTGCAGGCTCAATCCTCTGTGGGGGGCGTGCAGGAGACAGCTGATCGATGATTCTCTCTCAGCATTGATGTTTCTATCTCTCTTTCCCTCTTCCTTCATCTCTGAAGTAAATAAAAATATATTTTAAAGAAAAAGAAGTTGAGGTGAGCTATGTAAGTTAATCTTCAGTGAAGCAGTTAAATTAAAATTTGAAGAGCTGAAAGAGGGACCAAGTACCATCTAATATTAACACCTTGCTAATTTTTTGAGGAAGGGATTAGCATTAGGGTTTTGAAGCACGTGTAACAGAGACAGAAATTACTTCCTAAATTACATTTAGGAAATATTCATTTCCTCAAATCATATGTAACTTATTGAGTAGATGAACCCAGTATTATGACAGCCTAAAGGGAGAGAAACACCTCTTGGCAGGGTCATGTAATAAATGCTTCTGTGTATTTGAGAATAATAGTTCCTATGTCATAAAATCATTATGGTTAAATGAGATAAAATCATGTTGTTTAATACAAACACTCTAGTCTTTGTTCTTGACCTTTGGCCTCATTTTGTCATTTGTAGAAGGTTAGAGCAGTGTTACTCAAACTTGAGTTAGCCCAAAAGTTGTTTGAAGGGTTTGTGAAAACACAGATTTCTAGGCCCCAGCTCCAGAGGTTTTGACTCAGTAGATCTGGGATAGGGCATGAGTATTTGCATTTCTAACAAGTTTCCTGCTGATGCTGAAGCTACTGGCCAGGGATCACACTTTGAAAACCTCTGTGTTAGGACATTATAGGGGAAAGTGTTACTTTGAACCTGCATATTATATAACCACTTGCATGGATAACATTTAAATCACTGGAGGCTCAGTGCACAGGTAGGGTCCCTAGGCTTGGCCAGAAATCAGGGCTGATCAGGGCTTTCTGGCTGCCAGCTGGGGCCTTCCTTTGTTCCGTGCCACCCCCTTGTTGTCAGCACACGTCATAGTGAGTGCTTGAACTCCCGGTCTCCCAGTTGAACTCCTGAGGGGGCACTTTGCATATTAGCCTTTTATATATCTAGATTTCTTAGGCAAACTCATTATTATCATCTAGTTCCATTTTATGCAAGTAGTCAAATTTTAATTGTTTTGGATTATTACAGAAATTTAAAGCTAGAATTTATTTCAGAAATAACCAGCTTTAGAAATTACCTTCTTTCTCCTTCAAAATGCATTTCTATGCTTATGCTTTCTTTATTGCACTAAAGCCATACTTTTCTTCTAATTAATTAGAATTCTTAACCTTAATTTGTAGGTGACATCTAAGTAATTAATTAACATTCTTCAGATTAGCAATACATTCATATTTTTTTAAGAGACACAAACAAATTTCACTGGATTTTTTAAGAGGCACACACAGAAATTTCACTAGCTAAACAATTTAAACATACAACAAAGAGACATATCCTATCTAATAAAAGAGTAATATGCAAATTGACCATCACTCCAATACACAAGATGGCTGCCCCCATGTGAACATAAGATGGCCGCCACAAGAGGGCCACTAGGGGTAGGTAGTTAGAAGGGATCAGGCCTGCAGGAGAGGGCAGTTGTGGGCAATCAGGCCAGCAGGGGAGGGCAGTTGGGAGGAACCAGGCCTGCAGGGGAGGGCAGTTGGGGGCAATCAAGCCTGCAGGGGAAGGCAGTTAGGGGTGACCAGGCCAGCAGAGGAGGGAAGTTGGGGGCAACCGGGCCTGCAGGGAAGGGCAGTTGGGGGGGACCCAGGCCTGCAGGGGAGAGCAGCAGGGGGTAACCAGGCCTGCACGGAGGGCAGTTAGGGGGGTGACCAGGCCTGCAGGGGAGGGCAGTTAGCGGCGACTGGGCCTGCAGGGAAGGGCAGTTGGGGGGGACCCAGGCCTGCAGGGAAGGGCAGTTAGGGGTAATCAGGCTGGCAGGGGAGCAGTTAGGCATCAATCAGGCTGGCAGGGGAGTGGTTAGGGGGTGATCAGGCTGAGGGACCTAAACGGGCAGCCGGACATCCCTCAAGGGGTCCCAGATAGGAGAGGGTGCAGGCTGGGCTGAGGGGACCCTCCTCCCCCCCCCCCCCCCCCCGTGCATGAATTTCATGCACTGGGCCTCTAGTTTAAACAATAAAGACAGATAACATTCCCCACTAAAACTCTGAATCACCATGGAAGCCCAGGAGAGGTTTAGAAGGGTTTTTAAAAAACAAAAAACAACAGCGCGCGCCACATTTACACCACAGAATACTACCAAATCAGTTTCAATTGCGCAGAGATACAGAACAAGTCCCTGAACAGGCAGTAGAAAACTGCCTAGGAACGCTTCTCTTCTATCTTTTTTAAAGGCAGGTCAGATTCGGACCCTTAGCCAGTTCGAGTTTTGACTTCCCTCCCAGGAAGTCCCAGAGATGATGAATACCATCTAGAAGCCGTTCCTCCAGATGATCCAAGCTATCCTGTGGTAAATAATTACCTAGGTAGGGGCCAGCTACCTCTTCTGTCCCATAGGACAAGCCAGAACTCGGACCTGTTTCCCCGGGGGAAAAACTTAGTTTCAGACTTCTGATTTTGACTTCCCTCCCAGGGAGTCCCAGAAAGGTGATTCCTGCCTCTTTGGGTCTGCTGGAGCGCGGGGTCGCCACAGTCCCTCCGGGCCCTGTGAGTTCAGGAACCAGTGAATGTGTTGGTGGCGTGCCTTCCTTGGGTCCCTGAGCCCGAAGCTAGTGCCCCGAAGTCTGCTCTCCTCAGCAGTGGCCTAAGAACCAGCTCAAACGACATTTCTCGGCCAGTGCACTGAATGTTGTGGCAGAATGCATGGGAGAATGATCAGCCAGCTCTCTGAGGGAGGAAAGTTTAACCTTTATTTTGCAGATCTGCTAGTCTGGGGAATTTCGGATCCAAAGCGTGCACTGAACTCCTGGGGAGGCTCTGACCTATGTATCTCCTCCTGTGGTGGGCCTGAGAGGGTCCTCGCACCTCCTCCCAGGTCAGCTGTGGTGTGGCCCTGGGCTTAGGCTCTGCAGCTCCGCCCAAGTCAGTCAGAGTGGGGAAGTAAGACCATAGTTTTAACCAGATATTGAACTAGGTTGCAAGCGTGCCCCGCCCCCCCCCCCCCATTTTCCTTTTCACTAGTTTTGCTTCTGAAATAACTCACATGCTCTGACATTTGATTAGTGAGTTAGTGACAGCAAACATATCCACTTTTCTTTCAATGTAATTAGTATTCTTATAAATATAGTGACTATAATTTATAAAATTATGATTAAAATTATTTTAAAGAATATCCTTTACTTAGAATTTTATAGTTTGTATTCTGTTGTGTAGTCTCTCTTTCTCAGCAGTTTTAAAAGCAAATAGGAACTTGTCTATGTTCAGTTCTTCACCTCTCTGTGGTTCTCCATAGTAATGGCTGTGTCTGTGAACAGGTTGCAAATGGGAAGTTACTTTAAAAAAAAAACCTCTTAAGTTGCACTCTGGTTTGAGAAACATGCATGGTGAATAGAAAGTAGATGTCTGCTTGTTTTCCTGGTTTGGTCTTTTTTCTTGATTTTACTTTCTGTTACTTCCTTTCTCACTTATCATCTTAATGTTTTAGGATTTTTTTTTTTTTTGCTTAACTCTAGTCTAACTGGCATTTTCTGATATGTGAGTGAGAGTTGCCTTATTGTTAAAGTTTTTGTGTAAAAAATGTAAATTTAAACCAAGGAAAATCTGAAAACCAATGGTTTATTCACAGTGTGTCTATCATAGGAATTTCTTACTTTCTGGTAAAAGGTTTACTGATTATGAGACAGTCCTGCCTTGCTCTGGCTGTTAAAAATTTGTTACAAAACACTTTAGTCTCTTTACTTCCAAAATTATCTGTAGTGAAGATCAATTATTTTTATAACTAGAGGCCTGATGCAAGAAATTCATGCAAGAGTAGGTCTTTCTTCCCCTGGCTGCCAGCACCGGCTTCCCTCTGGAATCTGAGACCCAGGCTTCCCTCTGGCACCCAGGACCTGGGCTTCCCTTGCAGCCCTGGCTTTGTCCAGAAGGTTGTCCTGAAGGATGTCAAGTCTAATTAGCATATTACGCTTTTATTATTATAGACTAGAGGCCTGGTGCACGAAATTCGTGCATGGGGGTGTCCCTCAGCCCAGCCTGCACCCTCTCCAATCTGGGACCCCTTGAGGGGTGTCCAACCACCCATTTAAGCCTGATCCCACCAGTGGGATCAGGCTTAAATGGGCGGTTGGACATCCCACTCACAATCCAGGACTGCTGGCTCCCAACCACTCACCTGCCTCTGCCTGATTGCCCCTAACTGCTTCTGCCTGCCAGCCTGATCACCCCCTAACCACTCCCCTGCCAGCCTGATCTCCAGCCGGCCTGATTGCCCCTAACTGCCCTCCCTTGCCAGCCTGGTCACCCCTAACTGCCCTCCCCTGCCATTTTGGTTGCCCCTAACTGTTCTCCCCTGCAGGTCTGGTCTCCCCCAACTGCCCTCCTCTGCTGGCCGGGTCACCCCTAACTGCCCTCCCTGCTGGCCTGATTGCCCACAACTGCCCTCCCCTGCAGGCCTGGTTCCCCCCCCCCCAGCTGCCCTCCCTTGCTGGCCTGGTCTCCCCCAACTGCCCTCCTCTGCCAGCCTGGTCACCCCCAACTGCCCACAACTTCCCTCCCCTGCCAGCCATCTTGTGGTGGCCATCTTGTGTCCACATGGGGGCAGCCATCTTTGGCCACATGGGGGAGGCCATCTTGTGTCTTGGGGTGATGGTCAATTTGCATATTACTCTTTTATTAGATAGGATTAGGAGAAAAATATTTGTAACCAAGTTTTAACAGTGTCCATTGAGAGGCTATTGTTACATTCACTTATTAGCTGATTCCACTTAAGGCAATGCATATGTAAATCCATATATTCCTAATCAGAGTGATCATCAGATAGGGTGTATAGAGTCAGTTAACTGGCCTTTAAACTTTTAAATGTCTCCTATATCAGTGTTTCTCAATGTCAATACTAACTGACATTTGGAGCTGGATTGTTCTTTGTTGTGGGGACTGTCTTGTGCATTGTGGGGTGCTTAATAGGTTCTTTGAGCTATATCATTTCTACAGCTAGATGCTAATAGCACCCTCCCTCACTGTGACAAGCAAAAGTATCTACAGATATTACCAATGTTCCCTGGGGAAAATTACCCTCATTGAAAACCATTGCCCTAGAGTAAGAAGTACATTTGAGTTGGTGGCGCAGTGAGCAATGTGTAAATGTACCTACCTCCTCCTGTCCGAAATAGCCTCACTGCTTGAAATGTATTTTGTATTAAATTTTATTTCATTTTGTTTATTCCATAACATTTTACTTAAAAGTATTGTAGGGATTTTTTTTCTTTTCTGGATAGAGTGGGTCCCTTTAGCATTTAGTATTCACTTAAAACTCTGTGTATGATAAAGATGAACTATTTATATATATACTAGAGGACCCGTGCACAAAATTCGTGCTTGGGGGGTCCCCTCAGCCCAGCCTGCACCCTCTCCAATCCGGGACTGCTCAGGGGATGTCCGACTGCCGGTAAAGGCCCGATCCCAGGGATCGGGCCTATACCGGCAGTCGGACATCCCTCTCACAACCCTGGACTCCTGGCTTCTAATTGCTCACTTGCCTGCTGACCTGGTCGCCCCATTCAGCCTGCTTGTTCAGTCGTTTGGTCGTCCCTCATTAACCCCCCTGCCAGCCTGATTGCCCCATGCAGCCTGCTTGTTCAGTCCTTTGGTTGTCCGTCACTAAGCCCCCTGCCGGCCTGGTCACCCCATGCAGCCTGCTTGTTCAGTCGTTTGGTCGTCCCTCATTAACCCCCCTGCCAGCCTGATTGCCCCATGCAGCCTGCTTGTTCAGTCCTTTGGTTGTCCGTCACTAAGCCCCCTGCCGGCCTGGTCACCCCATGCAGCCTGCTTGTTCAGTCGTTTGGTCGTCCCTCACTAACCCCCCTGCTGGCCTGCTCATACGCAGCCATCTTGTGAGGGCGTGAGGGTTAATTTACATATTACCTCCATTATATAGGATGGATTTTCTTAAAGTGAGGCACACCAAGGTTGAAGAACATTTTTATTCTGGGCTTTGTGTAGATGCTATGTATAGAACTGATTCTGAAAACTGGCTGCCCTTGAGTTCTCAGAACTGCTGAGTTGCCTTCCTCCCTGTGATCTGATACCTAGTACACAGACAGATTGTCAGTGGTGTGGTCTGAAGTTGTGGTTGCCTTTGATTAGGAGCTAGAGGTTATGCTGTCAGCCTGAGAAGGTTGTGCCATATTGGGCTGCAGGGAGGTTTATACAGACTTCAAAATGAAGGTTTTCTGTGAATCCAGAATTCATCTGTAGAGGATTCATAGAATGAGAGAATTTTGTTACTCCTTTAGGAATATAGATGGATCTTGAGGCATAAGGTTTTTTGAGTCGTAATACTTCAGGTTAGATAATTAAATTTTCATTTCTCTAAGGGAAGCTTTTATAAAGTTAGGTGCTTAAGCATTGAGAGTCCTTCCGTTTTCTTTGCATTTGTATTTCTTATGCAAATACTAAATGTGCAATATCAATTATACTACAGTTTGTACAGGGTGAAGGTTTCTCTTGGGCAATAAGATATCTTCCAGTGCCTTATCAATATTGTGTTAAGATTAGAAAAAAAATATCAAGTTTATCTTCTAAAAAAAATCAGCTTCTGAATTTAATTTTTTTAAAAAATGTGTTTTTTATTCATTTTTTTTTTTTTTAAAGAGAAGAAGGGAGAGGGACAGAGAGAGAAATACTCTTTGTTGTGTACTGGGACACCTCTTCTAAACTATAAGATCCTGAAGATAGTCTTGAATTCATTTTTGTCTCCACAGTTTCAAGAGAGCCTAACGCATTGATGGGCTTGTAAGTGTTTAATAATTCACTGATTGGTAGTGTTTGCCAATTTTATGATGTAAGTACTCCACTATGATCGAGTTCAAGAAACCAATGTGACATCACTGAGTGTGGAGTTTGGGAACACACAGTTACAAATGATTATGCGGTACACTGGAACCTCAGTTCTCAAACTTTAAGGCTGTTTGGGTTTAGTTTATGCTTCATCTGTTGGAGAACTGTTTCATGTGGACAGCCCAGTACCAAGGGATCCTGGAACAATGAGTAAGAGGCATCTGCTTTTCCACTCACCTTAGGCAAAAACGGCAAGGTTCAGAGGGGTTTAGGAATATAGTGGAACCTCGGTTCTTGAACTTAATTTTTTCTGGAAGCAATTTGTTTGAAAACAATAATTTTTTTCTATCCTATATAATAAAAGCCCAATATTCAAATCGACTGAACGGCGGAACGACTGGTGGAACAACCAGTCGCTATGACACACACTGACCACCAGGGGGCAGATGCTCAATGCAGGAGCTGTCCCCAGCCCGCAGGCCCCAAGCCAGCCAAGGCGGGGGGCCCCTGATTGTTCCACCAGTCACCCAACAGAGGGAGGTGACTGGCGGCAGGGCGGGGGTTGGGGCCGGCCGGCAAGTGGGTGACTCCAGGCTGGCCAAGGCAGGTGCCAGCAGGGGCCCCCCGATCACGCTGCTGGTCACCCCACAGATTGTCCCTGATTGCTGGCCATACCTAGGGACCCTACCCATGCACGGATTTTGTGCATCAGTCCTCTAGTTAGAAATAATGTAAATTTAATTAATTCGTTTCAGACCCACAAATGATCCCTGTTTTAACCTTTCTTATATACACACACTACATGTCTAATGTACTGTTTAGTCTGTAAATAAACATTTCTTTTCTTAAATTAATTGAATGACCCTCTACTAGCCATAAACAAATCACTTTCAGCACTCTTTCTAGGATGTTTTTCATGTCAGTATGCAGCCTCTTCACTTTTTCACCTGTCATTGCCTCCAAAATGCTACCACTGGCTAACTGCTTTTCATTTACCATTATCAACAACAAATTTTCTGTTTCTTCAATTGTGCTGTGATTGTTGTTTCCTGAGCACTTTTTAAAAAAATATATATTTTATTGATTTTTTACAGAGAGGAAGGGAGAGGGATAGAGAGCTAGAAACATCGATCAGCTGCCTCCTGCACACCTGCTACTGGGGATGTGCCCCAAGCAAGGTACATGCCCTTGACCGGGATCGAACCTGGGATCCTTCAGTCTGCAGGCTGACGCTTTTTCCACTGAGCCAAACTGGTTAGGGTTGTTTCCTGAGCACTTTTGTCAGCACACCCTTAGCAACATCAGAGTCAGAGGGGAGTGGACTTATAAGGATAGAAGTTCCCACCCTCATCTCTGATTGGTCTGTCCTCATGCAAATGAGCTCTCCAAATTCTTGCAGTTTGATTGGTCCAAAAACACTGTCTTGATTGTTCAGAAGAGATCCACTTGGATTGGTTGGGGTTGTGCAGCTCTGATTGGGTGGGGAAAGCCTCAATCTTATTAGTTAAAATAGGATCCAGGAACTCCTTTATAAGGGCTGGCTCAGATGGCAGAAATAGTTCAGCACAGTGGCAGGCAGTGCAGCATAGGCCACTCTGTGAAGTGCAATTTGTGTGAGAGGACCCTATGCAGAAATGGCTGCTAGGTGTTGTGTTTTTTGTTTTGTTTTTCAATACTAGTACATACTAGTACAGCCGTGGGCAAACTACGGCCCGCGGGCCGGATTCGGCCCGTTCGGCTGTTCTATCCGGCCCGCGGAGCCGAAAGAGCGGAGGGTTCTCTTGCTCTCCCCTCTGCTCCTTTACTTTGAATTTATATTAGTTCACACAAACAGTCCATCCATGCTTTTGTTCCGGCCCTCCGGTCCAGTTTAAGAACCCATTGTGGCCCTCGAGTCAAAAAGTTTTCCCACCCCTGTACTAGTACATGTATTTGAGCCCAGTTAGCCATCAGGAGCCCTTCTTAGTGGATGTCTTTTTCCCTCAGGGTTCACAGATATTTTTGCAGGAAAATATGTGTGTGAATCCATATTATAAGTAACTTTGCATCAGTTTAGGTTAGGTTTTGCCGGCAAATGTGTTTCTTACAAACTTATGGAAAAAAACACAGTTCCCTTTGGGACATTTTGATTTTGTAATTGTGGATAAGGCATTTTAAAGCTGTATTATTTGATGCAAATCAAGCTTTGTTATTCCAAGACTGGAAGAACCTGGGTGTTTGCTTTCTAAATACGAAAGAGAACAGAAACAGCATGCTCTCTTACTGGGATAATACCTGCAGGAGAGGCACATGGCCCCTGCATTTTTGCAGCTTGATCCTCTTCCTAGAAGCCCCCTCCCTTGTGAGTCCCTTCATCCTTCCAGACTCATTCAGTGCTTCATTCTTTCTGCTCAGCTTCTTGGCCCCACCTCCCCCAGGGCTTTACTCCCATAGATCTGATTCTTTCTCCTCCTACATACCTTCTATTGCTACTCTTTTCACCCCGTTTGGTATATCCTGCCAAGTACTGACGAGACTGTGGGCACAAAGATCTCATATCCAGGCCCTGAACTCAGACTCCAGGAAGTGGAATGAAGCTTACAGCTACCCCTGTGGAGTGCAGATTCTAGCAGTGGTAAGTGCATTTTCCAAAGGTCTAGTTATTGACATTTAGACCTTTGCAAAGCTTCTTTTCTTTCAAGTTCTATGATTGAGACAACTTCAATTAGATTCCAATAGTTTATAACACTTTTCTGTGCCCACCTGTTGTGTCTTGTTTATCAATGAGCATACATCTGAGGGACTTCAGCTGTTGGTAGCATCCAAACAAAAATGGAGGCTCATTAGGGGAGAGGAGGCAATGAGTCAGTCTTCCTGGAATGCCTGTACATGCTTGTTTTTCGAGATCCACTGGTAACATTTGACATCAGAAACTCTGAATTACTAATCTCAGGTGTTTCCCATTAATATTATCTTTTTAAAAGGGGAAACCGATGAGTGAACTTATATATTAATCACATTATATAGAATTTTAACTTAACCTTTCTTTTTAAATTTATTTTTTGTTAATCCTCACCAGAGGATATTTTTCCATTGATTTGTAGAGAGCATGGAAGGGAGAGACAGAGAGGGAGAGAAACATTGATGTGAGAGAGACACATGGATTGGTTGCCTCCTGCATGTGCCCCAACGAGGGCCAAGAATGGAGCCTGCAACCGAGGTACATTTGACCAGAATCGAACCCGAGATCCTTCAGCCTGCAGGCCAACACTCTATCCACTGAGCCAAACTTACTAGGGCTAATTTCTATATAAAGATTTCACCTCTTGTTGAGCAATATTTTATTTTATTCATTTACTAGAGGCCCAGTGCACGAATTTGTGCACCAGTGGGGTCCCTTAGTCTGGCCTGCATGATGGGGCCCAAACTGGCTTTCCAACATCCCCTAAGGGGTCCCGGATTGCAAGAGGGTGCAGGCCAGGCCGAGGGACCTCACCGGTGCATGATTGGGGCTGGGGAGGGATGTGGGAGGTTGGCCAGCCAGAATTAACTGAGGGAGGGCTCCAGGGTGTACCTGGCCCATCTCTCTCAGTCCCGATCAGCTGGACCCCAGCAGCAAGCTAACCTACCAGTCACAGCGTCTGCCCCCTGGTGGTTAGTGCATGTCATAGTGAGCAGTTGAGCAACTTTAGCATATAATTAGCATATTGTGCTTTGATTGGTTGAAGGGCCGACAGGACACTTGGCATATTAGGTTTTTATTATATAGGATTACACTTCCTCTCTTTTCAAAGAAAAAGTAATAGCCTATTAATGGTTTATTTACATGAACCATTTCTGGTGATTTTGATGTTAATTGTCTAGTAAGATTTGTGTTTTACTTTAAACACTGATTTGGCCAGCTTTGGAGTTTCTATTTTCCTTTCTTTTAGGCTAATATGCAAAGAGGTAAGAACTCTTTTTAAATGTCCCAGAAATGGCCTTTTGTGCATTTGCCATTTTACTGCTGTAGTAGTATGGTCTGTGGTGTCTCCTGTGTGATTTTATTGTCTGAGTGCTTCCCAGCTTCTAGGTCATAAAGACCATTCCAGCATTTTCTTTGGTTTCAGAGATAAAACTGTTGATGAGGAGTGTGGTCCCCACAGCATTCATGGTCTTGAGTTGGTCTGTGCTTTTATCTGTAAATATCCATAGTCTCCTTGGCTTGACAGATAGTTAGTTCCCTGTTGTCAATCTTCTGGTACTCTTCTTACTGTCTGTTACACTGTTGATTCTCTCACCTTTTCTTTTAAACCTTTGGTCATTCATACTATTATGTTTTAAATTCATTATGTCCTGTTCAAGGTATTGACTATGTTGACTTTTTCAGGGGGGAGCAAGGTTATGTGCTGAGATCACTGTGCCCTCGCAGAGGGACCAGAAGGGTCACTGCAAAGGCCAACCAAGAATGATGGAATCCTGAATTTAGGATTCTACTGTGGTTATTGGTTTTCTGGCATAGACACTGTCTAAAAGATAATGAGATGTTCTACAAAGAAATGTGATGATGAATGAGACACAAGGGTTCTGTAGTTTACTTCCTTAAATATCTTTATATAGTTTTAGAAAACCCAATTTACATATAAATGAAGAGCTTAGTCTTTATTTCCTTTGGGTCCTTCACACGTTTTTGTTTTTTTTTTTATATTTGAGACATATTGGAATTGGGGAGAAGTTTTCTACTACTCCATTACTCCTTCCATGGTTTATAGGAATGATTATTAACACAGCCCTGGCTTTTTTCCAGAGTTACTGTAGAGTTGGAGACATGACACTCAATGATTTAAATACCTTTAGTTTATATTTATATACTAGAGGCCCGGAGCACAAAATTCATGCACGGGGGGCGGGGGGGGATGGTGTCCCTCAGCCCATCCTGCACCTTCTCCAATCTGGGACCCCTTGAGGGATGTCCGGCAGTTGGACATCCCTCTCACAATCCAGGACTGCTGGTTTTCAACCACTCGCCTGCCTGCCTGCCTGATTGCCCCTAACAGCTTCTTCCTGCCAGCCTGATCACCCCCTAACCACTCCCCTGCCAGCCTGATTGACGCCTAACTGCTCCCCTGCTGGCCCAATTGCCCCTAACTGCCCTCCCCTGCCAACCTGGTCATGCCTAACTGCCCTCCCCTGCCAGCCTGGTTACCCCTAACTTGCCCCCCTTACCCCCTGAAGACCTGGTCACCCCCAACTGCCCTCCCCTGCAGGCCTGGTCCCCCCCCAATTGCCCTCCCCTGCTGGCCTGGTTGCCCCTAACTGCCCTTCCCTACATGCCTGGTCCCCCCCAACTGCCCTCCCTTGCTGGCCTGGTCACCCCCAACTGCCCTCCCCTGCTGGCCTGGTTGTCCCCAACTGCCCTTCCCTACATGCCTGTCCCCCCTAACTGCCCTCCCTAGCCGGCCCGGTCACCCCTAACTGCCCTCCCCTCCAGGCCTGATTGCCCACAACTTCCCTCCCCTGCCAGCCATCTTGTGTCCACATGGGGGCGGCCATCTTGTGTGTTGGAGTGATGGTCAATTTGCATATTGCTCTTTTATTAGATAGGATATGAAAAGGGGAGTGAATACTTAAAATATTTTAAATGTTATTTTGCTATACTGAAGTCCTACTCACTGGCTCTGATTTGTAGAACATAGGTATTAAATACAGGTTGAAATAAAAGGTGTGATAGACACTAATGTGAATTAGTGATGAGGAACTTGGGATGGATTATCTTTGAAACATTTCTTTCTCTTCTGTTGTAGGCTGTGAAAAGAACTTTGTTTTCTGGGTGTAATCAAAGGGGTGAGGTTAGTGAAAGATGCCCGGAAGTTTGTAGGGTATTAACTTGCCTACACTTTTCAAAGGGATTGCAAAAATAATTGCGATAATTGATATTAATCCACCATGTATTTATTGGGGTACCTATTAGCCAGTAACATGGCAGGACACAAAGATTAATGAAATAGACTCTTCCCTAAGAAAATCAGGAACTTTTTATTGAATCTGCATTTGTTAAGACAAGCATTTGGAAAGATGAATTTATGTGCTTGTTACTTGAACAAATATTTGAGTGTCTAAAATTAAGTTTATTCATATTCTTTTAATATCGCTCTCCTATTATTGAAATCATTTTAGCACTGATGTAAAATAACTTTAGGTCCCATTTGTTGAAATCTGGATTGCTGTAACTTTCCTCAATAAAATACTGACAAGCCTCCTATGCTATTTAAATGCCACTGTAACTGAAACCACAGGTTTGGCTGCCTGCTGCAACAAAAGCCATATTCCTGAGGCAGATGCTGGTGCAAAAGGAAAGAGGTTTATCCAAGTGCCTCAAGACCTGGGAGAATGGTGGGCTCCCGTCTCACAGACTGTCTCCCCTTCCTGCTCAAGCCCATGGTTCTTATAGAAATAGAGGGAGGAGGGCTTTTTTTTTCTTCTATCCAATTATCTTTCTAGCTTCTGGTACATTGAGTTCCTGTCCATTCATTTTCCTAGCTTTCCCACACTCAGGTCCTCTTCATTTTTTCTAGCTTTTGGTGTGCAGGGGCCCTATCCATTTTCTTTCTAGCTTTGGCAGCTTGGTGTAAGTAATTCCCCCTGTGCCATCTTGCCCATTTAAGGAGACTCCCTGTTGCTCTGATTGAGTGTCTAAGCCTAACCGCGACCCTGCTAGTGGTTCTCAACCCAGAGGTTGAGAACCACTGCTGTAGAGCCTAAGACCATCAGAAAACACAGATATTTACATTACGATTCATTAACAGTAGCAAAATTATAGTTATGAAGTAGCAACGAAAATAATTTTATGGTTGAGGAACTGTATTAAAAGGTCGCAGCATTAGAAAGGTTGAGAACCACTAGTCTAAGGTAACACTAACTGATCATTGCTCCAAGATACCTTCCCTTTTCCGAAAGGAAGAGAAACCTGCAGTCTCAGCTCTCTCCTGGTTTTGCTCCTGATTTCCATACTTGATCCGGATTTAGACAGGAAAGCTTTTCTAAACTCATAGCTGCAAGGACCACCAACTAGTCACTGCCACTCAGTTACATTTCTTTAGTCTTGAACTCCCCTTCATTCCCAGTTGTCTGCTGGGAATCATATATATTGGATATCTGATAGTTTTATCTGAAACTGAACATTGTTTTTTGTCCCAAAGTTTGTCTTGTGCTTGCCTTCTGCCCAATTACCCACACCACAAACCAAGCATCTCAGATTCATCCCCTTTCATGCTGCCGCCCACCCACCATGTACCATACTCTTTTAAATAAGTCTCTGTCTGTATTTTAACAATTATACATTTTAATTGTCTTTTCACTCCACTGGCTTTCCATTAATTTAGACCCTCATGACTTCTTCAATTATTACACAAAGAAGCTAGGAGTGTTTACCTTCTTGTCCTTTATTCTTGAAACCTTCTGCAGAATAAATGCAAGTTAAACTTATGTGCATTCAAGGGTGAACCCTCTTTTGGATAACCCCAATCTCTTGAAATTCTCTCAAGTAATAATTGTACTATCTAACATTGATTGAGTACTTGCTATTTTAAAGAACTATTCTGAGCAATTTGTCATAATTAAAGAAGATAACACATACCACTATCCTATGCCGTCCAGTACTAAGACCTAGACTGTTAAAGAAACTGCTCAGGTTTACACAACTGGTGAGTCACCTCTCTGAGCCTGGACTCACCTTGGGGAACCAATTCAAGATTAGCAACCTTATGGTGGAGTGTACTGCAGGTGACAGAATACATGTGACTCTATCTCCACTGTTCAGGTCATGTATGGAGTCGTTTTTCTGTGAGATAATAAATGACAGGAAAGCACAGGCATTGGCTTTCCTCAGATGTATTTCCCTAAAAATTAAGTTTCCAAACTTTTTGTGCTTGGCTTAATCCATTAGATGGCACTTGATTTCAAAAGATTTGCATTAAATTTCACTGTTAAAGCGATTTGTGGATTGGGAGAAATGTTTAACTTGTAAGTTATTGCTTTTACTTGCGAAATACAAGGGATAAATGATTGGCACACAATTAGTATTTATGCTGTATTTTCTTTTTGAAAAAAACATTGCTAAAGAGGTTATACAGTTGAAGAGTTATTATAATGAATTTAATTATTTGTTTTTTGAATAACCCTGCCAGCTGATTAAAATTAGCCTAATTTAATCAGTATTGTATTTCATACTAAGGGTAATTTAGGCTAATGTCAAGAACACTTTTATCTGTCTTTGTAGAAGGTATTGAAATAACGAGTGTCACAAAAAAAAGAAGTCAGAAAATGTTTGAAGTTTTCCTTCTCTGCCTCTTGGATATTGAAAAGCTCAATTTTCCTTTTTGCATGCAGATTAAACTGAAAGGCATTTTGTAAAATAACATTAGCACTATATTTTACAAAACAAAGTTATTGAACTTTGATCTTTTGCTAATATTGGCTTGTGGTTGTCAGAATGAATACTGACTTTATGTTATCTACTAGAGGCCCAGTGCATGAAATTCGTGCATGGGGTTGTATGTCCCTCAGCCCAGCCTGCACCCTCTCCAATCTGGGACCCCTCAAGGGATGTTTGACTGCCCGTTTAGGCCTGATCCTACTGGATTGGGCCTAAACGGGCAGTCGGACATCCCTCTCACAGTCCAGGACTGCTGGCTCCCAACTGCTCGCCTGCCTGCCTTCCTGATTGCCCCTAACTGCTTCTGCCTGCCAGCCTGATCACCCCCTAACCACTCCCCTGCCAGCCTGATTGATGCCTAACTGCTCCCCTGCCAGCCTGTTTGCCCCTAACTGCCCTCCCCTGCAGGCCTGGGTCCCCCCCATCTGCCCTTCCCTGCAGGCCCAGTCGCCCCCAACTTCCCTCCTCTGCCAGCCTGGTCACCCCTAACTGCCCTCCCCTGCAGGCTTGATTGCCCCCAACTGCCCTCCCCTGCTGGCCTGATTGCCCACAACAGCCCTCCCTTGTGGGCCTGGTCCCTCCCAATTGCTCTTCCCTGCTGGCCATCTTGTGGTGGCCATCTTGTGTCCACATGGGGCCGGCCATCTTTGACCACGTGGTGGCAGCCATCTTGTGTATTGGAGTGATGGTCAATTTGCATATTACTCTTTTATTAGATAGGATCATTGTAAACTGAGCTTTCATTCAGAACAGAGTAAGGAGAAGTAGTGGGATTGATGCATCTTCATTGGAAAAGAAATTACTGTTAAGCAGCAACTCTCAGTTTCTACCCTGCTTTTCTTAGGCCCCTCCTTTTTTTTCTTTTTTGCTCCTCTAACTCCCCAAAGAGTTAACAGAACCATTTTAATTTATTTCTTCTTTTAAAGCAGTTAAACTCTCTCTCTTTTTTTTCTGAATATGCTTTTAGATGGAATTTAAGGTACCAGTGGGGTCTGGTTCACATTGTGAAGTCAGTAGTTAAAGGCATTCCTAACTTCCAATTGAGTCACCTATACAAATGGCAAGTTGTCTTGGACACAACTTCATTCTTTGTGTTGAAAACATTTGTCTTGTCTTTAAATGCCACAGATGATGATTTGCTTACCTCTGTTCCATCATCTTTAGGCCTAGCATTGAGCTGAGATGTTTTATGCTTAACTACTTTCTAGTACTAATTGATTGACTGGAGCTATAGCCAGAGTTTCTTTTCTTGTGCTTTAAATTTTAAACATAATTTGCAAAACTTAGAAGTACGAAAGTGATTCTTCAATTGTGTATTTTAGGATGGGAAGTTTTCCACCACTGATTGCCAAAAGAAGAAGTATCATAGTTCACTAGATATGACTGGCAAGAAATTTTGTGTGCTGAGTCATTTGTCACATGTTCAACAATGGAATTAGTGATGGTTTGATTTGGGACATATGTGAGTGACTATGTGCTGATGCAAACTCCAGCACAGAGCTCTGTGATTCAGGCTGGTAGGAGAATCTGATTGTTACTTGAGGCTTACCTTCCTCTCATGTAAAACTCCTACTACCTTCCTCTTATGTAAACATTTGTATCTTGCTAGTTGCAGGGTGGGAGGTGGAATTGAGGGTGACATGGGTATATGGAGACAAGGTTTTCAGATCAATATAACAGGCCCTAGCTTAATTTGCCTGTCTGCCTGGCGAGGTACAAAGACTCAAAGGGGCTTTCCTAACCCAGGGGCTCAACTCTACCTTAGATTCACCAGATGGAAGCAAATTCTAGACAAATGATAGCAGGGCATGCGATATTAACGTATAAGACTCAGCGATCCCGCTTGGTGGTAATTAGGTGCTGTATTTCTGGGCTGAGCAATCATGTTGGCAGTTTCTCATCCCTAGGTGTGTGGGTCAAGGCCTGGGGAGAGTTGAGGATGGTGACATGGACTTGTAAGTGAAGGGGGCTATAGCATATCTTTGTTAGAGATGAGGCATATCACTTCACGCATACTTGCTCACCAAAGCTCAAGTAACATCATGGTTGGCACTGTGGGTTTTGATAGTGTACTTTTAATTACAATTTAGAGTAAGATATTGAAAGGGTGTGTGTGTGTTTATGTGCTGTTGGCTTGTCTTATTATGCCTTATTTCCTACATGATGGTGGACTTTTGATTAATAAATATTTTTTTAAATTTATATCCCCAATCCTCAGACTGTGACATTCAATGAAGGAGATGCTCTTGAGGGAGTCTATTTACTATTCATCAATGCAGCTTATTTTTGAGTATTAATCCTAAAATAGTTATTTCTGAATATGTAGTACATATTGATTGTCAAACTAAATTATCTATAGGTTAAAACACCTTGTTGTTGAAGCCCATTTTCACATCCTATTCACTTTTAGATAGATGTATGTTTGAAGGCTGGCAGAGTGGCAAGGTGGGGAGCACCAGCTGCCTCTAACATCTCAAGTCCTGGAGCTAGACATTGAGCAGAGTTGAGGTCCAGTTACTTGGTATAGTACAGGGAAGGATTCCTTTCTTGTTGCTATTCTTAGCTTAGCCAGTAGAAAAGTGGCTAGCCTTTAGTATGCTTGTGGCATTTCAGAGTTCCTTTCTAAGCTTTGGGTCTTTATTATTATTATTATTTTTTGCAATGGACAGAATATACTTAATTCTTAAAATGCTGATGAAGCACAGAGTTTAGTCTTGCATATGTAGCATTTAAAGTTTTTCAGTGGCAAGCTTGAGATTCTCCTGTAGTGAGTGAGGTTTTATTGCTATAGCTTGTATTACTACTATTACAAAACATCATTGGTTCAAATATATTCTGCTGTTTTGCTTACTCAGTCAGTAAAACAGTAGCTATATTTAAATGAGTTTTTAATGAACCATTAGAGCAAGTAAGGCTCAGAGAGTGACTAAGGATTTAGTATTGTCTCTATGTCATTAAAATAACTTCCGTCATCATATGACTTAAAAATTGATCTTAAAGGTTTTTTTCATGTCAACATAGTAATTTATTACATCATTACATTTGATTATGAGGTTCATGTCACTTTTTTCCCACCTTGTCTCTTCTTTGTCTCTCTGAGTAAAAGCTATGTGTGTTCAGTATAAAATCACAGTAAATGCCACTTCCTTCAATTTGGAGTCAACCTGTTTATATGTGATTAGGCAATTTTAGAATCATTTTGTTTTATCTTACTGTTAAATCTTGCTTTTTATGAACACTTCAGCAGTGGTATAATGCAGTTGTAGCCTCATGGATGGGTACAGATGGAACACTGGTACTTGTTGATGGGGAAGGGAGGGAGAGTGATTTACCTTATATTTAGCAAGTGGGTCAGCTAGCTATGAGTACAGCATTTGTATATTTTCATTGTGATTCACAGTTGACATACTCAAGGCTATTAGTTGATCATAACTCTTAGATTGTAAATCTAATCAGTCTGAAGGCTGAATGGTAATAGAGTGTTTTACCCTGAGAGATAGCATAATTAAATCCCAGCTCTGAAATGTAAGCATCAGTGCTGGGAAGGGTCTTAGGTGAATATATTTCACAGTGGTTTCCACATGGAGCTTAATACCTTTATTTGGGATCTGTGTCCCAGTAGTTTTCTTCTTAAAGGACATTACTAGCTCTTGTGGGACAGGTGACTTTGACTAGCAACAGGTGGAAACTTATGATGGTGATGATCTCCTAGCTTGTTGAGTTAGCACTGTTTTACCCTCTGTTGTGTGTGATGTTGTTTGAAATGGCACTGGTAAATATTTCTTGCATTATGAGTAGATGACAGACTATGCTCATCTACTTAACTATGCGAGTGTCTCTTAGTTTTCCTCTTACCTATGTGTCACAGGTTATCTAGTGTGCTTTATGGGAGACAAGTGAAAATGAATTTTCTTTTATAAGAGGGATGGCTAAAGGGGAATTTAGGAACCTAAATACTTGACCTACTTCACCAGATATTTGAAAGAATATCCCTGAGTGAAATGCAAAGGTGTTGATATGTGTGATCCTAGGTATAGAAATTCAGAGGTTGACTTATAGGAAGGAAAAGCCATTTTTGGAATAGTGATAGTTTAGGATTATATATTATGGAACAACCTCACATCAATTATAAAATAGATGTTCTTCAACTATTTGATTTTTACTGTTAATTTTTTGGAAACATTGCACTGTACTGTCTGTAGCTCTCACATTTACTGACTTTTCTGTTGAATTTATTCTCTATAGGCAAATCTGCCCTTGGAGTCTTCCTGCCATTGCTCAAAGATCTATGTTGCATCATGCCATCATTATTTTGGGGTTCAAAAGTACTGTATTAGGAAGAATATTGACAATATGGCAAACAGAGAGCTCTCTGCCATAACCATAGTCAAGTGCTCTTTCTCTTTTGTGTTTCTTGCTAATTTTTGTTTTGATATTATAGACCAAATGATTGAGCGGAGTCTGTCTTACTCATTATTCCTTAAGGTGAAGAGAGTATCTTAAAGGTATCTTTAGGTTTTTTTGTTTGCTTGTTTGTATTTCTCCACATGCTTTGGACCTTCTCCAAGGCCAAAAATGTGAATGAAGCCTTTCTAAAGAGTTATGATTGCTCAAGGGTGGTGTCAGCAAAGTGGCTTCTGAGGTGTGTGAATCTTAGTCTAGAGGTCTTGAGATCTCACTTAGACAGTTTCTTGACTTAATTCACGTGCCATTTTCCTATATAAAGAAAGAATCTATAAGATCTTTTGATTCTTTTAGAAAGCTCTTCTTGGATCCAGAAACATGGAAGCATTGAACAGAGTGAGGAATCGGGGGAGGGTGGGTTGGTAATCAACCAAGGACCTTGTATCCATATATGCTTGGCCCATGGACACCGACAACGGGGCGGTGAGGGCCTGGGGTGGGGAGCAGGGGCAGGCTGGAGGGAGCTAATGGGGGAAAAAGGGAGACATATGTAATACTTTAAACAATAAAGAATTATTTTTTTAAAAAAGGGGTAGAGCAAGATTACATGAGTTTTCTTTTGGAATCCATCTATACTAATAAAAGCCTAGGTGGTCCTTGTGCCCTTGTGCGATGCCCTCACGTCATCACAAGATGGCCGCCACAAGATAACTGGCAGGAGAGGGCAGTTATGGGCGATCAGGTTGGCAGGAGAGGGCAGTTTGGGGTGACCAGGCCTGCAGGGGAGGGCAGTTAGGGGCGACCAGGCCGGCAGGGGAGGGCAGTTGGGGGCAATCAGGCCAGCAGGGGAGGGCAGTTGGGGGCTGATCAGGCTGGCAGGGGAGCATTTAGGCGTCAATCAGGCCAGCAGGGGAGCAGTTAGGGGGTGATCAGGCTGGCAGGCAGAAGCGGTTAGGGGCGATCAGGCAGGCAGGTAAGCAGGCAAGCGGTTAGGAGCCAGTGGTCCCAGATTGTGAGAGGGATGTCTGACTGCTGGGATCGGGCCTATACTGGCAGTTGGACATCCCCTGAGGGGTCCCAGATTGGAGAGGGTGCAGGCCGGGCTGAAGGGCCCCCCGCCCCCGTGCACGAATTTTGTTCACCGGGATATATATATATATATATGCATGCCTAAGTGATTGTTATGACTGACCAAAAGACCGGTCAGCGGTCGCTATAAAGACGCACTGACCACCAAGGGGCAGATGCTCAATGCAGGAGCTGCCCCCTGGTGGTCATTGTGCTCCCACAGCCAACCTGCCATGGTCCCTCCCCCTGGCCAGCCAGCCCTGATCGACCCTGATTGCCAGCCAGGCCGAGGGACCCCATCTGTACATGAATTTGTGCACTGGGACTCTAGTATTTTATAAGAACCACAGCCCATAAATATTTATGAAAGCTACAACACCATTGACTGCCTTTGCCAGGGGGAAAAACAAACGATTAAAAGAGTATTTGGTTGTTCATTTTGTAATTTTTGTGATAGCTTTATCTGCCTAACAGAAATTAGAGAATATTGAAAATTCTTAGTAGATGAAAAGCTGAATGATTGAAACTCATAGTTTTATTTTGAATATAGTATTAATTTTATAATCTCTTTAAGTAAGGGCTCATGGTTATGAAGGTATTTGCAGTGTTATTTGAATGTATCCTTTAGCTACTATAATTTGTGGTCTTTATACTTCTTTGGAAAATTTTGAAGGGTCTATAGAAGTATTGAAGAATTCTGAGTTACAGACAGCAAAGTGCAAAGATACTTTACTTTTCCAGTGGAAAAACAGAAGTGTATTTAATCTCCATGCTTTTGCATTTAGTTAACCATAGAGAAATTTAAATTTGTGCTCCCATAGAATCAAAATGATGAAATAAACAGAATGAAATACTTTAAAAAATAAAAATAGATGAATAAACAGCTCTTCTGATATCTCCAGCATGGAATTGTTTGTATTTGTTTTGGTTATCCTCAAATGTCTTCAGAAAAATGTAGGTGGTGGTATCAAATTGGTAAATTGGGTTATTCCCTTTGGTAAATCAAGTATGAACAGAATCCTGTTCAAAGACTTGTATATGGTCACAGTCTACAGTTTTGCAAGTGGGTTGTGCTGTCGATATGTTAGATGTTCAGGGGCAAGAGTATTGGGTAGAAGATACATTTGATTTCCAATCTCAGATTCTTTTGTACTTATTTATAATTCAGCTTCGGTCAGATTAATCTGAGTCTCAGTTTCCTGTAAAATGAAATATAAAAGCTACTCTTATCTCTGAGCAGTTTGGAGGTTGTGGTGCATCTTCAAAAGAACTTCATTTTGTGGTTATTGTGATGTTGGATTTTTGTAGCAACGCCTCCTTTCCTTTTCCCGTTTCTCCTCCCTCTTATTATTGGTGTGTAGAAAAGCTTTGCGTCAATCTTTAGTTATATTGAAACTGATCTCAAATTTACAAAAGTATTTGTCAACCACCCCAATATAACTTAATACTAGCTAATATTACATGTGTACTTGTTATATTCTGAAAGTTGATATAGCTTACAAAGCTAGGGCAGTAGGCATTGACACTATATTAGTTTCCTATTGCTGCTGTAACAAATTAGGGGCTTAAAACATCACAAATGCATTACCTTACAGTTCGGTAGGATAGAATTTTAGCATGGGTCTCACCAGGATAAAATCAAGTGTGAGCAGAGCTGTGTTAATTTCTGGAGGTCCTGGGGGAGAACCATTGCCTTTTCTTCTAGAAAAACCCTTTTGTTTTTGGACCATGCTTCCCTTTTCTCGTTTTCAAAGTCAGCAATGTAGTATCTCTCTAGCCATTGTCACACCTCTCTCTGACACCACTGGAAAAGGTTCTCTACTTTTCCACTCACGTGATTAGATGGGCTCAGTGTATAATCCAGGATAATCTCCCACTTTTAAGGTTCTTTTTTAATTGAATATATTATGGTGAAATCCTATATAATAAAGAGGTAATATGCAAATTGACCCTCATGCCCTCGCACAAGATGGCCACCCCCATGTGGTCAAAGATGGCTGCCACAAGATGGCCAGCAGGGGAGGGTAGTTGTGGGTAATCGGGCCAGCAGGGGAGGGCAGTTGGGGGAGACTAGGCTGGCAGGGAAGGACAGTTAGAAGCGACCAGGCCTGCAGGGAAGGGCAGTTTGGGGTGACCAGGCCTGCAGGGAAGGGCAGTTTGGGGTGACCAGGCCTGCAGGGGAGGGCAGTTGGGGGTGACCAGGCCGGCAGGGGAGCAGTTAGGCATCAATCAAGCTGGAAGGGGAGTGGTTAGGGGGTGATCAGGCTGGCAGGCAGAAGCAGTTAGGGCCAATCAGGCAGGTAGGCAGGTAAGCGGTTGGGAGCCAGCAGTCCTGGATTGTGAGAGGGATGTCCCAGATTGGAGAGGGTGCAGGCTGGGCTGAGAAACACCTCCCCACCCCCACCCCCCACCCCAGTGCACGAATTTCGTGCACTGGGCCTCTTATTGGTTAATATAATCATATAGGTTTCAGGTATACAATTGTACAATACATCATCTGTATATCGCACTGTGTTTACCACCTCAAAGTCAAGTCTCCTCCCATCACAATTTATCCCCCCTTTACCATCTTGGACCTTCCCCCGCCCCCTCTTCCCTCTGGCATTCACTGTACTGTTGTCTATGTCTATGAGTCTCTCTCTTTTTTTTTTCTTATTCAGGACAATCTCCCCCTTTTAAGATTTTTAATTTGAATCACATCTTCAAGTCCCTTTTGCCATGAAAGGATAACACCCACAGATTCTGGGGATCTGGGCATGGACAGTAATGGGCATTATTCTGCCTTGCCACCACTATCATGCTCTTTTTTGACATCAGTAATTAAGGCCTAGAGATGGTAGAAAGACCACTGTATTAACCAATGCCATCCAAGAAGTAAGATCAGAGCTGTTTTTGAATGTAGGACTCTTTGATTGTGAATTCTATACTCTTAGCCACTTTGCTACAAGCAGTTGTGGGCCTTGGACTCATCATTTACCTATTAAAAGGGACAGCCTTGAACTAAATGGTTTATAAATGTTTGAGTGTGATATTTATAAACAGGTTTTCTGTTGCAGGGTTTTGATGTTTCAAAGTTAAAATGACTCATCCTGAGGCAGGTAGGAAATGTGTGGCCCAGTTTGGAGTTTGTTTATATGTGGGTGATCCGGTCATCCTGTCTTCTTGTGGAGACTTGATATGTAAAAAGATCAGAAGAGATTAATTAATAACTATTGAAAGTAAAAGTGAACTTTAAAAAATAATGTTCTTCATGGGCAGCAGTGAAGAATCCATCTGTTTAAATATGAATTTGAGTCATGTTTCACCAATTTAAAAGCAGGTTTTTTTTGTTTTGTTTTAAAAGGCATGATAGAGATTTTTAATATGTGATATTTTTGTGAAAGTCTCATTTTCTCTTGCTACATTACTATATGTATGCTTGTAGAGTAGATTTTTCTAAAATTATATACTCTTCCCATTTTAACACAGTTTCATATCTTCACCTGGCACTTAAATTTTGGTTTAAAAGAATGCTGTAGAATTGTATGTTATTGGCATATTGCAAATCACCAACTGTGATTCTGCCTCTTAAATTCAAACAGCATTTGTTCCTGACACAGTCCAGATTTCATAATACTTATATTTTCTAAAAGCCCTGAAGATAGTTATTAAAACTAATATGTATGTAGAAGTTTTTCCATCATGTGTGGCATTTAAAGACTCGTTCTTTACAATTTTTATTTTCAGTTTATTCTTAAGAGAATACATCACTGTGAAAAGTGAATAACATCTTAATTTCATTTGCTTCCATTTAAACACCAAAATGTCAAAACTTAGTATCTTCAAAATGCACTAAATGATTTTTAAATTTTTAATGTCACCCAAGGATATGTCTATTGATTATAGAGCAAGGGCGGAGGGAGGGATGGAAGGAGGGAAGGAGGGAGGGAGGGAGGGAGGGAGGGAGGGAGGGAGGGAGGGAGGGAGGGAGGAGAAGAAGAGAGGGGAGTGGAGGGGAGGGGAGGGGAAGGGAGGGGAGGAGAGGGGAGGAGAGGGGAGGAGAGGAGAGGAGAGGAGACACATCGGTTGCCTACTATATGCACCCTGACCAGGATTGAACCCACAACCTAGGTATGTGCCCTGACAAGGAATCAAACCTGCCACCTTTTGGTGTACGGGATGATGCTCCAATCAACTGAGCCACCTAACCAGGGCTCAAAATGCATTTTAGGCCACACACCTTGTGAGAAGTCTGATGACATTAAAATCAAGAATAGACATTCTAAATCCTGATGAAGAGCCTACAATGGATATTGTTAAGCTTATCAGGGTTACCAAGGAACCTTGACTTTTAGTTTTATATCTCAAATTGAAATTTACTAAAAGGATGAGCAGTCTATTGCAGTGTTGTCAAACATAGTTATGTTCATTTATTTATGTACTATCTGTGGCTCTTTTCATGCTACAATGGCAGAGTAGACATGTTGTGAAAGGGATTATATGGCTTACACATTTCCAAAAATATTTACTCTCTGGCTCTTTTCCAAAAAAGTTTACTGACCCTTGATGTGGTAGAATGTGTGTGTTACTAATATAGGGAGATGCTTGCCAGTCAGTGGTTCAATACTCAGGCTGATTTTATTACTGTACTAGAGGCTGGTGCATGAAATTTGTGCATGGGTATAGTCCTTAGGCCTGACCTGCGATCAGGGCCATTTTCTCTGGCTGCTGGCAGCCGGCCCAGCCCCTGCCACCACCCACCTCTGGTTCCCTGTTCCCCATCGGGCGATCAGAGCCTGTCATTCGGGCTGAGAAACTGAGAGGTTGGCCATTCTCACCCGCTTGCCAGGCCCATCCCTTGCTGTGGGTCATCCTTTGTGTGTGGGGTGATCGGCAGGGTTGGGGCCTTGGCTTGGTGCTGCCCACATCCACGGCCACCCATCTCTGGTTTCCTGTTCCACATCGGGTGTTCAGAGCCTGCCGGCCCAGGGAAGGGACTGAGTGGGTGGGCAGTTGGGGCCTGTGGGCTGGGGCAGCTCCTGTGTTGAGCATCTGCCCCCTGGTGGTCAGTGCGTGTTATAGTGACTGGTTGTTCTGTCATTCAGTCAATTTGCATATTACCCTTTTATTATACTACTAGAGGCCCGGTGCACGAAATTCGTGCATGGGGGGAGAGTATGTGTCCCTCAGCCTAGCCTGCACCCTCTCCAATCTGGGACCCCTCGAGGGATGTCCGACTAAATGGGCAGTCGGACATCCCTCTCACAATCCAGGACTGCTGGCTCCCAACTGCTCGCCTGCCTGCCTTCCTGATTGCCCCTAACCGCTTCTGCTCCCCAGCCAGCCTGATCACCCCCTAACCACTCCCCTGCCAGCCTGATTGATGCCTAACTGCTCCCCTGCCAGCCTGTTTGCCCCTAACTGCCCTCCCTGCAGGCCTGGTCCCCCTCAACTGCTCTCCCCTGCAGGCCTGGGTTCCCCCCAGCTGCCCTTCCCTGCAGGCCCGGTTGCCCCCAACTTCCCTCCTCTGCTGGCCTGGTCACCCCCAACTGCCCTCCCTTGCAGGCCTGGTTCCTCCCAACTGCCCTCCCCTGCTGGCCTGATCGCCCACAACTGCCCTCCCTTGCAGACCTGGTCCCTCCCCTGCTGGCCATCTTGTGGTGGCCATCTTGTGTCCACATGGGGGCAGCCATCTTTGACCACATGGGAGCAGCCATCTTGTGTTGGAGTGATGGTCAATTTGCATATTACTCTTTTATTAGATAGGATAGGATATGGGAACTTCTGTGTATACATAGAAACACCTTTTCATTTTTTATAACTGCTAAGGAGTTCTTTTCCCACTTATGTTGCTTATTATAAGGTTGATTTGCCCAACTATTCATCCTACTTAGATTTCTTCCTACCACTTAGCTTCCTTACAGATTGTTTAATCAGTTTGTTATATATGATACCACAGCAAAATTCGGAACTTCCTGTTTGTCTTCATGTCTTTATGACCTTAGGAAGGCTTTCCTATTTTTTTTCTTATGAATTTATTGATCACCAGAGGCCCAGTGCACAGATTGGTGCTCCAGGGGGTCCCTCGGCATGGCCTGTGGGGATCAGGCTGAAACTGGCATTCAACATCCTGCACAGGGGAAGTGTCCTTATGCCTGAGTTCGCCATGCCTCATGCCTGTGCTCGCCAGCTGTGAGCCTGGCGTCTGGTGCCCGTCGGTCAGCTGAGCGCCACTCCTGCTGTGGGAGCGCACTGACCACCAGGGGGCAGCTCCTGAGGTCTGCCCCCTCGTGGTCAGTGCATGTCATAGCGACCGGTTGTTCAGTCATTCGATCGCTTAGGCTTTTATATATATAAGATGCAAATTGCATTTGTTCAAAATGATAAAACTGTCTGAAATAATGATTGCAATGATAAGTACTTCTCATATGCTGTAAATTTATCTTACTGTCATTTGTAACTGACTAGAGGCCCAGTGCACTAATTGGTGCACCTTGGGGTCCCTCGGCCAGGCCTGCAAGATCGGGCTGAAACTGGCTCTCTGACATCCCCCGAGGGGTCCCAGATTGCGAGATTGCAGGCCAGGCCAAGGGACCCCACTGGTGCACGACCGGGGCTGGGGAGAGACGTGGGAGGTTGTCCAGCCGGGGAGGGACCACAGGAGGGATCCAGGGTGTGTCCAGCCCGTCTTGCTCAGTCCCGATCAGCTAGACCCCAGCAGCAAGCTAACCTACTGGTCAGAGCGTCTGCCCCCTGGTGGTCAGTGCACATCATAGAGACTGGTTGACCAATCGACTGTCTGCTCCCTGGTGGTCAGTGCACATCATAGCAAGTGGTTGAGCGGCCTTAGCATATCATGAGCATATTATGCTTCGATTGGTTGAACAGCCGGATACTTAGCATATTAGGCTTTATTATATAGGACTGGAATATTGTCATTGAAAGAGCTTGAATTGGAAGCAGAAAGCATGGATTGTTTGGGATATAATCATGGCTTTACTTGGAATGCTAACCTTTGTTTGCTAGGCATAGGATTGTAGTGTGAATGATCAAGGTGGTATTGATCTTTCGAACTTTTTTAATTTTACATTATTCTTTGAGGTTTTAAAGAAGTGCTGCCACTGTTTAGTTATAAGAAGAAATTGATTGAATTTTAGTTTTTAAGGTACTTGACAATACTATATTATGAAATTTAAAAAAATTAATTATGAAATAATTTTATATTTAAGAAAAGCTGCAAAAATAATAGTGTTTCTATATATCCTTCATCTATGCCTTCATACCACAGAATCATAATACAATTATCAAATGTAGGAAAACTAATCTACAGCCCTCATTTGGACTTTTCTTCTTTTCCACTAATGTCCTGTTGTTTTTAGTCCTAGATCCAGTCAGAGACCTCACATTGCATGCCGTTCATATTTCTCCTCAGTCTCCTCCAGTTCACACAATTTCATGAGTCTTTTTTTTATTTACTTTCATAACCTTGATAGTTTTAAAGGATATGAGTTAGCCGAAACCGATTTGGCTCAGTGGATAGAGCGTCGGCCTGCGGACTGGGGGGTCCCGGGTTCGATTCCGGTCAAGGGCATGTACCTTGGTTGCGGGCACATCCCCAGTGGGGGGTGTGCAGGAGGCAGCTGATCGATGTTTCTCTCTCATCGATGTTTCTAGCTCTCTATCCCTCTCCCTTCCTCTCTGTAAAATATCAATAAAATATATTTTTTTTTTAAAAAAATAAAGGATATGAGTTATTTTATAGAATGTCTATAAATTTGCATTGGTCTGATGCTTCCTCATAATTAGATCAAAGTTATTTATTTTGGGCAGGAATACTACAGATGTCACGTTACACACTTCTCATTGCATTTTATCAGAGGATATATGATGATAAGTCTTATTATTGCTGATGCTAACTTTGGAAAGTGGTGTCTGTCATATTTCTCCACTGCAAAGAGATGATTGTTCATCTTCTATTAAAAAACTATATATATCCTATATAATAAAGAGCTAATATGCTAATTAGACCGAACAGCTGAACAACCTTCCGGATGTCGTTCTGGACAAACTTCTGGATGAAGCTGGAGCTGTGAGGGCTGGCCGAGGCTGCGAGGGCCGAGCCCTTACATGAATTATGTGCATCGGGCCTCTAGTGTGTGTGTGTGTGTGTGTGTGTGTGTGTGTGTGTGTGTGTGTGTGTGTGTGTATTTATTAATTTCAGAGAGGTAGGGAGGGGGAGAAAGAGATAGAAACATCAATGATGAGAGAGAACCATTGATCAGCTGTCTTCTGCACACCCCACACTGGGGATTGAGCAGTGGGAATTGAACCATGACATTCTGGTTCATAGATCGATGCTCAACCTCTGAACCACGCTGACCGGGCCTACATTTTACTTTGAATTAAAATATTTTATAGAAAGATACTTTGAGATATGCAAATATGCTGTTTCTCATTATACCTCACCCATTAATTTTGGCATCCATTGGTAGATTTACCTGCAAAAGGTATTACTGTAGAGGTTGTCTAATGATGATTTTTATTTTCATCATTTCTTCTGTATTTATTAGTTAGAATGCTACAATAAGGAAAAGCTGTCCATTCTCCACCATTTATTTATTTGTTCAATTGTTTATTTGTATCATTGTGGACTCACAGGTACTTAATTTCTGGGTTATAATTTATTTAGTTGTTTACAGGTTGTCCCAGCTTTGGCCATTGGGAGCTTCTTCAGGTTGGCACCCGATTCCCTTTGATGTGCCTCCATCATTTTTGAATGCATCACAAGATAGTCCAAGCTCATCATGTATTCTATCTACCCCAGCCCTTGAATTATTTTTCTAAGGAGCCTAGTTTATTTATTTGAGAATGGTATTAGAAACCAAGATCTGGGTACTTGTGTTCATTAGTACTGGGTGTCATTGATTCTAGGACCTGTCAGTGGATGGAACTAAGAAATATATGTTTGCTTACCACACATGCATTAACATCCATTTATACTCATCTGTCTGTCTACTTACCTACTACCTACCTACCTACCTACCTACCTATAAAAACCATGAGTTCATATTAATGCCTCCAATTCTAATCTAATACCAAAGAGTGCATTTTCTTATTTGTATCCTCAGTAAGAATTTGGCTCCCATTATCCCAAATATTTTTCTTTCTCATTTATTCCTGGTGTGTGTGTGTGTGTGTGTGTGTGTGTGTGTGTGTGTGTGTGTGTGGTAGTAGTGGTGGTGGTGGTTATAGTAGTGTGAGAATTTATAAACTATACACTTGTGAGAAACAAATTTACTAACCAGAATACAGTTATTTCTCAGGCAGTTCTTTTTGTCATTAGCCTCACATTAAACAGTGAAAAAGTTTTCCAAAGTCACTTAGTTTTTATCTTCCCTAACACCTTCAGTTGGTTGCATTTTTCATTGGTAACATATTTAGGTTTATTTGTGTTCCATTTTAGATTATCTTGCTCTGTGGTTGATTTCAATTATTTATTTGCGTTTTAGGTATTTGGATTATTATGATGGTTCTAAGAGTAACTTTCAGAAGTATCACTGCACTAGTATTTCCATTCTCATTCTCATTCTATCTCTACCTCTCTCTTTTAACCCTATTTCTACTAACTCCTTGTAGGCAACCAATTTCATTTTATATCTTTCCTACATTTCTATCTCTCTTAGCATTCTGTGATATTAAAACATTTTTATTGTTTTTCAGCCATAGAATTTTGGATATGAAATGCACAACTTAGAAAGGAAAAAGTAAAGCATCAAAACTCAGGGAAAGACAATTTCTTGAAGTTTTGCTTCCTAAAACATAACATTGCTGGTAGCATAAATATCAGTACTGTTTCTCTGTCAGAGTAATTGAAATTCCTTTGTGTATAATATCCCCTTTACCTTTTGTTTCTAGCTGGTAGCAGTGTTTGACGAACAGGATCCACATCATGGAGGTGATGGCACCAGTGCTAGCTCCACAGGCACCCAGAGTCCAGAGATATTTGGCAGTGAGCTTGGTTCCAACAATGTTTCAGCCTTTCAGCCTTATCAAGCAACAAGTGAAATTGAGGTCACACCTTCAGTCCTTCGTGCAAGTAAGTGACAGTTTGTTCTTTAATGCACATTTTATCTTAATTTACAGGGATGCCAACTTTTATTATCCAGCCATGACGCTGTGAATGGGATTTTATAAAAATTGTTTTTATAAAAATGGATTAAGTTTAGAATCAGGACAAATGTATTTTGCAAAAGAGATAGGCAAGGTTCTTTGCATTTTCATAGATTGTTCTTACTTTACTTTGGACTGGTAGACTTTTAATTGCTCACTAAAAGTATATATTTAAAAGCCTAATATGCTAAGTGTCTGACCATTCGGTCGACCGCTCGACCTGTTGCTATGATGCACACTGACCACCAGGGAGCAGACGCTCTAACAATAAGTCAGCTTGCTTTGGGATCCGGCTGATCGGGACTAGGTGAGAGGGGTGGACATGCCCTGGAGCCAACCTCCCGTGGTCCCTTCCCAGCCTCTAAAATATTTCTTCTAATTAATTTCTCTCAATGTGCACACATTCATGCACTGGGCCTCTAGTATTAGGATAAGAGTTAATTTCCTGAATTTTTCTTTCATATATTTCAAACAAAAATAACTAAAGGGCTCTTTACATTGAAATAAAATATAGCATGTTTGATTGCCAATCAACTTGGTTATAACCATTACTTGAACTTTATCTGTTGAACAGGAGGAGAGACCTCAAGGCCATAATTATCTTCAGGGATCTGGAAGAGATGCTATTAGAATGCCATCTCAAGGAAAGAAAATATAGGATAGAGAGAGTTTATATTAGGAATCCTAGGACCGAGAGTACTGTAGTTCCAGTACACTTGCTTGAAGAATTCTGTCAGCCATTCCTAGAAGGTTACTCAGAGAAGTGAGTAACTTTGCTGGAAACCATGTTTAGTGTTTTTTTTTTTTTTAATTGTATAATCTTACTAGAGGTCCGGTGCATGAAAATTCATGCACTGGAGGGGGGTCCCTCAGCCCAGCCTGCCCCCTCTCACAGTCTGGCATTCAGGGGTAAGTGACGCCCCCATCACACCTCTGCTGCTGCCACTGCCGGGAGCGCAAGCCTCAGCTGGCCCTGGTTACCTGAGCCTTGGGCAGCCACCATCTGAGGCTTGCCTGTGCCTTGGGCTGCCCCTGGGTGGGTGGGGGGCTGAGGGGACTGGGGGACTCCAGAGTCAGGCGCGTGGAGTGGCCGGATCTGCCTGAGGGCAGGCCTGGCGGTGCCACATGCCTTCCACCCCAGTAGGGCTGAGGGGACTGGGCGCTGCCATCTTGTGGTTGTGGGTGCCGCCATCTTTGAGGGTGTGACAGTCAATTAGCATATTCCCTCCTTATTGGCTGTGGGCACCGCCATCTTTGTGAGGGTGTGATTGTCAATTAGCATATTCCCTCTTTATTAGATAGGATAATTGAGCAGTTGTCAAGGGTAAGAAGCTTCATTTCAAGCAATTTAAAAGTTAAAAATCATTTATCTTTTAAGCACATCTATTTAGAAACATTAAAAATTTTTGAAGTAGAAAATTGTCTTGTGCTGTTTACTGATAGTCTTAAGTAGATCTTTACAGATATCAAATAATATATCTATAACAGATAAAAATAAGATATAGAATAAAGTAGATAATATTTAGAATATATAGTTTGGTCTTCTAAAATACAGCCTTGGACCTAGACCTGGCCATGTAGCTTGGTTGGTTAGATCACTGTTCTGATGCACCAAGGATGTGGGTTCGATTTTGGGTCAGGGCACATTCTCTCTCTCTCTCTCTCTCTCTCTCTCTCTCTCTCTCTCTCTCTCTCTCTCAAATCAGTAATAAAAAATGCATCCTTCTACTTTTTTTGTTGGTAGCAATCTATAATATTTTCCCAGTTTAAACCTAGATGTTCGTAAACTGCTTCTGCTTCTACTACCCCTTGAAATTGTATGTGAGGAGAACAAGAAAAGAAAATCAATTTAGCAGTTAAATCTGATGATGCATCAGAAACCACAGGAATATAGAGATACAGAGAATTGAGAAGGCACACTTACATGATGGGATATGTAAGTGATGCCCTAGGGCAGTGGTTCTCAACCTTTCTAATGCCGCGACCCTTTAATACAGTTCCTCATGTTGTGGTGACCCCCAACCATAAAATTATTTTCGTTGCTACTTCATAACTGTAATTTTGCTACTGTTATGAATCATAATGTAAATATCTGTGTTTTCCGATGGTCACGACCCACAGGTTGAGAACCACTGCTGTAGAGCCTAAGACCATCGGAAACCACAGATATTTACATTATGATTCATAACAGTAGCAAAATTACAGTTATGAAGTAGCAACGGAAATAATTTTATGGTTGGGGGTCACCACAACATGAGGAACTGTATTAAAGGGTCGTGGCATTAGAAAGGTTGAGAACCACTGCCCTAGAGGATCATATATGGATGCAAGCCAAATTCATCACTTCCTAAAATTGCTTTCCATCATCAGAACAAGAAACAATTATAAGTTAGAGCTAAGTTCAATGAAAATGTTTCCAAGGAAGCTTGGAGTGGGAATAGACATGATAGGTATTTTAATTGAACATTTTCTTATGTCCAGCAGATAAGTGCACAAGCAAGTATATTTTAAAGTATTTTGTGGAAATAATATTTAATTATACTACATGAATAATCCTATTTAAAAATTTTATATTGAATTTACTTGGGGCAAATTTTTTTAAAAGGTGAGGCTTATACTATGTATGGTATACTAGATGATATATAAATGGTATACAGGTTACTTTATTTTCTTTCCTGTTTTTATTTATTTTTTAATTATTATTATTATTTTTAATAAATCTTTATTCAGATTATTACAATTGTTTCTCCTTTTTCCCCCCATAGCTCCCTTCCACCCAGTTCCCACCCCACCTTCTGCCCTTACCTCCCCCCCACTGTCCTCATCCATAGGTGTATGATTTTTGTCCAGTCTCTTCCTGAACCCCCCATACCCCTTTCCCCCTGAGAATTATCAGTCCACTCCCTTTCTATGCCCCTGATTCTATTATATTCACCAGATTATTCTGTTCCTCAGGTTTTTAATTTACTTGATTTTTAGGTTCACTTGTTGATAGATATGTATTTGTTGTTCATAATTTTTCTCTTTACTTTTTTCTTCTTCCTCTTCTTTAAGAATACCTTTCAGCATTTCCTATAATACTGGTTTGGTGGTGATGAACTCCTTTAGCTTTTCTTTATCTGTGAAGCTCTTTATCTGCCCTTCAATTCTGAATGATAGCTTTGCTGGGTAGAGTAATCTTGGTTGTAGGTTCTTGCTATTCATCACATTGAAAATTTCTTGCCACTCCCGTCTGGCCTGCATAGTTTCTGTTGAGAAATCAGCTGACAGTCGTATGGGTGCTCCCTTGTAGGTAACTAACTGTTTTTCTCTTGCTGCTTTTAATATTCTCTCTTTGTCTTTTGCTCTTGGCATTTTAATTATGATGTGTCTTGGTGTGGTCCTCTTTGGGTTCCTTTTGCTTGGGGTTCTGTGCGCTTCCTGGACTTGTAAGTCTATTTCTTTCACCAGGTGGGGGAAGTTTTCGGTCATTATTTCTTCAAATAGGTTTTCAGTATCTTGCTCTCTCTCTTCTTCTGCACCCCCACAATTCTGATGTTGGTACGCTTGAAGTTGTCCCAGAGTCTTCTTACACTGTCTTCAACTTTTTGGATTTTTTTTTCTTTTTGCTTTTTCGGTTGAGTGTTTTTTGCTTCTTTGTATTTCAATTCTTTGACTTGATTTTTGTGTTCCTCTAGTCTGTTTTTGGGTCTCTGTATAATATTTTTTATTTCAGTCAGTGTATGTTTAATTTCTAGTTGGTCCTTTTTCATATCTTTGAGGGTCTTGTTATATTTATCAGCCTTTTCTAGGATATTCTTCAAAAGCCTTATAACCGTGGTTTTGAATTCTATATTCAGTCGTTTGTTTTCCTCCATTTCTTTCGTTTGTGATCTGATTCTTTGACGCCGCATTTTCACTGCTTCCCTAAGTTGGTAAGGTAGATTTGTGTGCTAGGTTTCCAATATGGCCCAGTGGGTCTGCCTCCCCAGTTAACCTGAGGTGGACACTCTTGGTGCACCCCTTTGTGGACTGTGTGTACAGCCTTGTTGTAATTAAGTCTTGATTGTTGTTGGTATCACTGGGAAGAATTGACTTCCAGGCCAGTTGGCTGTAAGGATCAGCTGTGTCTATGCTGGGAGAAGTTCGGTGCTGGAGACAGCCTTATAGGATTAGACTTGCCAAATTGCAATAGCCTCTGTGCTCAGCTTGGATGGGCGGAGTCTCAGTCTTGGCTTCCCGTCAGCCTTGCCCTAGACGCGCACTCGTGCGCCTCCAGACCCCTACCTTCCCCGGCTCCCAAGTCTCTGCCCGAGAGTCCAGACTCCCCCCACAAGAGCGTGGGTTCCCAGGGGCTCGCCTCGAACTGGGCTTCACTGCAGTCAGAACTGGGGCTCAGTGCAGTCAGGAGCCTCTGACTCCCTTCCACTAGGGAAAGCCTGTGGCAACCTCTGCAGCCTTTGTGCGCACTGCCACGCGCGCGCCTTCAGTCCTCCGCCTTCCCCGGCTCCCGAGTCTCCGCCCGAGAGTTCAGACTCCCCCCACAAGAGCGTGGGTCCCCAGGGGCTCGCCCGGAACTGGGGTTCAGTGCAATCAGAACTGGGGTTCAGTGCGGTCGGGGGCTTCCTTCCCCCTTCTGCCAGAGAAAGTCAGCCAGGCTATCAGCCGCCCTTCCTCTCTGCGCGCACAAAGACCCTTTGCCATACCTCCAATTCTCTGTAAGCTTTTCTCTTTCCTTCTAGTTGTAGAATTTTCACTCAGCTAGCTTTCCTGTGGTTCTGGATTGTGTCCGTTCTGTCTTTTAGTTGTAGTTTTGAAATTGTTGTGCGAGGCAGCAGTTTAGGTGCTTACCTATGCCGCCATCTTGGTTTCTCCTCTTTCCTGTTTTTAAAAACACGTTTTTATTGATTTTAGAGAGGAAGGGAGAGTGAGAGAGATAGAAACATTGATAAGAGAGAAATAACATCTATTGGCTGCTTCCTGCACTCCCCCTGCTGGGGATTGAGCCTGCATCCTGGGCATGTGCCCTGACCAGGAATTGAACCAGGACCTCTTGGTGCATGGAGTGACACTTAACCACTTAGCAACACCAGTTCGGCTTTCTGTTATTACTAGAGGCCCGAAGCATGAAATTTATGCAAGAGTAGACCTTCCTTCTCCCGGCTGCTGGCACTGGCTTCCCTCTGGCACCCAGGCCCTGGGCTTCCCTCGCAGCCTCAGCTTCATTCGGAAGGATGTCCAGAAGGACATCTGGTCTATTTAGCCTATTATGCTTTTATTATTATAGATATACCAGCTCATTAATCTGTGCTTTATTCCTTATCTTCTTAGAATAAGCATGTGTATAAACTAGATTGCGTTTAAATAAAAATTTAAGTATACGTATTCAAGTACCTGAGGTTTAGAATATAGTGGTTGTATGTGAGTAATTACATCCTAATGTATATTATTAAATACAGAGGAGTTTTTTGTTACTATTATAGTTTTTACTCATCCTATGTAATAAAAGGGTAATATGCAAATTGAACATCACTCCAACGCACAACATGGCCGCTCCCATGTGATCAAAGATGGCCACCCCCAGGTGGACACAAATGGCTGCCCCCATGTGGACACAAGATGGCCATCACAAGATGGCTTGCAGGGTAGGGCAGTTAGGGGTGACTGGGTCAGCAGAGGAGGGCAGTTGGGGGTGACCAGGTCTCCAGGGGGGCAGGCCTGCAGGGGAGGACAGTTGGGGAGGGACGAGGCCTGGTCACCCCCAGTTGCCCTCCTCTGCCAGCCCAGTCACCCGTAACTGCCCTCCCCTGCAGGCCGGATCGCCCACACTGCCCTCCCCTGCCGGCCATCTTGTGGTGGCATCCTTGTGTCCACATGGGAGCGGCCATCTTTGAACACATGGAGGCTGCCATCGTGTGTGTTGGAGTGACCTCAATTTGCATATTCCTCTTTTATTAGATAGGATGATACCTATATAATAAAAGGCTAATATGCTAATTGATTGAACGGTGGAACAACCAGTCACCATGACATGCATTGACCACCAGAGGGCAGGCGCTCAGCACAGGAGCTGCCCCCTGGTGGTCAGTGCGCTCCCACAGGGGGAGCGCCGCTCAGCCAGAAGCCGGGCTCACTGCTGGTGAGTGCAGCGGTGGTGGTGGGAGCCTAAGCCGTCAGTTGGACATCGCTTGAGGGCACCCGGATTGTGAGAGGGTGCAGGCCGGGCTGAGGGACACCCCTTGACACACCCAGTGCACAAATTTTGTGCACTGGGCCTCTAGTTATAAAATAAAGAAGCTAGGAAATGTTACTAGAGTTACCTATAGGGCTCAGTAGTCAAGTTGAGGCTCCAACTGGCCCAAGAGGGACAATTGAAACATCAATAAAGATAGTAACAGCAAAAAGTTCATGCATTCATAATGATAATAAGAAGGAATTCATGGAAAAAATGCTAGTGAACCAACTTTTAATATTTGGAAAACATAAAATCAGCATCTATTGTGCATTTCATTTATAAATGGTATTACTGACTAACCAAATGGTAGATGAGGAGAGGTTTCTTTTTATAGAATTTGATGAGTCAGGGGCCCTGGCCCTAAGCAGGTCTGCCTAGGGTAATGTGTGGATTCTTAACTTCATGAAGGAAAGATTTCACCATATGCGTCCAGGTGACTATGAGGGTACATTTGTTAAAGTTGGGGACAGTAAAACAAGGAGGAAAGTAGCATAGAAGAAGCAACAGGAGAGCCTAGGCTGGCTACTTTGGTTCACTCGGAAGTCAGAGAAAAGGGGGCCTTGTAGACATTCAGATTGTTAGCCCAGGATGAGCTGCTGCTGCTCATTGCTTCCCTTGTTACAAGTCTTGTGGGGACCCTTTGAGTTTTGGAGATGCCAGGGGCATGCTTCCCAGATGGAGATTGTAGGCTGGGTCCTTTGTCTTGAGGTTTTTATCTGTCTCTTATAGGCTGCAATCTTAGGGGAGTTTTCAGGGGAGGGTTTTAGCAAAATATTTATTAGTTTTCCAGGTGTTCTCTTTAAGGATCTTGGTGTCTACTCATTGGTCAGTGCCAGGGCAGGGGGTCATTAATAACTGCAGCTGGTCCTGTTGTCCTACACCTGGTTTTAATGCTTTTCTGGGCATGGAGCTGGAATACAATTGAGGCCTAGATAATTGTTTCTAGGGAAGTGACCTTCTGTATCTGCTGTAAATTGCTCAGCCAATTTGTTCAGCTATCTGCCTCAGTTTCCCCATTCCACTTGTCCTGGCTTAGTAGCCTGTCTCAGAAGTATTCCAGTTAATAAGTGAAAAAATAATGATAGAATTAGAATATCACTATTTTGCAACTCCTGTTGAAACAATGGATCTAGGCATTGATCATCAATTACTGCTAATGTAAAATCCTATCTAATAAAAGAGTAATATGCAAATTAACCATCACTCCATCACAAAGATGGTGACGCCCATAGCTACAAGATGGTGGTGCCCAGTCCCCTCAGCCCTGCCAGAGTCCCCCAGTCCTGGGAGGGTGGCTGCTGAGAGCCGGCAGCATGAGCGGCCTGGCGGAATACTTGCTTTGTCACTGTGGCGATAAGGCAAGTGTCCCACCCTAGCCGCGGAGGGCCTCTGGGCAGCGTGCGCATGGAGCAGCCGGGGTGGAACGCTTGCTTTGTCTCCATGGTGATGATGCAAGCGTCCCACCCCGGCCTCAGAGAGCCTCTTGGCCCAGTAGAGCCTCTGGGTAGTGGGCGTGGAACGGTTAGGCCCCGCAGAGAGCGGAGAACCACGGAGAGTGTGCCTAAACCGTCAGGGATCCCTGATTAGAGAGGGCTCCCCTGAGGGCTCCCAGATTGGGGAGGGTGCAGGTTGGGCTGAGGGACCCACCTCTTGTGCACAAATTTCATGCACCGGGCCTCTAGTGTAATACTAATAAAGGTATTGTATTCCTGATGGAGAAATACAACACTTCTTTGGTAGTGGTCTTGACAAAAGAGACATATGTCTCATCAAACATCTAGATCCAACTGCCAATTTATAGGAAATACAGAACCCTGGGAAATATGTTAACACCATGGGGTTGCAATCAGCCACGACAATACTGTGGAAATCACACAAGACAAATGACTCAAATTCTTGAATAGATAATTTGCAAGGAGGGAAAACAGAGGGAATTTACAGATTAAGACATTAGTAGGCATAGAACCCAATCGTAATGTTCGGATCTTGTTTAAATCTCAATTTAAATAAAACTTTAAAAATAACATTTATATGCTGATAGGAGAGTTGTATGCAAATTGGGAGTTACTAAAAAATTTTTAAAGAGTCTTTATATTTTAGTGATTCAGAATGAAAAATGTATGGTGGAAATGATTTATTTAGAATTTGCTTCAAAATACAGCAGGCTGTGTAAGTTGGGAATGGATACTTGAGTGGATACAGGAGGAGTTAGTATATTATTCTGTCTACTTTTGTATGTATTTAAAATCATTATTAAAGGTCTTTGTTTTAGGAAACATATATATGAAACACTTCTTTAACACTTTGAAAATTTACTTTATTCTTTTTTCCTTTCTTGAAATTTTTTTTTTCATTTCATATAATTCAGAATTTTAAATGATCAAAATAGCATAAGTATATAATTTAAAATTTTTGATTATTAATGTGGGAATAAATGAAGAGCATTCAAATGAGAACTACTTGTTATTCAGAGATTTCCATGCAAGGGGACCAGCCACTATTACTTGGCGTTTGGCAGAGGCTCAAGGCAGGCAGAGGAATGGGAAAGGTTTTTAGTTGGGAGAAAAAGAGAGGGCGGGTGGGGGGCGGTAGGTTTCAGGTGTGCCCTGACTGGAAGCTGTAAGTGGGCCTTCTAGAAGTGGGATATCTTTTGTGATTGGTTAAGGGTGCATTTTTGGCTTTTTCTGGTTGTTCCTAATTTAGAAGAAGGGTAAAAAATTAGGGAAGTTGTCAATTATAAATAAGGTCCTGGCTATTTTCAGCAGATTATTACAGGGCTATTTGGTTTCTGAGCTGCTTGCTGCAGATCATAATAGTCTAACACCCTGAACTGGCTACTATAGGTAGCACGCTGGCTTGCTAGGCTGGTTTCCCCAGATTGTGGGTAGATTTCTGTTTTTTACATAGATTGGGCATTGTCTATTTTTATATTTAGTCTGATAAATTATAAAAGTTGTTTTTATTATAAATGTATCTCTTTAAGATGGCATTTTCTCCTCCTTTAGTACCCTTATCCAGTGAAAAATATTAAATATTTGTAGACTAAGAAATCATCTGAGAAATTTTTTTTAGACATAACTACAAGGAAGTAGATGGAGTTTTATTATAACTTGATTGCCTAATTCTTCTAACTCCTGCCAAGGGGGGAATGCCAAGTATCAGTTATTCTTCATCACAAATTATTTTTATTGATATGTCAGAGGACAGACAACCAATTGCCTAATGTCGAAAGGAATGAACTGGAAACTATCTGACTGGCAAAAGGATTTGTTACTCTGAGTCATTTACTTTCTCAACAGGTCACTGTATCAAAATGTCCCTTTGTTGGGCATTCTGGAATTTTTTATGTGCTGTTGTACATTGCATCAATTGTAAGATGCAGGTTAGGTAATGCTTATTTTTTATCTCTTTAATTTTGTGATTTTTTATTATTATTATTTTAACTAGAGGCCTGGTGTATGAAAATTCATGCACTGGAGGGGGGGTCCCTCAGCCCAGCCGGCCCCCTCTCACAGTCCAGGAGCCCTCAGGGGCGGGAGGAGACCCGGTGATCAGGAGAAGGTGACTCCCTCATCACAGCTCTGCTGCTGCCACTACCAGCAGCACAAACTTTGGCCAGCCCTGGTTACCTGAGCCTCGGGTGGCCCTGGGCAGCTGGGCAGCTGACATCCGAGGCTTGCCTGCACCTCAGGCGTTGGCTGGGCAGCTCCCATCCAACGGTTGCCTACGCCTTGGGCTGGCCCTGGGCACCACCATATTTGTGATGGTGTGACAGTCAATTTGCATATTCCCTCAAATTAGATAGGATTTTGTGAAGTAGAAGAAGGATGTGCCTAGATCAGTGGTTGGCAAACTCATTAGTCAACAGAGCCAAATATCAACAGTACAACGATTGAAATTTCTTTTGAGAGCCAAATTTTTTAAACTTAAACTTCTTCTAACGCCACTTCTTCAAAATAAACTCGCCCAGGCCATGGTATTTTGTGGAAGAGCCACACTCAGGAAGCCAAAGAGACACATGTGGCTTGCAAGCCGCAGTTTGCCGACCACGGGCCTAGATCTTCACAGACCCCTCCTCTGTCAATACTACAATAATAAAAAGTACATTATATAACTTTACATATTTCAATATTTTACTTTTTTCTGTTCTATGCTAAATTTAATACTTTTTAATAGACCCTAAAATTATTATATTTGTATAATGTGAGAAAAAATTAAAACAATTTTTTTAACTTTCAAAGTTCATTTTTTTCCTTCTGATTTTAAGAGAAATTAAAACATTTGGACCTTTCTTTAAAAAATTTTTTTTTTATTTCCGAGAGGAAGGTAAAGGGAGAGATAGAAACATCAATAATGAGATAGAATTATTGATTGGCTGCCTCCTGCATGCCTCTTCCCCTCCTCCCCTCCACTGGGTACCAAGCCTGCATGCAACCCAGGCATGTGCCCTGACCGGGAATGAAACTGTTGACCTCCTGGTTCATAGATGAATGCTCTACCATTGAGCAATGCTGGCAAACATTTGGACCTTTAAAAGTACTATTGGCCTTAGCACTGTGCCTCACCTGCCTCATGAATATGTTAGCCTAGGGCTGTAGACAATGGAGAACTGGGTGGGAAGAACCAGCATTTTACTTGACCCCTTTGTTTGCAGGTGAGTAGAGCCATTTTAGGGAATGATGCATATGGAAGGTGAAGCTTTTGACATCAAATCCCTAAACTTCCATGTTCCCCCATATGTCTTGGAAAGTCTGCCTCATCCCAGGCAGAAGCATATTTAAATTTAAAGCTAATTGGTTACCAAATAACCTCCATAAATGTTACTGTGTTCAACCAGACTTTTGATAAGTTTGAGTGGGAGTATATTCGACTTTAGGCTTTTTAAATATGAGTTTACTCTGCAGTCACTCCTTTCTAGGATAGTAGTAAAATGTATTCATAGTTCAAAAAGAGTACTGGAGATGTCACATCAGTCTGAACATTTGGGCAAGATTAGTAATCTTTCCAGCCTCAATTCTTTAATCTCTTAAGTACCTACCTCATAATTGTTGTGAATAGTAAATGAAATGTTTAGGGTACTAATACATTACTTGGCACATAAGCACTAGATTAATAGAAGGTTGTAGAATGGTGATGATGATAATATCTCTTGAATGCAGAGCCACTTATTATTATTTGAAAGGGTTGAGAAGTCACAGAAACCAAATAACTAGAATATATATTCTTTTTCTTTTCTTAATCCTCACCCAAGGATATTCCCCCATTGATTTTTACAGGGAGTGGAAGGGAGGGAATTGGGGAGAGAGAAAGGGAGAGAGAGGAGAAAGAGAAACATGGATGTGAGAGACACATTGGTTGCCTCCTCCACATTCCCTGACCAAGGCTGGGGATCTAACTTGCAACTCAGGTACATGTCCTTGACCAGTAGTCTGATGGCCAACGTTCTAACCACTGAGCATGCCAGCCAGGGCAGAACATGTATTCTTGAATAGGACATACTGGTCGTGTTAGGTAGGTGGGTTGTAGTACTTTCCTACAGAGTCTAATGGACCCATTTTTCTTTTAATCTCACAATTCTGTGTTATACATTTAACTGTCTCCAATTTCCGTGTTCACAAATCCAGACTTAGAGAAACCTAATGTGCTCAGGGCACACATATCCTATGAAATCATTGAGTCCAAGTCCAGTGATTTTTTTTTCACTCATTTTTTTTCTTTTAAAATTATCAAGGTTTTTTTTATAGAGGTCAGATAGTTCGGGATAACCTTGCCTTAGAATGGTGGCTGGATTCCTTTTAACTCCAGAATGCTGATTTTGTTTGTTTGTTTGTTTGTTTGTTTAATGTTTGTGCTGGAAGATCCAGGCTGCAGACTCAAGATTCCTTTGGAAGTGGCATATGCCCTTAGTAGTGGTAAAATTTCTGGAAATAGTATTGCTATAAGTTTTTTGAGTAATGAAGTATCTGATTTATTGTGTGTGTGTGTTTACTATCTTTCAACATTTTAAAACTTTTCTAAGCTACGTTAACGTTGCAGTTATTTTTTATCCATTATGAGCTATTTTTTTCTGAAATGGTGCTACTTAATTTATTGGTAAGATTTACTAGCATCCTAACTTTTAGAATGTAAAAAGGTATCAATAATTGTTTATAGAAGGATCGTGAGCACTCCTTCCCTTCATGTCTTAATTTTTTTTTTTTCTTACCCAACAATACGGAGATTGATTTTTGTCTTGGTAGGATATCCAACATCTCTAGTTTAGAGATCTATCTTCTTAACATTAACTGGTATTAGAATAATATATTCTGGATTTGATTTAAATATATATTGAAAAATAGAACTAATATTCCTATTGTGTTTCCTTTTAACTTGTGAAGTGGAGCATGGCATACAAATGATATTCTCAGTATTTCAAATAATTACCTTCTTACTGTGCAAGTTCTTTTCAGCATATAAAACTCATACAGTTTTGTGATAGATGCAATCTGATTATTACATGTTGACAGGGTCATATATCTATTAATTGGATTGGAGATGGGATACAAAATTGCTGTAATTATTGTAATTTTCTAGCTAATTGCAGGGTTGGTGGTGAATATTT